>NC_137738.1:103554505-104867005 GCF_963264785.1 Psittacula echo
ATAATAGGTGCAAACCCTTAGGAAGGTGCTGTTTTCCAAAGCAGGAACTCTGATAACTTGAAATAGTGTAGTTTTGCTTGTGTTGCATAAAAGCTGGCTATTAGCATACCTTAGATACTTTGAGAGGTATGGAAATGTTTAAAAAAAACATGGACTGAAGAGATTGGCCTCATTGAAATTTACATTAAAAAAACCCAAGGAGATGCTTCAATATTCAGAGTTTCCATTTCTAATCTTTCTACTTGTAAGTTTCCTGACATACATAGCTCTCAGCTGTGTTTGTGAGATACCCAGCATTCTGAGGTCAGATGAATATTTCTTGTTTGGATCCAAATATGTTATTTAAAAAGTCCTGATCCTGTACAGGCTTGCACACAAGAATCATAGAATAGTTAGGAAGTAAGTCTAAAATGATCAGGACTATATCCAGTTTTAGAGCCAGACACTCAGGTATGTGTGCAGATACATAGGTATATGTATATATATGTTTGTAGGATCATGTGATATGGAATCTAGGTAAGAAAAAAAGTGATGTATATGTAATATGTCAGGCTTAAAGGCTTGTGAGCAGTGGCATGAAATACAGCTGGAGGCCTGTCACTAGCAGCTTGCAATAGAGGTTTATACTGGGGTCAACAGTGTTTAACATCTTTGTCAGTGATACGTTTGGTGGAACAGAGTGGACCCTCAGCAAGGCTGCAGATGATACAAAACCAGGTTGCCCAGGGAGATTGTGGAGTCCTCAGATGTATTCAAACCATTCAAAATATATCCTCAGATATATTCAAAACACAACTGGACACAGTCCTGGGCAATCCACTGTAGTGGACCCTGCTCTGAGCTGGGGCTTGGATTAGGTGATCTCTTGATGCTCCTTCCAGACTCAGCAGGTCTGTGATTTTGCAATTCTGTTGAAAAGAACACAATTGTTTGGAGTTACGTGATGAATTATTTCCTCATTTTTTTAACTTCATGAAAACCCATAAAAGTTTATAAGAAATGAAAGATGGCCTTTGTTCCAAAAATTAAAAACTGCTCTGCTTATATATAAGGTTGCTTTCAAATCAATTACTTGTTTTAGGTCCTCATGTATGTTTGGTAATCTTATGTAAAAGTAATGAATTTCAAAGGCTTATTACCCAGTGTGTTAAAAAGTTCTTTCCTCTCATGTGTTTGAAAAATCTTTGTTTCCATTTTCTTTATTCTTCTAGTTCTTACACTATGAGGGGGAGGAAATTAAAAAAATAAATATGGATTTGCTTTTTATCTCAAATATCTTCTTACAAAATAGTACCTATGCAAAACCAGCATGTGATAGATTTCACGAACAATGGAATAAAAATGTGAAAAATAGGGTGAAGTAGCCTTAAGTACTGAGAATGGAGTACACAGGTAATAGCATTTTGATGAAAGGGTAGTCTATAAACATTTTTTGGCAGTATTTTTCTTTTCACTTGAGAATTTTCCATTTTTCTATGTGCAGTGATTCAGTTCCTAGCAAAGGATGGCCTGGGTCCAGTTATGACAGTGGCCTTAGCAATCATTTGTAATGAGAATCTAAGCTGAGTTTCATAACCAAGAATAAAATTTATGGGTCTTTGAATCCTGAATCGGATATGAATTTTGTGGTGGGGTTGTCTGGAATTGTTGTTGTTGTTGTTGCAGGAGACCTGGATCTCACTGTGCTCTCTGATAAACTGCATTAAAAATGGCTTCTTCTGCTAAGAAGTCAACAGTCTAAAAAATTAACTTTTCTGCATTCAAAAGCCAACCAGGCATCAGAGCAGTCTGAGACTGTCCATCTCTTAGGTGTACAAATGCAGTGTCTGGTGTCTGGAGCTGGAACATATCCTCCTGCAGGATACAGCTGACCATGAGCCACCAGTTGGGTCAGAATAAGCGAACAGATAGCCCTGGAATTAGAGCCAATGAGTCATTGCTGGTTAGTATGACAGAAACTGGGGTAAGATTGTTGGGTTTTTTTCCAACTTGGTCTTCTTTAGACAGTATGACAAAGGGAATGCTTAAGAAGAGAACCAATGTAATGAAAATAGGGTAGGTTTAGAGATTTTATAGAGAGCAAGTCAAAGGAAGTGATTCTCTCCCTCTACTCTGCCCTCCTGAGACCCTACCTGCAGTCCCATGTCCAGCTCGGAGGCCCCAGCAGAAGAAGGATGTGTTGCTGTTGGAGGGAGTCCAGAGGAGGCCACAAGGATGCTCCGAGGGCTGGAGCACCTCTGCTATGGAGACAGGCTGAGAGAGCTGGGCTTGTTCAGCCTGGAAAGGGCTTCAGGGAGACCTTAGATCAGCTCCCCGTGCCTAAAGGGACCTGCAGGAAATCTGAAGAGGGGCTTTTGACAAGGGAATGTGGGGATAGGACAAGGAGGAACGGCTTCAAACTGAAAGAGGTGAGGTTTCATCAGATATTAGGAAGTTCTTCACTGCAAGGACTGTGAGGCACTGGCAGAGGTTGCCCAGAGAGGCTGTGGCTGCCCCATCCCTGACAGCGTTCGATGCCAGGTTGGACAGGGCTTTGAGCAACCTTGTCTTGCGGAAGGTGTCCCTGCCCATGACAGGGGGCTGGATCTTCAAAGTCCCTTCCAACCCAAGCTGCTCTATGATTCTATGATATTTATCAGAAACTTCTTCCAAACTCAAAGGGCAGCCTGGAAAAGAGGTGTGAGGTTATGTATAATAAAAAAAAAAAAAAATAGCAAATAGACAAGAAAGATTAACTTCACAGGTAGCTCAGAGCCTCTAGTTCCTATTAGGCAAAGAAGTACATCAGAATGATGCTGACTTTTAGAAAGCTGTAATTTGATTTCTTCAGGTACAGTTTGAAAGAAAATCCAGGCTCTGGTTACTGTAGCACTAAAGATACTATTACTGCTGGCATAAACAGGAACCTTTTCCAAATACAGATAAGCAGCAAAGGATGTAATATCAAATTATTCTGCCAGTCTAGAGGTGACCCTTCTGAAACAGGCTTGAGGCCCACATGTGAATGGCAATGCAGTGAGGTATATCCCACTATTGCTTTCACTGTATCTTTTCTGTGGCTATGAGGGGGCTTCAGCCTTCAGGGCTGTCAGCTGGGCATCTTTCCTGAGCACTACATTTATTTTAAAAAGCAAATACCGCTGGGCTGATGTATGCACTCAGCCTTGATGAACTCATTAATGTGGTTTCCAGCAAACTGTTCATACAACTCACGGCTGCACTTAATTGCTACCATGTTCTTCCTTCTCACATATTCTTATAAAAAAAATGCTGAAAGCCCTAATGAACTACACACAGAAGAGGAATGCTCGAACTGCAATTAGCTGGTCACATCACCACAGATACGAAGGCCAGTTGTCAAACAGGGGATTATGTGTCACTTAGGGCACTGAATAGCAGCACAGCCAGCGATTTGGCTTACGCCCAGTTTTCTTTACTCAAATGCTGCCAGCAGATGCACATTGCTGGGTGTGATGGGTGCGTGGGGAGAGAAGGGGGGTGCAACTTATTTACTCGTTGTGTCACCTTTTTGGTTGGCACTCTACTCCTGCGGTGCTGAAGCTGTGGGCTCACTGAAGAAGACAGTTTGCCAATGTTCTCCTAGGAAAAGTTAGGGTTGTCCCACCAAGGACACTTCTTCCTGAGAATTCCTATGTGGTGGTTTTGAACCTACAGCTCTACAAGGGGCCAGGACAAGGTCTGTGTGCTGCCCAACCTGCTTCATTTGGGCTTTCCCTAGGACAAGGGAAAAAAGGGAGCAGGAGGCTAATTAACTGATGTCAGGTACCTGAGTTTACTTTTAGCCTCTAGCTTGGTACAGATTTAAAGAGTTGCATTTATCTCACTTAACTTTGGCTCTTTAAAAGCTAAGCTTCTTGTCTAAACAAATTGCTTAGTCCTTCTGTATGGCTATCAACTTAAAAGGGCATTAATCACCCCTATTTAGGGTTGTTTTAGCTCTTGATAATCTGCCTACTCCTGATCCTAGTCCTCGGCTGATCTTTTCCTCCTGAGTGCAGAGAGAACCTCAATGACTTGGTTAGGTTATGTCAGTAATTTTTGGAGAGCCAAGTCTAGGTGAGATAAGTCCCACTATTTGTGATGGAATCTCAGCCCCCAAGCTGTTATCAGCTCCAGGTAGCACATGCCAAGGACAGTTATGCTGTGTGGGGTGGCAGTGACGTGCACTTGCATTGCTGTTTCTCTAACTTGAGTCTCTAGAGAAAATTTGAACAACGACTTCACAGAGGTCAGTATTTCAAGGGCATCACCCTGATACTCATACCCTATGAGAATAAGATCCTTTGCTTTGTAGGCATATCACAATGTAGTGAGATCAGTGGAGTTGCATCCAAACTCACATATCTAATTTATGCCAACACACAGGTTGCTGGAGGATACTGTCAGAGAGCCAGGATCCTCCTCCAGCCAGGTTGGATGACTTGTGCTGCAGAGTTGATCGATGTGTGCACAATTCAAACTGCTGCAGTGGCTTTCCTTTTAAGTGAGTCTTTTGTACTTGCCTGGGGTTTTGGTTCTGAGGACAGCATAGTGGTTTATGACTGGAGGACCTGCCACTCTCTGCTGCAGAAATCCTTTGGTCCACTACTGAAATTTGGCTTGGGAAACGTGTCTGTGCATAATGCTACATACTACCTCTAGACAAGACAGAAAACATGTTTTCCTACTATTCACTGTGCGTGAAACAAGCTGTTAAGCAGAGCATAACTGTCCTGGGCAGGATTTAGCCAGAAGATAGAGAATGAGAACCTTCAATTTGAAGTCTCCTGGCTGCAGTAGGAAAAAAACCAAAAACCTTTGTTCTCATTTCTCTACAGAAGCTGACATTCAAAGCTTAGCAAGAGGCATCCACAAAATGGTTGAGGGCTAAACATATCACCATCTGGAATGGGATTGCCAGAAAAAGAGCGAGAGAAAGACTTCTTTTCACATGTAAGTTGTTTAATAAAAATAAAATTCCTCTTGCATTTCTGACATGGGACTGTAACCACTCCACCCTAACTCGCTTTGTCATGCTCAGATCTATGAAGTAAGAGGAAATTATAGAAATTTATCATGTCTGGGTTCTCAGGATTGATTATGACTCGCTGCTTTTATCTTCCAAACAGTCACTAAATCTAATTGCCTTGTTGTAATGGATTAACCCCTGTGGTCCACAGTAGCATTTATATTGTGTTCAAAGAGACTGTTACACAGTTGGGGTACTTTTTTTCAGCAATATACTTTCATAACATGTAGGCGCTCTTTGGGCATAACTCACCCTTTGTAGGTCTTGGAGGTCTAATTGGCTCATTGCACTGTCTTTCTTCAGGGAATGAATTTCACATCACTTTGGGAGCAAGAATAAATGGGTCAAAGGGCCTTCCACAGCATAACCATCTCTTTCAAATTACAATACAAGCATATTTTGAAACCTTGTGTTCAAACATCAGCATCTGTATTGTAATAAAAAACATTCCCTTGCTGATGTTCGTGGGATTGGTATTATTATTAGTCATAGTATCTTAGCCCCTGGGAGACCTGAACTCTAGGGTCAGGTCCCCAACAAAGAGCTCCATAAATACAGACCCTGTGTTAATAAAGTTACCATCTAAGCTGTCTTACACTGTTTTTGCTGATGGCTAATGGCTTACACACAGGCCTTCCTGGTGGCTCAGTGCATCTCGGTGACCCTCCAAGTGTTGGTAACGAGATCATGTACCTTAGCAGTAGGTGCGAGGCAAGAAACAACAGATGGCTGTGGACAACAATCACAAGGGAAGGAGACAACTACTACTCAGTGTGACAAACAGGAGTCAAAGTACCTTGGCACTCCAGATCCCGACCAGTATCTTTGGAGGTGCAATGGGAGAACAATGTTTTAAGGTGGGGTATGAAAGAGGAAAATGCAGTAAAAATGACAGAAAAGTGAAAAATTCAGAGGAATGAGGGACAGGATCTGCAAAGACACCATGTGAGGTAGGCCTGACAGTGTTAGAGTAGGAACACAAACGCCTCTGTATCAGAAGGAAGGAAGGAGAGTGCTGTGGGATAGAAAGCAAGTAAGAGAAATAGCACCAAAGAAACCAGGAAGGTTATGTTGTGCCTTTGAAAGAACTCTTGAGATCTGATTTGGAGAAAGTTCAAGAAGAAATAGTGAGAACGGTGAGGCAAATGGTGAGGTGGGGCTAATATTAGGATGCAGAGTTGCCTGGAAATCACTAAAAAATATTTAGCTAGAAGGTCAGCAAAGTTAAAGGGAAATCAGACAAGTCCTGGGCTTGCCACAAGATTATCTGCACTTAGCATGGGTGAGCAAGAAGCAGCTGGAAGTGAGCCCCATACAAGGGAGGCAGGGCAGACCTGACAAGGGAAAGACACAAAAGGGAAGGGTAGAAGATAGGAAGTAGGTGTAGAACCCACCACCAAAGCAAAGCAGAGACCAGCAATAGACATTCCAGAAGGAGTTTGGGCCATGCTTGATGAAACCAAATCTAATCATCAGCCAGCTGGTAGAGCAGAAGAGGTAGTAATCCATTAATCCAACAAGGGATGTCAGGACAGCAGGTAGATAAGGTTATATGCCTTTGTAAAAAGCCCTGCAAATAAGACATGAATTAGGTTTGAGGTTCAGAAAAGAAATTTTAATGGAATTATTTGAGATTCATTCTGAAGTGAATAGGAAGCACTTGTGATCCAGGCTCCTGAGAGTAAATCTAATCTAACACATTTTCTTCTTTCATCACACAAGATGTGA
Source organism: Psittacula echo (assembly GCF_963264785.1). Classification (NCBI taxonomy): domain Eukaryota; kingdom Metazoa; phylum Chordata; class Aves; order Psittaciformes; family Psittacidae; genus Psittacula; species Psittacula echo. The sequence goes on from NC_137738.1 coordinate 103,561,263, forward strand.
TCACAATCTTGAATCAGTGTAACTGAATGTTTAATAGCTTCAAGCAAAAAAATAGTGCAGGTGAACAAAATTCTTTAAATTGCTTACTTTAAAGAAGGGCAAGTTGTCTGATACATTTTAAAGATTTATCATTCTCTCCAAAGTTGGTTTTATATCCTGATTGTCATACTGATAAGTGTTTAAATTAGATGCTTCACAAAAAATGTCATTGGAAAATGGAATCTGTTTAAATTCTGTTAAATTAATATAACTGTTAATTACAGAAATTGCTATGAAATGCTTAGTTGCTGTCTGTACAGCTTGAACAGCACAGTTTAGGCAGTGCTGAAATGGCTTGAGCTGAACTTTTGTTTCATCTCAGAGTTTGATGCAATGGTTTCCAGAGGTTAGTTCAGGAGACTGCATTGCTGATCACTAACTCAACATCTTCTGACCCATCTTTAAGTCTGATATTTTCCCACTATAGCAAGTCACGAGGATTCACACGAGCAAACTGAGATTACAGTGTCTAGGGATATATTATTACTGTGGGTAAAGCCATGACATCTTTGCAAACAACAAACCTTTCTTATCTGAGATGAGCTTAACTGTACTGCTCAGAATCTGTATTGCAGAATAATTTATAGCAGTTCATTGGGACACAAGCTGATACAGAGAAAGAAAACAACATTTTTACATTTTTACGCACAGTTTCTGCAGGGAGCTGTAGCCTCGATTAACTGTTTAACTGCCTTTTAAGGAAATTTGTTAATGAGTGTAGGCCACAGAAATTTGCCTGTAAATGTAAATTCAGTGCTGCTTTCTGTATGTACATATGTTTATGCAAGCTAAGGTATCACTGGGTGTTTCTGTGCTGTGCTTCTGCATCCATACTTTGAATATTAGTATAACCTTGGTTTCAATTCTATCTAGTGGCAAAGAGTTCCGCTAGTTAATTGTGCACAAAGGCTTTTGAGGAAGTATTAGCAGTGCTTGAGAAATCTGCTTTCTTTTCAAAGCCCAGGCAATTGGTGGGGTTGTGGCTTCTCCATGGCAGCCCTGGTGAGAGCCCAGAGCTCTGTTACAGCACTTTCAGATGTGCTGCCATGGTGAACGTGTTCACACTGTGGACAAGTGCACTTATACAAACCCACCAGCTCATGTTCTGAGGACCTGACCTTTTTCTTGGCAAGTGGCCACAATATTGTTTCATGAACACGTGTGTGTTTCTACATGTCAAACACAGAAGGCTGATTCCAGGGAACAGAATAAGAATTTCTTTAAAAAAAGTCAACATCAAAACAAAGTAAATTGCAAAAGAAAAAAAGAAAAAGAGCGCAACCCAAAGCAAAACCCAAAGTAAAATAAATGGCTAGTCTCAAAATGAACTTGACACCAGAAAGCTTCTCCCATGTTCAGACATCTGAAGAAGGCTCAGGCACTGGCAAGAGGTTTTAAACAACAAACTAAACAGAAGAGTACTGTATTTATGAGGGTCCAACATGACAAACTCTATTTAGGTTTTATACCAAAAGCTTAACCTTTTGCAGTCTGTGGGTTGGAGCTACACTAACAAGAAGCAATTACTGCCGTGGTTTTTTACTTAAATTTTTGCTTACAGTGTAAGGCTTACGGTGTGTGGCTTCTGTCATAGCTGGCACACAATAACACAATGCCAAAGCTGCTCTTACTTCTCCAAGGCAACGAATCAGAAAAAGCTGTGGTGTTCTAATCTGAATGTATTCTTTTGCTAGGCTGGAAGTCCTTTGCTTTCTTAGAAACCGGACAGATGTTGCAATTCCTTCTGCTCTCTCATGTATTCCACCATAGATAGTTCACTGGAGTTATATATACGCATATTTTGACTAAACAGCACGATAGAGGATGAGTCTGGTGACATAGAAAGTGCAATTTGTTTTATTTAGATGTCTGCACTTCTCCTGCAGAGAGGGGATTACAAGCATGGGCAAAGCAATCCTTCCTTTCATGCTGATTGTTGGCTCCCAAGTTGTCTCACACACAAACCAGCTCCAAGCGCAGATTCAGAGAAAGAATAAAGGCCAAAGTCAAGAAAAAAATAAGGTTACCAGATTCAACAAGTTACTAAGAGCTCCTAACTGTATCTAGGCTCTTCACTTTTCTTTGCAGTCTCAGGGTTCACTTGGTGCCCTGAGATGTCATGACCTTCTGTCAACAATTAGCCAGAAAATTAAAACTCATAACAGCATGTCTTTACATGACAGAAAAATCTGCTTGTCTGCCAAGGAACAGAACTGGAGATTCCGTGGGAACACTGCCATTTGGAGACACCTGCCATAAAGCTATTCATATGCACGTAGATATGTATGTGCATGTATCTGTCTCAGTGTATGCATATATGTGTGTGTGTAGATGCAAGCACCTACCCATAAAGTGGACTGATGAATATACTTGATACATTTGAGACAAGGCAATGCATTTTCTTCTTCAAATTTCACCTTTACTCAGTTTTTCCAGTGCGCTCAGATGATTTGTTCAACACATAATTAAAACTGATTCCTTTGGGTTTAACTTCATTACATGGATTAATAATGACCACAACAAACTGAAGGTCACATTCAATATACTTTCACCAAACAAAGCTTTCCTTTGGAGATATTGCCTAAAAACTAAGGGGACTGAAATGTCAATAATCTGATTGTTAAATGGGTACACAAGAATGACACCTGGAGTCACAGCTCTTTCATTCAGTAGTAACTTGAGTACAACTGAAAAAATAAACAGAGGCTTGAATAGTTTTCATAGAGATATAATCAGTCTGAACAGCTGGACAGAACTACGTAGTTTAAGTCTGTCTTAAGACTTCTATTGTAAGAAAATGAGTTTATTTTATAAGATGTATGTGCTATGTGAGGACTGCAGGCTAATAATTCACAAAAGTATGCAACCAACACATCCTATCCCATTTTCTGGATTCCATGATTCCCTTTATTCTGTATTCTGTATTTCTGATTATTTACTGAATAATTTTTGCATATGATTCTGAACTCTCTGGTCAGTCATGGCCAGATTTTTCAGTGGGATTGGCCACAATTTACCTAGTTTGGAGTATTTGTTGACATGATCTAAGTATCGTAAATACACTCATTGCTTTAAACAAAGCTATTTGCACAATGGATGCATCCATGAATATTTATATCTGATGATGCACATTATTTTTCCTTGTAAATCATGGCACTGGAGAAAATCTGCAGCAACATTTTTATTTGCTAAAAAGGTTAGGATTAATAATAAAAAACCCCAAACAACAGAACACAAACACAAAAAAACCTGATCTGTAGATGAAGTGTTTACATGCATGAATATTGTCAGAATATAAATTCTGTCTGCTCATATGAACTGTGCGTTCCCTTGTGTGTGCGTGTGTGTGTGTGGTTTTGTGTGTTTCTAATGAATGCCTGAATCAAATGTTTTTGCAGCCTGTGACATTCCTGTTTTGTTAGAGATCTGACTGAGGCCTCAGAAGCTGTTTGCTACACCAAATACTCTTCTGTGAAAAGGCAGAGGAGGTGGTGGTGATGGTGTTGGTTAGCTTGTTTGATGGGGTTTGTTTGGTTTTTTGATTTTGGTTTTGGCTTTGCTTTTTTTTTTTTTTTTTTTTTTTTTTTTTTTAGTTTTTATCACTAACACCTTAGCTTAGTACGCTAGTAAGTTATACAATGGAAGTGCACATGGTCCTGCAACCTTCAGGTGTTTTACCATACATGGTACAGAGGAAATTCTGTAAATCACAGATACTAGTCTGGCCAGTGAACACTAATGGTTGACCTAGTCTAAATGATACAGCTCTGGTAGAGACTGGATCCAGTACCTGGGCATTTGTGTATTCAGGCAGATGCTATTTAAGCTCTGCTGAAGCACAGTCCCTCTTAGGAAAGCATGTTTTATTACAGTCAATTTTACATTCCAAAAGATGAGCAGTTGCCATTTCCTGGAGCTAAATAGACAATGGATCTGCATTTATAGCTTCTGGCTGACTACTTTCCTGCTCTCTTAGTTAAAGGCAAATAAGAGCTCTAGTAATTTTTCTGGGAAAGACACTGCTCCGCAGAGGGAAGAAATCATTTACATGTTGTTGCCTAAACCCAGATTATTTTGTATACAGCAGCCGGTGGTCAGCCAGCTCCTCATCGAGAAGCTGTAAGGCAGCTGGCAGTGAAGAGTCCCATCCTGCTGTCTAACAAGTTTGGAGTTAACTTAAGGCTTGAGATGAGGAGGTCAATCCCAAATTTGGAGGATTCCAAGCAGTCCTGGAGACCCAGGACTGTACATGCATGCCTAGGCATCATCCCTGACAGGGGGCAGAGGGAAGCATATTCAGGTGTGTTTGCTAAAGTAAGAAAGTGAACATATTTCATGGACATGGCACACAAAGGGGAATATAAAGAAGATACCTTCAGGAACTGTTGCAGGTTTATTGTCTTCTTAAAAATCATTTTTGCAGTTTTAACTCCCAGGCCAGGTTTTCTAGACATTCTCCTATCCTTGTGTGAGTTTCACTGCTGTCCTCTGGCTTCTTGTTGTATATACTCTTCCTTAAGAGAGGTTTCAGAACTGCATCTCAGCTGTATCTCATCTGGGACATACTGATACTGAAGAGAGCAGGAGGAGTTCTTCATGCTTTTTTGTTGTGCTCACCTTTTTCCAACAGCTTGACAGTGTTGATGTACATTCACTCAATTTCTAACCCACTGCAATGCCTTCACCTTTTTCAACAGAACTGACGATAATCCTCATCTTGTATTTGTACAGTTGATTATTCCTCCATTTGGACTTTCGCACGCACTGTTATTAGAGTACACCCTGTTTTTCTGACCATTTCTCCACATCGTCAGCTCATCCTGATCCCAATCCATTTTTCCAGCATGCATGCAGCCTCTCCCATGGTGTTGATACCTTCACATTTATGCTGTCCATCATGCAAGTCATTTGTGAAAATACTGAAAGTGCCAGACCAGGACAGACCCCTTCATGCGTTTTGTTTACTGAAACCTGAGCTTGATTTTCAGGGAGGAGATAGAAGAACTTCTGAGTTTAATAGCATTGAATGATCATCATGATCCCCTTAAAGAAATGCAGAAAGTTTAGTTGAGGATTGGAGGGGGTGTTCAGGGTGCAGAATAAAATACAGCTGTACACACTGATAGACTGACAAATATTGCAAAAGGCGGCACATAGCAAGATAGATTTGTGCAACTTCTCTTGTTTCTCTCTCTACCTACACACACTGCTTTTAAGTGACCAGAGGGGCCCAGGCCTTCATCTTGTGCAAATATCTATTAGATTTCAGCAGCTAAGCCTCCAGAGCTACAAAACCAAAGCCTTTCACACATAAAAAGTTAAGCTGGAAAGCAAGTTTCTTTACTAAAACCCAGAGAGGTGTCAACATGCCCTGGCGCTCCAGAGGATTTTGTTCTGTGTTAGAAAGTTTTGGCTGGATTAAAGAGCTCACTTTGTATGATAAAGTTGAAAGTTTTAATCTGTGATATTCTTCCAGAGCTGAGAAAATTAATTGAAAATTAGGCTGACAAAAAATATGATGGGAGTATTTGTGGGGAGAGGGAGGGGAAGAGCTCCATTTTGGAAATGAAATGAAAGCTCGAATTAAATGCTGAAGAGTATATTATATGTACTCCTGAAAAGCTGTCTACAAAAACTCAAGAATTTTCAGAAATCTGTTGATTCCTTATTGTAAGTGATTTATATAGAGTCGCAAAAATTAGTGTGATTATGGTCTTTCACTGGTAAAGAAACCCCAACTACAAGAAAACTTAGTATATTTATATAACATGTTTGTGTATTTCATAAACGGTTCACTGTAACATGCAAATTCCTTGGCTCTCAAACAGCTCTACACAGATGGTGAACTTTAGTCAGCTAAATAACTGGAACATTTCACTTCAAACTTTTCCTTTTATCTTTTACCTTCTCTGCTATTTCCCTCCCATCTTTTCTGCCAGCTACTCCAAAAAGAAGCCTGGGAACGACTATACGGCAGTCTCCTCAGATCACTTAATATTACTCTCTATGAAGACAGCCTGAATTCAAAGGCTCCGTGTGAGAGACTGGGAAGTTCTTAATTTCTCCCTTGGCAGAACTTCTATGCTGATAAATAGCAGTTTGCTCTGCATATTTCAGTTAGGAGAGAAGATCTGCACAAGCTGACAGCATTACAGCCTCCTCCTAAATTAGTCAACCCCCCTTTCAGATCATTAAAGGGCATCACATATGCAAGCTATACATAGCCTGCATTGACGTTTAAACTAGATCCATGCAACTAATTTCTAATATCAATACCATCATCATCCCTCAGCTGTACCAAAACGCTGCAACCATGCACTTACTGTGCAAGGGTTTGATCAGTGGTTTCATTGATGCTCAAGTTTGGAATGGGGACACCATAGCAAATTAATTGAGTCAGTTAATGCAAGGCCAGAAAGGTCGTGAAAACTGCTTATAGATTCCAATAATTTTTGTTTGATAAAGACATAATTTTGTATTGGCCAAAATATGCCTTTGAGATTTTATAGCTCCTTGAAAAATTCCGCAGGTGAATATTTCATTGCTTCCCTTGCAGTTTGTGATCATGATTAATCATTTCCATTGTTATATTTCTAGTTGTAATTTTTAGGGCTTATTCTCCCATTATCCTTTTCTCTGACTGATTAAAGACCCATTGTATCCTGGGTGTGTCCTCATTGAGAATATTTTCACAGACTCTAATTGCATGTCTGCTCAATTTTCTTGCTCATAAACTCCATGGACTGAACAATTTTGACTGAGAATGAGTTTCTCATGAAAGTCATTTCCCGTAATTTGACATCTTTCTTCTAGTTTTCAAAAATTTCTTTAAATTTGGAGTCAATAGCAATGTATGTATGAAATATTCTAGCACTGGTCTCACTAATACTTTTATAAAATTGCCTTCCTCCCTACCACCTTTCTATTCATATTTAAGGTTTATCCTTACCCAATAGTGTTTTCTTGGGAGCTGATGTGAAGTAGCACCTTTTCTGAAACATTGTTTCAAGAAGAGTGCCTGACTCTGATTCTAGGTCAGACCTTTGATCCTATGGAGACATTTTTGCATTTACACACATTAAATTTGAGGCATGACGTTAATCTTTGTGTGAAAGGTCTGTGAAAAAAGGGTGACTGACTTAGTGGTAATTTTACTGACCTAATCCCACGCAGAAGTCATTCACTTCACCTGTCAGACAAAATTGGAGATTATCTGATTTCTAAAAATTAAATTAACTCAAAAAATAAACTAAAAAAAATAAAATAAAAACATTTCTTTTCCTCTTTGCTGCAAATGAAAGTTTTAGAGATAGGCTTAGGCTATAAGCTGGTACTTACATTTGAATGCAAACCTTCATATGGCCTTAACTAATGGATGAAGAAATTACTTGGAGACAATTGATGGCAAGATCATTTGCATTAAGACATCTTGAACAGCCATACAGCTGGAGGTGGAAAGTCTATGAGATAGATATGTCTGCAAAACTGCTATTAGTTTGAGTGAGACATCTAGCTGTTTCCTCTGACCTGAAGAGACTTTGATATTAGTAAGCAATTTCTGCGGTTTAACAAAATACATTTTTCTCATTGCATTTTTTCCTTCTTCTTTTACAATAGCCTTGGGTTCATTTTCTTGTTCCAAATGGGTCAAACTCCTTTTCTTTTAATCCCTAATTTCAATAGACTGATTACTACCAGTTGTTTGGTAGCGTAGTACATGTAATATCTTATTCTGTATACTTCTGAGCATGGATGTTGGACTGTAGCTTTTGGCTGGAACTGACCAGTAGAAGGAAAGGAAGGAAGGTCCGTCTAGTCCATGGTGAAAAGATGAAATTTCCAGATGTTGAGGCTTTTGTTTGAAAAATGCTCTCTTTTATGTGTGAAATACCTTAATTTAAAACCAAAGAAAAAAGAAAGACAACAGACCAGTTTCTTTAATAATCTCCTTTTCAATATTGTACTTTTTAAGCTTTGTTTTCTTCTTTCTCTACCTCATGTTAATCTCACAGGTGTTTAGGGGAATGGGAGCTTCATAGCAAGGTCTGTTGATCCTTCCATTTGCTGTGGTGTAAAGGAGTGTACACTGAGCCAGGTGGCAACTAATTCCTGCCCTCTTCTTTTCATTGTTCTTAAGGAAAAACGTCCATTTCATATTTCCCAATCAGATGTGATATTGTCCAGCTTGTGGATCATTGCCTCTGTCAGTGTGCAGGATAGACATTCACTGGAGCTAATAAACACTTCCTGATGGAAAAGATAGCTGTCCCTGCTTCATTATCACAAAAATTCATTATCACTTGCTGAAATTAGATAAAAAAACAATGAAGGTTGCAGAAAAAGACATGTGGCCTAGTTCACGCAGCTATGTAATGCCCAAGAATGTTACTTTCCACCAATCACTCTTCTATTTCCTTGCTTTCAGGCTCCATCAGGATGAGGTCTGAGCCATTTTACTCTAGAGCTCCTATTTAATTCCTCCTGTTTTCCAGCAGACCTCTAGCTCCTTGTCTCATCTTAACTCCCCTCAACTTACTCTCTTCATTTCTTTTATGACAGAAGTAAATATTTTTTCTGGGCTCTGTATTTACAAAGGGAGGAAGCACTTTGGTGACATTTCAGGAGAAATTCAGTTTGAAGAGAGCACATGGCATGGAAAGAGTTCAGAAAAACTTTCAGAGATAGACAAATGAACACAGGATCCTGCAATGAAAAGTATCATGCAGCATTAAGGCAAGCAGAACAACTGTAAAATCCTGAAGCTAAAATCTGCTTTATAGACCTTACAAAAGATAAGGTACATCTGGTCTTCAGGAAATGTTGTACCTCTTCTTCCTTACCACCTCTTCTACTATTGCAAGCAAGATGCTTGAAAGCCCCCAGGCGGTCCTCTTCTGCCTAGAGGAAGCTCCAGCCTAACGTCAAACCTAATTGTAGAAAGCTAAGAAAAACTCGTAACTCATCAACAAACAAACCAAGAGAGTATCCTGTCCAAGGTGGATTTTTAAATGCCAGAAGTCACTAAGTCCGTGAAAACTGCTGTGAAGCTAGTCTGGGGCTAACCTACTTTAGGTACTTTGAGAGATATTCTGGTGATAGACACTAGTATATCACTCTGAAATTTATAGCCTAGATTTTCATAAATGATGAGAACTACACAATGCCCTAAGGTTAGCAGAAGTGCGACGTGCTCAGTTTTATTGATGCTGTGTTTCTTTTCTTTTCTTTTCCAACAGTAAATACTGTTCAAATTCCAGAATAAACTTCCACAAGTCCTGATAATAGGGATGGGAGATAAACCTGGCTTGTAGCTCTGAGTAATATATACCCCTCACCCCAACAATGCAAGGTACTAGCTCAAGGCTTGTCAGCCTCTTGAGTTTTAATTAATGAAGTTCCTGTTAAGGACATTTTTTTCATCACTTGCTCTATTCCAACACATTTCTTTCATTTGAAACCTGAGTGCTCTGCCAAGCAGGCCCACAAAGTTAGAAGGGGAGGGAGAGCCTGTCTAAACTACAGTCATCTCTCTGTTCAACTTGATTCAATTTAGTAGAATTTCACTTTGTCAAATGACAAGATGCTGTATTTTGACAGTTGCCTATTTATGCTGAAGTGGAGGCATAATAAATTCAGTTTGGCATCTGGTTCACTCTATCTGTAGCTTTTACTTAAGAATCTGACGCTCCTTTTTTTGGCTTGACTGACATTGCTGTTTAGTTTCTGATTTGTTGTTGCATTCTGATTTGTTGGACTGGTTTCCTGGTTTCTGTGGGTTTATTCAGGTTGGGGTTTTTTTTGTTTGTTCGTTTTTTGGTTTGGCTTTTTTTTGTAAAATAAAAGCTTTCTCAAGAAACTGGCATTCTCCTCCTCGAACACACCCTTCTTCAGCTGCAAATCTAAAAAAGGGAGACAGCATTGTTAAAAGGAAAGAATTTATTGTATATTTTTTTCCTTTGAAACTTACTGTAAAAAGTTAAATGAAACAACAAAAAAATAAAAAACAAACCAACAAACCCTGCTACTGTTTTAAAGTAACAAATGCTGAGGATGGGAGTAAGAGGCATTACATTGAGACAAAACCCCCTCCTGGCTTTGGTATGAAGTTTGTCTGATGATGGGCTGACACATCATATGTTGGTATGAGTTGGTATGTTCGTATGTTGGGCTCTGCACCACAATGTTTGACCACCCTTCAGTAGCCAGTTGAGAGTCTTGTTATCTGCTATCTGCTTTTTCTCATACTTTTCCTACAAGACAACATGTGCAACAGGGGATTTTGCTTTCCCAAGGAAGATTATTAAGTGTTTGCTCATTGTCCTGTGCTAAAGGAGGCAGCTCAGAGGTAGGTGTCTTGCATTTCAGAAGAAGACAGCAAGTTTTATGATGTTTATTAATTCCTGGGGAATTTAATTCTACAACTCAGCCCAAGCACTGAGAAATCTTTGTCCTTACCCTTGTTGCAGAAAATTCAGTAGAGCCAGAAAAGTTTGTTTTGTTTTGTTTTGGTCTTCATCCTGGAGCTTGTTTTGGATAGGGAACCCTGAGAACACCAAAGCCTTGCGCTGCAGCAGGTCACACCTGACATGGTGCATTAAGAGCAAGAATTTTTCCTTCCTCCCTGGATCAGTTTTTCTGGCAGAAAGGAGACACAGACTTTGATCTGAAGCTCCAGAATGCAACACTCCACATTTAGTCTCATCACAATATTTGCAACCCCAACCCAATTTGTGAGTGAACCAAAGAGCATTTCTGTTAGAGCTTTTCTGTGGTATTCATTGCATGAAGCCAGGAAGATTTTGAGAAGGAAGAATTAGTAACCCTGGTTCTGGGCTCATCAAGACATGCCTTCTAAAATAATGATTTCCACAGTGTAGAACCCAGAAAGATGGACTACTGAGGAGCAATCCTACTCTCTCCTTAAATCTCTTACCCAGACATTCAAAGCACAGATGTAGGTCCTGTGGCTCTAGTAGTCACCTACTATTCACTCTAGGCCACAGCCCTAGTCTTAGTTACCCCAGTCTAAATCAAACTTTGTCTTGTATAGACCCAGAAAGATTTTAAGGCATTTCTGCAACTCCATCCGTGTTTTCCTCATGCCTAAGGTGGTCTTGGACGATGACCTTTCCTCTGGGTTGTCCAAAGAAGAAAAGTTGGTGCATATCAAAGAAACAAAGTAGAAAACCCACATTTAAACCCTTTAGTCAATAGCATGCTTTATTTATAAAAAAAATAAAGCCATAATTTATGATCTGTGTATCAGATCCACTGCAAAACTGGATTTTGAGTATCATCTGAACAAAACAGTTAGTCACAATCCTAATTAATTATGATCGCAACAAATCCCTATTCATGAGCAGGTACCCTGTTATTCAAATATCATGACAAGTTTATCTTTCAAGCTGTGCACTTCACTGTAGCCCTGTCACCTGGAGGAAGGAAAAGCATTGGAGTCCAGTTTGTTTCCTTGCTAGCCATAAGAAAGTCCCACCTTCCATCCCCGGCTCCAACCTTGGTCGCAGAGCTGGTCTCTGTCCTAAGGATTCGCTTGGCAGCATAGCAGCCAAGCTCAACTATGCACCATGCATCAGTGTCAAAGCCTTTAACAGAATGGCTGTTATAAACCATAATGGGGACTGGTAATTGCATAAATACATCACCTATCTTTAAGTCCTGCATTAGAATCTTCTTAAAATTTGTGGCTAGTGTAATTTGTGCAGTTTGCCCTTTCTTACATGCATGTTGCCCAAGAATTACAAGCATAAAATAATCCCTCACTCTGAGTTCATGCTGAGCAATCTCAGGGATGTCAGACTGCAAGAAATCACCTAGATAAGCTAACTTACTCCCCTGTGAGTAAAGATGTAACAGATGCTAAGCCTGGGAGGTTCCCTAAGGGCCTTTTCTATGCACAAATCCAAACACCATTGGCTACATTCCCCAACAGTCAGAAGAAAAAATAGAGTCAGATCTGTAGCTCGAGCGAGCAAAATAACCTCAAAACCATAGTATTGCACAGGACGAGCTCAGGAGAGGCTCAAGTCATTGCCAGGGGTCTGGGCACCTTCAATTGCAGGGCACTATCCAGGTGAAAATGTGCAAGGAATCTTGCCAATGCACAAAATTACTGCAAATACGATATGAAGAATTTTTTTTTCTGGCCCTCTAACTGATGAGTGGTTTATACTGAGCACAGGCACAAAACAAAATCAAGGGGGAAGCAGCAGTTCACCTGACCTCATGTCCCATGTCAGACTGCCTCCAGATCTCTGATGAATCTGAGAAAAATAGGGAAAAAATAAACACTGAAATCAGCAGCCAAGTTACTCATCAAAGGTGGGAAAAAAGTCTTCCTGGCCTCTCTAGGCATCCAGTGGAAACCCTGAAGCATGGAATTAATTAAATACAAAGAAACATAATTAATTTAATTAAATGCAGTCCTTTTAAAAAGGGTTGCTCTGATTAATGCCTGCTCCTGCAAAAGCTTATGAATATATTTAGCCCCATTCCCAAAGACAACATTTGCAGGGTCTTGATTAGAGAAGCTAAAAGCTCACTAATATGAATGCAAGTGAATACCTTGCACTTACAGTGTGAAAGCAGACACAAGAAATGTCATTTTGAACAACACGCTCAGAAAAGAGATCGAAACATCCCTCAGTTTAATACCTTCTGGGGCAAGGAGGCACCATTCAGATCACCTAGACTGACTCTCGGCATAATGCCAACCACAAAACTTCACTGTGAGGTTCTCACATTAGGTCCATCAGTCTCTGATGCAGCCAGATCCTGCCACCCATTTCCATAGCATAAGGTTTGGTGGTGGTTTTTTTTGATACATTGATTTCACCCTCTGATAGCACTTGGCAGTGGCTGAGCTCAAATTTATTAACTCAAACCATTTCCCAATTAAATGGCAGACCTGATCATATCATTGGTATTAATCAGTTCCCACACAACAAAACCCATTAAACAAAACATCCCAGCTGAAAGCTTTGGAAATGAGTCTCAGTCACCTCCAACAGAGTTTGAGAAACTAAGGCTCGGAGATTGATGGTTTGTACAATCATGTGGTCATATATTCCAGAATTTAGTAGATCTGCTGCATTTCCTGATGGAAATGACTGCTCCTTTTGGTTTGGGTTTGTTTTTTTTTTTCCCTGCCAGATATTTTAGAGGGATGTTTTCCTGAAAGTCTGGAACTGCTACTTGGTACTGTTACTTGGAATGTTAAGTGTTATGGACGAATGACCAGCTTGTGCATTTTGAATGTATAAATATAAATGTAAAAAATATATAGTATATGTAAATTCTAGTCTTTAATCTGACCAGGTTATCTCCCCAACACAGCTGATGTGCATCATCTGCAACTATTAGAAGAAACAGTGTTCTGCATTATCAATTCCAGGACCAGGGAAATTTTCTCCAAGTCAGATTTGCCCATGAATTCAGGTGTTGTTATTTTAACTGTTGCAAACACTGAATATTACTGGAGTAGAATTCATAGCATTTCACCAGTTCACCACTCTTAAAAGTATGAATACTTTAATTTCTTACAAATGAGATTAATAAAGCTTTTAAGAATGAGCATTATGATTCTATGAAAATATTTACAGTTTTCTAGTGAGTTTACTTCCCTGTGAGAGACAGGATAAATATGTAGAGACTTGCAATGTTTAATTCAACCTTATCTTTTAGGTGTTAATTCATCTTTTTTATTCTTAGTCAAAAATAAAGAAAATATCCTCTACTTCCAGATAGGAAGCAGATGCAAGAGATCTTAGCTGTTCTTCCCAAGGTCTGTTATGAGTTTTGGCTCAAATGTCAACACAAGTCAAGATTTTACTTTTAGTGACAGGTTGGTTTAGTTTCCTATTTAGTATTGGTTGAAACACTGAAATCCCCCTTAGAGACAAAACACTGACTCCTTAACAGAAAATTGTTCTGAAGGCCTTACTGAAATTTCCCAAAGTATTTTGTGTTTTCTCCCCATTATTTCCTTGAAATTGCAGCGAGAAGGAATTTTATCATCAAAGTGAGCAGAACTGGCAAGGCATGAATGAACACAAACCAAAGAGCCTCCTGATCGCATCTGTCTTTGATGAGATCCATACACTGCACCTATATGCTCCGTCTGCGGGGAGATCCCAGATGTCATGCTAGTGTTTCATCTGCAAATTTCAATTCCCCTTCAGACCTTGAAGAAGTGACTAGAACTTGTCCAGATTTCATACAGTTCAATGAGTCACTTTTATGAAATACTTCAATCTTTTTTGCTAATGGGGTTTTGGATTTTGTTTTTTAACTTCCTCGCTCGCTGGCCACGTAAGCAGAGGAAGGGTTGTAGGAGGACTAACTTCCACACGAGTATTTGAACAGCAGGGTCCTCCAGGACCTTGCAACTTGAGGTAGGCAGATACAACTCAAGCGGAAAAAAGTTGCTGCTCTGCAAAAAAAGCAAACAAACAGTTGGGAAACTTGCTGGAGGAATAGCAAAATGCAGGTTCAAATGCTGGCTGTGAACTAGGTAAAGCATGGATTTCAACATGGCTGTTGCACAATGCAAGCAGTAGCTGTGAGCACTGAACAGGCACAAGTTGCCCTCACCTATTTGTCATCAAAATGGGCACACATCTACAAAGCACTTCATATTTTGAAGAGGCAGGATTTACTGATGGATACTGATTCTTGCTGAAAATGGATCAATCAAAATCCTTGATCAATGAAATTTTTGACGTAACCTCTGCTTGGCAATGGGACAAGGAGTTAACCCACTTAGGTTACCCCCTTATTCAGCCTACACTGTGCTTGTCCTACTAAATTAACATGGTACCAATTCCAGGCACTAGCTCCAGGTACCAGCTCCAGGTACCAAACACATAACATACCAGTAACAGACTCTAGAACACTCAACTGGATCATTGTAACATTGCTTAGACCTTCAGGTTTATATGGCGCTGTGTAGTTAGTTACAGCTGAGGCACGGGAAGGTGTAGATTGTCATCAAGTGAACTCAGATGTATGAACATCACAACGTAAATTAACCTCAGATACAAGCTAAAGCAACTTCCCTCTGCCTACTCTTCTCCTGGGCTAGATTTCATTATCTGTCAACACTCTGCTGCCAAAGGCAATATTTTGCATATCTGCTTCTGCTGTCTTGTTTTACTTTCCACTCCCTTCAAATGAGTACCAAATACTAAAGCCTGATGATCTTAATTCAGACATACCTGGGGGCTTCTTTCTTTTTGATTTGTTTCAAAAGCAACTGAGCTGGCAAATGACATCAAAGAATTATTTGACTTCGATGTCCAGTCAGCCCTTCCTGCTCACAGTGACCACAGGGAAGGGGCTGGGCCACTGAGGCCAATCTAAGCTGAGAATACTCCTTTAACATCAATGGGGAAGGAGACACTGTGTCAAGGGTTCTTTCAGTTCACTGCAGGCTGCTACAGGAATAGACTTTGACATCATTTGACTGCCTGAAGTGCTCAAAGGTTCAATGAGTCTGAGACCAGAAATAGGCTTAAAAGAAAAGAGAAATCATCTTCCTTCTAGCTGTCAAAATCATATATAAATTATGAGGTTACAGTAAAAGGATCCCATTACTCCTTTGAATTTGATCAAAATTCCAAAAGCTCCAAGCTTTAATAATTCTCTTCCCTGGGTTTAAAAACAAAACAAAGCAAAGCACAAAGCTGAACACAGATGTGACATGAGGCGATCATTTCACAAAACATTACAAGACCATGATGTACAATTTCACACAGACACCAAGAACATCACCCCTATAGGGTGGCAAAATCTTAATTTTGAACTCTGATCTCTAATGTGATCACAGAAAACAGCAGACTAGTGAATGCACTGTATTCATTTACCTTTGCTATTTACTTAGAGGCTTGTGTACACTGGGTAGCTGCTATGAAGTAAACTCAGGTGTGAGTTTACGGCACACACTTTCTTTTGTCCTGCCATCTCATCCAGACACACTCTCTACAAGTAAGTAGGTTGTTCTACTGCATTGGTTTTGGGAAGAGATTGTCAAATCCCCGAAGGCTTTGAGCAGCCAAATTACTTGCCCATATGAACTGTCTAAGAGTTATGCACCTCACTGCTATTTACACTAATGAAAATCTGTTCCAAAATCTCAGCTGTATAGCCGCCTGATTTAGTGCTTTATGAAGACAATGGAAATATTGGATAAACTGAATAAACAGCATAAGACAGCAGTAAAGACTGTACTGGGATTAGAAATTTGACATGCTTATCCTATGTGAATAAGAATCAGATTTGCTGTTGAATTGGCTGTGATGAAAACGCAAGAAAGCTTTTGAGAATATTTGGAAGCTTTTCCCTCACTAATTTATAGAAAGCAGATACTGATTCCTAAAGAATTACTGAGACAAGAGGTATGTTTCAACTGGAAAGCACAAAGAATCTGACTGCAAATATGATACATGGGAAGAATGACTCACAAAAGGGGTTGACTCAAAATGGAATTATTTAGTCTTAAAAGAGTCTGCTTATGGGACGAATTGACTGAAATATTGAAACTAAGGATTATAATACATTTACACTAACCAGGAGTTTAAAGGGTGGATGTTTGAAGAAAGAGGGAATGTATTACATAGGGGAGGGAAAGTGTTATATTACAGCTAGAACATGGACATGAAGTCTAGAAAAAGATAATGATTCTATTTGTTACAGCTTTGCACTATTAAGACTCTAAGTATCTGACTTTTGGGTAAAGATTTTTTGCTATACTCTACTGAGTCAAAAATACAATAATTTTCTGGGTTTCAGAGTCAGGGTCATTGTGAGGATTAATCCATCGATTTCTGTAAGCACATACTGAATTCCTCAGATGATGTCAGCATAAGAATTGAAGGAGCATTGTTTTAGGGAAAGAATAAATAACAGGAAGAGTTTTGGTTCAAAGAAACTGGAGGTAAATAGTATGAGCATCCTTAAGCAAAACTTAGATGACTTCACTGCTGATGATAAGGGAATGTTCAACAGTTTTACTCTTGAGAGCAATCAATATGTTAGAGGAAGACAGGACTTTTATTAATCAGAAAACTATGTTGGGTCAGTATTATAAATGACAGTTGATTTTTTAAGCATTTACATTAAAAAAAGAACAAACCCCCAACCAAACAAAAAAGAACAAAAATTGGTTGTCCTTCTCTAGCATTAAATGTTCCAAGTATTATTGAGATGACATGATCAGCACTGAGGTATTGCAGACCCAAATCACCTATTCCTCTTCCTGGTCCTACACAACCTTGCATCCAGCTATTGTATCCACTTTCTATATGACTTACAGTGGAGAATAGCTTTCAAAACCATCCTTTACATCTCACGGTGGAGAAGGTATTTAATTTATGGCAAAGGTTTCACAAAAGGATAAGCCTTGAGAGGCAATACAGAAGCTAAAGTCAATGGCTCTGAGATTATATTTCTGACTTTAAATTACAGCATCTTTCATCTCTGACTATTGCTGAACGTCATTCTCCTCAATCCTTCTTGTATCTGTTACAATATTAAACTAAACAAAATGGTAAAGATTAATAAATCACAAGGCCTGCTACATCCTACAGGAATCTGGCAATAGGGAAAAGTTTATTTCTATGAAATACTCTATGAAATACTTTACTGTCCATCATATTTGAAAAATCATGGCTGTCAGGTGAGGTTCCCGATGACTGGAAAAATGGTAACATAACCCCCATTTTCAAGAAGGGGAAAATGGATGACCCGGGGAATTACAGACCAGTCGGTCTCACCTCTGTGCCTGGCAAACTCTTGGAGCAGATTCACCTGGAAGGCATGCTAAGGCACATGAAAAACAAGGAGGTGCTTGGTGACAGCCAGCATAGCTTCACTAAGGGGAAATCCTGCCTGACCAATTTGGTGGCCTTCTATGATGGGGCTACGGAACTGATGGACAGGGACAGAGCAGTTGACGTCATCTACCTGGATTTGTGCAAAGCATTCGACACTGTCCCACATGACATCCTTGTCTCTAAATTGGAGAGACATCAATTTGATGGGTGGATAAAGAACTGGCTGGATGGCCGCACGCAAAGAGTTGTGGTCAATGGCTCGATGTCCGGCTGGAGACCAGTAACGAGTGGTGTCCCTCAGGGATCGGTGTTGGGACCAATCTTGTTCAACATCTTTGTCGGTGACATGGACACTGGGATTGAGTGCGCCCTCAGCAACTTTGCCAATGACACCAAGCTGTGTGGTTCGGTTGATACGCCGGAGAGAAGGGATGCCATCCAGAGGGACTTCGACACACTTGTGAGGTGGGCTGATGCCAACCTGATGAAGTTTAACCATGCCAAGTGCAAGGTCCTACACCTGGGTCAGAGCAATCCGAGGCACAGCTACAGGAGGCTTCAGTGTGCGCTCACAGCCCAGAAAGCCAACCGTATCCTGGGCTGCATCAAAAGGAGTGTGACCAGCAGGTTGAAGGAGGTGATCCTGCCCCTCCGCTCTGCTCTCACCAGACCTCACTTGGAGTATTGTGTGCAGTTCTGGCGTCCTCAACATGAAAAGGACATGGAAGTGTTGGAACAAGTCCAGAGGAGGGCCACAAGGATGATCAGGGGAGTGGAGCACCTCCCGTATGAAGACAGGCTGAGAAAGTTGGGGCTGTTCAGCCTGGAGAAGAGAAGGCTGCGTGGAGACCTCATAGCAGCCTTCCAGTATCTGAAGGGAGCCTATAAGGATGCTGGGGATGGACTCTTCATCAGGGACTGTAGTGACAGGACAAAGGGTAATGGGTTAAAACTTAAGGGAAGTTTAGATTGGATGTAAGGAAGAAATTCTTTACTGAGAGGGTGGTGAGGCACTGGAATGGGTTGCCCAGGGAGGTTGTGAGTGCTCCATCCCTGGCAGTGTTTAAGGCCAGGTTGGAGAGAGCCTTGGGTGATATGGTTTAGTGTGAAGTGTCCCTGCCCATGGCAGGGGGGTTGGAACTAGATGATCTTAAGGTGCTTTCCAACCCTAACTATTCTATGATTCTATGATAAAATACTGCATGACTAGCAAAAGTATTATAGAGCAACTTTAAGTTCCTCCAGAGCATTCATCTAGGTCTACTTTGGAGAGACAGTAGCATATGTAGTGATCACTGCCATAAACCATGTCTCTTATCTTTCAGCTGGGGGTTCAGCTGCGCAGGTATTACATAGGTAGGTTCATCCCATCTAAGTGAGGTGTTGTGTAGAGGCACTGTCCTTCAGTGCTTCTTACATCATCAATAAAAGAGGCATAATCTGTTGACCACATTAAAAAGCCTAACCTGTCTACCTACATACCTTACCTTTGTCGGGTGAGATGGACTGGACCCATGTGTATTGTTTTAATGAAACTCTTACAAAACTGTATCTTTTCTTATAGGGTCTGGTGGAAAACACCTAAACAAGTTTAAAAGAACAATAAAAAAGGATGTAGTACCTACAGCTAATACCTAAGGCAAAACCAGAGGCATCAAACTGGGGGTTAGGAAAAATTGAGACTGATCCCTTCTACAGTCAAGGGAGCTGCTGTAGGTGAGGTTCATTTTGGGGTAGTATGTTCTGAAGGATTTATTTATTTTGAAATATTATTTCAATGCTTTCTGCTCTGTCCTGAAGGATACAGGGGATTCCTGCTCCATGCTGTCTGAACAGCCAAGGAAGATTTTAGTTTATCCTACTGTCTTGTGGTACATGACCCAAAGATGAGGCTTTTCAATCTAAAACAGTCTATGGGAAAAAGTGCTGCATCTTTATTTTTTGAGATGATGTGTCACAGTCTTTCTAGTTAAACTGCTTTCACTAGCAGTCTTCTAAGGAAAATATGAAATAGGAATATTAAAAAGTGGAAATTAGACATTTGCCTTTTTAGATACATAATAAACAGTCAAACTTGATTAGTTTCAAAACAAATGCTAAGTATAATCTACCAGTACTGCGTCCAAAATGAAAAGAAACCAAGCAAAAGGTCTGCAGAACAATGTGTCTGGCATCCACTCTGTTTCTTGGAGTCTCTCTTCATAACTGTTCAGGGCAGGATTTTCTGACATCTTTTTCTGTTTGCACAGTAATCAGTCACTCAAATATGCAATCAGTCCTAAAGAAAAGAGGAATTTCATTTATGTTGTGAACTCCAGATCACAGGCAGATCACATATTCAGTTCATCCAATGTTAAGCTAAGGCATAGATATATATATATCTAGTACTAAAGTGACATCCTTTTTAATATTATGAAAATGCATAGCCTTTTGCAGTCTATACTTCTGCCAAGGTCTACAGAAAACCTAGGGTACTATGCCTACAGACTGACCATATTTTTGTCCTGGCTTGTGGCCTGTACCTTCTGTCTTTGTACTTATTATATTGACTTCATTGCTATAGTACAGTAAAACATTATGATATTCTCTACTATAATACTGTTATGTTCCATTTTCAAGAAGAGAAACTGAAGAACTAAGCAATATAACCTGAGACATGAACAGTATTATGAAGGAGCTAAAGCTAACTCATTCTTCTGCACCTGGAATTTTTTAATGCAAAAGCTACCCTCAAAAGTCTTATTCAGGATAGTGGTGACTGTAAGGAATAAGGATCAGCTTCTGCTATCCTCCTCATATTACCTAATGTCTTGTTGTCCAAAGAAAAAGGGACTATGCAATTGGTTATATGAACGCCTGCATAGAAGAAATCTTTAAATCAAAAATACTTAGAAGAACAATACAATAGCTCACAGTACAAGCAATTTGAAAATAAGGAAGATTATAGTGGAAAAAATTGCGTATTTCAATGAAAGTCACACATTAGTAGTAGAAGTAAGGATGTTCTTACATCTCTGCTCCATACTTATAGTTCCCTAGTTAGCATGTTACACCCTCTCCTCCACTAACAATGATAAAAGAAAATGTTGGAAGGAGCCTTGAAAGATTGTCTAATCTGTTGTGGGAAACCAACCTTAAGTAAGTGATACTAATATTATTCCCAGCAAATGCTTGTTTTACCTGTTTTTAAACACCTTCTGTGCTGGAGATTCCACAGCCTTGCAAAGCACTCCACCTCAGTACTTAATTACATTGATGTTTACATTTTTCCCCACAGGCTATCTTAAATCTTTCTTGTTGCAATTTAAACCTATTACTTCTTTCTCTCCCTGCACTGGATGCAAGGATAGTTTACTCCTTTCCTCTTTACTGCTAATTTCACATATCCGAAGACCATTATTGCATCTCCCTGAAATCTTCTTTAAAGAGACCAAATAATCCTAATTCCTTCAATCTGCAGGTCATATTTTCTAGACTT
Source organism: Psittacula echo (assembly GCF_963264785.1). Taxonomy (NCBI): domain Eukaryota; kingdom Metazoa; phylum Chordata; class Aves; order Psittaciformes; family Psittacidae; genus Psittacula; species Psittacula echo. Next base: position 103,582,629 of record NC_137738.1, read on the forward strand.
CTTACCATTCTTGTTGAATATTTGTGCATCTTCTGCCACATATTTCTTGAATTGAACACAGTAATTCAATTTAAATTTAGTCAAACCAGGAAGCAGATGGACGACATTCCATATTTTATTAATAATATTCCTTATTGCCCCTGTCAGAGAACATCCTACTTTTTGCCAGCCATTTCTTTATTTTGTGAAAATTAATTTAATTCTACTCTGGTTCCTGAATATTCTTTCAGAATTCACTTTTGAATGCCTGCATAATTCATGATCCATGTACTTAATAGGCTTTCTCTCTCCTCTATCTCCAATTCATTCATGAAGGCATTGAATGTTACCACACAAGACTACCACAAAACTCTGCTCATGATGTATTTCCTAGTAGAGAGTGTAGTATTGGCAACCATTATTTTCTCAGCAATTTTTTTTCTCCCATGTATTACCACTTTGACTTGCTCTGAAGAATGCTGTTTAAAACCGTATCTAAAACTTACTAGAGGCAAGACAAAACATCTATGCTTCTCTCTTATCCAAAAGGACTCTTGCTGTGCCAGAAGAAGAGTTGAGTTTGGGTTGGCAAGATTTCTTCTAAAAAAATCCACAACAGCAATTTTAACTCTTGTGCTGCTCTGCAGGCACTGTAATTCTCACTTACCGACTGGACCATAAAGTCACCTGGCTTTAGGGTTTTAATGGGACACTTAAACAGCTTGATTTGTGAAACAAGTTCTTGAAGTACAGCATTTCTTTGATTTCTGTCCCCCCAAGCTATCCACCTTGATTGTGCCAGTGTAAGCAGACTGGAAACCTGTTATGCACCTCCCTATTTGTCTAAAGATGATGATATGGATGTTGTTTCAGTACCAACTGCTGCCCAAGCTTTGGCTCCCAAATGTATGATTTAAAAAAAAAATAAAACCAGATTTTTAGAAGTATGTTCTGCTTTTCATCTAGACCTCAGTTACGCAGGGCTGGAAGTAGCAGCTGTGCTACTGTTACCCCAGCAGCTGACCTGGATTATACATCACATAGGGTGCTGCAAACAAAGGGGCTACTGCCCTCCTCCCACTCCAGGAACACCAGCTGTGGGGCTTTCTGCACCAGTCCCTGCAGACAGACCTGTAGTTGCTGAGCTGGACATCAGCCAGCTCTGGTTTGAAAGCTGAGCAGCTTCATTAGTGCTGTGCTGTGCCTAAACAGACCCATGAGTCCTGCTGAAAGCGTGGGGCTCCTCTCAGTGAGCCACTGTCACTTTTGGATCAGTGCTTCCTCTACAGCCATGCTGCAGACCAGATGATGCGAGTGCAGGTCTGCTGTCTGTGAAAGGCCAAGCTAACAAATTCACTTTGTAATGCATATTCAAGCACTGGCTGCACCTTCTTTTTGGAGAGAAAAGTAATCTGTATCCATTATTTCAGTATATGTAGCAGGACTCTCTAAAGCAATTTTCAAATGTTATTCTTTCATGTCCCTGAATGTCCTTTTAGGCAACCTACCGCATGTTACTATCTTTTGTTTTTTCCTAATAAAGGAAGACAGTGAGGGGAAATGGGTCTTATACTGCAGGGTGGCTCCCAGCCCTGGTCTCTAGTCAGTGGCCCTACAACATGCAACTGCTGGATCATGGCTGAGATTCAGCAATTTGGATACTCGTTTGTGGTTCCCAGGAGAAGAGAAAGCAGAGGAAGGCAGCTGAACTAGCCTGCAGATATGTGCAAACTGGGGTATCCTTAGATTTGACCTTCATTTAATGAACACACCTTAAAAGTCCATGTTACCCAGCACAATAAAGCACTCCTTTCCAAACATCTTGACCCCAAATCCCTGAAGAGCCACCAGACACTTATCACATACTTCAGAAAGCACAAAGTATTCTCCAAAAGTCCTCAGGAGGAGGAGAAGCCAATGGCTCCCGGATGTCCCATTGCAACCTCAAGAGGGTGCTCAGCTGGCTCTGAGATAGCCCAACACAGCTGTTTTTAGCTTACCTGCTTCTCCCTATATCAATAATTTTGGGTTTCTAGTCATCAGTGTAGAGAGGCAGCTGCCTGCCATAGGCAAGGTAGAGGATCCACACCTGGACAGCTTGCAAACCACATGTAATTCAGAAGGCTACATTGCCACCAAGCCACTTGACTCAGCATCATTGATGAAAGTAACTTACAGTCTTTGTATTTCACATTCTCAAGTAATATATTGCTGCTTGGCTTGCCAACAAAGCCCAGGAAAAGAAGGGTGAGAGATTTCTGTCTGTCATATAATGGCTAAAGAAGTGGGTCCACCTTAAAGACCGTATTATTAACCCTGGGATACCTCCTGTTTAATTTTCAGAATGTGAAAACCAGAGAAGATTTAGTTCACAGTACATTTGCAAAAAAGCTCAGACTATACAAATAAGTATCTTGCAGCAACTGCAAGTAGAGGCAAGTTCCAGAAAGGAAAAAAATAGTCTGATGCATGTCATCTTGTGGTTTTTTGCTAGATTAATGAAAAGCCCACACAGCATAATGATGTTTACAATAAGCTTACAGGAGTTTTCCCACAAGGTAGAGGAGAGTCATAGAGGGATCAGGTTAAACCGATTATTTAACCTTTCGAGAGCTAGACTTGCGAGTGTTTCAGAGGGAGGGAAAATGGACTATTTTATTGGTTGCTTACAACCATGTATTAAATAGCAGTCTCTTATTTTGTTCCATCACACTGCAAGAGCATATGCTGGGGGATCCAATTTAGATGACTGCAAGACAAATTGTTGGATGCTTAGATGACTTAAATATTCCACTGCTAGCACAAGTTCACTTTATACCACCAGGAATAAGTCTCCACGCAAACAATGTAATATGTCCGGTAAGGCTCTTCACGGAACATGGCATCCAGATTGAGGGGGTTTAATGATAGAGTGAACAAATAAATCATAGAGCTTGACTGGGAGTTGTTGCATTTACTAAAATCAAGATTTCCTTTTCTGGAGATGGCCTTTTGGGCTTGAAACTAGTGGGCAACAGTGGAAAGCACTAAAAAGAAAACAATATAGTATCATTTATCAGGCCTTTTGCAATGTCAGCTCTCCATTGTTCTTGCTTAAAAAAAATACGTACTTCTTGGCTTTCCTAATTCATCAGAGAGACAAGCAGTTGTTCTGGTTTAGATGTTAGCATTTGTTTTGTTTATTCCAGTTCCAGCGGGCAAAAAAATCAAGCAAACCTGATTAATTCAATGGTCTACCTTCAGTTTTTCCAAAGGATATGGCAAGCTATGACAGAGTAGAGCTTGAGAAACACAGATATAACACCCTAGGGGTTAAATTCTACGGATGTTGTTGACATAGCATCTCTCTAAATGATCTTCCAGCTAGTACTGGGCAAAATCAATTATTCTTTTTATTTTTTTTTTGTTTTGCTGACAATTTGAAAATGTGGAGAAAAAAAATCATCACAGCCCCAAATTCAAACACTTTGGCAAACGCATCTTGGAGAAAATACTCAGAACACTTCATGTGTTTAAACTGGATTTGAGAGCTTATTTTTCACCAAAATAAAAAAAAAAAAAAAGGGAAAAAAATAGATTTTGTAACAAATTGTCCTTTCTGTCAAAAAATACCAATTTCATTTTAAAAATTCTGTCTGAACCCCACCCGTTACCAGTTATAAAACATGCAGCCAGCACCATGCTTTACACATCAAATAGCAATTAGCCGGCATATAAGAAGAATGTAAACTAAAATAATATCCAAATGGTCAACGTGGGGCTCTCCAGCTACTTGCTCCAAAGCTGCCCAGAGGTGACTCCCATGCTGGCATTGCACACAGGCTGAGACACACTGAGAAAGCTGCTGAAGAAGCCCTCTAACCCAGAAAATTCTCCCAGCCTGTGCTAGAATGGAGCACTATGTTCAGAAACGAGTGATAGGACCCACAGGAAAACATTAAACTTTTCCACCTGTGAATATCTCCTGGTACTACTCACTGTCTTTGTGTAGGGCAAGTCTTATTTTCATGGTGATTTTGGCAAATGGCTCATGGGGTCAAGGAGTGCACTGCCTGTGTGTGCGTGGACTGATCCTTCCTCTATGCCCTACAGCAGGTGATATTTGCTCTTTAAAAAGAATCTTAGTGGCAACAACCAACAATAAATTAGCTTCTGAACTTCCATAGAGTTATCTGGCCAAGAGAAAGTTCTGTCTGCAAGCATGAAGCTGTACATGAAACAGTATTCAAATTTCTCATTGTTTTTTGTACAACTTAGACCAAACAATGCCTTGAACACTTCAAGAGCAAGGTCAAACATATTCAGTCACAGGTTTTTCAGTTCAGGAACTCAGTTCCTATTCAGACAGCCAAGATGTGCAATTTTCCAGTTGTGCCAGTCAAACACGAGGGATTTGCAATCTTTTCACACCTCTGAAAATTAGGCCAATTATCTAAATACCATAAAATATTTGGCTGACTTAAGGTCTCATCCAGGAGTGGGAGTGGGAATACAGGTAGTAATGATCTGAGGTTTTCCATTGCATATATTCCTTTCACCATTTTAACCAGAGCAGTCAAAGTGCTACAAAGACAAGCAGATATGAAGCCATGTGGTAAATAGGCCACATTTTCTGATTCACCTGCATTGCTGCAAGCAAACAGTAACAAAGCATAAACCAAAAGTAACTTCTTGTCACATGATATCTCTAGGATTATGTCCTGGCTCCAAGTGAGAGAAAAGCTTTGTCATAATAACTTTAAAAATTGCCCAACAAATACTATTAAACCACTCTAATTTTCATGTCATTGTGAGTTTCCCAAGATTTTGTTCTGGGGCTGAAATTTTCCATTTTGGTTGATAGTTTACAAATGATTTTTTTTTTCCCATTTCTTGCAGGGAAGAAATTTAGAAGTAAATGATTAGCCGTTTCCAAGAAGAAGACTAACTTAGTTTTTTTCTGCTGAATTCTGGAGACTTTTTTTTTAATTTCTAATGGGAACCTCAAATTTTACAGCTGGCTGGCTGCTATGGATGGGATGAGCCTTCTGCATTCCCTGTGAGAATATGCCCAGAATTGGCAAAGTTTCAGGCTTTGAAAAACCACAATTCACACAGTTTTAAGACATTAGGCAACCTCCCCAGAGCTTCCTTCTGCCCAGCTATTCTGTACTCTCAAGTGCCAAGAGGGTGATATGGAGGCTCCAGCCCTGCTGATGGCCCATGTGGGTGCCAGGATAATAACTCCTATGGGAAAGTCTTTTTCAGACTGCCTTCTTAAAAACCTGGGAAATGGAACAAAATGTGTTAACATTCAAAGGTTAGGAATCACCAAATTTAAGAGTGCTTGCTCAACTTCAGTTTGGTTTCTTGTGTCTAAGTGGTGCTCATGCAGATTTTAATAGCTTAATGACTTCCTATATTTCCCATTTCCCAGTGCAATAAGTCTCTGCTCTAGGAACAGACATTCTGAATGAAGACTTATTTACAACATGGCTATCTCAATGCTTCCAAAGCATGGAAAGGGTGAAAAAGGAATAGAAATGAAAGTTGCAGGAAAAGAAAGGATGGTCTCTTGACCAAATTAGCTGAGTTTGATTCACTTTTATCCTGGAGTCTGTTAAGCCCATCTTTGGCCACTGAAACCAAATTTTTCACACAAGTCATTAACTGTGCATTTCTCATCTTCCATATATCTGATAAGATCATGGATCCTGACTTGCAGAAGGAGCTATCATTCCTGACTGCACTGAAAATAAAGTGCAAGATCAGGCCATGTGTCTCATACTGTGTCTCCCTAGATTTTACTTTTCATCAGTCTCCTGTGCCTTGCTTCTTCACCAGACCAATGTGGATGACAGCACCCCCTCCTCTCCATTTTGGAAAGACTGATGAGTGAATATTTGTGAAGCCACTTGGATCCTGTGGTGGCGAACCCCACAGGAGAAGCCACAAGGAAATTAATAATTCTGTCTTCAGAATGAGATTTGTACTATAAATAAGGGCCTGGGGTCACACTTCAGATAGTAAGCAGAGAACAAAATATTGAATTAGGAGAGCACCATCCATTCTGAATGAGGCGCAGGAAAATATACTAGGTATTCATTTAATTAAAGACTTATATAATTCATACACACAAGGGAAATGATTTAAGGTTCATTTTTTGAGTTAAGAATTGATTTGCAACCTTAATAATGCTCTTTTAAAACTGTGTGGGTGGCATGTATGTTTGTTATAGCCTTCCAGCCAGGTAATTCGGGGAAAGAGGGAAGCTTTGAGCTTTCAGCCCCTGGTCATTCCTTATGGATAATTCACTACCTGCATATCCTTCCTGGAAGCTGCTACATGTATGTTACAGATGGCTTATAAAAACAAACTGAAACAAAACCAGAAAGATGTAATGCAATATTTATTTAAAATCCCTGTTTTGGGAAATCACTGAATCATGTCTGTCTTGAGGCATTGTGGTTCCTTTTCTAAATACTTCTTACTGAAGATATTTCACCGTAAAACAACCAGTCTTAAGGCTGCCTGTTCCAGGGCCAGGGAAGAATTGTTTGAAAGGCAGCTCTCAGCCTTTCAAAATTAGAAATTCTTTGTTACAATACCTTCTATTTTCTTTAAGATCAAAACCCACACTTATTTTTTCCAGAATGTTAGTGATTATTTCAAGGGATTTTAAAAACTTGTCCAGAGTAGGCCAATGTGGATCACTGGGGTTTTACTTATAAGGGTGTTTTCTTTAATTATGGCAGCAGGCACCTGGAGTTTGTCAGAACTTTTCCTGAACCCAGTGGCATCCTTCACACTGATCCCACTTGCAGCTTCAGACATGGCCCGACACCATGGAAACAGAAAATTGATGCTGCACCTTGAAGCTGGCACACAGAGAAGATTTCCTGGCTGGAAATGACTGGGTCCCAGTTTGGGGACACTTGTGCATGGGCCTGGGACTGTGACATTTGGCAGAAAGCTCAGGAATTAACCATAGGAGACATCTGGGGACAGGGTTGATGGAAGCAGAGGAGGAAACCCTGACTGAAGCATTAATGACCCATATCAGACACATGTGACCAGAATGGGACTGTTTAAAATGAGCAAATTTGGCCAATATTTAATAACAGACGTCTCCAGCTACAATTCGCCCTGTATCATACACGTAATGCCAAGCCACTATGGGGGTAGATCCAAACAGCTGGGGCAGTTGAGGTCTTATGGGTGCAACAGAGGTGGATGTTGCTGCTCCCAACTCTTGTAATTATTAACTGTACACATTAGATTAAGAAAATCCTCAAGAGGCACAAATTGAGAGCATCTCTAGTGTGTCTTGAAGCCAATGAAATGAAACATGTTTTCACTAGTAGGCAATCAATGACTTGTTTGGGTTTTTTTGCAACCACTGGTGCCTCTTGTCAAGCACCTACATTTGTCTTGTGAACATCTAAAATGAGAGTGGCCTGACAAGAAAAGCATCAAGCCTTTGCAGGTCCAGCAGAAGTCACTAAAAAGCAAGATCTGACCCTGTAACCTTTAACTTTAACCACCCATGGCTGTATAAATTCTTCCACAGGTAAGATAACACAATCCTGTCTTAGTCATGCAGTTTGCAAACTGCAACCAAATTTTATTTTCCAGTGACAGATATAAGTAGTCAGAAGGCACTTTAATGGGGGGAAGAAGCTGGCTTCTCACCTGATGCAAATTGCTTCTAAATCCAAGACCATCTAAGACCATGGTCTACTTGCTTTCTGGAAGAGGGTGACAAAAAGTATCTCCTCCTCTGTCCATACATTCCTGTCTCTTTTCTCCTTTTCTGTGTCTCTCTTTTCCTCTCACTAAATAAAAAGACAAGGTTGCTTGCCTGGGCCTCCCAGGAGGGTTTAAAATAATCCTAAAAATGCTGCCAAAAGGACTGTAAACATATCTTTCCCTGGGATGTAATTAGCAGATAGAGCTCTGCAACCAAGTGCAATCTCTTTAAAGCAATCTAATAGCCTTTGCCATGATGAAGTCTAACATGCTATTTGGTGTCTGAAAAAGAGAAGGGGGCTGGACAACACCTTCACTGTCAAAAAGAACAAATAGCTTGTGAAGGCAATAAATAATATTTTCTCTGTTGCCAGTCCATCAGCTCTTATTTAACCAGCCAATGCAACAAAAGCTTAATGCAAAAATGTGCTGCAACCTTCTTCTACCTCTCCCTCCCTCTTCTGCTCCCTCTCTTCTTCCCTCTCTCTCTCTGGGATTGGCTTATTTAAAAACCGTATTTCTGCCTAGGCATTCAAAAATGCGGAATGCCTCAAGCAAACTAGTAGAATAAGCATGTTTCTCTACTGTTTCTTGGCAGAGTCCACTGCCTGAGTCCTGCTTTAAATTAAAGCACATGTGGCTTGAGTTTAGCATTATCATGAAAATGAAATTACCACTTTAGAAAAGTCAAGTTATTTTGGAAGTGAAAACTGCAGGTCAGAGCCCACCAAAATTCCAAAAACTTGCTCAAATATGTCTCGTTGAAGGTTCAGAGCTGCTGCCGTGGGCAGTGCATCCTTTTGGGTCCTGATTTATAGTCTTCTCCTTCAAGGTTTCCTACATTTGTTAGATGCTCCCGGGAAAACCTTGCAGACCTTGGCTCTTTGTCACTGGCTCCCTCTGCAGCTCCTCCCCTGGAAAGGGGAGAGAATAAACTAAATCTGTCAGAAACCAACTACATTGACCCGAGTCTCATCCTGCTGTTTTGAAGTTTTTTAGAAAATTGCCCTGGAACTCGTAAACACAACACTGAAGAACCAGTTGTTTTCTCAGCTACAACCCCTCTGTACTGTTACATTAGTTTTCTTGCCATCACACAAAGGCTGCATGAAAAGGAAGCAGAAACCCATACTCTCTTGGCTTGGAAAAGGCTTTTCTGTACTCTTTTTCATGCCCAGAGGTTTGGGCAGGTGATAAATCTCACACGTTGAACACTTTCTCACACGTTCAACACTTGTTGAAGCAACATGGTGGTTTTATCAGGGTTTGGATTTTATGTTTCTGTGTGTGCATGTGTATACACATGCATATCTGTATTTTGGTTAGTTAATACTTAGATTAACTATATATTTTTCTTTTCCTCTGGGCTTGTTATCATGCAAAATTAGATACACCAGGTTAAAAATAAGAACAGAGAGATGTAAAGATGCAAAGTTCAACTTGTAAAGTCCAACTCCTGCTATCAAGAATGTGACAGAAGTGGATGTTGGCTTGTCACATCATGGTAGTAATGAGGCCATCTATAGGATGCCACTTGCCAGAATCTGAAATATACCAAATGAGTGGATTGTTATATAAATATATTCGCAGATGGGATTGATTCTTTTCCTCCATAATATTGTTTTTATTTTTTTGCAATTCTACTGACTCCAGTGGAGCAAAGCCAGTCTCTAGGAGGGTTGGGGAAGAGCAGGAGGAGTCACCTGTCAACATTCCAAATTGTGCAGCTGAATTGGAATGACCAGTGTATTGTATAATCCTGTGGAAACATGTACAATGATTGTGCAAATGGAGCTGGTAATCTGGCTAAGAAGTCAAGCCACAATAACTCACCCTGTCCCCAACACACACAAGCATGTGCACTCATACACACAGGCAGAAAACTGTGGAAGAAAATGATTGTTCAGCCAACAACTTCAGAGACAGTAGGAAGGACAGGAGAATGGTGAGTGCCAAGAAAATTTTTCCCAAGCTAAGAATTAGTAGCACTGCCTTGTCTGTTGAGTTTTGCCAACATGATTGGAATTGGTGGTGAAGTGACTACTGATTTTCAGAGAATTTGGATCAAAACATCATCTATTTAATGGAGCATTTAATAGGATAGGATAGGATAGGATAGGATAGGATAGGATAGGATAGGATAGGATAGTTCCATTGGAAGGGGCCTACAACAAACATCTAGTCCAACTGCAGGAACCCCTTAGTAGGTACCTAACTTTCCTAACTATAAGCCAGCCCACCTACAACATGAAGAGCTGGAGTTTGACCAAAGTCCTACTATAATTTGGGAGGTAGTAAAGAATAGAAACCAGGGTCCAAATTTCTTTGTGCTGCATTGCAAGACACTAACACTGATCTCATCAGGTGATGTACCTCTCTGGTGGCCAAGGGATTGGTCCTGAGGCTTCTGTAGACCTACTTTCAGACATACTTCTTTTTCTCCTACCTTTATGTCTTCCAGAGGGATTTTTTTTATATGAGAAGTCATGACCTGGCCTTCCAAACCAACACAGTGAGCAGGAGGGAGATTTTCTCTCTATGAAGAGATACAGGGCAAGAGGCATGGTTTCATCAGTCACAGTGCCTCAAGGCCTGGGATGAGCAGAAAGGGCCAGTGGCACCATGGATGTAGAGCACACAACTTCAAATACATCAAAAAGTGCATGGGCAGCTTTGGGGCGGCAGCAGGACTGGCAAGGGAGTGACTGATGTCAGAGGGGGTAGAGGAAACTGTTGATGGGCAAGTGTACATCAATGGATACACCAACCATCTTTCACTCAAGCAAATCATGCTGTACTTACTTTTGATCAGATCCTGTGAAAAGACATCTCTACTGAGTCTGAAGGAGATGGGAAGGTGAAGGATTCTGATAAGAGGTCCTTGCTGCAAGGTGAGATTTAGGCAGGGGCTAAAGATACAGCTGCCTGCGAGTGGCTGTGAGAGGGCAGGGGACTTTGCTTTGTGGGTAAGGAAACACAAGAAACACTTTTTTGTGGGGCAACAGGGATAAGTACATGGTGAGGAACAAGCTAGAGTGTTGTTACCACATGGTATCCCTCCACCTCTCTGCCTGGGCATTTTTAACCAGACTTTAACTTATGCTCAAGATCTGCTGCTACTCATCTGCTAATTGATCTTTATGAGCCCCTTCCAACTCAAGATAGCCTATGATTCTACAATTCTACCCTAATGTGTCTCCATCCTCTCACACATGACTACCCCCTTCCACCTCATGTGCCAGCATATGCTTTCATCAGTTGAACATACCCCGTGCTCCTTAGTTTTTCAACACAGTGGTTAGTTCAAGCTAGATGTTACTGGTCTGTTGTGACCAACAGAGCACTCTTATCTAAGGTTGTAGGATACAAAATGTGCAGTAAGTGGCCACCTCTGCTCAGGTGAGCTTCCAACCAAGCACCCTCCATATTATTTTCAAAGGTGAATTAAGGGATTTGGTGGGAAAAAAAGGCTCTTAGGGTTCATAAACAGTGAAAAGCTCTGAACAAGCTATTGTCAACTCAGATCCTGCAGGTCTTTGAAAATAGTAACCCAAGTATCAGCAGTCTAAAAAGTAAACAGAGAAAGAAAACATGTTATCAAAGACTAAGTTATAAAGCAGAAGACATCATTATTTAACTATATGCACATCTTCTGTGCTCATTTCTTGAAAACTGTGTACATCTGGTCACCACATCTCAAAAGGTAAAAAGGGTGGTCTGGAAAGGTAAAGAGAATAATGATCAGTGATGATCAGATGTTTGTACAAAATAGTATCTACAAAAAAAGAGACTGGAAAAGAGACAGCTGAGAGGCTTGTAGAAATGGAGTCTTATGGAGAAACCAAAGAGTAGGCAATTGCTTTCCATTTTTTAGAAGATAGGAAGAGGAAACCACCATAGGAAATCATCAGTCAGATTTAGATCAAGAAGAAGCATTTATTAATCAAAAATGTAATTAAGCCGGGAACTCTTTGTTGCAGACTTCTACAGAAGCCAAAGGTGTTAATGGGCTTAAGGTGAGATTAAAAAATCCATGAATAAAAGGAGTGCTAGTGAGCAGGCTACAGCCTTTAACTGAAAAAAGTCTCTGTTGAATGGTCTGTGGGACAAGGAGTGAGTACACACTCTATTTCCACCTGCTTATCATGAGCTTTACCACTGCTCTATTACAGAAATTATAGGGGAAGGTCCCCTTAAATATAGCTCGGCGAACAGGGCGGGCAAACAGGATGGGTTGAGGCAGTTTGCGCGGGCAGGCGGGCGGGATGGTGAGTACTCGCTGTATGACCAGGGCCTGGTCTGGGAACTCTGCTCTGGCTGCCCCGGCGGTGGCCAGCGTAGGCACCCAGACAGAGCCGATGAGAGGGGAGGCTGCAGTGCAGAGCTCAGTGTAGAGAGTGCCTGCACTGGTCTCCTGAGGGAACGGTGCCAAATGGGCAGGGCTGCACTCGGTGCTCCTTGGTGGAGGTCCTCCTGCAGCAGGTGGCTGAGCTGCGGGATGCTGTGAATAGGCTGCAAGATGTCAGGGAAGCTGAGAGGAAGCAGGACTGCCTCCTCCAGGCCCAAACTGTGCAGGGGCCTCAGGAGTCCCCTGAAGCTCATGGAGGAGTGGAGGAGGCTGTCAACCCAGGAAGCTGGGAAATAGTAACAACAAAAAGCAACAAAAAAAAGAGGAAGAGGACAATTAAAAACAAGGGGCTTCCTCCTAAAGCTGTTGTCCTCACCCAGAACCACTTTGCTGTCCTGCAGGGGGCTAAGAAAGAAGGGCACTTGCACCAGGAACAACCGGCTGGTGCGCGGGTAAAGAAGATCTCTACTGGTGCTGCCAGGAAAAAGAGACGGGTCATAGTGGTAGGGGACTCTACTTTGAAAGGGACAGAAGCACTCATCTGTCGGCCTGACCCGGTCTCAAGGGAGGTGTGTTGCCTACCTGGGGCATGGATCAGGGATGCTGCAGAGAGGCTGCCTGCTCTAGTGAGACCCATGGACTATTACCCACTTCTGGTGATCCATGTGGGTGCTAGCGATGTTGATAGAAGTAGGCTGGAGAACATAAAGAAGGACTACAGAGCCCTGGGAGAGGTGGTTAGGGGCTCTGGAGCTCAGATTGTCTTTTTGTCAATCCTCCAGGATACAGGGGGAGACCTTAAAAAAGCTAGGAGGATTGGCCAGGTTAATAAATGTGGGTGTATGGTGCCATAGTCAGGGGTTTGGGTGTTTTGAATATGGGGCCCAAGTTAGTAGGCCAGGTCTACTGGGGGCTGGTGGAGCTGATCTGGCAAAGAAGAGGAAGAGTGGTTTTGGTAGGAGGCTTGCCAGGCTGGTCAAGGTTGCTTTAAACTAGATGTGTTGGAGGAGGGGGGCATCGTTCCATCCCAACACACCCAGTCAGTTGCCAGCACCTATAATAAATGCTTGGAGCAATGCAGAGATATTCCAGCCGCTCCAGCCAATGAACTGGCTTCATTTGGAGCTCGGCTCAGATGCCTCTATACAAACGCCCGTAGCATGGGGAGCAAACAAGAGGAATTAGAGATGTGTGCACGACTACGGCAGTATGATATAGTAGGTATCACAGAAACATGGTGGGATGGCTCCTACGACTGGAGTGTTGGAATGGAAGGTTACAGGCTCTTTAGAAAAGACAGGCCTGGCAGGCGGGGAGGAGGAGTTGCTATTTATGTTAGGGATAGGCTGGAGAGTATGGAACTCTGTCTGGGGATGGGTGAGCAGTCGACAGAGAGTTTGTGGGTCAGGGTTAAAGGGAGAGCAGCTATGGGGGACATTATTGTGGGGATCTGTTACAGACCGCCTGATCAAGAGGAATCTGTGGATGAAGTGCTCTATAGGCAGATAGGAACAGCCTCACGCTCACAGGCCCTTGTTCTCATGGGAGACTTCAACCACCCTGACATCTGTTGGAGTGAAGGTACGGCCCGGCACAAGCAATCCAGGAGGTTCCTCGATTGTGTGGAAGACAACTTCCTTCTGCAAGTAATAGAGGAGCCGACAAGGAGAGGTGCTATGCTTGACCTCGTGCCCACCAACAGGGAAGGGCTGGTTGGAAATGTGACGCTCCAGGGCAGCCTTGGTTGCAGTGACCACAAGATGGTCGAATTCGAGATCCTTGGGACAGTGAGAAGAGCATGCAGCAAGCTCACTGCCCTGGACTTCAACAGAGCAGACTTTGGCCTCTTCAGGAGCCTGCTTCGCAAGGTTCCATGGGACAGAGCCCTGGAGGGCAGGGCGGCCCAAGACTGCTGGTTGTTATTCAAGGATCACCTGCTCCAAGCTCAGGAGTGTTGCATCCCAACTAGAAGGAAGTGCAGCAGGAGGGCCAGGAGACCTCCTTGGATGGATAAGGAGCTGCTCAGGAAAATTCAAAGGAAAAAAGAGGCTTATAGAAGGTGGAAGCAGGGACAGGCGGCCTGGGAAGAATACAGGGATGCTGTCCAGGAAGCTAGGGACCAGGTGAGGAAGGCTAAGGCCCAGTTAGAATTGAACTTGACTAGGGATGTTAAGGATAATAGGAAGGGATTCTATAGGTACGTAGTGAGTAAAAGACAGACTAGGGACAACGTAGGCCCCCTCCGGAAGATATCGGGAGAACTGGCTACCCTGGATTTGGAGAAGGCTGAGGTTCTTAATGACTTCTTTGCCTTGATCTTCACTGGCAAAGTCTCTGACCGCACCACCCAAGTCTTGGAAGGCGAACGCAGGGACTGTCAGAATGATGACCCTAGGCCCACTGTAGGAGAGGATCTTGTTAGAGACCAACTTAAAAACCTACACGTACACAAGTCCATGGGACCTGACGAAATCCATCCACGGGTCCTGAAGGAGCTGGCGGATGAAGTTGCTAAGCCACTGGCCATCATATTTGAAAAATCATGGCAGTCAGGTGAAGTTCCTGACGACTGGAAAAAGGGAAATTTAACCCCCATTTTCAAGAAGGGGAAAATGGATGACCCGGGGAATTACAGACCAGTCAGTCTCACCTCTGTGCCTGGCAAACTCTTGGAGCAGATTCTCCTGGAAGACATGCTAAGGCACATGAAAAACAAGGAGGTGCTTGGTGACAGCCAGCATGGCTTCACTAAGGGGAAATCCTGCCTGACCAGTTTGGTGGCCTTCTATGATGGGGCTACGGAACTGATGGACAGGGACAGAGCAGTTGACGTCATCTACCTGGATTTGTGCAAAGCATTCAACACTGTCCCACATGACATCCTTGTCTCTAAATTGGAGAGACATCAATTTGATGGGTGGACCACTCGGTGGATAAAGAACTGGCTGGATGGCCGCACACAAAGCGTTGTGGTCAATGGCTCGATGTCCGGCTGGAGACTGGTAACGAGTGGTGTCCCTCAGGGATCGGTGTTGGGACCAATCTTGTTCAACATCTTTGTCGGTGACATGGACAGTGGGATTGAGTGCGCCCTCAGCAACTTTGCCAATGACACCAAGCTGTGTGGTTCAGTTGATACGCTGGAGGGAAGGAATGCCATCCAGAGGGACTTCGACACACTTGTGAGGTGGGCTGATGCCAACCTGATGAAGTTTAACCATGCCAAGTGCAAGGTCCTACACCTGGGTTGGAGCAATCCGCGGCACAGCTGCAGGTTGGGCAGAGAAGAGATTCAGAGCAGCCCTGCAGAGAAGGACTTGGGGGTGTTGGTCAATGAAAAAATGAACATGAGGAGGCTTCAGTGTGTGCTCGCAGCCCAGAAAGCCAACCATATCCTGGGCTGCATCAAGAGGAGCGTGACCAGCAGGTCGAAGGAGGTGAACCTGCCCCTCCGCTCTGCTCTCGTGAGACCTCACCTGGAGTATTGTGTGCAGTTCTGGTGTCCTCATCATAAAAAGGACATGGAAGTGTTGGAACAAGTCCAGAGGAGGGCCACGAGGATGATCAGGGGACTGGAGCACCTCTCGTATGAAGACAGGCTGAGAAAGTTGGGGCTGTTCAGCCTGGAGAAGAGAAGGCTGCGTGGAGACCTCCTAGCAGCCTTCCAGTATCTGAAGGGGGCCTACAAGGATGCTGGGGATGGACTCTTCATCAGGGACTGTAGTGACAGGACAAGGGGTAATGGGTTCAAACTTAAACAAGGGAAGTTTAGGCTGGATGTAAGGAAGAAATTCTTTACTGTTAGGGTGGTGAGGCACTGGAATGGGTTTCCCAGGGAGGTTGTGAATGCTCCATCCTTGGCGGTGTTCAAGGCCAGGTTGGATGAGGCCTTGGGTAACATGGTTTAGTGTGGGGTGTCCCTGCCCATGTCAGGGGGATTGGAACTAGATGATCTTAAGGTCCTTTCCAACCCTAACTATTTTATGATTCTATGATTCTATAATTACTGGGTTCATGTACTCAGGGTTAGTGTGGAAAGCCCCACATTTGAATTCCCTCCTTTGCTTTCAACCCAGACCTATTTTTCCCTGCAGAGTGCTGCATATGTGCTGAGCCATTCTCTTGAGTACATCTACACTGTCATGCTAGCTCATGCTTCAATTTTGCGCTTGCGCTGAACTCTCTGATCATCAGTGCCAGTGTTAGGCTCATTCTCTGACCCATGTTTGCAAAGGAGCTCTCCAGGTAGAGGAAATTCAGGACTCCGGGAGCAGGATGGTAAGTGGGAGACAATCTTGTCTAGTAGTTAGTGCATGCGCTCGAAACACCTACTTGCCAGTTCTGGCCCCATATATAGACAGGAATATATATGGTTTATTTTCCTATAATACACACACATAAAATACACATGAGAAATATTTGTATTACATATTATTTCTTAAGTATATATCTAACAAGGACAGTAACAAACCTGAGGGAGAGGAAGAATGAAAAATTCTGTCTGAATATCCTTTAGACCTTTTCTGCAGCAAAAAACTGCTTATGTTGATACCCATTTCAGGCTATGTAAAAAGGCACTAGACCCTAAACAGCCACACTGAAAGGCAGAACTCTAGCCTTAGTTCTATAGCTCATGCTGAGCTGACTCAGCCTTCAAAGGCCCCCATAAAGCCACAAGCTCTGGACACAGCCCTTTCCCTCACAGATGGGATGTGGGTCTGATGCTGGGTTCTTTGAGAAAGCTGTAAATCAGAGGGAGTCACTCAGCTGGTGACATGCAGGTCTTAGGCTGCCACATGAATCCAGTCCATAGCCCAAGACCTTGGTTATGTTCTAGAGGTAAGATGTCTGCTGGGATGTAATACGGGTTCAGATTAAGATATGTAAATGTAGATGACTGCTGCAAGCTGATCTCTGGGTACAGTTGAAGAAGACCTAACTGTCAAAGTCAGTGAGATCTTTAGAGTGATTCAGTTGATCAGATCTAGGCGCCTTCACCAGTAAGCGGCTCACATCCTGGCTTCCAGTGGCTGAAGTGTAAGTATCTACATTTCTGAGGGAATATTTATCTTTCTAACATTATATTAACACTAAAGCTCTTGAGCATCTAAATATTGTCTGTGCACCCTAAAAAATGCTTATGGTGGCTCCTTTACTGATCTAGCAGTTAGTCTCTCTATCCTGTAATTCCCTGATTTTGAGTTAACAAGGTTACTTCCTTTTCTCTGTAAGGTAGAGCAAAGATTAATATAGTAAAGATTTTAAAGCTTTCAAATGCCATAGTTCAACCTGAATTACTTTAAGTGGATATATACTAAGTAAATATAGTATATAGCAGTTCTCATTTACAGAAAAAAAACATTGTTAAAACTTTTTTATGCATAGCCCAGAAATTTACTGTCCTATCTCCATACTTATTGTATAAGTGTGAGAAAGAAATATATATTTAAAGACTCCAGTATCTTTTATTTGGTTAATGTCCTACAAGTATTTAAATGAGTCATTTGATGGCTCTGCACTTCATGATCAGTTGGGCTATTTAACACACTTTATTGCTTCTGTGATTTATTGCCTGATGAGGACACTCAAGAAAGTCTGAGAACCTCTTTGGGGTTTATTGAGCTGGTACATATTTTATGCTGATTTCAAATAAATCAATGTCTATTACAGCATAAAAAATGGGAGCATTGGAAAGAACGTTGAGAACTATTTCCGGAGCTTTGTGCTCTGCTTCATGCATAAAGCATGAGAGCTTCATTAACATGGAAGTATGTGCATGTGAACGTTTAGGTCCTTATTAATCATTTTGGTGACTAATACATGGAGTTCAATAATTCCCATAAACTTCTTTAAAAGAAACCATAATGTACACACTGTGTGAGATGGTTCTCCAAAGGAGTGTGTAACAGTAATGTCTCAGATACCCTGTATGTAGGAAGCTCTTGATAGCTGTGTTGTTCAGCATGTCCTTCCCTGCCCTACTTAACTGCATTTCAAACAATACCATCAAGAAATAAAGCAGAGCGTCACCAGTCCTTGTCTTTTTTGGCTAGCACCTTGGCCACTCACAGCCCTCAGGAGCTCTGCTGTTGATTTAATGAGAGCAGGACTGAATTCCCTGTGAATCAGAAAATAAATTATGTAAGCTTATTGACCCAGGACTTCACAGTGATGTAAGCACTCATGCAGAAGGAGTTAAGGTTTCAGGATGATTGAGTCACAACTTTCTCTGGGCAGGTATTTGTGGACTGTGAGGTTTTCTCTGGGCACCAGCCTAAGGCTAGAGAAAAACAAGACTCCTTGAATCTCTAGGTCGTGCTAAATGTGAATGGTGGAAGCAAGTAAAGAAGTGCTCCCAGAGTGTATTCTAAGGTGGTCATTCCCAGCAGATAACAAGTAGAACATTCTTTCAAGATCTCTTTTGCAGTCTCTTCCAGACTTGTGCCCTCTGCAAATTATATCTACTCTCTCATTCATGGTCTGAAGACTTCTATCGAATTCTCTTGACAAATTGTATCTTCTAGTTTTGGTGGATTCCTGCCTACTCAATGGATATAATAATTTGGCCAGTTTTACACCTAAAGTAATTTCACCTGGACTATGTCTTTAGTTTGCTTACGAGAATGGCAAGTGAAACAGCATTGATTTTGAAACACTTCGACTTTCCCCAGTCAAAAAAGACCTGTTTTCCTGTTTTGAAAGAGTACTCAATTGGGTTCTTCTTGGCAAGTCCTTACTGGCTGCTACTCATGTCCTTAGTATTTTCCAGGTGTAATAATTTGTTCACTTGCTCATTCCAGAATTTTTCTAGGGCTAAAATGTAAACTGTAAATAGAGAAGCCTACAGTTCCTTGGCTTCTCTATTCTCCTGTTTTTATAATGGGCAATATTTCCAATTTCAATTTTTCACCTTTCCGCCAAAGGCTTGTCAAAGATAATTGCTAACATTTGTAAGACTGCTTTACCCTGCTGTTTCAGGCTATGTCTGTTTGTGCAAGCATTGTGGTGGAATAGGAGTGGATCAGTCATAAAAAACAGTTAATCCCAATGGGCATGCTCTGCTTGTTTGGGTTATTCCTAAAACTAGTTCTAGTTTGGTCCTAAGGACTTCATGCCCATTAACAACTCCTAATTAACATTCATGAGGTGTATCTTCCTGTTTAGTTTCATTGTGAAATCTAAGCCTGTCTGGAAAGCAAACCAGAGCACAGTAAATGGAGCAGATCGGGAGATCCTCTATAACAGCGCATTTCCCATCTAAACTCAAGGGACATGGAGCTGCAGTCTCAATGTCGACCAGAGTTCATCAGTCTCAACCAATCTAAGAATAAATAAATTATGGAATTACTCATTGTTCATGATGTTGATCATCTTAGACCTTTAAATGAAAACTTATTGAAAAGGTGTTAAACATATCTGTGTGTCAGCATCATCTGACAGTAGTTATTCCTCAGTGCTGGGTAATATAGAATCATAGAATCGTAGAATAGTTAGGGTTGGAAAGGACTTTAAGATCATCTAGTTCCAACCCCCCTGCTATGGGCAGGGACATCTCACACTAAACCATGCCACGCAAGGCTTCATCCAACCTGGCCTTGAACACCGCCAGGGATGGAGCATTTACAACTCCCTTGGGCAACCCATTCCAGTGCCTCACCACCCTCTCAGTAAAGAACTTCCTCCTTAGATCCAATCTAAACTTCCCCTGTTTAAGTTTTAACCTGTTACCCCTTCTCCTGTCACTACAGTCCCTGATGAATAGCCCCTCCGCAGCATCCTTATAGCCCCCCTTCAGATACTGGAAGGCTGCTATGAGGTCTTCACACAGCTTTCTCTTCTCCAGGCTGAACAGACCCAACTTTCTCAGCCTGTCTCCATACGGGAGGTGCTCCAGTCCCCTGATCATCCTCGTGGCCCTCCTCTGGACTTGTTCCAACAGTTCCATGTCCTTTTTATGTTGAGGACACCAGAACTGCCCACAATACTCCAAGTGAGGTCTCATGAGAGCAGAGTAGAGAGGCAGGATCACCTCCTTCGATCTGCTGGTAATACACCAACTTCTCTTGGTTTTCTTCTTACTGCTGATGCATCTACAGAGTGATTTTTGGTACCTTCTATGTTTTTTGCTACTTTAATCCTGTTTTGTGTTTTGGCCTGCCTGACTTTATTCTAATATGATTCTGCTCTTCTCATATATTCATCCTAGTAATCTGCCCTCATGTTAACTCCCTGTATGCTTCTTGTGCTGGACGTCAGCTGAGAGCTCATGCTTTAGCCATGCAGTCTGCTCTTGTGTTTCCTACTTTTCCTCTGCACAGGTTAAGAGCTAATACCAGAGCATGAATTTGGATACAATGATCACTTAAGACCCCTTCCAGCCTTTTATTTTTGATACAATGGTGGCTTTCTTTGTGATGCCACAGCAATAATTTATTAATATTGCTGGTACATTACTCTTTGGAGAATCACAATCTGTTCTAGTAAGACTGTTGCTTCCATGCACAACAAAGGAAGAAGATCATGACTTGTATCCAGACCTGAACCAGAGACTATCCAGGTTATTCAGGTCATTCAGGAAGAAAGTAGGATGGCATGTACAGCCATGAAGCTGTGTTTGCAGAACAGCACCTCATAGCAGGTCATGAATAGACATGAGTGAAATTTAGCAACTGGTCTGGCTGAGGATTAAAATTTTTATGAGTCAACAGACTGGCTTTCAACCAGAGGGAGTCAGGTCTAGCATCTCACAGCAGTTGAAAACCTGCTATAGCTTTGGAAATGCCCAAAATGTTATGCAAAAGCATAGTTTTTTGGGTGGTGGTGTGTGTGTGCGTTTGGTTTCTTTACTTTTTTCTTTTTACTTTTTGCTTTCTTTTTTTGCACAGAAGTTGTTCTGAGGACACAAAGTTCTCATCCAGAATCAGAAGCCATGGCTTCTGTTACAAGAGTACAGGAGAACTGGCAAGAAACACAGAGCCCTTGAGAACAAACTAACAATACAATGGATTTGCAATATTTAATCAAGTTCTTGATGATCACAAATCTTGCAACACATTCCAAAACTACTAAAAACGTTATACAGAAACCAGCTGAGCCAATATTTAAAGCCGTTTTAATTTAACAGAACCCATTTTTTATAGTATCCAGGATATGTTTCTGGCTTTCCTACTTGTCACATGATCTCCTGTCCAGATGTGCTGGTGTATATCTAGTAGTGGACCAGCCAAACCACAGCACTTTCCTCCTGCTTGTAGTGCGTTACTGTAATTCAACCATACTTCTCCCGACTACAGAAGCACTACATTAATATGTGGTATAACAACAATAACACAGGAGGGGATAAAGCTAACCATAACTTTAACTACGTATCTAAAAACAATAATAATAACAATGGAGTGACCCTATTCAAAGAGGTTAATTTGTGTGCAGAGTATAAAATCCAAATGCACAGTTGTTTTGAAAACTTCCTCTTTTTCTCACCTGCAACAGAAAATTTGTGCTGAGAAGATGATTTCCTGCAGCTTTCTTCAGGAAATTAGCCTCCCCCTTTGTTTAGATCCCACAGATTGCCCTGTGTGCTCTTAGAAAAACCCATGGGCAGCCAGCTCAGGTCTCCCACATTTTTGCAAAGGTTTTTTCTCAGTGGTGGCTGCCATACAGGCTGAGGAGGGAATTCCAGGCTTGTGGGTTAATTATTAACATGGTTAAGCACTGGCAGCATGTTCAGAATTAGAAAGGAAAGGCCTGAGGGCTGATTCTTCCCTCCTGTTCACAGGATAACCCCACCAGGCTGACTTCGACCTCCCAAGGCAAGGGACGTATCCACACTCCCCCATGGAAAGTTAGTGGGATTCTTATGAATGGCTCCATTAGGAGCTGGAGTGGCTCAGTGCCAAAGAAATCAGTGGAGTTGCTTCTGATTTACATGGGGGTAAGCATGCGGGTGTATTAAATCCATAATCCTTGTCCCCACAGCGGCCAGGAACTCAGCAGCTGGATCCTGCAAAGTGCCACAGAAAACCCTCCAGTACCAAAACCCGTCGAGGACCGCACCCACGTCAAAAAGCATTGAGGATGCTGACACAGCGGCATACCAAGCAACTTCGGAGGTGAGGAAAAGTGGGTTCAGCCAACTCAGTCCTAAACAGTGATTTCACCTTGTGTGCTTTTGCAGTCTCCATTACCCCAGGACCTCGGCACTTCATCTTTTAGATTATTACCATGCCTTTGGAAGGTGGAGTGATGTTACTTTACAAAAAAAGAGGTCCAAGTTCTTCCTGCCTAGCTTTGCACAGGCAATATAGAGGGCAGACGAGTCTAACTGGCTCAGATATCCCCTGCAGTCAGTGGAGAAAGGAGGCCACCAAGACCTCAGCTGCCTTCTGAGGGTGATCTAGAGCTACTACACTTTTTCATGCCCCTTAATTTAGTTGGCCTGACCCTAGCCCAGAAAACACAATGGGCATATTTTAAGGGTAAGGAAGCATTTCTAGAGGAAGGGTTATGTACCTAATCCCTGCTGAAACCTGAGGAAATGATGAGTCAAATTCATTTGGATGATTTTGAAAATCCCAGCTATCACTTCTTTACTTCTGCAGAACCATCCCCATATCACTTGGCTCTGTCATGGAGGTGTCCTTGGCATATTGTGAAGTGGAATGGATGTCCCCCTGTATGTCACCCTCACCAGTGATCTGTCCTTGAACAAACACAGAACACAGCCAGGGGCTCCCATCACTGCTGGACACAGATTCACCCTGGGTGCAAAAACTCCCATGGCTGCTCCTGAGGGAGACTAACACCTCATTGGCTTTGTGACCTCTCTACTCCAGATCTTTGTGCTGAAGCTATCTTGCCATGGGTTTGACATGCTGCCTACTCACCCAAGGAGTGGTAACACTAGAAAAGCTTTGGGTGTCCATTTCCCCACTAGTACAAGTGCTTTCTTTTCAACAAAGAAGATGAAGCTCTGCAAACCGGGGAATGGTGAGTTTCTAAACCCCATGTGCCCCAGAAATACCCACCTACTGCCCACAGCACCTGTCTGCTTTATTTAATTAGTTTTGTTGTGTTTGGTTGTGGTTGGTTTTTTTTTCTTGCTTTCTTTCTTTTTTCTTCACCTTTTGCTCTTCATCTTTCCTTATTGACCTCCATCAGAAATCTTTAGTTCCTGAGTCCCAGTCATCTCCTGCCTGAGCACTGATAGGTGAAAAACTATTTCTGTTTCCCTGTGAGATCTTCACAGAAAATGTGTTGCTCATAACAGGGATTTGTTCTAAAGTAAAAAAATCACTGACATTAAAACACCTCCTGGTTCCCAGTTATTCCTTAATAAAACAATTTTGAAAAGTCTTTCACACACCACACAGCATTAACCGTCAAACAGGAAGGGGATCGACTTGCTTTTATTATTTCAGCAGTGCTTCCTAGTTTGGCTAGGCAGCTAGTGCTAAGAGGGTGTATGTGTAAATATACATTATATTCACATTACAAATCACTGCCAAACAGAGCAAATGCAGACTAAAGGATGTCTGCAATCGGAGAAGTGACAGGTACTTTGTAGAAACAGCTAAAAATAGAGTCCTATCACCAAAGAACTGATGGTCCAAAGGAGGGTGTCCATCATGAATGTGCATTTTTGACAGCATGCAGGAGAAAGAGACAATGGAGAGTACCTTCCGAGACCCAGAACATATCCTTCAATCATCATTTGTCAAGAGACTACAACTAAGGCTTTCTTGCATGGCTGGGGTAAAGGGAGGCAGACTTTTGGGGACTTTCAGCTCTGTGGAGTAGGGTGGCTTGGCACTTGAGGGCTGGGAGTAAGGCCAAAGCAGAGAGGCAGCCTGGGAATGGCATCAGCAAGAGCCTGGGTGTTGTCATCTGCATCTGCTTTGGTGAGATGAGGAGGAGGTTAGTTTCAGAGAGAAAGCCGAAGACCTGACTGTAGAAGCATCAAGATGATCTCTTCAGCTGTGACTTTTATTAAGATACCATTTGCTCATAAATCTAGATAAAGCATTTTACAAAGATTGAACCAACAAGGCTACCTCTCACAAACAAAGAAATAAACTCTCTTTTTGTTCCTTTCTCCCTTTCTTCCACATCCCCACCTCACTCTCCGCTCCAGCTCCACCCTAGTACACCATCCGGCACCGGATGATGCTTAGATCATCTAATAGCATCTTTCTGACAGTGAGGCACATATAGTAATGACTTTTCCTAGCAAAACAGGCACCTGCAAACAATGCTGCTTTTGTTAATGCTATTTTCATTTCCTAGATCCTATTAGTCTGAAAAAGGGAAGCTGGGCCCTAATGGTATTTGGAAGACATCAGTCTTTTAGAGGTATCTCCTTATGCAGCCCAAAGGATAGATCCAGCAAGGGTGTAAATGCGTTTCAAAGGGGTTGAAGCAAGGACATTACGTAAGGTAGGGAAAATGATACCCCCACAGGCTGGCTATTCCCTGAAATCACCAGAGACTACAGTCAAAGGAAGACATAGAATCACAGAATCATAGAATAGTTAGGGTTGGAAAGGACCTTAAGATCATCTAGTTCCAGTCCCCCTGCCATGGGCAGGGACACCCCACACTAAACCATGTCACCCAAGGCTTCATCCAACCTGGCCTTGAACACCGCCAAGGATGGAGCATTCACAACCTCCCTGGGCAACCCATTCCAGTGCCTCACCACCCTCTCAGTAAAGAATTTCTTCCTTAGATCCAATCTAAACTTCCCCTGTTTAAGTTTGAACCCGTTACCCCTTGTCCTGTCACTACAGTCCCTGATGAATTGTCCATTCCCAGCATCCTTATAGATGGCTTGAAAAACATTTATAAACTCTGACTTACCCTGTTTTGATCACTGTTTTTTGTTCCTGTAGCTCAAACTATTTATGTGTTGTGATAAACTGCTCAACAAGTATTTCAAAATGACTGCAGAATTATACAAGCTGGACTGGCCAGATTGCAGATGGGCTCTCTGAAGTGCTGAGTCTGTTTTATTTGGGCACATGGTTCAGACCCAGAAATGAGAAAAGCAAAAGCAAGATCCCAGACCTGCCACAGTTTCAAATTCTGAAACCCTTTACTCTCTTCAAGTTGTGAGACATGGGGGAATTTTGGCTGTAGGCAGTTGATGCTGTTTTACTGATCCAACACAGTAACCAGCAGCCCTCACCAGTTCGTTTTCCTGTTTGTTAAAATCCTAGCTGCCCAAATTTCTGAAAGATGTTTTTAAAGGATTTTGACAAATGGCTTCTGTGTGGAAGTCATCCTGCATTTTGTGGGCATCATACATATAGAAGTATATGCACGATTAAGTGTAATCTTTATTAAGCTCTCCTACAGAATTATATTCCTTCTTCCCCACAGATCTTTTGCAGTATGATCTCACTTTAGATTACTCATGCAATCAGATACATCCTGGATAATTTGGCTTCATGAAAAAAGTAATTTTCCTGTGATCTTTATACCAATACAATTGTTGACACAGTTCAACATTACCCAATTATTAAAACAGAACCAAAGCACATCTCTGCATTGTGAAGAACAGTTCTGCTCTGAGAAGTCATGTGTAGAGATGTCTTCATTTTGCTCAGTAGATACCCTGCTCTGATTCTCATTGCAATGATAACATTGCCAATTCTCTTTAGGCGTGCACAGGTGATGCTGGCAACAGCTGATTGGAAAATCCCTCCTGACACCATCATGGTTTGAGCAATTCAGTCCCATTGGGTTTGCGGCACATACAGAGCTTTACTGACACATTGACAGATGCTCCAAATAAAGAAGAATTTTGAAAAATTGAAATAAAGTTGTCACACTGATGTGATTCAAAAGAAATGGTAGGAGGAGAGGAAGTGAAAAATTTAGGAAGTGTTAATATTGTGGTATGGCACAGGGTTTCAGTAGGAATTAGAGATCACCTGTTACATACAGGTGGACCACAAGCATGCTATCAGTTCTGAGCTGACATCTGTAGTGATTTGTGTCTTTTGCCAGAAATTTTACCACTTGCAGTGAACAAAACAGTCGATACCATGGTGAAGTGGCTGAAAAGTTTTTAAATGGCTCTTTCTTCCCTCCTCGCTGTACATCATGGATTTGTCTGCAGCCAAAACCACATGTTCTTTTAATTTAATTCAAAGTAGAGAAGGAACCAGCAAAGGTTTAAATTACAAGTGGAAAGAAATGAGTTTGCAAAGCAAGGCCAGTTCTGTGATTCTGACTCTCAAATCCCCCAGTCCCTGAAAAAAATGGTGAAGAGTTTTGCTTGCCC
This sequence comes from Psittacula echo, assembly GCF_963264785.1. Taxonomy (NCBI): domain Eukaryota; kingdom Metazoa; phylum Chordata; class Aves; order Psittaciformes; family Psittacidae; genus Psittacula; species Psittacula echo. The sequence continues at coordinate 103,608,968 of NC_137738.1, forward strand.
CAGACTCTGCAAAGTTCAGCCCTTCCTAATTTAATCACTTAAACTCTGCTTAACTGCGAACTCCAGCATGTTCACAGCTTTCTGTAGATGGTTATCTCATCTACTTTAGCCATTGTTTAGCCAAGCTGCATGCACGACATTCTTTTAATCCTTGTAAAATCAAGGCAAACCAGCTATCATTTATGAATGTGCAGAGAAATGCATCTTTTCCCAATGCTGTGAGTGACCGACAACCATTTATTAGCTGTCTTAGCCATCTACATAAATCCAGTAGAGGGAGGCATTACACAGATGTGGTTCTACAGATCAGGAACTATCTCCAGATGTCTAGGATCAATAAAATGAAGCAAGGTCACAAACAACCAGAGATCTGCCTGTTTTAGTCTCCAGGTCAGTGAGAAAAAGAGAAAAGGTTTGCACAGTAAGGAAAAACATGCTTCCTGGGATGGCAAAAATTAATCTCCCAGTGCTTGAGGTGTTTGAGACAGAGATTGAATTACTGTAAGGGGAAGGCTCTTGGGGAAAAATAATCCTTGATTTAGATGTTCCAGAAAATATATGGAATAAAGCTTTTTCATGAAATACATGCATGAAATCCATAGTGTCTCATGTTGATTTAGCAGATGCAACTCATGTAACTTCACATGTTATTTTCTCAACCATTTAGTGACCTTAAAAAAACCAACAAATAAAATCCAAGGTTAAACATAGCCTTGTTACTTATTGTGCCTGGTCTTATTTCTGCTCTACCAGTTTAGTTATAGCTGTAGTAGCAGGAAAAGTTGTTATAAGGCAGGACACTTACCCTGCAACATGTACGCTCCCATTGGGAGCCCACAGAATCAAGTTCTCATTATGAACTCTATTTTCACCTCCCACGTTGTGAGTATTGGAATAGGAAAAAAAAAACCCAAAACAACAAAAAAACCAACCCCAAATGGTCTTTGGCCTGTAAGAATATAGAATTTCTTCCTTAGGAGAAGTGAATTGAAAACTAATTTACAAGGAAGAGAACCTTTCTATCAACAATACCATTATTTCTTATTATGGGTTTGTATGGCTTTAGCACCTGGAACCTTCATCTGCTATAAGGCTTTCACATTGCTGGTTGCTGCAGGCTAGTGCAGGGGAAAACTCATTCTTAAAATAGGCAAAGTCAAGGAGCATAATTTGCTTTTATTTTACAGATGGAGAAACCTGACAAAAGGAGATGTTAAGGTACTTGTTAAGGTACTTGACCATGTTCACACTGCCAGCAATGGAACCCAGATCTCTTGAGTTTGACTCCAACACTTTAACCACAAACTCCTCCTTCTCTCCAGTTTCAATGTTTAATTAATAATGATGATGTCTGCAGCTTCCTCTTATCAAGCCACCCTTTCATCAATGATGATATTGTGGTTATTCCCCTGCTATGTGTGTGGTTGTCTTCCAGTTATATTACCAGCTCCTGAAATCATGTTCACAAGCACAGGATTTGCTAATCTTTCCCAAATCCCTTCTTAAATGTGAAGCAAAACTGTGCTTTCAGTGCATACCCATTTTATGCTATTGAATAACGTAGAGCACTAATGGCAAATGTAATGGATATATGGATTAGCTGAGGTTCTTGCTACCATCCGTGTTGCCGCCTGAAGTGTGAGGTCTTTCTCTTTCTTCCTAACACGAGTTCAGCACTGTAACCTGTTCTGCAAAAGAATTTGAACATCAAAGGTAAATAGCCTCTTCATGCCATTTCTGGCTGAACTGGGAGATAAATGTTACTTGGCCCTGAAGGTTTTTCAGGTATGGGGGTTTTAGGTTTTGCTGCCTGTTCTGACAAATCCCCTTATTGCATAGTTCCATAATATTTATCCCTCTCTCTTTGTGAGCATCAAGGGAAGAGCTTTGTAGGGATTGTTTTCCACTTCCACCATTTCTTCTTTTTAAAACAGGAGTGGGTTTAATATCAAGACACAGACCAACCTCAGGACCAGTTGCAGACCCTTCCATCAGCTTTGCATCAAGTTGAATGTACTACATCACACGTCAGCAACATTTTTACTGATGTTGCTTGGAGGTGAACAAAACATACATCATTATATCATCATAAGTGGCTTTGCTGCATTATTCATTTTGTCTTACTTTAATTGTCCTTTTTTTCTGGAAAAAACTGCAGTTTAGGCGTCAGGGAAGAACATGCCTCTGTCAGACAGCTGGATGATGTGATTGTTGTAGGTCCTTTCCAACTGAAATAGTCTATTTTATTCAATTGTGGCACCTCTTAGTGAAATGAAAAAAAATAAAATGAGCAAACTTCATTCCCATAGGTGATGCACAGTGTGTTCATATGAATGCCTTTACTTGCGGCTGACATTAATTGCACATGGATCAGCAAGTGCATCAGCATTGTTTTACACACTCTGTGATCAAAAAGAAGCAGAAGATTCAAAATTATTGAATGGAGTCACAATAGCCACTGTATGAAAGAATAAAACAGGCCAGGGCTCAAGTCCAGTGGCCAGGGTACATTCCACAATAGAACAGCTCAATTCACCTCCAAAGCAGGGTGGCCACATTCAAACAGTCTGTTGGAAAAGATCCTTGATCCGTATCAGTAACCAGACATAAACGCTACCTGGCACAGCGCTTAGTTGGCCTGGACAAAAATAATTAGGGATGATATGCTAATAACTCATTAGTCTGGACAGCTGTATGCCATGGCTTCTGCCCATTCCCTGGCTTCTTGAAAAGTACTGGCATGGCCCTAACCTCTGGTCCTAGCCTTACATCAGTCTTCATTTCTTAGCAAGACTAGGAGAGAGTGGGAAACTTGTAGGCATTAACTCAGTTATGAAGGGTCCTACTGTGTGGATTGGGTGTGCAATAGGTGGCTTCTTCTTAAGGTAGCAAAAGGTTGAGAAAAATGGTCTCCTTTTGTGCCTACAGCTCCTGCCTGGAATCACCAAGGCTGAAGTCTCCATAGATTGAGGACAAGCCATGGGCACCAAACACATCCCCATCTGGCTGGAATAAAACTCTGGATAGGAGATGGAATAACAGTTGTGAGGCATCTTCAATACTGTAATCATTAATGACAAATATAAGTTGTGGCAGCACTGTGGATGGGACTCATCTTGCTGAGCTTCTGATGTCTACAATGCAGACACTTGTGTCTTAGAGCTTTCTACAATTAAGAGAGAGAAATAAACATTTGCTACAGCACAGTTAATCTGAACTACTTTATAAACATTTACCTTAAGTCAACCATGCTCAAGAAGTAGCTGTTGCAGTCTTTGTCTAGACAATTAACTCAGATGGAGCCATATGCATGTGGTCATATAGACTGCTGCCTTTGTGCCTGGCTTACAAGTGGAGTGGAAGCAGCAAAATGGGTGACACCAACAATAAACCAGGATGGGAAGAAGTGAAGAAAGGGGGCAAGTGGCATCTTATGGAAACGTTTGTCCACCAGAGACAATTGGAAACCATTCTGAGGGTTCTTGGCCAAGACACTGGGGCATTCAGCGTTTTATTTATTATGTAAGTGCTGCCAACTCATCAATAGTCTTTTTTTTTTTTTCCTGAATTAATGCCATTTGATTATTAGTCACTGTTTATGAATGGGAAATATTGGATAAGGTACTTACGGGAAGTATTTGGTTTCTTAAGGTTTCTGGGCTATTTCTTCTGAGCAATTTTATCTTGCAATTTATAAGAAAAAAATTTAGATACTCAGTCTGGCCTTCACTGTTGCCATAAACACCTGGCAGGCTGGTTCCGTATACAAAAAATCTCATCTGTCACCAGTAAAAATCAATCTTGCGGTACATGCTGGGGTAGAATTCCCACCCAAGACACTAGGAATCCCTCCAGAATAAGGAAGACAGAACTGGGCTCTTATTTTGACCAGGTTCATCTCTTCTTGTGTTTTGGTTTTCATCCCATTTGACAGAAAATAAAATTTGCTGTAGTTGACCATCTGAGCACCAGCTTGTGTCTCGGCCTGACATTGGCACACACCCAGTGTTTCAATCACAGCCAGAAGATTAAGAGAGGGAGAGCAATAACAGCCCTTGTAAAGACCCTGTCATCCAATTTCGCAATGTTCCAGAGAAGGAAAAACTTACTTACAGACCCCTGTGGTTACCAGCTTATACCTTGAAGAATTTGATTATCTTTCCCCTCTAACTGGTCATCAAATAATCCTACTTTTTTTAAACTTCAACCAGAGTATTTGACTCACTGGTCTTCTACAGAATGAATCCATCAGTCTTGCTTTGTCCTTCATATGTTTTTTGCACTTTCTTTTGCATCTGTTAGAGTCCCAGTTTAATCTTAATGCACTGCCGCTTAGCAAGTGCTCATAACACTAGGACATGAATTAATTGATCTTTGGACGTACTCTCCTTCACCATCTGCTTCACTGATTTGTTCCTTTCAGTTTCATCCAACACTTCTCACATCAAATTGTGCTGTAATTTCCTCTGCTGAAGTTCAGCATCCTTTGTGTTTGACTCCTGGGTCTCTCCATAGTTCTAATTGCAAACCTGGAGGATTTAGCTGGAATTTTAATGGTAATATAATATTAAGCATAAAGCCAAAAAAAGTACTCCGTATTTTGGAACTACTACAAACTGAGACACAGGTCAGGCAGTGGGCTTTAAACGCAAATGTGCAAAAAACATTTAAGGAGACTTAGCCTTAACTTAAATTCTTTCTTTTCCTCTTGACCAACTCATTTTATTAGGGAATGTTTAATTTGTAAAATTGAAATGTTCAGACACTTGAAAAAGAAAAGACTTAAGAAATGTAGTGTATATTTCATGCCAAAATGTTATTCCAGAATTTGCCACCCATTTGTGTTTCAGTAGAAATATTTGCCTCCACTCCTTGGCACTGGCTCAAAACTCTTTTTCTCAAAGGAGGTGCTGAAAAAGCATCTGAGTATTAATTTGTCTTTTGTGGGAGGTTTTAGTGTTGTTATAAATCACTATAAATCACAAATCAGGCTTTAAATGGGAGACTTCATAAGCCGCTCTCACGCATAAGGCTGTGAAAATGAAAAGCTTAAAGCAAATATCATCTTGATGTGTTGTATTTAAATTGCCTCTAGCAGACATAGCAGGCCTGGTTTTGCTAGTGTCTGACCTTCACTTCCAAAAGGTGAAGTGTGGTGGGCATCTCCTACGATGAACATGATTCAAACCTCCATTTGTCAAAGGAAGCTGCTTCAAGTACCACGTTCAAATCTGTTGGATGAATTTTTCCATAGGGAGCTTAAAACCGTGTAAGTATTATTGGTAACTTACCCAGTGCACAACCTGAATTCAAGATCTTAAGCACCACAACAGGACTTCTTGTTCTGACAGTAAATACATGTGATGCCATAAGTGCAGCTCTGAGTGCTTCAAACCCAAGCCAGAGACCTAGTAAAACTCTATATTTTCATCACATTATTCATTCTGAGGTATTTTTCGGAGTCTGATACACCAACCACATGTAGGTAATTATCAGTAATCATCACTAATTGTTTTTACAATTCTCTGTCTATTTTGGCATCAACTTTGAAACGGCAGCTTAACATGAGTTCTTCAAAATGTAGACTTTGTGAAGGCAACATTTCTGAATAGAAGCTGTATGGAGAGTTCAAGACAAAGCATTCCAAATTGGAGCGTGGCCAGGACACCAAAATCATTGCTAGAAGTCATGCGATCTTTAATGCCCACAAAGTGGTCAGGACCTCCGCTGAGTTTTATGAGTGTAATGTCTCACCTGAAGAACAACTTCTTCAGCAGCACAGTGCCCCATTGTATTGCACTGAACTCATTCATGTGCAAGGAGAAGAGTACCATTCAGTGAATCGCTCATGCCAATGTGTCCAGCAGACCAGACTGTCTTAGTGCGTCTTCCAACCCAGCAGACCACCTGTCTTGGCTCACCACATGTGGCTGAATGCCAGTGGAAGATGGCAAAGCTCTTGGCCTTCTCAGATAAAGACATTTTTAGGACCCCACGGGATTTGTCCAGCCTTACTGAATTTTGTTCATACCTTCATGCTTCAGCCCAACAGAGTGGAGGGGAATCCAAACAAGGGCTAGACTTCTCTTTCTTTGGGTCTAGAGCAACTGGTGTTAGCATCTGAGCCCTATGGGAGGTCTAGTGATAATAGGCTACTGAGAAAATGCACTGAATCCACATATCCTAACACTGCCTAGGCCAAACTACCTTGTACCACACAGGGCCATACTTCAGGTAAATACACTTGAACCAGCTGTTTAGATGAGAGAAGAAAGCTGTGGACTTTGCAGTTGCCTTCCCACCTTCACTGACATGACATTGCAAGTCTGGTTGTTTTTGTCAGTGTGTGGATTCTGCTATGAGTTTAGTCTGATAATGCTGAACTGGTACCACTTCCACAGAACAAGAGCTGTGTGCAGCCCAGCATAGGTTACAACATGGGCTTTTTCAGTTTCCTCTGCCATTTACAGATAGTCACAGGACTCTGATGCTTGCTTCATTGGCTTTTGAACATTTCTCTGCCCACATCCAACAGCTTTACAGCAGCTCTCTGCAGAAAAGAGGAAGACAAATTGAAACCTTTAGGTATGTTATGAGTCTGTAGCCTTGTTTTAGGATATCAAAGCAAGTGCGATAATTATGTGACTATCTCAGATTCACTCCTGAGAGTTCAACTCACTATCCCAACTCACCATCCACATAGCTCATCTACTCACACTATCAAGTGATGGGGCTAGAAGTGAAAGCTAGGACATTATTTTCTGCAAAAGAAAAGGTGAACGATTACCCCATTATTTAAATAAATCCAACTTTTAAAGCTTCCCTGAGTTATTCAGGCAAAGTTCAGAGGCCTGTGTACATAACTGAGTTCTCACTGACATCCAATGAGCTTGTCATGGTCATGGGCTTATGCATATCTGAGAATATAGTTAAGGATCTAAGGAAATTTCAGGTTAAAAAGGGAAGTTTTCAAAAAATCTATGTGAGGGCACTACAAGGCAGGCATGAAAAACAAGCAGATTAGTCTGAAAATGAATGAGAGATGTCTAAAACCCACTGTGGTTGGGATTTAGACTGATCAAACCCTGTCCAAGGAACACAAACATCATACAACATGGATTGATCTGGCTTAGTAGGCAGAGAAGATCTGGAAATCACAGAGGGTCATCTGTACATAAGCTAATCATGATGCAACACAAAGAAATGCAGAGCCTGGTTTTAAATAAGAAAATTGTAAGCAAAACTAGAAAGTGTACTTACTGTGGTACGTGCCATAATAGAAATATTGTGGGTTGTCTTGGGCTTTTGTTTCTGGGTCTGTTGTTCAGCCTTCCATAGCAAAGTAGAAAAATATGCAGGAATTTCAAGAAACAGCCATGAGGATTGTTAAAGGATCAGATCAGAAGAATGGTTAAAGGATCAGGACCCATCATAGTGCAATGTACTGTAAAGGACAAGATTATGGATCATTTAATAACAGTCAAGTAGTGCCTGCATGGAGAAGTGAAATTTGAGAGCAGAGAAATCATCAGTGTAGCCAGCAAAATATTACAATAAACAATGACTGGGAGTGAAGGCTATACAAGTCAGATAAAATGGAGCATAAAAGACAAGTGTGACATGTAATTAACTTTTAAGACTTGTGATGAAACCTCTTCACTGGAAAATCTGAACATTTGGGTATTATTTTATTACTGGAAAATCCTCATCTCTGAATTAGAGAGGAGTGAAAATCCAAGAGGTACTGCAAGCTATAGAGATAATTGCAGAGATTTCCTCATCTCCAAAATCCATGGTTTTCCTCTGTCAGATGATCATATGGAAGTCATGCTGTAGTATTTATCAGAGTATGAGAAAGGGGATCTGTCTAAGGCATACTGTCAATGGAGAGCAAATAGTATGAGAACAGGGCCACAATTATGGTTTTGTAGAATCAACTGAACATCCATGCTGTAGGTTATACATTTATCCAGGCTTTTAGAATGAAAGCCTCATAGTTTGTGAAAGGGAGAGAGTAGAGGATAGAGAGCAGAAAGGAAAGAGGGAAGTAAAGTATTGTTGATTTTAATTTTTACTATGGTTTGTTAATTTTGACATGTGGGAGGTGGAATAGCTCCTGGCTTTTCGTTTATTGTGATTATACTCTTTAATGTTGGCAAACACACCTGGAGCTGACAATAGGCATTTTTCAGAAGCACATTGTTATGAATAAACTAAAAGTAAAATAATGAAGCTAAACACAAAACTGAGTGTGTGGTTATCTTAAAGTGACACCCTAAGGCCTTACTGTTGTACTTCAAAACTGTCACCCCAGCAACAAAAAGATAAAAGAACAAAGATATGTATTTACCTCTTGGAAATGAGGAAAGCATTTGTAAGGCTAATTCTTGTGGTCTTTCTGCAGGTAGAAGTCCTGAGTAGTTTCATCTGAGTATGATCTAAGTAAAGACGTCAGGGTTTGGACAGCCAATATGTTCTGATTCTGTTCTTTCTTCCACCACTGAAACAAAAAAATAAACACCTATGGAATTATGATTGCCTGAAATAACATACAGGAAGTAAGAGTGCAAAATAAGGAATGATTTTGGGTGACAAATATGTGCTTGAATGGTACACATTGGCCAAATGCTGAAATATTTTCCATGTTCAGATATACAACACCAAGGCTACTGTTTTAATTCTATAAATTTATGTCTTAATAAGAAATATTTGTATAATAGTTATCTATACATTTATTCTTATATTCCAGCACATGCTAAAATACACAAGCATGCACATCAATAAAATGTCATTCGTCAGAGGAAAAGGCGTCTTTGCTTAAGGATTTTCAAAAGCAAGAAAGTCCTAGTGTTTAACCCACAGATAGATTTGAAAGCTATTTCAAAGACTGCATTGTTTTTTGTACTGGTTTGTTAAAATCTATGGGTCTCAGTTGGTTATTTCATGGTAATAACTCAAAAAGCAAGACAAAACTGAGGGCAGGGAATAATATGTACTTGTTGATTTGGAAGCTGTCCCACACCTGATGAGTATAAAAGATGAAAGCCACTTTTCTTCTTGCTTCCTCTCAGATTACTATTTGTACAAAAGTTCCAGGTTCACTCATAAGTCCAGAAATCTGGGATCACATCAGCTCGACAGACCCTCACTGCATGGGCTGTGGCAGTGTGGGAGAGGTGAGGATTTTCTTTCTGAATCTTTGGTTAGAAGCTACAAATATGAGAACAGTGAACAAATACACACTACCAACTGTCAATGCCAGCTGTCTTTCCCCAGTGTGCAGGCTATCACCGTTGCATGGTTTCTGTGATTGCTTCAGCAAGTAATTCATGATATGAAGAAAGGTTTTAGGGGAACACTGGAAATGTACAAGACTCAGTCTTCTAAGTTTGGGAGGGCCTTGTATAAGACAGAAAATGGGCCTGAATACACATTGTTAAAGACTCATGTTCAAAAAAAAGAATAATTTGATATGTAGTCTACCACCTCAAAATGGATTTTATTTCACTAGAGATGAATAACAGCAGTGGTTATGCTTCTGTAAAGACAATAAATTTCAGAATTTGGGGGCTGCTGGGAAGTGGGCATTCATAATTTTGGTATTTATTGCTTCTCCTTAGGAAATTAATCCTGAAGAAAAGTCTCTCCTTCTGAACAATATCCTGAAGACATGTATTTTTGCATTTATTATTAGCAGGTGGCATCTGGGTCAAGACCACAGGAGAAGAATTAGCAGGTGGTCTTGTGAGGTGACTCATATCACTTCTGCTTTCCGCTTTTAAGAAGAAGTGAGGGAGGTTCAGCACAACAGCTCCTACTGAGGAGAACCTTGCCAACAGGAAGCAGTACCAGTGACTCAGCGGGTGGCACGCTCCCCGTCTGAGCTAGTGGTGCTCCCAGTTGTCACCCAAACTGCTGTTAGGAGTGTTTGGATGGTACAGAATAGCATATTTCAGAAAAGGGCACAGATAATAACCTGAGTTATCTTGATCCATTTGCTTCTAATTATGATTTTTAGTGTTTTTTTGCTATTAAGTTCGGGAACTGATACTTCCTAGAATGAGCAGTTCACTGACAAAAACCTGATGAGTTTAACTAAAAGAGTATACTAGGTTACATTATGAAGATATCCCTTTCTATTCAAGAGGCCTCTACTCTGTATAATGGCTACCCGTTCATTAGCAGCTAGATCTATGTTGGTGTGATACAAAATTGGCTACCTACCTCAAAGAGGTCATGAACCAGTCAGAGAATCATAGAATCATAGAATAGTTAGGGTTGGAAAGGACCTTAAGATCATCAAGTTCCAACCCCCTTGCCATGGGCAGGGACACCTCACACTAAACCATGTCACCCAAGGCTCTGTCCAACCTGGCCTTGAACACTGCCAGGGATGAAGCATTCACAGGAGGCACAGCCATCTCTAACACCCTGTACTGGGAGGACCCTCCATCTGTGACTGTGTGTTAATTTTGCTTTAGAAGCACTGACCAGCATGGTTCCCTGCAGGAACTTTTAGTCCGGGCTGAAGTGTGAGTAATTTTGAAACCTAAGAGAAGGTGTGTGCAAAATTAAAATATTAATTAAACAGAGGGTTGTAGCTGTTGGAATTAACACCTCTGTTCCCCTTATACCTTGTATTGGCTCTGACCAGATGTAATTTGCAGCATTTGCATGGGACAGAACAAGGAAGTGGCCTCATTAGTCATGAACCCTAGCTTGCTCCTGAGTTACAAAAATAGTATCAGTGGTTTTGGGCAGCATTGGTCTTTCAGTTGCTTTACAAAGTGGTTTGCTCCAAATCAGCCTGTTGGTTGACCTGCAAGAAGAACCTGTACTCCACCAACCCTCTACCCTCACCTAAGACAGACACCTGCCTGCTGTTACATTTTGCATCTTGGGATGGATTAGCCCCAGATGGCAGCATGGGTAGCAGGCAGAGTGTTCTGAGTTTCTTCGGGAAGTTACTGGATTTATCAGGAGTGGCAGTAGGCCTACAATAGAGTTGTTCTGCATTCAGAAATAGTGCATCTACCTGTCAGGGGGAGGTATACACAACAAAACGGAAAAATAAAAATATACCCTTCAGATCCTCTTTGAGGTCTCTTACAAGGAGAAGATCATATTGAAATGTATCTTTTCTCCTACTGTTTTATTCATATGGCCTTACAGTACTTAAATGGGTCTTATAAGAATCATGGAATCATAGAATAGTTAGGGTTAGGAAGTACTTTAAGATCATCCAGTTCCAACCCCCTGCCATGGGCAGGGACACCTCACACTAAACCATGTCACCCAAGGCTCTGTCCAACCTGGCCTTGAACACCAACAGGGATGGAGCATTCACAACTTCCTTGGGCAACCCATTCCAGTGCTTCACCACCCTTACAGTAAAGAATTTCTTCCTTATATCCAATCTAAACTTCCCCTGTTCAAGTTTGAACCCGTTACCCCTTGTCCTATCACTACATGACATAAGAAAGACGGGGACAGACTTTTAGTAGGACTTGTAGCAATAGGACAAGGAATTACGGTTTTAAACTAAAAGAGGGTAAATTCGGACTAGATATACAGAAGAAATTTGTTACAATGAGAGTGGTGGAACACTGGAACAGGTTGCCCAGAGAAGTTATAGATGCCCCATTCAAGGCCAGGCTGGATGGGACTCTGAGCAACTTGATCTAGTTGAAGATGTCTGTGCTCATAGCAGGAGGAGTGGAGCAGATGACCTTTAAAGGTCCCTTCCAACTCAAACTATTCTATGATTATATAATTCTGTAAGTGTTGTTGTAGAGACAAATCCTTTGTATTCATTGAAATCTCCACTTTAAAACAGTGTAAATGAAGAAATAAGCAACAGAGAGGGGTATCCCCATGATTTCCAAGAGATGCCAAAACCATTCCAGATCATCTCCTCTGTGGTGAAAAGCCCGACCTCCAGGCAGCACAGATTTTCATAGCTTCCTAGAAATCAGTTCAAGCATGGCAAATCTACATCACAGCTGTCTATAGTAATGAATGAAATATTCCAAGAAACTCAGGGCAATATATTTAGCTAATGTAAATTATATTGCATACCTCCTATTTGGTGTAAATGCAACGATTTATACTGGCCAAGGCTGTGGGCCAAAGCTTTTATTATGCCTTTCATCCCTTAAAGATGCTTAAGAAAGAAATACCTAAAAATAGAATTTGTCTTTTAGAGAACAATGAGTGTAGGGACAAAGCAGGCCAAATGGGTAGACCTTTACATGGTCACAATAAAAAAAAATAGAATTATTATGTTGGAACAGTTCCAAGATTTTTTTTTCTTCCTGAATGGAGATCTGGGATATTTTTGTTCACATCATGATAGTTTTCATTGGGTGATAATTTATATGCCAGCTGATGTCAACATAATCAGAGTTTAGTATGATTTCTTCTTTTTGCTCAGCAGTGCTATATTTATTGGCCTGTTTGGTTTCATTTTAGTGAGGTGCAGCTTGAGCCAATGGAACATAACTTAGAAAAACTCCTGCAAACAGTGTTTCTCCATGCAATTTATACTCCCCCTCATGCTTTATATTCTCATAATATATTAAAGGCTTCTAATGTCACCTTCCAAGAAATATCCAGATTTTGCTCATAAATAATTTTTAACAGTTTTGACTTTTCTGAATATTTGTGGGTTTTATTTTTTTAGTCCCACTTTGCCTCACAAAATGTCAAGTTCAGAGGCAAAGCCTGATTGACTGACCCACATTAGACATTTCACAACTGTCTAAGCATAGTTCAGATGTCACCAAACCCACTCAAGAGGCCTCTATGGAGTTCAGCAGGTTATCATTTTCCTACTGTTTGATTTGCTTCAGTAACTGTAAAGAAATTAGTTCCTGGCTAGACAGGAACTGGTAAAATGAAAGTGGTGCTGATAGAGGTGTTACTGACATGGACTTTTTTTTCCCCTGCAAGTGATATTTGTCCTGTGTTGTCCCAGTGCACTTTCTAAAGTCATTACTTATTAATTGCTACATTGCCTTTTTTTGGTTTTTCTTGAACATGTAGAAGTAATCACTTTTTCTAGAAGCTTTTTTCAACCATTTATTCTTTGCATTCAAGTATCTATATTTCATGCTCTGCAGTCAGCTTTCACTGAATATAGAGCTGGCCTGCTGCCTCTCTTCCATGAAGCTACTCTTCCGTTTTTAGATATCAGTGCATTCATGCATGCACCTAGCACATTGAAGAAATAGATGTGAATTAAGACTGCAGAGCTGAACACTGCTGAAGGCTACCAAAAAAGAAAAACTAAATCTAAATTGCACAAATGATATCTATGTCAGAAATTTACACAGCTCCTCTGGCCTCATTCATAGTACATTGCATTTCTCCTATAGCATACCTATTATTATTTCAAAACATGTTTTCAGGGCTAGATTTAAACTAACAAGAGACACAGGCACAGTATAAAAGTCCCTTCATTATCTTGCCTGTATTTTCAACAAATTCCTGCCGAGACAATAAATAAGCCAAAGAGGGATGATTTTTTCTCTTCTATGGAAATGTTTATGTTTGTATTTTGAACTTTCTTTTTTTCTTGTAAAGGAGATAAAAATAATCAGATACAAAATCCACTGTCCTTGGGCATATTAAACCTTTCTACTGAGAAGAAAAAATAAATCAATCCTTCAACTTATAGCAAGAGTGCTTCTTGGTTTACTCTGATAAGTTTATATTTGAAAATAAAACCTGCTTTTAAACAACACCAACAAGAAAAATCCATTCTATTTCTTTTTAAAATATGCCAAAAGATGACAATGACTTTTGGAGTGTGATCACTTCAAGATTTCAGGTGAACTTTGCTTGAGAAATGTGGTGACACTGGCCCTTCCTGAAGAAATTTTTGTCTATTAGAGAATCAATTGTATTTTAACAGACTTATGAAAAACTTCTGAAGAACTCTATTAGAAGGCACCTGGTCTTTAAATATACAGGATTCAAGAATCAGAAAAATAACTTTTCTTCATTACTAGGAGTCACATTTGCTTTGACTGAAGTAAAACCCTTGATGGCATAGCATTCCTTGGCTTGTCCAGTCCATTTCAATAGGGAAAATGAGTACATGATAGCTGAGTTGTAAGCTGTTTTGGCATCTCAAGTTTAACTTATAAAGTCTCCTGGTTCAATCCTGGTGTCTGTTACTGTGTGAGCTGTCACATGGGCATCACCAGATGCTGGGAAAATCCTCCTCTGTGTCAGGTTTATGTGTACCTTAAGTTTGTCTGTAAAGCAAACAGATTCTCTTAAAGAGAAGTGTGATAGCAGCTTAGTGGTTTCTGAGTATGAAAAGCTCTCTTAAACAAGAAATCAGGAAAAAATGCAAAGAAAGCACAGTTGAAGAATGGAAAAGGTCCAGTAAAAAATGGCCTGAATTCATGCACTCTGATGCCCCTGTGTGAGTGCCATAGGTGGCCAAAGGTCCCAACAAGAGCAGCCTATCCCTGGTAGACCCCAGTGAAGATGCCTGGGAGTCAGAGTTCTGGTGTCTTTTGCATCCTGAGGACTGGCTTTGTGGAAAGTCTTCCCAAAGCAGTACTGATGTGGCAGATCACAGGAGTCATGTACTCTACAGTGTACCCTTATAATGGTTGAGTCAGAGAAATTAGAGATGGAAAATGCACTTAGGTCACTTAGTCCATTCCCCAACTGTTTAAAGGTTGCTCCCTACAATGTGTTCTTCATTGCTTTGTCTAGTCAGCTTCCCCCTTTTCCCTGGGGGGACCGTTCCACATAGTAATAGACCTCGTTGTTAGGAAAATTTTCCTGATGTGCAGCCTAAATTTTCCTTGGCTCACATTCATCCCACTACTTCAGTTAAAACCTCCTAGTCAGCTTTTAACTTCTCTTCACCTCAGGCCCTTTTCTTCCATCAGAGGAAACAAATGAGTCTGATCGAGTAAAGCCCTGGGTGTTTAAAAAATAATGACAGCCTTACCTCCTAAGAGTGATAGTCAATATAGATTTAATGTAAAATGTTCAAATTGCCTTATTTTATACGGAAGAAATGAATAAGCCCCTGAAAGCTTTTATCACGTTGGCTGGCATGACTTGAAAAGTCCAACATCTACCACCATTTACTAAAACACATGGAGTTAGGTCCCATCTGGAACAGATCAAATTGCTCTGGCTGGTCAATCAAAGCTCAAAGTCCCATGGAAACTTATATCACCTAAAGGCCTGTCAGTTCCCTTTCCAATCAAGGTTAGGGAATAGAGCCATATACCACTTCACTGGTGACATATATCATGGACCATAAGACACCAGACCAGTGTCACCAAGACTTTCACTACTTTGGAGAATCTGGAAGAAACTGTGGGTCTGGATTTCAGCTCAGAGATAGCCAAGTTAAGCTATGAATTCAGAGTATTCTCCTAGCAGAGCCACATATGTATCTGATGTTTTGATTCTGCTCACAGGGAGAAGAAATGTCATTTTCTATTGACCCAAAATAAATGCTGTCAAAAGATTCTGAGGAAGCGGATAAAGTAGCGATGAAGAATAAAAAAAATGCTTCAATTAATTCTTGAACTGCTGGCATGGTTTTAGTATCTTAATAACACAAATATTAACAAACAGTCTTTTTTTCAGAATTTTTCAGGTCTCTTTTTTTTGTTTGGTGACAGAAACAATTTGTTGCCATTGCCACGAATCACCAAGTGCTTCAGCTGGCGCAAATCCACGTTTTTCTGTTCAAAATATGTTTTGAATGACAGTTATAAGCAGTAAAGCTCTTCACAAAGGCTGTTCCAATAAGATCTGTCTCTGAATAAAATGAGATTTCAGCCAAAGTTCAAGATAAATGGGAAATCCAGACTGAGCAGTAAATGGGAATGATGTGGATCAAATCAGATGTCAACATTATACGATGTACAGCAAGTGTCTGGGAACCACTTCCACAAGCAGAAGCAGTAGTGAGAGATTACTGTTTCTGCCCAGCTTATTTTAGAGAGAGTCTGCAGCAAAACCCAGCAAGAGGTTCTGGTATACTTTTCTGTCTTCAATTTCTACATTACCGAACTCTTTTTTGTCAAGAAGATTTTGGTTTCATGATATCACTTGCTATTAATAATTGCTTGTGCTGGCATGGTGTTTAAAATCCCCTTTCATGCTAAACTTTGCATGATGGCAGAATAAAAACATAGTCTTTGCTCTGAAATATACAATTTAGGTGTAAAATAAATTGAGGCAGAGGGCAAACAGGATTACAGAGGAGCAGAAGGACAGCATCGCTCAGTGCAGTGGTCCTGACACACCCAGGATGGCATCCATTCATGCCATCTGAAACCCTGGCCTAGAGTATGTCACTTTTATTTCCTTTAAGACCAGTACTAACTCTCTTGCATCTTACAGCCTAACTCTTCATGGCCAAGTCGACAACAGAGTATCAGTAGTGTCTCTTAAGGGGAAAGAAACCTCCACGTAGGACATGACCAGAAGCATCCAAGTAAGCACAAAATATTGTGCCTTTTAACTTTCATGTGGAATCCTGTGAGAGCAAAGTCTCTGAGCTCAGCCATAGGTTGGGAAATCTCCTGTGTTCAGGCTCAGTCAGCTCCTGTGCACTTTAGGAGTAGTGCTGCCTGCCTCTCTTTCTCTAGCACAGTGATGTCCAAACCCAGCCGGGGCCAGACAGACTCTGTTGCATCCTGTGGGTTATGTGAGCAGAGGGTTTCCCAACCCATGGGATGGATATGAAGTAGACATGGCTTCAGTCACTGGCAGGGTGACACAGAGTTACCCCTTTCCAAACACAGCCATACCAGCACAGCTGCTGTGCCCTGGGACCGGGACAGCCTTGGCCACAGGGCCACACCGGTGGCATAGTATTTTCTGCCCCATCCCAACAGCATCTCTCCCCAGGCTGGCAGCTGTGGACTCAGGATATAGCCTTGTGGTTATGGGTGGAAACAATATCCTGACACAGGTGTCCTGAGTAGTTTCTCACAGACTGAAGTAAATTGAACAGAAACCCAAAAGGACTCTGCAAAATACTGTAGTGAAAGGTCTGGGAGGAAGCTGGAGGCACATAGGCAATATGGCTTTGTGGGCAGACATGGGCATCCACAGGGGCAACTGGCAGAGGGTACCTGCTTTATGCTTCCAGAGCTGTGCTGAATAACCATCTTGTCTGTGGGAGGGAGCTCACTCCCAGGCTCTGCGTGCTGCCAGCCTGCAGCTGGGCTAACATGAAGGAATGCTCTCCCTCGCAATGCTTCTATATAAATTATTTTTACATGGGGATTTGAGTGTCGTTACGGTGAATGTGTGTACAAATACTGGAAGAACAATGTGCACTAGAGAAAATAGAGCGAAAAACCACCCGGCTTCCTATTCCTGCCGGGTAAACCTGTGATTTCTCCCACCTTCTTGAGTTGCAGTCTAATACAATATTGTACAGCCTGCTGTCTGCTTAAATAGTTTCTGCTGGAGTAGCAGACACTGAGTACATCACTCATTAAATCCCATGAAGTTGTTTATCTTCCAGTTCCACATCCTGATGAGTTAAATCTCTGGGAGAAAGGAACAACCTGGATGTCCCTCTGGGTGCTCTCTGGCGCAGGATAACTCCTGGCATAGGGCTGGAGCTGAATATTTTGCAGGGGTGTCCAGTTTTACTGTCATTCCTGTTCTTCTGAGCTCCCAGTTCCCCTGAGCTCCCAGTTCCCCTCTTCCAGCTCCTCACGTATATTAGGGCTCAAATAAATGTGATATATTGATGCTTCACCACTTTCAAACAAACTGCAATTACCACACAAATTTGTTTCACTTACCTCCAGCCATCTAGAAGTCAAGCATCTATCTTACACTAGTTGCTTATTAACAGGTAAGAGGGATGGACACTGCCAGAAGTCAAATGCTTTCCTATTTATTTTAAATGCCTTTCCTAGGCTAGGATGAATGACACATGGGGAGCCCTTGCCTCCCCATGGCTCTACAGAAACCTACAAAACCAAATTTTAGATCATTAAGGTGTGGTGACTTGAAACCCACCCTCAATACTTGTTTATAAAGCAGCTGCGAAACATGAGCTCATGCTGTTAAGGATTTTGATGGGTTGTGATGATCACCTATGCTGACTCTAAGAATAACAACTTGGCCTTTAGCCTTTAAATTTTGCTCATCCAGAGAGTTTTGGGTCTCTTTGGTAGAAAACCAAAGATACATCTGTCAATTATAAAGTAAATTTTGCCCTATAAGTTTCTGCTTTCAAAAATAACAAGGCTGTAGAAGAGGAGGAAAAAAAGGAGACTGAAGATGCCCCGAGAGAGAAGGCCAGCAGTGGATTTTTAACAATTTAAGAGCCACTACAGTGTCAGCCCATGAGGTTATTTGTACACAGGACTTTGAACACGCACCAAGACATTATAACTTTCAGCCCCTTACTCTCTGAGCTGAATCAAAATGAGAAACTTAGAGAAAAAAGTCTCTTGAACTGTTTACCATGGGTTATGAGGCTCTGTTGCATCAGAGTAGCCTGGATGTGATGTCTCTGCAGGTGCTGGGGACACGGTACAGGGATGGTGCCAGCTGCACTGGGGTTTCTGCCCTTCTGCTGCTGCTTTAGGAGACTTTTGCTTGTGAGTTGCATTCCAGCTTTGGACCAGCAGAGTAGCATGTGTGCAGCAGCAGCTCAGCAATGCAAGTAATGCTGCTAAGCAAGCAGAAAGTGGCAGCGGGGCTGGCAGCACTAAGCCATATTTGGATGGTTGCAGATGAAAGCAGATGAAAGCCAAGAAGAGCAAACAAAACTTGAGACAGCCTTGCCAGCAAAGCAATGCAGTCAGAGCACACACTTGTTTCTTGCAGTGCTGAAGTGGTTCAATTAAGTTGAAGGAGTAAAATAATTCCTAAGGGACATGAGTCTATTGAATGCCCTGAGTAGAGAATAAGGCACTTTACTGAATGAGATGCCTGTGGGCAAGACCCCTCTCTACAGAGCATTGAAGCTCTTTTGTGCCATGTTGAGGGTGCCCAGACACACCTGAGTGGAGTTTTCACCAGCAGGCTCAGGCTCTGCTCACAGAGCTCAGCATGAGCTGCACAAAACCCATGCATGTGAATGCAGAAGCAGACCTTGTGGGCTGCAGCATTAGCAGAGCCTTGGCCAGGCTCAGGCTGGCTCAGGTCAGTCGAGACTGATGTGCTCATGCTGGCAGGACCTTGCCCTCAGACAGCTTCTGTCTGTGTTGCAGGCTCTGTAGCCAGCTGCTGCGCCCATGTGAGAGCCAGCAGCAGTTACCAAGTCAATATGAAAGTTGCTAGTTCTGGCTATGGGCTCTGGTCATGCTTTGTTGTTGGGATGCCACAGGACCAAACAGCTCAGAGTCTAGACTACAAGGGTGTTTAGCATCTCGTATCTTTGGCTGCAGGACCACAGAAATCTTGTTCCTTTAGGAAGAGGCTTAGGAGTAGCGCTTTTTCCTTCCTGCCAGCTGGATCACGTTCATGGCATCTTTGAGAAAGAAGAGCGCTGCCTTCACAGCTGAATATCTAACGCTACAGGCAATTTTCAGACTTTTCCTGGGTTTGCATGCCGTCAAAACTGTTCCCAAATCCCTTAGACACCTAAATGAAGCCAGCTCTAACCTAGGTTGATAAAGCATCAGCAGCTGCACAGTAAGATTTTCTGAATTTATCTGTACAGAGGAATACGGTTGCACCAATCCAGAAAACTCCACTGAGATTTTCGTCAGCATTGGGACACAAAAAAATGACTGTTCAAACCAACAGGATAAATCAAGTAAAACGTTCAAGTGTGGGAGAATATGAAATTTATTTACTACCAAGCTAAATTGAAAGAGGGAAAGATGAGTAAAAATGAAAATATTCTTTTTTTTTTAATCACACACCTTTACCTTTTCTTTTCTGTCCTATATTTTGCAATGAAAGAAGGAAAAGTGATGATAAAATTTACTTTTGCTTTTTTACTCTATGGAAACTACAACAGCCAAGCCAAAAGCCAAACTGTGCTTGAGACATTCCTTTTATCTCATTTTGTTGAAACACATCAAACTAGAAAGTAGTGCAGGCCATCTATGAAATGTCTTTCTTTTCACCTTTTTTATTAAACGCATCAAAGGAATAAAAATCTGATCAGCCCTAGAAAAGAACATGATCGAACAGGACAATTGCGTTGTCTTTCAGGCAAAGACAAAAAATTATGGATAGGTTTATATATAAATATATATGCAGTAACCAAAACCTCAAATTCAAATACACCTGAGCTTTGGGGAAGTTTGTATATTCATTCAATCTTTGTGGCTTAGGCTCATCTGTAACAGAAATATTTGCAAATAGACAGAATACTTCCTCTTTAATCTTATCTAGAGATCTGTCTGTTTGCCTGGGTTTTTCCTAGAGATGGCCTCAGATCATGATATCTGAGGGCTGCACGGCTAAATTAAGACGAGATCATACTCAGCTTCACAGAGGCCTTTGTTTTCTCTTGTTTGCCATGAGCATTTGTTTCATTTTAATTCATCGGGATGAAAGGCAGAGCAGCCACATAGCCTGGCTCCACCTCCACTGGTCCTGTGCTTGGCCCACCTTTGGGAAAATACCTTATTTTGGCTGATGGTTACTTGCTGTATGGGCAGACTGTGGCTGAGATGCACAAAATGGCTCTGTGAGAGCTGTGAGTCTTCTTTCCTGGGGCTCTTCCACAGCACCAAGTACATCCCAACCTTCAGCTCCCACGTTTGGTGCCTCTGCCAGGCCAGGCAGCATCTGAGGATACTTCACCAGCTACTCTTCTGGTCACACAGTACCAGAGGGGCAAGTCTTCAATTCATGCCCAAGAGCTCTTTTCCTCATCCACAACGAGGATTGTTTGAGGTTTCCCACTTTCAATGCCACCTTTAGGCAAGCCGCTGCAGCTTGGCAATAGGGGAAAAAGATGGTGAAATGTCAGGATCTGTGTGTGCCTGGATAATTGCTGCAAATTAGCTTGGCCCATTTATGCCCTTGAAGAACCCCAGGCATCACTGGCAAGTAAAACAGATACACCTCAGCTAAGTGCCTTTGGTTCACACTCTCTCAGAGGACAAATCACAGATGAAGCTGCTCAGACCAAGTGCTGCTTAGACAAGTACCCTGCATCATATTTTGAACAATTTATCACGGCCCTTACCTGTGTCAGTAATTACAATTACCCCTGAGATTTAGTGCACCGGGAAGGGCTCCAACTTCAACAGAGCTGTGCCATGCGCTGTGCCATGCAGTGTGAATGGAGAGAAATAGGAATTTTTTTTTCAGAGTTTTATTGTGTTCTTTCATGTCTGTGCCCCCCCCCCCGTTGCTCAAGGGGCTTTTGTCACCTCCTTGAGCATTTTCTCATGGGTAGCTTCTCACCACTTCAGATTATCCACATTGTCTATGTGAGACCTCACCGACTACTACCAGTTCTTATGTGGTTAATGGGTGACAGGAGGGGAGCAAGCACATCTGAAAGGAATGCAAGAAATAGAAACAATTTTATTAATGAGACCACAAAACTATTTGTTGAATATATGCATCCATTTACAAGGAGCAAACAAACAAACAAAAAAACCCACCAAGCCACTGGGGAGACATGGTTGGTGTCAGAGAGCACAGCGAACTGGCACAGATCATGTGGGTAGGTTTGGGTAGAGTCCCTTTCTTCTGCCATGGGCTGTGCCCAGCTGACATCAACCCCTACGAGCAGAGTGAGCCAGTGCAGAGCCCAGCACTAAGGAGGTGAGGTTCCATGTGCATCCTGCTGTGGTGCCAGTGATGATGCCAGCTGCGTCAGGGCTCGGGCGATGGTGGAGAGATGGCTGTTCATCGTCCGCAGCTCTGCCAGGATGTCACTCACATTTGCCGACGCCTGCTCAGAGCTTGGGGGCATGGCATGGGCAGCTGGTGGAGAGGAAGCACCCCCTGGAGCCCTTTCTCCTATAGGTGTTACCTGGGGACTTCCATCATGGGCAGGGCTTGGGGGTGCGCTGCTGCAGTGCTTCATGCCTTCCAGGGAGCCTGTTCTTGTGGGTGGCTGGTCTTCCTCCTTCCCTCGAATGGTGGCGAGTGTTGCAGAGGCAAGGAAGGGCAGCCAGTTGATGAGGTGGGTGGCACTGCCAGGTGAGACTACTGGCAAAAAAAGTCCAGGGTGCAGGGATGAAGTAGAAGTGGGTGGTGCAGGAAGAGAAGGGAGGCCAGGGTGAACTGTAGCAGCAGAAGCTGATGTCGATGGTGCAATAGGAGGCAGTTTGGGATGTAAGGCTGCAACACAGGCAGGTAATGGTGGGGAAAATGATGCAGTACCAGTGTCAGAGGAAGAGGAGGGTGATGTTGCAGCTGTGAAAGGTCCAGGGTCTTCAGAGGTTGCTGGTGAAGTGGCAGCAGGTGGTGCATCAGGTGTGCAAGGGTCTGAGTCTGCAAGGAAGACACATCATGAGCCTTGATTTACACGTGTACTTACATACACAGACCGCTGCTTGTTGTCACTTCAGTGGGATGAGGCTTTTTTATGAAAAGCAGAATTTCACCAGCTGGTAGTGGTACACTACCTGTAGGACAATTAGAATCTGTAGGCCAATCAGAAAAGCACAGACATACTTAAAGACAAGACCCCACTGTAGGCAAACATGCAACTTAACATTATAAATCTAATTTATCTTTCTACTTTCATTCTTTGTAAAGCCTGTGGACAGGCTTTAACATTTTTCTGCTTGACGTTTACATTTTTCTGGTTGACATCTCATAGGTATGCATTAACTGCTGAATTACCTACGGTGTTTTCCTGGCCAGTCATGGAACGATGGTAATGTCCTAAGTGACTCAGATCTCCCGGGGAGATGTGAGGGCTGGACTGCTGCTGCTGGAGCCAACATTAATTGCTACTTCATAGAGGGTCCCGTCCAATGTGATCTCATCCAATGTCCATTAAAGTCATTAGAAACAAGCTTGCTTGGACTGAGTCCAACATTTACAGTGTAGGATGATGGAGCAGCCTCTGGGGGAAACACAAAGTCCTGGAGAGCCGCATTATGGCCCAAAGCACTCTACCCACTGTGCCCAGTTGGTAAATTCTGTATGGTAAGGATGGTCCTATTCTGACAATAATTCCCAAAGCCAGAAATATGATAGGAAATGTTAGTCTTTCAACAGCCTCGAGTAGCTGCATAAGTGGAAATACCATGCCACGCTGTAGATCTTTATTTTAGCATTGGGAACACATTATACAGAAGGTGGTGAGATGCTACAGGAATGATCAGAGTAAGACAGATGGATTTTAAAACTACTTCTGCTGCAATTGAGTGCAAATTTTAAGGCACTGCTGTGGATACAAAGACACAAATTAATAGATTTATCTAGGTTAAGACAACCTAGAGAAAGCCAAGTGTAGAGGTGTTAATACCTTACTATTATTATTTCTGGCATCTAAAAAATCTGATGTGAGAAATTCGTTTTCATCACTGGCTGGTTTGGTATTCAGATAGCAAACTGAAACTGTGAGTCAAAATCAAATTAAGGCTTTTCCCTGTCATTTGTAACTCCAGACCAATTGGACATGCAGCCAAGATAAGTCCATCTTGGGACCACCATGTTTTCCCTAACTAAACACACATGGAGGGGATTATGACACAAAATTCAGCATGCACTCATGTCCCTGAGACGTTTATGGAAAGTTACTGCAGGTTCCTTGAAACAGTTTCCTTCCTTTGTGTACTGGATTTCTTCCCCGCACAAAGTCCCTGCCTACACAGGAGCTCATCCCTGTTCACCAGAGGTGGGCTGAGGATGCTGGATGTTGAGTTTCCAATGTGTTATTGATCGGGCTTTGCTTTTCAAAACAAAAACAAAAATAAAGCACAGTTCAAATACAGGTTCCATTTCCATCCAAACCATCAAAGTTTGCAAAGGGTGAGATGAAAGGTTCAGGTTTGGCTCAACCATAGTGTTAACCAGAACAGTGTTTATGGTCCATATATAGCATGGCTAATCCCTGTCCACACTGGCCAAACAAACCAAATTAAATGTAATATTCTTCCATGCAGAGGAAGCTTGACAAGCCTTGAGGTAATCTGGTTTAGCATGTGACAAATAACTGTCATAAGTGATTCTTAAATGAGTTAAAGAGGAATTTGAGTTAAAATACAAAGAGTAGTAACTAATATAGACAGAAATAGAGACAAAATTCTGGTCACCAAAGGCTGCAATTTATCCAGACAGCGTGGCTTCCCTATTAGAAGCCATGGTTTTGTCATCCTCTAATCCCCCTTTTAGATCTATTTATTCCATGCAGCCTTTTAAACACATCTTGCTCAACTTGATCAGGCTCCCATACTTCCATCTAAGACATTCCACATGGGTGTCTGGGCACCCATATAGGCATATCCAGGACATGTGGAAGCTGTTGCACTGCTCAGATCAATGGCTGGGTATGTGCACGGCTAACATCGTGCAGTGCATGCAACCGGAGTGAATGCCTGCCTGTATGGGATCTGATTCAACTGCTCAGTATCCAAACATCCAAACTGATGATGAAAACTGCAGAATCACAGCATTGCTGAGGTTGGAAGGGACCTCTGGAGACTGTCTAGTCACAACCCCTGCCCAAAGCAGTGTCAGCTAGGGTCAATAATTTTTTTATTGGGAAAAATTGCTAGGACATATTTGAAAGAAGCCCAAGAATATGGAACTCCTAAGAATGAAGCAAGCTACTACAGTTGCTTATCATATACAATAGGATGGTTCTACTTATTTTCTTCCTCTCTAAATTTGCTTGTTTTATCTGAATGTTGCAGCTCATCACAACTCTAGTTCTTGCTTTTTCTGCGCAGCCGCAGAAGAAAGAATGTCTTCTTAACTGGAGCATCCAGGTGCACACATTCCTTTGGGATGTTAGATCTGCATATAGACAGAGCTGTAGCTAAGTGGAGTTGGATGGATGACTGCAGAGAAGAGAGATGTTGAAGACACCTTGTCTTCAAGTGACCTTCCCTAAACATATCAACCCACCTGTGCGTGGTCACTCGGCATGCTCCACTACATCCGGCTTACAGAAGATGGGTAGGTACTATGGCACACTCCCACATGCAAAGACAGTCTGATCAACGCAGGCTTGTAGCTTAGAAGAAAAGTTATTTCACCAGTTAAGGAAGTTAGTCCTGGCCTCAGAAAACCTGCTTTGAGATCCACTTCATCTGAACAACTGAATTGTAAGTGCCTAGTGAAAAACTTCCATGCAACAACCTGAATTTTCTATGCTGCATATAGAGGGGAAGCCCCCAAAGAGAAGGTTTGGACACATTGGCTGTATCTCTCTGAACAGCCTCAGAGCCACTTTTTTCTACTGAGCACACAGGGAACTTGGCCTCATCCTTCAGGAACACTGATTTACTGAGATGGGATTCAGGTCACCTTTAGCTTTAACAGTCTACAGTATAGGTGTTTGTATGTTATCTAATTCCCTAGCCTTTCTTCACAGTCAGTGGATTAAATAGGTGTAGCATCATCTCCTTATTGCTAGAATGAGAAATACTTGTCCTCATCTCTTTGCTGGGAATAATGAATGATAACTAACACGGATGTGGGTGTCATTCACTGAAAATGCCTCCATTTTAAAAGAGAACTCCTACACCAGGTGCATAAAAATAAGATGGGTGCCCAGCTTAGAAAGAGTGGATGTCTGACATTCACTTACCCTCCTGATCTACTAGGGATCTCTCAAAGGGAAAACAACTACACATCATGCAAGTAATAGAGAATACTTCTGCACTGCCACCTCTGAGAGGACCTTGGGGTGTTAAGAACTCATAGGACTGTAAATAGGCCAGGTGATACAGTAATGAGAGCAGAGAAGCACCTCCAGGAGAGGATTTCCTGGTACTTGTCCTGCCCATGATGATGGATATTACCAAAAGATTAATAGGCTGCCCTGTGAGAATGGGGAAACTAAAGTTATTTTAAATGCATCCATCTGCATGAGAGGAGCACGAATTTAACTTTTCAGGCAGTCTTGGCTATCTTAGCCGCTTTTGTTTTAGTACTGATTTTATCTGCCTTGCCACCAAATTGCTGCAAACTCTGATTTCTTAAGTCTTTTGTTAGCTAACAAAGGAAAGGTCTGTGGAGAAGAAACCGTGAGGGAAAAACATTCTAGCACACTGCACGGGATTCAGCTTATCTAACAGCCACTTAGCTGGCATATAGCACAAGGCAGTCACCCTGGCTCCAGCCAAGAAAGCAGAACCTCTGAGGACAAGCCATCACAAGCTGTCAGGTCCCTAAGAAGTGTGAGAGGATGATGCTCTAGAGTGTCCCTCCCCTCCCAGCACTTCTTGTAGGACTAAGTCAACTATCTTAGATGGGCTGACTAACTTCTAAATGGATGAAGTTAGGTGAGCTGGATTTCCCACTTTACATATATAGATATAGCACTTAATTTCCTATCAAGTCAGAATAGTAGACAGTAGTGCCGCCTCTGCATTCCTGTGGAAGGCATAAAATCATGGAGATAAGGTTTAAGGTGCAAGAAAGTAGAAACCTAGGCCCCTTGAGTGCTTCAAGAAATGATCTGGTGCTTCAGAAGGTGATAATCTTCCAAGTGAGTCAGTGTTGAGCAAACAACCAATTTCAATGATAAGGGTATTAAGATGTTGAAATGAGTAATGCAGTCCCCTTTGCTGACAAAGTAACCTGCGGGAGGCCTTTGTGCACTGTCCTTTCTGCTTGGGGTTATGAAGCTGCTCTAAAGCTAGCAGTGTCTGCGCATATGCCTGTGAGACCCAGTGCGTGCATGCACTCCCACTTCGTGTTGCAGCTGCTTCCCAGGAAAGTCTAAATATACGCCTGCCTCCTCTTTCTGGTGAGAAGTGAAACTGAAGTCTTAACAGCTTGTGGTAAATGAAAGTCCAATAGCAACGTCTGCATAAGTGAGGGCAGCGCTGCTTTTGCATGGACAAAGTATGTATTTGGAAACTGAAGCTGAAGCCATCCCTTTCACACTGCTCAGGTTTGATTCAGATATAGAGTGGCATTGCTTCCCACTGCTGGGCTGCAGTCAGTCTTAGAGGGGCTTCAATCTCTAAATCAAGTTTAGAAGGGGTTAATGTACTGCACTGGACATAAAGACTACTGGACACTACACTAGAATAGCAAAAGCATTAATGTGAGAGCTCCAGGATCAGTGTTTGTCTAATGTGTGATTTCAGAACCTGATTTTGGTTCTAGACGTTGTGTCTGGCATCCTTTTTCTTTTTGTTGTATGAATTCAAACTAGCTCGGAACACTCACTTGCTTTTGGATGAGCAACTTTGAAAATTCATAAAAGCATTAGGCAAGCTTATTGTTAATTATTTTTGATAAAGCAAATCCCATTTATATCCCAGGAGTCGACTCCTCTCTGCATACATGGATATATCCATATATTAAGATGCTGCAATCTTTAATGACAAAAGTGGTTTCACGTAATTCAATATGCTCACTCAAGCTTAGAAGTTTTGAACAAAATATTAATTTGAACAAGTGTATTAATAAATCACAGTGTTCAAAATCAGCCCTATTCCTCCAGTTTACAAATTCAATCTCACCCCTTGCTCTCACAATAAAATACTTTAAAAAAAAAAAAAAAGGGATTTTGGAACTAATTGTAAGTTGCCAGAACCATGCTGTAATGCAGTGTGTGGCAAAGTCTGTCCCGGAGTCCAAGACATTTCCCCAAAATACTCCAACTCTGTGCTGTCAAATTACTGGTTGAATCATTTCAGCAAGGCTCCTTTCCTCTGTTCTTTTACTTTTTAAGCAACCCAATAACAATCTGCAAGCTACTCTACAAATTCTAATTCTCTTAAGCGTTTTTCTGTCTTCATAAACTCATGCATCTCTTCAGAATATTTTTCTTCTTTTTTTAATTTTTTTTCTTTATTATCATGTTTTTATTGTGGTCTGTTTTGGGGTCTGTTTCTCTTCTTTCAGGTACAATACACCAGGCCTCGCTGGACTGGGCTTTATGTGACTAATCACATTATGACTCCTGTGGAGTGGTGCTCTTTCAAAATTTCTTGAGTAATAGTCTGTTATGAGTACATACTTATTCCCATGTCATGCGAACAAATTTGTTCTCACAGTTTGTCGTGGGCCATCTGCTTTTTCATCTTTGTCCCTGGCTTAAATTCAGTAGGATTTTATTCACTTCCTGACAAAATGTACATTTTACACTCATTTGGGACCAGATTTTCCAAGAACCTGAAGTCCTTCTTTGACACCTATGGGACAAAGCCAGACTTTTTGAAGTACCCTGTAGCTCCTGTTATTTTCTAACAAAGAAGAGTCCCTGAGGATGCCCTGACATCTCAGTGTGGAGAAGGAATGGGAAAAGAGGATGTAGGCCCATTGGAGAGGTAATATTGTTGGGCAGCAGGCAATTCCTCATGACAATACTCATTGCCTAACACATTTTTCCCGCTGTGCTCAAAGCACTGCACAGACGAGTCTCACACTGGCTGCACTTTATGGGGGCCAGACTGAAACACACGAAAAACTAAATGCCTTGACAGAAGTCCATTATGCAGCCAGGAGCAGAGACCTGTTTCATCTTCCTCATCAGCTGACATTGTCAATGCATCCCTCTTTTGGCTCCTTTACCCTGCCCCTCAACTAATGCTTCTTCTTAAATCGGGGAAGCCTTCTTTCCCTTCCCTTTGCAGCACAGAAAAAAGGCACAGCAGAAAAAACTGTTATGTTTAAGAAGACTTCCAGCTCAATCCTCCCTATGGCCATGCATGAACATTTCCAGCCACATGTGCTCCCTTCTCAGCAACTTGCTGAGGATGGAGAAGTGGCTGGAGAGACTGTCAGGTCCTCTGAAACTAAAATAAGACTGACAGCTACTTCTAGAGAACCAAAAGAAACAGTAAGAAAAAGAAAGCACTATAACTGTTCCAACCACTTCGTCCATTTTGTCTTGACAATGGTCAGTAAATGCTACCTCAAAGGAAGCTATCAAAAAGTCTTCGGTAACAGTTACACCACAGTCTGTTATAGGAAATTTTCTCAGTGTTCCATTAATGAATCACGGTTTTGGACCAGGACAGATGCTTACACTGTTGATGATCACCATTTACACAATACAGGCCAACAAATTTGATTTAAGATTAGGCTCAACAACTGTATGGGCTACAACTGCAAGCAGAGCTGGTGCTTCATTACCTCTTTGAATGTGGCCATTAGCTACACCAGAAGGTTTTTCCTGTCTTGAAGCAGATATCCTTTCCAACACCTTTAATTCTTCTGAGAGTCTTGTTTTCTTTCGTTAATAAGTACTATTGTGTTTCTAACTGTCCTTATTATGGTCTTAGTAGCCTTGTAAACATCTCATTCATTTTTAACTTTTTTTCTTTTTTATTTTTATTCTTCTTTTCATTTTCCTTGTTCTTTGGCAGTGTTTTTGGTCTCAATTAATTCCTGTAGCAATTATTTTCTCAGGTTAATTTTGCATTGTGTGAGGAAGTTTTTCCATTTACACAGCACATTTTTCATGCCAACCAGCCGGATAGCATTGTCTCTAGAACAGCATCTGTTTCTATTCTTTTTACCTTTCTCAATAGCACTTTATGCCTCACATGTTCCTAGAATAAGCCTGTGATCACATGAAATTCATCAGGTTCTAAGACATACAAAAGAAAGGATGAGTACTTTTAGCCCAAAGGATGGGCCAAAGAGGAACATTATAGAAATAAATCCTGAAGTACCAGATATTTTGGAGGTTTTTTTTTTTTGCTGCTTTGACATTGGTTTAATTTCTTTACATATACACTCCAGAGATTTCAAAACAGATTCAGATGTTAATCAACCAAACATACTTATATTAACCTGCTCTGTTTTTCCAGGAAAAACACGAGACACACCATGCAATCTTATGGTTTTAGTAGCCAATGAGTCAAGTCTGGAAATTCGGTACACATGAGTCAACAAGATTTCAGGTTCCTACAGAGTGTCCAGCAAGGACATTGCCAGCACTGAACAGGCCTCTGTTGCCTGGGCTGATTAATGAAGCAAACTACATGCAGCCTGGGTTACCCTGAGCCTTTGCCATATTATGTTTTACATGGAATTGTCCCTCTCAAAGGCTTGTCACATCAGTGTTCCCCTCTGAAACACAGTAACTGCACCTTTTCCCGGGTATTTACCATCTGATTGCCCCAGCCCAAGGCTTCTGCTAAGCCTGAGAATCTAATGTAAGAATTTTATGCCATAGCAGACCAATGGTCCAGCAGTCCTCATCTTGTGCCATTGCTCAAGCTCTGGAACCTCACCACATAGTGGAAGAGACAACGAAAAAGAGTGCAGGAAGTCTCTTCTCCCATCTTGAGCAGGCTGTTTGATGGGCAATGTTTGGGTGAAAGGGGGAGATGCTGAGCAGAAGGCCATGATTAGACACAGCACAAGAGAATATCTCTGCAAGATTAGCATGGTTGCTGCACTAAGAGTCTGCAGGCCAAAACCTTTGAAGCTAAACGTGGATGTTTTGGCTGTACTATAAAGGGTCCCTATGTGAGCTGAAGTTGACAAGGGAATGATCTTGCCTTAAGTATGCAAGAAAAGTAGGAACTAACTCATGGAATTCATTAAATTTTCACATATTTCCCAGTACGTTTCACTCCCAGAGGCACGGTGCCATTTTTAGGAAAATAATCTTGTAACAAAAATCCCCTGAAACTGCACAGCTTGAGGGGCTTTTCCTCATCTTCATACACTGAGGAACCACACAGGCTATATCTTTCCTACAGAATTAATCTGGGTGGGAGAGAGCCATATATGAACACCTGAGTTATACCAGTCTGGACATGAATTATTTCCCTGAATGGCCCTACTGCATCTTTGCTATTTGTGAGCTTTCCTGAGTGTGTTAGGAGAGTCAGAGGAGGCATATCTCATAATTTTTTGCACGTAGATACCCTGGATTCCTTCCCAATCTCTTGTGTCAGGTGTGGGAGAATTTGTTTACCCCAAGGAAAGGCTTTTGGGAAAGTCCTGAAAGATTCAACTCACTCGTGATCAAAGCTGGGTCCTCACTGCAAAGCGGGTCAGTGCCAACCTGTGGCCAGACAGGACCCAGGCTGCTTATCCCTTTCTCAGAGCTTCTTACCTGGAATGGAACCACCTCCCAGGCCTGAATGAATTTTTTAGCACGTGTGGATTCGGTGCCTGGAGATGTACCTTCCATCCTAGCTGTCATTTCAGCTGCTAGATATGCCCAGGCAATCATGGCAGTCATCATGGAAACGCTGTCTTCAAAAAGATATTTTGTCTCCAATAACATTTTCATTTTACACCCAAGTCTAGCCGGAGGTGAATTCTTTTGTTTAATGAAGAGTCACAGCTCCTTTGGAACAACATGTTCTCCTGTAAGCTGGGTGAGCCGCTGGTTTTATTGAAGAACAGTCCTGCAGACCAAGACAATGCTGTACTTCACTACTCTTTTTGAATTACCACTCTGTCATTTCCCAGAGGAACATGATCGGCCGACCACTAAACTCTGCTTTAAGATCTTACGCCCGATCTAAATGAGACAGAATGAAGCCCTGGAGAGATTTCAACCCTTGCTTTGTTGAAACAACATTGCTTTGTTTGGAATGTATTTGCCTTTGTACTGGGGAATGAAAATGTAACCCAGTGCCCAGTTTTGAAATACATAAGTACAGTGCTTTTGGTAATGTAGCATATATAAAGAGATCCACAGCATATGCTTTTTCTTACACTCCCCTTTTCCTTGGAGATCTTCAGTTTTGAAGCCTTTGAGCCTTGAGCCTTGTGACAGCTCAGAGGAGGAGGAACACATCATTTCTGTGTTACAGGCTGGCACAGTGATCCAGTTAGGAAATCTGTAGCATTTCACGTGAAATGAAACCCAGACCTGTGCTTGCAACAGTGGACTCAGCCTTCCCCTATATCCAGTTCAATTACAGAAGCCATGGTCCCCGCTCACGGCTGAAGTCAGTGGTCATCAGCGCTTGGCTCCCAGGTCTCTCTCTTGCTTTACTTCAATACCCTTACATTATGCACTTAATCTAGGGATATCTTCCACCATCTTTTCACCCTATGTTTGAATCCTGAGCTGGCAACATCTGGACAACTGCAAGAATTGGACTATTTCCTACCCTTTCTCACAAATTCCCTGTTCTTTCAATGCATCTTGGGGCAGAGATTCCATGAACCCAGGGCCTTGCTTTTCCATTAACTCTGTACGGCATGACACCTTTAGCAGATGCGTACCAGCCGTCAGAGAATTTGAGGTGTAATGAACACAAGAGGGATGGAAGAACCACCCTAGGTGCTCCCCAGTCCCTCATCCCTCCACCTAACCACTCTTCCCACCACATGTCCTCCTGAATAACTAACTGGAGGAGACATTCTCCCACTCGGAGAGCAAACAGAACACGTCAGCCCTGCACAAACAGAGGCACTCTTGTCTCTCTGCCTGAGCCTGTGTCCTTTGATCATCACTGGTACCAACTCCCATCTGATATTCTGGGCTGTGCAGGGTGGGCTTGGAAGCTTGCTGGGTGGAGGGAGACACCTCGGCAGGGCACGAAGGAATGATTCAGCCACTCCTCACTCTGAGTCAATATTTACCCAGCGGCTCTGGGCTTGAAGTAGGGATGATCTCTCTTCGGGATCGCATTCCCACCCTCCAAAGCAAAGTAGCTGGAGCCATGAGAACAA
Organism: Psittacula echo; assembly: GCF_963264785.1. NCBI lineage: Eukaryota > Metazoa > Chordata > Aves > Psittaciformes > Psittacidae > Psittacula > Psittacula echo. The sequence goes on from NC_137738.1 coordinate 103,641,695, forward strand.
GAGGGTGCTAGCAGCCTTCTCCTGGGAGCATGCCCTCTCTTTTTTAGGCTGCATTTCGAATGGAAACGGGCACGCTGTGGCTGTGTCTCTTTTTCTTGTTTTTTTCCTAATTGTAGTCTGGAGTTTTCCTTAATGGGACAGAGAAGTCTTTGAGACTGGAAATGTGCTCTTCTCTTTGTTTCTGGTAAGACATAACACTGTCCTCATGGGACCGCACTCCAACAGGGATATTTTAGTTCTGCCTGGCTCAACTTCTTGCTGGCCTGCGGTCTGATTGCTATTTGTCACTGGGACTGCAAGCACTGGGGAACAGAGCCTGCCCTCACTGCGGCTGCTGTAGTAGATTGGAGCCCTGAATTTGGCTGGGCTTCCCAAGCATTCCACGAGGCAAATAGTAACACCAATTTCGGATGGACACTGTATTCCTTGCTTACATTCCTGAAGGGATGTGTTGTGCTGCTTTTGCCTTGCTCTCCACATTAAACATATTGCTAGATTTCACCCCGGGGGTTGTTGTGCCCTGCTGGTGGATGATTATATTCCTCTGTTTGAGACATTGAAGATGAAAGAGCACTTTGAGACCCCTTTTGATAGATGAAGATACCGTTCTGGCCCAGTCCCTGATACAATTTTGTGTTCCATCCTGCAGATCTTGGTCTCACATATACCAGTGTTAACCAGGAATAATTCCACTGGCATCAGTGTCATTACACCAGGGTAATCATGGGAGAAGGAGAAGAAATAGGCCTGCAGGGATTTTTTTGTTTTGTTTTGTTTTGGGGGGGAACCATGCTGACTGTAAAACCACAGCAAAATTATTTTTAAATGAGAAAAATTTCTTTAAGACAGATCAGCCTCTTAAAAAGAGAGACAAATGGAATAAAATGCTGCAGTTCAGAAAGTCCTGCAGTATTTGGGAAATTGACCAGTTTGCTGCAAAATGCGGAGTAATTACCCAAAGCAGAGAGAGTTGCAAAAAGAGAAAGACTCGGAAAATGAAGTTGCTTATGAACATTATCAAAAGTTCTCATAGCACAAGAGATGAGATCTTACAAGCAAGTTTATTCTCAGCTCATGCATGGAAAACTATAAACCTCAGTAAGAACCACTGAGTAAACCTGAGAAAAGAAAATGACTGTGCCTGGAAATGTTTAGAGGATGATGTTTGTCAATTAATGAAATGAGAGGCCACCGTTTGCAGCTCGGTGCGCAACACAGACGTACACAGGCTAAATCCAAAGAAGGAGACTTTTTCTTTTTTCTTCCCAGTAAGAGGAATGAAGTGAAATTTTGTTCTGTGCTTCATCTGCAACTGATTCTTTTCTTTCATAAAACATGGTGATTATTGAGAAGAGAAAGTTTGCTCTGTGTGGCTGGGCGAGGGGTCACAATTACTCACATGACCAGGTTCCCGTTTGCCTGTAAGTTTGTTGATTTTGCTGACAAGCCTTTACCACTTGGTTTCTTAGTTGTGTCAGCAGCTTTCCCAACAGTGCAGTGATGTTTTTTGTGTTACACTGTGCAAACAGGAGAGCAGCTCAAGCCAAAAAATACACATCGAGATCGTACTCCCCACTGTAAGCAACATCATCTTTTGACTAAGTTTGGATCCAGCCTCGTGGTTTAGACTCATCTCTAATTGAAATACACAGGTATCTATCTCCAATGACATATTTTAATGGAAAAAGAGAGTTTTTTAAGGACACAATGCATGCACCTTGTCACGGGTGGGCTCCTCTCTATGCTAAGATTTCTTAGAGGAACCACTTGCTTTAAGTACAGGACTGCCTTAAACAGGGCAGGGAGGGGGATTCTAGCAGCATCAGGAATCTTCAGCATGCCAAAAGGAAGAAATACCAAAGGGGCAGCTGCCTTGTAAAAAGGAGGGCTGCTTAATTAACTTTATGGAAAGAAACGGAGCTGTAAAAAGACAGCATTTTGTCTTTAACAAGGACTGCAAACTGGGAACATAGCCAACTCGGTAGTCTGCTCTAGCCCAGGACTATTAGGAGACCAAGGTCAGAAGGAGCCCAGATGCCAGCAGGAATTCAAGGAGAGACAGGCTGGCGAAGCAGTGACGTGGAAGAGCTGAAGTACAGCTGCTGATGTCCATAAATGACTAAATGAGCAAACTCATGCAGGATCTCAGCTTAGAAGGGAAGAAAAAAAACCCCAACCAAACAAACAAAACCCCAATGAGTGTCCATCTATAGCTCTGTTTCATAGACATAATGGTACCATCACAGAGAAAGGGAGCCCACTTGAAGATGACATTGCTACTTAGTCTCTCTAGGCATTAGGAAAATGGTTATGCCTTCAGAAATGGCTACAAGAACCCCAAATCATCCCTGCACAGCTTGCACTACAGCTAATGTTTCAGTACAAAAGCAGCGGAGGTTTGGAATAAAATACACAGTCCAACACACTGTGTAGGACGTCAGATTGAGCTACTGCACTTGGCCAGTCCCTGTGACATTATAATTAGAGATGGGCCTTGAATCAAAGATCCAAATGTGGAGCAGTGCTTTGAGTCAGCCAAGATGTGCGCACCAACACTATCATTAGCCTGAATTTTGTCATTTATAACAAAATTGAAGCACTGCAATCTTCAGGACATCCAAAATTTGGGATGAGAGAAAACCCCAAATTTGGTATTTATCCCTGCTCTCAAAAGCCCAAAGTCAGTAAAGTGCTTAAATACATAGCTGGGAGACATCGAATTTTGAGAGCTGTGCTTGTGAAAAAAGCTGCCTGAAGTTCAGCTTTCCAGTATAGAGATAGACCTCAGTTTTTTGGACACCCCCAAATGAACACACACCCCTCAGTTCAAGCTTTTTTGACCTTTTTTTGACCAAAAAAGCTAATTTGACCTTAAGGAAAAAGAAGTAAATAATTTTAGCTCTATGTCTATCTCTGACTACCGTGCCTCTGACGAGAGAAGAAAAGTAAATTTGTCACAGAAAAAAAACCCCAGCAAATAAAAAACTCAAAGGGGATTGATTAAAGTGATTTAAAATATGTAACCACACCATGACAGCTGCCAGTGAAACCTAGCACTTTGGGGTAAGGTCTGCTGAGCACCCTATGTAGCTCCCTTTCCTAGGCTGCTTAAGTATTCCCTGCACTTGTGTGGCTTGAGTTAAAAGTGCAAAGTGAAATATCCTGGCTCAAATGAATTCCTTGCCAATGCACTATATGTCAGTATGGAAAGTATATATTGTAGCAGAAATGACTGGAGAGTAATGCACAAAGTAATGCACTTGATCTTAGAGGAGTACAGCAGCATGGAATAACTTAGTATGACAGGTATAGACGGTCACAGGTTGTAGATCGCCTCTTGCTTGCCAAAGGAGCATTAGCAGTCGATGCCATTTTGAACACCCAACCCATGGCAAGGCCTACTTTGGAAGATCAAAAGTCGAGTGCAATGCCAAGTGTCTACAAATACCCCAGTAAGCCCATTATTAAAGTTCATATTCTCCCTGCAGGTCATTTCTTTTCACCCCCAAACTTCCTGATGCACTGTAAGGACAGCCGCTCTTGGAAAAACAAGGAAGTCTTACTACCTATTTGTCCAGAAGCTGTTCCATTAAAGGCCAGATTATCCTGAACAGGTGAGAAAGCACATAACTTTTGCTTAAATTCACAGTTTTGTCTCTTTCTTACATGTATCCTGTGCAGATACTGTATGAAAAGAGCCATTCAAAAAACATGGCCTGAGAAAACATACCCTACAACCAGTCACATAACTTTAATTCCTTCCTTTATCAATAGAGGCAAATAAAATCCCTCAAACTTCTCAGATGCTTACTGCAGGTATAGCAAACCTTTGAGGCTGATCCTTCTTAGTGCAATTGGGAGCACAAGCATTTGGGCCCTGCACTTCTTTATCCTGAATTTTGCTTCTTTCCATGAACCCTCGACTCCAAGTGTTTTGAGGACAAGTTTGCAAGAACAGTTTTACTAACTTTTGCCAATGTATCATCTGCACAAGAGATAAGGAGTGCATGCATTTCCTCTTCCAGTGCTGAATTAGATTCATTTAGCAAACTTGAAATCCACCTAAATGTCTAATAAAATGTATAGAAAGACAGGGTTTTATCCACTGTGCACTAGGAGTGGAATCAGACCCTAAGTAGCAAATTTTAACAAAAATCTATGAGATATGTTGATCAAAGGTGGACCTGTACTTTAATTTTAGCACCAATAACCTGAAACAGTGGTGCTTCAAGGTTGTGGGGACTAGGTTCTTCACTTCCTAATACTGTTGATATTCCTTACAAGTATACCATCATCTGCTGATAGATAAATAGCCCTGGGGCCATACCCTGCCATCAATTACACTTACAAGTCTGAAAAATGTGCTAGCAAATCAGAGAGGTCAAATTCAGTCAAGAGTCAATGAGTCTGAGAGAAGAATTTGGCTTAGAGATGTAAGCGAAGCATTTCCCTGACACATATGACACAGTACATTTCCCAGGATTCATTCTTCCTACAGAAGGAATGTGTGTTTTCATGGTTTTGAAGATGAATTCGGTTACATTTTTCTCCTGATGGGGAAATACAGGAAGCTCATCTCTCTTTGATGGCTTGGCTGTATCTTCTATAGATGAAAAAACTCTATGATCTGCTGATGATAGTCTTGCCTCACTATAACAGAATCTCCTGCCCGCCTGAAGACTATTTAACTATCATACATGATGATGAGAATTTTATTTCACAGGAGAAATAGTATGTAGCGTCCATTTCTTCTGGGAGAAATAGTGAGATTGACAGGTGGAAGATCTTGAGCTGTTGAACATTTTAGTGGTTAAAAGGCAGGTAAAAAGTGAGTCAGGAACTCTGATTTTAATTCCTGGCTGTCTAATTGAGTTGGTTGTATGGACTTGGGTATCTCTTTTGGAGCCAGAGTCCTTAAGCCACTAAGAGCTTTGTCTAAATAAGAATCGCTATTGGCTTCACAGTTTTGGTGTCTCCTAAATTTTCCCTCCCAAATACAGTAAGGGTAATTCCTCCCTCCCACTGGCATAGCAATTCTTAAACTCCATGGCTGCAAAACTCATTGTAAGTTTTGGAGAAAAGGTGCTAGAGGAACACAAAACAGATTTTACACCTTTTTTATATAGAGGCCTTTTGAGGTTTCCTGTGATTGTCCACATTTTTGAAGATTAGTCAGCTTTTCAAATGGATTATGCAAAGTGAAAGCCTGCAACAACAGTAGGTTGGGATCAGTGACCCGGAAGGTCCTTCCAGTCTTGTGTTCCTGGAGGCTTTTCCAAGTTATACCAAGGATGTTAAAAACTACTTGTGTGGTCTGAACTTAACACCTTCAATATATACACCACATTGATTTTTTTTGTAGCATCCATTTAATGGGGTAGAAGCAGAGGAGAGCTAGGGCCTCTGTGTAAAGGTAAGGGAAAGCACATGCCGCAACAATGACAGAGCACTACACAAGCTAGCTGACAGCTCAGGAAACTGAAGTGGTCATGAATGTCAAGAAACAACTTAACAGACACAAACAGCCTCATCTCTCTGGCCTTGAGATCCCACCTCTAGAAGCATTACTTGTGTTATCACTGCCCATTCCATCCTGGACCTCCCTTTTGAAACCCAACAGCTAGTAGCAGTTATGATGATGGTTTTGTGGTGTAGGCACCTGTTCATATGAAACTAATCTGGGACCACCAACCTCATTTTCTGGTGGCAATTTACCATCTTACCATATGGTAATGTTTTTGGCAGCCACTCTCTTGGGCTGGATTAAAATTAGTGATGCAGTGATGGAAGATGCTTTGATCATGCTCTCAGCTAAGCCCATGCTTTACCTAGCTGGAAAGTAGGTAGTGGTGTTGCTTCCTAGTGTTGGATCAGGTATGTGTTAAAGATGAATTCAGATAAGCTCGCACTCCCCCACCTCCAAGCCTATCCCATCTGAGGAAACCAACAGTTTCTGATGTTCAAATGTGCTTTGGCAGCCAAAATGTCAACCGCATGCCACCTCCGAGAAGGCCACAATTCAGTGGTTGCACATCAGACCAATCAGTCCGTATTTATAAGGTGCTTTGATATACGAGATGAAAAGACACTATATAAATGCCCCATTCATTTAGCTTACATACAGCAGCAGCAAACAGAAAAATCATTACCCACAGGGTTATAAAGGTGTATTCCTGTTTATTAATTGAAGACCACATAAAGAATGCTTGGTTAAAGTGTTCCATTTGCAGTGGATATTTCAGTGCTGGTCCCGCGAACTAAAATAATACTGGAAATTTGCATGGGCAAATGGCATAAACATCAAGTTTGCACAACCCAAAACAAAATTCTCCTTAAAACTGCAGAAAAAAACTTTTTATATGGGAGTATTCCTTCTTCCCTACACACCAATGGGAAGTGAGGCAAACAGTACTTTGCCAGATCAAGACTACAGTGAAATAATTATCCTAACAAAAAAGAATTTTAGTGACCATCAGCTACTCTGCAACTTAGTATGTGTCACATTTAACCACCTATGTACATCTGTTTCCCCTCTTTTATGCATATAACTGAGCCTTTGCATTTCTAGACCTGTATTCCTCACTTCTTTCCCTGTGTATCTTTGAGATATATGGCCCTCTCGGTTCATTTGGAAAGCTATGTTAAATAAAACCTTTTCTGTCTGTCATCTTAGTAGTCAAGTGCTGAGTCGATACCCATTCACAGTCCCTGGGAGCATGCAGTGCCTTTCATATATCATAACCATAAAAATAAATAAATTACAAAGCAGAAAGGAGATAAGGCACAGGTTTAGGCTGCCTTTTGAAGATTTATTAAAACAAACTGATATTTCTTATAATGTGCATGTAACCAGAATACATAATTGACAATGATAATCATTAACAGGTACTAATGTTATTTCAGAACAGAGGACGGAATGAGACAGACTAAACCTCCATGCATGCAGTAGAGGAAATCCAAACTGCGATAATTAAATGCAAATAAAGCCTGGGGGCAAAAATTCCTGGTCTCTCTAAGATAAGAGAAATGTATTCCTACCATCTATACTTCATTTATTTCTCTTGAAGACTCTAATTTGTTTTTAAGCTAATAGATCAAACATTCTTGTCACAGTTCGTACAACTGTCTCAAATATGTGAGAAGTACCCGCCAGGCGAGGACCACCAGCAATTTTATGATTTCTTTACACTACAAATATTTGGCAGAACTGAAATCACCCAATAAAATAAACCTGTGGCTTCATCTGCAGTTTTAGACTCTCTCCAAGTATTTTTTGGACTCCTTCCCAAAATAACTGATGCTCATGATATTCCAATATCAAATGAAAATATGTTCTAATTTTCATGTCTCACTACCACCATCTGTTATTAAAGAGAAAGTAATTTTTTTCCTAATGGACCAGGTGGCTTGGAGATACCCATGTGGTCATGAGTGAAGCTTTGGTCCAGCAGTGCTTTGGGTCTTTCATGCCATTAGGTTGGTGGGATTAGGACATAATGCAAAGGCAGAACCACGGAGCAGTGGTGGTGGAATGCTGATTTTTTCAGTACCAGCATCATTTGCCAGCTGGTGCTCAAAGAACCAGCAGCAATGCAACATGGGTGTCCCCATCTCTCCAGCGGAAAAGAAGCTTGAATTTGATTACGTGCAAGAACGGCTTTAGGGAAAGGTTCAGGATCCTCTTTGGAAATGCCTTTGGCAAAGGGAATAGATAAAAGAATACATGTTTGGAAAGTCTGTCAAGCTCTAGTGACATTGCAGAGGTCTTCAGTGAAAGTGAATCAGCAGTACACAAATGTTGCAGTCACTTCTGTGAAGTTCAGATCAACTAGCTGATACTTCAGCAAGTCAATAGCTAAGCTTTACACACATTCAGCTCTTCTTAATATTATACCCATGCATTTATAAGACTGAAGTCTTTCTTCTCCAAACCAAAGATGAATTAATTTATAAACCACCCAAACCTTCTGCCTTTATCATTGCATTTGCAACCAAACTACATCACCATCTATTCACTCCACCAAGGCATCCCAGAGGGCCATTCCTAAACAGCTGACACTGCTCTTCCTCATTCCTGCAGATGTTTTTCTCTCTAGAGGTCTTGAGCTGCACAGTTTTAGCAAGTGCTACTTGCAATATGCCTTGTAAATCCTACAAACCACTGTAAAATCTGGTGCATGGTGTCAATTTTGCATGTTTTCCAGCAGAAAGGAGCATGGCTTTTGTTTCCACCAGCCTCCTGGATGTACAGTGCCTTGTAGGCATTAATTTTTAGGGTTATCACCCACTCTGATTTTGGTAAAGCACCCTAATTTTATTGGACTTGTCTCACACCTTGTTAGACTAGCTGGCAGGCTGGTTAATATTGACTAGATGGCAGGAGAAAAACCTCTTTATTGGTACAATGCTGAATTCAAACATTGCTGTTACCCATGGATTGAAATGGTTTCCTTTCTGATATAGCCACGTTGCTCCACAGCATTCACACGAAATCAAGAGAATGGGCAAGTTGAGCTACTCAGAAATTTCTCATTTTGTTTTTTTTCTTTTTTAAGTAAAAGCTTGATTTTCCTGAAATGTTTCCATTTTCCCTCAGGATAGATCAAGGAAAGCATTTAACTTGGGGTCAGTGTGAGCTGAAAATTGTTCAGGTCAGGTCTAAGCAAATTAAAGTTGTTGTAGGTCAAGCCAGCCTGACATGAATCTGCTTTAGCTGAAGTTATACATACATGCAGAGATATGCATATCTGTTGTGAAGAAATGGAGATTCACTCTAGCAAGGCAGCCCAGCTAGCAAGAAACAACCAGAAGAAAATAACTTTCAAGAGGTGAATGGAGAACAACTGAAAATACTGCTTAGTGTTGAAACAGCCCAAACAAACAAAGTATTTCAAAATATTTCCCACATTCACAATAAAAGATTTTACTACAAGTATCTCATTCTACTGTAAGTTTCCAACAGTTCAGTTTGGGATCCAAATTACAGATGAAAATGACTGTTTAAAGGCAGGACACAAATCCAGATCTTTGTTCTAGTGACACATCTACTCAAAGACATAGAACTATTTTGTTAGTTGGTAGGGAATACTGGATAATGGTGGAATTTCCTGTGTTTCAGATCCCACATATATACTATCATTTTCATTCCACAGACAGGGAACTGGGATTGCATGAGCACTGCTACATGGGCAATATAGAAAACAGTGCAAGGACATTGGAGGGTCTAGTTATTAAAACTAAACATCTACCAAAAACCCCTCCCTTTGAGGTAAGCTGTCTTCCAGGACAAGACCACAAAGGCACCACATGAAACTACAAAGTGGAAGATTGAAAAACAAAGAAGAAAGGAAGGACACGGTTCTTCACAAAATGTGCAGTGAATCTGCACAATCATCTTGTGCTGCAAGATGTACAAGTTTGCATGAGGTCAAAAAGTGATCAGATGTTCGCAGCTTCTGTAGACAGGGGATGAAGAAGAGGAGGGATGTTTTTTTAAGCCAGGGTGTTCTTCAGGATCCTCTTTGGATGATAAAAGGTCCCTTTAGTAAGGGAAAGACTGTCTGTGACCCCTGTCTCTCTACATCTGTCCAGTATCACCAGAGTCTCTGCACTCTTCTTGACTCAGGTCACTGGCAGCCCACTGAGTCTTTCTTGTTCTCCTGTGACACATTTCGGCTTCTACTCTTGATCTTTTATTACACGTCCATAGATGGCTACAGAGGGCTAGGAGATGGGATATATTGTGGCCTGGGAAGCAAACCTTCTGCAGATACCAGTGTACATTTGCATGCAAAATGGAAGTGATGACCAAGTCTCTTTTAAATTTATATTTCTATTCTCATGATCCCACAAATGCAGTATCATTTACAGAGGTCGACACCAGGCCGGTATTTGCTGCAAAAGGGCCCTTCCCGGTGCTGGCTAAATGCTGAAGGGCCTATTATTTAGGGGTTACTCTTCCTCAGGAAAAAAATATCTCTGTTCCCTTAATCGCTCTCAACACAAGCTGTCTATGTTTTCCTCTCCATGTGACTACAACAATATATAACAGAATTTGACTTTCCACTTTATGCAAAAGCAAATGGGCTTTATGGTATTATTCTCAGGCATGACGGGATAGTGTAGAAATACATAAAGAGCTGAGGAAAGCTAAGATGTACAGAAAGGGGCAAGATAGCTGAGTTTCCTGCAGGTCCTTGCAAAGCAGCTTAACCATTCAGGCAAAACAACTTTCCAGTTGTTCTACTGAAATCTTAGTGTCAGCACCAAGACAGAGTACTCTCCACAACTCAGAAACTGTAGGTGGAGACACCTCCACCAACCACACAACAGGTTCAGCTCACTGATCTGCAGATTGAACTGAACAGACAAAATCTGTAAGTGGGAGCTGTGTCTCAACATCCTCTACAAGGATTCAGTAACCCACTCACCATCGGGTTAAGCTCTTGGTGAACATGAGCAGAGCTCCTTACATGTTGTGCAACACAATGGAAAATTGAGACCATACCATAGATGAGGACATACAAGTTACGTGGTTTGCCTGAGGCCACACAGTGAGTCAGCGGCTAAATTATAAACTTGGGAGTCCCTGGCTCCAAGTCACTTATTCAATCTATGCTGCCTCTAAGGCATATTACATTGGGGGTATTGTATGGAAATGACATTAACTTTAAAGAGCAGTGTACAGTAGAAGCAGGCAAAATAAGTGGGCTTTATTGTGGGCTGGGACTTTTTGTTTTGTTGTTTTGTTTTGTTTTTTTTTAAAAAGCATGAAAAAAGTGACATGAACAGTTTTGCAAGCATACAGTGTAAATTAATTTTGCACAATTGGATTTCGAAACCTCCCTCCTGGATTAAAAACCTAAACACCAAGTTTCAGGCCATAATGGACCCTTCTTTTCCACTCTTCTTTTTGTCTTCTTTTTTCTCTCTTTCTCTGGCAATGCTGTTAACCCCTGAAAATAGAGGTTTAATATGGAAATGCTGACAGCTCCTTAAGCAGAGCATCACATTTGCAACACTGTAATTATGCCTACTTCAAAATGCTCCAAAGAAAACAAGATTTTCTTGTTCAAACAAATCTTGAATGGTTTTAGCCCCAGAATTAAATCATTCAGACCAAAAAGGACTGTGTTAAGCATGCTGATCCAGGGCTGTACCAAGGAGATGTGGAAAGAGATAAATGCAAACTGATTTTACAATATTTACATAATTAGATCCACATCTCTGCTTTTCGCTATTGAATGAGTAAAGACCAGATTAACCTTATTATTATTATGTTTATTTGATTGACTTAGGAATTCCATCTGGATAAAAGAGAGTCTAGATGTCTTTCTCCATGCGCGCCCAGCGTGAAGCCAATCAACATGACTCTCTAAGTAACAAATTTGGTTTATGTCATCTATCAGCAAGATACTGTAATACTGGATATAGATTTAGTTCAATGGGTAACTGCTTCTTAAAGACCACGCAGTTTAGAGGATTCCATCTTGCATTTTTATGTCCCCACAGAAAATTACTTGTCAGATTTTCCACTCTTGTGGAGAGGGTTGTAAGTAAATGTGTGGTGCACGAAGCGTGCATGGCACATTTAAATGATAATGCAGTTTGGTGTAGGATGTTTGCTCATGTTGCAAGACTTTCTTGCAGCACATTTCTGCACTGAAAAAGGGCAAAGATGTGCATAGGTACAGGATTCCTGTGCCAGTGGTGAGAGTAAGAGAAAAGGTAAAGATTTCTTTCACTGCTCGTAATATTTAATTTTGATTTTTATGACTGTTTCAGGCAAATTATCCTTCTTAACAATATTTACTATATCCCCACTTAGTGTAAGTAATGTTAGATGGAAAAAAAAAAAAAGGAATTTGGTGTCAATCTCATTGCATTTGAATGGGGAAGAACAATATTATGCGGTAGTTAGGAGAAGTCTCTACAAATAGATTGTTACTTCCTTTGAAAAACTTTCACCAGCTAATTAAAAACCACTATCAGGAACCTTCTCCTGGTAGCTACCCTTACTTTCCGTAGAAGGGTAAGACAGTGGGCTGAGGCTGGGATAGTTGGGTTTATTTCTCAGCTTTACATAACTAAGACAAAGCCATCTCCAAACTAGACAACAAAAATATTCATTTTTTCTCTGTTTTGTATCAGTCATGTTTACTTGAGTTGCCATCATTTACAGGCAGAGTCTTCTGACTATATACAAGTATAACACCCAGTTCTGACTGCTCAGTGACGCTCAGAAGCGTGGAATTAATCCAAAGAGATGGCCATTTGAATCCAACCAACACCATTTCTACCATAAAAGTGGCCATTTTGTAACTGTGAATGGACATCCTGTAAATGTTTCCATTTTATCTGATTTCCCATTCCTTGCTGTAATAAGCATATTGGAATTCGCCATCAGGCTGCAATCTGAAGTTACGTTACATGAAACAGTTACGTTACATGAGACTTTGCATGTTATCTCATTTGTGAGCTCCCTTTACCACACAGACTTGCTTTTGACTTCCTCCCGTGCACTATCACAACAGACTCCAACTCACGCGCTTTGCTTTTCTGTTGGGAAAACATTGTGTAACCTACAACACTCACACAGCAACCCTTCCCCCACAGGGAAAGAAGCCTCCAGCTAAAAGAAAGCTTTGATATTAAGACCACAGCAATGTGTAAGCCCATAATAATGCTCTTGGACTGCAGCTCTGCTTAAGGAAAACAAGAAAACAAAACACTCCTAATGAAGCTATTGGCTCGGAGGAGGTACCAAGTCCAAAATGATTTTGACTCCATATGGAATTTATATGGAATGCAACATGCAATAAAACACCAGCACACCCAGATGTGGATGTTCCCCAGCTGTCTGTCTGCTGCTTTGATGGCAAGCTACAAAGACCCTTCCCTACACAGTCATCTCCGCAGGAAGCAAGAGGTGACTCCTTTGCGCTTGTGTATCAAATAGAGTAGTGGAAGGGAAATTTTAGAAACATACATGTTCCACTCAGCTTTTAGTTTCTGTGTGTTTGAAACAGAGGGCTCTGAGTATCTCAGACTCAGCAATGGGTCACGGAGCCCCAAGGGAAGAAAACTCCTGGGAAGCATTGCCTCTGGGCCCCCAGGGCTTCTGCTTGAAGCACTCTGTGCAGATGTTATTTTTCCCTGCAGCTGTTGGGGGCAGTAGACAATCAATCCTGGGTTTCTGTAACCTGCATCATCCTGGGTGCGGATCATATACGGGCTATATACGTGCCCTGATACCGAAGCCACCCTGGCATGTCTGTCAATATCGGGGAAACGTTAAGTCCGGCCTTGAGAACTGTGTATTTCGGTGATCCTTCGAGATATGTGGTCCAGATCAGGGCCAAATTTAGCAGAATTTATGACTGTAGTATGATTTTGCAAATGCCAATTGATTTTGGCCGGAATTTTTTTCATTTTCAAGCCATGAGTATCATTATTTTAGATGTGGCTGCTGAATTTCAAAACAAGTTCCAGGAAATTAGTTAAGTCCCAGGGTCAGGGAAACAGATTTGCTTTGTACACAGGCAGGAGGCAGAGACAAGACAGAATCTGGGAGGTTATTTTTACACTAATGGCTACCAAAGATTATTTTTTACCCTCAAAACCCTCACTCTACAGCCATAAGACATACTGGGCACAGTCACTACCACTACCAACAAGTGTGTGTTGGGTTTCAGGATGTGTGAAGGCCACAGCACTGATGTGCAGCAGGAGAAAGGAGCTGGATTCAGTTCATGTACCAGCCATTAGTTATTTCACATTTTAGCACATTGTAGCATTCCCTGGGATACCTGTGATCAACTTCAAAATCATTTGGAAGCCCTAAAGCAGAAGAGCCCAGCTTGTCCTTATCCTTAGACCCCAGAAAAGAAGAGCCTTGTACTCCGCTATGCACCCTCAGTGATCAAGGGGGAGAGGAACAGTATCCTAGAGGACAGCTGAGGCCAAAACACGAAGGCATCAGAAAAAGCAGCTTCTTTTTCCACTACTAAAGAAGACCTGGCAGCTCAATCAGACTAAAGTCCTTGGAGATAGATGGGATGAGACCAGTGTTCTGTGACAGTGGTTTGGCCACCAGCTCAGAGATGCTGTGCAGCTCCTAACCTCAATCAAGCTGGACCACATTGCAAAGGGGTCTGGAAGCCACCTCTACTCTCCAGGTCTCCAACTTTAGAAAACTACCTGGCTTCTCTCTTTTCTGCCCTTCTCCATCTTTTCTTTTGCTGATGAGTGAGAGGCACCTTTCCATAAAAACAGTATGGCATGAACAGTTTGTGCGTTGCTTAAGCAAACCTTATGGGAGCTGAGTTAATGTTCTCAGCCTACCCCTGAGACCTCTGATAGACCGTTCAGGTCCAAGGATGGCCCATCAATTGCTCTCCTGAGGGCTTTGCTGCCTGGTGCTGTTTGTTCGTGAAGATTCAGGTGCTGTTCCTAACAGTGAGCTTAATGCAATGAAAAGCAGAGATTTGCAGCATAGCTGCCCATAGCTGGGACAGTAGTTTAGGCTTAGAGTTAGTGGGGTGAAATAGGAACTTTCAGGGTAGAGCTCACATTTCCTAGAAGAAATGGCTAAAATAACTCAGGCTTTGTTTAGTTTTCGTGTTTTGTAGGAAGTATTAACTCCATGTGCCTCAGCTTGACCTACTGCACTCATCTCTGCTCAAAAGCTTAGGGATGGGATTTTTTCCCTTTTTCTCTAGGCTACTCTTATTCTGAAAAGTGAGTGTTCTGTGGCATACTGGTCCCCCACTTTGCCATACTGGGGACCTGCCAGAACAGCTCTTTCTGCCTTCTGGGCTGGGTTAGGGCAAGAAGGTAGCTGGTGCACACCAGGGTCTTTCCCCATATAGAACTGTGCCGTGGTCAGGTAATTGTAGATGTCTGGTACAACAGGTGCCAGAATGCTCCTTTAATAAAATCATTGCTTTTAATAAGAACAAGGAGGAATGCCCAGTAGCTAGAAGGCTAGGCCTTGATCCTGAAAATACATGCTCACATGAGTAATTACATGCACTTAACAGTCCTCCTACAGTGCTCTGAGAACTCTGGTACAGGCTGCTCCAGTTCCCATGGGCTGCAGCAGGGATGGGACACCTCGAGTTCAAGGCTGATCTCACCATGCATGAAGTGACTCATATTCCTGACTCTGACTGGATCAGACCCCCAACCACAGGGCTGCACCTCAGATGTATTCCTTTGTCAGTAGCAAAAATGAAGTTCTGTGCAGGGGGAATGACCAAATTGGGATTGTATTAGTTAACAGCACATGGTTTAAGGTTTTTGTATCCTGCAGCTTCCCAGTTTCCACTGACCTGTGTGATACCATGAGGACTGGTTGTTTCTCTGGAGATTTAATGGGGATTAGTGATTCCCGTGTTGGAGCCATAAACACAGTACTGCCAATCACTTCACCTTCCCTACTAATGCCAAGGGAATAATACAAGGTCCTGCTCACTTTCCTCTTAAATTTCACATTCTTACTTATAACATTTTTCCTTTTTGAAAGATTATCTAGGGATAACCAGATTGGAGATTATTTTAATAACTGATGTCCAGTACTGGACCATTTACATTGCTTGTTTCTAACTCGCCTTCTTGTTTACAACAGGCTGAAAAGGTTAATCAAAATTAGTAACACATGATATACCCAGGTGTTTCATACAGTGGCCATATATTTTTTTTTTCCTGTAATTATTAGGGTACTACAAACAGCACCGATAGTTTAATATCTGTATCGGAGAACTTCTAGGAATAAAGACATCTAACTGAAGGAAAATATTCTAACAAAGGTTTTCCTGTACAGGCAGTTGCACTTTGACACTAACATAGCTCCTTAACATTTTTAATGATGGGTTTGTGAGCTGAGCTATGAAAAGCTCCAGCCTGGAGAGCTAATATTGCAGGGAAGCTCACTGGGTGGTTTCTCTGTTCCACCCTAGAGGTAGCTGCATTTCCACTCTGTGACTAAGTGGATGATACATACTCAGGGCTAAATGGATTTATTTTTCACTCTCTCAATGTCAGAGCAATTCCACAGCCTGCAGTGGAGATGCCATAGAGTACAGGAAGAGTAAGTAGCTCACAGCAGGTAAAGAACTTTTTACTTGACTTAGTGAACCCATATAATTATTTTTTTCATATATAAATTTCAGCTTGCCCTTCTGTTTCTCTGCTATGGGTGAAAAGAGACTTGGGTTCTGTTTAGCTAAATAGGACATATAGCTAAATCCTAATCCTTTCTCAATCCTCAGGATGGTGAGGAGTCTGATGAGGGGATATGAGAACTGTTTCTAAGCTGAATGTGCCCTTCCTCTTATTCTCACAGCTTGCTTAATAATCAGCATTTAAAACCAAACTAAAACAAAACAAAAGTCTTGGGGATGCTACAGTGTCTGTGTAAATAGAGGATTTGAGTTCACAGATCCCACCTCTCCCTTTCCTTATGCCTCAGGTTGCCAGATGGTTGAGAGCAACCCAGATGGGCTCCAGCGTGAGAAGACAACCTTTCCACAAGGAATAATGCTGCTGGCCAAATGTACAACCAGTTCTACCACCAATTAGGGGCCAAAGTACAAATGATCATATGTTTTCATTATGAAAAGCAGGAACTCCTGGCTTGTACCACTCGCAGTTCTGCACAGTGACAGAGAATTCCTCTGGAGAGGCAGCTCAGAGCAGACATATTTCTTGCACACACATCTTATCCATCTTACAATTGATATCAAAACCAAGTTACCACTTTAAATAATTTCATTCCCATTTTGAGAGCACCAGCTGGCCAGCATGAAGCATTTATCAAGATCAGCAGACAATGACCCCTGCGCTTACATTGTGCTTGCAATCCTAGCGCATGCTTTCGCAGCATCCCTTCCCCATAGGGCTAACAGCTCTCACCTAAGGGATGGTTGCCCTCAAGTGAATACCAGTGAGGCAGATTTCCAGCTTGCTGCATCTACCTGTATATTCCCTTTCACCCCTGAGGTTCACACACACATTAGCATGCTGCTGAATGGGCACCTGCAATGATCACACACTTTTCAGACCCTTCAGCAATCTAGCACACATTTTAGGAAAACTATTGATATTTAACAATCTTTTTGTTTGTTTAGTCCCACCTGAGGATTCCTACAATTTTTCTATGTCCTTCTTAGGCAAACAGCCATCTCCACACATTATTGAATATTGATTTGAATTTATGTCATGGAATTAACAAACATTACAGGTGTTAGAAAATGGTACCTACAACTCAACTGCATTGAGTGGAAGGGATAACAATGACCTCACTGAATATTCATTATTCGGTTTGGATTTTTCTGCATAAAAAATCCAGCCTTCGTCTCCTTACCCATTCAGAAAATTTTGTTGGAACTGATCTGTGATCCTTCACGTTTTTCTGCTCTTGATTATGAAATTGCCAGTAATCAAAATTACCATCAGAGAAGCCTTTGTTTGCCCCCTAGCAAGGTTGCATAAGGGCTGAGCAGAGAGGACAGGAGAGCAATGTGGACCAGTATTGCTCCCACAATAAGCAGACTCAGGACTGGATGGTCCAGAAGGTGCCCTCCAGATCTGTGTTTCTGTGAAGAGTCATCTGTAAAGACATTTTTCCACTTGTGGGCTTCTGTTCACAGATGAAGCTTGGAGGTAAGGGCTCAGACTACTCTAGAAAGTCATACCCACAAGGACAGACAAGCCCTTGTGGCAGGGGAAGATACCTTTGGATTTACTCTACAAACCAAAATTGCACTTTTCCACCATTTCCCATTGTACAGCCATTGCCTAGTCACTTTTAACCATCATTACTTGCTCTTTCAGAACAACAGTGTTTTTTCAGATCTCTCACCCTCCTATTAAATATCTGTGTTTTGGATTATTATTCCCAGAATTATTAGTATGCCTTTTCCCAGACAGAATCTCATTCTGTTTCCTGCTCATATTTCTAACCTCTGGTTCCATTAGTGTTATTTCTCTGTCTTCACTTGGTTTACAGTTCTTTCCAGTGCAGTGTTGTGTGCAGATCTAGTTAATGTACTTGGTTACACCTCCTTCCAGACCATTAATAAAAGTATTAAACAATGTCGCTGCTAGCACAAATCCATGCAGCAACCCGCTGTTCACCTCCATCATCTTCAAGACCACAGCCATCCATCATGTGCACCATTTATCACTGGCAAACAGACTTTGCAAACTAAAGCTGTTCTGTTTTAATTATGTTGCTACCTCTGGGTGAGGAAAGAAGGGGAAAAATGCTAAGTGTTAGTGGCAGAAGGAGGTGGAACAAGGGATGGATATTGATACTGCTCAAAACCACTCCTTATCAAGGAATCCAAATGGACCGATGGAGAGAAACGTAATCCCTCTCTGCATCTTACCATGTCCTGTAGCAGAGGTTTCCCTGAACTACTCTGGTCTGGCACAACCAGGAGCACATACTTGAGGGAGGAATTATATATTATTCCAAGAGTTGCTACACCAGCCAACGCACAATGGGAATAGCAGTCACCAGCAGAAGAGAGATACTGCTTGTTCCCACATAATTATTTCCGGTGAGAAATAATCACATATTCAGACATGAACTCAAATCAAAGGAGAAGTCCAGGGCATATTGCCACTGTGCTTGCTGCTGGGATCTGCAACGAGGGATGCTGGTAAAGCCGAATGTAAAAAAATCCTGGACTGAAACAGGCAGTTATTTAGGGTCTTCTATCATTTCTGGGCATCTACACCTGAGAAGGAGGTTGCCAGAAAGGCAGAAGAGGTTCTTTCCATCCAGGCTTCTTCTTCAGGAAAGCAACATGTTCCCCATGTACTTGTCTAGATGTGCGGCATGTGCATTTCGAATGTCAGGAACATTGAGTGTTGCCACACTGAATTAAAGACCTGAAGTCCAACAGGCTCAAAATCCTGCCTCAGAGAGTGGTCAGCAGCATGTACCTCTGGGATGATACCTTTTAGCCGTCTCAAAGCACACAAGGCTGGCACAAACTGTGTACTGCTCCTGCTCTCCTCCTAGGGATTAATACCAAGGCTTCAAGAATGAAAGACTATTTTAATCCCCAAAGCACGAAGTATAGAAGCTTTTCAAGCTGTTTGCTATAGTTGTGAGAACTGTGGATTTGTCAGCTAACCACAGACATATCCCAACCTCATTTGTAGGATAACAAGCTCCCGGAAGTCCAGACAAATTTGGTGGTAACTATGGGGGTTAAGCAAGTGAGAAAATGGCATCCAAAGACAATACATGTAAATTAGGATGTCTGCTCTGACCTGATCAGTTAGATAATACTTGGACTCCTGCAGATCTGTTTTTATTAGAAGAAACTTTTCTATTTCTCAAATATAATCTTGTTTAATTAAGAAATATGCCTAAAAAATCCTGTTCCTCTGAAGGCAGTAGAAACATTAAAAAGCAAGCAGCTGCTTTGCTCTGAAATATCCAGACTTGCCCCCGGAGCAATTTCTGTGACCCCAAACCCATTTGTATTCAAGAAATCATTTTACAAATGCAAGTGAAATAAAGAAACATGGAATTAGGTAGAAGTAGAATTAGAATTACGGAGCTCAACTTTGTCTGGACAGCTGGTAGCAAAAAGCACTCAAAGAGAATACCAAGTAAAAATACTTCTTGAGGGTTCACACGTCTTTAGCTCTAAGTTGAATAGACTGATGATTTTTTAAGGAATTGGTTCAGTAGCTTACCAGAGCACATGGAGTTCATTTTTGAACAGCTATGGGAAACAGAAGACATAGCACATAAGTAGGTGGAAATAGGAGGAGAAAATTTTGAAATTATTGTGTGTTTTTAATTAAAAATAGCAGTTTGAGCAACTTACATTTCACTGCTCAGATATTATAATTATGTAACAATAATAAACAAGTCTGAACAGAAAAGCAAAAGAGCAACGCAGGTAGAGGAGCATAAGGTTGAAAAGGGGATAATAAAAATATGAGCTGTAGAGAACATGATTTCAAAGAAACAACCCAGACAATTTCTTAGCTAAAACTTCAGAATTGCTGAGCACAGAGACTAGAGTGAACATAATGAATTTCAGCACAACCATTTCAAATATGATGATTTATCACAAAGTTTCCTACAGCGGGTCAGAGTCCTGAACCCACACACACACTGCTTGAACCAGCCCTTGTTTCTTCCATAGTGCCAGGTGATGTGCCTGTTTGCAGATCATGTGCTGTGATTATATCAGGTCTCATAAACTGGCTGCTCTTGGCTGTGCCACACTGCTGACATTTACTGGAAAGTTCTATCCCATGTAGGTATGAAGTGGCATTGATCCTCCAGAGTCTGAGCTGGAGGATTTGGGCACCCCAGAATGGTGCATCTGATGGCTCAGTGCTGGGCATGATGGCTTAATAATCAAATAATATTTTATCTTTAATAATCAAATCAAATAATATTTCCTTTGCTTACAGTGTTAAGCAACAGTGAAAAAAAAGCAGCAACAATTTTTCTTTCAAAATTTTAGAGCTTGTGTTGAGGTATGATGTGCTGCCGGAATTCCGGTTGTGTTCTTATATTTGAATTACTTTATATTCTTATATCATTGAATCTAATTGGGCAATAAATTTCACTTTCTGTCCTAAAGAATGTCAGTATTGCTTTCATGTATTACAATAGCTGCTCACTGCACAGGACCCAGGGGAAATGATCCTTCTGATTTAAGGCATACTTCATCTTGGCCCTAGTGCAGACCACTCTGCCAGTGAGGCATCTCCTGATGGTCTATCTCCCCTTCCTGCTGCAATCGTGTAAAAGATGTGTGGTGACAACAGCCATGATGCCCTCAATGATGTTGCCCTGGGAAAACACTGAATTTCCTTGCAACATGGCACTGCAACAATAAGAAAACCCTATTCATAGAACCATAAAATGGTTTGAATTGGAAGATTCTAGAACATCCAGTTCCAACCCCTCTGCCATGGGCAGGGACACCTTCCACTAGGGCAGGTTGCTCAAAGCCTTGTCCCACCTGGCCTTGAACACTGCCAGGGATGAGGCAGCCACAGCTTCTCTGGGCAATCTGTGCCAGGGCCTCAGCACCCTCACAGGGAAGAACTTCTGCCTAAGATCTCATCTAAATCTACCCTTTGACAGGTTAAAGCCATTCCTCCTTGTCCTATCCCTACAGACCCTTGTAAAAAGTCTCCCTCTCCAGATTTCTTGTCAGCCCCTTTAGGCACTGGAAGCTGCTCTAAGGTCTCCTCTGAGTCTTATCTTTTCCAGGCTGAACAACCCCAGATCTCTCAGCCTCTCCATAGGAGAGGTGCTCCAGCCCTCTGATGACCTTTGTGGCATCCTCTGGACTCACTCCAACAGCTCTACATCCTTATGCTCGGGGACCTGAAGCTGGGTGCAGAACTGCACATGCGGTCTCATGAGAACACAGTAGAGGGAGAAAATCCCCACCCTTCCATCCCTGGTCACACTGCTGGTGATGCAGCCAAGGACACAGTTGGTTTCTGGGCTGCAGGCACACAATGCCAGGTCGTGTTGAGCTTCTTATCAACCCACACCCCCAAGTCCTTCTCCTCAGGGCTGCTCTCAATCCTTTCTCCACCCAGCCTGTATCTGTGCTTGGGATTGCCCTGACCGAAGTGAAGGACCTTGTCCTGTTCTGGTGAGAGGTGCCAAAAGCAGCAAGTATTCTGAAAACTTCTAAGTGTCAGCAGTGAAAACCCCTGGATGACTGCAGGTTTAAGCACATCTGCCCCGTGTAACCAAACACAATGATGAACCTGGTGAAATCACATGCAGTATGATTGTTCATTTTATTTCTCACGTAAGCCAGAGAAGGGGATAAAGCCATTAAGAGAGAAAAATTTGCACCTCTTTCTACAAATGTCTGGACTTTCAGACACTTATGGATGAGGTTTACTCCCAACTACACCACACAGTTACTGCTTGCTCAGATCTTGCTGCTGATGCAGACTCTTCCATCTGCCCAACAACTGTTTATATTATCTGATGACTAAATGTGCTGAGATAGCAAGCTGCTCACTTAGCCTGCCATGGGATGCTGAAACTTGAAGTACCAAGAGCAGAAAGAAACCTTTAGTCTTGTTTTTGCATACTACAAAGTTGTGGCGACGGCTTCTCTGTGCTGCTGTCAATGATGGCCACAATAACAGCTCTTCAGGAGTTAAACTGCTGTGGAATTTAGATGCAAAAGTGTTTGCTTGCACTAGGACAGACACCAGAGCTGGGCAGGCAGGGCAAGATGAGTAAGCGTTTCCTGTGTTTTCTGGTGTTTTTCTCTATTTAAACAGGCCAGCACGCAGGTGTAACAAACAACAGTGTTTTAGCCACTGGCAAAAAAGAAGCGTTTCCTGCTGCCCATCTACCAGGGATATGGTTTTCTACCATACTAAAGAGTTTGCAGAACATGAATGCTTCGTTCAGGGAATCATGGACTGAGTCCACTTAGCTAATGAAGGAGCTCATGCAGTTGCATGAAGGGAAGGTAAAAAAGCATTTCTTCAAGCCAGAAGAAAATTAGTGCTGTCCTTCAACAAATGTGTCCTTGTTGCTAGTGGGGGAGCCAGGCACACCCTACCTATGCAAAATGAAGAGGTTGTTCAGCCAGCAAGATTGTGTCCTGTTCAATCAGCAGTGAAAAAAAAAAGGAAATTGGATTTTTTTAATGCAGAAATCTGTCTGGACCTTTTGTTACTGTTAGGAAATGTAAGAAAGAGTGCGAACACAGTTTAATACAGAATTTCCTGTTCTTCTCTTGATTCTTGACACCTTTTCGCAAAAGGCAGGGTTAAGTTTATAGATTGAGTCACACCAAAACCTTATGTTGTCTTAAACAACTGTTTAGCTGCAGCTGACATGCACTAGTGTGCATACAAATTCTCACTTGCACAATTTACATTCAATTCTCTGTGCCTACTTAGGAAAATAAATTAATGATGCACAAGATGCAAGATCTGGCTACCAATTTGTATGGTGTTTGCTCCAGCATGCTCCAGAAAGAGTTACACAAGGTTATTTACAAATATATATTACAATTTCTAATCTTAAGGTATACCATCTTTGAAGTTTTAGAAGCTACATGGGAGCAGATCCAGAATTATGTGGGCATCTGATTTCTATTTAGATCCCAATTGATATCACTGGAGTTCAATGCCTGGGTGCTATTAAGGTATGAGTCTGAACAGTAGTATTACGAATTGCATTGTAACAAATCATAGAATCATTTAGGTTGGAAAAGACCTTTAAGATCATCAAGTCCCAACTATTAATTTAGCACTGCCAAGTTCACCACTAAACCATGTCCCTAAGCACCACATCTACACATCTTTTACTCCAGGGATGGTGACTCCACCACTTCCCTGAGCAGCCTCTTCCAATGCCTGACAGTCCTCTGGGTGAAGAATTTTTTCCTAATATCCAATTTAAACCTCCCCTGGTGCACCTTGAGGCCATTTCCCTTTGTCCTATTGCTTGTTACCTGGGAGAAGACACTGACTCCCCCCTCACTACAACCTCCTTTCAGCTAATGTAAAGAGTGATAAGGTCTCCTTTGAGCCTTCTTTCCTCCAGACTAAACAACCCCAATTCCCTCAGCTGCTCCTCCTAAGACTTGTGCTCCAGACCCTTCACCAGCTTCGTTACCCTTCTCTGGACATTCTGGTTATGTTAATATCTCCTACAGTGCAAGCCTGACCCTGAGTCATCCTAGACCATCTTGTCAGATAGTGAAGAGAAGCTGGCAATGCCCAATTTACCTTATCCTAAAGCAGATACCTACATTAGGTAGAAAATTCCTTCCAGAGTGATTCCTTTTTTCCATGGAGTACACAGGCAGCCTGGGATCACCACCTCGGCTGTGCCCACCTGGCAGGCATCTAAAATCAGGAGAGATAACTCCACTCCTGCCATCCTCGTTCTTAGTAGAGTTGCCATGAGCTTTGGTAAGTGCCTGTAAATTGAGCCTGATGGGGAAGGTCTGGAGGACCAGGTGTGAAACACAGCTCATGGGCAGCAGAGGCAATAAATTAAGCTGCAGACAAGAGAACCAATATTTAAGCAGAACTTGCTGGGTTTACTTTCAGTAATCAACAAAAATTTTGCTTTTGTGCAATAATCTTGAATGGGGAATTTCCATCAGAAATCACATTCTTTCAATGATTTCATTAAACTAGTCTGAACTTAAATGGAAACTCTTATTTATGTTTAGGTAGGCTAATAGGATTATGTCAAAAGGAATAATAAAAATGTAAATGTAAAAGTTCATCTCAATATAGGTAGAATAGACTGTAAGAAATTCCATATCTTAATTTTTTTTACATTAGGTATTTTACTGTTGGCACTGCTGTACCTTGCCAACTGATTTAATCCATTTTCTCTCTTTGATTTATTTTTTCATACCCCACCCTCTAGAAAAAACAACACTCTCTGATCAAATGTAAACATTAGACTCGAGCACCTTCCTGGGCTCTCCAACCTGCCCTGAAGAGGAACAGGCATGTCAGGAGCATAATTCGTCTCAGCTAAAAAACCCCTGCACTCTATACAAACCCACAGGCTCATTTTCTCTTCAGGGACTGTATCAGGTGTAGCACAGATCTAGATGTCTACAGTGTTAAAAGCTGGAGAGATGCATCCCATTGTAGGCATCTAGGCTGGAGTCCAGCTCAGGCTTCAAATCATTATGGCTATTCCATAGCTCAGTGTGTTTAAAACTTTCCCAGGTTCATGGAAACACTGTGTTGCTTCTGAATTGGGTTAGCAGAGCTTTTCTCTGCTGTCTGGCAGGTTCAATTGCTTCTCTTCTAAAATCACTGGATGCACCTGGGCCCAAAAAGACGCTTCTTTATATAAGCGTCAACCCAACATTTCCAGTTTCATAGCAACCCCAGATAGAAAAACTGGTTTTGGAGGAACAACAGCATCTTTAAATAGCTCTGAAAATGAACACGATGCAAAAGGCTCCCAGAGGTATGTTTGTGTAAATGTAAGCATATGTTTCTGCATTTGTTTTCATATTAATGTTATTTTAGTATCTATTTCATTGCTAGCGTTCAAACGGACTTAACATTAAACTCATAGTACACATTACAGTCCTCCCACATGAATTGTTCCTGAACACAGCGATAACACTCTTCCAGCACTTTATGAACCAGAAATATTTATTCGTTTGCCTTCATGGGAATATAAGGCAAAGCGCATTAAATCAATAGCTACGCAGAGGGTTTTGGTTTCCCATTAAATCCTCAAAATAAAACTGACAAACTGATTAAATAGATCACATTTTGCAGTTTCCAAAGTCTGCTTTATGAGCTAGCCCGTGATATTAATCAAATGCTGAGCTAGAGGAAAACATTGATCAGGCTCTTATAGAGAATAATAGAGTCAGACCCTTCACTGGTGTAAAATGGAATAATTCAGCATCTCTGTCTCAGTTTATATTAGCTGAATGTCCAGTCCGCAGGCTTTACAGCAACAGCTCTTTCGACAGAAATCTGTGTATTAGACACTATGTATTTTCTCTTTCCTTTTCTTTCACATCATGGTCAAATATTTAGATAGCAAGTTCTGAGGCAAGGATTTCCACAGCTGTCTGCAGTGGCCTGTATGAATATATAACTTCCATATATTGGAGAAGAAATAGGTTTTCCCACGCCCAAAAGGGTCATTCTTGCTGAAGACACGAGACCCTGCACCTGTTTTCTATTGCATTGTCAGCGCGATGTGCTCATTGCTGACCGTAAAAACACGACTCTGAGCTTCTCAGAGTGAAACTGCGCATCAGAGCTGTGGCCAGGGAGGAATTTCCCAGTGGTCTGGGGGGGGGGGGGTGTTTCATACACTTTTGTGGTAGGTAGCATGGTCTACTTCCAGGATCACCTGACATTTTGCCAATCTCACCAGCTCACAAGCACCCGTGTTCACCCAGCAGCTGTTGGCACCACACCTGGGTGTCCCAGGTTCCTGGGCATTTCCCCAAAGCCTAAAATATAGAATAAAAACCACAAGTGCAACACAACAAGAATGAAAAAAGAGATATGAGGAGCCTAAGGTAGGAACTGTTTTTGCAGTCATATTCACTTCAATGCCATGTCATCAGCAAGGTATCTACATCCCTGCTTCACCTGTTTTCTGTAAAACCATAATCCCACATACAGACCTGAGGTCTCTGAAGCAAGGGAGAGAACACTGTTACAGCCCAAGATCACAAGTGACAATCCAGAAATCCAGATTTCCTTCTGATCCTGGCTTCTTTCCTCTTTTTATAAGCCCTCTGCTTTACTATTGAACTTGCAGCATTACGCCGCCCATGAGTACCTCACCTGGAAGATGACTTTTGTATACGGAACTTACATATAAGTAACCAGGTCTTGGCTAAGATTCATCTAGTCCAATGTCTTGCCCTGACAGTGGGGAACTGTGGATGCTTATCATAAGGAAACACAATTGCACTCCAGGATACTGCAGCTTGGGGCTGGTGGATTTCGACATTTTAATATAAGGGCAGTTGTGAACTGATCAAGTCCTTATAAGCCAGGAACTGCAAAATTTGGGCTGGACCCTTTCATGCCAGATTACTACTTAATCACTTCTTATCTGTACCAACTTTATATCCTTATCCTATTCCTTAACCTTTACCATTCTGGCAATGCAAAACAGTTGTAAAAGTTATTTGAAAGGGACCATTGCTACATGACCCTCAACTCATCCCACTGAAGGTGCTGGCTGGGATCCAGCGGTGTGCAGGGGGAGCAGCAGAGCTGGGGTCAGCCTCAAGGTGAGAGAGGCTCCTTGTCACCTCAATGGGACATTGAATTTCAGGATATGTGCAGCCTCCTGCACAAAGTGTGCAGCCTCAAAAGCGCCCTGTGAGTAGTTTTGCATAAACTGTTGGTTATTCTCTTATCTCAGCACAATGGGATACATTCAGTGCAATAATTAGGAAGACAGATTCCCCTTATAAACATTTTCTGCTCTTGTGTATACTTTTTCCATTTTTGAGCCCTGTGGGACCATTAGTAACACACCAGTAAATCTTCAAGATCTATTCCCCATAAGAGCATGATTCTCTGTAGTGTGCCAGGTTACAAGAAATATAATTAGGACTTCTTCACCTGACAGATTAATGAGTTGAACGGCAAAGGCCAGATAGCAGTAAATTAAACACCTAAACACTACGATCTCCACACATAATATAATCATAAAATAGCACATCTTTTGTAATGGCCTCGGCCGTTTGAACACATGAATTCCTTATAACATATCAGTTTTATGGTACTTTTTTATTATGCATTGGTATAAATATTTATACTCTTAGCTTGCCTTGCCAGTAAATATTTAGCATTTTGTTCTAAATGGTGACAGTCCCGGGTTTAAACACACAAAATGTTGCATAGATTTGTCACGTGAAAGCATTTAATGAGCCACCGAGAATGTGCATTTGGCAATAATCACCTTTTAGAAGAACTAACAAATGCTCAACAAGCTGCTTGTTAAATCCTGCGTGCCCCCAGACTCAGAAGACAGAGTTCCCAGCGTGGTGAAAGCAGACACATCTGTCCAAGGCCAGCGTATTTGATTAGGTTAGATTAGCACACACTTGTGGAGGAAAAAAAAAAAGCCGCAACAACAAAACCCCCAGATCTCTGCTAAAGTGCTTAATCCTGTTTCAGCAAGAAGTAGGGGGATTATGCAACTAAAATCAGAGAGAAGGAGAATTTAGAGGAAAACAAAACTGATCAAGTCATTTTGTACTCGCAGTGAGGTTGTAACCTATTAATGCCATTGGCAAAACTGAAAGGTTTTATTTGGGATTAAATACTGAATTCATAATCTCTGTAGGAGTTGAGAAGAAAACAGGGCTCTTGCTTAATTTTTATCATAGTGTTGCCTAAAAAACCAACTTAAAGGACAACCTAATTTCTCACATATTCCAGTTCCCCAGTGTCTTACCATTTAGTTGTAGAATGAGATGCAACAAGCTGATTCAGTGGATGATCATCAGCAAAGCTGCATGGCTGTAATCATAAAAAACAGACTCTCTCTCAACACTCAGCCTTTCAGTCCTCATCTTTTACAGCTACTGAAAGAGCCTCCAACCCGGTCATGCTTTGTGCAGGCAAGTTCTCCGCAAACACATACTCTAGCAACTCATTAGCTACCTCGATTTCCTCAGGGTGGGATTCATCTCACCTAATTAGCCATCGCCACGCCAGAGGTCTGCACAAAGCCCGTCTCGTGGGCTCCTCACCAGCCATGGGAGAGGCAGCCACCTCCTGAGAGCCATTTGTTTTGCCCAAAGACAGAGCAAACACCCCCAAGAAAGTGCCTCCATCTCCCCAGGGTCGTTAGCGGAAAGCCGAATGACGGGTTTAGACTAGACACCTAGGTTTTAGACAGCTAAAGGTAGGTGAGAGAAACCCTACCCTGCAGTGGGAGCTGACCCTGCTTCCGTCTGCGGCCACATTGTTCTGCTCAACAAAAGGGTCTTTCTTTGGGGTGAGGCTCAGGATGGATGTCCCAATGAAGGGAGGCCAGGAGTGCTTCCACTGGAAATTGTTTACAGGAAAGAAGCCCTCTTCCAGCCTTTTCACAGGAAGAAGTTTCCTTCAAACTTCCAAAAAAAGCCAAACTCAAGCACAGCATTTAATTTCCCATCTGCTCAAAGCCAGGTAGCTTAGAAAACGCCTGCTGGCCCCAGGGGCTCCATGAGAAAAAGTGTTATTTGGTGTTACTCCACATACAAAGTTCAGCAGTTTAGTACAGTTGTCATGCATGTGGTGACAGTGTGTGCTGGGTACACACATAGCGAAGCAAGTACCAACTCTGCTGATACTTTTACCATTAATTACTGAATTAAAATAGAGCAATTCTACTAAAAAGCAGGAGGGTTTCAATTGTGTTACCCATGCACAGTATGAGCGAACAAAGAATCATAGGATCACCAAATGGTTTGGGTTAGAAGGGACCTCAAAGATCATCCAGTCCAACCCCCTGCCATGGGCAGGGACACCTTCCACTAGGGCAGGTTGCTCAAAGCTCCATCCAAGGTGGTCATGAGCACTTCAGGGATGGGGCAGCCACAGCTTCTCTGGGCAGCCTGTGCCAGGGCCTCACCACCCTCACAGTAAAGAACTTCTTCCTTAGATCTAAACTAAATCTCCCCTTTTCAGTTTAAAGCTATTACTCTTTGTCCTATTGCTACAGGCCCTGCTACAAAGTCTGTCCCATGTTTCTTATAAGCCCCCCTTTAAGTACTGAAAGGCCAACTCATAGCATAGCATCAGGTGTTACCAATGTAACACCTCTGTAGCCCAATGTAAATTCAGGTTAACTCCAGCACAGTTAAGAGAGCCCAAATTTAAAACAACTAGAATAAAATAAAATCATCCCAGGCAAAAATACAATTCAGAGCTACAAGGCTGAAAAACATAGCCAGTAGTCTTCATATCTGAATTATCCATCTGGATTTAATTTGATGTAGGAGGCTTCTTTTCCTCTTTTGAACACTTGATTAATGTCATTACATACTCATCATCTTTAGCCACTTTCTGCCTTCATGATGTCCATCCCTTTGCAGAAGGAAAATAAATCAAACTTGATTTGCAAAGCCTCTGAGGCACTTTGGGATAGTTCCAGTGGAGATGGACAGTGAAGGATTCTGCATGTGTTTTTTGCTATTTGGGACATGAACTACAGGAACGGCACATTGCAGTAGATGGCTGTTACTACCACGTGTTTGGTGCCCGTAAAGCACTGCAGAAATGCTCTGCAGAAACATCGTGTGTGCGAAGTAGATAGCTTGGAGTGGAATCCTCTCTGGTTCAGTGATGGATGTGCCTCAATTCCCCACACATCAAGGCACTGTGCATCCTCCTGGGTGCTAGCATTATTAATAAGGCTCTTATTGCTGCTTTACAGAAACCCCGGATTCCACTTTTGGAGGTGTTTAAGTGTCTGTGGAGGCTGTCTAGCACAGAAAGCTACCTGTGTCCCTTGGTACCACCTGGGGTAGTAACCTACCTCCAACAATATTGGGTCCTGAGGCCACCCTGAGGAAAGGGGGTTCCTGTCCCCAGTGCTGCGGATTCACTAACCACAAGGTGAACCACCTGCTGTAGCCCTCCCAGAGCCAGGAACCACTGTGCTGCAGGTCAGGAGGTGTAAAAGGTGGCAGGGGAAGGGATTCCAAAGCCTAGGGAATGGGGCAAGGAGAGAAAAGCAAAACTGAAAAGAAACCCAGTGTGTGTGAGGCTTGTGGTTGCATATGGGTAAGTGAGCAGGTCTCCTGAGAAACCCCTCAGGCAGGCAGGCAGTGCTGGTGGGATGGGAGCACCCTATGTCCTGGGGAGGCTCCTGGAGCATCAGCAATGCCGTGCCCCAGTGTGCTTCCTCAGAGGGGTGGCAGTAAGGATGCACCCAGAAGGGTTCACAGACTCCATGCCACATCTTGGAGTGCTCCCTCAAAGATACCACAGCAGCGTGCACAATGCAGCATTGCAGTGGCCTGCTGCTCATCAGCACCAGCGATTGCTTTCTGACTCAAGTGACTGGAAAAGGATTGGGCTACCATGAGGAAAGGGCAGTATGGCCACCAGACAGGACAGCATTGCTGCACTGCATCCCTCATCTGTACCCATGCCCTGCAGAATCCCCCAGCACAGATCTCATTGGACTCCTCCAGCAAAAACAAGCAGGGGAGATTTTTATCACCACAAGTCATGTTTCTAAGCCTGACTTTAAAAACAACCCCTTTCTCCAGCTGCTAAATAGCAAAGGATGACCACCAGGATTTTAACAGTCCTTCAAAACCAGGAGCTGGTGGAAGGTACGAGATGCAGAAGATCCCAGTCTTCAGGGAGGGGGATTTAATCAGCATTTTTCTGAGTTCTTGGAAAATAACAACAACTGATCCTCAGACAGGGGTGTAAGGGTCAGCCTCTCCAGCAGCCCCCGGATGAGGCAAGCACTGCAGAACCTGAAGTAGCACAGGCTGTGTTTTGGTCCCCTCTGATACTGGGATGCTGTCAGGTTGCAGTGTGGCCAGGGAAGGACATGTGAGACCAAAGAGACGTTTTGGCTATGTCTGTGTGGGAGTACAGTGGTGGCAGCGGTTGGTTTCGGTTTGTGTGAGCCCGTGTGAGCTGCGAGTCTTGCTTACGAAGTGGCTGTGCAGGAGTGTGGGTGGCACAGAGTGGCTGTGTGTGACAGACAGAGTGTGGGTTTGGGGCTGTGTGGCTGTGGTATGGACGAGTGTGTCCCGTAAATGCTTCTACTGTTACAAGGAACAATATCATAACAACGAAATAATACTAATAATACCAATAATAATGCTAACAATAATAGTCTGTTGGGGGTGGGAGGCTGAAGGCTGGTACCCCAGTGGCTCCCCAGCCCAGCCTGTGCCACAGCAGAGGAAGAATATTCCCCAGCTATAAAGACGACCAGAACGTGCAGTTGTTTCTCCTCAAACCAAAAGCTTGTGTTTGGAAACAAGCAGCACTTTGTTCTATCATCCCAGCTTCTGACCTCAGACAGCTTGAGACCAAAATGGTTAGTGAGCCTTTTCTTTTGTTTTTTACAGGAAAAAAAAAAATCAAGCAAATAAAAATAATCCCATCTTCATTTCTGTGATTGTGAAGAAGAATAGATTTTCCCCACTTTCTCCATCGTCATTTTCAAGTAAATGTCAAAGCCAAGAGGTTATTTGGATGTGCATCAGCACAACTGATGGGTGAAGTCAGCCTCATTTCTCCTGGGCCTGCGGGCAATAAAACCTCTGTGGGCTTTGCTGGACAAGCGGAGATGAGAGATCTTTCATTTCACAGTGTGCCCAGCTGTTGGGATGGGATCAAGATGCATGAAGAAAGGGACAACCTTTCTGAGCTGCAAGTGGGCACAGCAAGCTTTACAGGGATAGCTCATCCCGTTTCATTGCCTCAATAAGCTCTACCAATGCCGGTCTTTTTATTCACGATTAACACTGGAAACCGAGTTAATTCGTAGGGACCAAAGCAGATCACTGAAACCCTAAGTACTGAAATACGCCTCATTTATCAGCCTATCTCTGTCTCCGTATGATCTACACGATAGCGATGAATATTAACTTCCTTTGAAGAAAATAAAGCGAAGCAGCCACATGTTTTACCTGGCAAACATATGCAGGGGTGATTCATTCCAAGAACGCTCTGAAAAATCCCCACCTCACTTTTACCTCTAGGAAATTCCCTTTTCATGGGAATGAAAATCGCAGCTCCCACGCCCACAGATTGGAGGGCTTGGGCATTTCGAAAGGCTAGAGATGCTTCACCACAGCCTCACTCATTGAGATTGCTCTGTGACAAGCAAAGCACAAGCAATGCTTTCCCCTAACCCAAACCATATATATATTTTCTTAACCAGTGTATTTTTACGGTGGGCTTAAGCAGCTTCCTATGCTCCTGTTGTTGCTTTTAATTTTTTTCCCTGCTTCGGGTGAAACCCCTACAGGAGGAAATAAAAAAAAAAAAAAAAAAAAAAAAGGGAGAGAGAGAATAAATAAATAATGAAGAAAATGTTTCTCTTTCCCTCTCGATGTCAGGAATGTATGGAAAGCTTTAGGCTGCAGCAGTATTTTGACACTGCGCGCAGTACTGCTCCCCTCCCCTATTCCTTTGAGGTTCATCTTTCAGACCACAGCTCTGTTCCGCTGCCAACTCGTTGGAAGTGTTTAGTGACTGGAGAACTGTTGCCTGCTCTCTTCAGAACTTCACACTTCATTTTTCCAGATCCCTGCGAGCAGCAGCAAATATTTCACCAGCCTGGTTTGCCGGCTACCACCATAAATCAGACTTAGGACCCAAAAAAATATCCAGGCCTGTCAAGGCATTAAGCTTTTATTTTCAGGCTGGATCCAGTGGTAAATGAGGGCTTGTATTTTCATTTAAAACTGTAAAGGGATTTTAAGGATTGTCGTTGGACAGTGGCCAGATTCAAAAGATACAATGCAGAATGTAACTGGTTAGAGGAGATTTGAAAAAGTCGTAAGTATGAAAAATGACTTTTCTTAAGGGTTTTTCAATGAAATGTGAAGCCAGACTTGAATTTCATAAAGGCTTTGGCATAGGCTGTTTATGAGGAAATCAATTGGGAAAGCAAAGAGGACAATGCTCCTGAGCGTTTGAGGGGGCATTTGTCCCCTTCAGATTCACTAGGCAGAGATCTGCCATGGATATTACAGGAGCAATGGCTAGGAAACATGTATCAATCACATATTGTTCGCTTTAAAAATCTGATATAAAATAGGAACCTGTATAACATTGTGGATTTGGGGAAGTTTGTAAGTCAAAGATGCTCAGGAAACTTGCTTTTCACTGCCCAGGCCAGAATTAGATTGCAGTAGGGGTTTTTTTATAACTGCCTCTTGAAGCAAACAACCCCAATTCCCTCAGTCTGCTCTTCATTACCCTAGACAAGCAATGAATAGAAACTAGGTGGGGAGTCTATGAGCAGGGCTTGATTGCCAGCATTGTCACAGGCTTGCTCTGTGACCTTGCGCCGCTAGGATTCAGCAATCTGGTAGCTGTATAGCTGTATACACACGGTCCTTTTTTTATGTGGCAATGACGACCAAACTCGTTTGCACAATTTAGCTTTAAAACATGCCATGAAGCTTCCAGGCAAAGCTGAACATCAGCAGAAATTGTAAACTGAGGCACTGTCACAAGTCTCATGGCTCAATTTCCCCCAAACCTGAGAAACAAGGAGAAAGCTTGACCTAGGCAAAGTGATGTGGGGTAGAAGCATTGCTTTTCTCCATTGCTGCCATCCCAGACCACCTTCTGGCTCAGCCCCCTGACCTGGGGAGAGCAGAGGTCTGTTTCCATCTTTGCTCCATATTCACAGCATTATCCAAAGCAGGTTGGTTCAGTATTGCTGCCGTGGAGAGACAGTTGTGTCATTCACTGTGGCAAGGTGTTTTGAGGACAAGCCTGTTGACACTCGCTTGGTGACAAAGCAGTACAAAACTGTAATTAGATCTATTGGGACCTTTTCCCCCCACCATTGGGGAAGTATCCCTTCCCAGCCTCAACATTAGACTACACCATCCTATTTGTACAGCTCCTGAGATAGCAACTCTGGCTCCTGGTCCCAAAGAAATTAAAGATGAGGCACTGGCATTTGCGTATCGTGTGCTTCTCCACTTCCCCTACTGCCTGCAGCATGGGCTAACCAAGACAAGTGCCAGCGTTCACAAATATCAGCTACTCAAGCCCCCGAAATGCCTCTCTTTCACTCTAACCTGCTCGGCAATGCCAGTATCCTCATTGTTTAAACACATGAGGGACTGACAGCAGCTTAACAAATCGCCTCTCTGTCAGCTGAGCCTCTGTAACTGTCTGTGCATGTGCCTCTAGGCCACCTCGGACGGAGATTAATGTGATTTAGCTGAGCGTGTGTTCACTGCTGGTTTAGGCTGTGTCACTTTGCCTCATAAGCCGAGGCGGAAGAAAGCACGCTCACAGATCATCCCCGTCCTTCAGCCTGCCAGGAATGGGGAAGGTGCTGCCTGCACTCAGTTGTGTGTCTGATCCATCCCATTTGTATGACTTGTTCAGGGTTACATAGAGATGGGCCCTGAAGAGCATCTCTGCAACGGCATTTTGGTAACTAAGCGATTTCCATGGGATGTCAGTCCCCAGCTACTTTCAAAGAACCTTGGGTTCAGGGCAGGCTGAAGTTTTGGCATTATGGACAGCGGGTGCACTCCAAGAGCTGTTTTCTCTTGAGAGCAAAGCATTGAAGCCATAGGAGAAACGTCCTTATGGAGCTGTACCCGGCCTTTGTTCCTGTTTTATCTTGAAGGGCTGACTCCAAAGCAGATGGCATGCCTGAGATAAACTACATAATTTAAGATTTCTTTACACAGCAAAGACGCTGCACTCACAGGAGATGGTCCTTAGGGTGCTCTTTGCACATTCTGACTAGAGGCAAGGGGTCTCTGGAGATCCCCCACCTCCCACAGTGAGGTGAGGGCATTCCCTGCCGCAGGCATTGCCAGCTCCCCCAGTAAATACCAAAGCCTCCCAAGGTCCCATTGCCTCGTCTCCCATGGCTGTGTCTGATCTGAATGGTTTCCTTTTACATTTCCCCACTGGTGCCCATATTCTGCGCTGCTTATTGCCTGCTACCTCTCTTGCAAAATTTCCCACCTCCTCTGACCTTGCTACTGCTGCGTCTTGGGTGTTCTGCGTTTGAGGCTGCTTCAGCAGTAGGCTCTGAGTCAATTAATTTTCCAAATCACAGCTAACTCAGCAAGGCATTCATGAACGGCAAGGTGGGGAGGCCAGCCATACTTCAGGAAAAACAAAAAAAAAAGGAGTTTAGTTTCCCAATTTAGCCTGGCATGTAGCAGGGGTGGCCAGGAACTGGCGCTGGCTGTGAAGCGGGATAATTTTCCAGGTATGCTGAAAGCACAGGCACCATGCTTGGAGTAAAACAGCAACAAAAGCACCAGCTTTTTCCCCCGTGGCAGGATCAGACCCCCAGCAAAATTACTTCCTACGCTGGGAGCTGACATAAGACTCCACACTTCCAGGCAAATAAACACCTCTTCATTTCAGTGGCTATCTGACACGGGTGGAACAGAGGGCAGGTCAAAGCTTATAGCTCCTTTATATTTTTAATAGCTATGAACACACTACTGGTGCTTAAGAAATACGCTCGTTAATAATTGACGAGTGTGAAAGGGCAGCTCGGTGGTTAAGGCGGGCAGTTTGGTAGAGACCAGTTCCACCCCTGCCTCCGCCACAGATTTCAGAGGTGATGTGGGGGCAAGTCACTTTGTTCAAGTGTATAAACAAGTTCCCACAGGGTGAGGTTTGGAGGGAGCTACAACTGAGTCATCTCCATCATAGAATCACAGGATCAATGAGGTTGGAAAAGACTGTTAAGATCACCAAGTCCAACCTTTACCCCATCACTGCCAAGTCCAACATTAAAACATGTCACTAAGGGACTCATGTACACTTTTTGAACACTTTCAGGCATGGTCATTCCATCACTTCCCTGAAGTTTCTTCCAATACCTGATCACCCTTTCTGTGAAGAAATTTGCCTAATTCCCTATCTAAACCTCCCCTGGCACAGCTTGAGGCTGTTAACTCTTGTCCTGTCACTTGTTATTTGGGAGAAGAGACCAACCCGACCTCACTACAACCTCCTTCAGGTAGTTGTAGAGAGTGATAAGATCCTCCCTGAGCCTCCTTTTCTCAAGACTAAACAACCCCAATTCCCTCAGCCATTCCTCATGAGACTTGTTCTTCAGACCCTTCACCAGTTTTATTTCCCTTCTCTGGACCCGCTCCAGCACCTCAATGTCTGTCGTGAAGTGAGGAGCCCAGAATTGAGCACAAGATTCAAGGTGCAGCCTCACCAGTGCCCACTACAGGGGGATGATCACTTCCCTGGCCCTGCTGGCCACACTATTGCTGATACAGGCCAGGATGCTGTTGGCATTCTTGGCTGCCTGGGCACAAACTGTTCGTGTTCAGCTCTGTCAATCAGCACTCTCAGGTCCTTTTCCACTGAGCAGCTTTCCAGCCCCTCTTCCCCAGCCTGTAGCATTGTATGGGGTTGTTGTGGCACAAGTGCAGGATCCGGCACTTGTTGAACCTCATACCATTGGCCACAGCCCATCGATCCAGCCTGTAGAGATCCCTCTGCAGAGCCTTCATATCTTTTGTCCACAAAATTTACTGAGGGTGAACTCAAACCCCTCATCCAGATCACCAATGAAGATATTGAACAACACTGGCCCTAACACTGAGCTCTGAGGGACACCACTAGTGACCAGTTGCCAACTAGATGTGATACCATTTACCACCACTCTTTGGGCTCAGTCATCTAGCCAGTTTCCAACCCAGCAAAGAATACACCTATCCAGGCCATGAGCAGCCCATTTGTCCAGGAAGAGCGCTGTGAGAGACAGTGTCAGATGCTTTACTTAAATCCAAATAGACAATGTCCACAGCCTTTCCCGAATCAAACAGGTGGGTCACCTTATTGTAGAAGGAGATCAGGTTGGTCAAGCAGGACCTGCCCTTCATGAACCCCTGCTGACTGGGCCTGATCCCTCCATTTTCCCACAAATGCTTTATGATCTCATATCTGCTCCATGACCTTCTCCATTGCAAGTGCATTTCTTCTCTTCCTGATGCCCTGGGAGCAGCCTGCTCCTCCATAGCACAGTGGATGAGGACTCAGTTCCCAACATTTGCTGTCGGTACCTCGTGCTAACAGGCACACACAGGTACAGAGGCGGAGGAGAAAGCTCACACCCTTGTTCACTCTGAGGCACCCTTTTTCATGTGCTCCTAGCTGAGCACTGATGTGGCCGTAGCACGGGTAGGTGTATCCCCACTGCCTACCATGGGTCAAAACCACAGTGAAGACATGACACCTCAGCTTCCACACTGGGAAGCTATGAGCTGATTCCAGAAACAGGCACCTACTACATTTTCAAGGGCCACTCTATGTCTGTACGATGTTTAACCTTCTTAACTTGCCCAGAGCCAGTTTCATCCAACTACACTGCTGTGCGTTGGTGTGTAGACAGGCTTTCCTCCACCTTCGTTCCCCCTTACTTCAATAAGGTTAATAGCTCTCTCCTACCTACCAGATGGCTGGCAAAGATAAACACACCATGGACTGGGAAGCATGCAGACGCACTGATGATAGGGTGCAGCTAAATGCTTTAGAAAGATAACAAAATAAATAAACTTTGCCACATCAAGAAAAAAAGGACCAGGGCCCAGTCTTTGGACAGAAGGCAAACAGGCGTGGCTTGGCCATCTCCACAGTATTCAATTTAGCCTCCAGATCAGGGTGATCTGGAACTGCCCACTGGGAACGATCCACGGCCTGTGCTGGCTCCTGAGCTGTGCCAAGCATTGTACGGGAGAGCCCAGGCCAAAAGCCTGCCCAGGCCTCTCCTAATGATTCTGCTAGAGCAAGTCCATGCTAATAATGATGATTGATAAGCCCATTGAACTGTTTAATTTATTAGCATAGAAGTCCCCTTTCAGACTGGTTTTCACCATTGAAATGCTTTTTCTTTGGATAACCATCTTTATTGTTATCTTTTCTTTGCCCATCACAGCCTGTACTGTGGACATCTGCAAGAAAATAAAACTTTGTGCTCATATGGCATCAATTATTTCATGCAATCTCTGCCTTCTTTCCCAGATGGACCACCTCTTTTTCCCTTCTCCCCACCTCCTTCCTTAATCCAAGGAAAACAGGAGTGATTTTCATTAGAGGATCTGAGAGCCTCCTGCTCCTGTGACTAGGCTCACCCATCTGATCACAGTGGAGTAGGTGTAATATCAGAAGATGTTGAGTTAAGGAGGAGGAGGTAGGTGGTAGTGAGCAGATGTGTTCCCACAGCAGGTTGTAACACTGATACATACAAATTGGGTAGCTATAAGGGGGGCTAAGCCCTGATCAGGGTTTCTGCTAATTCTTCCAGACACTGTGGTGTAAATGTTGAATTTTGAAGCATTACCAGTTGATTTCTGGGAAGGGGCGGTGTTGGTCAGCAGTTTTGTTGTACCAGGAAGCCCTAAGGCAGAAGCAAAACTAGAACTGGAAAAAAATCCCATGGAAATGGCCTCCTATAAGAGACTGTGATTCAAGTTAACTTTACACCCCACACCCCCATCACTCCCCAGCCTCTAACAAGGCTTTGACAAAAAAAAAGACACTTTCCTGAAACAAAAGAATTTCTTTTGAAATCCCTCTGTTTCAGAATTAAAAAAAAAAAAAAAGGATTTTTGTGTCACGCTACGACTGCTCTTTTGATGTATTTGGGTAACTCTGATTTCTTAATGCCTCTGTAATGGTGTAAATATAACACAGCAGAGAGATGAAGTCATTCGATACTGTGGCAAGATGTCGAATAAGACCTAGTATAGTAGATGAAATAGCCTATTTATTTATTGTATATCATTTCCGTAAAAAACCCAACGAAACAACAAACACAACCAAAAAAAAAAAAAACCACCTCAAAACATTAAAAGCTGTTGTTAGCACAACTTGAAGAGTTTATCTTAATCCTTAAACCAAAATGTACCCTTTAAGTGATGTCATATAACAGTTTGACTCTGACACGTAGTACTGGCATTTCCTGCAAAATGGAAATAATAAGACTGTAGGTTTTGCTGAGCACTTCCTCCACACATACGTAGACACATGTTTCTCCTCCTACCTCCCCACTGCCTGTAATCACTGCTCTGATGAAGTGTGACCAATCCAGAAGAAAATTATTATGTGGGATGGTGGATTTGATGGAAAAACATCATTTATTTTCCACCCAGCAAAATCCTTTCTGTTACTGCTCCCTGATAAACTATGGTTTGTGTTCTTTTCAGAAGCCTCAACAATGGCAGACTGTGCCTTTTCATCACTTGAGAGCTTTTGCTTTTGGTCACTCAGCTATAAATAGGAAAGTCTTTGTTCTGTCCCCTTCGGATCACAGCTACAAACATGAACCATGGAGGACACTCGAGCCTTTCCATGCTTCTTGGTTGTTCTGCGAGAAAGCAGCCGCACAAACAAACAGGCTGCTTTGTTTGTACTTTCTCTGAAGTCGCAATTTCTTCCACTAAATGTTTACACATTCCAAAGTCAAGCAACTTGCCTTGCATCTTGGGAACCCAGCGCTGGTGATTTACGTTACTTTCAGGAAGATTTGGAGATGTATATTTAATGGGTTCAGTTAACACGTTAATTAGCATGGTTTTTTCTCGAAGCTAAACGTTTGTTAAATCAGAACATAGATAGCATTCATTTTGGTGCTAATGGGAACATTTTCATAAAAATCAAATTTAGAGCCAGTAGAAGGATCCTGGCTTGGCACATTTTCAAGAAAAGGGCTCGATTCAAAGCTCTGTACACAGTCATGGGATTTTTGAACCTCTGTTTCAGCAAGTTTGGAGTCAGATGCTTAGATTAGGTGTAGACTGTATAAGAGAGGGCAATCTGACACTTAGGGTCCATAGTGTCCCCAAGCCTGACCTGGAGGACCTATATCTAGGATTCAAAGTCAAAGATAATGTTGCTTTCAGTCCTTTGCATCCCAGTGCTGGATGATCATAGAATCATAGAACAGTCAGTGTTGGAAAGGACCTTAAGTTCATTTAGTTCCAAACTCCCTGCCATGGGCAGGGACATGAGCAACAGGCTGAGAGCATTAGGAACTCCTGAAAATCCTGATACCTGGACATGACTGGCTTGGCCCAAGACTGAACCACAGAGCAAGGGACAAGCAATCTGTTCTTCATGTGTCTTCACTGGGTTGCCTGTCTCCTCAGTTACTCGTTTCTGAAGCTCTTCCCTGCCTTGGCTTTATTTCTCTTTCAGCTCAGCCTCCTTCTCTTTCCTTTCGTTTTCTTTCTTTCCTTTCTTTTTTTTTTTTTTTTTTTTTTTTTGAGGTACAAATAAACTAAATACTCCAAACCATCTGCACTGCTATCAGACATTGCTTTTAAAAAAACTTGGCATAATTTCTGAAGTTTCCCTGTGTACACTTTCCTATTCGTGTATTTCCGTCATCCAGGTATCATCACTCAATAACCATACTGTGGCTGTAATGCTTTTCACATGGAAGGAATTGTGTTTTATTGATGGCAAATGTTGTAATGCACTTTCATGTCAAGATGAAAATCTGAAAAAGGAACTTTTTTTAGAGTGTGCTACATGAA
The DNA here is from genome assembly GCF_963264785.1 of Psittacula echo. NCBI lineage: Eukaryota > Metazoa > Chordata > Aves > Psittaciformes > Psittacidae > Psittacula > Psittacula echo. Next base: position 103,682,446 of record NC_137738.1, read on the forward strand.
ACCTCTACACTGAACCAGGCTGTAGAGAGAATATATTCAAGTACACATATGCTATGACTATATATAGCAAATTAAACAGTCCTGGCATGCAAGAATGGGCACAAGAACACATTGTTACTGCGAAATATTTAGCATGGGCACAGTCTAGCAGCACTCTCCCAAGCCATTTCCAGGCATAGACCACACTTTAGCAAAGCTAAGGACCACTCTGAATAGGCATTTTGGATGTGTCTGCTCTCTTCTAGGGCCTCGGGGTATTTAGTGTTATGGATCTGACAGAAAAACCAGAGGACCAGAGCCTGAGCCCAGGCACTGTTTGGTTCATGCAGCTGAAGTGATCAAGCCCACCATGGTCCATAAGCAAGGACATGTTGGGGATGTCATTCTCCTACCTGCCTCCTGATTTCTATAATCACAATAGTTACCGAATGCTGTGTGGGTCACTTTGATGATGGTTTTATTTGGCGAATGACTGAAGCCCCAGAACCTCATGACAAGAGGTTTGGAGCAACTTGCTCCTCAGGTGCCAACCTGTTTCCATGGACCCAGGTGTGCAGCACAGCCAGCTATTACAAAATGCCTGCTTGGAATCAAGGGGCAAACTACAAAATGAAGGTGGGGACAGCAGAGCCTTTGGCTTGTCATTACCCCACATTCAGCATCACTCTGCACAGCTGACTGATGTCCCTCCTTCTGCTGCTTAGGGAAATACACAGCCTGGTCAGAGCCCTTGGTTGGGTGCCACTTGCACCCAAGCCATGGCTCTTGTTATTGCCAGTGCATGAATCATTCTCTGGATATTTTTTGGGGTCTGTTGCTCTGCAACGAACTTGGAGCAATGTTGCTGAAATGCATAAGACCCATCCTCATACTGGCTTTTGTCTCAGTTCAGTACCCTGCTGTGACCTGCCACTGGCTCCTGTCCAAATGTCCCAACACGAGTGAGAGTTGTCCTCGAGTGATTTTAGCCCCACTGAAGCAAGAAGGTTCAGACACCTCTGAAGAGAAGATTCCTGGAATGTTTCCAACTTGTTTTTTTTTTTTTTTTTTTCCAAATGCAAAATATTTATCTAAACTTGGGAAAGCATCCAAGTCTATGGCTGTTTGTCTGAAGGAACCTTGAAGCTTTTTTGAGGCTGGACTGTCTCCTCAGCTCAGTCACCATTTGTGCAGTTACTTAATGTTAGTGAATTTGCATCTGATTTATGTACCAGAGAAGCAAGATTACCACCTGTCCCAAATGCAGGAGACACTGCCCTTCTCCCTCTTTCTCATTTGATTCTTAGAGCAATTTTGTGTTTGCCTCTGAGAGGAAAATGAGAAAACTCAACGCAAAGCCCAGCTCCTGTCACTCACCAAGACCAGTTCAAAGGCTTTCACTATCAATAGTAACCGCTGGGGCAGTGCATGGAGCTGACAATTTTTTTTACAGAAACCCCCACTTTCCTTTTTAAAATTATAGCTCACTATTTTTGTGGAAAACTATCAATTTAAAGGATTGAAAAACAATTTGGACTTCAACATCCAGAGCTGTTTTCCAGCCACATGGCATATGAAATCTGCTAGCATATTTTTCACCTCCTCATGACCCAGATCCAAAGACAGATGCCTCTGGGCTTCCTTTGCAGTCAGTAGAGAGAAATAGAGCATCTCATCCTAAAGTGGGCAACTAAACTGGCTCAGTTCAAAGTGTTACTTTCCCTCTATTGACTATAAAGTTAGTGAACATAAGTAACTAGCCCAGATGTGGAAGTCTGTCCTGATGTAGGTCAAATGAACCCTGTCTGGCCTCTTTTGGCTCCAGCACCAATCCATCTACAGCAGTTCTTCTCAAATGGCTCATCCCCACCTTGGGCTGGGTTTTGGGGGGATGGCTGCTATGTGTGAGCACTAATTAGTCAGGGATACAGGTCCTGGAAATATTTGCACCTGGCAAAGCCAAGATGGAAATGCACTCCTGCCTCCTCCCAAGGGCATATCACTGTTGGTACACCTGCCCTCTTTCCACTTTATTTTGTCCCAGGCTCCATAAATCTTGTTTTCCTTTCCACACTGCAGCCCAGCATCAGGAGGTGTGAATGCTCCCGTTCACTCAGCCAGAAGGGAAAAACCAGATTTCCACAAGCTCAGCTTTGCTAAGGCAAATGAACTCTGTGTGTTAGGAGGTCAGTGCACCAGGCTGGATGTCCTGGCAGATGTCAGGAGTGCAAAGGACAGGCCAAAAGAAGCAGAAATTGTGCAAAGACATAGCACCCAGGCAGGCAATCCTGATAAGAGAAAAGCCTTCTGCAAACAACTAGGAGAGCCAAGAGGAAAGATCTACTCTCACTCTGCATTATTTTCCTATCTACAAGTTTGGGCTACAGCAGAAACCTTTAAAAAATAGCCAAAGCTACGTTAACAGTTAGATTATTTTTGTGGATGGAAAGAGAGGGCTCAACCTTTTCTCTGAAAACACCCACCCAGGGTTCCAGGAAGAGGCTAAAGTCTCTGGTTTCTACAGTGGCTGCCTTTTATCAGGGGCTCAGGCTGATACATCACCTCAGTTTTAGCTCAAGTGTGCAGGAGATCTGAGGAATAACCCCAGGAGTAGGGCAAGGTGTGCACGGATACACAAGGTGGATGTCACTGGTCCAGGAGTACCACATTCCTGGGGATATGGAAAGTGAGAACTCAAATTGTTTTAAATGCAGCATCTTCTCGTCTTGCTTGTGAAGCAAGATGGAGCTCATCTCGTCTGCTGGGCCTTTTAAAATCTTAATTCTCTCCTTTTCTAGTTTCTAGGGCTTGAGTGAGGAGAGTCATCCTCTCCTATTTTTTAGATGTTTATGTTCAACATCCTGAGTTTATTCATAGAGCAACGAGCCTGCCTTTAAAAATCAAGGCCAAATCTAGGTCAAATCTGATAAACATTTTATCCTTTGCTCTGCAGAATTGAAGAGCCCAGGCATACAATCGTGTCATGGCAGACCAGTGAGTGACACCACGTCAGCTTCACCAATGGGCCATGCATGCTGAGCTGCAAGGGTGAGGCCAAACACATTAGCTTGATACCTCTTTCACTAGGCTTTCGGTAAACGTGCTTCACCCCATATTTGCTAACAGTCACCATTTGAGTTGCATTATTTCACTGTTTGTGGGCACAAAGCCTCTTCACAAGCTCTTGGTTTTCTATGCAAAAAAATTTCTTGCAGTATTTAGCAGAAGGGACCAGAAAACATGGCATGTCTAAAGATGAGCTTATAAACCCGGGCTGGCCAGTGCTGGATTGCCCATTGTCCTGTTTGGGGTCCCACTGAGGCACAGTGGGGCTGTCCAGCCCGTTATTTCTTTTGAAGAAGATCCACATTCAGAGGGAAGTGGTGCAATGGCTCAGTTTTCTCCCATCAAAAGAGTTGGGATATGGCAAGAATGCACTCAGCTACAAATATGTTGATGGCTGGAGAGGAAAAGGGCATTATGGAGCACTTCTACTGCCTACTGTGGATTCAGTCCTCAAAATAATCTCATCCTTGAATACTGAAGAGCTGCTCCAGCCCTCAGTACACACAGCACAATCCCAGTAGTTCTGTCTCCTTCCAAAGGGGGCTGAAAAATAAAGTTAAAAGCCGCCAAAAGTCTAAGTTAAACCTTTAAACAGGAATAAGGATGTACTTTCTTACAAAATCACTCACTTTATCAATATGGGTTTCGTGTTCACAGAGCTCCCTTCATACTCATGGAACAGCCTGAAATGTCAGTGGCTATTCATAGAAGTTGCTTATACACGAGTGAAACAAGGTGGTCAGGATGCGACAGCCCAGACAAAGTCAGAGCAAATAAAATGCAAGTAATGAAACTAGATTCATGTGGTTCAGCCCTTTTCCTCTGCTATCTTCAGCATCTTTGCAACACCGCTGTGATGGCTGATAAGAAAACAGAGGGTCAAAGTGTCAAGAAAACAGAGGTTGTTTCCTTTGCATCAAATACTAAAAGCAGCATCTCTTGGCTTTCTCATAGATTGGCCCAACCCAGAGTGTGGCTAAACTTTGCTCAGGTGGGACTGAGAGGTGCTGGCTGCAAGAAGGCATTTGCACGACAATGCATCCCACCCATTAGCACGTTTCAAAGCCTAGAACATCTCATTTTTCCTGGCTGCTCTTGTTTTCTGCATTGAGCAAAAAGCTATATACCATTTCTTCCACTCCAGGAAATGTACGCAAAAACTTTCCAATTATAGTCAATTCAAGTTATCCCTGACTTATCTGCTGGGGATGGAAAAAGTCTCTGTAAAAGATCTGCCACCTCTACAAGCAACCCACTGACCATGCAGTTTGCCATGTTCTTGCTATTATAACTTGGGGCTCAATACCCAGATTTTGTACTGGAATACAAGTACAGAGTCATGGACTTAAAATTCAAGCTGCTGGAGTCTCAGCGTGTAAACTTGTTAAAAGAGAAACTGTCAGGCTTGGGGAGGGAGGGCTTTTTGAGGCAGTTGGTTAGATCAAGGGATAAACTGCTAAAGTAACTGCTAAAACTAAAATGACAAAAAAGAAAGACAAACTACATAGGAACTCAAAGTCCTGTAAGACAACAAATGCAATCTGAGAACTGAAATTCATAATTGTACTAGGTAATAGCCATTACTGATACGACAGAAATACTGCTTTTATGGCACTTAATCTTTTCCTTCATCTCCAAGGTCCCTCTCTGCTTTACTTTTATGTCTCAGATAATTTATAAGATTACAGTAAACTCAGAGCAATTTTTCCTAGTTTCTCCAGTTTCCTTTTGTATTTAGAGTCTTAAAAATTACTTGGCCAAGAGCTTGTCATTTTTTCCGGCTGTGTTGTTTTGTCTACCAAAGATGTTGCTTTGTCTCACTGATATTCAGTGAATTGATCTCCAACACCAGCAGTATCAGATACTGGAGTTTGCAGAAGGGCAGTGGGATACATTACAGCTTGAATGAACAAACCACTGCCCAAAGGAGAAGTCATCTTCCCCCATTTTCTGAAGTCTTCAAAACAATCTGGAAACCTCCAATCCAATTACATGATCTTGGTCCCAGGGTGTACAGTCTAGGTTGTCACACATAACAACCAAAGCGCTGCAGCAATGAAGAGAGTAACAGTAACAACTGTTAGCATTGCCACTACTTAATTACTCAGATGACCTTCAAAACTGTATGCTTAGAGGCCAAAATTCTTCCTTTTCCTTGGAAACAGAAATTTGTTCTGCAAAGATAAGGGGTTTTCCCATGCAAAACCAGAAGTAAATCCCACCTCTTCATCAGCACTCTCTCATCTGATGGTGTTCTTGGCAGGGCCAATTTGCCCTGGATCACACACATAGGTACAAGGCGCTGATCCACTAGCACAGCAACCAAAAACACCCAAAGCCTGAAGGCGCATTTTGGAGTGCTTCTCCCAGCAAGGAAACTGGAGTTTTCTTATGTTCCACTTAAAAATACTTGAGTATCATGTAACTGCTACAATAGTGCATGAATACATATATAGATTAAAAAAATAAATAAATAAATCTATAAACTACTGGCCCTAATCCTTAAATCTCAGCAAATTAGCTCTTGACTTAAGATCACCTTTGAGCACACCTTGGACCATATTTTTTTCTTTTGGTCATCTGCATTCTGGAGGATATCCATTCTGGCATCTAACTTTGGTTTCTGAATTAGTGGTCTGTATAACACTTCTGATATAGTCTGTGAAAACTTTCTAGGGCAATTTAGGGATTAGGTTCCTGTTTTAGGAATGGGATAACCATTGTCCTCAGCCCTGAGCTCACTGGGAGGTCTGAGAGGTCATCTGGCAGGTGAGAAGTCAGAAGGTAGGAGACAATAACACTCAAGGCTCTGCTTCCCACTGTTATCTTTGCAGAAAACATTCCAGTGGCTTTTACTGGCTACAGAAAAGAAAACCAGCAGGATTCAATTCTATTATTTATTAGCTGAAGCATCTTATTCCTTTGTGTATCTCACTAGTAAAGTTTTTAAACCTTTATTGTGAACCCAAAGAGGGAAAAGTAGAATGAGCACTATAGCATCTGTGGCAGAAATAAAGAATCCCAAAACTGCAACCCCCCTTTTCTTTTTAATTGGGATTGGTATTGACCTGTTAAGGAGAAATGTGATTACTGGCAAAGTACTGGCCTTTTCCAGAAAAATGGCATCACAGCCTTTCAATTCTTTGAAATTTGCCTTGTCACAAATATTGACAAATGGGTACATAATTTACTAAGAAACATTGATTCCTTAACAACAGCTGCAAAGCAGCCAAAAACCCTTGGAAGAAAAACAACTGCATTTTAAGCTAAAAGAAGTAACTAAATAACAACCACATTTCCTAAATAAACCAGGAACTGCAGGATTGATAGTAAGATCAGATCCCCTGTCCTGTATACATTTTTACCCATTTCCAATAATACGGCAAAACCCACCCTTGACTTAACAAGGTGGTAAATACAGAGGCCAAATCATATTCATATTAAATAATAATTAATATTTTCACTAATGCCTATCTAAAGCATTACACAACTTTCATTAAGTGCCCATCACTTCTGGATGCTTGAGAATGAACTAAAGAAATATTATCAAAGTGAACTACTTCTCATTCTGGGAGGCAGCTGAAAATTGGATTAAGCCCTTTCTCACACTGTATGTGGGTGTGGGTACGTTTCTGAGCTTCCCGTCTTCTGTCTTTGAGGTTCAATTTCTTATTTGCAGCTGTTGTGGTACAAAAAGTTGACATTTTGCAAGGCCTGAGTTCTGTGGTCATTCTCATATCTAGCAGGATACCTTTGCAAGTTCAGTCATATCCTTTCCAATGTCAGATGTACATTTCCATTGGTCTTGGAGGACCAAGAGGCACTAGCCCCTTGAGCAATGAGGGATAATTTTACCTCATTTTGGTCCTCATTTTGGTCCACACCACCTGTGTGATGCCGAAAGGACACAATGGGATGGAAGAAGCCCAGTGTGCACCAGTGATGGGCTTAGGCTACAGACCTAGGAAAGGGATGGATCCCTTAGTGAAGCTCATACCAGATCTCATGGGTCAGGAAGGGTTTATAATTAAAATAATTTAAGATAATTAAAATATTTTCATAGAATAGAATAGAATCATAAAATCATAGAATCATGAAATTATAGAATAGTTTGGGTCGGAAGGGACCTTCAAAAGTCATTTAGTCCAATGCCTCTGCAATAAGCAGGGACATCTTCAACTAGATCACGTTGCCCTTCAGAACCACATCCAGTCTGGCCTTGAGTGTCTCCAGGGATGGTGCATTCACCACCTCTCTACACAATCTGTGCCAGGATTTTACCACCCTCATCGTAAAACGTTTCCTCCTCACATCCAGCCTGAATCTCCCCTCTATTAGTTTAAAAACATCAGCCCTCGTCCAAAGTAGCTGACTCTTAAATATCTGTCAAATGAAGTTGCTAAGCCACTGGCCATCATATTTGAAAAATCATGGCAGTCAGGTGAAGTTCCCGACAACTGGGAAAAGGGAAATATAACCCCCATTTTCAAGAAGGGGAAAATGGATGACCGGGGGAATTACAGACCAGTCAGTCTCACCTCTGTGCCTGGCAAACTCTTGGAGCAGATTCTCCTGGAAGACATGCTAAGGCACATGAAAAACAAGGAGGTGGTGGGTGACAGCCAGCATGGCTTCACTAAGGGGAAATCCTGCTTGACCAATTTGGTGGCCTTCTATGATGGGGCTACGAAACTGATGGACAGGGGTAGAGCAGTTGACGTCATCTACCTGGACTTGTGCAAAGCGTTTGACACTGTCCCACATGACATCCTTGTCTCTAAATTGGAGAGACATCAATTTGATGGGTGGACCACTGGGTGGATAAAGAACTGGCTGGATGGCCGCACGCAAAGAGTTGTGGTCAATGGCTCAATGTCCGGCTGGAGACCGGTAACGAGTGGTGTCCCTCAGGGATCGGTGTTGGGACCGGTTTTGTTCAACATCTTTGTTGGTGACATGGACAGTGGGATTGAGTGCGCCCTCAGCAAGTTTGCCGATGACACCAAGCTGTGTGGTTCGGTTGATACGCTGGAGGGAAGGGATGCCATCCAGAGGGACCTTGACACGCTTGTGAGGTGGGCTGATGCCAGCCTTATGAAATTTAACCATGCCAAGTGCAGGGTCCTACACCTGGGTCAGAGCAATCCCAGGCACGGCTACAGGTTGGGCAGAGAAGAGATTCAGAGCAGCCCTGCAGAGAAGGACTTGGGGGTGTTGGTCGATGCAAAAATGAACATGAGGAGGCTTCAGTGTGCGCTCGCAGCCCAGAAAGCCAACCGTATCCTGGGCTGCATCAAAAGCAGCATGACCAGCAGGTCAAAGGAGGTGATCCTGCCCCTCTACTCTGCTCTCGTGAGACCTCACTTGGAGTATTGTGTGCAGTTCTGGTGTCCTCAACATAAAAAGGACATGGAAGTGTTGGAACAAGTCCAGAGGAGGGCCACGAGGATGATCAGGGGACAGGAGCACCTTCCGTATGAAGACAGGCTGAGAAAGTTGGGGCTGTTCAGCCTGGAGAAGAGAAGGCTGCGTGGAGATCTCATAGCAGCCTTCCAGTATCTGAAGGGGGGCTGTAAGGATGCTGGGAAGGGACTATTCATTAGGGACTGTAGTGACAGGACAAGGGGTAATGGGTTAAAACTTAAGCAGGGAAGTTTAGGCTGGATGTAAGGAAGAAATTCTTTACTGAGAGGGTGGTGAGGCACTGGAATGGGTTTCCCAGGGAGGTTGTGAATGCTCCATCCCTGGCGGTGTTCAAGGCCAGGTTGGATGAGGCCTTGGGTGACATGGTTTAGTGTTGGGTGTTCCTGCCCATGGCAGGGGGGTTGGAACTAGATGATCTTAAGGTCCTTTCCAACCCTAACTATTCTATGATTCTATGTTAGCAACTGCAGTGCCAAAGGGCCAATAGTGACGCTAAATCTCACAGCGACTTCTGCAAGTCTACGCTTTAAAGCACAAACTCGATGCAATTTTAGCTTTGCTTTTTGACAGAAAGAAAGAGACAATTACAAAATCTGAACACTGACCCTACACATTCAACACCTTCTCAGGGAGCAGAAACAATGGGTGTCTTCAGGACCCTACTAATTCCAGAGGGAAACGAGGATTTGAGCATGGAGACTGGCCTCTGAGAGGACTTTTGTTTATGGTATGCATTCATTTATCCATTTCCAGTAGGGTTTCACCTCTCAATTCCATGGGCATGGGTGTGAATCCCCACCAACTTGACTTGAACAGACTTGGGGAGGTGCCATCTCCTCTGAACCATGATCTATTCAAGTACCAGCGTTTTGTGGTTCCTGTCTCAGGTTATCATGCTGCAGATGACCTAAATTCTCTCTCTCTTTTCTTCTCTTCTCCACATGGTGAGGTCTGATACAGGCAGATGTTTCTGAGCAAGCAATTGCCTCGTCACAGGGCACATGCCTGTTCTGCTGGCAGGCAGGGTATGCAACAAAACAACCATACACTAGCTGTACAACAGGCACAGTTTATTAAACAAGCACACGAAAGCAAACAAGCACACTAAAGCAAACAAGCATACTAACGTGAATTGGGTATATATCTCTCTATATATAGTAAATAAGTACAATAAAGCAAATCAGATGAATACGTAAGTAAAGTACAGAGGAAAACTAGCAATGCATCAAATCATTACTACATAAAAAGAACAGAGATCAGAAGAAATACACCACCAATTACGCCCGAATCATCACCTAGGCCCACACTTAAAGCTAGGATGCCCCTTGCAGCCAATGACAGGAGTCTCAGGTAACTCGGAAAATCCCTTTGTGGTGCATCCACCCACAGGTGAGGCCTCGGATTCGGCTACAAGATGGTCCTGCTTTTATACCCTTAGAAAAACAACCAGCTTTATGCCAGATCTCTAACTGGTTACTCATGGGGCCGTGCAGTTTCTCATGATCTCACCGTTGTCCATGCCGACAGCGTTGGCCAGGCGCCCCAGTGTGGCCAAGTATGAAGGTCATAAAACAGCTGCACACCTATGCTTTCCTGCCTCTTTCTGACAAACAGTGACCATGAACATAAACATATGCACTCTACCGAATACACTTTGACAAAAACCATACTTTGTTATGTCTCTCAGTCATGAGTGGGAATTAACTCTCAATGAGGTTCCCATCCATTAGACCACCCTCAGCCATGAGCAGAGGATCCTCTTTCCATCCTTCACCACAGGTGCTGCTGACCCACAGCGGGCACAGGATCTGTTCCACTGAGCCACAAAAACCTGGATCAGCAAATCCAAGAGACAATAACCAGGTAATGCTGCAGTCATCAGCACGTTATCTGTTGGTATTTTCTGCCATGGAGGAGCTGGTGAGCTGCTCCAGGGCAGATGCCTACATTAAGCAAAATGCCAGTCTTAACATGACCGTCCCCCAAGCAGTACCTTTTATGTGTAAATCCAGTGCACACGAAAAGTATGTCCTGAGACCTGTTAAATGGAGCAGCCAAAATGAGTTCCTAGTTGGAAAGTTACAAAAATAGCAATTGGGGAGATCATCTTGGTCAGGCAGAGACCGGGAGGTTTGAAACAGCACGTACAAAACCTTCCCTCGCTGGCAAGGAAAACGGTTGCACAAGTTCTCCATAAACATCTTTATCTGCAGTCATTAGCCGGCAATCCTAAACATTGGATGAGTTCTCCCCATGGTTTCACAATGGGTTTTTTTCTGGTTTCTAGGAACTGTTTTCGAGGACTGCCATTCAGCATATGAGAAAAATGTGTGAACATGATACACAGTCGTTTCTTTTTTCTCTTGGACATTGCCCATTACAGAAATACAAACCACCACATTACCATGTACCCTACTTTAACAGTTTCCATCCAATACCTATGAGCACATCACAAACATGAGTGATTTTACTGTGATTTCAAAGATCCCTGCCCAGAAGGAAATGTAGTTTCTGTGCAGAACATAAGGAAAAGATGATCAAAGGGGAACTACGTGGAGCATACAAGGCATCTTCCTTAATGCTCAATACAGTGCCTTATAAAACCACAGTCCTATCTCTATCTAGTAGCTTGAGTTAATCTCTTCCAGACAAATAATACAGACTAAGAAAATAAAGCAGGGCAGATGACAAAGTACAAAAAAAGTTGGAGCAAAGATACCATTTTAAATCACTGGCCCCAAAACATCATGTAGCTATTCTCTATGGTAAGGAGCAAGTCAAGGAAATTCCTCATAAACTGGTACTTTCTACAGGTCCACGAAAGCCAAAGGCTATGGATTTTTCAACTCTTTAAAGTACAGGAGGAAATCCCCACCAGCACTGCTCCAAATCCCTGAGTGGGGCAGGAAGTGCTGCTCGACACACAACGACCGATCGGCAAAGGGGCAGAAGCAGATTGGGTTTTCAGTCCTGACTTTGACATGCAGCTGCCAAACGCATTGCAAAGAAAGACCTCTGGAGATTTCTCATACTTTTTTTTTTTTTTTTTTGGCTTATTCTCCTAGCGTATTCATCTTAACAAAAATCAGCTGTTTTCCTTCTCACTTACACTGTATTTGCAGAGGGGACTTCAGCATCTGGCCTGGCTACTATTAAAAGATGAGAACATCCTGCTCTGTTAGGAGAACACCACTACTGTCAATAAAAGTGCAGAGATTCTTCCTGAGGTCTGTCTGCATTATTTAGGGTTTTTTCCCTTATGCCACAGCCTTTCCTCCCTATTTCCTGGTGTTTGCTAATTGGCCTTGCACACCTTGAAAGCAAGGATAAAAATTGTGCTTTCCTGGGAGAAACTATCTTACTGCATTTGGATTAACAGCATTATTTTCAGCTAGCAAAGGACTTCTTTTTCCAACGGCGGAAATGAAAAAGTAAACAAGCTGGAAAGTGTGAGGCGCTGCCTTGGTGTTCAGGCTCCGACTTTATTTGTAATACGGCTCTGAAGTCACAGCCTGCAGGAATACAAATGAAGGGATGGAAAGGAGAAGTCACTAAGCACTGGATCTCTATAAATGTGCAAAAAGGTTTCAAACCCTTAATACACCCTGTGTACCCAAACCCAGGGGCAGGGAAAACCCTAACCCAGAGGTTAGGGGAGAAGTCACCAATTGCACTTTGGGAGGTTGGGGTTAGGTGTTAGGAGAAGCATGGGGATGGGATGCTCTTCTGAAGCCCAGGCTCCACCTCCATGCTTGGAAGACAGCCGGGCAAAGCCACGCTGAACAGATCTGATGGCAGTGGTCCTGCTTTGAGCCTCCCTTGGACCAGAAGACCCACAGAAATCCCTTCCAACCAGCATTTTGGTGACCCTTTATTGGTAACACCCACATTGATGGGTTGAAAAATGCTGGCATCCAAAACCACAGGGCTATTAATAGAGAGACTTCAGCTGATCTCTACTGATGTAATCACCATCTGAATTGGGCCTCGTGGTAAACATTAATCACTGGCAAGTTGCTACAGCATATCAACTTTAACATGGGTTGTTTGCTTTTCTCTAAGTGTTGGGACATCCTGCAAGCTCCAGCTGCTCATCCCAAGTGAGCTGACGGAACTGAGTGGCCAAGGGCTGCCTCTGCGGATTGCAGCGATCTCTGTGTTTCTTCCTGCCCCACCGCAAATCCCGAGTAAATCTGTTGAGACAGCACAACTTGGCTTTAACTCCACATTGTTTTTTGACCAGATCAGCAGTCTGGAAACTGGGTCAATTTTTCTAAACATGTGGTTTAGAAATGTGCTGTTTCAAAGGATACTATCCAATGGTGTGAGACCAAACACCGGATTTGTAGTAAAAAGTGCTAAACAACAACAAGAGTTTAAAGCTCTCTATAAACACTGAGTCCATGGGAGACCCCGACAAAGTAGGGAAATAGTAAATATTGTGTTTTATGTTTAGGGAAACTGAGGCGCAAAAAGAGGAGTGCAAAGCTGCCTGGAGAATTGCAGCCAATGCTGAAATTACTCAGCGTCAGAACAAAAGCTAATTTGTCTCATCTTTGCAAGTTCTTACAAAGAAAACCATAGGGATTTGATTTCATTGTCTCACCCAAACTGCAGGAGGGAAATTCAAGTCTGCCTGCATTCCCAGTGAGGGAAATCCTAGTCCATTTGTTATTTAGGTAACACATTCAACATTTGAAACACAGGTTGCATCTACCCTAAGTAATGCATGCAGTTAAGCTGTGTGCAATTAGCAGGGCAGGCCTGAGAACTTCAATTCTGAATTATGTCATAGGTTCCAAGTTACTTTGTTAGCACTGCATCAGATCACCAGATGCTTTTGGAAGCTTAGCCTTTGTTCTATTTGTATCTCACAGCCTTATCAGCTACTGGGGCCAACAGCTTCCTATTCCCAGAGGAGCAAACGCCAACATCCCCTCCTCCAAGACCATATAAGTTATCACCAAGAGACCCCATGGGAACATCTCCATACATCCCAGACGGATATCACACCAGTAGCTCTACAGGGGAAAGATTATAATTACAGAAGTCCAAAGACAGCCCTTGTGAATGTTACACATTTATTTTTTTGCTTTAAGCTCATGTTAAAGTTTCTTTTTTTCAAGATGTTGAGTAGAAACGCTCAGCTGCTCCCAGTATTTCATCCAGCACAGACATTCCCTTCACCTGTCCAAAGATGATGGGTTTCCAGTGGCTTTGCTCGTAATTTTACCCTGTACAGCAAGTATTTCTGGCAAATAATGTTCTCAGCTGTTCTCTGCAAGCATTCAACCAATGGTTGAGTGCCTGAACTGCAAAGCTGGTCACCCACAAAGCACCATGCCACCGCCCCAAATATATGCTCCAGTGTGTGATCCCAAGTGCTGCAGATCACTGCTGCGACTTATGTAGAGCATTGGCTATCCATGAGCAGTTGCCCAGGTGAGGGATTTCACTCCAAAATGCCAACTAATTTCCTTCTGACCACACAGAAGGATGGTAACTGGACAGTGTGCATTATTCCTTGGACATATAACTGCAGTTATTTCATCTTTTTCCCTAGTAAACAGTTTGATGAAGTTTTTATTTGGTGCCAGCACAGGACTTGGTGCTGAACCATGAAGTCAGACCCTGCTCCTTCTCTTCCCCACCACTCCCCCAGAGCTTGTTTTAGGCACAAAAAAAGGCTGACCTAGGCCTGTGGCTGCCAACACGTGGCTGCCCTGAGCCCCTCTGGGGTTGCTTACAGCCACAGGAAATGAAAAAGTTAAACCCAAAGCCAACAGGGAGAGATGGTGTGAGATGCTGCCCGCTGTATGTACACCGCGTGGGATAAACAAGGGCCTGACTCCAGTGATCCAGAGCTGACATTCAACCCTCACAATCCAAAAGCAAGAAGCTATTTACTGACGCCAAATGATGGAGAAGACAATGGTCAACACCCCTAATAGGAAGTGCCTTTATCTCCTATCTCCTAAAAGTACTTTGGGGTTGATTACCCCCCACTGTTCCACATGTCCCCGCACTGGGAAGTCATACATGCTGACCATTTTGCCTCACGAGTGGTTGGTTTCTGACTAAGGCAAAACAACAAGAGTCACCTTCTCAAGCTGCAAAAGGGTAAATGAATCAAAAAATTAAAAGCGACACACCTAGCATGATGTACAATGGGAATTGCTGTACTGGATCAGCGATGGTTTGGCTTTTCCAAACCTTGTGCTGACCGTGTCTGCTATAGATCACAGAATCACAGGTTGGAATGGACCTCTGGAGATCACCTAGTTCAATCCGCTGCCAAGGCAGGGCCACCTAGAGCAGGTTACACAGGAATGTGTGCAGGCAGGTTTTGAATATCTCCAGAGATAGAGGCTCCAGGACCCCCCAGGACAGCCTATTCCAGTGTTCTGCCACCATCAATGTAAGTAAGTTCTGACTCATGTTGAGGTTCTTGTGTTTTAGTTTATGGACATATCCCAGAGAAACACTCCAGAAACCAACAAAAGATTGAAGGATCACTGCAACTCCTCAGTAACCTGCCTATGTTAGTGGCATAACCTGCCTAAGAATTTCATCCTGTCAAACTTCTTTATTCAGGCTGGTTTTAGCTGAGTTTATGTTATCTGCAAAGTCATGCAGATTTTAGCTTAGACAAGCTGCAGCAGATAGCTCTTAGCCTGACTCACCAGGCCACAGGATAATTTGGAGAGGACCATGGGAGATCTCCAGGCCAACCTTCTGCTCCAGCAGCTTCAGCTCCAGAGGCAGACCAGGTTGCTCTATGCTTTACCCCAGGAGTTGGGTCCTGTAAACCTCCAAGAACAGAGGTGGCACAACCCTCCCAGGCCTCTGTTCAATCACTTGACCATGTGAAATGGTGAAAAATTGTTTATTTCTGGATTAAGTGACCATGAAAGCAAGAGTATAATAAATATCCTTCTGTGCTCTGACTAGCTAAATGGGTTAACCTGAGTATCAAAGGGCAGCAGAAAGTCTTAGCACTAATGTTTGTAGCAGAAGTCCATCTCCGTCCCCCCCAATTTATATAACAATCATACCACAAAGCACTGATTGATTTTCTTGGTTCCTCACTCTTGGATAAAGCTTCCCTAAAATCAGGACTCAGATTACGGGCTGGAATGAAAGCACCCTTGAAAACCCTCAAACATTATCTCAGTCTTCAACTACCACACAAGAAATGTGTAGGTCCATGGTAAAGCCAACAGAGTTCACAGAATCAGTATGAGATATTTAAACTTCAAAGTTAAAGGTTTCTTTAAATGATCAGAACCCCATGCCTCTCTGTGCTACTATTTTTCTTTTGCAGAGTCAAAAAATAGCTAAAAAGGATAAGAACTTACTATGAAAAGAGGCACGAGCTTGGAAACAACTCCTGTCCTCTCCTCCTGCACACAGCCTTAGGTGAACTTAACTTCACCTTCGTTAGCTGCATCTCCTCCTACCGCTGACACTAGGCTGGAAGAAAAATAGCCTCCTCCTCCAGTCCCCTACCTATCCATGTATCTTTAGCTGCTTGGAAACTGTTCTTGCCTTAGGCCATGCAAATCACAAGATTATTTGTAACTGCATTCCTCAAATCTGACCAGGAAGAGGTGGGGACAGCGCAACCCCCATTCTGGAAAAGCACCACAAAACCCAGTCCCTCCTGCCTGGTTTGGAAATCTATCCCAATTTTTCCTATAGTTCAAGCTCTGCCCACAGTGCCCTGGCACCAGAATGTCCCAGCTAATGCCAGTTAAGTTTCAGAGTTAATGATCTAGCAAGAGCAATGGAGCAGTTTGCACTCCTCTAAGAAACACAGGTTTTGACAGTTTGCAGACTCAGGAGAAGAAGCAACATTTAAGATCAGATGTAGAAGATACTCTTTACCATCCACAGGCATGGATATTTGATTTTTATATTTAATTGGAAACTTAAGCACTGCAGGAACTGATGGTGCCACTACGAAAGGCCTACTACTGTGTCCTACCATGTACTTACTTTACCCTGCCCGGTGCTAAGAGGAGACAGTGGAAGAAAAAGAAGCATGGAAGAACATTAACAAAAAAAAGCCATTTTATTGAAAATGAAATTCAAACTTCAAATTAATATTACAATCATGAGAAAATGCAAAACAATTCAATTTACAGTTGCAACATACAATACAAATAGTCCCTTTGAAGTTGAAGTAAACTGATCCACAATCATCGTCTGTGGCATAAAGCAGAGTGTGTTTGTACAATATGTGCATGAGAAGCAAATCTTGGGTGACAGCATTTGAAAAAATAAAAAAATTAAAGCTTGTATTTACACAAAATGCTACAAATATTTTGTTCCAGCGGAAATTCAAGACTGGTAAAGCATATTTAACAACAACAAAAAAAGAACTGGAATGTCACTCATTACCTAAAACAAAAGTTACTGTAAAAGTACGGGTTTGGCTGGTATACTTAAAAAGTACTGCATTAAAAAAAAAAAGCAAAGAGTTATCTGTAAACATGGAAGTAAACAAACATCTAAAAAAGATCTCAGAAAATGTTAAAATGAAATGCATTCTATTCAAAAACAACAAGAGACTCAGGGGTTCAGAGAATGGGGCTTCTTTGAGCTCATGGCTGATCCAGGTTTAATTATTGCTTTTGCTCATGGCTTGTTGGCTGCGTGCAGCCCGGCACAGGGCTAAGCTTTGCTTCGCTAAGTGTGAAAGTGCAAAATTTTCCCCACTGGAGATGGTACCTGTGGAAACCGGCAAATCTTTGCTTGGGGAACTGCTGCCCAAAAAGTTCCATACTAAGACAGACACAGCAGCTGGTCCTTTAAAAGGAACAATAAACACCACACAAATGATGCTGTGGGTTAAATAATTTGCTTTACTCATCCGTCCCTACCTGCTGACCCCAATCTGGTTACTCTTAGGAGGAGGGAGAGGAGGATTTAATCCTCCGTTCAGCAAAAGGGACATCATGCCTGTTGTGCTGGAAGTAAATCTTTGGTAGGATAAGAGAGCTGGAAAGTAAACAAAGGCCATTAATCTTTCAGTCTATGACCAGTGCCAAAGATTGCCACTGACCAAAGGGAAGGGCTTTGAGAAAACTCCATTCTGTTGATGCTAAGCACCTCACAAAATGTCAAATAATCTGATGGGATTTACTAAATAGTGCTAGTGGCAAGTTTTTTTGGTCTGAAAATCCTGATTCAAGAGCATTTGCAAGTGAACTCAGAAGCATTTTCTAAAAGCTTTGATGAGCATCTCTGCCTCAGCCTGGACAACTCCCTCCATGACCAGACCAACGTACCGGTTCAGGAGCACAGGGGTCTACTGAAAGTCAAGGAGCTAGTGCTCCTCCATCCATAGGTCCTTAGAAAACCCTTTACTTCCTATCCCAAGCAAGCAGAGCCAGATGCCTGCCTACATGGTAAGGGAAGCTGAGAGCAGGGATCAGGCTCACGCACCTCAAGCAGGCAGAGAAAACATTATCAACATCTGTCCCTAATGGTCCAGCTGAAAAGCCATGGGGACACAATGAGCCCTGTTGGTACTGAGCAAAACAAAAGTCTGGTCTCTGCTGGATTTATCCAGAAACAAAAACTAAGTGCTTGAATTTTACAACAAAGTCTTTAAAAAAAAAAAAAAAAAGGAAGAAAAAAAAATCTGGGTTGCTGCCTGCAGCCACTCTTAACAACATTTCAACACAAAAGCACCCTAAAAATTACTTAATATGCATACAGTAAACCTTAAAAAGCCCTTCTCAGCAATAACAAATAATGTACAAATATAGTACCTTTTTTTAAATAGGAAACAGCTTGCACTGGCAGTACATCTTTTTCTCTTGCTTACTAAACAAAAAACAAAACTGAAATGTGTAACCAGACACTGGCTTTTTAAGTGCTGCTGAGACTAACAAACGTATTTTACAGTTACAAATAAATGGATAGTGGTATGCTTCAAGCTACCACAAACCAACAATAAATAGAATCAATTACAGCTTCCATCTTTGAAGGAAAACTAAGTATTAGAAGAAAAACAAAGTGTCTTACTTATACTTTAAGCATACTTGGTATACAACCTTTAGAAGGCAAAGACTTTATTAATTTTTTTTAAGAGCACATCATCACACAAATCAGAGGGATGTACCACGCTAATGTCAACTCGTTTAACAGCTTTGCTGTTAATGAGCAGTGATGGTGTTGTCCAGCTCTGTATGGCTATGCCCACTGTTGATAAACTGAGATACTCTGGAGGTAGCCCAAACACAGCCAAGGAGCGGCGTGGTGGCCGACAGCCCCCTGAGGAGGCTGCGGACAGCAATGGCTAAGGCAGGGGAAGGAGGCAGTGCCGGCAAACCCCATCAGCATGTGCTGAACATCCCGCTAAACCAGACTTAACATCACCTGCTTGGGGATAGCCCAGTGCAGGCAGCTCAGCTCCCACCGCATCCAGCTGATGCCACGTCACCTCTCAGTTTGCCGTAGCAGCCAAGGGTTGGGAAAAATTTGGGCCCCTCCACTGTATAGTTTGGCAGCAGACAGGCTGGATAAGGGTTTCGCGTGCAATCTGCTCTCCCTGTATTGTGCTTGGGATCCCCGGGGTGGCTTTTAAGGTGACTTTTTCTCTTCCGCGTTTGCAGAGATGAGTATTGCTGCCCTTGTGCTTGTCTCTCTAATACAGCAACAGCTACATCAGCTTCAAAGTCAACACAGCATCCTTATGGCTCTAGCATTTAATGCTAATGGACGGTGATTTGCTACCAGGCAGTTTCTGTCTCAAGTTTTGAACCTTTTTATTCCATCAAGTGGGCTGAAATTGTAACGGGAGGGGAAAAAGATTCACCAATTCTCCCTTAATCCCATTTCTGAGATACTTAACAATTTAGTATTTGTAAAATATGGGCTTTGAAACCGTTTTGATTTGTCTTTGGGGGAAAAAAAAAAAACAACTGTTGAAATTCAAATCATGCTGTCAAAACAGAAAATTCGAAATATGAATATTTTCAAATTTTGTAGTTCTGAGAAAAAATCCTGGGAGAAGAAGAAATTAGGGGAAGGCTGGAAAATATTACATCCTTCCTACCATTTTTCCAGTGTCTCCACAACTATTGATTAAAAGGCAAGACTGTGTTGAAGGCAACCAGAGAGCTAGTAAAAATATTTCAAACACAATATTTCCTTCATAAATTACAGAAAAAAGATCCTACATCCAAAATCATTTGATGTGGATGCATTTGGGTTGGTTTGTTGTTTTTAAGTCACGTTGTAAACTGGTTCACAATGGGACTGCTTTTCAGAGTTGGGTAAAGGTTTGAGGTTTACACCATTGCAGAAATGTAGTTAAGTCAAAAGAAACAAAACAAAAACACTTTTAGAGACCGAAGTCAATATATCATTACATTAAGAAACGTTTAAAGGGTCCAAATGTCATTAAATAATTATAAATATTATTTTAAAGTTATATGATGATTCATGTTAGCAAACAACCTCAAATTTTACACATTTATAATTTAAAAAAAAAAAAAATAGAAAAGAACATAGCCGAACACAAATACTATGTATACCATTTTGGCTCTAGTAATATATATTGCCATTTTCATATTTTGCATAAGTAACAACATTTTGTTTTTTGTTTTTTAAAGGTTTTGGTTTTCTTTTTGGTTTTTGGCTGATCGAAGGCAAAATGAATGGATACAAAAGCAAAAAGGAAACCCCAGGGTTGTCTAGCCTAACTTGAAGACTCGTTCTCTTTAAGTATCCAAAAACAAACCAAAAAAGCAATGAACACAGAGAAGTTCCAACCACTATCTGCAGCAAGGCTTGGACCAAGTTTTTTTTTGGGACAGCTGTTTTCATCTGAATGTATCATGGCAAAATGGAAGCAACTCTATCTTTGCTTTCCTTTTTATGTGCACCAATACAAGCCAGTTGAATTGCACTACGGGTGTGAAGAGGGTCCCATACGTTGTATGATTGCAACTGTATCTGGAGCTCATGGTTAGGTTTTTATTTGTCAAAAATAAAAGGGAATGCAGCCTTTGCCTTGCATCACCATGTTTCTCCTGATAGCCGGGGAGTCCATTCTCTCCTCATTGGCAAAAGTACTCGCTAGTTATTACAACACTCTAGACAAAAAAAAAAAAAAAGGAGGGGGTGATTTTTTTGTGTGTGTAAAAAGTACATTTTAAATATAAAACAAGGTAAAACGGTTCCAAGAAAAAAAAGAAATATGTGCTTTGATCCACACAATCTGAAACATGGGTTGTGGTGTGTTGGTAACTCCTGTGTTATTTATGGCCACTATCATCCCACCTACGCAGTTGCACATATTGGTAAAATCTATTTAAAAACAAAAATAAAAACACAAAAAACAGGCACTTCGTAGTTAGCTGACCATTTGTTTGGTTTGGGTTTTTTTGGCTCGCGGAGGTCGGGCCGGCTACAGAAGGAATCTCAGTACGGCCTCCAAACGGACTCATCCATTCTGCCACTAGAATTCAAGACGGTTGGGGAGCTGCTGTGGCTGCCATCCGCCTCCACACCGTCACTCTGGTTGGGCAAGTTAGGGTTTAACAGCGTGCTGCCGTTGGACGTGGTGGTGCACGGAGGAAGCATCCTGGAGGGGGAGCGGTCCCCTCCCGGCACCATGGGGAACTGGTATGATCCTGACGAAGTGCCATAGTAGAGATATGGAGTGCTGCTGGTCTGGAAAGGTCCACTTTGGTTTTGGGAAGAGCCGGGGTAGGGTGGTGGTAAGTAGGTGTGGTAGTGAGTGGTTGCGGACATACCCAGTGACATGCCTGAGGTGACTGGCGGTGTATAGGTAAAGGTGGCTGGATAGTGCATTCGTGGGTTGGAGAAGCGGCTCTCAGTGAGGGATGAAATGCTTGTGAACTGCCTGGGATCTGAAAATGGGCCCAGCTCTGAAGCACCTAAAAAATTATAACAAAAGACGGGGGAAAACAATTCTGTAAATACCATTTTTTGTATCAAGTGATGATAGAATTCTATTTTTCTAAGAAAACCCACTACTTTTGGCCCCCAAGAGAACAGCAGATCATACCAAATAATACATTGCAAGGAACAGAGTTATACATCTGTCTTCTACAAGTGCTGGGCCAAATTCATCCCTGGTCTAACTCCACCGATGCCAGTGGAGGGAGCAGCATTGCCAATCTGAAGTGTTCAAAGGTCACAAGTCAGGCTGGGGGTTGGGGGGGAAATCTCAAAAATCAAGAGGCTGAAAAAGAGCCAAAAGAAAGGTGGATTTGGAGTTGATCTGCCTTCTGGTTTCTGAGCTTTGATGGTTACATGTCTGCTGTTTTGCTATAACCTCGCATGGAACTCAGGTCTGGTTGCACATGAAAGCCGAGATTCCCACCTCAGCACATGCCGTCGGGAGCTGGGCTTTCAAGAAAAGCTGAAATTATCGCTCAACTTGTGATCAAACTACACGAGCTGGCAACACCAAGTCAGCAGCACCACTGACACCAGGGGAGTTACACCAGGGGTGATGAAGACCCATTTCTTGCCTGAAATCAATTTATTTATGGGAGAATCGGCTCAGCTACTTCCTATGGCTGAAAAATATTTGTTATATCTGGAGGATGGGCAAGGCTACTGAGCTGATAGCAAAGATGCAAGTTTTACTTTTCAGTGCAGTCGATGGAAAATTACAAGCCCAACACTTTTTGCCATTGAAAAAAAGTTGTTTTCATATGTCGTCTGTGCAGTCTGGTCGAAAAAAAGACCACACAGTTTATGGCTACTGTGAATGTCTGGATGGTAACGCTGTGAATTGGAGTCTAACACAAAACAGGGATGGGTAAACTCATTTTGCCTAATTTTTAATCCCACATCAAACACCCAAAGTTTTGGAGCAGAACTGGAAAGCAAACGTTAGTAGCTTGGTGATCTGTTTAGGAGACTGTGGGATGGACAGGAGCAGAAGACAGAGATGGGGAAAGCTTGTGTTGAGAGAGAGCCAGAAAAGTGGAAAACAAAACGGGTGTGGGAAAAAGGACTGGGGGGGGGGGGGGGGGGGCGGGGAGAGCGTGTGGAGGGGGAGAGGGAACAGAGAGAGAAAAAGCCTAATAACGAAGTACAGTGCAGGAGGCAGATGCATCAGCCAGTATTCAGTAAATACATATATACATATTTATAGAGAGTTGGGAATAACAGGGTATAAATAAAGAGGAAAAATCATGAAATCAAATGGACTCCCCCTGCACTTCCCAGCTGACACTTCTACAGCTTCTACATGCTGAACACTGAAACAATCTGTATATCCTAAATATAAGATGAAGTAATGCTTTTCCTTGCAGGGAGGCTTTGTATCTGACCTGCCGACACTGCTGTGTAGAAGAAAGGTCTCTCCAGCCCTTCTGCCCCTGCTCTCCTATAGCATACACAGTGGTGGTTGTGACCATAAGCTACAGACTCAACAAACCCTGCCACCTTGTGTGACACACTTGGTGATTTAGATCACTATTCTCTCTGTCTTACCAGCATATTTAACCCATGCTTTCAACAAAATCTAAAAGCAGCAGAGGGGCAAAGCTCAGGCATAACTAGGCTTCAGGCTGGAGTACCTGGGCCACAGCCAGCCAAGTGTCCCTATCATGCAGCCTGAAACCTGGAGATTCAATCAAAATATACTGAGGACAGAGGCTTAAATGGGCAGTAAAAGCCCACTTTTAACTTTGATGACAATGTGATTACTATTATTTTTATCTGGAACTGAATCAGTGACCTACGGGTGAATGGGTCTGTCTTCATCACCAACCCCTCCAACCACAGCTCCGTGGAATGTAATATAACTTGTACCTTTACAGCAAACACTACTACTTGATGCAACTTCTTTCATTCTCAACTGCAAACAATAGCCAGAGGCGATACCACCCAGATTCAAAGCTGTAATTTTGGAACACTATCCTTTATATTGTGAACAGGTCTGATATGTATCTGGAAATATAAGGTTAGAACATAATTTCCCCAGCTGCTCAAAATACTGAGTTTCAATCTGCTACCCCTTATGCTTCTTTTTTTTTTTCCTTTTGTTGTTACTGCAACTCTCCCAACATAACAGAGTTGCTCTCAGTTTACCCTGACAGAAGCTAAACAAGACTTTTCTAATCAAAGGAAGAGCTAGTAGGAGTGTAAGGGTGCAGAAGAACATCAGCATTTTTGGTTTCTTTGCAATCAATAGCTTTTTTTTTTTTTTCTTAATAACAAACTATGCACACAGATTCCATATTAAAGAGCAATCTCCCTTTCAGGGCTAAATCCAAATATTACCTGTATGGGTGCTGCCAAGAGAACATGTATGTGTTGAATGACTGGGAATGTGCACACCACACATAGGCATTTCTAATGTGGGGCTACAGACCTCCTTACACACCCTAATAAATCCACACTTGTTTGTTTTTACTGTTGCTTGTAAAGCACAATCCTATTTACCCAAAGGCCAAATAACCCTTTCTTATCTCCACTCCTGGCTGTTTCTGCATGGCTCCTGCACACTCACTTCTCCTTCCCCACTTTTGCCCAAATGCCTTTTGCTATCTCCCTAACTCGCTACACAAGCTGCAATTTGTTCACAGCCTTCTGTATCTCCATTGTGTAAAGATATTTTTGGAGATCAGGAGTTTTCTGTGTTGTCTGTTCTAAAGTCTCCTTTCTAAGTAACTTTATGAAAAGTCACCTCTAAATCTCAGCTTCTTGCAGAGCTCACCACTACACAATCTCACTGATGCATTTTCCTTCTCCTCCCTCTGTGCTACCTCCTGCGTCAAAGTTGAGTTTGGTTAAACTTGGAAACACTAGAGGCATATTCATTTATATACGTTTAGCTCTTTGCTGGACTGGGAAGATAAATACATTTTCTGGGTACGGCACCCATCTTTGTATATCTAGTTGTGCACAAATAGCAATTTGATCAGCAATACAGCAACATGACAGTACAAGTAAATAATTTATTTATTCCCGTCCCCAGCAGGATTAAAGATTTATGCTAATTTCCCCTCCGTCAGAGCAAGAAAACGATTTGCATCTGTAAATTCCCACTCTCGTGATAGCTTGTATTAAATGGGTGAAGCACAGATCTCTGCCCTACATTGTGGCCGCAAGATTGCGAAACCACACTTCTGTGAAGAGAAGAGACTTTATTTTCTGCCGTCAGAAAGAGAAACACGGCTACGAGCACAGCAAGTGATCTTTTCCAGCAGTCTGATCAGCTAACAGTGCTTGACAATACCAAAAAATAAAGTCCATTTTTTAAAAATCCTTTTACTTATGAAAGAGTCCAGGTTAAATTGTTTTTTATTCTTCCAAGCTGATTCCTCTCTATCTCTAACATAACCTGGCACTCAAGTTTCCTGAGAGCTATACGTTTAGAACAGAAAAGTGGTCATGTTAATATCCAATATATATGCTAACATCCTAGATTCAAGAATACGGCTCCAGTGTGTTTCATATTTAGCATAAGAACAATTAAAATTCCATGTGGTTTCACTTATTTTGATGCAGAAGCCTCATTAAAAACCCTAGACTTGGGCATTTGCCAGCAGCCGACTAAAATGGTTTTGCATTCATGCTTAAAAAACAATTTTACCTGCTGCAGCTTTGCAGCTCCACCATTTACAGCTGAATGTATACCCTGGCTATTTCTCTTTTTCATTTTACAGATGCTAGCTAATGCCAGTTAATGTTCACTTCTCAATTAATAAGCTGTGCTTGTGGTTTGCAGAAAATAAGGCAACAAATTTCTGCCAGGTTTACAGTACTTTGGCCAATCACTTCCAATTATTAAAGATCATAATGTACCATGGATAGATTAACTCCTTGTGAGCACAGCAAGCTGACATCTACTTTAAAGAGTTATAGGATAATTTTATAACTTACAAATACAGCAATTTGCTTTGTCATTTTACGTTGCAAGGTCACTACTCAAAAACCAGGTCCCCTTGGCTAATCGCACAGGTCTGACAGCAAATTTTTAGCACATCAAGTGAATGCAAAATCATCGGATGCAAGAAAAAAGAGTAGGGCTATATTCAAGAGTCACTTAAAAGTCTGTCTCAAGGAAATTCAGCTACATATGGTTGAATACATTTACCAGTAGCTAAATGATTCATTTGTGTTTTGGGGAACTTCAGTGTTAAAGACATTTGCTGAAGTACTAGATTTTGTGGGGGTTTGTTCAACAGTTTGATTCAGGCTGGAACATAGCACTAATTGATCTATTAAAACTCTTTTTTTCCTTCCCTACCAGCTATGTCTATGAATTATATGTGCAGCTTGGATTACTTACAGCTGATAATATCGCCTCGTATGAAGTATGCCACACACTTCACATGATGAGACGATTTCCAGTCTCGTACAGCTTTGCCAGACTTTAAACGTTCTGGCTGAAATTGTCCATGCTGGGCGTCTGTCTCAGGCTAAATTGTGATTTATGCATTTATTTGTTTTTAAAATTTCAGCTGAAACTCTTCTGCTGGGAAAAATATATTGTTTTACTAATCTTAAACTTGGAGGAGCCTTCCTTTGAAAAGCTGTACCAGTTCCATGCTTTGAAGTAAGAACTTGAACTTTGGAATAGGAGTGGCTTTTTGTGTGAAGAGATGTTGCCATGAAAATCCAGCCAAATATGAACAATTCTTAAGGATTCTGACTAAAAATGGGCAGAAGAGTCTGTGCCCCTGCAAAGACACTTGTCCAGAGATTGGAATGAAATTCAGGAGTCCCAAGTCCTGGATTTTTTCTGCAAACATTGCTGAAATAATGGGACATTCCCACCCATCCCTATGCCAGTCTTGACAGAGAATCAGTCCATTGGTGGCTCCATTCACTGGAGTGGCAGAAGTCTGAGTAGAAGGAGTCCACGTGAATGTTTGTGTGATATTGCAAAGGAAAAACTTGGGAAGGCGGGGTGACTTGGGGTTTGCTTTTTTTAGAAATCTGAGAAATTATAAACACAACTAGAGACAAACAAAAGGATATTATTAAGGTTACCATGTGAAGAGTGGGAAAGTTAGTTAGGAAATACCAGCATTCAAGTTACTTCTCCATATGCACTATGATACAGCATTCAATTACAGGAGAAGATCCCATTCCTTTTATACAAACCCTCTGCAGTCAGCACACAAACTGACCCCCTCTGGAGATGTAACAGAGTTGAGGAACAGAGAACACCATTGTCTATATATCCCCCAAATCCTTTACTGCAAGGAAGCAGAAGGGGTGAACAAGGTGAGGGAGACCCGATTATTTCCTGAGCAAACTGGATTTTATATGCGTTTCTGCCACATGGTTCGTACGTGACTCAGTTCAAATCTCTCCAAAGCACATTTTCATTAATCCCATATTCCGTGCCCAGCCAAGACATTGGCTTCTGATTTGCATGTGTGCTAAATATTCACAGCTGCAGCTAAAGCCAACAGGATCACAGGTCTGAACATAAAGCTAAAGACAGAAAAAACCCACCATGCTGTAGGTGACACAAAGAAGGTGCACTGAATTACACAAGACTTCAGGGTCAGTCCCAGTACTCGTTACAAAGTAGGTTCTTTCGTTCTTGGGAATACTGTACTGCAATGTACTGCACACAAATGCTATGGCAGAAATATTAGAGCAAAGCTCATCACGAAATTAAGAGTTTCTTCTTCAGAGAAGAATTTAATGCTCTGCAATAAGAAAGGCCTGAGGAAATGCAAAGAACAAGAAGAAAACAAAATATTGAAGAGATGCTCATTAAGTTAGCACTGTCCATCCTGTGCACTGAATGAGACAGGAATCCCGTGGGAAAAATACCATGTGATCCTGTAATTAAAATCTGTAATATAATGCATAAGCAGAATGAGCCTGATTTAAAGTTGCAAAGGCAATGTAAGTACTGAGATTTCCCAATTTCTGAGCACTGAGTTTTGCAATCATAAGGATTCTTTGCAATGCATCTGGATGGGGGGAATGATTACTTATTAGCTGGATCTCTGGTTTCCCTCAAACATCATTCTGTATCAAGGGAAGAGTGTTACTTTGCTCTTCGTTTTGTTAAATTCCTGGCACCTGCCCTTGCTAATAAAGGTTTAATGAATCATACATAGCATGACCCTTCTCCTGCCTCCTTCCAGGCGAGCTTTTGACTCCTCAAAGGTGCTGTACCACCTTCCTTCTGGATGCCACTGCAGGATGGAGCCTGGGACTGAGATTCCCAGGGATCCCAAACCACCTCCTCATGTATCTGTTCCCTGCTGTAGCTGTTAGGTCCTCATCCTGGAACCCATGCCAGTGCTCAGCTTCATGCTGGAGCTCAGGGACACTCCTTGCGTCCACCACCAAGCACGTGTGTACGTGCCGCAAGGGTGAGGGTCGTGCAGCAGGAGTAAGGAATAAAGCATATCCCTCCCTGGTTCACTTTTGTGTTCTGTTTTCAAATGCCTGTTTCCTCCCTTTAATTCAGATAGACAGATAAACAAATGTGGGGAGGGAAGCTTTTCACATCTTTTTTTGTTTGTTTTTCTTCCTTCTTTTTTTTTTTTTTTTGTTTTTTTCCTTCATTTTTTTCCCCCAGGTTTCCCTATGCATGTCTCTTGGCAAACAACAGCAGCAGCAAAGGTGTGAACTCCCCCTCCTCCTCCTCTTTCCTTCACCTCAACAAGGTGTTAACTTCAAGGCCTAGTTGGGACCATTTAAACTGCAACATTATTAAGCACAGCAGTCTCACAAAAGTCAGAGGGAGGAAGGAACATTTTAACCCCTTCAGAGCCTCATTTATAACAGGCGAGAAACCTAATTCTAGCACAACTCTTCTCGCCATCCCTCAGTACCCCAGTTCACAGGGTAAACAGCACGCTTGTGCCTTCTGGTATTTAGGTAACAGGACTTTGGCACCTAAAATACCACGGATTAATTTGCAGATAGATGTTTTCACTGAATTTATGGCGCAGCACCTAAGCTCTTTGCTGGGAGAAACACCCCATAAATAACATAGTTAGCAGCAACCATTAAAGTAGCACTCGTGCAAATACAGGAGAGTGTTTCCCAAACAGAGCTGTTACATTGCTTAACAGCAAAATCAGGGTCTCTTTGCACTTCTTCAGTCCAGACTCCATCATTAACTGCCCTGCTAACCTCAATAGGACTTTCCTGCTGAATGAACTGTGCTGGAAGAAAGTGATTTTATTCAGGCACCAAGTCTTGCTGGGTGACACTATGCATTTAAACACAGGTGGTTGCTGGCTGCACCTCAAGAGGTAGCTCATCTTAAATTACTAACATCAATGAGTACAAACTCTTCCCACTTGTGGAAGAAACCAACAACAAACCCCTCCTAGATGGACTGCTGGGAGCAGAAATGGAGCTATGGAAGCATCAGCCATCACTGCCTTATTTATATATGTTGCTTCTGGTGAAGCTTCATTTATATACAACTTAAAACCTTTCTAATAAGAACCACAGGAGGGGGACAAATGGTCATATTAGAGAAACACATCCTTGGCTAGCCATTGTGACCTGCCACACCATGGACCTGGTGGGATGGGGAGCCTCTGAACTTCTTGGTCTTTGCTATCTCATCTTAGTGACTTCAGTCTGGAGCTGTCACAGGCGATTCAGGTGAAAGGGAATTGGTAGTGTATCAAAATCCCCCTGCTTGTTTAAAGTCTCAGGCCATCTATGTACTACATTGGAAACAAAAGGTAAATAATATTTATTGGAAGTTAGTCCAGCAGCGCTGCAACACCGCGTGGCACAAACACGCACACAGGCGCATACAGATCTCACTTCAGTTTTCCCCAATTTTTCCTGCCTGAATTTCAGCCCCTGCTGTTTTGCACCAGCCCCAGCCGAAAAGCAGCGGAAGGAACATTTGAGGCTTTTCTTGGATAGCAACCTCAGCAGCGTTGTATACAGCAAGCGGGTGAAACCGCAGGGCTAAGAGCCACAATGCATGCACGGGGATGGTGAGGACAGTACAAGAGCCCTGCGTAAATCCCGTGAATGGGAAGATAACGTACATTGGGGCTAGAGTCTACTTTAGTACCTTTTTTTTTGCAGAAAATGTGCCTTAACTACCCAGTATAAATATTTGTTTCCAATGTTGTCATGAATTGTACTTTTCCACTGCATGCTAGCAACTCAGAAATACCATCCGATCCTCAAGCAGACACAAAGAAATTATGTTTAGGGAGGGGGGGAAGCCCTTGGCACTGCTCTGTAATTTCACCCTTTAAACCCCTCTTTTTTCCTCCCCATACAAATTTTCCTTTCCAATCTTGTGCAGCTAACACACGTTCCTCCTGAGGACAGAGGATTCCTTGCTGGTTCTTGATTAAGAGACTTTAGGAAGCCGGGAAGGAAGATATTCTTTGAAACTGGATCTACTGTAGGATGGGAGCCAGCGCACAGGACACCGTGTCTTTCAGAAAGGGCCACACACAGTGCCACTCCAGTCATATGACTTCTCTGTCACATCCTGAAGCCATTTCCAGCTCGTGTGCGATTTTGTACTCCCATTTAGAAAAGGATAGGATATATTGGGAACACACATATGGAAACACTTTCAGGGAATCAGTTTCCATGAAATCCATAATAAGCCAAGTGGCTTCAGATGTGGCAGCGTGCCTCAGATTAGCCAAAAAAAAAAAAAAAAAAAAAAAAAAAAAGGGGGGGAAAAGAAAAAGAAAAAAAAAAGGACAAATCTACCCTTTCAGCCCTTATTTCAGTTTCAAGGGGGAGGAAAGAAAGAAAAAATTAAAAACCACTAATGACTTATGGCTACCAAAACAGGGAGTCACAAAAACCCCCAACTAACAACAGCATTCATCCCTCCCACAGGTAACGGAGCTGCTATCCGCGCTCCTGTGGCTCCCAGAAAGCCCTCCTGGCATCCAGGAGGACACTGAGCATGCTAAGCTTGCCCTGCCTGCACCAGAACCCATTTGGGCAGGGCACCCGCAGTATGATAACGTGTGGGCAACTAAAAGCTTTTCCAAAACCTGCAGCTCGGTTCATTAAGTAAATCTCCCAAGAAAGGCTGGATTCGGGAGAGGACATCCTCTGGATGGGGTCCACTGTACCTGGGTGGTATTAAAAGCTGGATTTATGGCGGGGATGATGTGTTGGGTGTTAGACAGTGATGTCAGGCAAGGAGAGGGTATCATCTCTCTAACGTGCTCCAGCGGCCAGGAGCCAAAGGTCAAGTGCAATCCCCCACATGCCCTCCCTGATGGGTACCAGTGAGCAGGAGCCAGGGAGTGCACAACCCAAGCCAACCCCAAACAGCACAGCAAAGGGCTGGAGGCCGCATCAGTCCTGAGCAGGAGGGAAGCAGTCAAATCATCTGACTTAGCATGGTGCTGGAATAATTTCTGCATGGCCGAGGAAGCAGGAAGAAGCATGGAGCAAGTGGCAGGAGTTCAAACGGGAACCAAAGAGATGCTATGTGCATCTTTGTGACAGCTAGCCACGTTTTTATCATGAGAAAAAAAACAGGGATTTGGCTGCTAATTGGGGATGAATCCTACAAACCCTACTTTTCCTGACAAACAAATGACTCCACAAATAGTCCCTCTGTTTTCAATAGGGTTATTTGCAGCACGAGGGACCACCCAACACGAGAGGATCAGGCCCTCCACTTCCTCGCTTTGCAGCTCACTTAAACCTTCAACAGCCAAATCTGAACACAAAAATCCCCACGAACTGCAAAGGCTTTTCCTTGCTGCTGCTGGAAAAGCCCTGGACGAGAAGTTCTGTGGACCAGTCTCATGTGCTATTAATATGATGCTCTCCCCAACTTCCGCCTCCGAAATGGGGATTTGCGATTTGTTTCTCAGGCTGTTTCTTTCCACTCAAGCCTCAGCACAGTAAACTAACTGAAAACTTCTGCATCAAGGAGAAGGTCTCTTTTAAAGTTTTGCTTGGCTGTGCTTTCAAAGAGCTGTCTGTATATTTTAGAATATGTAGAATTTGCCTTTGATTTAAACCTCTCTCTTAACAATAGACAAGAGACGATTTCTCTTCTGAGCAGTTTAAACAAAAACAAACATATTTTGGTTACCCAGGCCTTGTTCTCTAAA
This sequence comes from Psittacula echo, assembly GCF_963264785.1. Taxonomy (NCBI): domain Eukaryota; kingdom Metazoa; phylum Chordata; class Aves; order Psittaciformes; family Psittacidae; genus Psittacula; species Psittacula echo. The sequence goes on from NC_137738.1 coordinate 103,713,978, forward strand.
CACTATTTTTTTCTTTTTTTTTTTCCAGAGAAAACTCAAACTGTACAGATTGTTAAACTTCTGGCCAAAAAACCTGAAATTCACAAACGCAGATAGTCCCATTTTGGTTTTCCTGAACAGTATCATACACGGACGAAGAAAAGGCACCTCCCCAGCCCCCAGACATCCGTAAAACATGAAACCCCCTAATCTAAGCAATTAAAAACACACGTTTTGCCTCTAAAATAACTTTTCCCTTCAACGGACATTTTCAGCCTCAGTCCCTGCCCATGTCCAGGGCCATGATACTGGGATTTTTTTCTCCTCTCCAGCATGAAGTTCTGTGTCCCCAAAGGTGACACACCTCGTCCTGTGGGGAGGCAGCTGAAAGTGGCTGCTTGTATCCGGAGCAGCAGCTGGAATGGACCATGCACCAGCAGCTGCTCTGAAGGGCATGAGGGTGCTTAGCCCATGGAGAGCTTCTGGCTACTGGAAACAGGAAAGGGGAGATACCAGGGAAGTATTTCCATCTAAGTTAAGGATTTTAGCAGCAGGCGAAATAACGCTGTTGGAGTGAAAACAGTGGAAAATAACACACACAGTGAAGGCCAATTTTTTCCTTTACAATGAGAACACGTTTCCCCCAAGTAACATGAACAGTGGTAACACCAGGCTCTGATAAAATGGTCAAACATGTCATCATGACTCAAGACCCACCAGTCAAAGGAATTTCAGGAGGCTCATGGTGCGAAGGATCCCTGTGGGGAGATGCGTGCGTGAACACCAAGCTGAACCACTGCACTCATCTCATGGGGCAGAGCAAGAGCAGCTCAAGACATCCCAATCCTCAGTGTCACAGGAGCAAAGTTGTGGCTCTTGACAAGAGCAGGTCTCACCACCATGCAATACGACTGCGCCCAGTTTTGGGGAGACAGAGGAAACCTTTGTACGCAACTGCTGGGCTGTTTTCACTACAGCTGCTGCTCTTATATTCAAGAGTCAAAAATACTGACCAGTGAAAAGACCTACAGAGGTTTCAGTACATACATTTAGGCTCTCAATGCCTGTTTAGATATCAAATTGCCATCAAATTCAGCAGGATGCCAAGAGCTAAAAACAGTAGTATAGCAGGGATAGAGGAACTGTATCTCATTATATACTCAGTATTGCACTACTTTAACAATATATGATTTTCAATCTTACTTAATAAAAGCAGAGTAAAGCCTTTCATATATTTCTTTTTATTCATTTCAGACCTGAGTTTCTTACTAAGTTAATGCAAACTACTGCTAAATTACATTTCAATCCATTATAAGCTTGTCCACATAGCATCTCCATTCGTCAGCTGAGCTGAAGTTTAAACCAGCCCAACTCTGAACACCTCTAAATAAATGCTTCTTCTCCATAGTGTAAAATCTGAATATGGTTTTTACCCTCCCAGGAAACTGGTGATGAGAAAGAGAAACAGACTTTGGTCTGTAGTAGCTCACATAAGAAACATGCTTTAGGCTATTTGCTGTATGGAATCTTAGGCTGCACCACTAGCAGCTCAAATCACTACTGATGCTCTAAACTTAAAATCTAAGTTACCACGTCTCAGATAAACCACAGTTAACAGTCACCTGAACGGCCACTGCTCATGGTAGCATCTCATCTGAGATACTACAATCTGTAACAGAGGATTGACTTAAGTCTCACTGCCTTGTGCCTGTCATAGGCTGTAGAAATGCACACTCCTACCAAAGTATAACTAAGCCTGTAGTTAAGTTCAGATAAGCAGACCAGTCTCTGAATTTGCTTTATTTCAAAAGACATCTTGGGCAGCTTATAACAGGGCTGGTAACAAATAAGTGTGTCATGGAGATATTGCACAGGATAATGGCACACTGGCAAAAAACCCATGTGTTATTTGGGAGTTTAGAAGGCCGGCTTACTCATTAAAGCTATTAAAAGGGTAAATGTGATGCATTGCTTTCTGGCTCTTGCTACTGATTTGTTTTGTGAATTTGGGCATATAATTTGATTTTCCTGGCTAAAATTCGCTTGCTATAAGATGGATATTTTAATACTTCATATTAGCCAAGTGACATAGGTCAGTAGCGCAGCTTGGAAAATACTATGAATCCTTTGTTGGAAGATGTTATAAAGTTATGAAGATTAAAGGCAAAACCCATCAGACTTTTTTTATAAGCTCTTCAACCGGTGAAGACACAGAAAAGGTTGAAGTCAGACAGAGTGAACAGAACTTGGCTTAAAATAAACTTTCATACAAAATCCCGATATCTGAAATAAAAAAGTCAGCCTGTATTATTGCCTTCAGTTGTCTTCATCTGCCCAAGAAAGCAACAGCTAGAATCGCTTTAAACTGAACCCCCTCCAGCGCATCTGCAGAGCAGACTGGTGAGAGCAGAAGCTGGACCGGCTGAGGACCAGGCGCCGTGCTCCAGCTCCACTGTGGCTGGAATGGCTTCCTCCACGGGCAGGCAGCCTGTCCTCAAAACAGCTCCAAACCAGTCTCGCCCACCTACGTGGGCCAGGCCAAACTAGGAACTGGTTGGGTTTGGACTACCCTTAAACCCAGCTTCCTATCTAATTTTGGAATCTAATACAGTGGCTCCTAATTAGGCTCCAATGGTACTTAGATCCTCTGCTGCACTCCCTTTCAACCATAAAAAAACCCTGCATCATGGGTTGGCTTCTAGCAGGAATCAAAATGAAAACAAAAACAAAAAAATCCCTTCAGAGGGAGATATTTGAGAGAGGAAGAGGGAAGAAAGGGGGAAGAGAGGTGCCTTTTTCCTACTGCCAGGATTCCTTTGCGGCTCCTCAAGCCATGCCAGCATCCACATCACAGTTGCCGGGGACTTCCTCAGAGGAGCTCCTGTTAGATGCCTCTTCCAATGAGCCATTTCATCTCAGGCTTATGTTGCAGAGATTTTGGGTCAGCAGCCTTCCTGCTGTTTCTGAGGCACTTGCTTCCCTTCCTACTTGGTAAACATTTGCAGAAGGTCTAATTTTCAGCCCTCAGTCCCTAGTCCAGATCCCAGCCTTTGCAAGCTTCTCCCTAGAGGCTACCTAAATCCTTATGCTCTTTCTCAATGAGGTTTCTTCTCTATGCCTCTGTCAATGCTGACAAACCCTAAACAATCTAGGTCTATTCACTATGCTGCAGTGGTAACTCCGACCTTATGGCTAGCTGTCTCATTTAGAAGCCCAGTGATATTTCCATGTATTCATAAAGCCCCCAGCACTTTGCAGGCATTTACTCATGTATTCTTTTATAATGTTAGATTTGACTTCCTTTGTTTTTAAGTTTATTTTCTAAAAATCCTTTAGCTGCACCAAAATTATCTATTTCAATCTTAATCAAGTTTTTTGGCTGGGATTTTTCCTTCATTGAAACATGGTTTTATTTTTGTTTTCGGTGGCAGCAATACACATAACTAGTTGGCTACACTCAACAGGAATGACCTGCAGATGTCTGATCCTATTTCTGTGCAGAAAGGTATGGATCATACGATCTCATGAGATTTCTGTCAGTCCCATATGATACAGAAGAATAGATCTAGCTCCTCTGGGGTTATTCCTACCTATGTAGTAGGGTAAGTAGATTGTCAGAGCCCTATCAACAGCTGTTAAATACAGTGATCCAGCTAAGCTTCCAGCTTTGGAAACCCCAACAGCTTGGGAATATCTATGTTCTGGTCTTACAATCCAGGGGAACCGAATGACCACTTCTGGTAATGCCCAGAAGCTGATGTGTGCTGGATGGACCCTTGGTCTAACCTGGTGGGGTTTATCTTCTGCCCCATTCACCTTTTCCAGTGATGATGCTGATCATTGTGGCTTGTCTCTTATTACACGCTCTAACAAGCAGCCTTGTGGTTTCTTTCGTACCTCCCCTGAAGCCTGGGAGGAGGTGAAGGGCCACAGAGCTATCTCAGTACTCTCCTCCAAACATCCTTGCACTCCCTCTAAGCCATGCTCACTACTACCCAGCTGCAGCCACTGCTATGTCCTCACTGTCTTTCTTGGTGTTTCCTCAATTCCCTCTTCTATTCTGTTGTACATCTTGTAACCAGTTGTACTGCATTTAAGAGTGCAAATTCATAGAGGACAAGGCTGACCTTTCTTTTTTCCCCTCCTCTAATTGTAGTCCTTAGCACAATGGGATTGGACTTCCAGACACTACCACAATACAAACAATATTTGTAGCCACTGCCTATTCCGTGGTCAGTGGTGACTCCAGCAAAAGCCCATTAGCAATTCACAAATACAACCATTACTTTGATCACTGAACCACATCACCTGCAATAGCCAAACTCGGGTGCTCCAGCTAAAGTCCAAACCTCATGTGAAGCCTTCTAAGAGGACTGATCTCTAGTTTGTGGAAATCTTTCAATCCCATGTTTTGCTTTCAACACAACACAAAACGTAATTTCAGCATAGAATTAAATACAGCAAGCTGTGATTTTACAGACATCTGTTACCTAAAAATGGTGTGCCTTATAGATTTGGTCCTGTACATGTGCTGCAATACTGTTTTCCAAGCAAGCCCACTGTGCAACCTGATTATATAAACCAAAACAAGGTGGATGTACGTTTAGCTGCCAGCTTCATGATATTCTACCAATTTTAGACAGCACTTGTTTAATAGAAAGGGGCATAAAAAAGCATTGATGCCTATGGATCAGACAGCAATAGCCCAGTTAACCATTAAAAATAGTAAGTGGAAACCATGCATGTGGCATCACTAGAGCTTGTGTAGGGACCCTTCATTTCAGCTAAATGAAAGAGGTTTTGTGGGTACCGCTCCTAATGCAAGCATACTTCTCATCACCACAGAAATGCGATGTTAAGAGGCAGAAAGATCGATATGAGATGCCGTACCACTTTCATTTTGCTTTCAGAATTCATCTTTATTTCTAAGTCCTCCAGGCTGTTGTTCTTTTCTGGTGCTCCCCTTTCTCTCAGCATGGCTGCTCCTCTTTCTCACAAGAGCCCAAAGAGGCTTTCGGCATTTGTCTGCACGCAGTACTTCTATATTACAGAATAACATATTACAGCAACCATTCACAGCTACTGTATGATAAAAGGTCAAATGGGTGGTTAGAGAGAACTTTGGGAATAATGACTGGGAAGTTTGGAGGTGACATGGCTCAGACAGGGCTGAAGATGCAGAACAGTGACTCCTGTCCTCCACAAGCTCTCTTAAAGAGACACAAACACCCCTGCATTAAATGTATGATACCTTTTTTGCCAAAACTAAACTTCTTCATGCAGTGAGAGCATTGCCTGGTCCACATAATACCAAGGACTTGACGCAGTTCCAGCTCTTCTATTTGCAATCTGCCTGTGGAATAATTATGGATGTGGAGAGCAAAGAGGCTGCTCTGGCTGGGGGCCACAGCCTGAGCTGTAGACTTTTCTTTGCTTTTGACAATGCAAAAGCTAACTAAACCTGGAGAAAAAAATCCCCCTATAGCTGAATTTCTTAAAATGAAAGGTTACACAGTCTCTGAAAGCTAGGGGAGAATGCATGTCCTGTTGTCTTATTCCAGAATCTCTATCCAGGGTAGTGGATGAGTAATTAAATTCTTTCTTTTTAATATTTAGAAAAAAGGGGGGCATTACAATTGGGCAAATACATAACCAGAAAAATTCCTAAAGGAATTGCAGAAGCGTACAGTCAGTGAAAAATTCTTTCTCTGTCCATTTTTCCAGGTTGGTTGGAAAAGTAGAGTTCCACTAGTAATTCAACCAAAAATAACTCCTTTTCAGTGGATTCCATAGGAGTTTGGCTGATTAGGGAAGGGAACTTCTACTGTTTGAGGGATCACAGCGAACCCACAGCAAACTTAAATGACTAAAATACTTTGCACAATGCCCCTCCAGCCTCTCTGCAAGCTGAACCAGTTCTGCACCCCACAATATCCATATGGCTTCCGCCACCTCCCTGAGACCCACCACAGCAACCTCCTTTCTCACCCACCTCCTTGTTGTATCTGTCACCCCACAGGAACCCACATGAACCTCAGAAATAAAAATTGGCACTGCAATCTGGCAGACAAAGTTATAACAAGTTCAAATGAGTGGAAACTAAAGTTAGACAAATTCAGACTAGTAATAGGACCCACATTTCCAAAGAGAGCTTAATTAGCGTCTGTAACCAAAGGTTGTGGTGATTTTGCTTCCCTGGAAATTTTTAAATGAGGACCAACTGAGTTTTCATGTGGTGGTTTGGAGTTTTTGTTCAGTTTTGCTTTAGGTTTTTTTTTTTTCTCAAAGGTTATCTTTGAGTTCAAATGAGAGTGAGCTAATTTGGGGAAATCTTTCAGCTGTGCTGAAAGTAGATGACCACACGTGCTTCACTGTATTAATAAGCTATGAATCCATTTATCTGTGTAAAGCTCCTTGTATCAAATTATTTTTTCCTGGCCTTTATAGATAAATCTTCCCCATTGTTAAAAATCCTTGCCTTCTACAAAAACTCCTTTGAGCTTCAGAAACACTGTGTGGGTGCAGGGCCAGGTTCTCCTCCGGGGAACCCTGCAATGCCCGCACACCACTCTTGTGGACAGAGGCAACCTGTCCTAAGCTCAGCAAGGCATCTCCGGCTTTGATCACTACCCTCAGTCTTCTCTAAGCAAGTCTGAAAACAAATATTAAGAGATTTCCAGATTAGTGTCCCCAAGTACACTCCCTTTATGCATATGAAATAGCTCTTTCTCTCTTAATAACATCTTTGACAAGCCATGTGAAGGTGTGCATCTTCATTTTATCTCATTCATCTTCCTCCCCTTCGCTGCCTACGTTGTTTTCGTTGTATACCATTGCACAGCCACAGAAAGGATGAACCACTTGCATGGCTCTTACCTTCCTTTTCATCACCAGTATCAGTCCAGTATCACCAATATTAATGCTCTTTTAAATCTGACAGCCAAGCTGGAATGACACCAGATCCTTTTCTGCTAAAACACCCATCAAGAGGGGAGAAGATTTGGACATCTGTAAAATGGGGCCAACAACCATTACTAAACCACTTCAAAAAGGTGTTGTGAAGCTCTGGTAAGCTCCAACACTCCCTTCCTGACCAGATTCAGCACGGTCAGGTTCTGCATGGCCAGAAATGTGAGGAAATTTCACCACAAGTCAAGGCAATTCCAGCTATTTCTACCAGCAGCAGATTTTACCTCTTACATTGTATTTTTCAGAGTAAGATTTGCAGAATTGGGCCTTTTAAGCCACACAACTCCTGGAAGGCATGAGACACCCTTCTTTCTATCTTCTACCAAACACTGTTGCAATCTGAGAAGGACCAAATTCTTCCACATTTTACAGAATCATTTCATGAATTCAGTTTGTGCAATTAATTAAACCAAATTCAGTGGAACAAAAACTGAAGGCCACAGAGACTTAAGGGCAAAATAAATGATCCCGACCACCCTATATGTACCAGAGAGTGTCATGTATGGAGTTAGCTAGATTCCCTCTCCAGATCAAGACACATGTCGTCCTGCATCAGCCACCACTGCTGTTTCCATCCTAGGTAGAAAATCAACGGCGATTCCACCAAGGGAATGGAGATATCATCACATGCCTTTGCATAAGGATGAAACAAAGTGCTCAGTCCCACGGCCTTCCTGTTAGGAGCTTATTGACTTTATTGGGAACACACATCTAGGTAAGGGCTCCAGATCTGGCCCTTTGAAAGTCTGGAATCAAGTGCCCAGTTGCCCCATTAACAATTAGCATTCTGTTTACAAAACCCAGCAGAGTCAGTAAGAATAATCATTACAAAGCATGCTCAGACTGTGATTCCGGTTTAAGTTAATATAATTTTAATGAGTTCTTCAGAAAAGGCCTGGCACTTATGGAAAATTTCCTTAATTAATATCAGACCCTAAATTAGTAATAAAAAAAAAAGCCCTGAATATCATTTGGTCTCAAGCTGGAACTAAAGTATGTTTTGGCATCATTACTAACTGTTAGCAGCAAGTTCTGGAAACAGATGCAAATCTTGATATGTGTCCTAAATATAAAACACATTGCAAAAAAAAAGCTCAGATAAAAATATATCTATACATCCACATATATTTGAGTGTGCTATTTCCTGCCTGTATCAGCAACAAATTTATTCCATTTAAAAACATTCCACTTGTTTCTTTTTGGTATTTTTTTTACATCCCTTATTTCAGGAATAAAACTCCTTCCCTCTGCCTCCATTTTTCCTGTTTATTTCCTCTCAAGCCAGCTGTTTTAAGTAAATGAAAAGGGCTTAAAGACACGCATTATAATATTCAAACATCTGAAAATCAGCCTACTTGTTTTACCACCTAAATATGGGTATAGGTACCTAATTTGAGGCCACCCACACTAGAAAAATTTGGCCTTCATCCTTGAGGTAGGGATCATGCAACGCATCTCCTGGACAATTACTCCAATGGGAGATTCTACCCAGCAGAGAGGCTGCTACTGAAACCCCACAGAAGAGTGCCAAGGTGCTGGGATTCCCAGGTGGCACCAAGTGGGCAGGAGACTAAAAATGGACAGCCTGCGGTAAACAAAATAAATAGAACCACTGAAAAATAATGATTTTTAAAAAAAGAGACAAGTTACAAGTTTAGGGATGGTAGCAAAATGAGAGGGTTGTTTCTGAAGACCCAAGCTCCCCCAGGTTCTTTACTTTGCCTTAACTCAGTGCCACCTCGCCGGGAAAGCACTGAAACTTAGCTAGGAGAAATGGAGACAGACACAACCTTGAGTGTTTCAGCTTCCATTAAAAAGGAAAAAAAAATGAAGACAGAGTGAAAATTGTTATAGTCACCAAGAAAAACATCACAGCGTAGTGAGCGCACCAGAAACAGAGCTGGCTTCTTGGGTTTGCCAAGAGCCTGAGACAATACTGCTGAAGCGTGAACTGCTCATTCATTTCAGGACATGCTAACACCAAGGCTGTTGCTGGCAACAGCCACTGTATTAACCATTTCTCTGCTTCCCAGAGGATATAAAGAACAAAAGAATTGTATTTTGGAGACAGCGCTAATGCCTTCTCCTGTTAAGAGTCCTGTCCTGAAATGTGCTTTTTTACCCACAACATTTAATGAAGTTAGTAGAAATTAAGTGATGCAAGAGTCGCTACTTTGCATGACCACCATTTTTACTTGGTAGCTATAAAGTTTTCTGAGCTCCTTAGAAGAAGATAAGCATCTTTTCATTCTTGAACTTAGTATTTTGTATTTTTTCAAAGACCAAATTCCCCCAAAAGGTAAAATCCTGATTATAAAGATCCTGCGCATATTGTGTCAGTAACCAAAATCCAAGGTAATTCACATTCAGGATTAGAAACTCAAGACGACAACCAGTACAGGAGCTCAAGAAAAAACAGCCGATCACTGTTGGCCACTTTCTCATTAACATACAAGCACTAAATCCAGAGGTTCAGCTGGAGCTGCTTCTAGTATATGTGGTTTTTTATTTTAAGATTTGCAGGCTTACAAGAATGTAAACTGAATTGGGTAAAGGAACAGTATTGTCATTGATCAGGGCATGGCTGGTATTCACAGGGTTGCATTTACACTTGCCAGCCCTCAGAGAACTGGGAGAGCAGGAATGTTTCTTAAATTCAGTATCTGATGAAGGTCCAGGATGGTCCAAAAAGATGTGGTGATACGTACAGAGTGAGATGAATTAATGGGAAAGTTTGGCTACACTCAAACTAGCCAACAGCCCAGGGTCAGGGCTCATTCTCTGGCTCTAGACCCAACCAGGATGGTCTGGCCACAGCTATAGTACTAAACCCTGTAAGCCTCCACAATAGGTTGGCTGCCTCCAAGCTGTCCATGGGAACAGGTTTGGGGCTTTGCTCACTCCCACACCACAGCTGGGATCTGTTTGTGACCATGCTGGCCAGCCCCACTCAAAACCAACCTCGCTGCCAATTTAACAGTACCTGTATTTAACAGTCCAGGCCCTTCCACTGTGTAATTTATTGCTGAAGATACTACTTGCTGGCCACTTTAGTTCAGAGGGGTGGGCCTGCAAACTTCCCTCATTTAGAGGCTGAGCCCAGAGTGTCCCTATTCAGTGACACAGTAAATATGAAGACAGCAAAACCCACCCTGCACACTGAGGGAACTCCAGCGTGTGGGACAGAGATTTTGGGCTTGGTGGCATTATGCCAGCATCCACAACCGACAACGAACTGCAAAGTGTGCAAGTGTGCAGGCTTGAAAAGTAGGTTTGGTGATTTGTCCTACTATTCACATTCAGTTTTATTTTTCTCCTCTGTCATACGGGCATTTGTCAAACAGTTGTGTAGGACAGGCTCCTCCAAAGCCAGCACTGAACATGTACATGTTACACCTGCAGGGCAGGTCCTCCAGCACCTTAAGACCTTGACCTTACAAGAGTCTCTCAAAGGTGAAACAAAAGCAAGTGACTAGCATTTAGGCAGAACGGTGAGGAGGTCCAGGAAGTGTAGGGGACAAAGTTGTCCTCCCACCTCCCTTCTCAGAATTCTCAGCAAAATCAAATGCAAGCTCAAACCCTGCAATCACAGAGCAGGCAGAGGTCAGGGTGAGGCAGAACATAGCAGGGTTAAATCAGGACTGACGTGTAGAAAGGCAATGATATGGATATGTTTATGGGACAGCTAAATCATCTCTTAAATCACCTCACCAAAGGCAGACTATAAGATGAGACATGCCTGTACCTGAACTACTCACCTAGGCTTGCTTTAGAGCCTGTGGAGGCAAACAGGCTCTTTCAAGGCACTGCGAGGGACCAGTCCAGCTCATCTGCTGACTGGTCACGTCCTACAAATGCCAGTTTGTCCCCATTGACTCAAAAGGAACCTGAGGGTGACAGTCTCTGGTATAGATGTCTACCTTGGGGACCTCTATACCTCATTTACCTGCTGCAGAACACCCCTCTTGTGACTGCAGGAACAACCCGACCTGTACTCCCTGCTCTGAACACCTTGCATGTGCTGAGGACTTGCTGGATCAGTCCCAAAGCTTTATGTAAAAATGTGGTGTGTATTTATATGAATCATATACATTAATTACATAATAGACACTCATGCTCCCCATCCCACATGCACTTTGGTTATGCATAGGACACAAAGCCTGAGTGCATTCACTATGAATCATGCAATAAGACTATGTCCCTCAGGCAAACTCTCTTTAAAATGACCATGTTCTTATATTCCCATGGTTTCCATTACAGTATTATTTAATTAAGAATATTAATCTGCTAGGCCACCAACTTTCACTGTCTTCTGGGGAAGTCTGAGCAGACAGATATTTTAATAAAATATGGGGAATCCTGCTCTTTTTATGACTGAGTTGGTGCAATAAGGCAACTCAGCTGCATGGCCTTGTGAGCTTAGTTTTTATTTATTCTTGATACGAACAGGAGACTTATGCACCAGAGGGACCACTGGTTCAAAAGTTCCATGAGCGATGCCAGATAACCTTTTTTTTTTGCTCTGCTTTTCAGCTATTGCTGTTGAATACTGCCCAAATATGTGTGACACATCATTAATTAGCTACCTGACACTGCAGATACAGCACTGATCCCCATTTAGCGAATAAAAGATAAATACTTGGAAGTTTGACAGCCGTGGCACTCATTTGCACGTGTCTGCAGCATGCATGCAAACATTTCAGTTGTGCAAAGAAATCAGTCTAGACACTGACACGACCAGCTCAGGCACATTACACCAGCCTGCCCGATAACTCCTCAGGGTTGCAGCCTGCTGCCCTTTTCCCCTCTCCCATGGGACAGGGAACTGCTATGCCAGTCCCCTGCCACCTCCTGTCCTACAGCCGCAAACCTCTTACGATGCTCAGCCTTACCTGGAATTGAAACACAGGCAACCTTTCCACCAAGAGATGTACCCATCCCAGGACAGGGAGGAAAAACATGGGATGGATGTGTTTCTGGTCATTGGAGTACCATCAAAAATAGCTCTTAAGGGCTGCCACTAACAATACAACCAGGAACCACTCTTTTGAAGGACAGAAGGCTTCATTAGATGGTACATTTCAATGTCTAGGTGAATACAACTTAAGCAGTTGTCTGAGCAAAGCCATTGAGGCCTGTGGAAATCTGGGTGATGTGTAATTGTGGCAGGTAGGAAGTCCTGTGCCTCTAGGTTTGACATCCAGGGCCTAAGGGGTAGTTTTACCCATTTTCCCTCCTGCATGATGTTAAAAAACAGGCAGTAAATATGGCATTCATTAAAATTACCTTGTATACTTTTAACAGCCCTGATAACCAGATTTTTGCCACTGTATTGGAAAGCATAGCTTGCTTTTATTCAAGGCCTTGTAAAACTCTTAATTTTTCCCTCATGCAGTGGAGGTGCCCAAAGTTTTCTAACATTTTAATGTTTCTTAGCAGTAATTTCCGCCCCTCATCAAAGCTTTGTTATCCCCTGAAAGATGTATCAAGTAACTGAGCGGAATTTGCATTTCTCCCTGTGCGAGGGATAAACTGGTTGCTGTAAGGGGCAGCTTTAAACTTGCATTTCTCTCTCTACTTTAACATAAAGGAGGTTAGATCCTGCCCTCCCTCCCTGTGAGATTGCTAGGTAGAAACCCTTGAGATGAACCTCAGGGCTTGCAGCTGGGGCTGCAACGTGCTTCCTTACAGCCTGAGCATCAGCACTCATCCTCCTTCCAAAAATGCTGCTCTGCATTTCTGAACATCAGCAAACACTGCAGACAAACTCTGGCACTTGTGGAAGATCAAATTCCCCTTGTTCAATCTTGAATCTAACTGGAAGCAAGATCCCCACGCTGAGAAAAGGTAAGAGCACTGCAGAGGTTTCAGTCAAGTCCCCAAAAGATAGAAGGCAAGAAGCGTAAAGGCAACCAACTTTACAGTACAGCAGAAAAGTTCAGTCCTCGGCCACATAATGTACACAGACAGGTCTTTTAGTCATTCTGCCTGTGCCCACATGCCAGGCACTCACGTCTGAATACACAGACAAGCAAGGGCTGCAGGGCAAGCATGCTGTGGTACATCTGCCGAGGTCCCAGTCGAGCCTCTCCTGCAGGTATTGCTGGGGGCACAATTGCAAAAATAACCATTCGACAACACAGACCATCAGGAGGCTCTGACTCAAAGGGAACCTGTTTCAGTCCAAACAAAGCATTTCCTCAGCATCAAGCCAATCGAGTTTTTTGAACCAAGTCAGCATATTGCACAGAGAGCCAGCAGGAACCTGCTCCACCAACCTCAAACCCCCAGCCCACATGGAAATGCCAAACCTCAGCTTGGCATCTTTGAGAAGGCAGGGATGTGCTAGGACTGTAGAGGTTTTTCCAGCTGTTTGTTTGAGAAACAAAGCTTCCCTCTTCCAAGATGAAAGCAATCAAGGAGTCTACTCTAATCAAATCCTGCAGGCCTCCTGGCTGAAATTCAACTTGTCAGTGATGCAGCTCAGTGGAGGGATCAACATTTCCAGCGCTATAAGCTTGGTGGAACGGGAAAACACGACAGCAAGAAATTCACCTGGCTGCGAGTCAAACAGGTGTATGGCAGCAGCATCCAAGATTATAATAGTATCTTGCAAACATGCAAAAATAGATGTAATAAGACTGATTCTTTGGTTTTCATTAATGAATCATAAAGACTTTCTTTACATTACACATGCTTTTTTGGCATATGCTGCTAATATTTCCACACTTGCAAGGCTGGGGCTTTAATACTGAGCCTCCCTCCCCTAAGGTTCCTCATTTTTGGCATGATATACAAGGTGACTGTGTGCCATGACAGACTCTATCTTACTTTGGGGCAATCAGATTACTTCACACAGATGGTTTTATCACTGAGACCATTAGAGATGAATTGCACAGTATGTAAATGTACATTGGTTTGGTAAAAAAAAGTCTCAGTTCTCACTGCTGTCTTGTCTGTGTTCCTAAACGTATTTCCTCTCTCCTGCATCATTCCAAAGCACAGTTTGTCCAATCTCTACCCTTAAGTGACTCAGCTAGTTTCTGATAGGTATCTTAAGTACACATTGACTACGGAAATAGGCTTTCTTGTGCTACTGGATTGAAATGCAGGAGAAGGCACCTTAGCCTTAACTATTGAAATAAAGGCATCTCTCTGTCAGGATGCGTAACATCACACACACCACAAACGTAAAGCATCAAAAAATAAAGAATATCACAACTACTTTAAAACAATCAAGCAAACATCCTCTTATAGGGGGGGAAAAAAAGAGAGAATGCATTCATAGAATCAGGTTCACAACTTAAAAATAGTTTGATCTGAAACGGACCTAGAGACATTCAAATGATACATGTTCAGATCAACAAATTAAAAAAAGGGATTCTGACCCCCACCCACCATGCAGTAACCCTGTTAACACCGACTGAGCTGTGCTCTTCATATTAAGGTTTGCCTGAGGCCATGAAGGCAACCTCTGCCAGTCCTGTTCCTATCTGCATAATTCTTCTAGGCAAAACACGGTCTTTACCTGAGAGGCGTCTGGGCACATCGGTAATGGCTGGAAGTCCTGTGCCTCGAGTGGAGGACAGGGGAGTTGTGGAATGAATGGATGGTGAAGTCATCTGGCTCAAGTAGGATGGGTAAGACTGGTCATAGGACCATGGCGGGGATGACTGCGCCTGCCTGGGGTCTAGGAAATAAAAAAATAAAAAATAAAAAATTAAAAAAGGAGAATTTTTTTTAAAAAATAAGAAAAAAATTAGGGCATCAACAGCCTAATTGACAGGTGGGATGACTGAACATACACTCAGTGCTACATGGTGCTACAAGGAATGAGAATGAAGTGAAACACAACCTGCTCCTCTAGGACTCAACTCTTCCAGCCTTGCTCTGTGCTTTTCCCTGCCCATAACAATTTTTTTTGGGGAAATGAATGGAGCAGTGATCAGAGTTTTAAAAGATCTGGGAGCTGTGCCGCAAATTCCTGGTGTCTCTCATCTAGGTTTACCAGTGTGTTACACCAGTCCTTAAGGATCTGGACCGGTAAGCAGACAGCAAGTACGAGACCCAGGTCTGAGAGCTTAGGAAGTGGACTTCAGAGGTTAGGAGACTCTGCACTCAGCACTTGGCAAGCCTGCCAAGTTGTTATTCAGTTCAAACATTGCACAGTAGTGTTTTCAGTGCTGAAAATACTACCCAAGAAGGAAAGTATCATTAATCTTATCAGCATCCATCCAAAAATGTCACATTTGGATGTTTGCCCCATTACCTATAGTCGCCTCAATTACAACAATATAAAACCAAATGGTTTGGGATAACTATCAGAAGTTAATGATGCCTTTTGATGTATTCGCTACAGCTCACTATAAGGAAATAATTTTAAGGATAAATGCAGATTATTTTTTACTAAAGCACTGCTGGATTGCACTAAGTGAGAGAGAGGGAGACCTAGTTTTACTCACTGGTATTTGGACTTATAAACCATCTTCTCTCAGTTAATATCTGCTGATAAAGATATCACTGAATGCCTCATAAATTATTATTTTTATTTCTTTACATCGATAAAATCAAAGCACTTTCAACCCCGAAGTTTGTTTTGGGCATTGCATGATAAACAGAAAACTATCTCTGAAGTGGCTCATAGAAATTGTAGCACATCCCTTCAAATCCTCCCCAATATTTTCAGTGAAGCACATCAGGTCCACTCAATTTGGAAAACCTGTTACACCAAAGCACTGTGCTAAGGCCCTGCTTTGCAGACAGCAATTTGAGAGCCACATGGCATAAGCAAAGGCAGTTTTTCAGGAAATTCAACTGAATTTTTTCTTTTTTTATCTCCTTTCCCTGCTTTTCCACACAGCAAAACCTTGTAGTTTCAGTTATTCCTTGTTTATTTTTTCTGTTCAGACATGATTTGTTTGAAGAGATGTCTGGAAAGCAGATACTTCCTTGAAGCAAAATAACTATATAGATATATAAAAAACTTCAACTCTCCAATTTAATTTTAAGAGGATTTTCCTGGAGTTTGCCATTTATATTGGAGCTGAGTAATATAAATGGTTAACATAAACTCCTCAGAAATCTGAAGGACACTTGATCATTAAATGTAATGAACTTCTTTGTTTTAACAATTTCAAGGCTAGGGTTGTATAGATTGGCACAGGTTCAAATCTGACTGACTGCTCGTTGTTATATCTGATATCGACATATTTCCCTGCCTCATTCCACTACTATAATTCACCATGCAGTCAATGGTAAATGATCTTCAACTGGGAACGGAAAGCCTAGGCTTGCTGGGAAAACAATCTTAAAATTAATGATGTGTCAGGAGCACAATCTCAAATCTGAGCTCCTTCAAACTGCAAGAGCTTTTCAATCTCTGCTTCTGAATCTAAAACAGAGTCCGTTAAAGTTTTGGTTTTAGGTCAGCTCCAGTGCTGGAAGGAAAGTATGTAGCAGGTAAAGGATGAGGGAAAAATAATCTCAACAGAGGATGTTTTTACAGGAGTTTGGTCTAAGGTGGTGAAAACTGCCTTCTGGAGGTTCATGCCACTTCTAGTAGCACAATCCTCATGTCAAGAGCTTGAGTGTCTATGGCACCCTCACCACTTTGAACAGCCATGCTAGACTTGTTTGTACATGTAACATCCTTAATCCAACAACTGTGAATACCTGTGTGGACACAAAGAAAATGGCAAAAAGTGGTCTTTCAAAGATTTTCATGGTCTTTCAGAAGAGTATCTCTCAGAGTGGTGTCAGAGGCAGAATATGGGGCTGGATGGACAATCAGTTGACCCCAAAACATACCATATATTCTTACGACATCTACCTTAAATTTATATACGGCTCCTATAGCTCATTCCACCCTCAGAGCCCCAACAGCATGTTTCTTTTTCAGATATATGTATTTGATTTCAGCTCTCCGCGAGAACAATATGGTGAGATTTTAAACTGCAAAATGTTTTAGAGAAAAAAGAAAAAACAGGATGGACTGCTAGTGAAGGCACTGTGCTGTGACTTGACTGTTTCTGGCTCTGAAGCAGATCTCCTATTGGACTTGGGTAACTTACCCTACCTCTATGTCACACAATTTCTACCTAAATTTAAGGACAATAATTATATATTGCGTATTTAATTGGTGATTTTTTTTTAAGGTGCAAGGACTCTCTGAGTACCTCACTCACTAAATGGGGCACTTATCTTGGCTGGAAGCTTCCAACCCAGATACTCAGCTGCAAACTTCAGCCTCTCTGAAACCAGAGTGCGAGCAACTTAGCTCCAGGTCTTCTCATGGAATAGGAAATAATATAGAGGAAAATCCTCACCCAAATCAAACACCAGATGATGCATCAGAACTCAGTGACTGAAGAGAAGATCACAGTACCCCAGGCTGGAGGGTTACTGAGATTCCACCACACCAAGGCGTGGCTGAGGTCATGGTCAAGGCAGGGTGGGAAATTTTGGCCTGGGGCTGACTGGCTTCAAGAGTCATCTCTGGCCCATTAGAAAACCAGAAAGTGAAGATACAAGTTTTACCAGACCCTAGAGTAAATGCCCTAAAGCCAGCCTCTGCTGACTGACAGCGGCCAAGGTTTGCATGGACGTGAGGGAAGAGTGCAGCGAAATGCGCTCGCCTTGCCAAGCCAAAGGTGATCGCTAGCCCACAGGGTAAGCATTCCCACTCAGCAGCGATGTGCAGTCCCCAGAGTGAAATGTCTTGAGGCAGAGTCTAAGGCTGCTCTGTCTAGTCCCTGAAGGCGGACATGCAGCTGGGTCCCACATGGCACCCTTTGGTCCCACCAATAGATGTTCCTTGCAATGCTGCTGGAGCAGAGACGTTGGCTGCTGAGGCCCAACCAGACCATCTCTTTGAGTCCTACATGTAACAAAACCAAACTTCCTGGAGAAAAGGAAGGTGCTGGGGGTACCACAGGGAAGTTCCAGATGCCAGAACAGCACTTCCAGGGCAGATCCATACAGACACTTCTGAAGGAAACACGACAATGTCCTTAGGAAGGTCACCTCCAACTCACTTGGGCATGGAAGGAGTGCAGTGACTATTTAGCATGTACCAGCCGGGAAGAACCCATGAGCAGACCTGTAAGAGGTTTTCTTTGGCCTCCTACACCAGAGACCAGCTTCCCCATTTGCTCTAGCTGTCAGGATTATGCATGTCCACCGAGTCCCTGTAGGCCATGGGCTGTGCACCATCACCCACACCACCACGTGCTCTGCAGGCACAGCACATCTTCCTAATTGCGAAAAGCCCAGGGCAGATGAGAAACCTTAAAGCTCTGAAGCAGAGCAAATGTGGATTCCTCCCTAAAGGAATCCCTCCAAAACAAAGAAAAATGATAATATAAATATACAGCAAACAACCCTGGAGAAAGTCCCACATCTTCCCATTCAGCAGCCACAGGGAAGGGCTAGCAGAGCACTTTACAGCAGCTAAAGGAGGCAGAGAGCCACTTTGAGTTGGCATTTGCACTTGAAACTTTTGGAGAGATTCCTAAGAGCAGTCCTCCTTTTGTAAACATTTCTGTTATGCCTGTGTGGGTGTGAAGAAAAGCGCGGCTTTCAGCATATTTGTTCACAACAGGGCATATCGTGTGTATGCTGAGAGAGCCTGTGTGCAGCTCGGCTGAAACAAGTCAGTGGGGTGAGGTCTAAACTAATGCACGCACAGCTCAGTCCTGCTTCTGCTTCCAGGTAAACCTTGCTGAAGCAGGAAATACTGAGTATTGCAAGGTGTTACTGCCACATTTATAGTCAGTGGGAGATAGACATGGTTTGACCCTTGTGGTCTGGGACTGACTGCATCAATGTGCAACAGACAAGTGGTTTTAAAAATCAGTCTAAGATTGGATGCACTGTATGAAATTAAAAACAAAAAAAAGAGAAAGAATGAAAAAAGCCCCAGTGACCAGTTCTCCCACCAGTGACATTGGCTCTACAGCAACGTGACTTCCGTCAATGCAAATGTTCTGAGTGTCAATGAAGAGAAGAAAAAAACCATAAACAGCCCTGAAGAATGAGTTTTTCCACTACTTTAGCATTGGATTATGAAGCACACAGATTTACTGTAAGAACATAAATCAATTTCCCATTTCCCAAGCTGTGGGAAGATCAGAGCATGATCACAGGCCCACAGCTCCTCAGCTGTAATACCCCAAAGTCACATGCATGCACGCACTTTGCAAAACCACTCTCATTTAAATCCAGCCATCAGCTCTAGCACTGGCTGCTGTTGCTGCTTGTATTAGCGTTACTGCAGTACTGAAAAACAACTGTCTGGAGTTGTCTTCAGTAAACGCTTGAAGCAAGTATCCTCACTTCTGATGTTAACAAAGCTGCAATGTCTTTCTACAGGAGCATCCAACTATTGCTGTAACATCCCCCAACCCCCAGCAAAACAACAACAAAATGCAGCTTTCTCCTTCGACTATATCTTATGCATCTTTAAAAGTCCAGGGCTTGATCTGAATTGCCCAGTTCAGTCCATGAAGACAAATCCAATGGAGATACACCCCAATGTACAGAAGCATAATTGAGACCAGATTCAGATTAAGCCTAGGGCTTGATCTGAATTGCCCAGTTCAATCCATGAAGACAAATCCAATGGAGCTACATGGAGCCAATGTACAGAAGCATAACTGAGACCAGATTTTGGCCTGAAGAACCTCTACAACCATTTCTCCTCCCACCTCCCCAAGGGTCACATTTCTAAAAGATAGACAAAAAACAAACTACTGAACAAGTCATGCCAGTAGGGCAACTAAATTGTAAAGGATGAGGAAAAACTAAAGTTAAAAGAAATATTTTAATAGGAGAGACACATGCTTTACCAAATGGAGGTTCACAATGGCAACTTGCCAGTCGCCTGAAGGATGCAATCAATTTACATAAAATACTGCGGACTGCAGCCACCCCTGTGTCATGGCAGTAGAAATCCCAAATTCACCACTTCATCTGATGAGCCTTGTAGCTTTTATTCCACATTACTGGGAGCTGAAGGCATGATCTACCCTATAAGCTCATTACTTGGGCTAATTCTGAATTATCTGTTCCAAGCAACCATGTACTTTTTCTGACATGCTCTCAGACGGATGTACACCAGCTACAAACCCATGTGTGCTTCAGAGTGCTGCTGGTTCAAGGTAAAACACAGTCATCCCCTGGCAAGGCACTTGCATAGGGCTGGTCTAATCACAGCTATACAGTTGTGCTTCAAACCTGTCCTGCAGTTCATGGCCTTGGAGGACAGATGGGTCCCCTCACTAACTTCCAGGTAATCCAGCTCTGAAGCCTTTCAATCTGCTTCCTATAACCCTAAAAATTATGAGCATAACATCCCTGAAGTGATGGGGAGAGAAGGAGGAAAATGCCCAACATTTAACATGACCTGCTTCTGAGTGTTGTTATTTCAGTGATGAAAGTCACAGGTTGCCTATAGATCAGATGGTGCCACAGTGGTGATGGAGCATGAAACCTCACTTAACTCCCACTTTGTAGTCCAAGCAGCCCAGCTGCTGGGGTCCTCGTGCCGTGGCTTTTCCTGGATGATAGAAGCTAATCCTCACTGTTTGTGTTTTAGAAAAACCACAGTTTTCCTTGCTTTAAACTGCAACACTGATGCAACAGCTCAGTGTCTGAAAGGGAATGTAATCGGATACACGAGCAAGTTGTGCGAGTGCTGTTAGGGAAAGGGGAGAAAAATAAAACAGGCAAATATACCAGTATCCAAATGCGAACAGACAGCATTCCTGATTTATGGGCAGCAAGCAGGGTTCAAATTGAATCTGCATTGCCTCAGCAAAGGCATCTGCTTATTGGACGATCTGTTTTTTAATCACCCTTCGATGTTGCTTTTGCAGAATCCTAGTTAAAATGCCATGTCCAATGAGGGCAACTCTGTGCCTTACACTGCCACAGCCTGGTCGTGTGACTTGCTGTGATTTGTACAACCTGCACTCTGATACTCTAGGAAAATAAACACAACCTAGACACAGAAAAGAAATATAAGAGTGACCCCCGAAGTGCTGAGTTCTTTCAGACTCAGGTGTGGGCCAGCCAGCCTTTAAATATTATTTCTGTTTAATCATGCAATAGCTATGCAAGACCTCAAGTGGAACGAAACAAAAACAGTTTATGTGCTTACTAGCAATTTTATGTCGTATGAAACCAGCATTTACTATTAAAGTTATTAGGAATTAATTATTTTCCCTAAATTACTAGGCAAAAAGGTTAAGAAACAAAGATATTTCTAAAGGAATGCTTGCTTAATTCCTATAAAGGTAATAAAAAAAATCTTAATTTTCAGACAAGGGTCTGTTCTCCTTTTAGTATATACCCAAGCCACACCAGCACAGCGACCATGTTAAGAAGGCAACGGTATTCCCACTGAATACTGCACCACAACAAGGAAACTGGTGGAGGTGGACAGCCCAAACAACTCACTCCCTACCATCACACCAGGCGGATGTTTAGCAATTCTTCATGGTCACTTAACACTCGATCAAAGAGGCTTCTTGTCTGTGGCATCAACTTTGTCTCTTGTTGGCATGGTTTGTGTGGCAATGAGCATCCATTCATTCCAGAAGAACTCGGAGGAACTGCCCGCAAAAAGCATCCCAGCACTTTGGTGGAACATCAAAGCAGGTAGAGCTTTACAGATTACAATCAATGTCCTGAAGAGCACCAAAAAGCCTTGTGGGGAAGCCAGCACAATTCACAGAGCTCGACCGATGTAACATGCCACACTAATCACCTTATTAAATGGGAGGGCTACCAGAAAGCTAAGAGTAGCCTTTGAGGGCTGGGTGTTTGCCTGTTCTAAATTGAGGAGGAGACAAGTGTGGGGAATAACATGGCAAATACTGGTTTAGACCACTTCTGCACTGCAAGCTTTAATAAGAAAACAAGTCCTCACAGTTTTTGGGAAATGAAAGTAATTTGGGACTCCAAACTACCCCATGACCATGAGTTTATCCAGCAAGAGAAGTACATAATTCACAATAGATGGAAAAGTCAGCCTGCCTTCCTTGGTTCAGCTCCCTTCCCTCTGCTCAACCAGCACTGCATCTTACATGTCTTGATGAAGTCCCAGCTGGCACTTTGAACTCTTAAGTTTGAAGAGAAGACAGCAAATGCCACACAGCTTTCTTTTCAGTCAGGCTTATTTAAAACTCATCTGAAGTTTTCACCTCCCGGATCTGTAAATGCTGCTGCTGATTCATAACGAGGCAGAGAAGTACTCTATTAATCAAACCCAGCAGAACATTTTCTACAGGAGGCATTTATGTGAATGAGAGCAGCATATGAGGTTACACTTAGCAAGGAAGAAAATTACAAGGGGATCTCAGTTCTCGTGCTTCAGGGCATAAACTGATCACCAGATGGGGTCAGAAAGAATTTCACCCTCCTTCATTCCTAGATATTGTGTTGCACAATAGGTAAACTATGGAGGCACAAGGAAGAACGGGAAAAAAAGCTGATTATATCCCTGGATTTCCCCCTTGCTTTCTCAGGAACTGTGTCAACAAACACCACCAGACAGAAGACAACAGGTTAGAAAAAAAGCTGGGCTTTAGTCTGACAGTTCTTACCCAGAAAATGATATGCACAAGAGCCCTGACTTCACATGTCCAATGAACAGAACACTAAGCCCAGCCAAAAAACCTGCTCCGGGAAGCTGGTGGGCAGCAAGTAGCATGTAATGGGTACTATAGACATATTTAATGTATTATAAATATTTCACACTGGCTAAAGGTAGACTTCTAGATCTGGGAGAACTTTGCCACAGCTCATGGGAACAATTTTTCCTTTTCAGTTCTCTGAGTGCTTTGGGTTCAAATTAACCCACCTACTTCTCTTTCTTACTGCAAATTAATAAACCAGATGAACTTTAAAAAAAGAAGGAAAAGAAAGAAGAAGAAAGCCACAACACTTTGTTAAAACCGCTAAGTTTCAGCTGCTATCATGTCAAAACCACTTGAAACATGAAACTAGAAATCTTCCTGGGTTGACTCAAAGACTATGTCTATACCAGGAGTGCTTTACCAGTAAAGGAATACTGGTATTGGCAAAGGACTCCTGGTGCAAATGCAACTACAGCAGCAAAACTGAGTTTCAAATGAGTCTAGTAAATTGAGCCAAGGGTTTTGTTGACAGACTGGCATCTAGCTGAAGTTCTCCAATAGTTCTAGCAAGTGAGTTGGTCATGGGCAACACCTCTTCACATCCTGCATAGACACAAATATGTCAGCAAATATGTAGAAATGGCCAAAATTAGGTAGAGATCGTTTTGAAACTCTTTTGAAAAATTTATCCAGCTCTGAATTTTTTAAAAAAATGGCAAAATCAGTTTATTTTGTAGGCTTCACAGTTTTGTTGCAAACTTCTGGCATAGCTGCCGTTAAACATCTTATTTCAGTCTTATAATCTGTGACACATGGTACTTCATGATTTCTCTCAGCACAATGAAATCTGTCTCTCAGCATGCAATCATAAATGTTGCATGCAACCCTCACAAGCAAACTCTGGAGATTTCTCCATAACTCAGTTCATTTATTGTAACAGTGGTCAGCACTGGTGCTAGAAGGAAACCACCATGTAAGAAGATTGTGTTATTATTCCAATAGAAGGACCATTAAATGCTGGCTGCTTCCCTCAACACCAGTGCAAAATAGAAAGACTGAATAAAAACCTTCATTCTATCACACGCTAATATGTACTACTGCACACAGGGAGTAGAAGACAGAGCAATGTGGCAGTTAGTTAGAATTTCACCAGACTCCTCCTCAATTTACCCAGATTGACTACTTTTTATTATTTTGATTTATGGCAAAAAGATATTTTAAAGAAAGAAAGAAATACATTTTTGGCTTCAAACACTATAGAAAAAAAAATCCACTTTCCACCTAGCTTTGCTTGGAACACATCTCTCACTCTGTAACAGCCTCTTTTACTACAGTTGAGACACAAATATCCATAAGCAATTACTACTGTTGCCTGAGCAAGTCAAACCTATGGTTCTGTCTCTTACCTGTAATCTGACTCTGTCCTTGTGGATTAAAAGGACTTGGTGCAGAGTTCAGAGAGGGCCGTGGGCTCTGGGTCGGGACCCCTACTCTCATACTGGGATGAGGAATGCGCCCTAAATCACTGAGGCGTTCAGAGAACAAACTAGGTTTAGAGTCATCAAGCTTCTGTCTGTGCCCTGGAAATAGCAAATCATAAAATAAAAGCGTTAATAACAAGATTTAGTAATTTAACACACCCCCAAAAACCCCAAAGTGGCCTCTAAGGACCTGTTATTAGATTTAACGGACTTACAGGTATCTCAGCTACCCCCAATAACACAGTGACATTGGTGGGAGGAATTGTGTTGGGTCATGGCTGTGCTGGTGAAAGCCTTATTGATCACAACTGTGCCCATAAAGAACTGTAACATGTTGCAATCTGGATCAGAATAAGCACTTATTAGGACACCCACACAAGGTCTTTTTTTGTCTTTTTTTTTTTTGCTGCTTTAACTACACGAGGTAGTTAAAGAGGCAAACTTCCTTTTCCAAAAGCATGCCACATAAGTAAGTACGAGTTATCAGCTGGGACAGTTATTCCATGCTTGGTTTATATGTTGTGGATTTTTTGCTATGAAAATGCAAGCTTTTGTTCTCCCCTTATATTTCTTCTCTTTAACTCTGTCACAGTTAGTCATCAGCTTTCATTCCTCTACAAAATAAACAGTCACTGTCATTTGAGAAGAGCAGTACTGCAAGGAAAACCTTCAAAGCTGCTCGCCAAGACTGGGTCCTGCACTCCCTTGCTTGGTCAACCTTTCTCAGTGCTCCTACTTCTCTCTCGCAAAACAGGCTAACTGCCCTCATGTCTCACGGCCACACTAGGAACACTCGGTTGCAGGTGCTCAGTTGCCAACATGTAAAGAGGAAAAATGGCCAAAGCAACAGCATGTCCCAAGTGGTACTGTTCATATCATCACTGAGACGTTTCAAGAGTAAAGGCTTTTCTCTCTGTTGTATTTTTGTTCCTGCGTTTAATTTCTTTCCAAAGTAGTTAGAGAACGCTTCTGGCGCAATGGCACCTTGGAATGTGAGGCACAGAAGGTGTTATTTCTATCATTCAACATGTGGAGAAACAGGCATGCATAAAGATTAAGGTGAGGACTAATTTTACTTAACTTTAGCCATTCATAAATCAGGCATCTAGTCTAAACTCTTCTAATGTGGACTTCCTCTACAGTTAATGGAAAGAAATAGCTACTTCCAGAGGGCAATTAATCTCATTTGTCTCTGACACCAGTCTTAAAATGCAGTGATTCACCTTCTGAATTTGCTTTCCCTTCCTTCTCTGATCAGAGAGGGAACACACATGACTAGTTTAATTAGACACCCCCACCATTAGTCAACATTAAATGGAATTAATCTTACCCTAAGTTACCAACCAAGGTCACACAAAAAACTCTGGCAAAGCTGAAACAGGGGCCCAAGTCCCTGGTTGCAATCCAGAACCACATCTGCCCCCATCCCTGTAGTGCTGAGGCACAGCCATAAGCAATAACTGGGTAGGATATTTTAATGCTTTTAACAATAAGAAGGGTCTCTGGTAGGGTTTGGGCTTGAACCCTTCCTAATGATCCCCAGTGGCTTGAAATAATCCACACTGTCACTCAGCAGTGTGAACACAGCCATCCATCTGGAGGATATGAGAGTTTAGCTTTGCAAGGCATGGTCAGATTGTCCTATAGGTCTTAGGGCCAGAGAATAATTTCTGGCACTGGTTAATATATTTTAAACGCATAAATGAGACCTGAATTGAGACTGAGTCTTGAGACTAAACCATCAGACTGCCACTTTTTTAAGAAATCTCTTTTTATGGTACCTCTCACCACAGCACAGAAGTGCACAGATTCACATCATCCAACTGGGACCATGGTGCGTAGAGGACATGTAGGCAAAGTGATGTCAGTACTAAACAGTTAAATTCAAACTACATTCTGAGGAATCACGATTCTAGATAGAGAAGTGAAGGACTCAGGATGGGAGATGAGAAGAAACTGGATGGAATTTAATTTTGGAGGAACTTCTCTGGCAATTTAAAAGAATTAATTAGCTGACCCATTATTTTGCACTTTGAAGTATGATTTTGCTCCCCCAGGATGACTCATTCTGAAAGTACGGGGGCAGGCTGGAGCTTTCTCCTTAAGGAGAAGGTGCTGCTCTATGTTACAGCTCGCATGGGTGGCTACTTCTCCCTGCAGGAGGTATCAATCACTTTGAGGATTCAAAGTGATTTTCCTGATCACTTCAGGAACGATTCTTGGTGGGCTTATAAAAACTCTGTGAAGGCTTAATTAATAGGATAACATCTAACCTGGTAGTCTTTAGCATTATCTTTTCAATCTATTTAAATTACAACTTGTACAAGCTGGGTGCTGCTAAATCTGAAGACGCGACTTTCACAAACACACGCAGTCAGTACTCTCTTGGGATTTTCCTTCTCCATCTTCTTTTCCTTCAGAACTTTTATGTATTTGCTTTTTCTTTTGCCACTCGTATTTTCCATTCTGTTTTTTAAAAGCATCTCCTTCCTCTCTCCTTTTCCCTTTTAGTAATTCCTAATCATATTTTGGCAAATTCGAGAGGGCTCAAAATAAAGCAAACATGATTAGCCTATCTCTGGACTCACACACCAGGGCTGACTTTATCTGGGAATGAAGCTACCCCCAGAGTGAATTTTATCTTCTGTTTTCATAGAAAAATCCTGCACTATACTCATAGAGTGCCCTTTTGCTAAAGAATCACTATCAAAACGATACACCAGCTATTTTTACTGACTTCAGATAACTCAGTGAACACTTGTTATATAGGTCACCACTTCTGTACTAATCTGTGCGTGATAACCCCCAGCTTTGTTTTCATCACTCTCTATCTGCCTCAGCATACCTTTGCTAGAAAAGAGCTTATATTTAATTTTGTGTATTATTATTATTATAATGAACTAGATCTATCACAGAAAGTCCAAATTCAGCAAGGTAGCAGTGCACTTCAGTATAGGCAGGTGGAAAAAAAAAAGTGGGGAAAAAAAGAAAAGCAAAAAAAAAAGGGGGGACAAAAAAGAAGTAAGAAGAAAGATTCCCACATCTGGTTGAATTTAAATGATCTGGAGATGTGTGGGTTTGGGTGTTGCCACATCCCCCCAAATAAAAATGTAGGGAAAGAACTATATGCACATCTGGAAGACCCCAGGCATCAATGGAACTGCAAGTCCCCAGAAACCAGCAAGGGGCCGAAGGCAGACTTGCCTTCCCCTTCTGGACACTTAAAATTTAGGGTTGTAACACGGAGTCATGTTGTGACAAAGAGATCCACAGAAGGAGGCACACTCCCCCAGTGAAATTGTCCCAGTGAGATGAGATTACATTACAGCTTCGCACATTATGGGTTACTATGCTTTCATATAAGCTAAGATGTGCTCACATTGGAAGTAAGCACGAAACTCAACAAAACCTTCATATTTAGGAGGTGCTCACAAAACAGAGTGGGCAACTTAAATAAATCTCTTGCCCCGATTCCTGTGCAGAAAGAGAAAAAAAATCCTATTAAATACAGAGCAGCCATGAGGTATGGGCTGAAAACTCTCTAAAAACACCTTCTGAGTAGCACATAAGCAGCAGAAATGAAATATGTGATACATGTTTAAAACTCATTCCACAAGCTGCTTTTCATCTCTCATTGATATATGTATCCGTTGACAGAGAAATTCCTGATCCCAGGGGAGTGCACTAAGAAAAGCTGTATCCTTGGTCTCCATCACGAGGCGTAATTTTATTTCAGGAAAAAAGATTAGGGTAGCAAGTGTGGATAGCTCAGGGAGAATCTGTGATCTGCTGCAGCAGTGAGTACATTAAAAAGCAATATAAAAGCTACATAAATAATAGAATAAAACGCTGTTGCAGATATCCCAATCCCTACAACACTCATTTAGGGCTGGCTGCTCTGTTACAAAGATGACTTTGTGGAATGAATTGGGCTTGGAGAGAAACAAAATGGTAACAGACATAGGGAGTCTTGGATGTGAAATGTAGT
The DNA here is from genome assembly GCF_963264785.1 of Psittacula echo. Taxonomy (NCBI): domain Eukaryota; kingdom Metazoa; phylum Chordata; class Aves; order Psittaciformes; family Psittacidae; genus Psittacula; species Psittacula echo. The sequence goes on from NC_137738.1 coordinate 103,742,033, forward strand.
CAAGAAGATTGAGGCTGTCCTAGGAGTCATTGAGTAAGGATGGAACCTAGCAGTCATTGGTATCGATCAGGTCACAAGCAAGGAGATGGAAAAGAGAAAAATTACGAATGAATAGACAGAAGCTATACAAGCTGTTCTGATTTGTCTCTGGTCATAGTACAAAATACGTTAGATATTAGAAATCTATTATTAGTTGTAAAATGACAAGCAATATTCTGGTCTCTCACTGCTACTCAGCTATTTCAAGCCAAACACCAACCTGAGCCTTAGTTTCTGGAAACATAAAATATTGCCATTAATCCACTCCAGTACCAGTTTAGGCCATTTTACATGAACAAAACCAGAAAATAGTACTGAGAAAGTGCAGTAAGGTCAGTGCAAATTGCAGCCATCCAGCCGGTCCCTGTGCTGCTGCTTCAGCCAGCCCAGGACAGCTTCAGAACATGTTAAAATGGTCCATAGAAGTGAACATTCAATTATCACATCCCAGGCATGGCAGGAGATGTGAGAAGGCTTCATCTCCAGCTTAATCACTTCAGTCTAAACTAAACGAAGGAATGTCTCCCAGATCAAAGCAAAGCAATCTTGAGTGTGCTGAATGTGGTAACTGGAAAGGGACGTGAGCTCACCTCTCATCACTGCACTTCCACCACTCCGCTGGAGAAGTTAAGATGTAAATCGGGCCATGGAAGAGGCTGACTTGCAGAATGTAAATGTGGTGTTGATGCTTAAAGATTTTTACCTCTTTTGAGGAGGAGGGGGGTGTGTTTTTATCTTTCAGCTTGTGGGTGTGGAACTTAAAACTAATCAGATTATGCTACACGTGGCCTTGCCAGATGCTGACATTCAGGGACTCCCTTTCTTTGTACCGTGTGCACCACCCACCAGTTTTTGTGTGTGTGTGTGTGTGTGTGGTTTTTTTCTGGTACCAAGGAGATCTGCTTACCAGATTTTCAACAGATGCTTTTATCACTCTCAAGTGGGTTAGCTATTTTCAGTCATCACCCAGTTCTATCTTTTTTGCTCTTGCCTTAACAATAAGAAGTACGATGGGAGTCAGGTGTCTTCATAAAAGAGCAGAGGGAAGGCAGAAAGGTCATGAAGGTAAGAACCTGGGCTCTCATCTGCTGGGGACACATTTGCCAGGTCATCCCAAGCAGAATGGAGAGTGATGGCCCAACATGAAAGACCACCATGGTTTCTATTTGCTGTATGTCATGATTGCACTCAGCATCAGTCACTCCATGGAGCATCCACTCCATGGAGTGACTACAGCTGGAAGGGGCAAACAAATAAATTCTTTGAACTTCGGGGCCAGTAACAGAGGCTGTCTATGGCTCTGGGTTCAGTGCTGCAATTGAAAAGAAGATAACGCTACTGAGAAGGGTCTTTCCGTCAGGCTAAGGGGTGGCAGAAAGAAGGATCACCTAGTTTAAGAGCTTCTGTGTATGTATAGTAGGAGATAATCTTGCACCACAAAAATGGTAGGTTACATGTCCTCTGAATTTCATCACAAATTCTCCTTAGATTCTATTTGGATGTCTTCCTGCATTTCATCCTATCTGGTCCTGTGGATCAAATGTTAACTAGAAGTTACTGATATGGGCTTGACTGTGAATTTGTCTACAGGCTTGTGAAGCTGAAGTCAGGGAAGCCAAATGTATGCCATAGCAAAGGAGCCGAGACCTGAGTCTAAGACTACTTAACAGCTGTTATGCAGGGACTGAATAATGCTAGACATTCATCATGAAGCAGAAATATTCATTGTTCTGTTACAAATTTCAGACAATACATCGCTGCAGCAAGATGTCACTCCAAAGCAGTGTCAATCTACACACTGGAGGTAAAAATAAGAGAGCTGTAAATCACTAAAAGCCCAGAAAATACACACCAGCTCTTAGCAAGGAAAAAAATCATTGAAGCAAATCAGAAGGGTCCCTTTTGTGTCCCCTGTCTTGTGGCAAACTGTCATCCCCAGGCTGGCTTCTCCCCACCCGGTCCTACCGAAAGCACCCAATGCAAAGTTCATGAAAAAAAGCCCAAAACACAAAAGAGCCAAACAGTTTTTACCCAGGAAAAGGGAAGGCTTGGAACCCTTCCAGTCTCTTGGGTAAAGACACAATTATGAGAAGAAAAATATAATCCACCCAAGAGACATAATTACATAATTAGGCCATAGGCTGTGCATAGGAAAGGTTCATAAAACAAGGAGCTACATAGGTGCAGTAACTGCAGTTAATTCACTCAATGGAGAAAAAAACCCCATGTTTGTGTTTTAAATAGCTGAGGGCACAAGTTTGCATTAGACTGGAGAGCTTATTCTCCCAACTGTACACAGAGCCCTATTAGTGTCAACAGGAGTCACTCAGACGGAGGCAGAAAACAAGATCCTGTCTCTTTTTGTTCTTAAAAAAAAAAAAAGACTTGGTTTTCACCCAAAGCAGGTAAATCCTGTACCTGAAACTACTGCAGAGAAAATGAAACAAATAAAGGCAGAGGAACGTAAGCTGTGGATGGGCTCAGTTCCTATACAATGACTCTAACATGGCCGATTGCCAAAACTCCCACTGAGCTTTTTCTCCCTGACCCCTGCTCTCCCCAAGGTCTGCAGACTACTGGTATGGCTCCAAAAGGGCCACATCCACCTCTCAGGGGAACCAGTTATGCTACTGTCTTCTTGGAGTTGTGGCTTCAACACTGGGTGAGCAGAGGCAGGGGCAGGTTTGAACCTTAGTGTAGAAGTCAAGCCTGTGGAGCATCTCTGGTGTTGACGGTCATGTTCCCACTGACTTACTGGGAGCAAAAGCAAATGTCAATTCAGCTCATCCCACTGGCAGCCTGCCCAGCAAGGGACCAAGTCAGAGCTTCCAGCATGTCGAAGGGAGGAAGGGCCAGGAAAGGGTGGGGGGAAACGATCCCATGGATGTGTAACCTGTGTCTCTTCATGCTCATGGGAATGACTCTAACCCAACCATCGCAAAGCCTCTGAGGATAGGAAGTGCTGTCAATGCTTTTTGGAATTCAGATGGGGTCTGTGGAAAGCATGCATCCAGCTGAAAGACAGACCCACAGGTCGGGGGTTTTCAGCAAACTCCAACAGCTGCAAAGAAGCCTCTCACTCCTGAAATTTCTCTATGTAGAGAGGCGGAAAATGCTTGCTCGGAGCAGGGCTGCTCCTTAGGCAGGAGAAGGGACTGATGGGGGGCATTTAGCAGGGGCTGAGCTGGTCAAGAAGCCTGCACAGAGAAAGCTGTGTTAAAGCAACAAACCCAGAAGATTTAATGAATGAAACCAGAATGGTGCTTAGAGAAAAAAGACAAGCAGAGCAGGAAAGGGCTTGAATGGGGCGGCTTTAGCACTGGTTCACTCCCACCCTTCAGTTCACCCCAGCATTGCAGGATCCACACTGCGCTCTGCTCTGCCTCTCTGCTGTGGTACTGCCTCTGCTCATCAGTAAGTGAGCAAGGTCTCCCCTTGCTGTAGTATTTTGGTTTTTCCTTTTCCTTTCTTTTTGAAAAGCTTTTGAATTCTGACTTGGATCTTGAACCTTGTTCTGCAAAGCTGAGCAACATCCCCTATGAACGCCAGCACAAACCATCTGGGTTGAGGAGGGAGCAGGTGGGACCCCCTTGCTCCACGATGCTCTGCCTCCACCTTTTCCATCCATCCTTCATGAACATAAAGGAACCTCTGTGCACGTGTGCCAGGAAACCAGCTAAACATTGCTGGCATTACTGCTCAGAGACATTAAAGACAACCCATATAAACAGATGCTGTCACGCAAGTCTCGGTCCCTGCCTTAATTCCCTTTGCATGCTGGTATCTGTTAATCTCTCCCCCTTCTCCTCCTCTATTTTAAGAGAAGCAGGGAAGAGGGAGAGCAAGGGCTGCCCCACAAAAGCGCAAGAGCTCCTCAGTCTGACTTTATCATCCTCATCCTAACCCAGCAATATCTTTGAGGAGTAAGGCTTTTTCCCCCCTCAAAGATAGCTATCCTTTAAAGAGCTCACCAACTTTTGTTGCTTGTGTAGCAACTGGCAGTAAAGATCATAGCAAATGAAGGGGGTGAGGCTGGGGAGGAGAGGAGAGAAAAAAGATCTCCTTGAACTGGTCTCCCTCCAGCTGGCAGGAGGGGATGGTTTTCTTAATGCTTGCGAAACCTGATTACTTGGTAAGAATGAAAAGAGGGGCGATGTAAACACAGCCATTAAACCAGATTTAAGGCACTCAGTTTAAATCTAGACTAAGAGCTCTCTGATGCTACACTGTTCTGCTCTCTAGACACCAATGAGGTGCGCTTTCATTTCTGGTTTTACTTTTACACCCCCAAAACCAGGAGCGCGTTGCAGGCTGAATGCTGCGGTTACAATGGGAATTCAGGCATGGAAGAAACAACAGTTGAGCAATAATAGATGGATGTGTGCATGTTTGCACTCTATCTTTCAACACACGGTTTTGCTGTGTTATAAGACTACCGTGTTTATATCCATGCTGCAGGTTTTAAGCAGATTGTTTAAACTTGATTAAAGCGGGTTATTTCTAAAATAACCTTACTAATAAAATTCAGCTGGCTAAAGAAACCTGAAAACATTACAAATAAAAAAGGGGCCATTTCAATCTACACTGGCAGGGGTAATATGATATGAACTCCAAAAGAAAACAGTCTTTACAAGTTCTACCTGAAGGATTATCTTGTGTATCAGCACCCTCTGTGGCAGAGTAGCATTTATCCATGTATCCACCCATGTTAATGCTGTTGCACAATTTACTACAGCTGTGATAGACAGGTAATTGCTTTATCCACCCAAGTGTAATAAGCGGAGTCTACTATGTTAATCCTTGTATTCTTATTGTCTGCGAATGCCAAGGAAGGGAGACACGTACACCGAAAACCCTACCCTCTCCTTCCAAAACTACTGTAGCTTACCCTCAGACCTGCTAAGGTGTTCTTACTGCATTCCACTCCCCTGCTCACAGGGCCAAGAATTTTGAGTAGTATCAAGTTATTGTTACACAAAAGGGCACCTACACACTCAGGCGCATATGGAGGCAGAAGCCAGGATGCAGCAGTCTTTAGAAAACAAAACAAAACACCCTCAAACATCTTTTCCTACTCAGTATATAAAACAGGCCAAGCATTACAAAAAGTAATTAACCTGTCCTTCTAAAACTGGACATCCATCCAGTTATGTGCAGTCTATGTGGTTGTTGAGAAATGTCATTTAGGTGCTGGCCCGTCAGCATGTTCTCATAAAAATCTGTAGGTTTTTTTTATTTTCATTATCAAAACCAGGCATATCTTCTGAAAGGTTTACAGATTCCTGGCAGCCCCATGAGCTTAGGTTTGTGGCATCAAATTTGTAATGACAGTTTGATGGATGTCTCCCTTTCTGCCTCCTGAAAGTTACAAAGAATTGGTGGTTCCCTGAGTAAAAATTACGCTTAATGCCGTCCTTTGCTTTTGTTTATATACTCAAGTGTGCAAGAAAAGTCTTGTGCTGCTGGCAGTAAGTGGCTTTTTTAGGGCATCTTTAATGTTGCAGAAGGAACTCAACCTTCCCTGTAATCAGAGTGCTTGCAGAAGCACCTACACAATGTGTAAATTTTGACGATGGAGAGCCTTAAGCTGCACATAAATGACGCAGCTGGGCTTAAGAGAAGGAATGTTGGCCTGAAGATCCTGCCAGCAATCCTAGAGATGAGTCTCTGTTTTTATCCCTTGCTATGCTCCACCTCTATCTGCAAATGCCAACAGGGGCATTTCTGTTCAGGTGGAAGCTGGGATGGATTAATCTCTGCTTTCATGTCTTTGAAGAAAAGAAAGTGTCATCTAAAGGCTAAAACACAAGCCATAGGGGATGCATGGATTGGAGTTCAGTGTCACAAGGTTGCCCAATGACTATCCTTAATGATACTGAATTATAAGGTATTTTATGGATCTTTGATGAATTAATATTTATTATTTTCTTTCATACTTGGATGATGCAATACGAAGCCTGATCATAAAATCTTGAGATGATTTCCAGTAGTGAGGAGTCCTCCAGACTTTGGAGAGAGGGGTCAGAATTCAAAATGATCTCAGCAAACTGGAGAAATGATACTTGACATGTCATTAGTAAAATGGCATGCAGTAGAAGTGCATTGTACTACACTTTGGAGCAAGAAATCAAACGCTCGAATGGACTCCAACAACAAACCTATTAGCCAGCAGCACTGCAGAGGCAGATCTGAGGGTAACAGGGAGTTACAAGCCGAACATGAGTCAATAACGAGATTCTGTCATTTTGAAAAATAAAATAAAGTAATAAGTAAATGCATTCCTGGGAAAGTTTAATGGTTATATTGCACAGAAGACAGAGACGGGAACTATGACACCCAGCTCAGACATGGTGAGACATCAGCTGGACTGTTTTATCCATTTTTGGGACACTACCCGCTAAGAAAGATACAGACAAATGAGAAAGAATCCAGAGAAGAGCAACAGGAGCGATAAGAGATTTACAAAGCATGACCTATATGGAAAAGTTGAAGGAAATACGTTTGTTTAGTCTAGAAAAGAGACAAGCAGGAAAGAACATGATAAGAGTAAAATGTTTTCTAAAGAAAATGGTAATCAATTGATCTCAATGTCAGTTGAAAACAGAACAAGAAAAAGTTGGCTTCATTTGAGGTAGAAGAGACTTAAGAGATTAATGTGTGGTATTAGCAAACTTCTTTTTAAGTATGAAAGAAAAAAACAAAGAAAACCAGACTTGGTAAGTAAGTGGAAGGCACAGTACTGGAGGATTTAAGAATTTGGACAGATGTCAGTGATGATCTAAGTATATATAATACTTCCTCTGAGGAAAAATGGACTAGGTCGCCTGAGGTTTCTTTTAGCCCTACTGTTCTAGGACTGAGTGATTGTCTGTTCTTGGTTAAGTCACGTACACAATATTTTTACCATGAGTACATGAAGTCAGGCAGCTCATGTTGACTGTGGGCCTGAAGCTGCAAAGGGTTCAGCATCTCCAGCCGCCATGAAAGTGCAGGGTGAAGTGAGGGTTGTATCTGCTTCAGTATACCAGACCACAAGGAACCTGAGTTTGAAAGTGCTGGTCTTAACCCCTCTGTGCCATTTTCCTATGGCTCTAACTTCAGAATAACCATCATTTCTTTGCCTCACAGTGAATATTGTAAGATTGATTTCACCATAAATTTAGCAAGCACAACTCTTGCTGTTTATTTTCCACTAGTTTTCAGGGAAGACACAACAAAGTAAAACTAGAATTCCATGCTCAATGCTCCAGTGTTCCTGCATTCCCAGATGAAGGTCCAGAATACTAGTCCACGACTGGTTTTAGTTACTTTCTTATTTATGCATCTGCTGGTTACTCAAAGAGGTATGGTTCCTCACAGACTATCCCTGGCCACTCCCTTTTGCTAAACCTTATGTACTCCTTTCCATCCCAGTATGAAGAATAAGGACATCAAAAAGACAAACTTTTTGGGAAAAAAAAATCAAATCACTAAGCCTGGAAGCAAATGTTTTGGACAGCCTATGTATTCTATGAGAACGTAGGGAACCCAGTGCAGTGAGAGATTATAAAATCCTGGGATTTTCCAACAAAACAGCCTCATTATTTGCATTATTTCCTTCTGGAAGTGCTTCATTCGTAACCATCTCCACTGGGTTGCTGGGGTTTTTCCCTTTGGCAGAAAAGAAAAGCAAAGGTACATTCTGCTGTGAGCTACATAAACACAAATCCCATCCTTCATACAGGAACTCCAGCCCTACACACATGCATCTCACATTAAAACCCTGCAGCCCTAAGGCTGACTGCCTCTACCCGACCGGCTGTTTAATAACATAATGTCCAAAACTCAGCAAAGCGTTGCAAGTGCACGAGGTACAAGTTGCTGGCCAAACTTAAGCGTGTCCTTATGGGCTTTGCAGGTTGCTAATTCAGTGCTAAGCCAGGTGTTTAACCTGCTTAGGGGCCATGCCTCCAACCGAAAGCCCCAGGGGGGACAAAGGGGAGTGAGGTGAGTGACACAACTGCATTTGGCTGTGAGGAATGCTGGGGTTTGTGAAGGGCTCTGGCAGGGGGCTGACCCTTTTGCCGACAGTTGTGAAGTTTGTTTAGTAGCAGGGAGCCTCCTGTGAACCTAAAAACAATAGGGAAACAGAGTCCTGGAGAATAAATCTCACCCCCTGCCCTGGCTGCCTGTGCATTTGGCTACCAGAAGGTAACACATCTCCAGGAATGCAGGCAGTGGGGGGCATGCGCCTCCAAGAGCTGGGGAGTGGCCAGCACAAGCAGTGGGTGATGCCATTCACGGTGCTGCGAACTGCACTGATGAACTGCTGGGGAAAGCCTGGGAAGGATGGAGCCACTGCAGGCAAGATGCCCCCTACGACTGCTCCAGTTGCCTCTGCAGAGAGCTCTTCAGGAGCTCATCCCACAGAAACCACTAGTCCCCCTTTACTGCTTCCAGACATACGGAATTTTGTAGAAAGTGGACTCCTCCTCAAGGCATGGTGGAGAAGATCAGTCCAAATACGTCCCTTGCCCATACACAGGGGAAGCTCAGAAGGCACTAAGTTTTGGTCACTAGACAGGACGCAGCATAGGCAACAGGGAAACCTCTGTCCTATTAATAGTCCTCTGAGCTGCTTAGTCCTCCCCAGCGTTCATTTCTTAAATAAGATTATCCCTCACAGGCTTTACTTTGACCCTGCTGTAATTACTCCATTATTTCGCTGCTAAGTAGATATCTGTTAGGGCATTACATTGGGGATGCGATCTGCTGGAAAAAGGAAAATCAAAGAAACAAGCTGCAAATACCTAGTTATAAACACTGCAAGTTGTTTAAAGTGGGCACCTGTGAAGCTGATAGCTTTTAAAGATATACAGAAGAACTTACGTACAGCCCTACCTGTACATATATATATGTATATATGTATGCACATATATATGCTTTGAGCTAAGAAAGATGTTAGAACACAGTGGATCATCACTGGCATGTGCTTCTAATACTCCCTAACTATTTTATTATTATTTTGGTGAGTACTTAAGCTTGGATGCCCACTACAGTACACCAGTGGAAAACATCTCTGCAACGCAAGAGTGGCAGGGATATTTTATTCTGCTCTCTTAAAACAGGCAGAAATAACATTAAAGTACTTAAATTCTGGAAATACTCATCATCCCCATGCTATTAATATCACCTTAATAGCTCGCTCTATTTAAAGCAAGTTTCTTTCTTTGGGTTTTATTTTATGGGTGGCAAATCCTCATTTAATTCGCAGGATAAAAAAGTACAATCCTACAATTGGAAAAATTGGACTATATGGGGCACAAGCAATCTGCCAGAGCTATGAATAAAGGCTTTGCCACCGTCTTCAGTGGGAGACAGCCTGGCCCTGAAGTCTTTACAGCTTACACAAATCTCAGTTTTATTATTTGTTTTGGTTTTAATGTCATATGACTAATTTTAAGCAATAATATAGCTGCTTCCACTGTAAGGGTGACAGGCTAAAATTTGATACCTCAGTTATGGAACTTTAGATACAAGCTGTGTAATCTACCTTTTAGCCTTACCGCTTGCTTTTTTTCCATGAAGAAAATAAAGCATGCTCAAACCACTGGCACTATTTATTAGAGGACATAACGTACATATGAGGGTTTCCTTTTTCTTCAAGCATAGCCCTGATTTAATTCCATCAAAGAATGATGGAAAAAATAGAACAAAAAGTGCTCTTCTCCTTTTGTCCAAGAAAAGTAGAACAGCAACACTGATGATGCTGAAGAAACTGGATATCTTTTCGTGGTGCGTTGCCTTGGGTTTTTTTACAAGTAAAACTCATCTGTCTTAACCAATTTAAATAAAGTAAAAAGGCAACAACAGAAAAGAGGGATGGAAAACTTTTTTCAGCTTCAACACAAACTGAGGAAGTCAAAGCTATAAATAAGAAAGTGATATTTCAGTAAAAGTGTACACAGAGCCTGGCACTATGACAGGAAGAAATTTGGTTTTTAATTCTTCTCCAGGTAAGATAGATCATTCCTTGATCTTTTGTTCCAGCTTCCCACCAGATCCATGGGATTATTCTCCTTTTGGCAGCAAAAAAGGAGTTTGGCTGTCAATGCCCCTACCACTGACCAGTTTTGATGCACAAGCAAGTTATCCCTCCCTTAACAGAAGACTCAGCGTGCGAATGATTACCCTCCATCAAAGGACCAATATTAGACTGGGACTGAACTCTATTTCTAATCCCTGACGGATTTAGATGGCCAAACTACTGCCAAGGGTGATCTGCTGTCAAATCTACCCCCAGGATCTGGCAGCATTTCCAACAAGACATTAAGTACCTCGTATACAATAGGGAAAACACACTACCTTCTCTGTGATACTGATATTTCACTGTATCACTAGAACAGAACATCTATCCCCAACACACCAGCAGGTGTGGTAGTAATTTACTTCCTGCACATCACTGACTCAGATTTGAGAGTGAGAAGTGTTTTTTCCGGTTTTGCTTTTCTGTAATGAAGTTTCTTGGTAGTGTTTGAGAATGGCTGATATTACTGTTTGCAAATGGTCTGATGATGCTTCTTGCTTTCTTGTCAATTGTGGCATAAATCTCCACTAAAATAAATGGATGCACACTGGTATAAAACTGATGTAAAACAGAACTGTGGCTGCTGAATCTAAAGTGAAAGTCAAAGTTCACTCACTTGACAGTTAAGATAACTGTACTTCTACCAAGCTCTGTGGTTTTCACACCTTCGTATTTAGCGTTTGGATGTTTCCTTCTCTGCTTTCACAAAAACAGCGACATAAAAAATGGGTCGAAGACCTTCTCCTGCCAGGCAGGGATGGGGACCCAGCTCTAGATGGCTTCTGGTAGCATCCTGAGCACAAGCAGGAAGACTGCCCACACCAACCCAAATGCAGGACCATGATCCCACCACATGGCAGGATCAGAAGTGCCACTGCATTGCCAAAAGATATTACATCCCTCATTGCATCAGACCAAGGCAATGCTACAATCACCTGTAAGAGTGGCAGGAGATGGCATGCCAGGGAGGAGGAGAAGGCACACTGTAATTAAGACTTGCCTTTGTATTTTATTTTGCACGTGCATGTGAGTTAAATGGCCTCATTTAAGGTAAAGTAGTATCACTTCCACTGGCTGAAGTTTCTAAAAGCTGCCTATCCTAAACGTAAGCATAATTCGTTTTGTTGGAGTTTCTCTGTTACGCAGTTTTGGTATGCACACATGATGGTACATTCCTTCCACATCTCTAATTTTGTCCAGAGGCAGCGCCATTTATTGCTGCTTCGCTGCACTGAAAAGCAAACTTACGCCTGTATGCAAACAAACACAGCAGCACACTCACACATGCTAAAAATGACATTTTTGTGTCTGCTGAGAAGGAAAAAGAAGGATTAATTATGCACAAATATAACAACTTTCTCTAACTCTGCCTAGAGATGTGAAAAGAGAAGTGGCCCTGTAATCACGTCTCTTCTGAGAATACTGCCATATGGTTTTAACAGAGGTTTATTTCCTGAAGCAAGAGAGGACTGCAGATTCTCAATCCAACTAAAATAATTATGCAGACAATTTCACTCCATTACTTTCAGTGGAACCCAAGCTGTGTGGTCCTCACATGCTTGCTGACACCTTTAAAGAGACATTAAGCCATTTTTACATAAAATTCCCTTAATGGGTGGGATGTAGGATGAATTTCCTGGAAGATTAGCACCTGTCGCATTGCATAAGGATTGCCTCTCACTGCTGCATTAATTCCCTTCGGCTGGTAGAGAGCAAAACTGCGACTGAAGCCCACAGAATACAGAGCAACAAAGCATCAACCGTCTCTACAAAAGGAAACTTCTCTCCTTGTTGAGGTTTCCTATGCAATTATTTTACCTCCCACATCTGACCCTGAAATAGCACAGGACTTAAGTACAAATGGGTGCCCCACATTAAGTACAAGGAAATTGAAATACAGCCTTGAATTTCAGTGCTGGGTTATGTTATGAGCACAATGTGGAGAGTTTGCTGACAACTTTTTACAGACCCACCCTGAGCTGCAGATCTTTCTCCTCAACTAGATAGACAGATCACAGTACAAAACTTCCAATCTTTCAATCAACAATGGGTAAAAATCCAGGCAAAACAAAACCACTTTGACTCAAAACAATAAAGTGTGTATTAAAACATCACCTATCCAACTTTGAACGTGAACTACAGGGATCCTGTAAAAACAGGGATGTTAACCAAGACACACAGTGATTAAAGGGTATTTCAAAGGGAGAACAGAGACCACCCTTAAAGCATGGAAATATCCCTTTTGGAATAAAATGCAAACCGGCTTTTTTTTTTTTTTTCAGCAACTGTGTCCTATTTTACAGTAGCTAGTTTATGGAATTCGCAAACATACTCCATTTCAGACTAGCAAATCCAATTAAATCAGAAGAAAGTATACACATACTTTTAGTGTGCCAATCTGCCTATGGTGCTAGAAAGACTTAATTCCCTGTAGCAAGAGGGTGAGGGAAGGGGAAGAAGTTTTGCCACCAGATCAGTGAATTTCTCATAGTGTAAAATGCTGATTTCTTCAGATCAAAAAGGTAAATGTAAAGAAAAAACAACCGGGATTATGAGATCAGATCAGAAATCAGCAGCAAACCACAGGGCACAACTGAATAGTGCACAGGGTTGTTTTCAGGATGGTTTGCAAATCTTGGTGCAGCTTGAGGCTACTGAACAAGCACCTTCCTCTGTCAGGCATGGGAGCTCTGCAGCAGTTAATGGCACACTCCGCATGTATGTGGCCTGAGCAGCGAAGAAACTGAGCAGGAAACATGTTTCTAATCTTTTTCTAGAGGCAATTTCAACATTATGCTATAGATAAATTATGGTAATGTAAATAGTAAAATCCATTCCTCAATTCTTTGGCTTGGTGTCTGCCACCACCTTAGGTTTCCGCAGGCACGATGAGCACAGGATGCTCTCCTATGAGGCAAAAGTTTGTGCTCCACTCCTGATGGTGCCATATGCAAGGCAGTCTCCTCTCTGCTTTCCCTTCCACATTTTATCCCTTTGTGTTGAAAACTCTGAGGAATTTTCTCCCATTTCAAGTCTGAGGAGCATGGTATCAAAAAATCCCCCTCCTAGCTGTGGTGTCAGTGTGTCTTACTACAAACCAATTGTGCCTCTGATAAAAAATTAAAGTGTTTTGACCATTACCAAAGCTGCTTTTACTAATACAACCGAATAAGGTCGGTTTGTTAAGTCAACAGTACTTTCTAGGTCCCATGCCCAAGCAAAACACTCTGAATGAGCCTTTCAACACAGCGAAGAAATACTGAAGACGTTAGCGACAGCACTGTCTTTCTGTGACACTAAAAAAAGCTACAAACATATTTTTGTCCAAGCTGGATTTAACAATGCTTTCTCTCCCCCAAACTTTCTGTTTTTAAAACAAAACCTAAATTTCGGGCCAATGTTTCCTGTGGTGATCATTGTGGTTAAACAATTATTTGTGAGTTCTGCATGCTTCATAAAGTCTCTCAGCTCCGTAGCAGAAGAACTGCTTGTCAAGTGAAGTGTGGCAATTGGAGACAGAGGTTAAACCCAGCAGAAATGGGTTAACCAGATCCAGCTCTCCTCTGAATTTATGGCAAAACTCTCACTTGCTTCAAGAGAAGCAAGATTTGGGCTGATACAGGTATTCAAATTAGCCTTTAATTTTGTAGGGAGAGAAGTGGCAGCTTGTCTTGTGTTATTTGCCGAAACAGGAGGAAAATGCTCAAAAGGATAAGAGTTAAGGGTTTGGCCAGCTGTCCTACTCTTCATGCTACATGCCACAAACTTCTAAAGTGGATTTTGGGGAAATTACCCATAGTGGTTTTGAGGTTTTAAATAAGGACCAGAAAAAAAGACAGGAAAGCTGCACTCAAACACTGATTAACTCTATGAATGGGTTTAAATTTCTGACAGTTGAACTCAAAGTTCAAAGAGGTAACCTGGTTTATCAAGATATAACCCTGCTATGAAATTATTTAGGCAAAATGTCACCTTCTTCCTTGAGCAGGTTTTGGCTCTCCAGAAGTAGCACCCATTATTTTTTTAAGTATTAAGAGTAATGTATTTAACACACTTTTTTCCCAGTCTGACACGGACAAGTGAGACCAAACCTGCAGAGAGACTTGCTCAACAGGCAGGACCATGACTACGTAAAGTTATTCAAGCTTAGTTTATCAACAAAAATAAGCACCAGTGGTTTAAAAATGACCAGCAAGAACTGTCCTCACCAACAAATACCATCAGGTAATTTGGGGACTTTGCAGAAAAGTCAGGAACTCAGCAGTCATATATAAAACTGTGCTAATCACATAAAGCAGCAGTGAAAACTCCTCTGTGTATGGTTTATAACAGTGGGCATTCATGGACCAAAATTAACATGCCGGTGAACATACAATGAGATCTGTGACCACAAATGTTAACAACCTTAGTTTTATGACACATCCTGAAGGCAAAACTTCGGAAAATGCCAGTGTTCCCTTGGTCTTTTCAGAAATGGCACAGCCTGTTGGTTCCCATCTCGACAGGGATTTCCATTCCTCTTAGCTCTTTCAGATGGAACCTGTTACAGCTTTTTTTCCCCACAGCTGGACACACTGGATGTGCATTTACCTGACTACTGTATGCAGGTTTGGACTCTTTTGTCCATGTCAGACGGGGGAAAAAGTGTGTTAAATATGTGACTCACAATGCTTCAGAACTGATGGGTAATACTTCCGGAGAGCCAAAACCCTCTCAAGGACAGAAAGGAATCTGCCCTGTACTGAGGTCTACAGAAAATTGTCAGCACTGAAAATAACAATTTAATGGGACATTTCATCAATTAATCTTGAAATTATGGACTTGTTAGACATCATTCCCTTCCCATGAGCACTGCTCAGCATTTATTAGCGGGTCTTAGAGCACTCTGGGTTATGCTCTGTCTCATGTCTTAAAAATCACTGAACTTAAATTAACATGATTAATATTGATAAAATTCAAACCATTCTGGATCCTTGGCTTTTAGAATCATAGAATCATAGAATAGTTAGGGTTGGAAAGGACCTTAAGATCACCTAGTTCCAGCCCCCCTGCCACGGCCAGAGACACCTCCCACTAAACCATGTCACCCAAAGACAACTTTTAAGGGAGCAACTAAAGGGGGGAAACATTTATCACCTAGCAGCACACAAACAGTATTCACTTATTTTTTTCCCTGCCTTTTTCCATGTTTGATTCCTTACAAACCTAATGCATGGCTTCCTCCAGAAACACAGACCTGCAAACATTTCTTTTTTGGTATCTTTCATTATCTTATTTTTCTCCTCTTATCATTTGCTGTACATGTATTTCTAGATGCTTTTACCTCCTGCCATTCACTAACCTTTCATTGCTCTAGCTCTAATAGCACTAGACATTTAAGTCTACTTTGCTGTGAACTGTAAGCCTTTACAGATGGTATACTACTGGAGAAGTTACTTATTTCTTGACTCTACCAGGTACCCTTTACTTGATGGCTACACCCTGGCCAACAAGTGCGGAGCAGCAGGACAGGATTCACCGTTTCCACAGCTTTTCTTTTCTACTTGAACTTTTCTACACCAGCACTGCAAGGAAAGGGAGGGACATGCTGGACAGTAACAGAAGAACACACCTAGCATCCCAAATTACTCCCATGTGTTCACTGTTGCTAATGAAAGACAAGGTTAGCACACAGGAGAGGCTGCATTTCAGAAATATTTATATAGGCAGCACGGAGAAGTGACAGAGAAGCAAGTTATTAATTACAAAATACAACAAAAAAGGTCACAGCAGTACTATGAGCAAAACTGAAATGGGATTTCAGTGACTGCTCTGGTACCTTGTATTTAGAAATGCATGGAGCCAAAATTTTCACAAACAACTTGACAATTTATTACTGTCTGCAATGCAGAAATGGATTGGCCAAAAACTGGCAAAAAAAAAAAAAAAAATTCCTCATTAACGTCAGGCTGCAGAATTTCAGATTAAAACAGCCTGAAGGCCTTCTCCTTTCTAATAGATCTCAACTTTTTTATACCCCTAAGGTGGGAAATGACCAACTAGGTCTTGCAGCAGCAGGTTTATGGCTAATACTCTTGCCAGTATTTCCAGGAGAAGCCTCTGTTTTCAGGGTTTTCTGACACTGCTGCAGAGCTCACTCAGACTAACATTTATTTATTTATTTTTTGCACAACAAACTCTATAAATTTTTAAATAACGCTTTAAAAATAAATCCTGCTAAGGCACTCAGCAAATGGGAACTGACTTTTTTGGAGCTCACTTTCCGTTCCCAAAGCAGAAGCGGATCTATGCGAGATGTTTAATTGAAAACCGGTCACTGTCCACAGCCCCTGCTATTCATCACAAAGCTTGGATGTGCCATCAGCATGGGGGGTGAGCAAGCCCAACACAGTCAGGGCTGTGTTCACATGGCCTCTTCAGGTTACAGCTGTGCCGGCTGATGAGGTTATCATGCCTGGCCTTTTTCTGCTGTCAGTCACTTGTCTTCGACCACAGCTACAGCTGACTTGGAGCAGGACTCTGCTAAGCCAAGTCGTTTTGACTGATGCTGATCAAAGGAGCATTGGGGAATGGTGTTGTCCTTAGACAGCACAGCCGTGGCTGGGACACCCCAGGAGCCCTCAGGTCCCCTGCCCATGGGATTCCTCCTGCTAGAGGATGCACAAGGCAGAGTGATGTGCCTTCCCCGGATACGGATTTATTGTCATGCTGGTCTAAAGGGCTCACAAATTTCCCAATTTCCCTGGAGACCTGAAGGGGGGCTAAGGCACTTAAGGCAGATGCCTTCACTCTGACACCTTCTGCTTTTCCTACTCTATTTGCAGTAGGTTCTGCTAATCAACTTCCTCCACTGTTACATGGGCACGAGAAATAAAATCAAAGAATGGTTTGGGCTGGGAAGGGCCTTAAGATCATCCAGTTCCAATCCCCCTGCTATGGGCATGGCCACCTTCCACTAGACCAAGCTGCTCAGAGCCCCTTACAACCTGGCCTTGAACACTGCCAGGGATGGGGCAGCCTCAGCTGGGCAGCCTGTTCCAGTGTCTTACTACTCCTTATATTCTACCTAAATCTCCCCTGTTTTGCTGAATGCAAAGTCCACCTGAGCTCAGGAAGGATCTGACCTATCCTCTCTTTTCCTCCCTTACAAAAATCTTATCTTAATCCACAGGAAAAAGATGGGAGATTCCCCATGGACATGCACATTTATGAACATCCATGAACCACCCATATTTACGTGTATAAGAATCAAATGTTGTTACGGACACTGAAAGTTTGTTAGGGACAGATACCACTTACTAGACCACTGCAGACACAGAATAAGGGAATGATCCAGAGGATTGTGAGTTAAGGAACTGGAAATCCTCTAGTTCAAAGCAGCTGCATAAAGTAGAAAACCCACACTCACTGCCTTCTCAAATCCCTTGTCTAAGGAGGGTTGTAACATGTTAAGGAAGAGCAGATTAAGAATATGTTGTTATAAATCCAGAGGTACAAGTGTAGGTAACTCACTCTGAGATTAAACACCTAGATGAGTTATTACTCACCGAAAGGCAAAAGCAATGCTGAACTGCAACTTACTGAGCCAGGCTGATAGTCTGCCCATGCTCACGGTGCAGTCTCACTTTCGCGCACGCAGCTCACGATCGTGCTCGTTGCCTATGTCCCGGAGAACTGTTGCAACTTCGCCCTACTCAGCAAGTAAAGCAGGCCACAAGGGATTTCAAAAGCACGTTTCTTAAATCAGCAGTTGGTTCTTATATGCTAAATATTACAGACTGTGGGAATTACAGAGTTCAAGGTGAACTAATGCAAGCTATTTTTCCAATAGTTTCCGTTAGCTTTTTAATTCTTCCAATAGCTTCCAATGCAAGCATATTTTATGTGCAAGCTATATCTCAGAAGTCAAGACTGGTAAAATTTAGGGCCTAAAATACCTGTCAAAGTTTCTCAGAAGAAGTCTCTCTCCAACCAGACTGAGAAGTAAAATAAATCTGTTTTTGAATGCGCCCCTCAAAATGCCATTCTCCCATGAGCAACAGTGCTTGTGGGCTGACAGAGAAATGGCAAACTGTTTTTATGCAAGCCAACAAACCCAGCTATGTTAAGGGATTTAACAACTAATTTTTAAAAGAGAATGTAAATGGTGATCTAAAAATTGGCTGCACTATTGCCAGTACAGAACCACCCAGATACACAGCCAGCTCCTGGAGTAGAATGGGTTACCATGTCCTGGACCTGGATGGTAACCATCTGCGCATGTGCTCCCTGCCTGTGGCAAGTGTGCAGCAATTCTGCTTATCTTAAGCCTCTTTTATTGAGGGCTAAGCTAAATCAAATCAACTTACATTTATGGTGGGCCAAGAACACCTTACTGGGCAGCTGCTGTGGCTCAGCTGACATGTGGAAACACAGACATCCCCTGTAACTTGATCATGCGTCTAAGCCCTGAAATTTTCTCAGTATGGACTCAACTGCAGGCTGAAATTAAGTGCAATTTCAGGTCTACCTTCTTTCAGACTGAAGTGGTGCACAGGCCTAGTGTTAACACTTCACAGTAGGGCAAATTCCATGCATACATACCAAACCTATAATGATTCTGTAAGTTAAATATAAACAGTTTTGTTTGTGTTGAAATATTTGAACATCTGTCTAACATTGGGAGCCTGAAAAATAATACACTACTGCACAGGAATCAAATCATAATTATGGAATAGAAAACAAAAACTCATGATATGTTGTTTCATAAGCATGCTGTACTATTATATGTATATATATCCATATACATAATGAAGGACAATGTAAAAAAACCCCAGTGAAGACCAGTAAGAAAAATTTCAATGTTAAAAGTCTGTCTCATTGAATAAGTGAGACTGCAGTTGGAAACACAACAGACATTTGTACTCAAGTCTTCAACATTTCAACTGTCTTAGAATGTAAAAACAACAAAAAAACAATGGTGCTCTCATGAAAAGGCCAAATTCACAATGCGGAGGCTGCTCCTCCCCATCAGGCAGGGCATTCATTATTATTTTAAATATGCAGAGCCTAAAAAGCTATAATAATATTTGAGCATGGTGTGTATCCTTTTAATTCGGCACATACTCATCTTGTTATTCCATCAGGCACTTGGTATCAAAGGTTTTCTTTATGTGCAGGTGTGAAAGCTGTGTGTACAAATTAAGGAACTATCTCACTAGCTATTCAGTCTGGAGGAGCACATGAAAGAACCTTATTATAACAACCCACGGGATTTATTTTTACTCTAAACTAGGACTCCCAGGCTCCAGAGCTGCTCCTGTCCTCTTTGCATATTCAAGACTGACATGTCAAATGTATTTGGTGAATTTGTTTTCAAGTGAGCTGTGCATCTCAACGGGTGCGAGCAATCCATTCAAATTCATGTGTTTTTTCAGTTCAGGTAGGGAAATGGCCTTGCCCTCACAAAGTGAAGTTTGCCAAGGCCTGTGCCCTCCCTGCAGCTCCAGATGGTTGTAACTTCAGTCATATATCCTGGCCAGTAGTCTCAAGGTTGGGGTTAAACAAGCAGTTTGTTCCTCTCTTACATAAGCACCGAAAGACAATACTACATTTGAGCTCATAAAAATATTTTAATTTGTGATGATTTCCAGACAAGTATGTAAAAATTAACTCAGAGTTGATGCCCACTTGCTTAAATTTCATTCATCTGGGTTCAAATTATTTGCTTAAAAGAAGAGACATTTCCTTTTATACATACTTTGGGTTCAACCTCTGAAACCATTGCTAGAAATTAGTCCTAACCACCCAGTCGGCTGCCTCAGAAACCAAG
Organism: Psittacula echo; assembly: GCF_963264785.1. Taxonomy (NCBI): domain Eukaryota; kingdom Metazoa; phylum Chordata; class Aves; order Psittaciformes; family Psittacidae; genus Psittacula; species Psittacula echo. The sequence goes on from NC_137738.1 coordinate 103,761,949, forward strand.
CTCAAATCCATCACTTTAATGACATCAATAACAAATACACAGCTTTAAAACCTATTGTGAACAGTGGCATACCAAGAAGCATGTGTAGCTGTCATCTCGTTAGTCACTAGAAAAACACCAATGAAACCAAAAGAGCCTAACCATGACAAATTATTCAAGAGTTTAACCTGAAACATTAATGAGTGCTAAATAGCTTGTTTTCATGCTTGCTTAAGGAGATTTGTTTAAAATCCCACCAACCTCCCCTGAACATCGCTTGGCGAAACTGTTCATTCTTGTCAAGCTGGTTTTCCTATTCCAGCTAAAACAGCAGGTTGTAAATGTTTAGTTAAGGATGGCTGCCTTCCCCACCCCTCAAGACACACATGCGCATGGAGACAACCCCATAGTTGTAAAGCTTCCTCCCCTCAGCTGCGCTCAAGTACTTTCTCAAAGTCAGAAAGTGTATGGTTGATAAAAACACGTGCACCTGATTGCAGTCATTTACCAGTCAATGGTAAATGACCAGTCAATGGTAAACAAAACAAACCTGAAAATAATATCTATCCACCCAGCAGTTTAATCTTTCTAGCCTTTCTATTTTGTCTGGTTTTCATCTCTCTGGGCTGTACTAGTGTAAAGCCCCTAAGGAGGCACTAGAATAGCCTGGTAGTTGCCATTCTCTGAAAGCAGCACCAAGTGTTTAACCCTGAGTAAAGGCTGATTTAGTGAGAGGCTTACTCCTACAAGCCACCTTTCCTTCCTGCAATGCCTTCAAGGAGTTGAAGGTATTGGGATCTGGAGCCTAAAACAACTACATTGCTGATACAGCAATACAGAGCAGCGAGATATGGTGGGAGCTCAAAGCTAACAGGACAGAAAAAAAAAAAGCACCCATTTGTCCATCTTGAGGATGGATAAATATGAAGTAAAAACAAATAAATAAATAAATAAACATGTTTCCATTTATTAAAGGAAACAGAAGCTTTCTGACTCATACTGTGATATACCTTGGATGGGAATATGCCTTAAAAACACAACTTGAGTAAACAAACACCTTGATCCTCACCTTCTTCCCATATCCACGTCATTTCTGGGGTAGGGTAGTGCCAGAATTCGCATTTCACACAATGGGAACTGAGGCTGAGAGAAGGAGGTTGGCAATTTTCACTGAAGTTTGGTTATCTGCTTATAGGGATTTTCAAATGCTCAAACGTCATAAAGTTGTCAGAGGCAGATGACAGACCTGGAGAACCCACGTTCAAATGTATCAGTCACTAAACCATCCTCCTACATCCCTGACTTACTCAGGTGGGTGCAGAGTGCAGGTCTTGAAAACTTCCTGACATGAGAATTAAAGGAGGAAAAAAAAAAGGCATAGGGTAGGAGTGTTTTGTTCTCTTTAAAAAGAAACATTTCTTCTAACAGACAGCCATTATGCCGATGTTCCAGATATGCTAACATTGCTTTTTGCTATATACAGTCTAAATCGTCATTCAAACAAGACATGTGCAGGCTTCCAAAACAGGAGCTGTCTCAAACGCACTCCAAAAAACTGCACTGTACTTCAACGTAAAACTGCTCTTCAGTCCATATGGGAGATCTCAAGCATTTGCTGAGTCTGGCTTTATTTCTAATGGAATTTACGTTGGAGAAACCATTTTATTTTGACCAGCTTAGTTTTCATGCCAAACTTTTTTTTCCCTTTTAAATTTTGAGCCAAATTTCACATGACAGACAGTATCCTCTTTGAAGAGATGACCAAACAGATGTAAGTGCTCCCTGTTGCATATGAGCCCTAAAATCTAATCTCTCCCTGAACTCATGTCCTTACAAACATGTGAAGCCCCCTCAGAACTTTAAGTTGTTCTGCATACTGAACGCAAATTAAGTGAGGGGTTTTGGAATTTTTTTAATAACTCGTAAAGTTGGGAAGTTTTCCGCGTGGATTCTGGAACCCGAGCGCAGGGCACACTGAACTAATTTAAAAATGTAAATATAAAAAGATATGACCCATAAGTGACAAATTAAAGAGGGAAACGTAAACGGTTTGCAGAGTGCACTGCCCTCCACCGCTGAGTGCTTACACAGTGCAGCCACTCTGGGGTCAGCGTTTTCTGGCAGCTCCAGACAATAAAAAATGCATAAACTTGCCGCACATGGTAAAGCTACTGTGTCTGACATAACACTAATGCAGAGGCCCAGAGAGGTGACTGAACCCTGGCTCCCAGCTGCATCAATCCCTGTTTTAATCACCCTCCTGACAACACTTCTCTTTCAGCTCTCAAGCTGCTTGGCTCCTGAGGATGGGAACACCGTGGTAGCAAAAGACATGGGGGAAAGCTTAAACAAAGTTGGAGCAGTGACGGGAATAAAACTGCCTGTGAAGGTGCCTTTTGCCCAGCACTCAAACCTGCCTCCAAAGAAGTTTAACTTCAAATAAAAAACAATGCAGCTCTCTGCTCATCCCTTCACTGCTGCAGCTCCTTCACTGTTTCTTGAAGCAGCTTCAAGTAGAGAGTGTGTGTTTTGCTCAGGAGAAGGGAAAGATTTCTATGAGAGAGCAGATCTCAAGTATTACTTGCAACACTGCCTGCTTCTGATCAGCTCCTCCAATTTACAAACCTGTTAAAACAACTCTTGTAGGTTTTAAATGGGCCCAACATCTTCAGAAGCTCTGAGTCACGTAGGAGAGGAAAAGGTAACAACAAGTAAGTAGTTTCTCACTGGCTGACATCAAGGTATCCAACCCACCACAGACCCTGCCTCTGGCTGCACCTATCACCCAGATTATTTCTGAAGAAGGACTGGTCATTTGCCCCAGATGTTACATAGCTCTACACCCTCCCCAGGAGGCTCTCAGGAGCCTGAAGTGCCTTTCTCCACATTCACTGACTCCACCTTGGCAATGATACAAGGACTGGATTTTGCCCATCAAGAGGTTCCAATGGTGCACAGACAAAGACCGAGCTGCCTTCAACTGAGCTAAGGAGGGCTTAGAGAGCAGTGCATAGCCAGCCCCAAGGGATATTTAGAGCAAAGTTTGGAGGGTTTTTTTCTATATTAATTTCCTGTGGTTGTCATCCTTAAACACACGCGGGTTTTGCCTAAAAACACTCTTTTTCAGAAGCACTACTGACTACATTGTCACTCTCAGTTCGGCAATGGGGGACCGAGGTGCAGGAGCACTCACAGCGAGGAGCTTTGAGTAGTTCCAGTCTACAGCCCAAACTTCTCTCTGCTCGCGCTCCATGTGTGTTGCAGCCTGCACAACGTGTGTGTGGACTGTGCCAATTCAGTTGAAGTGTACGCACACCAAATTACTCCTCTGAAGAGGCAATGGGTGGGGAAGGAGAGTCCTGCCAAACGCTGGTGCCTGGAGGCATGCTGCCTTCTAACCTGCAACGCCTCCAGAAGCCCTGCAGGCTGCGGTGGCCCTTGTTTTATCTTTTACAAAGGTTGTTGCTCTCTCCAACACGTCCCCAGCGTGCAGGCAGGAGTCACGTCATGCTCTCATGTGCTGCTGGAGATGGCATCTCACTTGCTGCCTGCCCATCACCAGCCAAAGACCTGTTGAAGTTGATGCTGGAGCTGCTGCAACCCATGAGGAGACCCTGCCAATTGCCAAGTTAATCTTCTATGCAGGATTTACACTGAAGCTAATGGATTATTCTACAGCGCAAATTAATACCACAGTAGATTAAATATGTTAGAGGTGGGGCTCGTAGGACTGCCTATCATTAAAGCTGACCAATGTTTCCCATTATAAGGCCCGATTTTCAGTTGCATGCAAGTTTACTGAACTTTGACTGTTTGCATCCCACTTTTTCTTGCATGATTAAAGAAGACATTTCTTCAATTTCCACCAAAATGTCTCAGACATTTCTGGAAATAAGTGCAGGGAAAACGTAGCGCCTTGAAAAATACTTATGGCAACCTTTTCCTGAAGCAGCTTTTTTTGTTGCTGTATTTTGGAATGGAGATTTGAAATTCAGCAGTTTGGCTTTTTTCTTGTAGTTTTTTTTTTTTTTTCCAGAATCTCCATGGTAATCCTTCCAGATTTGGTAAAATTATAAAACTTTGAAAAATAAAATTTCACATAGTGGAGTTTTCTTAGATTTTATCAGCTAAAAGCTTTGATTACAGCTTGGCAAAAGTAGCTGATTGCTGGCCCACAGACTTTATGCTCCTGCCACATGATTTTTTGTTGTGACAATAGTTAAGTTGCTTAAACCAAAGTGTTCACAGATCATATTCACTGTGGGTTCATACTTTCCCCAGTGCCTGGTATGAGACCTTCAGATTTATTCTTCAGGAGTACTGACCATTCACCACTAACTCAACCTGAACACTATATATTGTTATATATAACATTATGAACACGATATATTATTAGATCTCTAAAAAATAAGAATAAAAGCAAGTGGGTGTGTCCCATCCCACAGGACATTGCTGTCCTATGGCTAAACCAGCACATGCTCTTACAGTGAAGGACTGTTTTGTCATATACACACGACATGCATGAATTAAAGCTGCACTGATAACCATACTCTTGGCACGTCCCAAATCTGAGTGCTCAGACATGGACTTTTCCTACTGTGATTTTTGTCTGTAGTGTACTCACAAAACAAAACTTAGAGCTAGAAGTATCTGCCCTTTAATCAAAAAAGATCTATTTCTTTTATGATGACAAGTTATTATTTATCTGGTGTGAAAGTATACCCTTGTTACATACCTTAAATCTGTATTTATTACTTTTTACACCAAGTCACCAGAGAAGAATAGTTCTCGTTTTAATTCTTAGTGTTGCATGGCATGTATATAGTTAGTCATATATATATAGGTGTTTACTTTGCACCCACATGGAAGTAAACATGCTTCCCGAAAGCTCCCTTCATCCTTAAGCTGGGTCTAAAGAACAGTCACTGTTATCTGCTCTTTGCAAGCACCAACCTGTCTCCTACCTGTCTATAATAAAGACTATCTCTACAAGCCAATTGCTATAACACTTCTGTTTTGCTGCCATCTTTCAGGAATAGCAAATATCAAGGACAGTGAAACTAATAACATAGATCAGTAGGTCTGTGTACATGCAAAATGAAAACCCTACCTAAATACTGAGTCTGAGTATCCTTCATGTGCTGTAATTGTCCTAATTCTCACGGGTGCTTATGACTGTGGGTCATACCACAGGCAATGAATACTGTGGCGTGAGACCTCTTCACGGCACTAATAGACATACCCTGGGCTCACTCTTCCAAAGCGAAAGATAAAGGCTAATTAAACTGTCTGCCGTGAAGCTGATGAGGATCACGTATAAAAGCCAGACTGCTGCTGAGCTGTAGGGGCCACAGCCTCTGGGAGTGGAACAGTAACTAACAAGCACATCAGCATGGGGAAAGATGTTTTAAAGCAGTATAGACATTTCTGCGTTGAGCACCTGGGAGTTTCAACCAACCAGGCACGGAAAACATAGAAGATCACACAGTGGTTATTTATGTCTAACGAGGAGGGGTTCACCTACAACCTAAATTGTAACAAGCTTCAGAGAGCAACTCTTCAATGTGGCTGCTGAAAAACCAGGCACTAAAGCCCCCTTTTAAAAGGTTTAAAGAACAATAAAAAGGAATATAAAGAAGCATTTCAAAGCTGTGTGTTGCTGCAGTTGCCAGTAAGCCAGGTAGCTTGTTTAAAGTAGATTGTTTAATGCCGATTTATTGTCTAAATACCTGCACGGCACTGAGCACCAGGCCTGTGGCCCACGCTGCTCTGCATTCCCTCTGCAGTTAGTGCTCACTGCCAATCTCCCTCAGAGATATGCACACTGACACTTGGAGATAGTTAGGGTGGGAAAAACCAGCCTCTAACACATACATACACCTCGCTCTTGACTGCAATGGGCCAGAGATGACCTACTGAGACACCACTATATCTAGCATTTAGGCAACTACAGTTAAGGAGAGTCAATTCACCCTGCGCCTCTGAAAAATTGCCCCGTATATTCCTTTACAAAAAGGATTTTCCTTTTGACTGCTCAGCTGATGAATTAAAACACTGAATCATTTACATTCACAGCTCTATTGCTGAACCCTGCTCTGTAGAATCATAGGATCAACTATGTTGAAAAAGATGCTCAAGACCCTCAAGTTCAACCATTCTCCAAGGTCTGTCAAGACCACCACTAAACCATGTCAATAAGGGCTTTGTCTAATGGTTTTTGAACACTTCCAGGGATGGTGACTCCACCACTTCCCTGGGCAGCCTGTTCCAATGCCCGACTACCCTTTCAGAGAAGAAGTTTTTCCTAATATCCAGTCTAAACTTCCCGTGGTGCAGCTTGAGGCCATTACCTCTTGTCCTATCACTTCTTATTTGGGAGAAGAGACTGACTCTGATCTCACTCCATCCTCCTTTCAGGCAGTTGTAGAGAGCAATAAGGTCCCCCCGAACCTCCTTTTCTCCAGACTAAACTACCCCAGTTCCTTCAGCTGTTCCTTGTAAGACTTGTGCTCTAGATCCTTCATCAGCTTCTTTGTCCTTTCTTGGACCTGCTCCAGTAGCTCAGTTATCTCTCTTTTAATGAGAGGCCCAGAACTGAACACAGTCTTTGAGGTGTGGGCAACATTTCTGTGTACAGAGGTAGCAATTGTATTACAGCATTGGTTTTGCAAACAATTGTTCAAAGACATCAAAAAAGACCAGAACTGGGAGCAGGCTCATAGTGGACCCATAGCCCAGATCATCAAAGCTGAAGAATGTCCAATGTAAAAGCAAAAAGCATGTTCCACAGATCCAAAGTTTATGGTGGTAAGAGACCCGAGGAATGAAAAGTCAAATTATTCTTAATTTAATTGTACCCTAGAAACCTGGAACCAACTCTATTGCATTTCATATGTCTACAGTGCTTGATAAATTCACTAGATTTATTGAATTAATTGAAGGATACTGTTGTCTAAGAATCTGAACCTATGTCCTTTATTATGTATGCACACATGCAAAAAATGTATAATACGTTCTGCACTCCTTGCCAGTGGTTTGTAGCATACAGCGACTGTGTATTATATTTTCAGGTCTCTATTCTTTTCCAGCTTCTGTACTGAGAAACACAGGTCTGAATTTTCAAAATACAATGAATAATTGTGAGTACTAGTACCTTTTGATGGGTAATCTCTGGATTTCTGATCTCTTTTAATATAACCAGTTAAAATTGGGTTTCTTTTGCAAATCTAATCTAGTATTTACCATACGTAAACAAACACATACTATATCAGTGCCTGCCAGTGCCTAATCCTTTCCAGGAAGATGCTGCACCAGTGTGAAGCTGTTGTACATAACTGCCTACCTGTCTCAAAACATACAATGATCTTGATCCCCATTTCTAGCAAATAAATTATAAATGCACGAGCTGGACTTATCAATTTCTTCCACAGCACACTCCTTGGTGCTTGTAGAGGTGAGGATTTTCTTGTTGAGCTCCAAGAGCAATGAAACTAAACACCATCAAGTGCCTCTGACTGCACGTGACATTTAAGACCATGTCTACTACTGTGGGAATGAATGAATGAGAAAGCATATGAAGGTTTAAGGAAGCAGACAACTAATTGGCATTACTCACATGGATTACAGACAGGCAGGAAGCAGATTCTACACTTGCAAGCACCCTGATTAATACTTGTTTGGCATCCTGAATTTAAATTAGCTGGGCTACTAAAGAAGCAGGGTATTATGAAGTGGGAGCAAAGTTCACAAAATGAAGGTACAAGAGTTTGATGGAAGCAACAAACATTTATGCCAGCAATAATCAGGTAAAAGGGTTTGCCTTCCCACGCTGTGGGAAAGATTACATCTCAGAACCAAAGGAGAACGGGCAGCATGTTAAGTATGGAAAAGGAAGGAACAATTCATATATTCTGATGTGAAGCAGGGAATTTCAAAACTTGAAAAATCTTTAAATGTGTTCCCCAATATTCTTCATTTTTAGGTAACACTTAATAAAGTGTATTATCACCTTTAAGTTGTTTCTTCTGCAGCTGCAATATTTTAGTTAGTGTCAGAATTTTATTGAATACTATGCCTTAATTACCTGAGTTTTAATCTGAGCGTTCACACAACCCAAACTGAGTAGGACCTGAGAAGTACTTGACTACTGAAATCCTGCAAGAGGTGGTAACAATGCCTTAGCTGATAGCATCAATTTTTAAGGCATGTGTGTATTGCAGTCATTATGGCAGCTGTATAGATACTTCAAAGACAGTTTTAAACTATTCCATACATTGTCAGAATTGTAGCATGGACTGCTCACATTTCAACCGAAGACAAAGCATCCACCCAAGGAGCTGGTTAATCCATGCTGAGCTCCATGATATCTGTGACTGCATTGCTATCCCTCCCTCAGCTCCCTACTTTCAAGTTAACTCAGGCTGTCTGAATTTTACAGCAGTCATTAGGTACACCTTAGGACTATAATATCTCATAATCTCATCTGATTTCAGCCATCTCAAAAACAGGGTGCCTAGTCTAGGCTAGTCATCTAGCCTCCATTTATAATCAATGGAAAGGGAAAGATAGCTTTAAAATGTAGTTCACTGCACTCTAAGATAGGTATCACGATAGCTGGGATGAATCACTCTCTGCAAGTGCCTGTGTCCCTTCATTCACTTCAGAGGAAACTTACCCTACATGTCTAGTTTTTGACATACTGAAAGCCACCCTCAGTCAAGCCACTGTTTTGCTGAGTAAGCTGATCTACTGTAGATGAAACAGGGGATCTGAGCAGACACATGCATTAAGAAACACAGTTCTTCGTAAGAGTAAGGTTTCTGGCATTCCAAATATAATGCAGCATGAGATCATTTTGAAGTTTCAATTAAATGTGATATTCATCCTCATTTCCTTTTCTGCATTCCTTGTCTGGTTAAATCAGCATCTGTGTTTCATGTCTGGGATGACCATGTTTCAGTGGAGAATGAAGTTTATATGGAGAATAAAAAAAACTTTATAAAAACCTTACAAATAAATTTAGGATTGCCAGCAAGGAAGAACTAAGTTAGTACTCTACTTACTCTGATGCAGTGACACCCAGATGTATATGCCCTGTTCCCTAGTTCCCGACCCACTTTGGAAAGCGGAGGGAGAGGCAAAAGAGGTGTTACACTGAAGTGTGAGAATAAAATGCTCACAGTAGTAGCAACAAGCTAAATGCATTTCAAAAGAGAAGATGCACAAGTGTTCTCTTGGGAGGTAAGTACAGAACTTTTTCTATTAATGCTTTTTTATATACCATCTTCCTCCATAGTACCCACACGGTATAGTTACAGACTTACCAAAATGGTTTTCACTTTTCCTTTCCTCACAGTTGTGCTGTATGGAGATGCAGAATAGACTCATTGCCACCACTGACTTAATTTGTTTAGTTACAACCCCTTTTTCCCTCAGTATTTTTCACGGAGACTGTAAGCTACTGAGGGAAAAACCCTCTTATCATACGACTACACAGCACAACTCTGCAGAGGAACTGCGATTTTATTTGTGGCTTAGAGAGACACTTTGAATACAAACAGCAATAGCTGCAATATCCAAAGAACACCATGATGGTCATCTTACATGCTGAATGTACTAGGAATAGTGTTCCCTCTGCAATGAGGTGGAAACAGTCTGTTCTGCTGACAAATACAAACTGAGATGGCATTACTGTTGGTGAGGACAGGTTAGAGAATGGGTTTATCCTCAGACTTGCCCATTTGCTTTACTTAATTTTCTCAAAGCCTTTTCCCTCTCCCTGCAACAGTGAATACACAGTCAGTCCGCCACCACTCTGGGCAGCAATGTCCTCATATGGAGACATCCATACGGTGCCACGCAGGTCACTGAGATTTCAGAACTGCAGCGTATTAATTCAAGCCATGAGTGAGCTGAGTAGGTTTCACTTTCGTCTTACCCTAGCCAGCGCACCAGCAGACAAAAGTTACAACCACTGGAAAATAAATTATTTTTACTCTCATAGTCTGTTCCTCCGATGATGAGTTTTTATGCACCAGCCCCTCTCTAGCCGTGGTGGAAAAAACAAGAACTGACTGGTTCTTGGGATGCAGCTACCACCCCCAACAGCCTCCTGCTCACCTTGTTCCAAAGACGTGCATGGTGATTCGGGTAACTATAAGAAGCACTGCTCTGTGGGTTTCACACCCCTCTCAAACGTAAACCTAAACCACTGGCGTATACAATGTCTGCCACCTTTGATGAGGAACACTTGAATCATCCCACCAGTTTCTTACAGCCTCTGGGAATGCTCAGGAGCTCCAGTCCTCAACTAGTGTGGCTTGTGAAATTGCACATTTACAAAATAAATAAACCAGCAGCAAATGACAGTGAGTGAAACTATGATGTCTGCCACTTTACACTGCAAAAGGACCCGATGTTGATAGAAGAAACACTGCAGCTCCTTACTGGGGACTTGAGCGTAAGAGGTCAGGTCCCAGCTTCTAAGTGGTCAGGCTTAAATATGCTAACGATAGCCACAGGAAAGAGCACCACAGCATAGCTATGCTGAACATTTAATTGGCTGTATGATCACATTATGCCTCATTTCTTACAAAGGGGCATTATAAGGCAAATGTTGAGCTTCACAAAGTCATTTAGAGCAACTTGCAAACTGCCAGACCGCCCACTCTGCCTTCCTCTGCTCCCACTTCTCTGGGAGAAATCTGGAATAACCCAGCTGATCTCAGTAGAGATTTGTCACTCTGAAAGACACCAGCACGAGTCACAGATTTTCTAGCTTCGGTTTGGATGAAACCCCAGGACTCGTTCATCATATCTCAGGGTAGTTAGCATTGACTTTAATTAAAAATCTCCTCGCCATGCCAAAACACATGCCGATGCAAACTTCTTTGTCCAGTGTTCGCAACGCATCGCTTGAAAGAACAGCGATGCTATATTTACAGTCTGGGGCGGATGCTCTAAGCAGGACCTGCTGGTAAAATTCCCTCTTGTTCTAAAAACCCTCTCTCTGCACTGCCCCAATTTACTACAGAGCAAGAAACGAGAGTCAAACCAATATATTCTTGGGAAGGAAGGGGGCCCGGCAGAGTGGTTTTTGAAGGCAAGCCAGAGAATATTCTAAACAGGGGACACACAGCATGTTTCAACTGCTGCGATAATTCTGCATAAAGAGATGTTACGGATCTAGCTCCTTGCTGTAGCATGCCATGTGTCCCTGAATAAAATTACTGCCATGCAGGCTGTTAGCAGAGGAATGCGTAAACAGACAATGTATCCTTGCATCAGTTCCACAAAATGTTGCACAACACAAATGCCTCTCGATGTGTCATTTCCTGCTTGGCCACCAGCCCAGCTCCTGACAGGCAGTCAACAAAAAAAAAAAGAAAAAAGAGAAAAAAGAGAAAAAAAAAATAATAAAAAAACCAACCCAAACCTGAAAGATTTAAAGCTGTTCTACTCCAAAGCACATTCCACTAACCCCAGACTTATCCCTCCACCTTCCGCCTGTGACAGAAAAGCAGGAGAACTTCCTAAAAACTGTTATGGTTTGAAGTCGAGGAATCTCAAATATCTCACTCACTTATCTATATTTTATAAGCTGGGTCAGCCAAACGGTTAATAGAGAGGCTGAGCAGAACCCCTCTCACCGGCTTTCGCTGGCTTCTGCAGCGTGCACAGACAAAAAGGCGGTGTTTGCTCATACCTTTCATCACGTGTGCACCTTGCAAGCTGCAGTGACAGAGAAATATTCAGGAGCTGAATGAAGCAGAGCAGTTTTCTCCCTACTAAAATGCTTCAGTTCAAAACTCAGAACTACTTTTCCATTCACACTGATAGAGAAAATTGAGGTTGGTGGCTTTGGAAACTACTTTTAATTAGAGAAGAACAAAAGTCTTTGGAAGCCAGGCAAAATATTAATATGTAGACTTCACTTTGATCCTTCCTCCTGATTTCCCTCCTAATTGGATTTCTACCAAAAGCAGCCAAAAAAGAGGACATGTCTCCTACTTCCTATAGAAGGGCAAATCATTCTCTCTCTATTTTTAATGAGGTAAGGCAAAGGCATTCAACGGGGGCTCGGGTAGAGGTTTGGGGGTTTACTGGTTTTATTGTTCTGTTTTATTTTTTTCTTTGAGTTCCTTTACAGTGACCTCTTGCTATCTGTTGGTCAGTTATGACCTCATGACAACTTATTTCTCCGGAAAACTACTTTCAGCTCTCCCAGCTGGAAGGCAGCTCTGCTGGCTAAGATCTGCATATGGCAGAGGTTTTATCCTGGATATGAGGAGAGAAAAGTATCTGCAGGATTTCCCAATGACTCCCATAAAACTTATACAACCCCCCTTCTAGACTCCATCACTCAGAGTGCAGTGCGCTATCTCAGTCCAGCACAAAGACTGTACAACACAGCAGATGTCCTTGGATGGCAATCTAGATAGACTGAAATAGATAATTAAAAATAAATAACTCTTTTCCAAGGAAAAATCAACAGAAGATCTTTTCTCATATAGAAATGGGCAGGTTTTCCTAACAGGACAACCTGACATCACTGTCTCTATTAAAAAGTTTTACAATAGTAACAGAGAGACAGGGCAGTGAGCCTAAATGTAATGGCACTTACATTTAGGAATCTGACTTTCTGAAGTGCTGAGCATCCAAAACACCAACTGGAGTCATGCATGCCATGACTGTTCAGCACTCCTGAAGTCAGGCTCTATATGATTATGATATCTGTCATGGTATTGCTGCTGCTCCTACTGCTGCTGGAAAAAAAGCAGCATTCGTTTACTCTAGTCAACTTGCCAACAGAAGGTCAGGGTGCCTTGCCTTACAAATTCACGATCTAAAGCATGATGTCATGTATTTAAATGATAAGCTGGCAACAAAGTAAATGACATTTTGTAAAGATGAGCATAATTTTATGTTTACGCTACTTAGAACGAAGGTTCTAATAAGTCATTGGTTGTGTTCCTTTAAAGGGAAGTCTTATAACTGAGATGAATCACAACTGCAAAAGATCAAAGTTAAAAAACGTCAATGATGCCATGGGGTACTTTTTAATCTTGTAATGAATGATGATCATGTGCTCTTATGAAGTTGGTCCAACTGCCAACGCCAGATGTGTATAATAAGAAAAAAGTTGTTTGTGATGTGACAGCTCTGGTTGAGCTGCCAGAGAGGAAAACTAGGATAACATGCCTGAGATGTCGAAGTGAAATACAGATCCTGGCAGAGAGGGGCAGTATTTGCTGATACATAATTTGTTAAGAAAAACACATTAGCTATCAGAGCGCCTCATTGAATTTAATTCCTTATTGCCCTCAACCACGTAATTTTCCTTATGGAATGTGAATGCCAGAAACACTTCTTGAACGATTACTACCAAACAGTAATAAATCTACACGAGGGCAGGGGCTCTCAGAAGGAAGCAGAACTTCAGTGAAACTCTCACAGCTCACTGGAGCTGCTCTTTCACTGAAAATTCAACCCTAATAACTAGTCATTCTGGAGGTGCCATAGCCTTGAAAGTACCAGATGGCAGTACCAGAACTTGCAGAACCAAAATGATCCTAGAGCACAGCTTCACTATTCACTGAGAAAGCTATTCATTGAGAATAACAGGTATCACGAACAGAAGCCTTTCAGGCCTAAACTAAAAAACTCCAGCAAAACTTAAAAATCTTATTAAGTTGTATGAACACAGCCTCACTTTTAGTCCACTGGCCACCAAAATGCTCAGTCCCAATGCAAGCAGGTTCCCTTTCTGTGCTACACAGGGTAGTCCAAGCTGTTCTCTGCATCCTTTTCAGACCGCTCTGCTATTCCACAGTGGTTGAGTCCTCTGCTGGGAGACTTCCTCTTTTGCAGTTGCCTCAATATATACATGGAAGAAGCCTCCAAATGGGAATGGCTGAATGATACATAACTTCCTCCCTGGTTTTTACTCTATGAAAGCAGTTTGCCCAGTGTCTCCAAGTAAGCTACATAGAGCACTAGGTGCAAGTGAAAATTAAAAATGGTAACTGGATAAGCTCAGGAGAGAAGTCAAAACAAAAATCCCCTCACTGTGACAGATGGATCCTTCAGCTGTAAGCAGGTAGCAACACAAGTATCTATGTAATGAAATTATCCATAGCTACTTGCTTTTTCTTATCTGTTATTTGAGGTGAAACTCTACAGGCTGGATGGTTGTTACAGAAGGCATTTCAGTTCTGATCTCTAAGTGCAAGAGGAGGTGACACCATAGCGTGTATTAGCACGAGAAACACTTAACTGCATGAATTCTATCTATGCTTTTCCACTTCAGCCTTTGTGGTAAACAAAACTCCACAAAAGCTCCTTAAAGGTCTTATTTGTATGTGCAGATCAAATAATTACTTGAGATGCTTCCATTATAGGGATCTTTTTAATGTGGTTATTCATCAAATAATTCTTAATCTCTAAATGTAATTTAAATACAGCTATATCTAGTTAATCCGATCAATTTAGAAAGAGTCTTTAGATTAACAGAAGTCCTTTAGATTAACAAAAAAATCCAGCACTGGCTCATCAGTGATACCCATACGATGTGAAACTGGCTACCAGCTAACTGCACTAGATGGAAAGCCGTATAAAATGCCGTGTATTAACCAGACTTGACTGTACCTAAAAGTGCTACCCATAAAACTGCTAGAACATGACAAAACACAACTGTCATAAAAATATAGCCAGTGAACACTGCAAATAGATTCTTAGGAAGTTAGGAAGGTGTACTGCTATGAGATAAACATGCTGAGTGAAAATCTGCTGGGCTCTGCTTAAATAAAACATACTTTCTGTGCACAAATAAGAAACACAGACCATGCTGTTGATATGCTTTTTTTATCTTTCTTTGGCCCCCAGGGGTCTATGATGAGTCCATAGCTGAAAACCAATTTCAGGTATGATGAGATTAACCAGGTGCATTAATTATCTGATGGCAAAAGAATTTAAGGGCAAACAAAAAGGCACTATATTATGTATGTTCTAGGAACTACATAACATGTATAGGAACATTATGTATGTTCTAGGAACTACATAGTATGTATGCACTAGGACTGATCCTGAAAGATGAGTCTCCTATTTTGTTCTAAACGTCTTCAGCTGGAAGCTCACAAGAGTTTAGGGAATTCAGCATGCTGCAGGATTGTGTCTACTATGCCTAAATAAGATCATATATAAATACAGTGGGTTTAGTTCTCATTTACACTGGCAGATAATGTATCAAGACCTTGATGTGAATGAGAATCAGGTTTGTGATTGCCCAAATTCAGCCAAGCACTTAAGTGTGCGTTTAAGGCAAGTATGCGTGTGGTCCAAAACATTCCAAATTAAGCATGCGCTTACATATTTTGCTGAGCAAGAACCAATGTTTGACAAAGACATATATTTCATTTACAGGTCTCTGGTAAACAAAATTAAGCAGATATAAGTGCAAAAATAAGAATATAATACTCACTTCTTGGCTCTCTTGGCCCATCCACTGTAACCTTTATAGCTCTGTGGTACGTAGCGACTTGGGGGGGATTTGTCAGGACAGTTATTGTCAAAGTAAAGCTCTTCCCTACAAAGGGAAAAAAACCAACAAGGAATGAGTGATTACAACATGAAAACAGTCACACGCATGTTCAGTAAAGAATCAGAGACGTTTAAAATTATTCCCTGTCGTTACCACAATCGTGAAAATTAAAAACATAACTGACCATAGGAGTTTTCTTCCCCTTCAGTTTTACTCTATGTCAAGAATATGTCCATGTGTTGACAATCTAAATGTTTCCTATTTAATAATGGGTCATCATACAATGACAGAACAAAAGTGATTCACTGCTGAGGACAAGACAAATTCTTTGCTGTATTGAAAGTGGTGTAAGTCCAAAGCAAGTCAGATAATTTAAAAATTTACTCCAGTTTTGCAGCTGTGTGACAGAGAGCAGAATGTGGCCACATGTTATTTACTTCACACAGTTTTATCATTTCATTTGTTTGACTTTACTACAATAAGGAGGAAAGAATGCATTTTCCTCCTGGGAGTCATTTTAACAGGGAATCAGTGTCTCCTGTCCTTCATATGCCAGGGGTAATATGATGATATCATTATTACTGGAACACACTTTTTTGTTTTCCTTACATATATTCCATCAATGAAATACTGAGAAAACCCCCAGCTTTCCTGTGAGGGTGAGAAACTGCTCTGTACACGTACATTGCTATCGTCAGTCTGCATTTATTTATTTATCTATCTTTCGAAGTCTGAATTCACACAGAGGTTTCACAAGATCATCCGCAGTCTTTAGCTGAATGAAAACGTTAACAAGAAATAAATGAAAGGAGCTGCCTGCGTCTGATCGCACATTCTCACACAGCGCTGGCCCCCGTTTGGGAGACTCACTGACAGTTGTAATCTGTTAGATATGCAACGGTTAGTCATGTCAGATAGTCAAAACTGAAAACTGTTTCAAGACAGGAAAAGGTGGGCGTACAACAGTGACTCAATAAAACAGTCAGCGAACTTCGGCCTTCATGCTCATTTAAGCTGCTACTTCACCAGACACTTAAAACTCTTCCCCTCTACCCCTCCTACTCCTTGTGTGCATACGTGCATTTTTGTTGCTAGGGCTTTTCCTCTTGCTGAACTCTGAAGGCATTCAATCAAGACACAAATCTTCAATGATATGTAACAGCACAGACTTAATGCATTTTTTTTTTCGGGCTTAATATAGAACAGCTTATATATAAAGCATAATACAGAACAGAGCTTTGGCTGTCAAATCTAGTAATTGGTCTTTCTTTCTGGTCCAAGTCATACAGTCCCCAAACCTGCCTGAGACATGCATCATTTATTATCAGGAGTGCAAATTCAAACTGTCTTGGTTATATTTTTCACAAACTAGAATGTGACATGGCTTTTTTTTTTTTTTTTAAGGAAATATAACTGTCATTTAGAGTAAAATGATTTTCCAGGTGTAGCTGTGCTCCTGCTGTGCCCACCTCTCCAACAGATGCAGGATAGAGGGAAGGTTGGGACACTGGCAAAGGTACAAAAATCTCAGGAGGCTGAATTATATCTCAGTGGAGATGCGCGGCTGGAGGTGGCTTTCCTTGATTTCATTGAGATTCCCAATTTCTCAGGTCTTTTGAGAGCGATCCTCAAAAATCTCATGGAGATTTTAGGTGTATGGAGGACATCCAGTTTTTGTCCAGTCCTGCCCATCTGTTATCCCCAGCATCAGTGTGCATAGGCAGCTTTTAGATACCGAGCAACAGCCCTGCTGAAGCACATAGTGCCTCCATGCTTGCTTGTTTAGGGCTGAAAAGAGTCCATGTCTTTTATCCCTCTCCAAGTAGGAATTCAGCCTATTGTTTGGACATATATAATCTTCCAGGGACAGGTTTAAAGCCTCCTTTGGCACCAGCTTACCATGTCAAAAAGTTCTGACTATTAAATTGTATGATTGTGGCATTCAGATCACAGTCACCCATATAAAATCAGTAAAATACTATTGGTAACAAAGATACTAAGGGGATTTTCCATATACCTTTCAGTGAAAAGTTTGGCCTTCCAATGCTTCTGTTCTGTTTATACACCAAATCAGTATAAAAGTGTATCATGACTAGAAATTGACCCAACAAAATATATTATGCCTTTAAAATCATTCTAGGGAAAAGCACTGCAAGGTCTTCTACACTAAATATATCCCAACAGTACAGCAGCCAGAAAAAGATGCATTCCTCAATATAAAGAGCTATGTTTCAACCTCTACGCCAGCCTAAGCTGAATAAGTAAGCATCTAACTTGAAAGGGAAAGGGGTTTGTTCTCTAACTGGTATTCTACCGCACTGAAGCACTGATGCAGTAACACTGATGAAGCCTCCTCGCACTCAGTAACTGATACATCACTTCATCACAGGGTGCTGTGTGGCCCGGCCAGCACACTCAGCTCCCAGAGCTTTCAAGAGATGATTTACATATTACAGGATTATGAGCAAAATAAATTTTTAAGGTCCCCTCTTTCAGTGATGCTTATGCCTTCTACTAATATTTCACAGATATCCCTCCTCAGCTACAAAATCCTTTAATGCACTTTTTATCACCTTTCTTTATTGCCCTTAGTCATTTCAACTATCCATTTTCAGAGGCTAAAGACTAATTGTAGTTCTTTCTTATGAAATTCCCCAGCCAAGCAGTCATCTGGCACTATTGCTTCAGTGTGTCTAAACTGTGCATTCTTTGTTATTCACACGTGAGCTGAGCTGACACAGAGGAAGACGAGATGGACATACACTGAAGCACAAGGCAAACCCCAGAAATTAGCTTGAAAGGAGACTCAGCAGCTTGTGTGCTTTGCATATTTTTTCAGTTAGATGCTAATGTGATTAAAGTATCAGGACACAACAAAATTAAGGTTATGATCCTTTGCTCATTGAAGACAGGAATTCTTTCTTCTCTGTGCTGTGGATCAGGCTTGTAAAAGTGAGCTACCGCCTGAAAACCACATACAAACAACTTCTGCATTCACATAAAGTGCCCTGGTTACTTAAGTCTCATGAATCCAGAAAAGGTGTTTAAGAGAAATTACGCAAACGAAAACGTGAAGCTTCTGTCAGGCAAACAACATTAATATGTATAAAAATCAAGTTTCTCCATTGAGCCCTGGGAAGCAAGAAAAAAACGTGGGAGAGGAGGTGAAGTGGTAAGTTGATGATTCAGACTCCACAATCAAATTTAGAGATAGAGAGATCAAAGACCAAGCTGTTTAGAAAGATGTAAATCTAAAGTCAGCAACAGGTGTGGATTGGTTTCTTGCTACCGAAAAGTGATCTCTTTATTACTTGATTTTTCCTGTTCTACTTCAAGACCTGCATCTACCGACATTTGTCTACGCAAGGAGCTTTCTCACTTCTCTTTGTAACTACTGCTTTCTTTTTCTGATATTTTAAGCAGGGTTCTAAAAGTCTATCATTAATGATAACTCTTTCTCCTTCGCTCCCTCTCTCTCTCTCCCCCTCTCTGTTCTAAGTCTGGAAGACAAGTCTGGACCAATTTCTCCATCCTGCCTCTGGCAGCAGAATGCAGCACTTCAGATCCTTCACTGAGTCCCGACTGCTTCAAAGGAAAAGCCCTACTTTCTTCCGTTAAGATCATAAGGAATATAGGGGGAGGGGGTCAGCTCTGTTTGGACATAATTACGCTTCATCAAAAGAAGCTTTCTTCATCTTCCATGCGTGAAAAGTCTGCAAGCAGTTAAGTCTTTTTTCTTCCTTCTTTTCTTTTTTCCTTTTTTTTTTTTCTTTTTTTTTTTTTTTCTTTTTTTTTTAATATAAAAATTGCTATTTGGGAAGCTAGCCAAAACTCAGAAAGCCAATATAGTAAAACAGTGCACACCCTTTGTTTGTCTTTGAAGTCTCTTAAATAAATATGTTGAGGGTTTGAGAAGTACACTATCACTTTTCCATAGATTCTACCCAGATTGATCAGAGAAAAAGTCCATTCCAAGTCTCCTAGGTACAAATATAAATTAAAGTACTGGAAACAAATTTTAGGAGGTTTGTGTTTATGTGTGTCTGTAGCCGTATCTACTGAGGCTTTAGGCCCTCAATTTCATTTCCTATGCTTTATAAAAAGTATATATCATAGGTTTCAAATGAAATTCACAGACCAGAGGTAGTAGTACATCACATTTCAGTTCTTTTTCAGTACTATTGGAAGACTGATACAATACTGAACTTTTACTGTAAGGCGGCAGTAGTGATGGAGCCAGAAAACTTTCAAACCTAATCCATCAGCAGAAAAATAAAGCAGACTGGTTTTTTTAAAGAAAGTAAGACAAATGGAAGAGATAGACAACACCTTATCCCAAAGGGCAATGAACTCCATATTTATATTGCATTACTGGTGCAATAGTTATTCTGTCTTTCAAGTTATTCTTTATTATCAGTACTTTTTAAGTTGTAAAATGATAAAGAGAATTTTTGGCCAGGTCACTAAAATAAAAAATAGCCACTGGGAACCATGCTTATGGTCTTACTTTCAGAAAGCACTTGTAAAAGCCTGCTGACTGATCTAGGCTATCTAGGCCTCTCTCCTGTGTTTGGGCTTTTTTTTGATAAACACTCTTTCCTTCCTTAAGATGAATTGCAACTGCTTTCTAAAGAATATTACTGTAAAATCAGTTTCATTGGTGATTTTCTAGCACAATTGTTCGCTTTCTATTGCTTTGTTTTGCCCTATGCAGGGCTAGTTAAAACAAAACAAAACAAAACAAAACAGCCAAACCTGAAAAATTATTTCAAATACATAAGCGAAAAATTATGTTGATTGAACAATGACTGATAAAACAAACCCCTCTGAAGATTCCTGCAGCAAAAACTGAAGTGCCAGGTTCCTTCAAGCTGCCCTTTCAATCACTACCTGAAATTTGAAAGCAGCCGCAAGACTCTTAAAAGGAATTCTTGCAAACTTGCAATGATTACAAAGGATTTCCATGAGTGCAGGGCAGTTTCCAGATTATAGGAAGCTTCTAAACAGCTGGAAGAAAATGACAGCACTCTACCTCTTCAGAAAAAAAAAGAGTTAGTTACCCTGTCATTTAAAGTAAAGGTGAAATTTAGGTCAAGCCCAAGCTTACGAGCAATTAATAAAAAGTCAAGCAGTTTACTAAAAAGAAAAGTAGAACTTACTTTTGCAAGTCATATGCAGTATGATTTTAAAGGGCAGGGAAGTCACTAGAAAGCTGTCCACCAATAGCTGTAAGCCTTTAAAGATGCAAGCCCTTAAAGAATATAACCTATAGTACATGTGATATGCAAAATTTCTTTAATTATAACTCTTCTACAACTTCAGAAGCAGCTCTACTGCTAAAGGGAATTCTCCATCTCTCACTGCCATGTCCTGAGATACACTCTCTGACTCCACATAACCCAGATCACAAATAACCCCACTTCTGTCTACCTGTGCTGTGGGATTAAAATAGGGAAGCAGGTACTTAAAACCTGCATCTGATAAACACATGCAGAGATGTGAGGACTAAGAAAAACTTAGGGAAAACTCAACTTGTTTGAGTTGCAAAAATGATTAAGTTTGCAAATAAAACAAGCATTCATCCCTCTAAATGAAAGGGCAAAACCGATGTATTTACAGACTACTCACTATTTCATTGCAAAGTAAGTGTGGTGTCTAGACATTGGTTTTACTTCATGATGGACACAGAGAATGCAGTGGCCTACCTCTTCCACTTCTGCCCACAAATCGTAAGTCATTAAATCTGGCCACCTGGTTCTTCATCACGGCAGAAGCATTTCGCAGCTCTGCAGAGTAGTTCTCATCGTTTCCAGCCATGACAGTGACCACTGTCCCATCAGGCACTTCTCCTAAGGCCACTACCTGTTAAAATGGGAAGACAAACACAACTTGTGAAGCAACGCTTTGAAAACACGTGTCTTCATCCCAGCTTTGCAGGCTGCCACGCTCATTATGAAGCTCTGTGGCAGATTCTCAAGCTCACTGTGGTGAAGAGTCATGTATTAGCTGAACACAGAACAAAGTGCCACATCAAAGACAGAAACATCTTGTATTGTCTCCCTTTCTCATAGCCTAATGGGGAATTTCTTCTTTGTTACATTTCTTCAGAAACATTCAGCATCCTTATGTAGAGTGTATGGTTTAATGCTTCCTAAAGGCCAACTTTGTTCTTAGCAACCAGTGAGCAGTGAGAAAACATGAGGCATGGCTTGTATCCATAAATTATACGCAGGAATGCATTAGAAATGGAAAGTTAGTAATCGCTACTAGCAGCCTTATCACCCATATTTGGTTCTACTCTCTCCTGGTTGCACCATCACCTTGACCCTGGAGTTCCTGAGACTTCAAGCTGGAGAGAAACCTCCATCCACCCATCCCAGGAATGGCACTGGGGGCATTAGCAGACAAAGCTCTCCACCCAGCATGTTGCTGTGATGGAGGACGTGATGGCTGGAATTCAAACTCTTCAGATGCAATATAAAACAAAGGCTGTATTTCCTTGCAGGCATGTAAATTTTCATAGCACTCGCAAGAGTCACACGTGGTTAGTGCTGATACCTCCCTCAAATTCCAGGATGGGTGAACAGAAGATATCAAAGTATTTCTCCTATATGTTTCAGCTAGCTGAGAGTCTCACTTTCATGCTTCAGTGGTTCTGTAGCCACTCCAACATCTGATTAATAAATGCCACAGAGCAGACTGCTACTGTCTTCTGATCTGAAAACACCAGGGATACCTACAGTGTTACTGCACTTTCACTTTTAAAAGTTAAAAGAAATGGGAACACTAAGTTACTATGAAGAAATTTGTACGCAGTTCTTCACATGGGGCAAAGAAGTCACAAAGTAGTACCAAGAAAATTATTTCCTTTTGCCCAGCTAGCTAATACCGATGCTGGAAATACATCCGCAACAAGAAGAGATTCAGAAATATTGCATGGCTGAGCTTGAACTTGGAAAAAAATATTACCTTGAGACATGAAGTCTTAAAGTTTCTACCAGTTTACATGGCCAGATATGACTTTTTATATTATCTGGCGTAATTTCTTCTGTTGTCTGAAATACGTATTATATTTTATCCGAAGCCCTGCTTGAAACATCTTTCTCATAAACGATCCTGACTGAAACTAATAATTGCAGGTTGCACTGTAATATTAATTAAGTGGAAAGAATGAGGAGTTCTGAATATATAGGGAGAGTACCCCAGTGCACTGTACAGTGTTTCTCTAAGACAATAAAAACTAATTACAAGGGCATATAAACTCTGAAAATATTTAAAATAGGCTATATTACTGAAAATCATAGCTTGTCTTATTTGAGAGAAATACTGAAGAGAAAAAAGAAAGCAAAGCTAAAATACTGTATAAAAACGATCTACCTTGGTGCTTTTCTGTTTTTCCATGAAACACCAGGTATTACCACCCAAAAGTGGAAACTGAGTTTTGCCACAAACTACTGTGAGGTCCTCATCTACGAAGCAAAGATTTTACCTTAAAGTGACATGAACATCCCTGAACATAAAAACACAGGAACCACCGTTGTAGATAAGATCTGAGGTCTCACTAACTCACTGCCTTGGGTCTGACAGCAACCAGGTATCACGGCTTCAAAGCGAGGTGTAAGGAATAATAAATAATAATCAAATAATAAACAATAATCTGCTGAACAGATTAGATAGAGCTGACTCTAACCTTTAATACATGGGTATTGGCTTAAACTCAAAAGCATGGGGCTTCAGACTACTTATAGAACACTTTCTTCTCAGAGTGCAATAGACCACGTTCTCCCTGGACAGTGCTGCCATGCACGCTGGCATCCCAGGGAGCTGCAACCTGTGTTTTTTATATCTCACGAACCAAAAAAAAGTAAAAAAAAAAATCACATTAACTTCAGAAATGTAAAGAAGCCAAGAGCACAGGAGGAAGTGTGAGCCTGCCAGGGGCCTCGGAAGAGGGAGCAGAACGACTGCAGCCTCAGCTCACCTCTTTCTCTCTAGGTAACCAGAGCATTGAGCAGGCAGCAGCATCGCATCTCCATCTCAGCCCGGTCTCCCCAGCATGGGTTCAGCTTGCAACACCTGGGCAGGGGGGAACAATGCCTCTTAAAATGCCCTCCTGCCCCCTGTTGCTCTCCAGGGCTTTCTTCCCTACCCTTTCCACTCAATGATATTAGTTCAATTTGTTAGCTTAGGCATCAGCCTAAAGCTGCACATGCCACTGCCAGAGTCATCGGGCTGGGTGCACCTAACCAAGAACTGCATCACTACTGAGCTGCACTGGCTTTTGGATGCAGTATGATGCAATATCATCATTCTTCTCATTATGAGAACACCGAAGGAAAAGACAAACTGAAATAAGAAAGGAAAATAAAACCTTTACCTAATAAAGTCCTATTACATGGGAAGCTCCCCTATTACATGGAGTAGTAAAATTCTTGTCTTTTTCATCATTTCGTACTTTTTTTGCCATGAAAGACTTGCACACATACGTAATAGCACTGGGTAGAAAAAAAGCTTTGCAAAACAAGTTTGAAACCTGCAGAAATAATACCATTTTAAGAATTTTAAAAAGTAACTTTCCATACTGAAAGACTGTTGGCAAAAAGCTTGATTTGGTAATTTTCTACCATGTATCAATCCAGAATTATTTACATACTCTTTGAAAGAGGATTGCAAGTGCACTGTGAAATGAATGTGTGCAAAAAACCTAAAGATTAAAAGCAGCCACAGTGCCCATTCCTGACCTATTCTTCAAACATAAATATCTCTATTATTTCAAAATCTTCATTTTCCACATTAAACCACCTTCACATTTTGGTGATTAAAGCTCGAATTTGTTTTTCTTTTTGTAACTAAAGCTCAAAAAGGTAGACAAAGTCAGATGAAGCCACAAAATACACACAAACTGATTCTTACAAGTTGAAAATAACTATGTATTTTTTTGCATAACACAATTCTCATCTGGTTAGGCAACCTGTTTGCCCAGTTTCAGTCCAGTGGGATTTGAACTGGCCAAAGTATGTACCCTAAAGACGGAAGTTCTCAGCACGAAGCAAAACTACCATACAACAGCAGGTACTAAGATCCTCTGCAAAGTAAAATGCTTGTTTCGGAAAAAAAAATAGTATACATGTTAAATAATTCCTCTCAAACACTGATATCTATCACTTCAACAATTTTCCTGTGAATTCAAACTGCCCCGAATGTAAAATCACATGTATTGAGAACGCGTTTTCCAGGGATTGCCAAAAGAGCATCTGATACTATTAAAAATATTTTAATGTTCTGTAACTTAAAACAGAATAACTGATTTGCACTACTTTTTGTTTCAGAATATACATCTGGGCTGGCAATTTATACAGCAGGTTTCAGCTTGAAGCTATTTAAAACAGCTGAGTTATAAACTCTGAAAATTGGGGTTTGGAGTGGAAATGCTGACAGACACTTAACTACTGTGGCGCTACTGGAGGGAGGTTTTAGGCTTCACGTCCGTTATTTAAACCCTGTCTTTAGGTCCACCAAGACTCTGTCACCCTCTGCATCATACAGAAGCCACATGTCACATCTAACGTGGCAATTTGGGTCTTTATGACTTTCAGTAAAAACTCCCAGGCAGACACATAAACAGAGGGGCAAACCCTGACAGCTCTACTCAAATAAAGCACCACTGGCTATTAAGATTAAGATGTGAATATGGTTTGGACCTGAGTGCGCAATATCCACTTATTTTATGCTGGAATATTAATAGATAGAGCTAAATTAATAGGTACATGCTTACTACTCTTCCCCATAAAACCAGTCCGCATTAACAATCTTACTAGTACACTCAACAGGGACTCCCTCCCCAGTGCGTGTAAATATTAATACTTAAAATCCAATCTAATACTAAGCCAACATTATTTCAAAAAATTATAATCAAACCAGCACTGTTTATAACACACTTCCTCTCCTGCATATGATTTATATCTGTTTTTCTAAATTAAAACAGTGCTATATCCAGAGTGCTTTTTAACTAGAGACCTCCGAGAAAGAATTATGACACACTTAACACACCACTCAAAACATCATCATCATCATATTATTTATTGCCAATAAAACTTCAAAAAGTGTGTTGTCTGTGAGCTGTTTTACTTTCAAGTTACAGTTTAGCTGAGATTTCTATAGCCCAAATCTGTCTTTTTTTCCTTTCCAGAGATAATTCACATTCTGTTCTATCACAGTCAAGTGTTTCACTGTATGATTCATGCAGCTTCTCTGGTGCAAAAGCACCGGGCAGCCGTATGCAAGTTACATTTAGAAAAATGAAATTATTTTTTTTAAATGTTCAAAATTAATTCAACTGAGTTTCAAATTAATTTACCAGTAAATGAGGGAGTAAGTATCTTCGGCATGTAAAAAGTATGCATTGCATCTGTGGAAACACAGATGCACCCACAGCCGAAGAGTGCCAGGGGCAAGGTGCACTCCTGATGTACCAGTAAGTTGGACAGATCTACACCTTCGTGTCAGCCATCACCTACAGGACTTAAATATAAGACATATATAAACATATATTATATATAAACATATATATGAACACAAAAAGCTTTGGAAATGTACTAATCACTTTTCTATCCTTTTATCACACATAAGTATTCCTATTGTAATAATACTCTAACGAGCTTAATATTTAGATCTTTCCCTTATTCTAATGAACTGTGACCGCATCCTTTGAATTGCTGTAAGGTAGGAGAAAGCTCAGACCTTTCAAATGAAAACTGCAATGTGAATGCAATAACATAAGATCTTCTTCATCCCTTCTATAAAGAGTAACGGTAATACCAACTTAATCTAATGCTCAATTAAATGACAATCACCATTCTCCAAATCTCCTCCTCCTTACCCCACAGCCCCTCTGAATCAGTCACCGTGATCCACACCTAGAGAGCCTTTGAGTGCTACACCGAGTCACGAACACACAACACAACCCATCTTTCTGCCATTTCTACTGAGCCTGACCACCATGACCTGCACAAGCAGGCCCCGTGCAAAAGGTTTGTTCCTCCTGTGACTCCTGACTCTCCAAGCTGCTTCCCCTATGCTTTAGCCAACCCTCATCCGCACCCCTGCAACGTTCTGGAAGCAAAGCTGCATCTTTATCGCCAGTCACTTCAACACTAACTCATCTAACGGATTCTATGATTTCTTGTGGCTGAACAGCCGTGGTAACACGGCTCGCGATTGGGAAACATCAGAACAAGGCGATGTTCTGGGAAAGCACTGGGTGAAGCTGTTTCCCAACTCTTCCACCTTCTGAGATATTTTCAGGCACATTATTTCTCACATAATGGGCATGGTAGCGACGAGCCCCTTGCAGGGCCACCCCACTGTTGGGGCAGGTGCTCTGGGACACCCAGGACATCACCTTCTCCCTACTCTCCCTAAACGGGAAATCAAACTCCAGGCAAAAGCTTTCAAATATCGCTGGGGGAGGGCAAGGGCTTGCTTTAAAGCACACAATTCTTGTTGTTGTTGCTACAGTTCTTTTGGAAGATCTTTTCCTCTCATTAGCACGCCGTGGGGATGTAAACAGAAAATTAAAAGCAGCATCCCTGGTGCGGATTGGGGTGGCATTTATTATTTAAACGCAACAGCCCTGCCAAGGAGAGTGTCTTCTGGTCAGACACTTCCCTGCGCATCCACCAGGAGAAGTGACGGCGTCCAGGCCCTCCCAAGAGCCCCGACTCCCCCTGCCCAGCTCCATCTCAGACCGGGATGCCCCCTCTACCACCCCTGTGCCCCCCGCCTGGCCTTCGAACCGCCTGGCCTTCGAACCTCAGCACCTCAAACCCCCCAGTCCCACCCCTGACAGTGGGGAGGGGTGGTAGGGTGAGGTCCTGGGTTTCTCAGGGGGGAGCACCCACTTTGCACCCCCACAATGAGCTTCGGCCGATGGGTGAATCCCCCCTTCCGCAGGGAGGGAAAGCATCATTTATCTGTTTTTTCAATGGAAAGCACAGGCCAGGGTCTGTGGGGATAACGGTGTGTCCCCAAGGGTGCTATGAGGGAGGCACAGGGCACCCAGTACGGCGGAGGGCCTTGCCGGCAATGCCCCGCGGTGATGGAGATAACGGGCTCCGGAATGCAGGACGGAGATAACTGGCAGGGCAGGAGGGAAAGCGCAAGGGGTGCACGGAACTGGAGCCGCTGCACGGGCGATGGGGGTAGAGAGGGCATAGGGGAGCACAGGAAGCATAGCTGGGGGGGAGGCACGGGAGGCACTGCAACAGTTGGGAGGGGGACGGCAGGCACTGCGGGGGGTGCACAGGAGGCACTGGAGTGCAGTGGGGAGCGAGAACGCTTCGCAGGAAGCGGGAGCACAGGAGGTACTGCGGGACAGAGGGCACAGAAGCTACTTGGGGGGGCGATGGAGGCACGTCAGGACATGGACGGGATACGGAAGCCACTCCAAGACTTTGGGGGGGGGGGGGGCTGTGTGTGTACTGGAGGCACTGCAGGACTGGGGGGCAGAGAAGCTCCTGCGGGCCGGTGGGGCACTGGAGACACTGCAGGACGGAGGGGGCACGGGAAGCATTGCAGGATGAAGGGGACAGAAAAGTGTTTTTGGGGCGGGGGGGGAAGGCATAGGGGACATTGCAGGATCGTGGGGGTAACATGAGACATTGTAGGTTGAGGGAGCACGGTGAGGCATTGCAGGATCGGGTGGTACAGGAAACACCGCAGGACGAGGAGGGTTGGGGGGGAGACAGAGACGCCCTTGCGGGCCGGGGGTGTGCAAGGACAGGAGGGGCACGGGAGGCATTGCAGGTTGGGGAATAAAAGCCCTTGAAGACTGGGGGGGGGCGGGGGGGGGCACAGAAGCCCCTGCGGGCCGGGGAGCACAGGAAGCATTGGAGGATAGGGGGGCACAGGCGGCATTAAGGGGGGTGTGGAACAGAAGCCTCTGCAGGCCGGGAGGCGCAGAAAGCACTGCCAGATAAGGGGGCTCGACGAAGCAGTGAAGGATGGAGAAGGCGGTACAGGAGTCATTGCAGGTTGGGGGGACACAGTGGCCCTGCAGTCTTGGGGGGCAGAAAAGCCCTTGCAGGCCGGGGTGGGAGGGCAAGAAGGCCCCCCCGGGCCGGCGAGGGCAGAGGCGGCTCCGCGGGAGGAAGCGCGGCGCGGCGCGGCACGGGGGGAGGCATCCCCGGCCAGCGGCGGCGGCGGGAGGGGGTGTCTCACCTTGAATGCCACCGGGAGGGTCTTGTTGCAGCGCCAGTGCGAGGGCAGCACGGAGCAGAGGAAGTTGGGGCTGTCGGTGCGGACCAGCTCGGCGGGGTGGTCAGCGATGATCTCCACCATGGTGCGGTTATCGTGGGGGCGCAGCCTGGGCACGGCGGCCGCCGCTTCTTGCTGCTGTTGCTGCTGCTGCTGCTGCTGGGCTACTACGACCGGGCTGACTTCGCTCATCTTGCCGGGCTGCAGGCTGCTGGAGGGGGGGCTGAACCTCCGGCTGGTGCTGGGATCTACGGGAATACGCATCACAACAGCCACAAGTTAGCGAATTGGGGGGCGGGGGGGGATGGGGGGGAGCGGGGGATCGCTGGAGGAGGCGTGTAGTGGGAGGTGGGGGTTGTAAAAAATATCTATATAGCGAAAAAAGGGGTGAATGAAAAAATGGAGGGGTGAAGATGAGGGTCAAAAAACCCACTCGGAAAAAAAGAAAAAAAAACCGGATTAAACGCACGAGGGAAAAAAAAAAAAAAAAGCTCAGTCTGTTTTTCTTTTGTTGTTTGTTTTTTTTTAAAGAAAGATGGACGAGGCGGGGGGGGGGGTGGGTGATGCCAGGGCGGGCGCCTGCAGCAGCGAGAGAGTGGGTCTGGCCGCGGCGTGCGAGGCTGCCCCTCTCAGCAAAGCCCGGCGGCGAACTGCATGGTCCCGGCTTCTGCCCAGCTGCAAACGCTGCTGCTTCTCCTCCTCCTTCCTTCCTTCCTTCTTGCAGAGTCTCTGCTCTTTTCCCTCCTTCTAGCCACCGCTTCTTCCCTCAAGTGCTTGAATTTCTTTTCTTTTTCTTCCCCTCCCTCCCCGTCCTCTCCTTTTTTTTTTTCCCTCTCTTTTCGGATTTTCAAAAAGTTGTCTTGGTAGAAGTCAAACTCGGAGCTGGTTCAGCTTCCCGGCTTGCTGCTGCCGCAAGAAGAGGAGCGAAACTCTCAAACCCGGCGAGGGGGTGCTCAGGGGAACGTCCCGTTTTCCTGCGAAGAAATCTTCCTCCTCCGGATAAATAGTAAAAGGAAAAAAACCGGAGAACAGAGCAAACAAAAAGCCTCGCTGGGACAGAGGCGACGAGCCGCCGGGCTCCCCCGCTTATTGCCTTTGGCTTCAGGAAGCGGAGGGAAGCGGGAGCTCGGGAAGGGGCTTGGGAAAAGGCTCCCCTCCCCAGAAAAAATAATCGCTCCTGAAGCTATTTCGGCGAGGAAAGCAAGTTACTGGTGTTGTTGGGTGAAGAGGAAAGTCACAGGACTAGTAATTAAAAAGGAGGCTTTAGCCGGTTCCTTTGGGACGATAGGACTTAAGAAAAGTTGAACTTTTAGAGTCCCGGGGGGAAAAAAGCGGGGAGCATAGCTGGAAAAATCAAAACACAAAAACCCAACAAAACACCCCTCCTTAGGCTGATTTCTAATATATGACCAAGTAAATTCTGGGAAAAGGCAGCCTCAGTTCAGTCCAGTCCTTTTAATGAAGACGCTTGCTGGATCCAAGTCCGTTGCGTTGAAGAGGCGAACAAAAATCTTTCCTTTTTTTTTTTTTCCGCCCTTGATGAACAACAGCGGCAAAAATAAAAAAAAAAAAAAAAAAAAAAAAAAAAAAAAATCATTCAAGTGTCGGTTTCAGTGATTTTTCTTTCTGAAAAATCGGGTTAAAATAAAAAAAAAAAAGCAACCAAAACCCAACAAACTTCTTTTGGGTCCCAAGAAGTTGAGGTCGGGGAAGATGAAGGAGCCGAAGGAAAAAAAAGGGAAAGAAAAAAAAAAAAAAAAAAGCCCGGAGTTTTTTTGTCCTGAATGTGGTTTTTGGAGGCTGGGATTTCTAATGATTAGGTTTTTGTGGTTTATATATACAGGACTCGCTGGGTAAGGCGATCATTATGCTGATGAGAGTCAGCAGCACGTGGTGCTCCACTCCTCAGACTTGTGCAGCCTTCAAAATAAATACAACAATGTGCAACCCCCCCAGGAGGAGAAACCTCGCTTGGAGTCGCTGTCCCGCACGAGGAGGGGGACGGGGACGGGTAGTGGGGGGAGCAGGGGACAGTCGCTGATCTCCGCTTCTCTCCGGGTTTTTTCCATTAACACTTTGGGGCTTGGTTGTTAAAAAAAAAAAAAAAAAAAAAAAGGCATGAAAAATCTTGTTTGAAAAAAAAAAAAAAAGTAAAAATAATCTGGTGCCAAACTTTTTTTCTTTTTTTTTTTTTTTTTTTTTTTTTCTCCTAAGTCTCCGGTAGTCTAAAGCCTAAACTATTTCCTTGAATGAATGAAAGCTATAAAACCCCCTTCAGACTACTAAGGTGAAGGGAGTCTGGTTTGTTTTCTCCCTTTAAAAAAAAAAAAAAAAAAAGGGCAGATCTTATTAAAAACAATTTACATACCCAATAGTAAAAAAGTGTAAACGCCTCCCAGCGCAGATAACGACCTATCACAACCCTCCCTCTAATTTCTAAGGCTTTACTTCGACTTGCTACTTCCACCTTCTTGTAAAAAGTCGGCGCTGCGTGTGTGCTCCTTGCTCGCCGCCTGTGTGTGACTCGGGGCGGTGTGTCTGTCTGTGGCGGGGTGGTGGGGGGGGGAAGGAATGTGTCCGGTTTACGGCGCCTTTGCAAACCCTAACCCCGGCACGCAGACCCAGCCGAAAAGCCAGGTTTGTCCCGCTTGCCCCTCCGCGAACTGCCCCGGGACATGGGCACGGGGAGGGGATGTGGGTCAAGAGACACATCGCAGCTGTTTCCGCGTTCCGCGGAGCCTTCGCGCCCTCCGCCGGCGCTACCCCAGCCGCCTTCATCCCCCCCCTCCAATCAGAGCCCCTCCGAGAGCAATCCCCCCTGGGGAAGGTGGGCGCACGGGCAGCAGCCCGGCGGCAGCGCTGGCTCCTTCCGCATTTCATTTGAAAGAATAATAATAAGAAAAGATCTGACGTTCGGTCACAGGGGAGAGCTCTCGCTCCGCGCACCGCGGCTGCCGCCTCCGCGACGCGCCGGGAGCCGGGGGTCCCGCCTCAGGGTTCCTGCTCCCTCTGCTCTGCCCTGCCCTTCCCACGGTTAAAACGGGGAGTAACTGCCCCGACTCACTGCCTCGCAGGAACCTGTGTCCGCCTCTTCTATTTTCTCTATTTTTCTTTCTTTTTTTCTTTTGCCTTTTTTTTTTTCTTAACCCCCCCCTTCCCCCTCCCCCTTTTTTTTTTTTTTAATTTTCTTTTTCCTTTTCCTGGTCCAGTGTTGGAAGGCCTGTGGAAGTTTCCCACCCCGTTGTGAAAAAGCAGTCGCTGTGGCTAACACCACAAACCCCTCCTGAGCTCTCCCTGCTTCTCTGACAACCATAGGGATCTGCTTTTTCCCCCCAAAGTAGCCACAGGCATTCCCAAAGGACAATTACTGGGATATTCAGAAGCTCTGAATTGCTATAGTTTGATTACAGAAAACATATTTTTTCACAAATATTTTCGTAAAATGTTTATGACCATAGATTCTTTTGGCTTTCTCCCGCTTTTGGCTGGATGGGGAAATACATTCCATTAGAGCCATTCCAAAGGTGCTAGAAAGAAGGCAAGAGGTTGTCTTCTGTCCAAATACTATATAAG
Organism: Psittacula echo; assembly: GCF_963264785.1. NCBI lineage: Eukaryota > Metazoa > Chordata > Aves > Psittaciformes > Psittacidae > Psittacula > Psittacula echo. The sequence continues at coordinate 103,794,293 of NC_137738.1, forward strand.
CGTGACAATCGTGATTTATTTCAAACAAGAAGATACTTTTCCACTTTTAATTAGTCCTACTAAAAGTTTTACAGTCACCTCTCTTCCTACTAAAATAAAATAAAAAGTTAATTAGGATAAACGAAAATAAGTTATTGGAGGGCACCAGTTTAAGGTCACTTAAAATAGTCCACGGTTATTTATAATGTCGAAATAAAATTTTCCACTGAACGCCCTAACAAAGTTTCAGGTATCTGGCACAGCTGATTTTCAGTCTCCGTGCAAAAATATCTTTCTGCTGAACATTTACACGTTTAACAGGAACTTACTACAAGCCTGGAACAGATCGCATCTCAGAGCACTAGAGTTTTATTTCAATGGTTATGGACAAATTAATAAAAGTACCAGGAACGTTTATGGACCTGCATAAAAGCTGGATGGGGTTTTTCAACAAAAATAATTTGTGTTATGATATATATAATCTGGAACGTTGGCTTGGATTTGGCTGAAATGGAGAGCAACCCTGCTGCTCAGCTTTCCTCGGGTTTTATTTCAGAACTTCTCGGAATTTTAGCCCTGGTTGCAAAATGGGTCATATTTTAAGATGTTAGAGAATTGGAGGAGGTTAGTGAAAAAATGTGCTTGCACTGCAAATTACGTTTTAGCAAACACCTTTGGATCCTCTTTATAAACCAGGATTTTCATTAGTATGGCTATATTTGCTGCAGTTGTCCTTCAGCTTTTTCACTTTTAACTCTGTTGTGAATACAGCCGTAATGAGGTTGCTTTTGGACCAAAAAGTAATGTTTTAAAGAGCCCTGAGCTTGTTTACCGTTAACATTTATCAAACATGGGCCCAGCATACTGCTGTCGTAAGCATCATATGCTCAAGATGAAAAATAATTGCCAGATTTGAAAGATTCTAACCTGGACGAAGTTCCCTAAATAAATAGTTTTGATGCCAGTTTGTTGGGCTGGGATGTGCTGTAAATATGACGACTACAGAATATATTTTGAGTTGCTCTATGTATGTAAATAGCCTTTGTGAAAGAGGAATAAATGAATGGGTTCACTAGGTTTGTTACTGTATTGGATATTTTTAGTCAGAGCGACTACAGCAATGTCAGCAATTATTACTATAGTTAAGGACTTGCCAATATTCTCTTTCCAACATCTACCTTCCCAAAGTTTTTTATTCATTCGTGAATGTGTGCATCGAGCCAAAATGTGTGAACTTAAGTCAGCTTAATGCTAGGGAAGGTTTTGCCCAAATTTCCATTCATTTCAGTAGGGGCAAGATAAGTCCCAGTGTCTCTTGGCAGCACTTTACTTTCGCTCTGGTTGTAAATTGACTGTTTGCCCAGCTATTCTTTGCTTTTTCTTAAGTATGACAAATAGTAACTCTAGATTAGCACGTTATTTGGTCCGTTAAGTAGTCATGTGGTAATGAGTTCTGTAACTACAGCATTCATAGTTAGACTATGAACTACTATAGTTTGTTTAACTCCTGCCTCCCTGCCCCACTGATTTACAACCCAGATAAAAGAAGATTCTTTGTGTCCCAAAATTAGTGGAAAGGATTTATTATTTCAGCACCATGCACTACCTTTTAGTGTTTATAGTTCCTGATACAAACATAAGCATAAAGATATAAAAGACAGGCTATAAGATGATTACATAAAAAAAAATCAATCTGGAGAATATGACTTTTCCCCACAGTATTTTCAGGAGGAAGTGAGGACGGAGAGCCGAGGCTCTTGCGTTCTGCCTCAGGATTTGATGCTGATTTGCTCTGTGATTTCAGGCAAGCCTTTTAGCAAGTTTTCCTTCAGTATAAAATGGAGAACTAACTATTACCATATACCTTCTGAGATATAAAAGTACGTGTTCAGTTCTCAGAAGTCCAAAGATTAGCAGGGCTCTGCACCCAGTAATGCCAGGAGAAGAGTTCTAAAAGCTGGTAAGAAACCTTCTGTGTCACTACTGAAAAAGAGTTGGCTTTTCCGTGGTGCACATTGAAATGCACATTAACGCAAACAACAAAGTAAATAATTACTGCTTCTGATTTTGTTTTCCCTAAATTATGTATTTTCTGCTTCTCTAATAAGCATGGACTGCAAGCCGAGGTCTCAGTCCTACTGTAGTGTTCTCCCATTTCCCTCCCTGTCTGCAGCCTTTTATGCCCCATTGGAATTGAATGTATTTCAATGAGGTTTAAAGCAGCAAATGACCATGTCATCATTGCGGAGGAAAGAACCATGGGCCTACTTGTCATCTTACAACAGCGTTTGAAAGAGAAAGTATGGCCTGTGTTTTCTGGCAGTAGAAATGTGAATGTGTAGTACATTAGGGAAATGTATGGCCTGTCTTTTTCAAGTAAACAATGTATTTTTTCTTTCTTTTTTTTTTTTTTTTTATTTTTTTTTTTTTTATGCTTGCAACTTGCAAACTGAAAAATTAACTGTAGAAAGTTGTTGGGGTTCTCATAGTTAGGGACAAACTGTTTTTCTCACTGCAAGACTGACTTTGTCCCTTTCCATTCATCCTCCTCTCAACTTCTGTGCAACTAGTTTTAGAATGAGGCAAAGGTTGTGTTTTTCTCCCTAAATGAATTCAGATAAAATCATCACATTGTTCTAGAAATATAAAGGCTAGAAAATGAGAGCTTAAATGTTCTTGTTTTTTCTTTACTTTGTTCAGCATATATAAAACCAGCATGAGCCAGAAACTTCACGGTTATTTTTTCTGTTGACCTCAATGAAAACTGGTTCCCTTGACTAACTGTAGGGAAAGTGGGTGGTATAACTGTTTGTAATTAAAAAGGGTTTATACATTTGGAACCTTGCAGAGTTCCTAAATTTTGCATGCTGCTTTTTAAGAGACTAATGAAGTGCACTCTGGCCAGATACAAGCTCCATAAAGCTCACACAGAAGATACTACAAGATCTAAGTCAGTCTCGAGTGAGAGAGGTTGTTTTTAATGCTCCCAACCACAAGCTCACCACCAAGTCCTTGCATTTACTCCCTCAGTGTTGCAATGGTGAGGATTTCCATTGTAAATTCTCAATAGCATAAATGGCAGAAAAAAACCCCAGGCACATTCTTTGTTAACAAGGTGAGTTTTAAAGCTGAAGCAATAGAAAAAAAGCAAATAGTGATAGACTTGTTCTAAAAAGGATGAAAACATACAGCATTGAAAGAGGTGGTGCAGTCTACAGGAGTGAAAGAGAAGGCGGCATTCAGGAATTTCAAACAGTAAGTGCAATGGACACAGCAAACCAACTATTTGAGGAACTATAAAAATTAGTCTACTTTTGCCCTTTCTTTCCTGAAAATTCACTCAATAACAGATGTGAGCCCCACATCAGCTATGGCCTTAGGACCTTGGGGGTGCAGGGCATAACACAGGGTCAATCCCTTAGTCAGCTGTTGTGGAATTGGCAGCGAAGTCACAGGAGACAACAACATCAATCCAAAAATAAGTCATAAGTGCAGATGACAAAACATTAGACATCCCAGGAATGATTCTCTCTAGTAATAAAAGACAAAGATCTGGCAGAAAAAGTATTATAGGTGAAGTTGCCAGAAGTATCTGCAGTTAAGCTTGTCTACCAATTTCCAGTGTAAGACCTTATTTTCACTCACATATTGTTGCCAAGTTTTTACTGTTCAGGATGAGCTTTTCAATCCTGAGTCTGCCTCAAGCTGAATTTTTTGGAAACTTCCAGCAGAAATACTTCTGCTACTTGTAAGATCAGCATTAAGAGAAAACCCATTGTTTCACAATACTTTTAAATTTCTTAGAATCACCCCAATATCCATTTCAGAGCTGAGATGGGAAGTTTTCCTAGGTAGGAGAGGAATAAGGGGGAAAAATCAGTTAAGTTCCTTTTGTTGCCCTTGACCAAAAGGATCCACCCGAACTTGGCTGAATTAGAAGCTGCTGAAAATTGCTGAGGTTTTTCTCGCGCGTGCTCAGTACAGATGGAGTAGTTGGCAGCTAAGTTTTGCAAAGCCTCTATAGCAGCACTGGGCTTGCTAGACTGGATTGGATCTGTAGTCAGTCTAGTCTGACCAATATTCTCCCTGACAGTAGGCTGCACTGTTTTAGAGGAAAGGATAAGAAACCCTAGAGTCAGCAGATAGATATGGGATCTATTTCTCCTTTAAGGTCTCATCTTGGTTAATAGTAGCTTATAAAATATGATCAGAATGACTGTCAGCAGTTCAGTTTTAAATTGTGTCTTTTAGAAGTCTATAATTCAACCATAAAAATTCCTTACGGGCTGAAAACTGGCTTATACTCTCAGTTCAGAAGTCAAAATTCTCTACAGCTTTTTTTTCTTTAAATAGTCTGTTTTGAAGTGATAGAAAAGAAAAAAACCAGCCTTGTACAAATCCTGGATGTTTTTTTCATAATGCACTTCATAATTCAGTTATGGTAAGTATGATAAATTTTACGCTATTTGTTTCAAATGCTGGTCAGGCCCCAGAAGGAATGTGAGTAAATAAAATCTTCCCCATTAACACCATGCATGCAAATGTGAATAGGATTCCCTGACCTTGGGATATTAGGAGCTTACGTGATATAATACCAAAACCTGTTATTCTAGTTTATCTTATAAATATTGAGATAATTTATTAAATGCATATGTACTGAAAAGGATGGGAGAAGGGGAGAAGTCCTTCTGACCTTTGATGGCAAAACTCATTGTGAAGACAGTCACTCAAGTGTTTTCCTAATTTAAGCATATAAAGAAAGACATAACCTGGAAAAATCCAGGAGGAGCAAGTACGAGGTCCTCAGAGGGGGCAAAGCAGATGCAAAACCTTTCTTGGAAGACCACAGCAGTTCTCATTACTACCAAGCTTCCCTTTGTAGTGGAGAAGATAGAGCAGCTCTTCCCATCCTTGGAATGCTTTCAAATGTACTGTGCTTGGCACCCTGAGGTTAGCGTGATTTTGAGCAGATAAAAGCCCTTTACATGAAAAGGCAGATCCCATCCTCTTTCTTCTTCTTCTTTTTTTTTTTTTTTTTTTTTTTTTTTTTTCGCCTTGGTAAGATAGAAAGAAAAGCCTTATTCTGTCTGCACTTCCACTGATTTCAGTAAGAGCCTTCATGGAATAAGGTGCTGCTTCATGTAAGAGAAGCAGACCGGCCTTTAGGTAACTTTCTACTTTGTGTTACTCTCCTTCTCCTTATCCTTTCACATTTCCATGTCTCAATGCCATCTTGCTGAAGAATATGTAAAGTCTTTCAGCTATTTGCTTCCACTCAGTTTTAAAGAACTAGAATAATTTGTATTTTTAGGCACATGGAAACCATTTTCCACTGTTTTTGACAATTGAAGAACATGGATTAAGGGAATCAGAGGAAAGCTCTATTTACTAAACACCACATGTAGATTACCACTGACAGTTTTTCTAAGGAAATTTATGACCTGTGTGAAGTAAATAAACTCCCTTTTTGGTAAAGAATATGCAAGCCAATCATTCATGCTTGCTTAGAGACGTTACTGTTCATGTTGCTTTTATGTGGAAGGCTACAGTAAAGGGTGATATTATGTCTAAAAGAGGCAGTCAGCAGCTTGGAAAAAAAAAAGCCATTTCTGACACTACTTATCAAGAGATTCTTGCTAGATTGTGGCATATTCACAGTGATTCAGGAAAGAAAGAAAAGATAATGACAGGACAATTATAATTCTTGTAACTAATACGTTATCTTCATGCACGCACTTCCATGCATAGCTATGTTTACTGGCAAGTTATAGCATTTTACATGTCTGAAATAAACAGCCTTCAGTATGTTCAAAATGTTTAGCATGTCTGAAAGCTGTTTGCTCTGTATCTCAGAGTAAATGAGAATGGGACAGACACTCTTCTTCTGACGGCCCACCCTGTTGTCGTACTATTATGTTCCTTCCCTACTCCCCCTTCTTCTCCCCATTTTATGCTCTGGATCCAATAGAGACATAGCTGATTAAAGCAATCATGAAAATTAAATGAGAAGAAGGAAATTTATTAAGTGTCTGTATATCATGTTTTCAGAAATACTAGTGTTTTTCATGTACAAGTAACTCGTTGGCTTTCAGTGGTACCCCTCTTGATTTACACTGGTGTGAGAGGGTAACTTGGCTCTTACTATGTTTGAAGTCTACCTAATTTAATAGCTGCACACAATACGTATGATTATTTTCTATAGACCATTGTATGTGAAATTACCAATATAACCTTTAGTAAGTACAATTCTACCTATTAAAGTATTCTGAATTTAAAACAAGTGGCTTTCTGAGTGACAACTGCATGTCGTTAACTCACCCTGCTGCACTTCAGCACATCAGCTATGTAATGTCAGTGGGGCTATGTCTTCTCTAGAAAAAATTACCTGTTTTTGACAAAGGGTGTCAAAAATAATTTTCTACCCTCAGATGCACTCAAGTACTAGTAGAAATTGTCTCACTGGTGTGGACAAGGTCAGGTAAATTCATTGCTTACCATAGCAAATCATGCCTGTCAGGGGCTCATGGGACAACTTGCCTGCATAGGATTTACCTTGCAGTGTATAGAAGGATTTGTTACAGTAGGTGTTGAACTCAACTGACTTTGTCCACACTGGAAGAGCAGTTGTTTTCAATGCTGCTCCAAGATTTGTGGAGACTGGGTGGGCAGTTTGACAACAGTTGTCAAAAGCACATTGTTTGTCTGAGGTAGGTGCATAACTACTGAAATACTGATGCTATAAAAGGCCCAATTCAGTAAATGTGGGATAGTGCAAAATCTGCAGTGCCAGCATGGACTGTGACTTTCTATTGCTGATGTGCACCTGCATGATATCAGATGATGAACAGGACTTTTAGTACAGGTCACTTATCATCTATAGAAATATGTCATTCAAGGCCACAAGCCAACCAATAAAACCAGATGATTTTTAAGATTATGTTGTCTAATTGAAAGTTGACTTTGATAGAACAGCTAGTGGAAGAAAATACCCATGTTATGAGCAATCGATCAATACTTCCATCACATGAATCTGTTGACATACTACGTAATGACGAATCTTGCAGCCCCTTTATACACTACATGCTCTTCTGTGAAAAAGCAGAAGAAACTATTTTGCCAAACAAGGCTGGACCAGGTATCTCTGCTTCTCAGATGTTCATTAATGACTGACCAACTCCATGGAAACATCACGAAAGAAGTGGATTGTAATGTAAGTTTTCTTCTTCTATGGTATTTATTTTTGCAATTGCACAAAGAATACGCTAGCATGTGAGGAAGGAAACTGAAGCAGAAGTCATTTTCCAACTGATACAAGAAGATGCTATTTTGTGCAAAACACCTAGTTGATCTTTGCAATGAATGCCGTAAAATACTGTTCTGGCCACAAATGGAACAACATTTTTAGAAGGATTAATGTTTAATCTATCTGTCTATCTGGCTATGTGTGCAGGATTTAAAAAAGACTAAAGGAAGCTAGCAGCTCACTCTCACTTATAATTGCATCTGTAAAACTTTTAAAACTGTGCAAGATCTTTCTCTACTGTGCTGGATGCCATGAGCATTAGCATATTACCACAGAAAAAGAATCCGAAGTAGACAGTGAGTGACCTTCATAATAAATCTTCCAAAAGCCTCTCATCCCTCAAAAACTTGAATCCCCAACAAGAACCTGACATTCACGAAACCCACTAAAATATATGAACTGTTCAGTACGCTCACAGAATTGATAACAGAGTATTTTTTGATAACAATAAAATCCAGAGCTATATTAGATGTGAGAAAGCAATTCTGGAGGAATTTTGAAAGCCTGGACAAATTTTAGAGTGCTCAATCACGGCACTGAGAAGATTTTTTTTTTTTTTTCCTCATTGTCTCTTTGCTCTTGGCACTGGTACAGATTTCTATCAGACTACACATCCTACAGCATTCACATAATCTTGCACAAGTACCATGCACCCATACTTTGTCTTTCCTGGCCCTGGACCTTAGGTGAATGTGAGCCTTATAAATACTCAAGAACTAGGTACCTTCCAAATACGTTGTAACAAAAGGATGAAAACAAGAATAGGGAAAAAATCTCTCTAAGTTAAAGAATTCTTTAACTGGCACTCTGTAGCAATTCCTAGTTAAAATGCTTTAGCTGATCACAGTTATAATATTGATTATTAGAAAGGGTGACTGGGTATGTCCTTCGGCTGATCTGAACATTGTCTATACTTTAAAATCAACATCCTAACTTTTTAATAATTTTTTAAAAAAATCTAATTAATTAGTCTAGAAGTATTTTTAAATGCCTCTGCATTTTCTATCATGATGCTAAGTTGAAACTGGCAGAATGGAAATTGGAGAGAAATAGCAAAGAAATAAAAAAGTATCCTACTCTCTTTTCCAGCTACAGAAATGACCAAAGCTGCCAGAGAAGCACCTTATACAAAAGCAAGACTGTCTAGAGAAGAGGTAAGGATATTCTCAAGATCTCTGCTGAAGGCAGTGCTTCGTATCCATAAGAAAGACAGAAACATGTAATTGTACTCTTCCCTTAAAACCAGGTCTTACTGCTTTCCTCTGTGTTACAGATCACACGTTATTTTACATTGGAAGCTTAGTGCTAAAATCTAAAACGTAAGGGCCAAGTTCTGCTCTTAGATACACACACAACTCCAATGAACTCAAAGAGAGCTGTGTTCATATGTTTAGCAATGGAATCTGGCCCTAAATATTTAAACATTTATTCAGAGGGGAAAAAAAAAAGTTTCTCTGATACATTTGTAACTCGTATCTAATGTACAGAGTGCCACCACTGGGCAGCGATGTTAAGGGATTAAAAAGTATTGGGGAACCATAAACTCAGCATTCTACCTGCTCTGCATGGTCAAATAACATGAATTTGTTTCAGAACATTGAGGAAATTAAATCCTTAACAACCTGTGGCTGATGTTATTTATTCTGCAGTCCAGGAGTAATTTGATGCAAATTCCTGGCACTATTCCTGTATTTCAAGAAATTACTGTTTTGAATGGAGTGATTCTGGAAACTTTCATTATATTAATATGCAATCCAGAAAGAACTAATGTCCTCTGCTTATGTTTTCTCTTCAGACAAAGCTCAGTGTTCTGGGTTGTTATCTTTCAAAAGCTTATGACAGGAGTCCATAATAACCTAAAAGCATGTCATTTGGAAATAGTTAACCTGAGGATCCCACCTGCTTTCCATGGCAAAATGACCCCAGATTTTTGTTAAGGACACAAAGGATTCAGAAGCCTGCAGATTTTCTTCAAGCAACATAATACTCCAATTTGCTTATCTAATAGAAGTACACAATAACTGCACAAACGACAGCTAGAGGAGAGCTGAATTCCAGGTTCAGACACCTAAATTTGGTCATCTACAATGCAAATGTTTACATTTAAGCTAGAAGTTTAAGCTCCCATTATACTCAATTGTTTAAAATTAAGTCTCTGGTGCTATTACAGATGGGGGGGGCTGGGCATACAAGTCAGGACCTACATGAAGCCCTGTACTCTCTGGAAAGGCAGATGAAGGCCAGACAACATAGCCCAGAGTACTTGACATAGATAACTAAACTCAGTCCTAGTAAATGCTTCTAGAGAAGTCTGAGGGTCAAACATACAGGTCTACTTTTGGATGAACTGAATTGGTCTCTTGCCTGCACTGACCATGTTCATTTGGTTTCCACTGACTCCAGTCAAAACCTAAGCACAGCCCACATGTAGACACCTAATTTTAGGTGACTGCATCCAAACCTGAAACCTACTCCTGATATCCTAGCTGCCATAATATATGCTGCTATTAGAGTAACCAGTGTGCTTCTGGTTCAACCAGGGTTAAGCTACTTTGTGCATTTTGTGCGGTATGGTGGTTTCACTTAAATGGTGGTGGGCAGGACAGCAAGAGTAATGGGTAGGTGTGATTACATGGGTGATGAATCGCCTGATGTTGTTTTGCTTCAGTGAGTTCTTTGAGATCCATATGGACAATGTTTAGATAAAGCTGCTACCTGCTCCCTAGCTAAACAAATTTCTGGCCACTAGTGTTGGCTTTTCCCCTTGCTTGAGAGAATTTGAGCTTTGCCTCCTTTTCCTGCTCTCATTTTTCCCTGTCTCTGCTTCCTGACAGAACATCTAGCATACTGTCATGGTGCTCTTTTCAGAGCTGTATGTTTTTTGGGCACGGTCAACTTTGTAAGAAAGACTCTGCACCAACTCTGTTGTTAGAGCCTTTTAGCTGGAGCCCTCTAATCCTAGAGGTCACTCTTGAGTATCTCTGGCTATAGAGGCACAATTCAGGATGCTGCCAAAATACTGTGACCATTTTAGGAAGTAGGTGGGAACAAAAGCATGTGCAGACTTGTAAGTTCATTAATAATCATGGATAGTTGGGCCCTCTATCCTGATCTTGCATTGGTGCTAACAAGGTAAGCTAAGAATGATCCAGGACCAAGTTCTTTGCTGCTACAAATCATGATTTTGGTTTGCTCTGGCAGTTATCTTGGTTGAGATCAAACCTCAAGCGTTACTTCAGATAATGTATACAATTATTAGCATAAGTTTTCCTTATTTGTGTGTGGAAACTCCCAACCTCATTTCTGGAAGCCATGGCTTTGAATAGCATAAAACAAACCAGCATTACTTAAGCTACAGTCTCAGGGCAGTTAAATGGAGGGGCTGAAAGAGTCTGTGCCTGGGAAAAAGACCTCTCAAAGTAGTTTCTCTTCAAGTGAATTGACTCAGATCTGTCAGGAACAAACCTCTGCTTTTATCGTATTTTCTGTTTCATTTGTATGCTGCTTACTTAAAGGTGTGCATATGGTGTTTGCTTCCAAAAGGAGCGTTAATACATGTGCAAAATGACTACTATAGATCGAAGGCTTTGGTCGCAACTGGATTACACAACACAAACTTCTATCTTCAGGATCATGGTGCTCCCTAATTCTGTTTCTTCAGGTCTTTAATTTCCTGGCATTGCAATTGCCTTAAATCCATTTTGGCACAGAATACACCATTATTTCATATTGTGCTAGTGTGCTCTCCTGCTTTCATCCATATGAGCCAGGAGTAAATAAGAGTTGGCAACTTCATACTTGACTATTATATTGCAGAGTACACTTTAATCAGCGCCCTAATAAATAGCACGCCCAATTAATTGGGACATTTGCCAGCAAACCAGTTCACTTCCCTACGCTTCAGTGGCTGTAAATGATGGATAACTAGCATGCTCAGTGTTGTCTGCAAGCGTATTTGTTGTAATTAACAGGTATGATTTGGTGTTCGCTGGCATGTGTTTTCTCAGTAGCACTCTGCTAATTTTTGAGTAGGCTCCCTGTTCCAATGCAGCTGCTAAAAATAAATAAAAAGACATATTTCCCTTGCTTTAATCAATGTAGTGCTTTTATATTAAAAAACCTCTATGTATTTCTATGTATTAAATTTCCATATGGTTTTAACAATAAAAATCATAATGTAATTAGCACATTTCTATTTTAAATAGTACAGCAAACAGAACTTTGCCATACCTTAGGATAATTTATAATAAAGGGAAGGATTTCTGCTGCAGCTTTCTAACAGTACCTTTTTTACCAGGGATTGCATGGTGGATTGCTTTAAAGTGGTATTTCCTTGAGGGAGATACACAGAAATACAATCTATTTTCTGAGACTGGCATATGCTATTATTTACTGTATACACGTGACACTTTCTCTTATTTGGGCACCCTTTGCCAAAGAATTAAATAAAATTGAACACAGCAAACCTTTCTAATCTCTGCATTCCTCACAGATTGCTTTAATGGAGACTGAAGAAATTATTGGAAGTAAATGAATATGAAAAGGGAAATGGGAAGGGGATGTTAAAACCCGGGATGGCTATGGATCAGCAAAAGGCAGAAACATTTGTGTAATTACAGGAGAATATAATTTGTGGGTTATCTGAAAGGAATTGTCCCTGTTGGCATTTACTTTGACTTGCTGGCAGGAGGAAAAGAAACCATCCTGTACCACTGCATATGGTTCCTTATTAGTTGTGGCTTCTGCAGAGGCTCCATTTCTTTGGAGCATGGAGGATTTCTTTCATTACATAATCTGAATATTTTTTTTTAATAGATTATTTTTTTCTTTCTCTTGTGTGTGCAAATTCTCTTTGCACCAATGCTTCTATACTGAGGTTACTATGCTAAAGGAATGTAAGCATGTAGAGTAACAATGGTTCATTTTCCTTTAATGACTTTGTCGACAGGACAGAGACATTTTTGTGGTGTGATGAATTCACTCAGGCTCCTGTTGTGTTTTCTCCACATGCTTTGGAAACTCTCTCTCTCTCTTTCTCCGAGAACTGTGGCCATCCACTCCAGCAAGAACTTCATTACTTTACATTCATTGTATTTAAATGACACCCCAGTGGTGTCCTGGGGTAACTGATGTAAATTATATGCTATGTAGGGGAAAACAAAATCTTTTTCTGACTTTTTATGTTCTGCAGAGAAATAAAAAGTGAAAACAAATGACAGAGAAAATCAGGCCTATTCAAAGTGAAACTTTGTAAGCATTATGGTTTGAGCAGACTCCAGTTTGTAAAAGCGCTGAGACAGTTTATAATGACCTTACGATCTGAAAGGTGACCCGAAAAGGGAAAATAATTTTGTATGTGCCCATTTTTGGTTCTGTATAATGCATAACAAAAACTTGATCTGCTTTTTCCCTCTCTGTGAAATACAGCAAGAATTCAGACTTGAGTAAGGAGCAGCCATTGCGTTTTTACCAGCTACACTAAGGCACAGCATTATAAGGGGTGTTGTGTTCTTTAGTCCTCTTTCCTCCTGTCTTCTAACAACTTTTTTTGGCATTGATTTAAGATTTCATAGCCAGTTGGTATCTCTCTTGCTCAATTATTCTGCCAGGAATTATCACCTGTAGAAATGGGAATGAGGGAAAGTTCTTCCATCAGCCCAGCTCATCATTGGGCAGCAACTTCCCTCACTTCTGAACTAGTAACCTCTCACTATGGGCAAAAGGGTTTTGCACAGCAACAAAAATTGTCAGAAAATGTTGTCAGGCATTTCAGCAAATTACGTTGCTTCTATCCAAGCGACTGAATGTTACGTAGTTCACACTGGACATGCTCAACCATATTATCCCAGTAATTCCCTTACTAAAATTACCATATGGAATTGCCGTAATAATTTCTCTATTTTCTATGTTTTCATATTAGTCTGTCCTACCAATTCTGGTACACGTTAAGATATGCATGGTACATGTCATAGAAATGTCAGCAATATGCTGCCTTGCCTTCCTCAGTTTAATGTAAGGTTTTGGCAAACCACAGAATTTGGCTTAAAACTTGAGTCACCTCAAGGCTTGGCAGAATGCTTTGATGCGCCTTTTGGCCAGGAAAATGCTTATCAATAATCCTGCTTTGACTGGGGTTGCCCAGTATTTTAAAATGTTCAGGCCATCCTCCTTGCAGCAGTAACTAGACTTTGCTGTGCATGCAAGAATCAGCAGTGTGAGGCCTCTTACTCTCTAGGATATTATTATAGCTGCTTGGTGTCTTGCCCTGTTTCTGTCAGTGCTTGGGCTGGTATCGGCTTTATTTTCATAATCATAAGCAGCAGCAGAAGGGAGAGAGGCTGGCAGCATTCGCAGCGAGCAGCAGAATCAACGTGTCTTTCTGATGCTGATGTGGGAGGTGGGAACAGGAAGGAAGCAATGCGGAGGGGACTGACAGGGTGTTTATATGAAGGAGTAAGAAGGATGGGGAGTGAATGGTAGTCAAAAAAAAAAAAAAAGTAAGAGTAGCAGAAGGAAGATAAAGGAAAGAAGCAGAAAATGACTTCTAATAAGCTGGAATTCAAATGGCCCCTAGAATGTTAAGATCATTGTAGATGTTGCCAGAGTTCCCCCCTTCCTCCTTTCCTTATCCCTCAAAAAAAAAAAAAAAAAAAAAAAAAAACCAAAAAAAAAAAAAAAAAAAAAAAAACAAAAAAAAAAAAACAAACCGCTAAAATTATGAAGTCTCTATGCTGTCCGTTTCTTAGAATGAATTGTAGTTTAAATAATATGGATCCTGTTCAGTGTGCAGGCAGGAATTTGTATTATCACAGAACCATAAAATGGTTTGGTTTGGAAGGGGCCTTAAAGATCATCTGGTTCCAACCCCCTGCCATGGGCAGGGACACCTTCCACTAGGGCAGGTTGCTCCAAGCCCCGTCCAACCTGGCCTTGAACACTGCCAGGGATGGGGCAGCCACAGCTTCTCTGGGCAACCTGTGCCAGAGCCCCAGCACACTCACAGTGAAGAAATTTACCTCTTTGGTCACATTTATTAGTTCCAGTTTATACCAGGTTACAAATCACCCCCTCTCCTAATAAATGTATGTGTGTACTTGCAAATGAGTGGAATGACTGAAATTAACTCCCCAAACACTACAATTAGGTGTCAAAGAAAGAAAAGGTTGAAAGAAGAAAAGAAGGGCAAAGAATAAAGGAAAAACAGATTAAATGCTCCAGCTCTGTCGTCACGCTCTTCCCCATTAACCCGCTGAGTTGACAGAACACAGGAAAGCTGCCATTGCCAGGAATCAGAGGGGAAACACAGGTCCTGCTTATAGATAAATGGCACTTAAAACCAACCCAATGAATTTAACCACCCCAGTATAAGACTGTTTCAGTTGGAAGAAACCTTAACAATCATCTAGTTCTGACCCTACTACGGCTGACCAGAAGCTAAAGGACTTTGAGGGCATTGTCCAAACAAAACCAGACAAGCATGGGGGCACTCTCCACCTCTCGAGGAAACCTGTTTCAGGGTTTGATCACCCTCTCACTAAAAAAAACGTTTCCCAATATCTAGCCTAAACCTCCCCTGCCACAGCTTTGAACCATTAATGGTATGCAGTAGTAGCAGTACAGAAGTAGTAAAGCTTTCGTGTTGCGGAAAAAATCCACCGGTACTTCCAACTGCAAAGTGTACACAGATAGCTCCTTCACGCAGCAAGGGGAAAGCTCTGTGTTTCTGCCAAAAACCTCTACCATGATGCAGCTGCAGAGATACGGGTGCGCTGGCACCTGCACCGAGGCCAGGCACCTGTGTAAATGCGTGCTAGAGAGAATCCAGCCTCCTCTCCCCAAACCCTTCCGGGCTTTCGGCCCTGGGAGCACCTCTGAAGCCTCTTATCGCCACCCTCCAGCGATGCCCGGTGCTGAGGAGAAACAGGGACGGCCACAGCCTCCCGGGCCCTCCCCTCAGTCGCCAGGCAGCACCTACGGGAGGCAGGCTCCGGAGAGCGATCCCGCGGCGGGCTAAAGCGAGCTACGGCGGGGGCGGCGGCGACGGGGAAAGAGGAAGCAGCGAGGGAGGGAAGAAGCGGCTGGGAGGGAGGAAGCGGCGGCGAGCCCCGCCCCGGTTCCCCCCCGTCGCCCTGGGAGGCCGCGGCTGCCACACAGCAGATGGAGGCGGCGGCGCGTTGCGGCTGCTGTGTGGCGGAACCGGCCCCTCCTCCCCGCGGGCGGCGCCATTTTACCCCCCCTCGCAGCGTGTGAGCCTCAGCACCGGAGTCGCGGCCACTGTGGTGGCGGCGGGGGCTGGGGAGGGGGAAAGGGAGCTAGAGGCCTCTGCTTTCCGCTCCCCTCGTTTCTTGCCTCGGTCCAAGCAGCGCGTGGAGGGGAAGGGACGAGGTTCAGTTCCTGCCCCTCTCTTCCCCGTTTTCGATAGCCGCACACGGGGTGGGGGAAACTGGGCACTACCAAGCCAGGCTGCTCCTTCCCTCCCTCCTTCCTTCCTGCCTTCTTCCCTCCGCTGCACATCTCAGCCTCCTCATCCATCCATCCATCCCTGGGGGTGAGCCTTTGAGTGAGTCACCAACGAGGGCACGCAATTAGACAATGTGTTGCTGCTAACTAACTTAGCAAGGCTGCCCGTTTCTGTGGGGCCTTGAGTATTAACCCCGTCGGGGATACCTGTGAAACGCTGCTGGGCGGGAGGGGCGGCGGAGGGTGCCTGCGGGCGCGGGGGCTTTTGCGAACTCCATCTGTGTTCGTGGTTTTGCGTTTCGTAGGTCGCGGCGGGCAGATGTGAGCAGCGGCGTGCGAAGCGTTACTGCCGCGGGGGAGATGTGGCCGCAGCCTCGGGAAGTGGCTCCTCCGCTGCTGGTGTTGAAGCCAAGACGCTGAGCAGCGGCCCAGCCCTCAGACCCAGGCAGTGATGCCGCCTGGTACCCGGCTGCCAGCTCGCTCCCAGCTTCACAGCCTCCTAACTATGCGATTTCGGGAGGAAGCGCTAGACAATGGGTTGCTTGATGCTGGGAGGTGGCATTGAGCACCTTTTAACCTGTTTTACTCTTGTGTCGGTTTTCTTGTGGCCTACGGTGGTGTTACGCTCGTGGGACCCTGCCCTGTTCATTTTGTTTTGCGACTAATTTGAAGGTGTTTGTACAACTCTTTTTTTTTAATCATAGACTTAAAATTATGCGGCAGAGACCAGGCTTTGCCCTTCAGTATGCCATGTACTGTTGGGTGTTGTCATAGAATCATAGAATAGTTAGGGTTGGAAAGGACCTTAACATTATCTAGTTCCAACCCTCCTGCCATGGGCAGGGACAATCTCTTGTTGCTTTGATGTCAATCTCTTGTTGTTCTGATGCTGTGAAATCTCTGTGGTTTGTAACTTTCCTCTGTTGGAAGCGGATTTTGTTTATTTTGCACAAACAGGTGTGGTAGTTTATGAATAGAAATACTGTGCTATCCCTTAAAGAAACTATTAGACCTTAAAGAAATTACTGGTAAATGCTGTAAGTCATAGAATCATAGAATAGTTAGGGTTGGAAAGGACCTTAAGATCATCTAGTTCCAACCCCCCTGCCATGGGCAGGAACACCTCACACTAAACCATGTCACCCAAGGCTTCGTCCAACCTGGCCTTGAACAGCGCCAGGGATGGAGCATTCACAAGTTCCCTGGGCAACCCAACAGCTAGTCCAGAATACTTATCTGTGTGGGCTTCAAGTAGTTTTGCCGCTTGTTAACTATATTTTACACGTCCTATTTACAGATCAGCTGCTTATAAGTTCCTACAAATGACAAAAATGAATGCCTTGAAGTCTGTGAATGCAGAGCCCAATATATATGCAAAATATTTATTAGTGTGTATGTGAAGGGGAGGTAAGAACCTGATGTTGCAGACAACCAAGTTTGCTGTATGGCATTAGTATTAATGATTTATTGTGAGTCATTTGATTTCCTAAGAGTGAATATGTTTCAAGGTTTACAGTGGTGTTCATGATATGCTTAAATTTTCTTTTGAGATCTTGGATCTAACTCCCGCATCCTTCTCTTTCTTGGTACAGGCCTCTCTTTCCCTTTGGCTTAAGGCACTGCACCCTGTGCAGTGCTGACTTACTTGGCAGGGTGCAGTGCACCCTTCCTTTCTCCTCCTACGCATATCTTTCTTCATTGTTGGCCAGATCTAAGTGGCATGGGAGGCAGTGTCAGTCTTTTACCTTTGGACTTTGCACAGGCTTGTATTGATATGTTAGTAATATATAAATCAGATTTTATTGTGATTCGTTTTGTCCTGTGTATTGTCGCTGTGTGGATGGGAATGATGATGTTAAAAGTAGCATTTCCAACTGTAACAGTATTTATTTCTGTTTTTTTCTGAAAGCCGCATCTCTGTGAATCTTGTGAAAGTGTGAAAATACTCATTTTTGTTTAGATAAATTCTTAGTTGTGATGATTCTGATGAATTAGCTTGAGGTTTAACCAGAATAACAAGAAATCCTTCTCTGCTTTACCAATATGCTTTACTCATGACTTTCAGATGTATGGATTTGGAAACACTGCACAAGGTTTAACAGGATTCAGTAGCCTTTAGAGTATTTGCTAAGCCTCTGAGTGTCATAACCAACTGAATTACTCTCGTGGGCTCAATTCTGAATAAAACAGAATGGAGCTGTCTGAAATTTGATTAGTCAATTAGTAACTTGTCAGCATAAGCAAGCTGTAATTTAGTAAGCTGCAAGTGTTCTAAGAATTACTTACATGTAGTAGTCTAAAGCAACACTGAACATTGTTCACGTTGTTTTTGTTGTTCTGATGTGATGCCCTCAAGCAATGAGACCAGCTAGACAGTGTCTTTCTAGGTCATTATTGAAAGGGTGTTTTAGGGCATGAGGCCAAACCCAAGCAGGGTAATTATACCATAGAAACTAATTGGGTTGATGCTCTGTTGAAATTGCGAAATATCCAAATGTGTAGATATACAAAGTATGTAAAGAAAAGGAAACTAGTTAGGCCTGTGTTCTCATGGAGCCAGGCAGTAGTGACTTGAGTTACAAGCTGGTCTGGGCTGATCAGAAAACTGCATGTCAAAAGTACTGAAAATGACATTGATTAGATCTATAATCTGTGTTTCAGATACTTGGCATTCATAGTGCTACATGTAGTCATTATTAATATGAAGTAATCTTAGTAAGTGTTCATTTGCAAGCTAACACAGAATAAATTTCTATTTATAAATAATCTTCCGCTTTTCTCTACCCCTGTATTTTTGCAGACGTTTGAAGTTTTATGTTTGATTACAGTCAGATATTTACAGAATCAATTGAAAGTTTCTAGTTCACACATCTCCTTAAACTCCCATAGAAATAACAGTAATAGTAAAAAGAGGCCAGGAGCTTCTATGAAAGATGTGCTTTGAAGCATTCAGGTATTGGCATAACTATTGTTAGGGTCTCTGAAGTAAATAATCAGAATTATCAATACAGCTCTCCGATGTTAAGTGCTATTAAAAATCGTGTGCTTAAGTAGCAAAGAAAAATGTGCATTCTTAACAGAAACCTCTTGGACATCATCTATGACCATGTGATCTGCAAAAGGAGTGGCTGTCCTGAGCATTACTGTTAGACCTGTTTCCGAAGAGCTAATTTTCATGGTCGTAATTTGTATTAAGGCCGTGAGTGTTTTACCTGCAGCTTGCCTTGTGATAGGTGGTGTGCAAATAAGCAACAGTGGAGGTAGACATTTTCTGCTCTAGAGAATTTAGACTTAAGATGGCAAGCAGTGATTTTAGAAAGGAGAGGAGCAGTTAAACAGAATTGGAAAAGATTCTTATCTCTGCTATTTATTTGGCTAGTCATTCTTCATTAGGGATTTTTGATACATACATCGATGCCCTAACTTGAGGGCAGCAATGGAGCAAAGTATGAGATTCCTTATATGCCAGAATATGCAGCTAAGGTCAGGATGGAACTATATTATGAAGTGATTTTAATTGTATTTCAAATAGTGAACTAAGCACAGCACAGAGTAATGTGAAAGGAAGAGGACTGATGCAATTGGTGTGATAGCTTGGGTAGAGAACACTGTCTTGAAAGGAATTGAGCAGATGAAGGGCTAGAGAGAGAAGTTCTACCCAGGAAAGTATAGTTTAAAGTTAATTGTAAGAGGCAGGCAGACTTGATTGTGCTTTACAGAGAATCTGACAACACTAGCAAAACCTTAAATTTTAAGTTACTTTAGATGGAACGTAAAAGTAGATGGGAACCATGATGACAAATGAATTTCCTTGCTGGCAAATGAGTAGTAGAGCATACTGACTAACTGCATGTTCACATAGGAATGTTCTACTCCTCAGAAAAAAAAAGCAAAATACTGAGTAAGTTGCAGTTTGGCATCTGTTCATCTTTGCATGCTGGAGTCAAGTATGTAAGTTCCTAATGACTTCAAGCCACCTTTAACACGAGATTTGCAAGCACACCTTATATTGGCTTTATTGAAGATTGTCAATGGTTGCTAAATTTTACGTCTATAAAATTGTTAAATAACTGGTATGGAAGATTCAGAATACTACTAAAATAACACATTTTGAAAAAAAAATAAACGCTAGTCCAGACAAAGTTATGGTTACAGGAGCTGGATTCTGGAAGCTGTGGAAACTGCTGTTAATTAAGATTGTCTGGTCTTTACATTCTTTTGTTAAAGCATTTTTAGGAAGGAAGAAAAAAGTCATTGGTGCTTAAATTTGCAGTGCCATTAACTGCCAAATGTGGTATGGAGTTCTGCAAAAAGTGCTGCACATTCAATTCAGAGGGAGGTGGACGTATACGTTAGATTCATTTTCCCTTCATTCTTGGTTAAAAATAAATTGCTTATGGGGAAGGACAGAGCTCTGATTAGACTGGAGTTAGAAACTCTGGGAGAAGTGTTTGTAAACATCTCCAAATGTGGAAGCATACCTCTCCTTTAGGATTATGCTGTGTGTTTCTCAGTCTCAAATAGACTCGCTCATCTGTATATTAATATTCTTTCAGTAGTCCAGATCATTCTGTGATTTGTTTCACTAGAGGCGTACATAACTGTCATGTCTAACACATGGATGGACAAATAATAGCTTGAAGTGTGAGGGCATGCAGCGTCATTTCAAGTAAAATGCAGTGCTTGTTATGCAGAACAGAGGTTATACTTCAGTCTGTAGTTGGTTGGTGACTATCACTGCAAAGTCAGAGAGTTGTGCTTGTTTACTTGTTTACTGCTTTCATTTCAGGTCTTCCATAAAATTAAGGCACAAAGATACTTTTTTCTGAGAGCTGGAAATGAACATTAAGGATTATTTTAAAACTGTCCTGCTTGATAAGGATAATAAGGTCAATTTTATTCTTTGGGCCAAAGTATCTGCCTACATGTACTTGAATTTTTTGCATCTGATACCCTTTCTATCAAACATACATGTTTTTTCTGTAACTTCTACATGTGAATGAATGGGAATACATGGGAATAAATGAAAGGGGGGAAATAATGTTCAGTTGTATTCCTTTTATTTGTGTGGGCTTTTAAGTGTATTTCGTTTCAAGAAAGAGTGTCATGGTTAAAGATGAGATGCTTATTTGTCTGAGTGGTGAAAGCTGGGCTGTACATTGACAGCTATAAGATTAATATAGCATTCTGGAATTCACTTTAAAAGTATCATAAGCATCCAGTCTATCAGGTAATAAAGGGAAGCAGCAGTAGCAGATGTAGTGTGTTATCCTTAGCATGAAAAGTGCATGCATTCCACTTTGTGATACTTTGTTAATTATTACCAAATGAAAGAAAGCTGAGATTGCATCCCTAGCTTTGAACAATATTATTGGATGCAGACTCACTACAGATGTGTCGCTGCCTGCCCACAGATTGCTTCTAATCCTGGATTCACTCTGGCTGTTCCTTGAAAGTTTGCGCCACTGCTTTATCTGCTTGCCTGTTAAGAGGTCCTGTTTAGGCAATATGGAAGTTATTCCTCTTACTGCCTATAAGCAAAGCCGTTTCTTGATTGTTACACAAGAATCTGGGTTGTTTTTTGAGTGTTTATTTTTTAATTTTTTTTAACCTGAACAGGATAGAGGATGATAAAGAAGTTTCATTATACACTTTGAATCATTAGTGTGTTCTGAAATCTAGGTCATCTGTGTACTATGCTTATCCAAGACCCTTTAGAGTGTTTTTCGTTCCAGCCTGCTTGAACAGCTCAGGAGAACTAAAGGACTTACTATTTTAATTTTCAGTTGTTCTGGGAGAGTGGGTAATCAGCAAAACAGTATATGTACTCCAGTATTTGGGTACTGCAGTATTCTTGGTTATATTTTTGTTGTTGTTGTTGTTTTTTAAACTTTTTTAATTTATTTTTTATTTATTTTATAATTTTGAACATACTCTTAGCCAGTCTTGCACATGTTCAACAGAGTGTACAGTTGTTTTTGTCTTTTGAAAGAAGTGCACTAGCAAAAATCTGTAGTTAATCAAGTTCTTACTTCTCCAGTCCTAGAGGACATATCTTATACTGTCTGCTGGTGAGGCCATGCATGCAGTAAAATCCTCAGTGGTAACAAGCTAGTTAATGTAATTACTCTGAAGTAGAGAGTGTAAAAACAAAAGCATTCATTTTAATTTTGTGTTAGTTCACAGTCGTCTTTTATTTCCTTCCTCTTTTGTTTGGGGTTATATAAATGAAAATATGTCAGTCTTTAAATTTTTGCATGGTTTCAGGTTTTATGTAAATGTATTTATGAAAGGTAAGAAAAGAGGACTGATGCAGTAACCACATTAGATGTATGTTTGCTGAAGTCAGCAAAACAGTAAATTCTACTCTAATGTGTTCTTTAATGTAAAAATTCATGTAGGGACACTGCTATTTTTTTTTTCTTTAACTCTGCATCTTCCTTAGCTTATAACAGAGGTATCAGAAAAGATCCATGAGCATCCACTTTCGTTTTAAACTGGCTCAGTTTAGATTATTGTCTTTTTGTGAAGTGGGAGCTGTCGTAATATTAATATTTACTCTTCTTAATTGTGTTTAGATCAGCTGTTGAACAGATGTATTGGAGGACTGATCTGTTTGGATGCACCTTTCTCTGCGTGTTTTGACAATGGTGGTATTTGAATAGAAGTATTTCGAAAGATGGAGTTGTTAAGTGTGTGTATATATATATATTTATATATATATATATATTTTAAGACTGCTTATGCATGTCCCAAATGAAGTGAAGTAACCTGGAGATTTGGTGCTCTACAGTTAGAGCTTAAATATATAGCCTATGTTTTAAATTCAGTTTTTAGGAGCAGTAGAGCTTCAATTTTTATATGTGTCTCTAGATCTTGAATAAATAGATGGATTATGCAGATCAGTTATTCATTGTACAAACGTCAGTGTGATTGGTAATCTCAGAGTTGATTTGGATACAAGGGACGGCTATGAAATAAAAGTCTGCCCAGGGTATCTTACTTCAGTGAGAAGGATGGGCCTAAACTTGACAAGAAATGGCTTAGAATTTGTTTCCCTCAGCTGAGAACTCCTTTGTTCTGCTGATTCTTATGAAACAAGTACTGTTTTCTATTGTGACCCTAATGTAAAAGGCATTGAGGATACAGTAGATGCTTTTAAACATTTACATTAATGATTCTATATACCTTTTAATGTATATTTTTAGTACATATTTGATTGCCATATTGTACTTATAGGAAAGGAATTTGTAAAAGCTGGAGCTATTTGCGTAGGAACTCATAATTACTAGTCCAAATAATGTTAATCAGAAGTTATCTTTTTCTTGCTAGAGTTCATGATTAAAATACAGCATGTTGAAATAATCTGTGACCTAATCTGAACATCTGAATCCTTTTTGTAGAATATGGCAAACAGCTGCATTTCAGTCCGGGGCTAAAACAAATACCGTATATTGACCCATTGAAGATTACAGTAGGCTTTTCAGTTCCATGTTAGCTGTACTTATTGAAGAAAATTGATTTGAGAGTGCTTCTGCTTTTGAAAGATTTTTTTTTAATGTCCGGAAGAAAGGAAATAGAACATACGGACGATGGAACTTTGATGTGTAAAGAAGTTAATTATCTAAACCATCAAACAAAATGTAGGCTGTGGAAGTAATTATTGTAAAGGGTTTGACAGAGCCCAAAAAGCTGTTGGTTTTTTATGTCAATAAAATGCTGTACACCTGCTTGATTTGAAAGTTAAATCATTTGGTTGCAATAGGAAGACCAAGTTTTTAGGGAAGCAGTAGTTGATAAGCTTTCAGCTCTCCAACCTGCTGATGCTCACACAGATGTACAACTCTTCAAGTTTTTTTAATTAAACTGGTCTTGTCCACGTGGAGGACAGGAACTTTAAAAAGTATTCACTCCAAAATTGGACATGCATGAATCACAAATGTTACGCTGTGTGGAGGCAACTGTGGAATTGTACTATGTTTCTTGGGAATTTTGGGAGAATGTTTCTGAAGTTATCAGAACTACATGGATAAAACAAGATGATTTCCATGGATGTTCAAAGAAAATAGAGATATGCTTTACATGATGCAGTTTACAAAAAAAACAAAAAAACAAAAA
Source organism: Psittacula echo (assembly GCF_963264785.1). Taxonomy (NCBI): domain Eukaryota; kingdom Metazoa; phylum Chordata; class Aves; order Psittaciformes; family Psittacidae; genus Psittacula; species Psittacula echo. The sequence continues at coordinate 103,818,153 of NC_137738.1, forward strand.
AAAACCCCTTTAGTCTTCATATGTTATTTAGTTTTTAAACTTCAAGGCACATACGATAAGGATGTTCCACGCCTTTTTCTATAGCTGTTTTAGAAAGTATTAACTGAGCTGTTCCCCTATCTACTTTATCTGGGGTCTGTGTAAGATTGTACTAATTTATGTTTAGGAATATTGGTACTGTGATATTGGGTATAAATAGATAAACTACTAAAATGAATCATGTCCCTGCCCGTGGCAGGGGGGTTGGAACTAGATGATCTTAAGGTCCTTTCCAACCCTAACTATTCTATGATTCTATAATCAGTCCCAGTCAAATAATGAACATACATATATTTATATGTAAAATACATATAAATTTCTAAATCTTTGGGCTGGTACCATTGGAGCGTCCTCTTTATGCCCTTTCATGTGTACCTAGAACTTTCTTGGAAATACTGTCACCTTCCTGCATGTTATAAAAGTTTTTTAGTTAAAAAAAAATATTAAAAAACCCCACTAATTTGACTGTTTGGATTATATGACTCTCTGGTAACTGCTGATTATTGCAGGATCCTGCCATCATTTAAGCCTGGTGTGTAACTACTCATATGATTAAAATCAGACTTCAGTGGGAGTAAACTTTTTGATTAAAGTTACACATGTGCATAAGTGCTTGCAGGATGGGGATCTAAATTAGAATCTGCTTGAAGATGAACAGAAGTCTGTGAAAATCTACTCAAAAGCATTAATAAAAAAATGACTTAGGACATCAAGTTGGCTGGGAACATTGATCTGCTTGAGGTAGGAAAGCTCTACAGAAGATTTGGACATGCTGGGTCTGCGTACTAAATCCAGTTGCCTGAGGTTCAACAAGGTCAAGTGCCGGGTCCTGCACTTGGGTCACAAAAACCACGTACAATGCTGCAGGCTTGGGGAAGAGGGGCTGGAAAGCTGCTCCGTGGAAAAGGACCTGAGAGTGCTGATTGACAGAGCTGAACACGAACAGCTTGTGCCCAGGCAGCCAAGAAAGCAGACGGCATCCTGGCCTGTATCAGCAATAGTGTAGCCAGCAGGGCCAGGGAAGTGATCATCCGCCTGTAGTGGGCACTGGTGAGGCTGCACCTTGAATCTTGTGCTCAATTCTGGGCTCCTCACTTCACGACAGACACTGAGGTGCTGGAGCGGGTCCAGAGAAGGGAAATAAAAGTGGTGAAGAGTCTGAAGAACAAGTCTCATGAGGAATGGCTGAGGGAATTGGGGTTGTTTAGTCTTGAGAAAAGGAGGCTCAGGGAGGACCTTATCACTCTCTACAGGAAAGGATGTTGTAGCAATGTCGGTCTCTTCCCCCAAGTAACCAAGTAATAGGATGAGAGGAAATGGCCTCAGGTTGTGCCAGGGGAGGTTTAGATTGGATATTGGGAAAAAATTCTTCACTAAAAGGGTTGTCAAGCATTGTAACGGGCCGCCCAGGGAAGTGGTGGAGTCACCATCCCTAAAGGTATTTTAGATATGTGGCACTTAGAGACATGAGTTAGAGGTGGAGTTGGCAGTGTTAGGCTAATGGTTGAACTTAGTATCAAGTCTTCCAACCTAAATGATTCTCTGATTCTACCAGAATGCATAAGCTTTTTATTTTTGTCGTTCATTCAGGTGCTGTTACATCATTAGCATTTTTAAAGCACTAATTCTTTCCTTACTTCTTGAAGGTATCTTATGTTACGTACTTAAAATACTACAAGTTTTCTTAAACCAAAGCATATTATTTGTGATTGATTGCAATGCTTTTAATGGTTTTTAATGTAAATCTGGTCATTTAGTTTGGTAGTTTTAGATTGTTTTTTAGAAATGAAACCTATCTTAAGAGTGGAGAAAGGTAGGATCCCTTAAGAGGTTTTGCATCAAACTGTTGATACATGGTTTCATTGTCATTAAAACCATTACTATTAATAGTACAAGAAATGAGCAGTGCAGCTCAACTGTTAGTAGTGTGCAGCAAACTAGAAGAGGAAGAAGTGTAGTGGGAATATATCCTGGTTATCAGGAGGCTTATAAGATGTGTTCTTTGTTGAAAATTTTTTTGAAGGGAAAAACAGAAGTTCCTATTACAGAGTTTTTCATAATAAAACAGATATTGATTTGTCAGACTTTTATTAGGTTAGTTTTTAAAAAGAAATTGTTTAAAGCCTTTTGATTTGCATATTATTAAAGAGGAAAAAAGAGATGCATTAGTTAATGTCATTGAATAAGAGTAGAAGTGTCCGGGGTTCGGTTGGAGTTTTTTAATGAGAAGTTTGCATAGAAAAGCTGTAAAATACTGCGTATAAAGATAGAACCTTCACTCATATAAGTATCATGATAATGTTCAATTCCCACTCCTAGTGCATTTGTGTTTTAGAAACTTAAGTAATATATACATATAAAGCTTGTGTTTTAGAAAGGACAGTTATGATCTCGATGCTTATTGATTTTTTTTTCCTGGCTTTTTCTGAGATTCTGCTTTACTCCCATTAGTCTCATTGGAGATAAGATGTTGCAGGAATATAAGAGGATGTTTTGGGTAGCAAGATACTGGTGCCTCTGAATACCATGTATGTATCTTAGTGCTTTTCCTAGGGTACCTCTCCAGGGTATTCAAAAATAGTGCATGTTTCTAGTACTTTGGTTATGGTAGACATCAACACTCTCACATTTTCCACAGTGTTGCAAACAGGCTTCTTTCTGCATGCAGTGCCCTTACGTTCAAGTCTACCGCCATAGCTTTCCGTCCTTTTCCAATGCCTAGTGTGAAACATTCATAAAATATAAGTATCGTAAGTGTTATTATTTCTTGTTTACTCAGATGAGCAGCACTGTGGCTAGCCCGATGTCAACACTTGCCTCTTCAAGCAGTGGGAGAAAATCGACAAGCTTTACGCCTGAGTTGCAAAGTATGATGTAAGTAATCAGACAAAATACATGGTAATATCTGCATTTTCTATGCATATTTTAGGTGGTTTCTCAGAACGTGTGTGTAAGGATGATAAGGCAGCAGGTGTTAGCGACAGAACTGTTAGCGTTTTACTTTTGATTTGTAAAACTTTCAGAGGTGACTTGGATAAATAGCAAACACATCGAGTATTGAAAGGAGAGAAAATCCTGCTGAGTAAAGAAATGCATTTTTAGTATTGCATTAGATGTCTTTAGAGACCTCTGTTTCTCAGTCCTTCATCAAAGAAAGCTAAGCTTCCCTTTGTCATATATGCTTATGTAAATAAATATTTTTTAATAACATCTTTCAGTGCTAATACAGAGAAGTAGACTGCTGAGATAATATTACTGATGAAATCAGGATATGGAACATGTGCATATAACTAAGTTTTGGCAGATAGGATGCAAAGTTGTTAAAAAGCCGAGTTATTTGTCATTGTAAATGGACAGTGGATTCTTTGAAACCCAGTTCCAAGATGTGATATTACATGATTTTGTAGTTTCTGGCTTCTAAAACCTTGGATGTTATTTAAACAGGTGGGTTTTGTCAGTCTTAAAGATACATGCATAATCAGAAGGATTCCTTTTGTAGAAGAAGTCTTTATCTTGACTGGTAACTTACTACACTGAGCTGACTTCAAATCTTTGTTTTGTAGAAGAGCTACACATTCATCAGAAAGTTTGACCTACCACTACACAGCATTTTTTTTAGCTTTTCTATGTGTATCTGAGATACCGTTCTGTCAGAATTGGGGGAAAAAGCAGGGGGGAGTAAGGAGCTTGTTTCTGTGTGGATTTGTGCTTCTGATTTATCAAACACTTAAAAGAATGTTTCAAGCTACACCTGAAAGAAATCTAATGTCTGAAGGCTGCAGATGGAGAGCTAGGCTGTAGTGGCTTATGTAGTGGCTTAATCATACACTAAAAAAAAAAAAAAAAGATTCTGAATGTTACTTATGGAGTGAGGGGAGAGGACGCATGTGTGCCAGTTGCTAAGGTCAGCTGCACATGAAAGACAGCTTTGCTGTTATGAAGTATTGTAAAAGCATCTTAAAAGGTTTTCCTCTGTGTTCATTTGTCAGAGTTGAAAATGAAACGGAGAAAGCTAGTCCCAAAGTACTGAGACATAAATCTATGGTTTCAAAAGATGATAGTGGTGATCATTGTCCCTTTTCACTAAGGGCTTGGCTCTGAAAGACTGTCCATGATGTTGTTTAACATAGACTGAGGTAAATAAGGATGAACTGAACTGGGAATTTTGGGCTACTGATCTTTGAGTGTTTTCACTGATCCTAGCAGTATCTGAAAGTTTCTTTTTACTGTGTTGGTGCTGTTTCATTATATGTTTTTTAATTCATTTTTAATCAGCAATTTAGAAGTCAAAACAGTTCCAGCATCTACTTTCTGACCCATGACTATGTTTTAATGACAGAGGAATATTATTTATTAAAATTATATGTGCATTCTTGCTTACCATGATGCTGTCCTTTTGTCATTTTACTTTAGGTCGTTAATTGTTGAATAGCTATTAGTATGTTTCCGTGTGGCTTTTAATATATAGCCTTGTGTGAGTTAAAATTTTTAGATAGTCTTATCTGAAATGTTTCACTGTCCTTCCCCTTTCCATTATGTAAAAACTGAAAATTAGGATAGGAAGAATGGTCAGGTTCGACTTTTATTTATATACTTATAAATATTTATAAATATTTTTCTGCCAGTTACCTTCCATAACGTAAAGAAGTTAAAGTATTTCAGGCCTCTACGGATGGTAATTACTTACCTGCATAAAACCTGCATTTGGCTTTTTAACAACATAGAAATATTTAACATTTTAGTATTGCTGTATCACACTAGATACTCTTTGGTTTTACTTCTTTTGTACTTGTGGGGGAGTTCACTTAGGACTAAAAAGGTGCTTTCGGTCACTTCAGGCTACATTTGAGCTGCTTTTTTTGCTTATTTGTTTTGGTCAGTTATGGACATAAGAATGTTAAATAAGAAAAATATTAGATCTTTTCCATGTTGTGTGCTGAGTCCCACACCTTTGTTGAGCCGCACTCAACCTTTTCCTAACAGTCCCCTCTGGCTACTTCCTTCTACTTTTAGGGGATACAGGATTTTACACAGATTAAATGGTCATGAGAGTAATGTTATCTTGCCTGTTCTGTCATGTGTTGGTTTACCTTTACTGTCATGTACCAACTTCTGATTTGAATTGCTATATGGGCAGTAGATATGAAAGGAATTACTTGCCTCCTTTAAATTCTATGTAAAAGTTTTTCCTGTCCAAAAGTAGAAGATGCAGTTTGTTTTCAGTTAAGCATCCTTGAGAGACTACTAGATTGTTGTTAAGTGGAGCATGGGATATGTTCTACTGCAGTATTTTTTAGTATAATGTGAATGAGATAATAATGAACTGTTTCCTGTGAATTGAATCATAGGATAGTTAGGGTTGGAAAGGACCTTAAAACCCCTGAATCTTCTGAAGTAGATGAGTACTTTGTGACAAACCCAGTGGTTTGCTCTACTATATTAGTTCTCTCCTTCAAGGGAATTCTGTTTAGTTATTCACATCTATTATAGTCATCTACACTGGAAAATATAAGGGTTGTTCTTGGTGGTGAAAATAACTGTAAATGTGTTTAAAAACACAAAAAAGTCTATCAAGGTTTGAGGCAGAGAAGTATGTTCATCAGTTTGGATCAGTATCTGGAGTGCCTGTGTTTTATTTAGTTGTGGACTTCCTGATAAAGTATTTTGAAACTACCGTCCTCGCCAGTATACACATGATTCTGTCAGAATGCAAAAGTTATTATTGGCCATATAAGTGGAAGAAATAGACATTTCCCTTTTGCTTCAGAACTGGTGCAGTTATACTTTGAGAATTATGCAAACATCTGTGCTTCAGAGTAACAGTTTTCACAGTTTCATTAAACTTGTAGGAAGTGAAGAAGTTCTTTGAATGTAATGAGCACATCAAAAGTTACATTTTTATTGTTTGCTGGAAATAAATAAAGGAGGCTTTTGAAATGATAAAGTGCCAGGGATGAGCCATGTAGAGAAAAAAAGACAGCTGTTTCTTTTGGCTAGGACTGCAAGATGAAGTTACCCCTTTAAAAGAACTTTCCAGGCTCTGACAGAAGCTGACATTTTTTATAAACTACATAATTTAGTAAGTTACAGATTCTCCCATTTAAACAATTTATAACAAATGCATGCTGACATCTTAAGATCCTGAGAAACAGTAAAGGCTGGAGAACTACAGTGCTGAAAAGGTAACAGCTTTCTTAAGGAAAAGAAAATAGAGACTATCACTGCACAGTTTGTTTTTTTTTTATTGTGGAGTTGAGTAAAATCACTTGTTTCCTATGGATTATCATCCATATAAGTAATGGGAGTAATAGGAAGAGTAACTTCAACTTGTCTCACCTTTCTCAATAAAAAAAAATGGGTGCAGCAAGAAGGTGAATTTGTGAGAAATGAGTCATATAGGGACTTTGGGTGCTGCTCCAGAGTGGTATTTGGTAGTTTTTGCTGATGTTAAAAAATGAACTCTTGTAGAGACTTAAAAGGTGGAAAGAATGCAGAGAAGCTATCCTTTTTTGAAGTAGAATATCAAATATTGGTATGACCCAATAGTGAGATCTAGAAGCCTGTGGATAACAATGCCTCACAGTCTGAAGGTGGTATCTTTGACTCGTTTATAATTTACAGCAGGTAAGTGTTGAGTCAGGGTCTGATTCTCCAGAATGTTTAAATTTATATGTAATGTTAAGCTTGTAAGAAATCCTATTTAAGGTGGGGAGGTTATTCATATGCTACATCTGTTAGGTGCGCTACACCTATTTTTGAGCCACAGCATTAGGGAATGAGCTGAATTCTTCTGTAGAATTGTGTTTTTGTAATCTTATAAATTTTTTCATATACATTTCCTGTCTTTTCAAATAAATCAGGAGTCTTGAAATAGTAAAATACTTCAGACAAACTATCTTAAAATGTGTAAAAGTTTTTCATATATATATTTTTTACTAACAAAATGGTTGTTTTACCATTAAAAATATTTAAAATATTTACATGGATTTTAATAAATTTTTGCATTTGTTAGGAAAAAATAAATCTGTATTGATGTCTAATGCTTGTGTAAATAGTATTAAGTATAACTGGTGATAATACTTAATATGCTAATTACCTTAAGAGGAATACAGAGTTAAGTAAAAGTATCAGATCGCAGAAACGTATGTCAATTTACAGTGCGCTACCTTTTATATGGGTATGTTTGGCTTTCAGTTGTTAAGACCTTGGAGTTATTTGATATTTATCTTATAATCTTTTAAAAGAACGTAATGCTATGTAGATTTTGCTTTGACTCCTACATCCTTTATTTGTATTTGGATATTTTATTATGTTACCATAGAACTTGCAGCAGTAGGTGTTAATAATTTGCAAAAATGCATTTTGCTGAGCTTTGTTTTACAAAGCTTCATTTGGCTGAGCTACAACCTGTTTCCAAACGAACTCCTAACCTTAGGTCAGTTGCACTCAAATTATAGTTCTGCCCAGTAGATTCACAACTGCGATGATTTCACAGTAGCTATTAGAAATCATAATTCAGTTGAGGTAATCTGTTTTGTAATATAAGCACTACTGATAGGGTGAATTTTGGTCTAAACATTTGTTTTGAACAATTTGCAGATGAAGAGGGAGGGTTTTTTTTTTTACCTTCACTTGGAGTGCTCAGTTTGAGAAAGTGATGAAGAATCATTTTGGAGATAAAATTCCTAGCTGAATACTTTAAGTGTCTAAAAAAATCTCAGAGAAGGTCTTTTCTAAACTTTATGAAGGCTACACCAGGTGAAGAAGTCCTAAGTTGACGTTGTTTATTTGTATATACAGATGCATACCTATGGAGATACACTCACACCCCCCGTATGTGTATGAATGCAGAGTGTAAAAAATGAAAACAAATGGAAGACTTCCCTGTGGAGTTTAATACAATTATATGTGTCTTTTTTTATTTCCTTTTTTCCTTTTGCATCAAAATCCTTCTGGGAATAGAGAATGGAATGTTATGGCGAATAGCATTGTATGTTGCTGAACATGACATCTTAACACTGGAGCACTGTCAGTAATAATTTCTTATGCATTGGGGCTTCACTGTGTAAAGGAGCCAACGTTCATGATCATTCCCATTCTAATATTTTCAGTAATATTTGAGAGTTCAAACTGGCTAGTAGAGAATGGTTCTAGACCTTTGGTCACTGGTGGAGTGTCTAGGTTGAGCATACTTTTACATTGCATGGTATTTTTATTTTCCTGTGTATGATGTGATGTAATAAAATGTACTCTTTATTGTCTGTTGCAACCTTATCAATCAAATAAATTATTTTTAGGGGTTCTTCTACTTATTTAGGATTTCTCATCCATTCTGAGATGTCATCATCTTAAGGAATAACATTCTAAATTTTGGAATGTGAGAGAAATTATCAAAAGTATGGTCTCTGAACTAATCTTTTCTCCCAGTGATGTATTTGGATAACCCCTGCTGACTTGAGTTGGATTACAGTTTGTTCAGCACTGAATGCTCTGGAAGATCTCACTGTTTTCTTCTAGTATCAGATGTTTAATTTCTTTTCAAATACAGAAGTGCAAATGTTGTTTGATGGCAGCAGTGCTTATGTATGCTAAAATAGTGTTTTCTTATCAGTTAGAAAGCTCAGGGGACTTGCTGCTCGCTGCTGAAGAAATGTACACCATATGTAACATTAAAGAAATGTTGTGATTTATACAGCTGTACTTTGCCAGATTGGCTCATGCTTGTGTGTTAATCCAGTTGTGAATATCAGAATAATTATAATCTAACTACTTTGAGTCATTCAGATTACATGCTAACTAAAAATCAAACACAATATGCATTGTATGCTGTCTGCAAGACGTAATTTACTCTTGAATATTTTATCTAAAGTTACTTATTATATGATTTAATGTTTTAAACTGCATTCTCTGATTTCTAGCTCTTATCTAAAATCTGTCATTCTTTTCAGCTGTTAGCCTGATTTTTGATGCACATTTGATTTTGTTATCCTAGTTTTCAAAACATTTTATTTTTTTGTTATTCTTTTTGACAATGGGTTTTGTTGCTGCTAAGTCCAGTTTGCAGTTGTTAAACCATGGCCTTGATTATTCTGTGTTTCTATGTGTAGGTTTGTTTTGTTGTTTGTTTTTTTTTTTGCTTGTTTTGTTTTTTCATCATACCCAAATGTATAAGCTTGACTTACTCTTGTGAGGCAGATATAAGCATTAATACAAAAGCTGCCATTCCCCTCATGCCAGGTTCCTCATGAGGTTTCCCCTTATGCCAGGTTCAGTTCTTCCCTGGGAAGAAGAGAGTTTTTAGAGTGTTGGCTTTCATATGTCTTAGGATTCTTGGAATGCAGAGCACATGCAGACCGTGATTCTACTTTAAACAAGTAAATGATTATAGTGACTAGGCAGTTATGCTGAATAGACAGTCTAGATGATTGTTTTTAATAAAATCATCCAGAATTTATCTAGCATGCAACACACAATGACCGTATGCTTGAGTTGAATATTAATTTTTTTTATCTTACTGTATGGTGAGGTAGGGTAGTACTCACATAACCCCATTATGACTGTTACCTTATGGCGTTGGTTGATCGTATACTTATCCCTCTTTGCTTTGAGTCTGATCAGTAAAATCATCTGACTTTGGATAGTTTGTTTGGAATGATAGTAGAGGAAAACAGCAGTAATGACCTGGCTGAGAGACCACTTTGGTTAACCAAACTGTAATTTGGGATTGTAAAGAATTTCTCCATTCTGTCCCATACTTGTTTACCATATTTGAACCCAGAATTGTGCTGAGATTGCATTGTTCAAAAATAACCATTTTAGCCTACTGAGCTGAAATCCTTCTCTACAAGCATGCATAGAACACTCCCCCATCTCTGCTAAAGAGCGGAGAAACAATGGAAGGGCAGTGGCAGCAGATACGGTACTTGTTTATCAGACAGTGTGTTGCTTTTTTCATCTACCTCATTAAATACATCAGGCAAGAGTGCTATGAGATAGAAAACTAGTAGAACTAAGTTTTCCTTTTATAGGTAGGACGCAGTATAGGAAGGACATTGATTAGAGAGAGGGAAAACACTATTGCTCTTTCTGCAGGTGATGTGATATATTTTTAAGCTTTTAAAGGCAGAGTCTTGTCAGTGTACAGTGCTTAGCCCAACAGGATTTTGCTGAGGAGGCGTAATAGGGTTTGCACAACTGGTGCTAAAAGATGCAAGAGCTGAAAATGGAGTGAGTTTTAAAAAAGCTATTTGAAAATTAATTCTTTCGGGCTACCACATTTTTGTACTGTGTTTTAAAATGCAGTTATTTCAGACCTCACTTTTGTAATTCTGCAGTTTCATTTTACCTTTTGTAGCAGAGCTCATGTGAAAGACAGCCTGAACTTTAGCCTTATTAGTATCAAACATCATATCTGAAATACACTTGTTTTATCTCTCACTTCTCTCTTGTTTTTGTTGTTGAGTATCCTGTCTCTATTTATGTAGGGACAAAAGGCAATGGAGGATCTTAATGTATGTAGTAGGACGCAGTCAGTCTTTTACATAGAGCAAATAAATCACTGAGTCTCTACAGACTTAGGAAGGAACATTCCTGTAACTAATTTCAAAATTACATTCGTACTCAGAAAGTTTGCAAAAGAAATATGAGGGATGTTTTTATGAGGAAATACTGGAGAGATTAATCTGGATAGCAGTTTTTACTATAAACAAAATTAACTGAAGTTTTGCATTAGTCTGGGTTATGTGTATCTTGTATTTCTGCTCTACCAGTACCATATTTTTCTTTTGCCAGTTCAAAGTTAATGTAGGTTTTGGAGTTTATTTGTGAAATCAGTTTTGGTAAGTATGAGAAGAGCCCCTCTGAGTAAGGTTACGATGCATACAGTTCTACTCAGTTTGTTCTGAGAGGAATACAACTTCTCGAGTAGATCCTGTGTTTGAAATTTTGAGTTGAAATATTTTAAGGTATATGGTTCCAGGATTCTGAGCTTAGATTTCTGAAACCTTCTGGCTTCAGGTTTTGACAAGTTGCTTTAGGGTAACATCTAATACCTAAGTAAAAGATTTTAAAATTTGGAAGTGATCTGTCCTACTTAAATGAAGACATACATGTATTGTAACGAAACACTGATTAAGCTATAAAAGAATACATTAATCAAGTTCAGCATTTTCTACTGTTTTCCCCAGTGTAATGATGTAGTACATTAATTCTAGCAGACTGAACCTGAAAATCCAGTTTAACTACAGTTATGACCATAACTGGCAGATGTGTCTGTTCTTAACTGCTGAAGTCTTCAAACTGCAGCTGCTTGCATAACTTGTAATCTCAGTTTATTTCTTCTAGTCACATTTAATTTGACAGCACAGATTGTACGTGTCAGCATGCAATGTTTTGATAGAACATTATTCATCCATACAGAAAAGTAGGGAGATAGATGTTATAATTACTATTGGCTTTTTCATTCTTCTGAAGCTATTCAACCCCATGGAATTATTTCCAGTTGAGTCAGATAATTTGTTGAAAATTGACAGTTAGAATGTACATAAGTGACCAGATTTAGAAGGAGTAGAAGGAAACTGCAGATTGCACTTTGTCCTAGGTAGCTAAGTAGGAGTGTTTTTATCCTCCAGGTGCTATTTCGCTATTTCTGGCTCATTCAGCTATCTGATCCATGGCTTTGGAGAGCTATATTTACCGTCTCTCCTAAGGCACAAGGGTTGTATAATCTCTCCCAGGTTTATTGGGCTGATGCAGAACTCTCCCTGGGTACACGGCTATCTCTTCAGAGGTACAAGATAACCCTTAGTGGTTAGAGAGATGTGTTTATGTGTTTTTCTCTATCATTGTGAGTTCAACATAGTAATTTAGATTGTGACGTTCTCCCTAAATTGGTCTGTAATGTGATTGGCTTATCTTCAAATCCCACACTGGCTCTGGATTTACAATAAATCACCTAAATAATAGAGTAAATAACTTTTCCTCCTGCATAGTTTCTAGCACTTTATAATTAAGTGACACTATCAATTTTTTACAATAAAACAAAGTGTATAAGTGGCTTTATCATGCTTTTAATTTCTGTTAGGTTACTCTACTTGTTTTTCCAGTTGACTTTTATGTACATAATATGTATATATAGTATATTACATATTAAATCTCACTCTTTTTATTAAATTGATTTTAAATCCCATAGACCAGCATTTGGTCTTTTTGTGTATTTTTGTAGGACCTTCTATGATGATGCACTAAGGTGTTGCAGTGATTAGATGGGACAGCCCTCCTTCCCCTTCCCCCATGATATGAAATAGCTGAATAATGCTTCTTTTAGTTTGACTATAGAAATGGTAAATAATAATAATTTAGCAGTTGTGGTCTAACTGGATGGCAGAGATGTCAGTAAGGCTGATGGCTAAGTGGGCAGGGGGCAGGGAAAGGAAAAGAGGGAGAATAGTCTAATGGCATGTATTAGTTTATTCTGTAAAATAATGTTGTTGGGTTCTTAAGCAATGATGAGCTTTTTTAGCTTAAGAAACCCATCGCTACTCAGAACATGTAGTTTATGCTTAAAGTCTGGGTTTTTTTACAGAAAATGCTGAGCAAACAGCTTATTTGCCCTCCTGATTTGGCGACTTTTTTTTTCTGCTTCAGTTTTCCGACAGAAAGCTGTAAGCACTTTATGGTGTTAAAAAGCAGCAGCTTCTGACCTAAGGTACCCTTCTCTGAACGATAATGTTTCTTTGTTACTTATTTTTAGCTCAGATTGTTTTTCTCTCCTTTCCCCCAACATGATTTGTACAACCTTTAGAAAATTGAGTAGTTGTGGTTTTGAATCATCCTCCGTTTCTAGACTGAATGAGTATTTCTGAAGAAGCACTGGCTTGCTTATGAGTGAGTCCTTTTCTTACTTAAAAAGGCAACAGCCATGACACAGTCATACCCCCTGAAACAAGAAGAAAAACTATAGACACGTAGTAGGCAGTACTGTGACCCTGGAAAGGACAATGTGTTAAGTACTCATTTAATTTTGTACCAATGTTACATTGCTAGCAGATGTCCTGTTGTTTTCCTTTAGCTATGATTCAGAGTCATTTGGATAAAATATCTTGAAGGAGTATATTTTGGTCCTGAAATAAAGCATGACTATCCATTTTGAAACTATAGTAATACTTCATTATGAATCAGGTTATATTTGACTCCGTGTTTGTGTATAAAGCCTGCAGTATATCTAGTACAAGTCTAAGTACTGTTATTTGTTCTTTTCACGAAGAACAGCAAGATAGCGTAAACATCTGATGTGTATACACTGATGAGAAACAAAAAAAAAGGGACAAAAAACCTAATGGGGGAAAAATATTTCCACAGATGTGAATAAATGTAACTGGTCATTTTCAGTGTGGGAGAGAACAAATAATGAATTTCAAGGCAAACTATTTTTTCCTATTAAAAATATGAATACTTTTGTATTAGAAAAAGATCCTGTTAATTGTACAAATAAGGTAACTCCCCCCTAATCCAAGCTTGTCGTTTTTAGTTGTTGTGTAGTTTTTATATTCTGAGTTATTCATAGGAAATCAAGAACCTGAGGGGAAGGGCTGTGCTTTTTTTGGTGTGCTCATATTATATAGGTTTTCGTTTAAATGGGTCCAAACACATGCGTGCACACACATGCTCATTCTCAACAGTTTGGCAGTATTTCTGCACCAGTTAAATAATAATACTGTAGAATGGAATCATAGAAAAAAGTAGGTTGGAAGGGACTTCTGGAGGTAACTGGTCCAACGTACCTGTTTCAGACCTTAGATCAGATTGCTCCACAACTATATGAGAAAAATGTCTTCTTATTTTATAGTCTACCATGTTTGACTGCTATAGCCTACAGTAGTAAACTGCTTTTTCCAGTATAGCTGAGCTAGTGTAATTACTCTGGAAAAAACTTTTAAATGTGGACTAGACCTTAATATTAAGCAGCATCTAAAATTACTAAATAATATTAAATTTTGATTTTCTGGAAAGTCCCTTTTGCTAGCCAAGTTAAGAGGAGAAAGTGTATAGTCTTTATGGAAGGTATGTATCAATGTGGTTTAGTATGTGACTCCATACCTATGACTACTTTTTCTGCTGTACCGCAAAGCTACTGCAAGTCTGTATTTTTAAAATGTAGGCATTGGAGTAATTTTGCATATTTCCCTGAAAAAAAAATGATTTAAAGCTAATCTCTCCCCCCTCCCCCAACCATTCTTCGTTGTCTGTTTCTAATTTTTTAAACACTTATTTGAATAATTGATAATTACTATTTTACAGACCTGCTTCTCAGTTATGATAAAAAGTTTTGTGCTGCTGTTAAAACTGGAGTTTATTTTATATGTCTGCTACACTGCTGAAGTTTTTTTTGAAAGACTTCTTCTTTTATTAAGTAGGGAGTTAGAGCAAACCTGGAGACTTGATAAAATATTGAAAGGGTGAAAAATTACTCTTCTGTTCCTCCTTCTTTTTAGGGGAAAAAATGATGTTTAAATGAAAATAATTTCTGTCTGTTTCTTTCTGTGCACATGTATATTTGGGCTTGTATACAAGCATAACATTTTGCTGACTTCCAGTTAATATTAATCTATTTGTCTAGCTATCTAGGGAGAAACATGGGAATAAAAATATTAGTATGCAGGAAGAGGTTGATGTGCAAGAATGCATTTTCCTTAACATCCCTCTATACCTCAAAAAAACTACCTAAAGAAGTTAAGTGTTTTGTTCCTCACTTAATAACTTTAAATTGAATGTGTAACTGTATAGTTGGCAGATTCATTCCAGCCAGATCTCTCTCCTACAGTTATATTTCACCTAATAATTAGGTAAGGCAGTTCAGTAAATAGCAGTGAAGGCTTACAAGTAACTTTGTCTCTTGACTTAGTCTCTATGGTGAAGACTTAATAGTAGTAATATAGCGGGTAGTATAAAAAATTAGTGTGGGGGGTTTGTTTTGTAATATCTGCACGTTTGTGTGTGTATTTATAGAGTTTAAAAAAGAGAAAGCATGTATTAGTTATGGTGTGCTGATACAAGGGGGTTGTTATTGACTAAGACTTTATCATGTTGTCTTTGTAAAGATTGTAAAGAGGGCTGGCGCACCTCTCCTGTAGAGACAGGCTCTTCTCCAGGTTGTTAAACCTGGAGAAGAGAAGGCTCCAGGGAGATCTTAGAGCAGCTTCCAGTACCTAAAGGGGCCTGCAAGAAAGCTGTAGAGGGGCTTTTGACAAGAACACATAGAGACAGGACAAGGGGGAATGGCTGTAAGATGAAAGAGATTTAGATTAGGTATTAGGATGAAGTTCTTCACTGCGAGGGTGGTGAGACACTGACACAGGTTGCCCAGAGAAGCTGTGGCTGCCTCGTCCCTGACAGTGTTCAACGTCGGGTTGGACGGGGCTTGGAGCAACGTGGTCTGGTGGAAGGTGTCCCTGCCCATGGCAGGGGATTTGAACTGAATGAGCTTTAAAGTCCCTTCCAACCCAAACCATTCTGTGATTCTATGATTGTATGACTGTGAGAACCATAGAATTGAGCATAACTTCATATTGTAAGCTTTGATATAAATCAGCTTTCTCTATATTACCTACTAGGAGGGGAATGTTAACTTTTTGAAGATGGTCATAGTAGTCTTTTGCTTTATTTTTCAATGCACAAAAATATTGTTATCTGTTTAATTTCCTAAGCATCTGCTAAATGTCCCAGTAATTCCAGTTTTGTTTTTGATAGTGGACAGATCAGTTGCAGAAATAAAATTTTATGTAACTCTGAAACATGTAATACAAATAATGTAATTAAATTTACCTGTATGCAAATCAGCTTAGAAAACTGCAGAGGCATAAATGCTGACTGTCTCCAAATACAATGTATTAAGGAAGTTACACAAATGCTATTGATCCTGGACTAGGCACTTCTAGATCTGCTTATGCCTGCTGAACTGAAAGTGCACTTAAGTAGTCCAATGAAGTGAATACTGAAAATCTACTAAACTAAACCAGCTTTAATACATGTCAAACAGGGATAGATGCATATCTGGTCACTTGCAAGAGAAAGGCTCTGCAGCTAGTTGACCAACTTCTATATTTCCTATTAAATGCCAGGTTTGTTCCTCCAAGAATGAGACTCTCTTTTGGAAAGAAATATATTAAAACAAGTTCTGCCTGTTGAGTTTGAACTGGCAGGATCTTCTGCTCTGCCTGTCCAAGTAGGACCCTGAACATGCTGCTCTAGTTATGTGCCCAGTGACAACTCAGCATCCATTGAGTTGTGCTGTGGTTCAGATCACTGAAAAATAAGTGATCAATTTATAGAAGGAGAGATGAAACTCTTAAGAGGTTTTTTCTAATGAATTACAGAATGATTTCTGAAAAAATGTTTCAGTGTTTGAATAGTCAAAGTTAAGTATATTTCTGGAGCTGGGGTTAGGATGGCAATATTCATCTTTGAATTCTTAGGAAAGATAAAAATCAAAAGTCCAAACCACTTGCTATTTTTTTAATGTTCACATTAACTCAGAAAAATAGACAAAATTTTGAAAATTTCTTACTTAAACATTGATTGAGGAGCCATATAAGGGGCATTTAATTTCTTTCTTAAAAAGACTTCTCTATGTAGCAGCATAGGGTTTGAGGGACAGATATTAATTGATTTATCATTACGGTCCTTTTGAAACAGGTCATAAGACTATCTGTTGAAAATTGAGGCCCCTAGCAGAAACTCCTGGACACCATTTAAACAGAGACTTTTGTCTTCTCTTTATCTGAGTTAATAAAGCATTCTCTAGTCTGATGTGGGTGATAAATTGAAATGTGTTTGATATCTTTAAGGGTGTCTGATTTTTTTCTGTTGGCAACACTGTTTCCTCCATTGACACACAAGTGAAGATAGTTGTCTTATTCAGTACAAATAAAATAGGAATTAGGCTTTTTTTTATTTGTACCACTATTTGCTACGTGTGATGTGTTTGCCATCTGGCTTTCCATGCATGCCACATGTTTCTTGTATAAGCATCTACTATTAAAGACAAGTGTTGGTAGCTAGCATCACTAACAATTCACATGCACTGAACTGAAAAGCTAACATCTTCAGCTGATGGTAGCTGGCACTGGTATTTTGATAGTCTTTTGTTGCTTTAAATGTAGGGTGATAAAAGCATGAAGAGCAGCTGCTGCTTCTTCAGTACTACAGAAGAGGTAATATTCATGAATGTGTTTTTGTGATTGGTGAAATACTTTCTTGTAGATGAAACAAAGATATTGGGAATATTTTAGTGGCGATCATAAGAACATAACTATAACTTAAGCAGTTGAGAAACTGAAAGAGCAGTCCACCTATTACAGCCAAAGCTGGAGTAAAATCCACCGATCCTTAGGGATCGGTGTTGGGACCGGTCTTGTTCAACATCTTTGTTGGTGACATGGACAGTGGGATTGAGTGCACCCTCAGCAAGTTTGCCGATGACACCAAGCTGTGTGGTTCGGTTGATACGCCGGAGGGAAGGGATGCCATCCAGAGGGACCTTGACACGCTTGTGAGGTGGGCTGATGCCAACCTGATGAAGTTTAACCATGCCAAGTGCAAGGTCCTACACCTGGGTCGGAGCAATCCCAGGCACAGCTACAGGTTGG
The DNA here is from genome assembly GCF_963264785.1 of Psittacula echo. Taxonomy (NCBI): domain Eukaryota; kingdom Metazoa; phylum Chordata; class Aves; order Psittaciformes; family Psittacidae; genus Psittacula; species Psittacula echo. The sequence goes on from NC_137738.1 coordinate 103,835,837, forward strand.
GCAGAGAAGAGATTCAGAGCAGCCCTGCAGAGAAGGACTTGGGGGTGTTGGTTGATGAGAAAATGAACGTGAGGAGGCTTCAGTGTGTGCTCGCAGCCCAGAAAGCCAACCGTATCCTGGGCTGCATCAAAAGGAGCGTGACCAGCAGGTCGAAGGAGGTGATCCTGCCCCTCTACTCTGCTCTTGTGAGACCTCACTTGGAGTATTGTGTGCAGTTCTGGTGTCCTCAACATGAAAAGGACATGGAAGTGTTGGAACAAGTCCAGAGGAGGGCCACGAGGATGATCAGGGGAGTGGAGCACCTCCCGTATGGAGACAGGCTGAGAAAGTTGGGTCTGTTCAGCCTGGAGAAGAGAAGGCTGCGTGGAGACTTCATAGCAGCCTTCCAGTATCTGAAGGGGGCCTACAAGGATGCTGGGGATGGACTCTTCATCAGGGACTGTAGTGACAGGACAAGAGGTAACGGGTTCCAACTTAAACAGGGGAAGTTTAGATTGGATCTAAGGAAGAAATTCTTTATTGAGAGGGTGGTGAGGCACTGGAATGGGTTGCCCAGGGAGGTTGTGAATGCTCCATCCTAGGCAGTGTTCAAGGCTAGGTTGGATGAGGCCTTGGGTGATATGGTTTAGTGTGGGATGTCCCTGCCCATGGCAGGGGGGTTGGAACTAGATGATCTTAAGGTCCTTTCCAACCCTAACTATTCTATGATTCTATGAAAAAATATTGCAGGAAGCTTTAAACTGAAAAAAAATCCCAAATCTGAGAAAACCCCACCGAAATAAGTAGGTTTTGGGCTGAAGGAGTGAGAAGGGTCAACACACTTTAAAACTCTGCAGTTTAATTTTTGCACATAGTACTGTAGTTACAATTTATATAACTGAAGTTTTTCTGATATGCTTGCTTATAATTCATGCAACAACATGTAAGTCACCTTTATTTTTTTATCAAATGAAAAAGCCAAGTATTTTTTCCTCAGAGGTGATGATGAATGAATTAGTGCAGTCTTTCACCTTATCAGTATGTCTCAGCTTTTGAGACTTGAGACTACTGCTAGAGGTATCTGTATGAGTGTCTGTATCTTCTTAACCATGGGGCTTGGTATAATCAGTCTCGAATTAAGAATTGGAGTCATGTCTTCCAAGTCTTGGTTAGGACCTCTATGTTAAAGTAATCCACTTGATTTAAAAGTCAAAGTAAGGTGGTCTAAATTCGAATCAGTAGAGTTGAAAGGCTAAAAAATAATTTATCCACAGGGCTATCAGTTCTCAGAAATCTGTCCTGCTTTTTAAATTTTGCAAGGGGTAATCCTTAACCAGAGATGGAACCCACTTCCACAACCCGTCCCCCCTAAAAAATTTTAACATTTATCTGAACCAGAACAGCACCACTCGGCAGAGAAGTCATTGAGTCCTTTAGCCATTTCTGACATCCGCCTGCAAAAAAAAGCAGCTATAAACATAACTTACCTAGCTAGTTACGCTGACAGTTCAGCTGTTATCTGTTACTGAAGCAGGATGAAGCCTACCGTGTAACTTTTTGTTGAGTTTGAGTTTTCTCTTTTAGAATCATAGAATAGTTAGGGTTGGAAAGGACCTTAGGATCATCTAGTTCCAACCCCCCTGCCATGGGCAGGGACACCTCACACTAAACCAAAGCTCTGTCCAGCATGGCCTTGAACACCACCAGGGATGGAGCATTCACAACCTCCCTGGGCAACCCATTCCAGTGCCTCACCACCCTCTCAGTAAAGAACTTCCTCCTTATATCCAATCTAAACTTCCCCTGTTTCAGTTTTAACCCATTACCCCTTGTCCTATCGCTACAGTCCCTAGTGAAGAGTCCCTCTCCAGCATCCTTGTAGGCCCCAAGGAATATGCAGTGTAAAAAATGCCCCCTGTTCAGTATATTCTTACAATTAGGATGTACACTTCTTCCCCCCCCCCCTTTTTTTTTTTTTGCAAAGCTAATATTCAGGTGCTTTCAAACTTGACTGAAGTTATCTTCCAAAAATTTAAATACTACCTTCACCAGGAAAAAAAAAAAAGTGGAAGTTATTCCTATTCTTTTTGGTTTTCCTTATGTTTTTTTGTTGTTGTTATAATTGTAAATTAAAAATTAGTTGTGCATCACTTATCAATTCAGTAACAGGAAGCATTTTTATGTACTTTACGTGTCAAGAATTGACTGTGATCAGTTTTTCTGGATGATTTCAGATTCTGAGCAGGATATTAGCATTGACTCTGCTGGGAATGAGATACAAATAGTTGTGCATGTACTTAAGTGCTTTGCTGAGTAAGGTCTATTTATTTATAGAGAAAAATCTTTCACTGAAATCCAGAAATATCAAGACTCATGATAATTTCTGGTATGAATTGTTGTTAGGTTTTAGGCATACAGACAGATTTCCCATATGTAGACTAGGATGTGAACTAGGATGTGTGCCTTATATACTTTATTGTACTTGTATATATACATGCTTTTCCCCATACTAAATGGAAAGTTTATACCCTTATCATTCAGGGATAGTACAGCCAACTGAAGAAGGAGCATGTGTACCTGAGTCATCCTTCGCAGTACCTGAGTCACTTAAAGGTTTCCATCTTACTTTTGCTTGTGGAAAGTTAATGGTGTACCAAAGTCCTTATCTTTATCAATGACTGTTACTTTTTTGTCACTGAATACAAGGGATATAGTGGTGGGAGTAAAGTAAAAGAATCCACTTACTCCAGTCTGGGTCACTGGGGCAGGGTTATATATTAACAAAACCTTCCTGACAGCCAGCTGTCTCATCTGCTCCAAACTCTCTCAGTGAAGGAGACTGTTGGGCAGTTTCCACAGAATTTATTTTCTTTTCTGACAGTTACTCCTCTTTTTCTCAAGAAATGATGTCTGTGATAACTTGACTTTTTTGTTACAGAAGAGTATAGAGAGAGTAGGATCAATCAGTGTTAGTGACTCTGGATATAATGTAACAATAGGTTGTATGTGCAGGATGTATTTCATCAGCTTTGCTAATTGTTTAAAAAATAAGTATCTCAAGACACAATCAGTCTTCAGAAGCTATGTAGATAGTTTTGCAGACATAAAAGGCACAGAAAATTGAAGCTTGCAAGTCCCATTGTACCATACATGGCATAGTTGCAACCTAGCCACAGAAAACTGAACTGTTCAAAATGTCTTTCACCACAAGACCAAGGAAAGGTCAGTCACTGGTCACTTCTGCGGACTAACCCAGTCCCTTAAGCTTTTAACTTTGAGCATGGTTTCTACAATTGTTATTAATGCCTTGTTTTCTACCAGTGTTTTGGAATTTCCAAATTGTGCTGTCCAAAAGGGTGCAGGGTGCAGTAGGGTAAAAAAGAGAGTTTTCTTGTTAGGCTCTTCTCATCAGTGAGACATGCAGAAGCCATCTCCTACTTTTTCTGTATGTCGCAGGCCTGAGGGCATCTGTGAGAGTGAGTTGAACGCCTGCTACCAGTTTAGTTTGTGACCTTTTCTAATTTATAGGTTTTCTTCTAGGTTACCATTCTTGAGAAAGTTATTCACCTTTATTTAAACAGCAGATTCTCCGAGTCTGCGTTTTTGCATTTGTCCATTTAATTTGATGCTGTTGGTTTTGGGCTTTTCTGATTGATCAAGACTGCTGTGTTCTCCTTCAGTGTCTGAGCGTCCTCCAATTTGATGTCATAGTAAATTGTGATTGTTCCTGTTCTCTCATCTAGACTACAGATATTAACCTAAGCAGAACTGAACATAGTATCTCTGTGTGGGACTCTTAAAATACCTTTTCTTTTTATAGGCAGTCATTGTTAACAACTATAGTTCACAACACTACTGTAACACTTGTTCTTTTCTGAGTGTACAAGTTCTCTTGGATAAATATGGAGGCAGCGTCAATTTTTTTCTGAAACCAAGTTGCTTTGGTGCTGCTGCTTGGCATTTACTAATAAAGTCAGTTTTCCTATGAAATTAATCAGGTTGATATGCAATTACTAGTTCTTTTCATTCGGGTTGTCTTTGCAACTTGTTACTCTGCCAGTGTTTATGGGTTGACCATTTCTGCCTGCTCAGAATCTCAGATGTGGCAGTGGTTGCAGTGGAACATTGTGTATGAGGGCCAGATGCAGGACAATTCTTTGTATACAGTGTAAACTGTGCTTTTAGGAAAGTGGCTGATAAAGAACATGATAACCAACTCTCTTCAATCAGAATCCTATATGGTGCTGTTGACACAGCCAAGTCAGTCAGTGAGGTTTTTAAATGCTTAGGATTCTTTTGAATTGTTAGTTGCAGCCAAACTCAGTTTTCTAGTTGAAAATACCTTCAGGATCCTACCCAAAGAGCTATATTTGGTAATGGCACAATTGTTAGCATTGCTATTTTCAGGTTTAAAATATGCTCACGCAAAGAAAGTGGAAGCATTTTGCTGACAATATTTGCTAAGCATTTTCCCAGCAAGACCCAAAATTACCAAGTCCTGATGCTGTGAGTCATCAGTATGCCTTTTAAAATTACTTTTTTTTTAGAACAGACTTCTCAAATATACATCAAAATAAGTTAACCTTGAAGGAGACAGATTTACTTAGAGCTAAAACAAACAGATGCTCAGCAAAGCTGAACTCATCATGCTGTTTTATAAAAAAGTTCTGCTATTGCTATTTATTCCTATTGTTATATAAGGGTTATACTTACGGATCAGTATTTTATTAACATAAGCACTGAACAAATTTATAACAAGAATATAATCTTAATAAATCTAGCTAAAGAAATGAAGGGTATAGTTGGTGTTGTGGTTTTGTGTGTTTTGTTTTGTTTTGGGGGTATTTTGGTGAAGATGTCTAGAATTTCCTGGTGGCTCTGACTTTTACATGGGACCAGGACCTCCCAAGGGCATACTAGATAACCACTGCCATGTGTGCCATGTGAAAATAAGGCAGTTGAAATACCATTAGTCAGGTGGTCATATTGTTGCTGATTTTGAAAGTAGAATATGATGACCTGCTTGAGTGAGTCCAGAGTAAGCCATGAAGATGATTAGAGGACTGAAGCACCTCCAACAGGCTGAGAGAGCTGGGGTTGTTCAGCCTGGAGAAGAGCTCTGGGAAGACCTCAGAGCAGCCTTCCAGTGCCTAAAGGGACCAACGAGAAATCTAGGGAGGGACTTTTTATAAGGGCATATAGGGATAGACAAGGTGGAGTGGTTTTAAACTGGCAGAGGAGAGATTTGTATTAGATATTATGAAGTTCTTCATTGCGAGGGTGCTGTGACGCTGGACAGATTGCACAGAGAAACTGTGGCTGTCCCATCCCTGGCAGTGTTCAAGGCCAGGCTGGATGATGCTTTGAGCAACCTGGTCTAGTGGAAGGTGTCCCTGCCCATGGCAGAGGGGTTGGAACTGAATGATCCTTAAGGTCCCTTGAACCCAAGCCACTCTACGGTTCTGCGATTAGTCATTGTGATACATTCAGGTAAGTTGGAAATCGGCTTCTTGCAGAAGCTATGCCTTGTTCTATGAACAAATAGAAGAGATAGCAGGATAGTAGATAGGTGTAAAGATGCTTAGAAACACTTTTGAAAGAGGAGACAGATGGCCAAGAACTGGCATTTGAAAATGGAGCCATACCTATACTTCATACTTTGAAGACCTAATATTGAGGTCAGAAGCATGAGAGGTGGGAGGTAACATGCTAAGAAACAAGTTTGCGGAAGTCAAAATATTTGGCTGTGAAATGACATTCTCTGACTGCATTCATCATTAGAAAATGTAGGGAAAATCATTAAACAAGCAAACAAACAAAAAATCCACTAGGAAATAAGCAATGATTATCAGAATTGCCATGAAAACAAACTGTGTTACTCAAATTATGCTCTGCAAAATGTGCGCAATGCCTGACCCTTAATGGTCCCATCACCCTAAGCCTCAGTGCCTGTCACCAAGGACAATTATTTTTTGGTGCTTCTGTCTTATAATACCAGTAACACGTTAGAAGAATGGTTTCTCCTTATGTGTACAGTTTTCTTTCTGGAGTCCCTATAAAAGAGCCTTGCAAAACACGTTCCCTGAGTTTGCTGTTTTCTTACTTTGTTTTACCTTATTTAAAGCAGAGAAATCACGTTTCAGGGTTCCTGAAGTATTGCAGATGCTCCTCTAATAGTATGCAGACTTGAGTAGTCCAGTATGTTGTTTTTTACAGACATATGTGTATGGATAGATGTGTGTGTGTATATATAAAATCTTTATAAACTGAAAATCTGGAGGCAATTTTCCTCTTGCAACCTGTGTAGACAGACTAACTCAGCTGCCATGGAGGCCAGTGCTCTTGAAGGTAAACGTGCACATGTTCTGTTCCATTGGAACAGAGCAAACGGTTCCCTACGTGAGTTCTTGGAAAGGCAGTGGAGCTCCCCTGCTAGGACAGTTGTTAGTAGTCAGGAAAGGAAAGAGTTTACAGGTTAAGAGCATGAAGTTAGTTTTCCACCATCTGACCTTTCTCACACGCCAGCACAGAGCAGCTTTTCTGTAGCATCAAAAGCTGTTATTGTTTGCCAGGATAACTATGCTAATAAATCCTCTTGTACAAATGTATCTATTATGTTATAAAAAAAAAAAAATTGTGCTACTACAAGTAGTTTTATTAGTATAACTGCATTTCAGCGAGGCCTTTTTCCATCATCACTCTCTGTAAAAGTAAATTTGCATTTTTAACATATTCCACTACTTTTTCAGTATTGCCTAGGTCCTCCCTTAAGGTGCACTGTAATAGCAAGTGACAACAGAAGTTCTGTTCTGTGGCGTTAACAGGAAGAAACATTCAGCTCTCAGCACCGAGCTGTTAATTACAAAGACTTTCAAAAGTGTTTCATCCACAGGTTTTTTTTCCCTATAATCTTTAGGTTATTTTCTTCCTTGCTCCAGTAACTTTTATTCTACAAGCACTTAAGTTAAAATCAAGTAAGAATGATCTGATAAGCTTCACTTGTCTGTCTAGGATCTTGTTTGCAGTTACTAGGTCTTTACTCATGGGTGTTGTCCCTGGTCTGCATGGAATAACAGATTGAATGCTCACAGTCTCCTGCAGTACAAAGCAAATTCGGTTTGCATAATCCTTGATGTGCAGCATGAATGAAGGCAGAACTAGGCTGTCCTGGAATAAATCACTGCTGCGTGTCACATTAAGGTCTTAGTTTCATCTGGTTTAGCAAAGTGTAAGGCTTGTGTCAAGGGATGTTTCATGTGTGGATGTCATACATTTAGGTATGGATTAATCTTTAGAATACTTCTTAGAAAAAGTAAAGAAGAAACAAAATGATGTGTTTTCTGAAAGACAAGCCAAGCTCTTCTTGGTGGAAAAAAAAAAAAAAGAAATCTGAGTGTTTGCAAATATGTATGTATTTATACACCATACATTCTGATTAAAATTCATTGCTTTAACATACTACCTTGACTACCTTATATATGTAGATAGGCACTTAGCTCACAAGTGAGTATTTTTCTTTGCGGTATTTCAACATATTTCTTTGTAAATAAGACATTAATATCACTGGTTTCTAGATATTGTTGTCCTCAGAAAAAATGTAGATATAAATCATACTAAAATAGGTAATCTGTTTTACAGTGTATTGCCCACCTACATTGTGCCTGGCTACCCTTCTTTCTGTTGTGAAGAACTACTTACTAAAATTTCATGCAAGTAGCTGTTAGGAGTAAGAAGTAACTTTCATTACCAGGTTTTCTTCATTTATGTATGTTTGGTTGTTTTTGCTTTAAACAAACACCTCTTTAATCCCGTTTTTCTTTATAGGAGATAGAACTGTATCTGATTTGTAACTTAAGTATATTTGCTTTTGTTTGACTAACTCTCCAGTCAGTGTATTCACTTTTGCTATACCCTGTTAAGAAGTTTACCATAATGAGCAACTCAGAACAGTTTACTTTCTGAAAAACAGCTGACTCCTGGTAATGCTCAAGTGTGGTTTGTAACATTCCAAACCCCAGAAATACTAAAATGCACTGTTTTTTCAAACCTGAGATTCAAAATAATAGATTATGAATCTAAAATTGAGAAATCGTGAATTTGAAATATGTATGAAATAGATTTCTGATGAAGAGAGAATTTGAAAGTATTTCTTTAAGAATTCTGGTGAGATACACAAACCACCTTCTGTAAGCTCTCTGAACATAACTAGCATGCTGCTTAGTTTATTCAAAAGGGACTGTAAATTCTGGAAGTTTTAACTTGATATGTTTGCAGGTAACATGATTGATGTGTAACTCTAGAATGAAAGGAGTATTTAGAGTCTTGGCTATCAGTTCCCCAGTTCTTATTCCTTAAACAAAGACAGGTCAGATATTAGTCTTGTCCTCTGTAAGTGTTACAGTTTCTGACTTCATCCTATGAATACAGACACATACAAACTCAGAAAATACTCTGACACTCAAAACACCTATCGATCCCTAAATCAGAAAAAAATATAATAGTGGAGGGGGGCTAGCCTATCTGTCATAAGACTTTTTTTTTCATAACTTCTCAGAGGTATATCATATTATAAATGCATTAGAAATGTTTTGCTCTGAGGATATGTAGCATTCCTATAAAGGTTAAATCAATAAAAATGATTTGGCCACATTCCTAAGCATGGCTAGAACAGGTAGCCCGTTGTTTAAGGTACCCTTGAATTTCTGGATCAGATTATTATAGTGCAGCAAAAAGGCTTACTTAAGGCTTCTTACTGTCTGCAGACGTTCTGTGTTTCTATGTGAAGATATCGTCAGCCTAAAAAAACCTTCAGATTTTCTGAGCTACTGAAAAAAAGAGTATTTTTATGTATATAGGTCTCAAATGTTGTGCTGTGTGTGCTGTAAGTTTTAGAGGAAGTTTTGCACCAAGAAGGGGTGAAGACACATCAGTAATTGATAACAAGCAGGTATGTAAAGAAGAAAAAAAGAGATGTCTTTTAAATCGCTGTTGAGACTAGTAGTTGTTGCCCGTCTCAGTATCTTTCTTAGTTTGTTTAGATTATTTTTATTTTATATGTATCTGATCAAGTGCAATAGCCATCGCACTTTGTATATTCTCTGTATCAAGCCAGTTCTGTAAGTAAGTAAGATTATTAAATGTAATGGTAGGAGACTTAAAACAATTGTTAGTTCAAATCCTTACAATTTTATACAAAGCTGATAGAATTTAGTAGCCATTAAGTAGTGTTTATTCAATACATCTGGTTGATTCAGTAGACAGTGTTGAAGTATGACAGTAGACTTTCTATAGATGCAGTGCTTTTAAAAATCTTTCATGAATGTTGAGGAGCTACTGTATATTATTGTTACAGGGCAGATTTGTGTCTTATATTGCTTGCATGTGCTGTGTGTCTACGCTCCTGACGTTTTTGTATAGGTTTTATGGAGCACAAGCTTACTGGAGGAACATGTCACTAACATTAGAGTTCAGATTGTGTGGGTATTTTAGATTTATTTCACTCAGTCTCAATGTGCCCTTTAAGAGTGCTGGAACTGAAAATCTGTGCCTTTTTATCTTTGTTTCTTCTTAATTTTTTTATTTTAAAATGTTGAGAAAAAAGTTAGATTATTTTAAGGGTATTTCCTAAAATGTAAAATGATGAAGAGTAATTCTGATGATAAAGTAAAAAGCACACACTGCTGCTAACTAGGACTATATGTTTCAAGATGTTTTTCAGTTGTGAAAATTTGATCAGTGAATTAACCACACATCCGGCTACATACATCTTTGATCAGAATTGGAACATTCCAACTCGTGTGTGTGTATATGTAAGCTGGCTCCGTCGAGTAGATTTTTCACATGTGCACTACACATGTGCCTTGAAATTAGTTTGTAAATTAATATTATAATTTAAAGTAATACAGTTACACTCTTTCAAGCCTTTTGTACATAATGAGTATTAGAAATATTTATTTTTCTATCTGGACAAGATCAAGCCTTCCTTTAAGATGTATTAATACGCATTTAAGTGGCTCAGCTGTAATTAAAATTTTTACTTTTGCTTTTAAAGGTAGTATTAAAATGTTACTTTAATGAGCTTAGAACCCCAAATTATTACAAAGTCATGACTAAATTAATTGCTGTGCAGAATTAACAGTATGATTTTAGGTCCTGTTTCTTAAATACTGTAAAATTAAGAGTTGTTCTAGTGTTTGCACATGCAGTACACAGAATGAAACTGTTCTTGCTACAGCAGGAAAACAATTTGTGCTGATATTTCTTCCCACTTGATGCTAAATTTTTTTATTTTTTTTTTTGATTCCTAGGTGGTGGTATTTTATTATCCCTAAATGGACTTATTCTGAATCTTAGTGTCTTTAATAAAATGTTGGTATAAAGATTGTGCTCTCTGAATTTGCTTTAGTGTTTCTGTTTATGCCTTTTAATCAGAAAGGGGGAAATAAAAATATACTGAATGGCAAGAAAAATATAGCACTTAGTTTTGAATGTACAGAGTTGGATGTAAGAGGGGTGGGAAGGAAGTAAAGTTATGCCCTTTATGCAGAAAATCCTTTTGGGAAAAGAGAACATTTTTACTGGTGTATATTAAGGTACACCGCCTAAGTAAACAGTTGGTGCTTTCTGGTCCTGTCAGATTTAAATAAACCATTCATTGTTATGGCTTGGTTATTCCACAAATAACCAAACACAGCCGAGTTAAACTTTGATACCAGTGATTGGAAAAACGCAGATGATGAACTCTCTTAATGAGAATTTATACTGGTGGTCTTGACTTAGAGAAAACAAGTTTTGCAGATTGCGTTAGGAAGTAAATACACTGCAGATTTCAAGTACTCTATTACAAAGCTGCTCCTGTGCTGGAGTATTATACAATAGCTACTAGCATTAACTCATCAAACGCTTGTTAATAGAGTCACTAAGCTGGGCCATATGTGTTCCTTCAGTGTTAAAAAGCAAATGTGACTTTATCCCCCCCCCCCCCCCCCCCCCCCCAAGTTTTCTATTTAATGGTGGAGGATTCTCAGTTGTATAGATTCTGCATTTGAATGAAAACAGTTACTTGTGGAATTTATACAGAAAACGCAGCAGAGGCGTAGGTACTATAGCAGTTCAGTATAATTTATTATACCTAAAAGGCAAAAAATACCAAATTCTAACACAGTCTTCAGAAATAGATTATTTTGTTTGTTTGTTTGTTATGGCTTAAAATGCCTTTTAAGTTCTGTTGAATACTAATTACTTAATCTTTGTAAAATTAATCTTGCTGATTCTACATGAAGGTTAGTATTTATTGTCAATTATTGGTGTGTTATAGTTTTACTATTAAAATAACATTGTGAAGAAACATCAGTTCCTGTCAGGACAACTCTGCATTTCACATCAGAATTCTTTCAACATAAATATGATGTGCTTGTATGTTTTTTTTTTGTTTGGTTTTTTGTTTGTTTGTTTGCTTGTTTTTTATGTATCACTGTCAGAAGAAATATATTGCACTGTGTCAAAAACAGCAGCCAACCTGCAAATAAGACTCCTTTGGCTAAAATTTATGGTTTCACTTTGAAAGTTGAGGTGAGTTAAGACTAGCCAGGTTAGTGTCCCCAAAAGCAATTTCTCTCTTCATGGGACTATGAGAAGAAACAAGATACCAAGACACTTACTCCCAACCATCCATTTCCTCAGAAATAGACAAGTATTCTAAAATGAGTACTTCTGCCATGTAATATTTCACTACTAGCACTAAAAATTTATGTAGAACAGCACAGCAGCAGTGATGCACATTCTTCTTTACAAATACTAAGACAAGACCCTTGCTGCAAGTTCCTACACTGCATATTACCAGAGTCAGTAGAGATACATGAAGAGTTATCAGCATTCTTTGGGTGTTTGCACTGGCAAATCTGAATGTGATAGCTCTCTTTTACAACTTCATTGTTAGTGTAGAAAATATTGTACCAGTAGACAAGTTTCTAAATTTACACTTTTTTTTTATATAAAGAATTTCAAAATTTTGGAAGTATGGATTAGGAGGAACTAGAAGTTTGAACTGTATACACATGCATGTTTGCACATGCACAGCTCATTAACATTTCTTAAAAGAAAGAATACCCTGTTCTGATACCACACATGGATACATTAAAATATCATGCTTTTTTAACTCTGTCTTTTCTGATTTCTGGTTAAATGAATTAAAGATATTTTGGGGGAATATCACTACCTGGAAGTGAATGTATTCAGACATAATTATTTGTCTATATTTTTTTTCCTTAAGAAAAATCAAAACAAAACAAAACAGCCAAAACCAAGAAACAAACCACCAAACAACCCACCCTCTCTTTTGCTCACTGTATAGGGTCATATATATTAAATGTGTTTGAAGAAATTCAGTGCAACAAGTAATAATGACTTGTAACAGCACCCTGCTCCGGTTTGCTGTGCAACACCCACTTTCAGAACAACTGCACACAGTGTACTGTCGTTGGTGTATATGTGTGCTTATACGTATGGATGCAAAGACATTAGTGTTATAACTAATTTTCTTTGTGATCGAGGCTGGGTCATTTTCCTCTGAACAGTAAGATATTATGTAACTGGCAGTGACTCTGTCTTAGTAAACCGCAGAGTGGATTTAGATGTAAGATATCTGACCATGAGGGATAAGTAAACAATGGTTTGGCACACTTAACGGTTCAAATAAATTCTGGGGAAAATAAATGTATGTAAGGTCATCGGCTTTTAACTTTCCTTATTCAAGAAAATTAATGATAATACATTTAAAGCCATTATGAAATGCTAGCGATTCTGATGAAATGCTATATGTGAAGTAAGCCAGTGTCTATCAGAAATATAGTAACCATATTTGAATGAATTCCTGCCAAAATATTTTTGCCACAGGGTTTTTAGCTATAATGTATTAAAACTTAAAACTATTGTTAATTCCAGAACTGCCTAGCCTTAATGAATATGGCATTTTTAAGAGACAGACAGCAGAAGAAACTGGTTTTAGCCTTTGCTTTAAAAATAAAGGTAGTTTTATTAGAGATGAAAAAATATTCTTAAAGAAAATTAAAAATATAGTAAATACCAAATGATACCAAAATACCTTACTTTCTAAAGCACACTGCGTATTTAAAGCAAAATCTAGCCTTTTCCTCTTTAATCTTTTGATATGCTAAAACTATTTTTTATAAATAAAAATGTTTAATAAGGAGTAGGTTGTGCAGAATAATGGAATTGCTCTGATTAAAAGAACTTCAGCAGTTACAGTGAGTCAGTAGAAAGCCTATAGGTTTTTCCCTCCTGGGGCAAGTTCATACATGAAATAGGAAACTTATAGCTACATGAAGAGGGCTAGAACAGTACACAGTATGGAAACAAGCAGAATGAAAAATATATACAGGAAACAGATGCATGAATAATGGATTGTTTTATTGGAAGTGTTAAAGTGTTTTACGATATAGTAACAAGAGTTTATTTTGTCTTTGTGCTCATCTTTAAAATATCCTCTTTAGGGTGTGCTTTTCAGTATGTTAAGTGGCAGGTCTTATATTTATTTGTAGAAGAGAGCATGTTTATGTAAGGAAACGTGCTCTTAGATTTAAGCTTTATTAACTTAAAAACAAAAACACCTGAGAGCAGAAGATAGACCTACTCAGTCTGTTCTCCGTAAGGCTTTATAAGGCAATTTGGAGCCAATGTATACAATAGAAATTAAAGCTATTGTATACAATGTGAGCAAAAATTAATTTTGTTGATAACAGTAGTTTCTTGTGGGGGTTCTGTGGTGGAGGAGGTAGATGCTTTCTGCATTTTGTGGGTGACTGCTGTCTCCAGATGAAAATCTGTGGTTAAGTCTTAAGTCTGGCAAAATTTGCAAGGAAAATGTCTGTGAAATAGTGCACAGTTTGCTAGTTTATTTCTGAGTACACTCATCAGAATAAATGTTGTATTTATTCCATTTAGACAAATTAACGTTTTTATATTTAAAATAACAGTTGAATATTTTCATGCTGCAGTTTCTCAACTGGTTTTATGAAACTTTGATTCTTTCAGTGCTGAAGTTAAAACCTTAAAATGCTTCAGTTTTTACCATCTTAAACTCACTATTTATCTTGAGGCTGCCTTAATTAAAATATATACTCTAGGGCATATTAAACATGGCAATTTATTGTAATTCTTATTAATGGAGTGTATTTAATGAGTTTTCAGAACCAACTCCATCACCTACAACACACTATGTTGATTTTTATTAGGTACATAGAGTAAAACACACGGTCTAATTTTCAAGAAGTACTCGGCTCTGACAGCTGCCGTTGGCTCTTGTAGTAGCTGAGCAGGAGAAATGTGGGTGCTCAACACCTTTGCAGCCTGGCAAGCTCAGGATAATTCCTCCCTTCCCTCTCTAACTTCCGCGGGGTGTCCTGGACTTCTGCAGAAAAGAATGCCAGATTTTGCTTGTATTTTCAGCTTCTGGTGTTGAGAGTTTTAGAAAGTATTTCTTTGTAGCTGTTTAATAATGCTACCTATTGATGGGTGTGTGCCACAAGGTGTGATGTCCTTCAACACAGATATTATTATCTAGCTTCTGTTTGCTCTTTTCAGCTGTGTGCATTGCATAGTTAGCACCTCTTGCAAGAATTACTTGCTGCTTGATTTTTCCCTTTATACTTAAATGTAATACAGTATTAAATGTTCATTATTTACTTAAGGCTGCTCTGAGCTTCTTGTTGTTTATAAAAAGTACAACTGAGTTCTGAAAAGCAATCAGGGAAAAATAAAGGCGTAAGGTGCAATTTTGAGATTAATATTAGACCGACCATGACCAAGAAATCTTACTGCTTGAGAGGAATTTCAGTATTATTGTTATGCTCTTAATGTGGGGTAGCAGAGCCTTTAAATATTTCTGGTAGAGTAGTTAATACAGCATGGAAGTTTGATATTTGTACAGTTTGTAAAGGAATTTGAGGTGTTACCCTATTTTGACTTCAGTTTTCAAGTATGCACTGGTGCATCATTAATCATAGGAAATGCAAAAATAAATAATATAGTCCCTTTGGATTTTTCATGTGAATACTTACCTTTTCCTTTTTTTGTATATACAGTTGAGGTATTTAGGTAACCCCTAACCTTTTGCTTCAACAAGGAGGTACAGTATAAAAATATTACCACAGTCTTCATATGAGCAGTTCTCTCTAAGAAAACCTCTAGATGAATATTTATTGAAAAAAAGCAAAGTTGCAATACAGAATGACTTAGCTTGGCCTGAATATTATATTTTAGACCACCAGTGAATAAAATTAAAAGCACATGGATTTCGAATAACTAGAAAAGGTTGTAATTGATTAGCACTGCATGAAAGTATTGAAGTGGAGTAAGTTTTGATTTGTGAATGGTTCTATTCAATAGAGATTAATCCTGTATGTTTGATAAAATCTTAGTACCCCTAATGAGTGTTAGGTTTTTTTTTTTCCTCCCTTCCCAGTTTATTTAACCATCGGATATTTCAGTGTTCTAACAAACTGGAACATTTCAATCTTAGTGAATTTTACATCAGCGTAGTTGATTTAAACAATATTGACTATTAATAGTTCATTTGAGACAGATAATTAAATGGGTCAGTGCATTTTGCTGCCTAAGAAGCCTGTAAGTGGTGTAGTGCAATTCTGCATGGTTTAAGGGGTTTCACACACTGAAAGACTTAGTGAAAAGCTTGCAGCTTTCTCAGTGCACATGAGAATAGCCATTCTTGCAGTTTTCAATACTATTTTTTTTAAAGTCCCAGTATTTTGAATTTTATTTTATACAAAGGGTAGTGATTTCTGAGGTTTTGCTTAGCGGTTACAATAATATGAATATGTTAGAGCTGTGACGTACAGAACATTCTGCTCTATATATGTAGATAATGAAGAAGGATCTGTCCCTCTCTTATCAATATCTTAATTAAAATAAACACCCCCGAAGATTCCTTACCAAATAATAAAGCAGTTTGGAACTGGAATCTACAAAGGGTTTTTTTTTTGGAACAACAAGGCGACAGTGAAGAATATTTTAATAAAAGCCAAGTAAATATTTTGTTGTTAACTTGAAGACTTTCATTTATACTTAGCATGTCTGTCTATTGGGATCAGCTTCTAGAAGTTATTTGGAAATTACTGATTAAATTATCAGCCAAATTTCGATCTGATTTGCTTTCTTCAGTGAAATCCTCCTATGAAGATGCACAGAACATATTTGAAAATAGGGAGCTTTTTAATTATGAGTGCTGTGGGAGGCATTTCAGAAGTATTTCATTCTCTGATGTACTTTGTGTAAACAATGTTTACCGAATTTTCTAATATATATATACGCTGCTTGGGTTTTTTGCATAGTGTTTATTTTGAGCATTTTTTTTTCTTCAAGTGATACAGATGTGAATGTACTATCCTTTGCTAGTTGAAGCTAATGCACTTACATTTAGAAGCTTTAAATGGTTTACACAGGCATGATGCAGTCAAAACCTGTGTGTAATTAGCATAAGGTAGAAATACTCTGGATATGAAACGCAGCATCTAGTTAATTCAAATGTACTTAATTTTAGAGGAATATATATTCACATTAATTAGGAAGGGATCCTTCCTCTTCATGACTCTTGTTTTCTCTTTCATATGAAGTCAAAAACAGATAGACAAAACCAAATGAAATGAGAATTTTCAGAAATGTGGTTAATGGCATAGATTAGCAACCATGCGAGTTAGTCATCTTAGCATTGTTTTCCTTCCCTATTATTACTGGTTATTATGTTTCATAAGTTAATTCTTGAAGAGAAACATAATTAAATTCAACAGTCCTGAAAGGAATAACGTGGAGGTGTGAGTAGAAGGAGATAGAGGCAGTACAGAAAGGATGAACAGATCATGTGTTCTAACATACAATTGGTAGAAAATGGCAAATTTACAAGTAACTTGGGTCTTCTCAGTTTTGTTCTTTTAAAAATATATTCTGTCTCATTTTTATGTAGGTTGGGTTTTTTTAGCTTCAATTTTAGCTAAAGATGCATTGCTTACATATTTACTTATATGTATGATTGTATGCTTATATGTATGAATGTATGCTTACATGTCATTGCTTGATAGAGCTGCTGAGATTTATAGTCCCTCACGCCCATTCTTTGTGTCCAAAGTGAAATTTCTGTGCCCAGACCTATTTAGTGAATTTTAGGGAAAAGTATTATTCACGTTACAGAACTTCTCCCTTGCTTTAGGAATGATCAAAAGTAGATGAATTAAGCAGTCAGCACTCCATGTTTTGATAGTTTTAGCCAACTAAATTTCTTCTAATCTCTTTTGGAAGTAAAAGCAAAAGAAAGTCCCTATACATGTAAACTGTATTTCCTGTTGTAAACACTGGGATAATGTGGTCTGGCTACGCTTCTGCTGTGCTTCATTAAGACAGCAGTTTCGGTAGAAAAGCTACTTACCAGCTTTGTGTTAGTATTTCAGCTCAATGTTCGGCGTGTTATAGCTACATGACCAGCCACACATTATGTTATCTCTTCTGCTCTCTATAGATCCTAAATTAAACTGGTCTCTCTCCTGGAAGAAGCTATTCTGTATTTCTTTTCATACACATGGTCTTACAGCTTATTCATGGGCTTAACTGGGATCCGGTCAGAGCATATAAAGTAGGAGGGGTAAAAGGAACTCCAGTCATCATTTCATTACAATACAAGCTTAATGGGGATGTATATACTGAAAATGGTTCTAGCATTGTTGTTTTTTGTAGAAGAGGGGTAGGGGAGGAAAAGAAATAGGTTTAGCTGCTATCCCAAAATGGTTTCAACATGATGGACACCGTTAAGAAAATCTTGTAAGTTTTCAGAATTTTATTTTCTTATCTTTCAGAATTTTCAGTCAGTTTTCCTGATGTTTCAGTAAAAGATGCTTTGAAAAAAAATTGAATATACTTCTTACTGCTCATCAAGGGTGACTAGAATACAGCATTTTCCAACATGCTTTAAAATAAAACTTGCTTTTACTTGCAGATAAATTACGTAGTCATATTCAGTTTTATTTAATGTTCTGTGAGGTGCTCTATACTGATTTTTAAGACTGTGTTTGAGAAGAAGAAGCTTTTCAAAGTAATGATAGAGGTGCAACTTCATAGCGTATTTATGATTTTTATAGGCATGCATGTATGCAATGCGTATAAATAATTGCCTTAGAATATATATATGATTTCTTAAAGGAATCTGCTTTTACCATTCAGAATATTGAAGTAAATATTTGGCAGTGCTTTTCTACAAAGTTTTTAAAATACCACTTTCAATTAAAGCTTAAACTCATCAGCATGTTAAATCATGTATTTTTGATTTCATAGCTTAATATTTTTATGCATGAATGTTCTACCTTGTTCATAATAAGTGTAATAAGAATTTGCTTTTGCAAACGAATATATTATCACAGGCTTTGCTGTGCAATGAGGGCAACAAAAGACTAGAGAACTGCAGATGTACACTGATAAATTCAGCTGATATATATGCTTAAAAATAAGATGTCTGGAACAAAGATAGGGCAGTTATGGATAGGACAGGCTGCTATATGCTACATGCTACTCATTTTCATCAGGGTTAAAGAATAAGCAGTCTTAAGTCTTATAATTTTAGTCTCTTTCAATATCTTCCGTTAACTGGTCTTGGTGGGTACATCTGTAAATGTTAGGCTTTACACCAGAGTTCTGAATAAGATATTCTGTGCTGTTATTGGTAAATTCACAAAGTACTTGATCTTTTTCCCTAAGATAATATTAAGCATTAGACTAGATCCCATCAGACTCTTCTGAATTTGTGTAGCTACACCTTGACCCAGGTGACAGCTGAGCACACCTGCTGTCAAACACTAAGGACTTCATTTTGCTCAGCTTGTCAGCTAACAAATTTGTCCATAAATCTGCAGAAGTTTACGGTGACTTCTCTCTCCTCCCCTCTCCCCCCCAAAAAACCAAGTAAGCTATTTTAACACCTTCACATCCCATTCAGCAGGTTTCTGCTTAGATAACTGTAACCAGCATTATTAAAAGTAAGAAAACTCCCGACAATGGAAAACAGAAACTCAAATATTGCAGTACTTACCCCAAAAGAAGTTTTGCTGACATGGTGTCACTGAACTGAAGAGGCTGTTTGATGCCATAGTCCCTCTCGGTTCACTCAGAGCTTTCACCTTCTGGTGTAAATACTTGGATCCTCAAACTGAAAACACAAACCATAGCCAAACCTTGTTTTAGTTTTACAGTGTTCCTGGGTTGCATAGACTCTATAGTTGGTTTTTCCCTGTCAAAAAATTGTGTAGCACTGGTAACTTGTGAAAAGCAACGAAACAAAACCAAAAAAAAGGGAGAATGAGCAAATATTTGAAGGACCTACTATTACTGCATAGACTGTGGTTAGAGAGCACTTACTGACTCTGTTGGTCTCAGTGGCTGGTAGTGACCTGCGGAGATTAACCATTTAAAAACCAGAGACTTCTTGCTGTCCTCCTGGAGAAAGTTTGCACCGCACTTGTGGTTCTGTGGTTGTTTGTGAGGCGAATGAAGCATTCACACAATCCAAAAAAGCAAAAGCTTTAAAACTCCTTTTTTTTTTTTGCAAGCACTGTTACTGGAGCGAGCGAGTCATGTGGCTGTGACATCAGGACTCCAAGTAGGACTGCCTACACTGGGGCTTTTTCTTTCTCTCTCTCTTCCCCCCTCCCTTTTTTTTTTTTTTTTCCCTTTTTTTTTTTTTCTCTTTTTTTAAGTATTTTGACAAAAGGCCCGTGGTAAGGCCCTTCCTGGCATCCAGAAGGATATAGCTTTTTAATTTTTGTGACTCATGAGGATTTGGAGAGAGTACAAAATGCTGTAAGAGCCCATACTTCTGTACAGTTAAAGCATATGGACAGCAGAACTTTATTTGTACTCTCAGTTCAGGTTCCCCCCACTCTTCTTTCTTTTTTTTAAATCCTTTTTTTTTTTTTTTTTTTCTAATCCCCTTTCCTCTCCCTCCTTCATTATTGTGTCTGTGGAAAAGTGAGCAAAATTGGCACAAGTGGCTGTGTGAAATTCTGAACAACAGTGATGATTTACAATAATTTACATCTTTGGATTGTATCACGATCTTGGGTCTGCTTCATATTTGCTGGGTGGCTGGATTCCTTCTGTTTTACTTTTTCTCCTTGTCGTCTTATACTTGTGAATCTGTAACTCATTGTAAGAAACTTTACCTTTCCTAAGGTCTAGTAGTAGGCTGCTTGTTGGGCTTGTGTTTTTTACTGTAATTGGCTGTCACAGAAGTGTTAGTCTGGGGATTCCTTTGCAAATCTTAAATCACGTCTGCCTTGCTTTACATGCCTTCAAAACTACTTGGCAGTTTTATGTAATGCAAATTAAGGGCAATTATGTTTCTTTTATATTTGGGGCAAAATATGTGATTTGGATATCATAATTAGTTCTGTAATGCAGTCTAAGTGATGGTTTTGAATACCGGTATGGCTGGGATTTAATGTAGATGTTGCATAACAGAATGAACTGCGAGAGTTGGAAGGTTTTGATTGCGCTTTGCATTAATTGCTTATTATAGTTTCAGTGTTTAAGAGAAATAGAACAGTCCTAGACTTTTTGGGATGCTATAAATAACTTTATTCACCAGTTAATGTTAACACTTAGTTTTAAAATGAAACATAAATTTGATGCATATGTAAGATTTAATACTTAATATCATATGTGTACATGTGTGTGTAATATTTTTTATATACTTAACATATTGTAACTTTGACTTTGATTGTGTAATATAAGCCTTTACTGTACCAGGACAGAGTGGGTTAACAAAAGCAGTATTTTTTTGTTTATAATAGAGGCTTTGAAATAAATTGCAAAATGCTGTGTGTAGTAAAGAATAATGTGCACAGACAGTGTGTATTAGTAGTCTTGATTTGCTCACTCAGATTCAGAACAAAATTGGAAACATCTTTGAGAAACTATCTTATTTTTTGCCTCTTTGGACATTATATCTAGAACTTTCCTTATTAGTCTGATCGTATCATAGATGCACTGTATTTTTCTAGTTTTTGCTGAGTGATTTTGAAATTTTTCTCTTTTTTTTTTGTCTCATATATGTATTTGGGAGCAAAAGAATTGTGTAAAACATTTTCTAGATATTGTTTAGCTTTTATTTGTAAAATAAAATGCATCTCTTTGAAGCTGCCATCCCTCCTTTTTAATTTTCCTCTTTGTCCTTAGCTTTCCCAGTAAGAAACTGGCCACAAATGATGTGAAATGAGTATCTGGAGGTGTGAGTGGAGAGCAGGTTCTCTGTTTTGCAGGGATGGAGAGAAAATGGAAAGGGAGATATCAGTAAAATTACAGATTGTGTTTTGATTTATTAAAGCAACATAAAACCCTTTTCATAAAAACCTTGAAAGTCATTAGACATTGTCAAATTTATAAAATTCTACCTTAAAATGAAGACAGTGTTCTGCAAATCACCCATCTCATACAAAAGTAAGGGTGATATTTAATTCTCCTAATGACAGATTGCTTTTGTTTCTTTAGATTTTCACAGTATGGTTAAGAGTATCAATGGAAAAAAGCATATAAAAAGATGGTCAGAATGATAATGTTCTCATATAAACAAAATACGTTTGTGTGCATTACAGTTTTAATCAACCTTTGACGCAGCCAAAGCTTTTGGAGGTTGCTGCCACTGTGATTTGTGGAAATCTTAATTGTAAGCATGATTTTTTTCAACTACAGTTACGCACTGAAGTTACTTATCAACTTCTGTTTGGTGATAGGTAGGCTCAGTATTTTTACAGAATAAGTACCTCATGTCTTGATCTTAAATACTTGTTTTGGTTTATTATGAATGCTCTTGTTTGATTTTTAAAAGTTCAGAACTTAGTCACATCTTTAGTATGAGCATATTGAACGTCCTACAGAAGTCTGAATTTTAAAACTTACTACATTGAAATACTGGGCTCTGGCTTTCTCTGGAATGGCTTTTTGATGCTTTCACTTGTGTACATTCTCTAACTTTGTTAGAGTGGATAGGATACCTTTCTAAGATTTTGTTGGGTTTTCTTTACTGTACATACTTTTTCACCTGTGCTGTCAATCAAGACCAAGTCTTCATCTACCAAGCCAAAATCCATTAAAAGCAGAAAAAGCCTTCAACTGAGTAGTCTAGATGTAGTTTGCAGAAACTGTCACTGAAAAAATGCAAGTTTTTTAATATAGAGACATTGTGAAGCTAAACTTCACGCAGACCTAATACCTGGGAAACTGACAGCTTCTTTCAGTATAGTTTGCACTTCTAATGAAGCAAATGCGTGAATTCTGAAAATTCGCTATAAAGCCAGTGTCTTGATTGTAGACTAGTGCTTGACAGCCTTTTGTTTAAAAGGTAAATCTACAAAATTCAAAGTTAACTTTTGTGTTCCATCAGGGGATGCTTTAAGTCCCAATTACACACACAAAGGAAGTATTTGTTAAGGAATTTCTCTGGTAAACTATGAGCTTGATCTTTGACAGCAAATGAAATCCTATTTAAAACCAATTGTAATACAGCACTGAAAGATAATTTAATCTTTCATTTTTTTTCTGAAATGTGTTTTGAAACTTTTAAGCCGTGCTTTATTTCCAAACATTTTGCCTTATGTCACTCAAAGTTCATATAGCATATAAACAGTAGGATACCCTGCTGAAAGTTTATTTGTACTTAAATGTTTGTTTCTGTGCTACAACTGGAGAGATATAAATATTCTCCCAAAGCAGTGTGATGACAAACTTGTTAAATTGCACTTACTTGCAAGTTTTACAGTATCTACTGTAACAAGACGCTGATTTTTGTACTACAGAAATTCCTAATACAGTTTCCTCAGACATAGGTATTAACTGTAGGTGTTATTAACATATCTGTTTCCACTAGAGCATCATTTCCTGCCCCCCCCCCCCCCCGCATCCCCCTTGATCTGGCGAGTGAGACCTCTCTCCTTGGCTCTGTTTTTATAGCTTATAAGTAATTATGTATTTTAAAGGTATAGCACTGTGTTTTCTGATGATTCTTAGCTAGTATATTTAATGTACCATTTAATTTAGAGTATTTGTGCATTTTATGGAACTTTTTGTTGCTAGATGTGGCTGTCTCTTAGACTTCGAATTTCCAACATACCTGCAACAGCTTCAAAGATGCTGATATCCCATATACTAATTTGTTAAAATCAACTGCTTGTTAATTAAAAACATCATAACAGCAAGGTTATTTTAGTAGTCCTTCATTTTAAAATACTACTTGTTGGAGTTTTACTGCTGCCTTTTTATAATGACTTTCTGTTCTCTGCCATATAGCCTTTTTCTAAATTTGATATGGTTTAAAGTAGCCAGTGCCTGGGACCACTAAACATACAGAGGGGGAAAAATTGCTGTTACATCTGTAGTATAAATAAATGTTGTCTGTTTTCTGTACAGTGGAATCAGGCTACTGAAGAATCAAATTAAGCCTTAAACTGAAGTGTTATTTAAATTAAAAGGATGGTCATCTTCTGTTAACCAGTGACTACATCATGTAATAATGAGTAGTAATAAATTGTTTTCATTCATCTTCAGTTGTCAGCTGTCTCGCTGCTTCATAGAATATAAAATATATTGTCCAGCGAAATAATCTAATCCTGATCAGGCTTTGAATAAGGGGCTAGATCTTAATGGCCGGATGGGTCTCATCTTCATTATTCTTGCTGCTCATAAGTTTATTCTGAGAAGTGTTACTTTTCCTAGCTATTTTCTCCTATATGTTTTTATGTTGTGGTTTTTTTTTTTTTTTTTTTTCTTTTTTAAAGTCAACTTGCAGAAAATATGGGAAACTTGTCTCAAATAACAGCTGAGGATGTGGCTAGGTTAAGGCAGGAAACTGCTACCCACAATGCAATGTTACATACACTACCACTTAATAAAATTTATTTCAAACATGCTACTGACAAAACCAAAGAAAAATAATATCCTAACTATGTTAGTTAGTACACTAAATATATCTAGGGAGAAGTGAAAGTAATCTCTCCAGAGCCTTTCTTGCTTCTAGGGTACAATGCTACCAGTAGTTAAACGAGAACAGATCTCAGTAGTTAAAAGCAGTGACCTATTTTTGGCAAATATTCACATCACTCTGGAAACAAATGATTATATGCTTTTTAATAACAGTCAAAGTTATTTTATATCGACAGAATTCAGATAAGCTCTCTTTTCACATAGTTTTAGAACTGGCAGCTTTTCTTGCTTCATCCAGTTTTCACTGAATCTTACCTTTACTGTAGCCAAGCAGCCTTTTACCTCTCCTTCCTACTTAATCTGCTTGTAGGTTGGTGTGAAAATATTTTCCATGTCATATGTGAGAAAGGAACTGAGAAGAGCAAAGTTCATCTTTCTAGATTATATGAAGATTTAAAGGTTCTGGTTGGTTTATTTGATTGCCTGCAGTTTGAAGAATGTGTTAATCTATAAGAGGTAAATAAATTTAGTTGAAAACTTAGGTAAATTTAATAGACTTGAATGTTCTATGATTATTTCCAAGTATCAGAGATATGTGGACAATGCGTATGAAGTCATTAATACTGGTATGCCATAAATGTCCTGAAAGTCTTGTTCTAGATGTATTTTTTTCTGTTTGTGTTTTAAATGCATGTATATGAAGGGTGATCCTCTTACAGAACGTTTTTGAAGCATTTGCCTCTATAGTTAGAGAACAATTATCAAGAACAGCTGCTGTAGTGCTGTGGATCCTATCCATGGACTCATGGTGGTCTGCTGAACAACGTTCTTCAAGTTTGACAGGTGAGACAGAGACTCTCCAGTGCCACTACTTTTGGATGAATCTAGCTGTGGTTGGAGAAAGTGCATCTTGCCAAAATATATGGGTAAGACCACACACAGTCTTTAAAATAGTTATTGTAAGCTTATTTTTAGGCAATACATGTCTTGACAGTTCTTTTATTTGCATGCCAGTTTCACTGCTGCTTATAGATTTTTCATTTATTTTAGTAATGGCAATTGCAGATTTAGATCTATGTTTGTAAGGCTTCTGCACAACATTTACACTGGAAAAATACAGACTTGCTACTTTCAAACCTCAGTCGAGATTAGGGAACAGATTTTAAAAAATACTAAAGCAGAGTATACAAGCTCTTCAGATTTGGTGTCAGCGTTCTCCTGTTAAACCCCTTTCCCAGGGCCATAGTTCAGCAAAAAAAATTTGCTTCTGGTTTTAAAATTACATCAGTTTCTGTAGCTTCTGTGCTCGTGTAGGTCTGCAGCAATGTAGATTTAAGGCATGAAATTAGTTTAGTAAGTAATAAACCCATTTTTTTAAAATTGCATAGTTATTAAATACTGAATTTAGAAACTGTATTTAATTTATAACTCCTGGACAGTATTTTTCATGTGTATTTTAATGTATAGAATATCCATTGCATTCTAAGTGACTGCTTCAACAGTTGGCTCCATAATATGGATTTAAAATATTGTATGTTTAACTGACAGTACAGAAAGGGTGTTGCACCCTGTAGAATTTCTGAGTAAACAATAGCCATTTGGTAACTTTCAGAACAGATGTTTTTTAAATACCCCAAGAGAAATTAAATATAATACTGAAATGGAATATCATAAACTGTTCATTGGGTAGTGATGCTTTAAAGTTATGGAGTCATAATGACATGTTTTTTTTCCCTATTTCTGTATTTTCCAGATTGTCTTGCATAATTAATGTAGGACTGTTTCTCAAAAGAACATTACTCATTTTTTATTACTTACCATTGCATAGGACCGTTGTTTATAGCAGTGGACTTTACAGACAATTAAGGAAATAGTCCCTGCCCTGAGGAGTATACAATTAAATATATGCAGGTAGCCATTTAAGGAAAGTATGAAAAAGAGAGAAGGGAAAAACCTCCCTTAATGAACTTAATAAAAATTAGTGATTTGAAGAAATTTGTGGAGGAGGGAGAGTAGTAAGTTTTAATTTTATTACTAACTTTTTCCACATATTCTACTACGAAGAGTGTTATTTATTTGTGTGCAATTGGCTGGTCTTGTTATCTGCTTGAACTTGAGCATGATACCTGATCATAGTTGCTTCTCTGTACTTTTGAAGAAAAAAACCCAACCAACCAAAAAACCAACCAAAACCAACCAAACCCCAACCACTCCCACCAAACCCAACCCCATAACATTTCCTTATACAATTAATACAAGTTAAATTATTTCTGTGTTATGTATGATTTCTACATAAGTTTAAGATTCACAGTGCTGTAAACAGTGTAGGAAAGAAGCAGTAAAATGAGGTAGTTTCATCCTTTCTGCCATGTATCTCCCCACATCGTTTTATTTTTTTTTTAAAGATATATTTAGTACCTGACCTGGATCTACTTCCTTTTCACAGCTTGTCAACAGTCTAAGCTTTCCCTTGTAATTAAAAATATATTGTGGTTTTCTGTTGGAGAAAAGATCTGAAGATCATTCATGAGAAAGATATTAAAAAAGAGGATGAGAGAGGCATAGAAGGAATAAAATTGGAAGAGACCTAGAAAAAGAAGATCTTGTTGGTTTTTAATGAGCTTTTTTAACGGTATGGCCTCCATTTTGTAGAGAAGGAATACTGAAGGTGAGGAGAAATGAAGACACTGAAAGAGGATGAACTAAAAAACCATGCATCCTCTTCATGGTGACAGTATACATTGAGAAAATTTCCAATGTGAAACCCAGTTTATTCTGGAATAGCCAGAAACTGGAATACTGGATACTGGAACCATCAGTAACTTCAGATACTGAAAACAGCCCTGCTGGGTTCAGTGTGGCTGTGAGCTCATTTGGAGTGAATTGGCCTTAAAATAGCCTTGTAGGTATGCCTAAAGAATAATAGAAGAGAATCAAACTTAGGTTGGGAAGAGTATGGGAGATGTTTATATTAAATTTCCATCACAAGTTCTGTGTTGAAGAGTTGGTTCTTTGTTTTTTCACACTTGGAGAAAGCAGGTGGTATTTATAGATAGTCAATTCACCAATGTTCAGAGAAGCAGATGTCAGATTTTATTTTTGTCATGCTCTAACAGACTGCTTAATAACCGAGTGGTGGTAATGAAGAAACAATATAAAAATGAATTATAGTCATTCCTTCCACTCATACCTCCTCCTCCTCTGACCTTCCAGCTCCAAAAGTGAGGAAATGGTATGGTGCTTCATTGTTATAGAGACTCTGTGGTTTGGTTGCCAGAATCCAGACCTGTGTGTTTAAGATACATTCATCAAAGCTTGCATTATTTATTTGTTTTGTTGAGGTTGGTTTGTGTGTGGTTTTTTGTTTGTTTTTTGTTTGTTTGGCTTTTTTTTTTCCCCCTAATGCCCATTTATTTCATTACTTTAAACCATTTATTTCTGCTCTGTTTGCATGGATAAATAATTAATTGTTTTAAGAAGATACACCACTGCATATGCTTGTTAGCTCTGTGAGGGAAGTATCTAGTAAGCACTAGACCAGTCAGCTCTGTGGAGTTGAGTAAACAGGGGGCACAGAACTTGGGGACCCAGCCAGTAGTTAAAATTAATTGTTATATTTCTATTTCAAGAGCAAATGTTGATTCTGGGTCTGCTGCTGTTTGCAGTGTGAGGGGTCAAAGGTGCTAAGCAGGATGAAATTCTGCATTTTGCCATAAAAAGATGATGATGGACAGCCTAGGGACTATTGCGTATTGCCTGCTGATTACAATGTAAATGAAGACAGGCCAGAGTGATGAATGGGCACTTAATGCCCAAATTGCTTTTTGAACTATATGGCCAAATTTCTTGTTAGCGAATGGAACTTGGTTGCTCAAAGCCCTATCCAACCTGGTCTAGTGGAAGGTGTCCCTGACCATAGCAGGAGAGGTGGGATTGGATGATCTTTAAGGTCCCTTCCAACCCAAACCATTCCATGATTCTGTGATTCTATGAAGGTCAAACAGTGCTCTGGGCAGTTTGCTACTTTGCTAAAAAAGCCCTTAGCCTCAAAGAATATTTGTGAACCAGAGTTCATTCTCATGGCATGGACTCTTAAGTTTGGGGCCCTCAGAAATAACTGTGTTCTCCGTCATGTGTAAAATGAGCTAACTGTATCTTTCACTTTTTGTGCTTTTGCATCTGTAAAGGTGGAGTACGTTGTATTTTAAAAAGAAACGTCAATAACTCTTGGCATTTGGGAATAAGACAGGATGTTCAGAATACACAATTTTATTTTGCCATCTGTATCCTGCTCGTTCTGTAAAATTTGTAGTTGCTCTTTCTTCAAAGTTGTCTTGTATTATTTTTGTTTCTTATGAAAATCTAAATTATTTTTTTCTTTTTAAGTCTGGTTTTGCCCAGTGTGGGTTTGAAGCAGCTCTGCAGCAGAATGTTTATATTTCAGTTTCAGGAAAAATGATACCAGTCTGTTCAGAAATGGAATATTTGCAGTAGTAAGTGGCATCTTTACAAGCTAAACATAATGATCAAAGAGTTGAAGAAATAACAAATTTAGTTGTATTTTGGACAAAATTACAATGGAATAGCATTTAGTTTGTCATTTAGCGTCAGTATGATTTATTTTTCTTCTCTTTTAATTGAAGCACAAATCCAATTCATAACTGAATGCAGTGCAATCTTCTCATTTTCTGATGTGGGTAGAAAAGATCTGTTTTATCTGTATATCAGATCTACAGTAATTCAAGCTTATTTTTCCTTCTGAATAGCTGAAATGAACTGATAGAGTCAGATGTTCATTACATGACATTATTATGCTCAGACACATTTTTAGAACTCATGAATTTTACAGAACACTAATGCTTTTCTTTTCAGCTCTCACTAGTAACTATTCCTAGACTGGACATATGACACAGATGCAGCTAAAATAGTGAAGATTTTCTACAAGATTGCCTTTTAATTTGAGGTGAAATCTGAAGAGCAACACAAATAGAACTGTTCCCAACTGATAGAGTGGTTGGTTTTTATTTTTTGTTTCCTTTTTTTTTTTTTTTTTTTTTTTTTGCTCCTTAAGTCTGTGTTCTTCTGTGAATCAAGTTTAGCTAAACTCTACTTACTGGAAGAATAAGTTGATGAAACTAGTGCTAGAATTAAGATTTCCAGTGATCCTTTGTACAGCCCCATTATATGTGGTATATTAGAGTTAATTGATGGCATTTATTTTTTTTTCATCCTTAGAAGTCCTGACTCATTCTTTACATGGAATGAATACTGCTCACTTCAGAGTTAGTTATTCAGTGACTTTCTTTTTATCACTCAGTGCTCATTATATGGCTGTCTGCCACCTTTCCTGCACAGTATTCAAACTACTGTGAAGAATAATTACTAACTTTCATGTGCTTTTTTGTGGCACATGTCTCACTATGAGAGTACTTAACAAATATTGTTTATTTTTTTTCATAGTACACTTGTGAGAGATACATTGTTTTCTGTATCAGATGCATAGTTTGGTGAAAGTACAAAGGGAATAAAATTAAAAACATAAAGGTAAAATTAGACCCCAAACTTCTCTTTAGTAACTACAGAACACAACTAGGGTATACTTTTTGTGAAAATGCTTAGCTTTATCTATACATCTTTATAAGTTTAAACAGCTCATTTTTTTAATGATGGATATATGAACTTCTGCAAATCAAATACTGTGGTTTAAACAAGGCATGGATAATTACTAAAAGGGGGCATGGTTAGATGGAGTGTTGCTCTGATCTAATATGACACTTCTTTATGCTTGTACTTAGATAAAATTAATTGTATGTGTTTTCTAAGCATAAAATTAATAACTTGGAATTCAAGATGTCCATTTTTATGATCAAGAACTTATGCAGCCTTTTATAGGTTCCATTGGGTAGCTTCATAGAGACAAAATGATTTCATCACAATACTGGAAGTAATAGATTAAGACTACCAGTCTCCTTCACCTGAATACTAGAATCTTCATGTGCCCTAAACTCCTGATGCATTGGCCCTGTAGGTTGTTGGATAACTTGCAGGTGGCTCATAGGTAGGAACTCCTGTTCCCTGTGGTCCACTGCACTGTAAAACAGGACAAAGTGAGGTAAGCTGATGAGTCCTGAAATGATGTTTCTATCTCAATGGTTTGTGTCTTGCTTAAAAAGCATTAAGGATTTGGTTATTTTGGTAGCTTTCATGCCAACACTGACCTCTTGATGATCATTTGACATATTCCGTGCACAGGAGCTATGTTTGAACTAAGCCGTGTGCAGATCACAAACCAAAAAGGTGCTTTGCTGTTTAGCACACTGATTCGAGAGGCGTGGATTCATTTTGCCATAGTCCTGCTTTGAGGTGTTCATTTAACAAACTCTGAAGTGTTTGATTTAGTGAGAAATAGAGTATTTAAAATACCTCTTAGGGTCTCTGATGTATTTTTTTCATTTGAAAGTTACTGGTCTGTGAAAGTGGGGTGGGGAGAGGCACTCTTTTCTGTGGGGCTGTGGAAAGAACATTCAAACATTTTATATACCTTTTATAATTTTGCATTTCTTTTGATGGCTCAGTAGAAGTCTGTACAGTATCATTCTTTTCCAGAATTCTTGTATTTCTGTGGAAAAAGGAAGAACCAAGAAAATTAGGAGAAAAAATTATTATTCTGACTTCTGTATTGCTGCTTTTCACTTCATTAGCTAACAGGGTATTTGTTAATGGAACTTGCTGTGTTTTATGTTCTCAAATACTAATTATTAGCTGCTTCTATCCTCCTTCATGCTTGTTTAGGAGGTAAACAAGTTGATTTCTGTTTTAGATGTACGTAAGGGAGACGGACTGGTTCTCGGTCTGAATCTGGGAGTTGGTAATGCCTGTTCCACAATAACTACTAGACTTGCTGTTGAAAACGTGGTTGTGTTCAGCTCTTAACATGGTTGCAGTCTTATTTAGTTCATTATTATACCAAGTCTTCTTTAGTTAAAGATGAAAAACTATGAAAAGGTGTTGATAGAAACAGTCCTGATGTAGCATTATTGAATAAAAGTCTTTAGTAGATCTGACAATTTTCAATCCAAGCTTTGAACAGTGGTTTTTTTTTTTGTTGGCGTTGGACTAGTCACTTCAACTTGCCATGCCTCTGTCTTGGTTTGATTATTCCTTTAATTTCCCATCCATCAGGAGTGATTATGCTGAAGCTACTGCAATTCTATGGAGGTAAAAGTGCTGTAAAAAGCAGAGAGAATGCTGTAGTGCCAAAGGTTGTAGTCTGGGGCTTGAGATGTGAGTTTAGCTGTGGTGCTGAGCCACACACTTCTCTTTGAACCTTCAGAAAATTAGGGAAATTGTTCTATGCATCAATTGGTCATTTGTAAAATGAAAATGATAGCTTTTTATTTCCCTTTTTTTTTTTAACTTTTAATTTTAATATTTAATTTATGTAAGTTGAGGGTTGTTCAGATACCAGTAATGGAGGATATAGGAGTACCAGAATTAAGACTGAATTTGTCTCTGTTATGTTTAATAGACCTTTTTATTCCCTTATAACTGAAAAATAGGGAAGACTGCTTGATATTTTACCATAGAAGTAAAGATTTACACTACTTAAATAGTTGAAATGCTAAGTAATATGATCTTTCTGTTCTTACTTTTTTAGCATTCAGCATTGTAGAATGTTTGTTTAGTAGAGTATTAGTATCTTTCAATTGATTTAAGTCCCTTAAAGGAATTTCCTACAAGTTTTCTGATGAATTTCTTCCCACTATCAAAGTTAATAGCCTGAGAGCTGCCTTGAGTTAGCTAAAGAAATTGCTAGTGACTATAGTACTTCCACATTTGCAGATTTATGCTGCTAGTGAGCTTGTAACACTAGGATTTATTTCTTTCTTTAAATTAGAGTGCAGAACACAAGCAAATGTTATACTTCCTCCTGTCTATTAAACATCACCATGGAGTCATCAAAGTACAGTCATTGCCTGTCCCTTGTGCCTTTCTCAGTATAACTTATTGCTTTGTTTAAAAAAAAAATAAAAATCAGGGCACTTACAAATCTTCTGTAGAACTGGGCATTTCAATTGAGCTCAACATTTTGTTGTTTAAAACAGGATAACAGCTGTGACTTTGTAAGCTACTGTTAGTGGTTTTTAGAAGCTAGTTTGTCAGCTAGCTGGCACGCTGAGCTCACTTGCCGAAAGAAGTTGATGTCATCTCCCATATCGTTCTTTGTCAAAGCTCAGCGTCTCTTTATCTTTAACCAGTGATTCTCAAATAGAACGTTACAGAATGGGGCTGTTTGTCAGTGGCATTAGTTTTCTGTTTATGTAACTTCAATTTAGATCATTCATGGCTTAACGCAAAATTCTGTTGTCATGTGAGAGTTGGTTGCCCTTTTTTTGTCTCCTATATTCATGATATGTAGCTTCTTTTTATATTCATTGAGTAAAAAAAGTGAAAAGCAGAAATGTTTGTCACTTTCAAATATTGCTACTTAATTTATTCAAACAGTATCCAATGTAGTTTATTAATGCTTGATCTGCATGTAGTACGAATTAAGGCTTTATTTAATGAATACAGCTATAGATTACAAATAAGATTTCTTGAAAGAATGAACAAATGTCTAAAATCAGTGAGTATTAATTAGTTGTCAGTGCTGCATATTGTATCAACACAAAATTATTTATAATTGCTGCTGAACATCCTGTCTAAAAAGGAACTGCAAAACTGCATGTTTTCCATTTCTGTCTTATTGCTAAGAAGTATTTCCAGCCTGGAATTTGATGGAACCCCATTAATTTTATTCTTTTTTAGTGAATTGCTTAGAGGCTTTTTAGTAGCTTCAGTAGCTTTACAAAATGTGGGCTATAAAGAAAAGAAGCCTTTTACAAGATGCCAGCTAAATAAAAGATGATAAATT
The DNA here is from genome assembly GCF_963264785.1 of Psittacula echo. Lineage (NCBI taxonomy): Eukaryota > Metazoa > Chordata > Aves > Psittaciformes > Psittacidae > Psittacula > Psittacula echo. The sequence goes on from NC_137738.1 coordinate 103,868,718, forward strand.
AAGGGCTAGAATAGTTGTTTTCACACTAGAGCAAAGTTACTTGCAAGATGCACCAAGGATGTTGGAGAAGCAAGAACACTTGCTAATAGCAAAATAATTTAGAGTACTGAAATCAAATGCTGATTGTGTAGAGCCACCCCGGGATTTAACAGAATTGAGTGAGTGGTAAAATAGGTGAAACTCTTTGCTGATAAACCCAAAGTCATGTACATGAACTCTGTGTGGTTTATTTTCCTAGAAAAAAAAAAGATCTGAGATTCACAGCTCTCAAAGCTTAATAGTTGAGGCTTAGTAGTTGTCAAAAACTGATTAGACTTCAAAGGAATTGAGCATATGCGAGGAAGACAGTGTTACTAGTAGTTCTGCTGGTGTGCTTACCCTATTATAAAATCAATTCAATTCTAGAATTAGAAAAGAATTCAGTGAATTCTGTACAAGGAGAAACTAAACTGGCAGGGCACTAAATCCTGAAAAAAGACAGCTGAGGAATGCGATAGAAATCTAGAATTATGAGCAATGTGAAAAAGGTGAATGGAAACAATTATTTCCCTTCTTCATAACAAAAACTAGGGGCACCTAATTAAATTACCAGATGGCAGACTTAAAATGCACACAAGGGAAGTAGTTCTTTAACAGTGCGTAATTAAAGTTTTGAATTCATAAATTCATTGCCACAAGGTACTGTAGAAGCGAAAAATTACAGTAGATAAAAAGGACTAAGAGAAGATCATGGAAGTGAAGTTTGTCTATAGCTATAAAACATAGTTGTCTAGTCATAACCTTAGGCTAAACTTTAGGTCTCTTGGAGAGAAAACCAAGTAGGGGTTTTCCCTAAGAAATTGGTACTGGCCTTTATAGAGAGTACTTCTCTGTTCTGAAGGTTTTGTGAAGAGATCAGCTGATAACAATATCTAGATTTTAGTGCTACATACTGTATAATAGTATTTCTTTGGGGAAAAAAGTAACCAGATCTTCAAAGATTTGACATTACTGTATAAATGAGGAACTGATGTAAGGATGCAGAAACTTATGAACTTTAATTGCTTGTGCTTCTAAAGGAAAGTAGGATGTACTTCTGTAGAAGTATTTTTGAAAGCATCTAGCCTCAGTAATTTGATTTCTCATTTGTTGGTCATCCAGATGTTAACTTCACTTTCAAATATTTTAAACAAGGCGTTTTTCAGGTTTGTTTTATCAGGTCAATCTCAGGTTTTTCAGATTCCTGCCCCCCCCCCCCCCTTCCCCCCCCATTTAAATGTTGCCTTTATTTTGTTAATGCTTTTAACCCTCGTTCTTTGAATGATGCCATTTTGTGCTTCAGTTGTTGACCATGATTTAGCCTTGTCTTTCTGGGAAAATTGGCCTACTGAAAGCTAGATGACTACCCTCAATAGCTGTATGTATCATAAAAGTGAGGCTTTGAATGAGAAAGGGTTTACCACTTTAAAAAGTCTGGAAAATGCTGTTTTTAATATTCTGCATCTTAATCTTGTAGTCCTTTTCTGAAGGAAATGGCCCCATTAGAAGCTATGTGAATACTCATGATATTAAGGCTACTAAAAATCTATTAATTCATGTAAAATGACTGTCTTTTGTAAAAGATTCACTTGGGTGTTTACTGTTGTCTTACTTTGTTTCATAAAAGTATGCTTTGATGAAACCCTTCAGGCATAAATTTGGCTCAACTTCACCCTTAGGTATGAACAAAATTAAGCCTTAAGGTATGCTTAATAATAAAAGAGCCCCAGTATAGTTTTAACATACAACATTGCAGATGATAATTTATAATAAGTGTTAACATGCTGGACAGGAAAATATACTGAAACCATAATGTGTGTATCTGTTGTTAAACACTTATCTGAGATTTTTTTTTTTGTAATTTCAGTTTTGAATCCAGCATTTATCATCTTAAATTTCAACCAGACTTTTATATATGCTTGAGGGTGAATATTATACGTCTCTTTATAGATTAGAAACACAAAATGTTATCACACTGCCACCTGGACTGATTTATCCTTATATCGTCACAGATTTATGATGATTATATTCAAACACAGTGTTTTCTTTTTCAAACATTTCAACACAGTAGACTAGTAAATCAAAACTTCCTTTTGAAAGATTGATTGGTGCAAATGTATCTAATCACATCTAAAGTGTATTCAGAACTCTATTCAAAAGCGGTGATACTGTGCTTTTGGATTACAGAAGGACCACACATACTGTAAGTGGTTCTTTAATGGTTGCATAAAACTCAGTCCTGTTTTCCCTGAATCCTGATCATTTCCAGAGGTAGTAGGTAAAAATTTCTAACTTCCCCTTCCTCTTTCTCCTCCATTAAAGAGTTTTGTGAGATTGCCTGACTGTTCATTTCTGCATCACTGTGTGGTTATTTAAAAGCCTATGCTTCTGTCAATGTGATAAGAAGGTAATTGAGCTGCTTTTCCTATGTATATTTCTTAGATTTAAAATGGAGTTATCTATGGTAAGGCATGCTTAAGTGTAGACTTCTCTTCCCCCCTCTCCTGCCTATGAAAGGTCCTGATCCCCCAAAAAATTCTTAAGGTGATATGTTAATGTTATTTTTTTTTTTTCCGAGTGACACTGACGATTCAGATCAGCAGCTGTGAGATGTATTTTTACATTTTGAGAAATTGCTTTATACGGTTGGATGATAGGATGAAATTTCATTGTATAGCAACCTTTTTAGGGGATAGCCAACACAGTGTACATAGAATCACTGTGTAATGGTTTGGGTTGGAAGGCCATCAACTTCCACTAGACTGGGTTGTTCAAACCCCTGTCCCATCTGGCCTTGAACACTGCCAGGGATGGGGCAGCCACAGCTTCTCTGGGCAACCTGTGCCAGCGCCTCACCAGCCTCACAGGGAAGAACTTCTTCCTAATATCTAATCTAAATCTCCGCTCTTTCACTTTAAAGCCATTCCTGCTTGTCTTGTCCCTACAGGCCCTTGTCAAAAGTCCCTCTCCAGATTTCTTGTCAGCCTCTTTAGGCAATGGAAGCTGCTTTAAGGTCTCCCCTGAACCTTCTCTTGTCCAGGCTGAACAATCGCAGCTCTCTCAGTCTGTCTCCATAGGGTAGGTGCTGCAGCCCTCTGAGCATCTTCGTGACCTACTCTGGAATCACTACAACAGGTCCATATCCTCCTTCTATTGGAGGCCCCAGAGCCTTACTGCTTATCTGTATATTCAGTGAAAGTGGACTGGTGTTACAACTTGGCTGAGGAGGACATTTGAGGTGAAATTGTTATCATCTTCTTGTTTAAAAGGAAAATAATATTTATTTTGATGTATAGACTTTATGGACCTTTAAGTATCTGATGTTACTGTATATTATAAGACTAATCACAAACACAGCCCTGTCTTAAATAGCAAATTCATTCTGAATTTGCCAAAATGCCACTATGGGTTTTTTTAGTTGCTTAATTCTTGTATCAATGCAAATATTTTAAAAGCTTGTAAGATGGAAAGCACTGTAGCCAGATGTATTTACTAATCTCTGGAAAAGTCTGTAATGTGGGTTGGGCAGGACAAGTAGCATAATATGGGGATATGTGTGGCATCATTAGTAGTTTCTAGTAAGTATTATGCAAATATAAATATGGTGGGTTTTCTCTGTTTTGCTTTGTTTTTTCTTTACCCAGAAGTAGCAAGAAAATAGCTTTGTTAAAATGTAAATAGAATGTTTAATCAGGAGGAATGTATGGCTTGTTTTAACAAACCCATATTGAGTCTCTTGTGTTTCAGTATTTTGTCTATAGCAGGGGCCAGAACTGGTTACTTAAGAAGAAAGTATAAGAATTGTGGATTAGGACAGCTGTGCAATAGACTGCTCATATGGGAGAAAAAGATCCACCCGATCATCAGTTAGTGATTTAAGTTTGTGAAATACAAGTGTATTTCATAAGTCAAATAGAACAGGAATTTAGGAATTCTTTAATTCAATTTTAACCTGAGCTATTGTGTTCTATTTTGACTGCACCACGTTTTAGAGAAAGATTAAAGAAACTTTGCAGTAGATATAGGGGATAATCATCTTTCCAAGAAGGTCTCATTGTAATCCTTAATACAATTTTAAACCTCAGATCATGAGGTCTGTATTTCTTTCAAAACATGTTTGAATGCTAGCTCTCAAGCATCCAAGACATGTTTGAGTACTAGAGGATAATTGTTGTCCATGTAAGCATTCAGTTATAAAGCCATTGAACAAATTATTCAATGAACTTATTTGTCTTGTTATCTGAGTCCTGCTTTTCTCTTGTCCAGAAGCTCCAGCTTTAGTCTTCTCTGCTTTGATTTGGCAAGGGAACCAGTTCACAGCTGATTTAAGGCTCTTTGAGTTTTTTTTGCACAAGTTAACTTTTACAAAGTTTCTACATCACTGTTACCCCTTTGCTCACTGGCCCATTTCAGCAAAATTTGACAAAACTACAATGGATGAGGGGTTGATAGCTGGTCGGAGCAATTGCATAAGCCTTGTTCCTTAACAAGCAGTTACAAGGACTCCTGAACAGAGATGCTGAGAGATCAATGAGTTCATCTTCCTTTCTTGCATAGCAACTGTACTTAATGTTGGCAGATATACTTGTAAGTCAGGCTAGTGGAAATTTTAGTCTCCCATTTAGCCTTTTCGAAGGCTGCCCTTTGCATATCTTTCTGTCTTGCAAACTTGTCTTCAGCATCATTGACTGGAAATAAGTTATACGATGTAAGTGCATTCTGTGGGAAGATTATTTCTTTCAATTAGTGGATGATCTGAGAGTTGAGTAATATTCTAGAAGGAAAAAAGCATTTCTGTTCTTTGGAACTCAGTGGAAAGAGTAGAGAGGCTCCATGTAGTCTTTCTGCTTTCCATCATGGCCATGACATACAGGTGATGTATGATGAGATGGCATGTCATGATTTTGATGGTATCATCAGAAAACTCTGCACTGGCAGAGGGGATAGTTCTGTAACTTTTCTCCTGGTGACTTACAGCACTTTTATGTCAGTTGAATGATTCAGTATTTTAACTGACTCATAGTTGATTTGGATTGATATTGACTAGTGAGGGCTTTGGTTTAAAGTCCTATACTGTTTTCAATGATTAAAAATATCCAATAGATAATAGATTTTGTTGTGAATTCTAACAGAAACGTCTTCTGAGTAAGAACAGGACTGAGCATAATCATTCCATTGGATGAAGAGAAAGATTTAATGTGTTTTCCCTTGAAACTCAGAATATTTTAGCCCCCTAGAGTTGGGTAGATTTTTAATAATACTGGGACAGTTCTAGTTCCAAGACGTTTTGAGTCTGCTGGTGAGCGCAGCTTTGAATGCCTTCAGGTTCCAGGGAAGTGTGTGTATGAACCTGGATGGTTCTCATTGCAGCATTCCCTGAATAGAGGATGGGTCTTGTTGAAGTGCTTGCCCGTCCTCAGTGGGAAACTTCTCATTGGTGCAGAAACTTCTGTTATAACTCTTAAGTAGATTTTCTTTTTATTTACAGTGTTAATCAGGCATGAATCTTGTCTTCATGTTCATTTATGGATAAATAGTTATTGCAAGAGGGATTAATTTCATTAACTTCACGTATCTGCATTGTCAGCATATGCACCTGAACGAGTAAGCAGAAACTTTGTTTCTATAGCCAGCAGAGAGAAATAAGCTAATTTAGTTAGCGATTCTATTGAAAACAAGCGGCTAAATCAGCCAGATGAATCATAACACGTTTCTCTGTACTGCCTTTGAAGGAAGGTTGACTCACGTAGATGTAGATATTTGGTCCCCTTCAGAACAACATGCTTCTCCCATAGTGTAAGTATTTATATTCAGACTGATGGAGAACAGGGCCACGAAGAGCAGTCTGTTACTTTGATGTTACCATCGAACCTTTGCCATAAATGTGTGCTGCTGTTCTTGATGTGTAGTGCGTGTCTCTGCAGCAGGTCTTTAATGTACTTTACATTGTTCTATCTGAATGGTGTAAAATAGTGTTGTTATTGTTATCAAAGCTTCTAGGCTGTGTAGCTGTACCTATGTCTCAGATATTTTTTGCTTTTTACTTATTTTTAAATGTGCTGACTTAATTATGTTTTTTTCTTGAAAGTGGAACCACTTTATTAAATTTTAGTTAAAATTGACTGTATACTTCTGTTACATTTCCATGTAATGTTTATAACATTAAAACTTCTCAGAGAAGTATAAGTAAGAATTTTTAATTTTGTTAGGGCAAACTTTGTCATCTTTCTTTTTGCTTCCGTAATTAAAAAAAAACCCAAAGAAAACCAATCCATCAATCAATCCTAAGGTTATATGACATTCATCATGTTTCATCTTTGAAACAGATCTTGCATTCACTTCTGTAATCTTTGCTTGTGGAAACAATTCAGTGAGGTTTGGCCAGGGTATGATAATGTCCTGCAGGTATTACAACAGTAAGAGCAGCCCATTAAAAAGGCTCTCACCCCAACAGAGAAACTATACCTGACTTCCAGCACTTCAAACTGGTTTATTGGAACTTCTGATCAAACACTGGCATCTTTGAAATCTTGGGAGAATGTAGTATTAGTATTAGTGACAATATTAAGTCACAATATTAGTGACTGCAGCTGCAGTTTCAATGTTGCTGAACTAAAAGAAGTAACTTACCTTTCCACTTAAATCTATCCTCTCTTTTTGGCTGTGGATGTACGTTCCCTCTTTCCCAAGCTTGTGATTCAGATGTCATCTTCAGTTTCTCCAGGACTTACCTCAGAGCAGTTATGGCATATCTTGCTGTTAAACAATTTGCAAGATAACAGTATTTTCTTGAAACTTTTAAGTCAAAGTTTAATGCCATGTGATTTATTTTAATTAGCTCTGAAAGAAGTAGGTTTTTCTTTCCTTTGGCATATTAACTCCTTTGAAAATGTGTCTGCACAGTTTCTTTATATTCTGTAATTGGGGCACGTAAGTGATCTCTGATAGAGTTTAAAGGCCATTCGAAGAGGAATGAATATAGCATGTGAAATAAGATGTATAATCTAAATTAATTTTTGTGGGTGGATAATACTTAAAATTCTTTTATTGCAGTTTTTTTTTTTCTTACAGTATTTTGACTTCCACTTTCATTGAGTTATGCGCATAGTCATCCCAGTAGCAAGTGTAAGGGTGAATATATTCTCACCACCAGACTTGTATTTATGTTGTTTTTAGGAGGTTTACTTGTTCGGGGAAAAAGAAAATAGTTGATGTGAAACATTTTGTCATATCAGGTTGAACTAAAATAATAATGCAAGCAAATCATGGCTCTAAGCTTTGAAGAATATTGTTGAAAAGCAGGAAATTCATACTGGGACAGTTTATAATAAACTTAGAATTGCATTCTGTTTAATGGAAAGGCTCTGTTGAGTACTTCTCAGCCAAAGCTGAGACCAGTCACTGGAGTCTGTGCAGCTTAAAAGGACTGATTTTATTTTATTTTATTTTATTTCTCTAAAGAAGGAGGTTCATGTGGACTGAATTCCCTTTTACAAAATGGGCATGATTCCCAGGGAAAACATGATACTTCTTCACTAATCAGGATGGTGCCTTATCCTGCAATGGGACCTACATTTTGGTCTTTTTGCCACATCATTGCTGTTCTCTACATGGACAAAAATAGATATAGAGTAAACCAACCCAAAAAGTCAATTATAGGGTTTTATAATGATGTACTGTGAAAAATTTGGTCATGTTTTTCATTATACAGAATGTTCTTTCCAAAGACATAAACAGAAAAAAAGCACATATGTTTGATTTTAAAAATAACTTTGCTTAGCTGTTTAAAAATGCTCGAGACATTTTGGATAGTTCTGAATGATCAGCATCATAATTATATGATAAAACTTCTGTGTAAAGAGCTATCTGGTTTATAATTATTTAACTTTTAGGATTTTGGGGTTCAAGAGTTATACTTTGAAAAATTTCTCTTACGTATCTGAAAAGTCTGAGTTACTCATCTTCCTCTCCTCTCTAATCAGGAAGTAACTGTTCAATCTGTGATGTCAGTTTAGGGGGAATGATTTAATTTAAAAAGTATTAACATGTGAAAGGAATATTGGAATGAATGGAAACAGTTTGGTCCGCTGACATTTAAACCAGTCATTATCCTAGGATAGTGTAGTGTAGGAGATATGCTGAAGTAATAATTGCAATTACAATATCAAAACAATAAAAATTAATATGTAATAATAGAATTATAAACGAAAGCCACATTTTTCAGTTGTGGTTACCTGAAGTTCAATAGATAAATCCATATTTGGATATCTACAGAAATGCGGTGAGACTTTAGTAAGTGTGGATCCCTGGCACTTCATGTTGTTTTCATGGCAATTTGCAAATGCTCAGCACTTTTGCAAATGAGTCCAAATCTGTTTAGCTTTCTAAATATGAACACTAGTATTTGAAAAATGAGAGAGATTTAAGGATGCTAAGAGTTACATAAATAAGAAGAATTACTTCTTGAAGAATAAATGCTGGTGGGTTTTTTAGATAGCTTAATTTCATTTGGATATAATTTTTCCTAGATACAATTTGGGCTTGATCCTAATCAATGGAATGGAAACTTTTGAAACCTTTATTTGTATGTTTATTGCTAACATATTTTCTGACTAAAATTTGCTTATTGTTTTGCTTGACACTGAAGCTAAGTAAACAGTTGCTTATTCAGGTTTATATGAAAACACCCTTAAATCTTATACTTTAAAGAAAAAATGATTCATAAAAATTGGTATTCCTTGAGATTATTAGATATGCCAAAATTATCAAAAGTATAATGTAATGATAGAGATACTACTAAGTTGGTTACTATTTTTTTTAATGATTTCTAAGCAGTCTGTTTCCAGTTTTCAAATACTTTGTGTTTCCTTCATAGTGACCACAATCCAAGAGTACTTTTGCATGTAAGCAATTCTTGTCACTTGTGTAGTGTCTTCCTACTTGTCTCCATTGTCAGTCTGCATCATCATTTTCATTTCTCCACAGAACACAGACCTTACCACCATGTTTTCATTTAGTTGCCATATTTATGAGGTGCTTCCTTTGCATGTTCTGGGTAACCAAATGCATATTTCCTCCTACTTATTTCCTCTGTACAACTTGATTTCCCCAACCAATACCATATATAATTTCCTTGAACTTCAGTATTACATTCATTCTGAATGTCTTCTAATTAATCCATGGATTTTTCCGGCTGGTCCCTTGTGCTCAAACTCAGTCATGAGCAATGTCTTATATTTGTGCATTAAAAGGCCAAAAGGGTATTTCAGGCTTATCTGGCCTAACCTGTTGCCTCAGTTAAAAACTAATTCTACCAAAAATGTTAGTCAATATTTAACTAAAATTTTTCTTCAGAAATGTAATCCAGATTGGATTTAAACATGAAAAGATAATGTCTCTTGTTATTCCGTTTGATTAATCAATCACTTAAGTAGTTGTATTAAATAAAGTTTGAGTGTGTCTGGTGCTGATTTCCAGTCACTTTGTCTGTCTCCACTCTTTCATGTATTTTCTTCCAGGAAATATTCTTTCATTAGGATCTTGAGTCACCTCTTGATGTTGTGTTTTGGTTTTTTTGTAAGATAGGCAAGTTGGATTCTCTCTGCCTTTGCTCTGTTTTCTAGTTGATAATTTGTTTCTCTTTTAAAGCTGAATCTTGGGACTGGGCATAAAATTTTAATATCTGTATCAGAAATGCAGCATAGAGAGGTGAAGTAATTTTCCACTCGTATCTGGTGATCTCATTAAATATTTCTGAGTTATTTTTGTAGTGGCACTCCTATTAAATTGAATATTTGCTCTAAATCTTCTTTTCAGTGTTGTCTTCTAGACAGTTGTCTGTTTTGCAGTTATGGTGTGTATTTTTCTCTGAAATATGCAGCTTTACTTTGAGATCTGTATCAAATTGTGATTTGTTTGAGTGGATTCCTTAGGTAATCCACATTATGTTAAATAACTTTGCTCTCTTGCACTGTGTACTGCTGGGATGATGATCTATTGTGGGAGAATGTGGGGAGGGGAGCGGATGGGTACGTGCTTAGCTGTTTGCCGGGGTCAACCCGCCACATTATCTTCAGGTTTTCCAGTCTCCCAGTTTATAACCCTTGGTTGAAACAGGCGCATAGACTTGTGTCGATGAAACAGGGCGAAAGAGTGATATAAGACACAGTTATTTGGATCTATGAAAAACAAAACTGCTTCCTGTTATTGTCTAAAAGTAAGATGAGGTAAAAGAGGTAGATCTAGGTAAGTGAACTCAAATACATAACAATTGATACTTCTGTATTTTGCAGGGTTCTTCTGCTGTATCATTTATATAGCCTATTTTAGGATACAGTGAATCTCTTGATTGCTTATTTTTATCTGCTGGGAATATAGGACAATTAATTTTAATGTAAATACAGAAATCTAACATTTATCTGTCAAAGTTTGAGCAGGTGAACCAAAACATTTAAATGGATAAGAAGTAATGCCTGCCCTACCTTTAGCATTGGGAGTTACCAGATCTCTTTTCTGTCTAGCTGCTGATTAAATTTTGATTTATTAGAAACTATAGGAGGACTTAATTTTATTTGGGTCTTTTACCTCTTTAATAAGATGTTAATAATCTTATGGTTCACATATCATTAAGGAGAAGCTGTCAGATGGACCATATGATAATATAAACATGTTTATCATCTCTTTTCTAGGTAAAGTAGGCTGAAGATGTTAAAGATGGAGATCAGTGCTAATCTTGGGTTTCAGTGTAGGAGTGAGTTATAGACCAATCTGGAGAACACTAAAGTTTTGGAAACAACAGTGAAATAGGTAGTCAGAAATTCTGAAGAGTTTGGTGAAAGTGATAGAGAATCATCTTCATCTGATCCAGGGAGCAGCAACGTGATCCCTGAAACATACACCTTTCTGTGGATAGCTGTGTTGGGTAAGTACCATCAGGCTGTAAATAGAACTGTTTGTTTGTGAAGTGAATTTAATTTGGAATAGTCTTTGAGTTACAACTGAATTTTTCACTGATGACAGACTCTAAAAGTTTGAGATCAATTTTGCTAAGAAGTTGATGTTCAATTACTTTAAGAACGTCATGGGTAGTTAATGTGAGCAGAATGCAATTTCATCCACAGATACTGCAGTGAAAATACAGTTCTTCAGTTAATCTCGTAAGAGTTCTCCTCATCTGAGTTTTTATTCCAAGATTCTGCTTAGTGCATTGCATTGCTTGTTAACTTCTGTAACTTGCCTTGCAGATTTTGGTTGCTTGCTTATGTTGTAGCATTCTATGATTCTGTATTTTAGAGGAAAGAGACAGATCAGGAGAAAGTGATACTTGCCCTGCTGTTATTTCTTCACACTCGGAGCCATTTTCTCATTTGTACACTTTCATACTCTTGTATGCCTGTGGAATGTATTCAGAAGTTCATTTGCTTAGGGAATGGTTTGGTTCCCTTGAACATGTATCTGGGCAATGGCTTTGATTCTGTTACTTCCCAAGAATGACCTAGTCTTTGTTTTCCATGGTGGGCTGAAACGAAGTCTCTACACAATCTTCTGTCTTCAAAAATAGAAGCAAGTTTGCTGAAGATGTTCTTTTTTGGATGTTTTTGCGATTTTTCAATGATTTAAAGTCATATAATTCTGAGTGAAACTGTCAAAAGGATACATGATTGTGTTTATACCCAGTTTGCAGTCTTCCTGAAATATTGTGCAAAGTGCAGGTTAATTGACAGCCAAGCCCTTGGATGCAGTTTTTGACCACTGATTTGTAACATACTGATTATGGAAAAATACATGCTTGAGGGAAGGAGGAAAACCTGGAAAGAAGAAATTCTTAGGTCTCCATGAGATGAAGCAAAGAGCATCTATTCTTTACTGTTGGGATGTTGCTGAAAGGTTAGCTCTACTAATTCCATAGTCAAAATAGCAAAGTTTGTACATGTGGTATCTGTATCCTTGGAGCAATATCAAGAGATGGATTAGTAATTTCAGAGTCGGTACACCTATTGGCCCATGCAGTGGACTTTGAATGCAGAATTTGACAAGAAAAAAAATCATCATTTATGTAAAGAAAAGTATAAACTGCTAGGATTTATATTTGACAGTTATGTATATACCCAGAAATACTTTTTAACCTTTGATGTTTTAAGACTACCAGCCTAAGAAAAAGGAGTATTCTTTTCCCTTTAAAGCAAGTGTATCTTTGCATTTTGTCCCAGTGTGGTACTGCTAGTTGATGATAATATTTTTCCTTTGGATTTTCTGAATTCATAGGTGAAACTTTTTGGATTAACTGTTGCCCTAAGACTTTCAGGAAGTTTATGGTAGTAGTCACTGCTAATTTAAGGAAGGCAGTATTAAATATTTGTATTTATCCTTGACAGCTTTTGATCATAGCTCCATCCTGCTCCGTCTCAGAAGCCAGCATTTTTCTCCCGTCTGTATCAACAGTCCCAACTTCTTAGAAGTTGGAGATCATAAATAAGTATTTAAAGATATCCTAGATCTATCTAATTCCACAGATTCCTCTCTATTACCCTCCTCCATGCCACTTCCATACTTCACGCCTCCATACTTCCAGAGGCATACTTGGTGGCCCCATAAAAACTCAATAGTGACCCTAAGGCCTTCTGAAAATCGGCTTTGAAATCTTGGGTTTATTTTCATTGAGGTTTTAATGATTAAAGTTCATATTCACAAGAATTTAAAAGGTGTGGGTCAGTACCTTATTTGCAGTGTTATTTAAAGTCTTCGGTGTTCTCAAATTTGCTCTGATTTTTTTTTAATTGGGTTAATTATAGTGGGATTTTTTATTTTATATATATGCATGTGTGTATATATTTTTTTTTCTTTTTTTAATCAAAAAGTATGTCGTTGTCCTTATGCCTAAATCTCAAAAATTCCCAGGAGAGAAATTCTCACATTCTGGAGTTCAGGACAGAGTTTTGCAAGACGCCAACTGTGTTTGGCTATTTCCATGTTAATAAGAAGGGCTTTATGTCTACAGAACCACTATTTCTACATTTTTATGGAATTGGGCAGTGCCAGTTCCATAAAAAGCCATTGTAGCATAGTTGTTGCAGCAGCATTTCAGCAGATCAGCTACCTGAAGCAGTATGTAGTCATTTGTATAAGAAGTTAGAAACTGAATATGGAAACTTCAGGAAAAATAGCTTTTTTTTGAAGTGAAGAAAAAGTGCAATTGCAATTGATTAGGTTTGTTTATGTCATTTACCTCTGGTGTTTTTATGTTCAGTCACTGAAGCTTCTCACAGAATGAGAAGGGGAAAAATTGCCTACCCAGCTCTGTGAATTACTTAATTATTTTCTGAATCACTACTGAAATGCTTTATTTAGTGGAAATTGTTGCTTTATGTCCAGCATAGCATCTTGAAGCTTACAGTTGTTGGCTTAAAGGTTTTTTTGGTGTGTTTTTGTTTTGTTTTTCTGTGGGTTGTGGTAGTCATTTAATAGCTTTTTTTGTGTTTATAATCTTTTTATCCTGAGTAGTTCTATACTGACTTAAGTGATAGCAAAAGAAGGTTTTGGGGTGCTATTTCAGTGCTGGGAAGTGGTTGTCAGGTAGAATTTAGTATCTAAGTAGGCCCTTTGGCACATCTCAAAACTCTTCAGTGCTTTAAAAAATTACACTCATTAGCATAGATACCTACCGGTACTGCTAATATAGGGGCTGCTGGGCTAAACTTCCAACAATACTGAAGATATTTTAAACTCATATAATTAAATTGCAGTTTCTCTCTCAGTACTCTCTCTAATGATTTCTGAGATGGTTAGGACTTCCCAGTAGAACGTAGAAGGGTTAATACGAAAAAGGTCTTAACACAAGTGATATTTCTTCAGCAGTTTTGTGTTCATTTATAGTACATAGAAGAACGTCAGGCTACAGACAGAAACTACTCATATATCTATATAGTGGTTTTAAGAATATAACAAAAATGAGCCTGTTCAAACCAATTTGTTCTTTTGCAGGATTTTTTTACATTACGCATATAATTTTGCAAGAATGAAATTCTTGTAAAAAAGCTTTTATAGAAGTTGGTTTCCTTTAGAAATGTTTTTGATCTGGTTTTATAAATGGTGTTAAATGTAAATGCTACATGTGTGGTACTGAAACACGCTCATGAAAGCTTCAGAAAGATTTTGATTTTGAAGCACTAATTGAATACTGTTCCAAATCCTCCATGTGAATTTATCTGTAACTGTGTAGTGAAGTATGGCATCACATCTTCCTTTAAATTCAGAGTGGCTGTGTTTAGGATTTGTCAATGTTTTGTTTGTATCCTTGTGTTAGAAGTTAACTGGTCGTGGTCCTGTTACACTGCTGATCAAGCCATATATCTTGTGGCAAGACTGGAGCAGGAGCTGTGAATGGGAGTGTAAGTCTCCATATTATCATGTGCAGCTTAGACGTACTCTAGTGGGTTGATTTACTTGCCATCTGTTGTATAGTAAGGAAGCTACCTGAGCTCTAAGCAGAAATAGTAGTACTGGACAGAGCGTGTATGTATCTGGAACCAAATATATATTCTTATTGTTAAAGATAGTTTACTTTCTTAACTTCATTATATTTTCCATTGAATTCTATAATTTTTTTTTTGGAGGGGGGGTCATAATTTCAGGATTTTTAAAATGCTGTTTGCTGGAAGAATTTTGAGGAAAGAGCGGAAACTCATTTTTCACTTCTTAACTTTCAGTGTGGCCTTTTTTACTAAAAAAGGCTGATGCCAAATGCCAATTTCTTGTAAAAGAAAAAAAAAAAATCTTAAATCCAACATGCAGTTGTTAAAAATGTATTATCACACATAGCTTAATTTTATCTTTACAGCTCTTGAAATGATATCAAGTATGCTAGCTATAGCAGTTAGCCCTGAAAAAGTTACGTGTTTCTGCTGAAATACTCTGTAGGGTAGTGGTTTTGTTTGTAAACTCACAATCCTCTGATAATTATTATTGTTTCATTTTAGATAAAATGGAATGCATTTTTAATAATGTGTTCTTTCTGAAATATGACAGTATTTTTCCTGCATATAGCACACTGTAGCCATGCCAACATTCTGAAAGGATCCTGCTGAATGTAAGGAATTAGAGGGCATGTAATAAACCTTGATTATTATCATAGAATCATAGCATCAGCTTGGTTGGAAAAGACCTTTAACCATCAAGTCCAACCATTACCCCAGGATGGTGAATCTGTATTTCAGTCCATCACTGTTGTGTCACAAGATGGACTTTGGCATTCCTGTTGCTTGACAGTACAGTGCCTCTGTACTCCTGGGTTACTTGTCCCTGCTTCCACCTCTTCTGTGCTTCTTTTTTATGTCTGTGTTAAGTTAGGAGCTCCTTGCTCATCTGAACAGGCTTCCTTGCCTTCTTTGCTTGATATCCTGCTTATTGTGATGGAAGAGGTGATCTGTGAAAATCAGTCAGCTCTCCTGTATCCCGTTCTCTCCAGGTCTGTATGCCATTAGGTGCCTCTTGTAGCCTTGTGTTCTTGGAAAAAAAAGGTCATGAGCATTGTCCTCATGTTCCTTTTTATTTTTTTTTAGTATTTTTAGTGTTTCAGTTTGTGATTGGCAAGGTTTAAGCTTTCCTTGATTTTTTTTCAATCATGGTTAAGTTTCATCTTGTTAAATTCATATGGTAAAGCTAATGCTGTTTCCCAAGCCTTGGGGATATCCTGCCTGTGTAATTACAAGTTTATGCTGCAACTCTGCAGACGTGATTATTACCAATAGTATGAATAATTGCACCACTTGGCTGGTTTGTGGTCAGGCACTGTCTAGTACCTAGACGTGGAACAGTTAGAATAAAAAATAAACCAGAAAATTGCTGAAATGCTTGTAAGTAGTGCTCCTGACTGGCAGTTTTGTTTTCTATGGTTGTGCAGGTATGATGAGATTTAATTGACAATAAATCCAGCAAGGTGAAAAGTCCTGATGGCTCGGAAGAAGATAATGTGAAGGGAACGTTATAGAATTTTATTGTTAATTTGGAAACAGTCCTTTCCCACCACTTCTAGAAATACTAATTCATGTAAACAAGTGTAAATAAAAGGCAGCGTATGTTACATTGGAAGTTAGTTCTGATTAGGAAGCTACTCAGGAATAGAATCAGTGATTACATGAAAATTAACGCTTCTATTGTCTTACACTGTTTACTGTTTTTTCTTACGTTTAAGAAGTGACCCAATTTTTTCACCCATCCCTCCAACAGAACTTGACTTCAGTGGCTTAAACAGGATGTTGTTCCTGTTTTGTGTTCCCCTCCTCCCCAGCTGTGACTTTGTGTAATGATCTGTAATGAACACATGCTTGGAAAGCTTTAAATTTTGAGGTTTCCTTTGCACTCAGAAACTTAGAGAATATAGGAAATTAACAGTAGCTGGAAGTAGGATAAGTACTTGTTAGGAAAGCTGTTGACTGTTAGTATGTAATATATAATGTATCAGTTTTCATTGATCAATTTTTATTTTTACATATTTCTTTAGTGACATTTAAAGCTAGGTAATTACTGTGATGGATAAATGATCTTTTGGAAGATAGTATTTATTTCCATATAAATCATATGTTTAAATCACAGTAGGTACTGTCCTTACTGGCTAAGCAGAGGATAATCACAGCAGATTGTGGCCAGGAGGGAAATAGCATTTCCAGTGTGGGAACACTAGTGATAAAAACAAAGTTAAAACACCTTTGTGATTGAAGTAAGAATTATTAAATATTTGGGTTAGAAAAGAAGAGGTGTTCAAAGGGTGAAGGAAAAGAAGTGAATCTGTACAAATACAAGCCCAAACTCTTGGGATGTTAATAAACTGTCACTTGGACCACACAAATTGAGAGGAACCTTTGGAGCCAAACTATGTAATGTTTATAGGCTTAGTTTTCTTTTCATTTTGGTTCCCCTGTTTATTTAATTTTCAGCTTTCTTGCCTGCATTTAGTTTCTTCAGTGTAAGTGGTAAACACCAGTGGATCCTATTGCTGTAGGTACATTGATCACGATGGTATTTGTACTAATGTACTTGAACAGTGCCGGCGTCTTGGTTATGTTTCTGTAAGATATTCAAAGGATATTGGGTGTTTTTCCACTTTGCTGCAGAGTTTAGTGTTGAAACTAGCAATGCAGAAATAGACTTAAGTAAAATTTCTAATGGCTGGGATTATCCATGCAAGCTTCGTTAGAGATTCAGGGTAGTGGGGAGAGGACTTGAATCCAAAAGACTGTCAGAAAATGTGGCACTACATGTAAAATCAGATCTGAAAATCATTATGTGATAACTTAAGGGTAAGAAATGTGGGTAAGACTGAAAAGAACACAGGCAAGCTAGTAAACGTGCAACTTACAATTTAGAGTCAGCTTAGTTCTGGAATAGTTTCAGTCCCATGAAAAACAGTGCTTTATTCTTTTTCAAGAGTTTTCTTTTTATAAGGAACCCTATCAACAGCAACAGAAGGATCTTTATTTATGAATTCCTGTAAAGCCTTTTATGTGTATTCCTCTTATTGTTACAGAATTTCTCTTTGGTAAGGGAATCCCCTCTGCTTCTGAAGAGGATTTGAGGAGGGGAAACTGAGATGGAAAACAGTGATTTGCAGATAAGCAGGAAGGGAAGAGAGCTGCTAATAAACTGAAAGTGATGCTTATGTGAAAATAAACGTAGTAACGAGTAACCATCTTTTTAATCTTCATTTTTGTGGTGTTTTAAAAGTAATGTAAAAATCTCAGTTACACATGAATATTTAACTGATATGTGAGCTCAAAAGCTTTGGTTTGTGATTTCTCTCCAAAAATGGTACTTTGAAAGAAAGCATTCTAGAGTGGCAGATCACAAGTACGTGTTGAAGCTTAAAATGTTTTTCTTTGCTCTTAGTGGTGTTTTCTCATCAGCTTTATATATATCGTTGGTTATTTTTGCTTTAGTTAATTCAATTTAGTATTTGGAGAGAACAGTGCTCTCTGAAATAACAGCCACTTTCTCATGGCTCTTTTTTTTTTTCCTCTTATTTTAAAAGTAATTTTAAGATTGCAGACATGTTGATGCCATGTGAGAGGAGAGACTGCTGTTTTGCAGGTTCATTTAAGCACAAGTGGAAGGCTAAATGAGGTCAATCACATTGACTCAAGTTCTTGCAGTAGCTGGCATAACCCTCTCCACAAGTATGGAGAATAAGGAGGGAAAAATTGAGCTAATCAAATGTAAATAAGGTTTTCTTTCTCAATTTCTCACTTTCAAACCCCGTATTGATACAATGGGGTACTATCCTATCCTTTATTATATTTTTGTAATATCTGGAAGAATTCTTTTACTTAATATGAAGAAGTCTGCTTAAGCTCTTTTTTTTTCCAGTACTGGACTGCTAATACTCTGAGGTGTTGACATCGGCAATAATTCGCTTTCCTCAATTCTGTAACAGTTTTCAGACCTGTGAAGTGTCACGCACTCAATGCAATGCTAATTCAGCCTACCTTCAACTCTCTCATCTCTACCAGGTTGTAGAGGTACCAATGTCTTGGGCATTTGTAGTCAAGCAGTGCTGTTGCTTTCCCTGGCTGGCAGGCTGATGTGCTGAAGGAAAGGTACCGCTTTGGTATCTTTTCCAGACGTTATTATCACACCACAATCCTTTCCGGCTTGTCAGATACTTGTGACTTCAGTGAGTGAGTGTTGTAGCCCTAACTCTATTGTGATGTTCTGACATGTATTTTAGACACTGCCAGGATTTTTTTTCTTTCTCCCTGTGTATGGGAAAGAAGCTCATATCTGTATTTTGAGTATTTTGAGCTAGCAGATGCATCCTCAAGGGCCATTTTCTTAAATCTACAGACTTTTGGGTTTGCAAACTGCAACACACTTAAGAATTGAGCATGTCCTTTCACTCAAACCCATAAAATACTCAATCTCAGTTGAACAATACTGCATGTCCTGACAGCTAGGGTTGAAACTAGGCTGAATCTGGTGTTACTTTCAGATTGATTTGTGAGATAAAGCTGTAATATACTTTGACATTGGTATTTAGAGAACTTCATGTATTTAATAAAAGGAGGATTCTGTAATGTGAAAGCATTTTAACAAATAGGATTACGGTACAAAAGGGTTTTTTGATACAGATTTATGAGGTTTGATTAGTGCTGTGTCTACTTCCAAAACACCTTTAACAATTTTTCTTTTTCATATAGCGTACAAGATCCTTCATTCAAATGCTCAGTAAAGTAATAAATGTAAAATGAAAATTTTGTTTGGAGAAGGAAAGGCTCTGTTTCTGTGCCCAGTTTGATCATGATGTGTAATGCAGTAATTCAAAACTTGCAATGTTCTAGGTGATCTGGGAGGAAAACCTTAACTGGGATTGCAACTTCTGCCCTCAGTTTATTTGGGTAGTGGAGCAGCAAAAACTGGGAGATCCAAATGTTTCTGAAATCCCAATCTGAGCTCCAAATTTTACCTGTATTAATAACAGTACATGCTCCACAAACTTGAAAAATGCACGTAACTCAGCTTCTTCAGTCATTTATTAAAAAAAAAAAAAAAAAAGTGATAAGTATTAGGGAAGCGCCAAATAAAAAGACATAACATAGATACATGAGCTTAAGTACACTAACCTAAATAAAACACTGAATTTAATCCTGTTTAGAAATACCACTGAATAGCATAAAATGGTAATGACCAATAACACAAGAATTGGATAGTCAATCATTATTAAGAATACCTTGTGAGGAAAAAAATATAGCTTAATAATAGGTTTTAATCCTACTTTAGAAGGTTGGATTAGAAATTTAAAGCTTTATTCACAAAGCATCCAGACTAGAACTGTTAAACTGTGTACTGGGATCAGATCAAAGCTTCTTTTCATCTGTTATGTCTCATCTCAGCATCTCAAGTGCTGGCCAAAAGTGGATTTTAAGGTAGGAGTATGAGAAAAGGAGAAACATATAGGGATACTTCCACAGGATGCTTTTCCTAACCCCTAGTTACGTGTAGTTTAGAGTTCCTGAGCTAGAGATGTCTGGTTTTAGTAGGTCTTGCTGTATGTTTCCTCCAGGAGTTTATCCAGCTGCAGTTTGAACTTATCTAAACTTTAAATAGTAGCTCGCAGAAAGTCCTTTACTTCTCTGAGTCTCCTCTTCCTGCTTATACAGCATGACTTTTAATCTTGTTTATAAAAATTCCTGATCTTTGAGTGGGAGGAGTGATTTGAAAAGTTAATGTGTTTTATCTGTTATTTCTGTAAGATGGGCTAGTAACAACAGTTGGCCTACTTGGTGTGTGATAAATAAAGCAACTAGAATGTCAGAGCGGGACCAAAGAAAGAGACGTTTTTTTGTCCTGTGTCTGTGGCTGATTAGCTGTACAATCTTGGTCAAGTTATATCACCTTTCTATGAGGCATAATATCCTAGTACTGTCTCATAGGGGTAGCAATGCAGGTGAGTGTTTTCTGAACCAGGACTGACTTATGGCTTTGAGCAGAGTAAGTGTAAAACTTCTGTTCCAGTTTTGGTAGTGCTTAGTTCTTCTTCTCTTCTTGTCAATGGACTCTAGGTAATCACCAGGCATGGTGTCGTGGTTTAAGTCCAGTCAGTAACTCAGAACCACGTAGTTGCTCTCTTGCTCCCCCCCCTTCCTCCCCCCGCTGCCAGAGGGATGACGAGGAGAATCAAAAAAATGTAACTCCCATGGGTTGAGATAAGAGCAGTCCAGTAACTAAGGTATAACACAAACCACTACTGCTACCACCAATAATAATAATGATAAGGGAAATAACAAGGGAAGAGAATACAACCGCTCACCACCTGCCAACTGATACCCAGCCCGACCCAAGCAGTGATCTAGCCCTTCTGGGTGCCTGCCCCCAGTTTATATACTGGGCATGATGTGCTGTGGAATACCTCTTTGGTCACTTTGGGTCAGATGTCCTGTCTCTGCTTCCTCCCAGCTTCCCCTCCTCCCTGGCAGAGCATGAGACTCAGAAAGTCCTTGGTCAGACCAAACATGACTTAGCAACAACTAAAAACATTGGTGGTGTCAGCGCTGTTCCCAGGCTGAAAGTCAAAAACACAGCACTGCACCAGCTACTAAGAAGAAGAAAAATGACTGCTACTGCTGAACCCGGGACACATGGCTACAGCAAATTATTCTAAAGCAGTGGACTTCTTCCTTTGCAAGGACAGACTGGTTTGGCAAAGCCTGTCCCAAATTCTCTGCCAACTGGAATCCATAACCCTAATTCTTTCTGATAGGAAAAAAGAAAGAAATAGTGTTTACTAAATCTTTACCATGTTACTGACTAGGATGCTCTATGTCAGGTGAAAAGCAAGAGTGAAGATGCAGAATTGACATTTAAGTATACTAGGTGCCTTCAGTCCTCCAATACATAATATCCTCTGAGGATGTGCTGTTGTCTTGTCATAAATGGTTAGTGTTCTTAATACTTGAATGAAAATTCATGGTTTTGATAATCACTTCTGTTGTGGTCAACCCACAACAACTTATTATCAGACACTCTCTAGTGTTTATATTGTGTGGCTTTTCTGTAGAGGAATTGCAACAAGTTTATGGCAAAACTTTGATTTAGGCTTGATTTACTTTGTTTTTTAACCAGACACAGCTTATTTGAAAAGAAATCGGAAGAAAAGATGCTTTCTTGCAATGCTTCCCTTTGAAAGCTGTGTAAAACCTGTTTTGCTGAATCAGGGGGTTTTATTTAGCATAGCTTGATTATGTTTTTCCATTCCTTCTGTACAGGCTGTTAGAGATCATTATATTTTATGCCTATCAGTGTATTGGTATTTAAAGGCTTATTCAAAATTTCCATTCTTGGGTCATTATCTGGAAAAACATTGCTAAATTTCAGTTATTTACATTTTCCTATTCCTTAAATTTTGACATTCAATAAAGTCTTAACTAACCTGTAAATAGTCTCCATCAGGATATTTGGAAACCACCCTGTAAGCACTTTCAAGCTTTCTGCTCGTTTTGGTAGTTTGAGATAATGAAGAGTGCTACTTTTATTTTTATGTTGCTGCTGCATGTTTCAAGGCTGGAATTTATTTTAAGTGGATAATAATACACTACAAGTTGTTAGTTTTTCCCCTTATGATGCTGAATAGTTGAGTATGTTGGTCAATTGCTGATGAAAATATCTCTTTGATCAAGTTGTGTATGTGGTGAATTTTAAGACAGAGAAGATATCCCAAAATAAGTGATTTTTCTTTCATAAGAGACTGTCCCCTTAAGACATGAAATTAATCTTGCTGATGACTTAGGTGTTGATATTTGTTTTTGACTGTGTAGCTCTACATGACAGAAATGGTTTAGAGCAGAGTTTTTTATATAGGAGTAGAGAGTTCTAAGGCCAGCTCAGAAAGACTGGAGATTGTTTTGATTAAATATTTAATTATACAAAAAATTCATTTCAGTGATCTGAAATAAGAGGTTATATTTTCAGTAAGTTTACCACAAAGTGTAGATGAGTATAAATACCTGCTTTGAGTGAAACCCACTACTTAATAGTCTTGAATTGTTGCTTTTTATAGCCAATGAAATGAGTCAGCATTGGGAAACTTGAGGATATTACAAATAAGAAATGAAATATAGAAAGTTTATTTCTGTAAAGCATCAGAAATGAAGTGCTGGTCGTTGTCAATACGTTTGTGCACTTTCATGGCTTAAAGCTGAATGCTTGTACTGTTTTTCAAGAACTGAAGGTCTTCTGTAACACCTGTGTTTCTACTATTCTTATTGAGAACATTCTTCTATTAAGGAAAATAGGTCATTATTTCATTGTAGTTTAATTCTTTTAACGTTTATGAGAGCAGAGACCATGTTGACAGAAAAAGGGTATCTATACATACTTTCTGAGGGATTTGGCCAATCAAGAAAATGATATGTGATCTGTAGTAGCAGAACGGTACTACTGGTCTATTGTAATGTGTACTGCAGGTAAGACAAGGTACTTCCATGTATTAGAAAAAAAAAACAATTCTAAATTTGAAACACATTGTTAAGTGCTTAAAATATATGTGCAATTCTCTGCTTACCTATAGTTAGTTGTTACAGGTAATATATATAACTGGAGAAGAAAATGAATATAGTCATAACTTTGAAAATACAACATGTCATGTGTGTGTATCTGTAGTTAAAGTGTCAGTAAACTTTAACTTTGCTGTAATTTTTTGTACATATATAGTACCATACTTTGGTAACGAGTTGTATTCTTTATATAATATGGATGTAGTTTGTTCCATAGCAGCATATACAAAATTTAGCAATAAAACAAAATTTGGATATTTATTTTTTTATATTGAAAATACCTGAATAATATGAATATATATTCTAATAGGGATGTATACTGTATGTTAAAATTACAGCTTACTAAAAAGCTCCTCTTTATTTGAAGTATGTATAGCATAAAATTATCTATGGTATCTTTATGCTGCCCTTCAATTTTATTTGTTTTCTAGTGTCATATTAAAGTTCCTATTTAAAGTTATAAGTAGATTTTAACAACACTGAAGAAATAAAGATGGATCTCAGTATTGGCCAGTAGTAGCTTGGAGATAAGAGAAGATAGAAGTATAATTAAAACAGTCAATGAAATTGTGGTTCTCAAAGAACCTTATTTCTACATAATGAAGGAAATTTAGGTCGAGCAACAGAAGTGTTTTGTGAAACCGAGAAGTGTTCCAAGATTTGCAGCAAAAAAAACCCAACAAAAAGGATTTCATTTGAAGTGGTAGAAAGCAGCAAAACTTCAAGGTGAGGAGGATGGATATTTGTAAGCGTAGTCCTTAGATAATTAAATTTATTTCATTGCCTTAGCTGTAATGCCTAGGGGCCATGGCGGATAGTAATTAGGCAGGTAATGAGGTATGATTACTCCTTGATATTAATAAATCTGCCTGCTTTCCAACTATTTCCATCTACCATCTGTCTTCTCTTTTATGGCTGTTTCCTATTACGATTTATCTTAAACTTACATTGTGGGCCTTTTGAGCTGTCCACATATAGTTTGCTTCTCAGCTTGCTTGTGCTTACAACTGTACCTCCTATGCTCAGAAGCAAACCAGGCCCTGGGCTTCCTCAAAAGGAGATTGGCCAGCAGGTCAAGGGAGGTGATTCTTCCCCTCTACTCTGCTCTCATGACACCCTACTTGCAGTACTGCATCCAGCTCTGGGGCTCCTAACGTAAGAAGGATGTGGAGCTGTTGGAGTGATTCCAGAGGAGGCCACAAAGATGCTTAGAAGGCTGGAGCACCTACTCTATGAAGACAGGCCGAGATTGTTGGGCTTTTTGAGCCTTGGGGAAAAGAAGACTTTGGGGAGACCTTAACTGTGGCCTTCCAGTACTTTGGATTGGGGTGCTTATAAGAACAGTGATGACAGAGCTTCATAGGGCTTGTTGCAATTGGACAAGGGGTAATGGTTTTAAATTGGAAGAGTAGATTTAGATTGGATATAAGGAAGATATTGGTTTGGTGTTTTGTTTGGTTTTTTTAATGATGAGGGTGGTGAGGCACTGGCACAGGTTTCCCAGAGAAGCTGTGGCTGCCCTATCCCTGTAAGTGTTCAAGGCCAGATTGGACGGGGCTTGGAGCAATCTGATCTAGTGGAAGGTGTCCTTATAGGGGGGTTGGAACCAGATGATCTTTAAAGATTCTTTCCAACCCACCACATTCAGTGATTCTATGATCCCTTTAAATCCTCAGGTTGTTACTGTAATAAAATAAAAAAACCAACTTAGGCTATTTTTGGCATCTTGAGTAACCTTTTCAAATTTTTATATTCTACGTACAGTACTACTATGTAGAGCTATTTCAACGTATTCTGAGACTGATCTACCTGACATATAGTTAGAATGCATATAATAACTGTAGATTCGAATTTAACTTGTAATTAGATTTCATGATGGCATAACAATCCTTCAGTAATGATTTCATTAAAAAGTGAGAAATGGTTCATGTACCCTCATATTGCTGTCACTTTTTCATGCCTGTCTTTTTCATCTTTAACTCTTTGATATTATAAGTTAGCATTTTTTCTTTTTTTTTTAATAAAATATTTTTATAAACTTCTGTTTGTTTAAACTGTTAGACTGTTTTCCTTAATATTTTTCCTTTTCTGCCACGCAGCCTGTGTGTGGTCAGACAGTTTTGAGACTGTTGTACAAAATGTTACTTGCTTCTAAACTTCTCTGTACTTGGGTGATTGAATACTGCCACTATGAGCCATGCTGCACACTTATACATAGCTTTAGTGTTTAAAATATCTTTCTTTAGTTTGCTGTCATTATATTGACATTTTCATAGTTTGTAAAGGTTTAATTTTCAGGTTTTTAAGGTTTTTGACAGTGTGCTCTTGGCTTGCTTAAATTTGTTATGGTACAGAAGAATTTAACTGAAGAAATTATGTTAAGCAGTATGTATGGCAATGTGTTTTTCATTCATATTTCTGCAGCATCTCTTCATCAACCATACTTTTCAAGTGATTATGAGGGTCCATAAAACTGTTGCACTTTATATAGTATAGGAGTAGATCCGATTAGTATTTTAAGTTTTTTCTGCCTATGTATCTGTAGTCTGAAAACCAAAGCGGAAAGCTGTGGGCTTGTCTTCATGCTCTGTTCTCTACTAGTATGGACATAGAATCATAGAATAAACAAGGCTGGAAAGACCTTTAGGATCATCAAGTCCGGCCGTTGCCCCAGAACTGCCAAGACCACCACTAAACCATGTCATCAAAGCCTTATCTACATGGTTTTTGAACACTTCCAGGGATAGATGGTCTCCGGCATCTTGTTTGTTTGGTATATGACTTGCCTGCTTTTCAAAGGAGGACAGATATACTGTCTTTTGAAAACACTTTTGCGTTTATAGTAGGGTGTTCGTCATGGGCTATAATGTAGGGCTTTTGGTTTAACATATGTTGAGATGTTTTTATTTATAAACACTTTGATAAGGTGAGGATCATCCTTTCCTATTAGCTTTGAGCCACAGAATAAAATTTTGAAAGGAACCAAAGTATCACAGAATCAGAATACCAGCATGGAGGAGACTTCAAGGATCATCTGGTCCAATGTTTCTAGGCAAACCATGACCTAGACTGGATGTCCCAGGACTCTGTCCAGCTGAGGCTTAATAGTGTCCAAGGCTGCAGAGCCCACCACTTCTCTGGGGAGGTTAATCCAATGGCTGACTGTTCTTATTGTGAAAAATTCTCCTCCTCTGTCCAACCCAAATCTCCTCAGGATTAACTGGTGCCCATTAGCCCTTGCCTTTTCCATGTGACTCCTTGGAAAAAGGTAGTGTCCGTCTTCTCTGTAGTCACCTTTTAAATATGGAACATGGTGATGTTCATAGTGACATGTCTCTCCTAGCCTTCTTTTCTCAAGCCTGAACAAACCCAGTTCTCTCAGATAAGTAAAAAGTCTCTATATCAGATCATTATTTTCGTGAAGCATCCTGTCTTACAGCTATTTCATTACTTATTACTATTATTTATGTAGTAATTTCAAATAATTAATTATCCAAACCAGATGATAAACTTGGTATTTGAATCTTCAGCATGATAAAAGCACACATCCCAAAGGATAGTTGAGTTTACCAATATTCTTCTCTCTAAGCAACAGTATCTTTTGGAGGTGCTAAGTGTTATATGATTTTATTTATTTATTTATTTATTTATTTCTACTGTTTTCTTCCTGTTCACTGTTTGTCACTAATTTTTGTATTGTACCTTTATAGTCTATGGCATTCTCAGTAAAAAAAAAGGCAGACCTTGTTTTGGAAATATTACTGCCCAAGCTGACCAGATAGGCAAAAAATTCAGTAGTCTGCCAAAGGGAAAGTAGTCAAGTAAGTCTGCCACTCATGAAAAGTGTAATACTCCATGGGCAGGATGTTGCAATTTCTTAGTCTTACTGGATCATCTGTATATGACATTACAAAATACAAATAAAGTTTTTGTTCACAAATACAGTTGTTTGGACTGCAGGGTATTGTGTAGGAGTCTTCATGGAAATGGTGAGTCTAGAGTGGCCAAGGGGAAGGAGACGATAAAAAGTCTAATACTGGAAAAAGAATAGGACAGAAAGAAGGTGTTGAGCAAGAGGAAATGAATTACAGGTTTTCTCAGGAGCATAGTTCCAGTGTGAGTTAAGTAAAGAAAATTTAAGTTTGAAGGTGAGGGGAAACCATTGGAAAATCTTTTGCTGAAAGGTTGAAATACTTCTGATGCCTTCAAGTGATAGCAATGTACAGTGGTTTCATCAGCACTTGGAAAACTTCTAGTAAGAGAACAAGCCAGAAGACAAATTTAAGGAGTTTAGGTAGAAAATTAATTGCATACGGTTTGCTAGTAGGGATAGACAGATGGATTTTGGAATATACAAATTATTCCTATGCTGTACTGGAAATTAAGGTAGAACATTTCAAATTGCATCTGGCTTTATAGTTGATGTTTATTGGCAAGACACTGGACTGTGCAAGTAAGTAGGTTTCCATTAATGACATTCATAAAGAATGCCTGAGGCAGAAAAATGGAAATTTCAAAATACATGAACTTATGGATTGCATTAATGAAAAATTAACCTCCATATTAGGTAAAATCTAATCAGCCTGAGTTGAGATTTGGACACTGAAATCCACCTGAGGCTCAGACAGTGGTTAAGTCCTATAAGCTTTTGAAGACTACCTAGTCTTTTATATAACTCACATAGTTTACCACACCCTGTGGAAATTTTAACTGAATGATGATCAGAGGTCCCTTCCAACTGAAATTATTCTGTAATTATATTTAGTATGCTAGTTTGCAGCATACTTAGCTTTACTTCCTGAACATATGCTCAAAAACATCTATTCTGAGCAGGTGGGCATCTGTCTGCCATCTGTCTCCTACTTACAAACATGTTTAGTATGACTGACACTCAAATTCTGTCCCTGTATTCCAAAAAAAGTTAAATATAGTATGTATTGTATTGTTAGCAATGCGCTTTATTTCAGATGGGCACTCATGGCATCTAGGAGGAGTTGTAGCCTGGACTGCAGCCAGCTGGTTGGATCTTATCATAGAATCATAAAATGATTTGGGTTGGAAAAGACCTTAAAGATCACCTAGTTCCAAACCCCCTGCAATCACCAGGGACACCTTCCACTCAAAAAAGCACAAAGCCCCGTGCAGCCTGCTCTTGAACACTTCCAGGAATGGGGCAGCCACTACTTCTCTGCCAGTACCTCATGACTCTCACCATAAAAACACCCTATCTTCCTTTCAACAAAGCTAAGTTTCTTGTCAGCCCCTTTAGGTACTGGAAGACTGTTCTAAGGTCTCCCTAGAGCCTCCTCTTCTCCAGGCTGAGCAAGCCCAACTCTCTCAGCCTGTATCCATAGCAGAGGTGCTCCAGCCCCCTGAGCATCTCCTGGATGTTGCATCCCGGTTGTTGCATCGCAGGTGTTTGCCTTGTATCCATAGGATAGGTATCAGGACCCAGAGGGCCTTAGTGGCTGCTCTGTGCCTTTGCCCTGCTGAGATAGGGCAAGGTGCCACCAGGCACAGAAGTTATAGATACGAAGCAGAGAACTTGACCCTTCATGACGTGCACATTTATGAATAAATTCTGGAAAGCTGGCATTGTGATACCTATTCATAGAGCTGTTTTTAATACAACTAGTGTTTGAAGTGAATGTAGTTATATTTGGTAGGGAGTTGGCTTGGAACCTGCTTGTACCCTTTCACAATTGGATGTTCTACATATCCACTGTGGCATGGATTTGGAGCAATATTATCTTACTGGTATGGAATCATCAGAAGGCAGAAAATTATTGAAGGAAAAGAGAATAAATGTAATGAGCAGGTATGACACTGGGGTATAAGAGACTGCTGTGAAGAATAAAGAGGTTTTTGTAGTTTAATTCTCTATAGTGTAATGGGTGCTTGTAAAAGTAACTGTTGTTGTTAACTCAGATTTCTTCAGAGATGCTGCAATTTAAAAATCATGGGGTACTGTGTTTCATAGTCAAACACACTGTAATTAATAGTTTTAGTCTGATTTATAATGGCATGTATTTTTAATTTAATTTTAAAGCTTACCTAGTGCATGGTATCTCTTTTTTTCCTTTTCTCCTTAAATGCATGTTTCATTTAGTGTCTGCAGATCTTATTTCAGTGCTGACTATGTGAAATCTTACTTGCTGTGATTTGAATTGTGGCATCATAAATTAAAGTACTGAGAGGTTACCAATTTTATTTTCCTGCCTGGGCAATGTACTGCAGAGAAACTAAAACAAATTTAACAAATATAGAAATTTAAAATGCATAGGTTTCTGTGCAGTTAACATTATTTTTGAATGTGAGTACTGAAGTTGAGACCTTCTCTTCAGTATATTGATGTTGGAAAATGAAGAGTCTGTGTGGTGACTAAATTTCCATTGACACTTTTTTTTGCCATTTCTAGCAGTACTTACTTCAAACATTGAACGTTTAGCCCCTGTTATTTCAACTGTTCCTTGAAAATGGCTATTTCAAATCAATATTAAAGGTACGTGTCTCATGCTGGATGGTCACGTGATAATGTCATTTATTTTCACTTTTAAAATAGCTGATCACAGTGGAAAAATAACTTTAAATACATTTTTAGCTATTTTATTATATCTATAGGTATTTTTACAGCTTAAATCTCTTTAAGAGGTGCAAAAGCAGAAACTGATTTTTTCAAGTACTGTTTTATTCTTTGCTTTCAAATACTGTTTTATTCTTTGCTATTTAACTAAATAGTAATGTTTTGTTCAGAAATGCTACTTCTGATTTCCAATGATTTCCATGTATTTAAAATAAATACATTTAAATGAGAGTTCATAACAAACCCAGATATTTTTGTGTCTCAAAAATAAAAACATACTCCATGAATGGATTAGGAATAGAGTCCATATTGATCCGAATTAAAAAATATAATAGCTGCAATTTTATCTTTGTAGCTCACTGAGGAATAAAAAAGTTACTTAGTGATTATTACCATATAGAAAAGCAACATTTAAGGTATAGCTTGGTTTTCAAAGATGTTTTTGACAGTAAATGTATATATTTTTAAACTGTGATAATTTAGGAAATTTTAGGGAAGTGGCTGAAGCTTAAAATTATTGGGAAAAAATGTTTCTCCTTTGCAATAATTTCTTGGAATTTCAGTGTTTCAGCAACATAGTTGCAGTGACTTGAGTTCATTTAACTTATCTCAATAAGTACCCATGAAATATTTTTTTAGTAAATCAAATTCAAACGTGCTGGAACATTTGCCAAAGAATATAGTGTAGTAACAGCTACTGCTAACTTAGACAAATGCTAAAATGTCTGAAAATAAATTTAATATATTTTTTATTACAGAAGGAAAAGTTTTTGTGGAAAAATAAGTAGCCTATTTTTCATTTTCTAAAAATTTCTGAGGCAGAGATGTAGACTTACTGATCCTTCCGTCATTCACCTGTTCTCACCCTTTCTGCCCATGGAAATAGATGCCACCTTAGCTTATTCTTACAAACTTCCGAGTATTAAATGCTATTGTAAGGATACTGTGCTTCAAAAACTGCTTGTTAATTCTGTTTCTGAGTAGTTTTATTGTAAATATTATTTTCTTGGAAATATATGAAGCTGAATATATGAAAGCACTGCATGTGGGTATTTGGCTGGTTTTGTTATGGGTTCTGACAGGCGTGATCCCTTTTATGCCAAATTAAACTGGACTGAAGTCAATGTGTAAAGGATACCCCTTTCTTTTGGCATCTGAACATGAGTTTGAAGTGTGTTATGTTGCTTAAAGGTTATGCAAAAGGTGACATGGTTAAATGAAATTATAACTAAATTAGCAAATAAAATGTCAAAAAGATTCTATGTGTGGAAAATCAGAAGCAGGTTAAACAGAAGAAATAATTTTAAAATATGATTGTCTTTGTGGGCATTTCCTAATCATAACTAAGCAGTGGAAGTTTAAAGTTATAAGGTTACTAAACTGAGTGAATACTTGTATAAATATTTCAAGTCAGAAATCAAAGGACTGAAGTGACTTCAGTTAGTTGCAGATGTTTGGAGGAGTGTCTGAGAAGCCGAGCAGCAGCATATGAGTGTGTATTTTGGAATAGCTGAGGGAGCAGCTCTTTGTTATTTTTGAGTTAATTTAAAAACAAGATCAGTTTGGAAATCAACTTTTTTTGGTGCTTTAATCCATTTGTCTTCTTTGTAAAGTGTACAGTATACACCAGCTACAGTGTACAGGCTAGAAGTGTAAACAATATGAAATTGATAGTGTTTTACGAATTAAAATAAGCATGTACTTTATGTGTTCCTCACCTGTATGCAGCAGTGTGCTGCTATGCATCTATTAATATTTCTTGGCATTGTTTTTAATTTGCACATTTTAATGTAATTCAAACCCTGTATCCCCTCTTATTATTGAAGTTTAAATGTGGCTTTTGAAATCATTCTTTTTGATACAATGCAGAATGTCAGAACAGTGGTAGTAAATCTCAACTTATTTGAAATCTGAAGGCAATAAAAATGCTTCTTTGACAGTTAATTACCCATTTCAGATTTCTGAGAGGTGAGGCATTATGAGTAGGCAATTTTAGGCTGTGCATGATGAACTCAAATAACTTACGTAATAAAGTGTAGATATTGAGGTATGGGAGGAATTGTTCGTTTTCCATTGTGAACTACCAGGCAAGTCAAATTCCAAAAGAAGGTTGTTATTATTTACACATGATTTTATAGTAGTCTGAAAAGAAGCAACTCATTTACATAATCTACGTGTGAATATAAGTATACATTTTTAAGAAGTGTCCTTTTCTGTACAAAATGAAAACAAGAACCTGTAATCTGCTGTAAGTTCAGCTCAAGACAGCTTGCTAGAAGTTAAATAACATTAATATTTTAGTTGGAACGCATGTAGAAGAGGTATTATTTTAAACAAAAATGAAGTCTACAGATATCTGGTTGTGAATGTCTCTCAATTACAGTGGCGTCCGTGGATCTTGGATCTGAATGAAGATTTGGCTAGGAATTCTCCACATCCTTATTTTGTGTTTTCCTCTGAATAAGAAACAGCATGTGTGAATTACATTTACTATAATTCGCTCCATACAGGAGGATAAAAATCTGTGAAAAATGATTATGCATGGTTTGAAATAATTTTTATTATAGTGGATAGATTCCTTTTTAGTTTAGCTAGTCAGAAGTTAAGATATTTTGAGCAGTAATGCTGAATAGCTAACATTTTAATATTTAGCTAAACACAAACCTATGAATAAGAGGTAGCTCGGCAGTTGCAGACAATCGCATTCCAATGGTGGTGTAACTTCCTGCATTTAACCGAACATGAAACATTATTCAGTGAAAAGGAAAAATACTCTTTTTCCTGAGTGTGCTACCCAAGCAATTAGAATGAATTGCTACTACTGTAAAGTGGGGAGTTACTGAATGAGATAATCTGTGTTTAAGCTTCCCATAATACAAGCCTACAGAATAAAAGCATGTTCTCTTATGCATCAACTTAAAATATTTTTACAGTTGTAGCTACCAAGTTTATAAAGAGGTTTCTCCTATTTTCACAAAATCTGAACATTTCTGTGTGCTATGTAAATAAATTTCAGTTTAACTGCTGAAAGTGCTTTCAAAGGAGTTACTAGCTCTGAAGATAGACCGAGTTCCGGACTTCCCTGTGTCAGTGAAAACAAAGGAAAGTTTCCTCACTGATGCACATATATGAATAGTACCAAACTGAAATGATGGCGGTATGGGCATTTTCAGGGGAAAAAATAGAGCTCAGTGAAAAATGATCTCTTCCAAAAATTTTTGAAGTATTAGTAATTTTTGTAAAAAGCAAGAGCATGAGTAACTTTCAATATAACTGTTAGTACAGTACTAAACAATTAAGACAAAAAATTTATGCTACTTATTTAGTGCCTCATTTCCAGCTTCTTGTTCTCTAGAATATGTGACCTTCATGTTGGAATTCAGTCAAGTATTAGAATTAAAAATGGCATTTGCTCAGTTTCTCATTTGGAACTGAGAGAAGGGGCTATGCATCTTGTATAGTATAGTAATAACCTGTATGCAAAAATTTTAGATGAGCTCGATTTTTGAAAATAATCATGAATAAAGTAATGATTGAGTTACGTTGTATTCATAATTCCTGTTACACAAAACCAACCAAACAAAAACCAAGTGAATTTGTTGTCATTTGTATGGAACAATTTAAGGTAAAGGCT
This sequence comes from Psittacula echo, assembly GCF_963264785.1. NCBI lineage: Eukaryota > Metazoa > Chordata > Aves > Psittaciformes > Psittacidae > Psittacula > Psittacula echo. The sequence continues at coordinate 103,901,992 of NC_137738.1, forward strand.
AAATCCAGTTTAAATGTCCAGTCTAGGCTGTTAGCTGAAGAAGTTACTGAAAGAAAAGAAAGTGCCATTTAGCTTCAGATTCTAATTCGTGCAGAAATGTTCCTTCCCAGATGTTACTTTTGAATTAAAAAGGCTAAATTGCAGCTTTGACTGCAATTATCTGTACATCTTGGCTTCTAGATCAGTGAAGTCTGTCATGTGTGAGACCACTATCTAAGAATTGGAAAATCTCTTGTGAATAAATACACATAAACTCAGGAAAAAAAAATGTAGAGAGAAAATATTCATATGAGCTAAGAAATATAATTTTCGAGGTGCTGTTTCCATGTCTCCCAGCAAATTAAAGAGGTCAAACTTCTGGCAGCTTGTAAAACAGAAACAGCCCATGGCCTCACAAAAAAATGTGTCAAGCTATTGCTTATATTCCACCTTTGCATTTAAACCAAGAATGAACTGCTATTTGTAATTTTTAGAAACAAAAGTCTGTTTACTTTGATTAAGCAATTTTTTGAGCTGCAAATATTTCTGACCCTCCCACACTTCTCCCATATTTTTCCTTTTGTCTTTGGTAGGAATTATGAATCTCATGGATTGCATTTGGACTGTCAGTGGGATATAATATAATTTACTTCACTGACTGGTTCCCTTCCAGATGTCTACATGGGCTGAAAACTGGATTATGGTATTTAAGATACAAACTGTCTGCCTTTACTTGTCACAGAAAAATACTTGTGAGTTAAGCCACAAACTCATATAAATAAGACTTTGGTCTTAGAGCAACGTATTTCTTGACTGATCTTTGAAAATATAAGTTCAAAAGCTCTGTTCTGCAGAATTTCCGATTTATATATGTCTTATAAGCCTAATAGGTAAAAGTATTTTATTTAGGGAATTTTAAAAGGCAAATAGGGAAAGGGAAATTGGAGATGTGTTACATGCTTCATTATTGAAAGAACAACTCTAGCATAACCGAGTATTTAGGCAAAGTAGGGTTTTTTAATATATACTACATTAAAGTTGTGATATTTAAAAAATACAAAATATTGAGTGTACCTTATTTAGGTATTTCTGTTTTAAAATGTTTCTTGAAAATGGTTGGAAATAGAAGGGTTAAATATTTACGTACCTTCTCCCTTTTTTTTAAATACTGACTTCCATTTGATTAGAACTGATCTATACTTTGTCATTGTATTAGGCATTAAATATGCTCTGTAATTTCTGCCACACTCAAGGAAGAAAAAAAAAACCCAAACCCCAAACCTCAGACAACCCCCCAATTTGCTGACTTTACCAACATTTTAACAAAATACTTACTTGAAAGTATTTCTGCTGTCTCTATGGCACTCCTTTCAGAAGGCTTCTCTGTGTGATAGAAAGATGCATATGATTAAAAAAAGACGGTTGGCCACACTTCAGTTTTGCTTCATCCTGTGAAATATTGCTTTTCATTCACATTGGATAGTGCAGCATGTTCATTCTGAATTACGAAATATGTGTTTCAACCTTACTTGGGAAATTTGTTGTGTTTGTTGGTAAATGTTCTAAAAAATGGTAATTCTCAGAACAGACCTACATAAATATGTTCATATAAATAACACAGCCATAGTGTCAATATGACTCACATCAGCACCTTTGCCTGTTTTAAGGCTCCTTGATCTATTGTAGATCCTCTGTTTCAGTAGCTTTGCCACACCTTAACCATTTGAATTGAAATCTCACTTGTTGGAAAGATATCCTGAAAAGGGGTTGGTTGCCTCGTGTACTCAATGAAAGGTTTTTAGTTGGGCAGCAAAATGCACTCCATGTTCTATCCTTACGGAGCACTCTTGAGTTCATGGCTGTCGGGGTGTCACAGATGCTTTTTCTGGCAGCTCGGAGAGGCTGTGACACCTTCTTTTGGTGCCCCAAGACCAGGGATGGAGAATAAAATAGGATAATAAATAAAAAAAGGAGAGGATATTAAAAGAGAGGGCAGGTATCTGCTGCATAAGGTATGGGACCACACTTAAGCAAAGGCTATATATTAAGTTACTGGGCAAAAGGAATTGTTTGCAGCAGAACATGCTTCCTTCCATGATGTGGAGGAAGAACTGGGATTTTAGCTTAATCGTGGATTCCCATTACTTCCTTGCTGTGAGCAATTATTTGCAAAAGTTGATGAGTGCCTGGAGTGTGTGGGGTAAGGAGATTCACACTTTACTGGGAATGAGACTGAGGTGAAAAGCCAGGGACTGGGAAGATAACAGCATGGCACTTGGCTCCATTAAGCAGGCTGGGACAGAGGAAGGTATTCTTCCAGTTGAAAGCGGAAAAAATATGCGTCGTCCTAAGACAAGCAGTCCATCTTAAGCCTGGCATGTCCGCATTTATGAATGCAGGCTTTTGCAACTCTAAATGCTGTTTAATGCAGGTTTTGTGTGTAATTTTATTTGTTTGTGTTGTGGTAGTGCTCAAAGAACCCAGTCATGATTATGGCAGCTTTATGCAGATAGGAAGACAGACCCTGTTCCAGAGGGCTTGTACCGTAAGGCTTGGCACGTGCCAAATGTCTCACGAAAGAGTAGATCCTTTTTAAGATGGTGGGTGTGCTTGTGTGGCTCAAATTAAGCAAACTCATACCTGTTAGCATGGTTTTACCTGAAGAACGAGATGAACTTCAGCACTTGGAGCTCTGCCAGTAAATTCTAATGGGCTTCTCCTTGCTTGCCGTTTCAGACCTATGATGTCTTTGATGGCCTGGAGCCCAAATTCTGCTTCCTAGTTTTCAAGTTAAGACCTTTTCAATTTTTACGATAGGGTCTTGTTAAAACTAGGAAGTACGTGCCTGCTGCCTGTTATTAGAGCGGCGATGCTATTTCATTTCAGAGGTTAGAACATTGCTAATATTGGGCATGCATGTTGAAGTGCATCAAATTAAGGAAATAATTTGTTATGTAGAAGTTACGCTGGTGTTCAGCACCAAAGAGCTTTTCAGTGCAGCACATAAATTTCATTTATTCAGTTTTTCAAATTTAGCTGCAGTGCTGTCCCGCTGCATCTCAAAAATCTGCTCGGGAAACTTTGAAAAGTATTCAAGGAAAACTGTGTAAGTTATTTTCTTAAATTGTAGATATTGCTGACAGATACTTACTGTGTCCGGAGAAAGAACCAGTTTCTGTTGCTGCCTGTTTGGTTTAAGCAGTTATATTTCTAGAAGCCAAATGTCTGTCCCTACAAGAATGAAAATCTCTCCTGGTTTGTCTTTAAAAAAAAAATAAAAATTATGTTTTAATTTATTTTGTGTGATTTGCAGGAAGTTTTTTTACTAAATATTTTCCTCTTTGGGGAAAAAAAAAAAAAGAAAGAAAAACAACAAACCAACACCAAGACTTAACTTAAAAAAATTGTTTTCTGTTGAGAAAACCCCATAGAAAATGGACTGGAAGAGCCAAAGGCTTTCTGTTTTCTCTGTCTCCCCTTGGCCTGTGCTGTCTTCTATCTCCTTGTAGTAGTATGTAAACTCATTCTCCTACTGTACTGTTTCTATACCATACCTTCTCCTCTGCTTCCCAGTAAGAAATAAGGCAGACTTGAATTTTTTGTTTCTGTGATAATCCCGATGGAATTATACTTTACTCTTCTGCTATGTTATTTTTTTCTAAAGAATATTTTTACAGTTAAGGTAGAGATTCGATGCTTCCTGACCTTCTCTCAGTATTGCTTTGCATGAGGTGTATACATTTTTGCACTATGCATATTGAGAGTATAATTTAACTACAGCTTGTAGAATAAAACATTTTCTTGTGTAAGTGCTGTACACTATGGTCAGAAGCATCACATTTTTATTTCTCTGGGTTCAGTGGTCTTAGTGGTCTTTTACTATCTTAAAGATTATTAATTTTTTTCATAGCATATTAAGTTGTTTTTTATAAATGTAGTTTATTCCTTAAGCCCATATTAACAGATGAGTGAACAGCATTGATTCTATGTTAAATGTACTTTTTTGTGTGCCTTAGCCCTGAAGATGACCTTCAAGAAAATCATGTATTTAAATATTATTCTTAATGTAAATGCAAAAGTAGGTACTTAAATTCTTAACGTGAAGATATTAGTAAACTGGATGAAGTTGGGGTTTTTTTAAATGAATTGAATTATTCCTTTAAATAAATTTAATCAAGCATTTGTTAGGACTCTTGCCATTATTTGTGCCTCTCAAATAAATTTTCCTTTAAAGTCTATGCATAATATTGCAAAACCCTTTTGGGTGGCAGGTGCAGTTAACCACATCACAGTATTTCAGTTCTATATTTACAACAGGAATTTTCCTAGTTAAAATTATACTTTGCAAACAGTTTAAATTTTAAACTAATATTATTCTTCTAATGAGCAGTTGGAAAAGGTTTTCCATCACAAAGCATAATATCCAGTGAAAAATACCTGTGTAATACAGAGTTCCTGAAGCAAAGCAACTACCACATGTTGCTGCTGCTCTCCCAACCAGAAACATTCACAATCCTACAGGTAGTTCTATGTTAATGCAGTGCGATGTACACATCAGTTTATTCTTAGTTAATTCAGAATTAATTAAGAGGTTTTTTTATTATTTAACGATTGCCTTGTTTAAGAGAAGGTTTTGTGTTTTCTCCTAAATCTATTTATGCAGGATATAATTTTGATTCTACAATATTAATGGTAGATTTAAAAAATGTGCAGGCTCTATTTATCAGCCTTAAAAAAATAAAATGAATAATGTAAAGTCTCCTTTATGTATGAACTTCAAGTTACGCTAAATAACAGAGATAAGTGCCAATTTGTGATTTCATTTTAATTTTTTTTTTTTCTGTCATATATTATAAACTCATCTGAGAGCACAAAATTGTTATGGTACATTCTTAAAATAAATCTTAACATGATATAAAATTATGAAGGAAGTTCAGTCATGCTCAGCTCATGCTGCCCCCTCTTCAGGCAGCGATTGCCAGCCTAAGGTCATGTCCTGTTCCCATGTCTGCAGCCAGGATTATTTACAGGCTCATGATACCAATTTCATTGTTATTTCTAAACTCATGTCTCCTCTTAAAGCTTCAACTCCAGACTTGGAAGTTTTTATTTGGGTCAAGTACCAGCGGGAAATTCAGTACAGGGACAATTTGTCCATTTCCATTTTTTTTTTTTTTTTCAGGGGGGAAGGGGAAATATCTTGGGATGGTTTTAATCACAGCATTCCAAAGACAGTCAGAAACATGCAGTATTTCAGATTTCATAAATCTGAAAGAAAAAAATTGCCAAGTTAACAGCAAAAATATATCTAACAGAGTATTTAACGTGTGGCTTTATTCAGTGTGCCAGGGGCTGTTGAATGCATTTTTATTTCAGAGTGTGACAGGGATTGTCTTATCTTCAGCTTGGGTTTTTTTATGTAACATACATGGCATAATCATGTATATATGTCTGCAATTCACTCAAGGTTACTAAGAACTTGGTTTCTGTGAATGCACAAAATGTCTGCTCAGGCAGAAATTCAGAAGTGTATGGAATTGTTTTAAAGAATGTAAATATATGCCTGTGCTGCTTCCAAACTGCATGGTTAGTAAAGCTTGTAGTAAGTAACCTCTGTACCAAAAGAAATTCCTTCTAAGTTATACCAAGTTGTATGTGCTTTTAGCTTATCTTCTTGGCTGCAAGCGATCAGGAAAAAAAAAAAGTGTAATTTTTCTCTTTAAAAGATTTTGTTGGTGTAAACTCATGGATTATTGGTTTTTTTATTTTACTTTTTTTTTCTTTCTAGAACCGTTACCAGAAAGGTTAGGGTTTCTAGTGGTATGCCATTGATAGGAACAATCCATTGCTATGGACTGCTGGTTTTGATCAGAAGAAATTATTACCTGTTTCTACTTTTAGTTGCATGTATGTCAGGGTAAAATAGTTCACAAATAGCAATCTAAATAGCTATTTTTCTTAGTGAGCTCACTTGAATTCACACACATTACGGCTGAAATCTCAGTCCCATTGACTTTAAACTCCCATAAACTTCCTTGGGATCCAGACTTCTTTCAAGAAGTGTACTTCAGATGAAAAAATATTGACATTTCCTTCAGGTTTTCAGATGTTTTGATGTTCATCAAAAGAATGTAATCACATTTGTTAGCATGTCTACTGTTACCTTTACCTGGAGGATACTTTGCCATTATGTGCTGTGTTTCTTGAAATAAATCCATGTAAAAATATGGTATTTTGGACTACTTTAGCTTTTAATAGAAATATGTATCTGAAGCTCCAAAAAGCATAATTGTGAAAGGTTGGATTATTTTTAAATGACCTGTGAAATTCGGGGAGGGAAAATATAATTTGTGCATCTCATTTACTGATCACCATTAAAATAATTTTGTCAAAAAGTAATGTGCCTTAGAGTATTTGAAATAAAACACACTAATGCAAGAGGATATCTAAGGTGAAAGATGTTTGTGTAATGCTAAACATAACCAAAGCAACTGTGGTTTTAGCAAAGGTACCATGCTCTATTTTATCAAGTGCCAGAAGTTGCATAATGAAAGTCTTTCAGTTAAAAAAAATATAAGTAAAGAAAACACAAAAATGCCACCCAGCTGGTAGAGATCTTCCTAATTTTTACCTGATTGTATTTCTGAAGAAATATGGCAGGGCGCTCGTAAATTTTCAACATGAACTGCATTTTTGTTGCCAATTTCCATATCCTTTTAAAAGTGCTGAAGCGTGCATTTGCTATTTATGTTTGCAGTAGACTGAGTACACTTTTACTATTTGTGGTTTCAGAAATTGGAAACAACCAAACAGTGGTGCTATGGTCTAAAAAAATAAATTTTAAACAGCTGTGGGACAGTATTTTTAGAATGGTAGGAGTCCTTCTGAAGACAGACTTGTAACCGTGTCTGCACAGGAATGCTGCAGAGGGGTTTTCAAAATCAGAATTGTGTTTTCTTCACACCTTCATCTGTATTGTCTGGTGTAATCAAACGCTGGGACAAATAGAGCTACTGGGATTAATACCTTCAGCCCTATATTTTCATCCTATCTGTGTGGATATTTGAACTACTTTAAAACAGTTCTTAAGATTTTGTATATCCAGTTCTCTCTAGCTCATAAATGTGATACAAGATACGTAATTAACTATAATCTTATTTATAGTGATAATAGAAGGTTGTAGGTGGACAGAAATCCAGTGTTTTTAATTCTCGCTTATTTTGGCATACCAATTCTATTTGTTCCCTAAAAGTTGTCAGGTATAGTAAATTATTTCTCCAGCTATAGCAGCATTTAATACTTCAGTTTGATGGGAGTAGATATGTTTTATTTCTTTGCCATTTAAATGGTGAATGTAGTCCTGTCACAGATAATAATACAATAAGTTTTGGATATATTTCTCTGAAAACAGCTAACAATTCCAGTTTTCCATTGCTTACAGAAAAAAAAAAAAAGTCTTTTAATAATTCTTTTAATATTTTCTGTCACATAACATTTCAGGAAGAGCAGGCTTAAATTTTCTTTAATTCAACCAAGTAATTAAATTACATAATTAGTTTAGATTATAGGCCTAGAAAGAGTCCAAAATTATAACATGGTTTAACCCTCTGTATGGGCCTGTAATGTGGCAGCTCCTTCTTGGAGGCTGATGAATTTGGTAACTGAATCATAATGTGTATGATGTTTCAATAATTTGACTGCTACATTTGACATAGCTATAGCCAGTTTCATCTAGGGCTTTTGATCTAGACTTTCTGGGGTATTAACCCTAGGTGCGTAATATAAATTTTAAATCAAATAAATTCTGATTTATAAAAAAAAGTTTTAAAATTTCAGCTCTTTTTAAAACTCAAATTATAAGTGTGTAACCATTCCAAATTTTGCAAAATGTTTTTCCAATGGAAAGAAGAAATACAGTTATGCTTCCAATCTCAGCAATGTCATTCAGATCTTGTTTTGCCATGGTATAGTGTTGGCTACATGGAACTCTTTCTGCTTTGATCCTGTAGCTGAGTAGGTTTCTTACTTTTTTCTCATAGTCCTGAGGTGCACAGAGTTGTTGGCTTTTGGATCCAACCTTCCAAAGTTCATTTCAATTGACCATCCTTGCATTTAGATACAAGTTTTGCTTATTGATCTGAAAACATGATCTATGTCTACCAGTAGACATTATTTGTAGCAGTTTTTACAGCCTATTCAAATTTAATTGTACAAATAGTGAGTATCAGTGGTGTTGAAATGGTCCTGTGCATGATTACACTCAGCAATGAATGAAAGTAAAGCGTAGCACTGACAGTTACTTTCTGAGGTTCTGAATTACCTTGCTGTAATAAAATGTTGGAATTTTCTTTAAGATATGCCCTTGTAGTGCTTAAAAGTTGAGGTCAGTTTAATATTAGTTTTAAATTCTGACAATGAATGTCACTGTATCTCAGTTCCAAGAAATACACCACGTGCTCAATGTCCTTGCTCTCAGTACAAGGTGAAAGGATCTGTTGCAATTTTTAGGTAGTAGAAGAAGATACAACAGATTCTTCTATGAGTTACAGCACTTTGATAAAGTTTTGGTTGTTTTTTTTTTTTACTATCTTGCTGAGTACTTCTTTAGAAGAAACAATTATAACTGTTCAAAAGTGTTTTAACTAGAGGGGGATTATTGTGTTAAGCTGTAAATAGGGTTAGGTGTTCATACTACTGTTAGGGTCTCCTTTTAGCCCACATCACTATTAAGGCCCGATAAAATTGTATTTCTTTCTACATAGCCTTCTTCAGGTAGCACTTGTGATTCTTTGCATCTTCTGCCGATCACAGAGCCCAGCTGCCGAAAACAGTATTGTAACCATAAGCCTGGCACTTTCGCATTGAATTCACTTTGTCAGTGAATCCCCTAACTCTAGTTCATTAAGTCCTTATCACTGTCCCCAAAATGTTAAAAATTAAAAAGCCCTCAGTATTTAAAGTTGTTATCTGTCACAAGATTTATAAACTGTCTATGTATATATATGTGTATATGGATACAATATATGTATATGTTATTAAATGTTAACTTCAAATTGAAAGGTGTTGTAACAATACATTAGAAACAAAACAGAAGGAATGTTTTTCATTAAATGATAATATAAATTAATCACAGATGGAAATTAAGTAACAAAAAGACTCCAGAGAACTCTCTTGGTAATAATTAATGGCAATATTGGAAAGGTCTTCTATAAAAATTGAAACCATACTTAGTATCGAGTAGCTATTTGGTGTACTAGACTTAGAGCTGTCTTTGACAAAATTTTGCTGCATTTTCAAGAAGTTGTGTTAATATAATTTTTATGACCTTTCAGATGGTCAAATATAAAAATACAGAAAAAAAATTTTTGGGGAGATTCATTTCAGAACAGCTGTGTTTTGGCTACTGTTTGAATTACATTAATTTGTACTCAGGCTCGAATGCCAAAATCCAGACATTCTTGAATTCTGTGAGCTGACAGCTGAAGTTGGATCTTGGGTTAAAAGCTTGTCATTTAAAAATGGCACTGCTCCTCCAGTGTGAAAAGAATAGCTTTTAATTGATACTAAAAAAAAAAATAGGTAATTCTAACTGGATTTTCCAGTGAACTTGTACTGGTAAGTGCCCTAGTTTAGAAGATTTTAAAAGTTGAATATACTTAGAAGATAAATATAATGAAATTTTCTTTTGTTATGGCATTCATGTTTTGTTGCTCTTTGTTTGACAGGATTTAAATGATCTTATACATTGTGAAACTCTGTTTTAGCATGTTAGTGCTTCAAAAGAAAGTCTTACACTAACTCAGTAGAATCTGAATTACTATTTACTTAATATATTCTTTACTCCTCATTATAATTGCTGATTAGTTACATAGCTGGTATTTAGATTTCTGCTATTGAGAACTGGAATCCTAATAGGATTTGTGTATTTTGGATTAATGTATGAATATCAATTATTGTTCAAGATAATGCTTATGATAAATGGATTTTATTGCTCTGCTACAAATAAGGCAGTAATATAGCGGTTTGCCAGATGTGTGATCTTAACAGTGACCTTCTGCTAGGAGACAGCGTTAAATTTTTTAACTACCTGATTGCCGTTGGGATATTATGATCCTATAGTTCGATTAACCTGCTTTGGTCTTGGTCTGCTTCGAGTTTAAGCACCAAGTGAACTACTACTCTGTAAAGAGAAGAGCTGTTGCAGGGACTGAAAGTTGATTATCCCAGTGATGTTCAAATGATTTTAAATATTGAAACAAACCTTATCCCAAACCCTGGTCTTCTTCCTAAGACATCCAGTTAATTGCTTATTTTCTTAGGGAATCCCAGATGTGAATCTAGCAAGTCTTGGTGATCTCAAAGTGGACGTTGTTTGTTCATTTGTTCTGTGATTTATGGTGTCATTTCTGTTGTTTAAACAGGTAGGGTTCAGGAATCTGTTTATTCTTGGGACAATCTGATGAAAGTTAAACTGTAGGTGAGTTTACCAGAGTATTTTAGAGTTTTTTCGAGGGTATTATATTGGTCCCTACTCATTAAATGTAAAGCATTCTATAAAGTAAATAAACTTCTGATCTCTAAATTCAGAAAGGTATTTAAGAATTGATTTAGTTCTTGCATCTTAGAAAGGGTCTCAGCTTTAAGGACCTCAGTTGGACCCACCATAGTTTCTTCTGGAAAGAGTTCTGTTTTCCTTGGTCCAGAGGACTTCCTCTTTAAATTTCTGAGCTTTGACCAGTTAAAATGTCTTTGTGTGGTCTTCTGATGCCTGAGGGTTTGGGAGAGGGGGGAAGAAAAAAAAAGACAACTTTGACTTTACTTTTTTTTTTTTTCCATATAAATAGGAACTACAGACACCTCTTTTCCTTTCCCATCATTTTAGTTACTTGTATGTTTTAGCCAGATACTTGGTCATAGGTTGGAGTTTTAGGATCGTTTTAAGAGCAAGCAATTCTTCTTTGCTTAAATTAGTACCTGGTACAATGACAGCACAAATGAGAGGTGGTTTAAAATACAGCAGCGTTTCTGTAGTTATATCAGAGCCTTTTTTTTTCTTTTACGTTTGAAACCAAATTGCAATTTGATTTGTGGCTAGATTAAGTGACATATGATCGTATCTTCCTCGGTTCTAAAAAAACAAATGAATTGGCCACCCTGTTCAGCTCTTCCTTACCTCACCAGACTCTCATGGTGAAACCCCCTGAACACAACGCATGGTCCAGTAGTGCAGTACCATAACAGAAATCGTGCCCCTGTGCGGGATTCTCATCCTGCACACAGCTTCCTATGCTGATACGGCTTCAGGGATAAAAGAGCTAATAATTCATGCCCAGAGATAATTAGGTAGCGACAAAGGGCAAGACTGGAGAGAAGGAGAAAACAGAGGCAAGTACCTAGAGTCCCTCCAAACTTCACATAGAAAACCTTCTTGGAGTGCAGCAATAGAAACTGTTAAATAGGAGAAAGTATGTCATACGGCTGGTGTGCAGGCTTTGGTGTCACAAGAACAGACACACAGTCTTTACACTGGTGCTAGGGGTGTTATTTGTAATTTTGAGCAAATCTTTCAGCTGTGCATGTCACAATTTGCCTGTATCTCTAAGGCAACTTTATATGGACATGAACAGCGCTATATACAAAATAGAAGATGTGTAACACTGATGTTGGTGATTACTTATAGATAACATCAAAGTGTGATTACAGTACAACATTATTTACTTTTATTACTGAGTGTTGAAATTCTCTTTTGTGCATGATCGTTGTAACTAAGGATTTCCTTTCTAGCATGGTATGCTCACAAGATGAGTTTGCGCAGTTGCACTGTCTTGCTAATGTCAACTGAAATCACTGGCATATTTTAACCCCATTTAGCTGAGTGATGAAGGTATCAGATACATTAAATTCCTCCCTTGTGGGCACAATGTATGGACAAGGAGCAGTCTGGCCCAACAGGAGCCAAGCAGCCCAGCAGCAACTGCTTGATGGTGGATTACATGTAGCACACACTGTTTCTTGACGAGCAGTCAAAAGGTAAGGAGGCATGTGACAGGGATGAATGGATAGGTAACTGTTCATGCAGCTGATATGTCATGGAGTCTGCTGTTTGAAATATCATACAAATAGAAGCATGAGCAAAAACTTACACATTGTTTAAAAATCGGGTTTTATCACTTTCTTGCTTTGCCTTTGAGGTTGGTCTCTGTGATATAAATAAACTTCATGCTCCTATTTTCTTCTGTCATTAAAAGCTTTTAAACTTTTTTATTAAAAAAAGAAGTCTGAGAGAACTGTGTTATGCCAGGGATGGCTCATGCCTGTTGTATCACTTACAAGGGCTCATGGGATCATGTTAAGAAGAGAAGAGTGAGATGCAGATATTGTCTGTCTTGTTCAGGATCTCCTTCAAGAAGATTTCCTCTCTGGCAACAGATACCATGTCTGCAAGAGCTGGGCACCAGAGCTGACAAGCTGGGAATCTGTTTCCTCTGCTTGCAGTGATGGTTTTAACCAGAATGTTACTGGGGTGGGGAAAAAAACCCCAACCAACCAACAACAAAACAAAACCAAAAAGAATGGTCACATAGCAGTAATGTAAAAAGAGTCCTAAAAATGATTTGTGATTTTTTTGTACTGAATTTGGGGTGTTTTTTTTTTTTTTTGCCTTCCTCTAGTAGCCTTAATAATTAGTCATAATCATGGCCTATTTCCAAAACTTTGATTGAAATAAATTAGGTGACTTAAGTGATCATTGAGTACTTATAAAGATTGAATCGAGTGAAGCAGGATTTACGGGGAGAGGTGATTTATTACATAAACTGAGACACCTGCTTACAAGTGAGAAGCTTTCGAGTGCTTTTTCAGGACTTCCTCATCCTGTTCTCTGGGTGACAACACATGATGAGCTATGCAGATTATGGGCTGAGGATAAAGGTCTCCTTGAAGAACTGGTCTGGGTTTGGTATCAGGCATGTGAACAAGAGATTTCTGTCCTTGTTTCCTCCCTTTCCTACTCCAAAGATTTTGATGCTCTGATATCTTTAACTCTTCCTAGCTGCAGTGAGCTTCCTAGCAATTCTTCCTAGCTGCACTTATAAAAAACAAGTGTAACCATAAACAATTAAGAAAAATTGCTCCAAATCTGCATCTCTAAACTTCTAAATCTCATGGGTTCTCTAGGATAATCAGCAGTTCATAGAGCCGAGTCTCATGTGCTGTTCTGGCTGTGATTGCATGACTGTAATAGCTCACTAGCACTTTCTTTATGACCCTCCCCATAGACCATAGCTTTACTTCCTACCCTTCCACTGTTGCAGTTTGTGATACTTTTGCTGCTCTGCAGGAGTTTTGCTTTTACTGCAGTCGCTTGCTGTAGATACAGAAATGCGTCTGAAATTGCCAGTGCTCAAGACCTATAACAAAGCCATTTGCAGCCACCCTTATAGCAATCAAAATCAATAAGGATGGTCATGGGCAAGCTGAGAAATTCTGTATTTTGACAAATACTTGCTATGCAATCAGGATTAAGTACTTTCAAGCAAATTTGATCTTTCGATTTTTATGATTTTGCAATCATCATCAGAAAAATAGAGAGAATTAATTAATGAATACTTCCAGGTACATGTGAGATTTTAGGAAGATGCCCTTCAAATTTAAATCTTTGGAAGTCATTGCAAGACTTCTCAAATAATTCAGGGAAATACTTGCTTCACTGCACTGAAATCAACATCCTTGATAACTGTCACTTTAAAGTATATCAGCACAGAGGAAGAAAAGGGAGATCAGCTCTAACCTGTGAGCCATTAACAGTTTAAGCTTTGTAAGGATTTTGCTGCTTAGGTAACATTTGCTACAAAAGCATTGCCACTTGGAAATTTGGAGCGGTCACCCACTGGTGGTTTTACAGAGGCAAATTTTCAGGCAACCAGTGTACCCTCCATGATATAAGCAGCACATCTCTCTAGGTATGTGTTTGCTTTGGATTTTTACATGGTTGTCGATGAAGCAATTTACTTAGACAAGAAAATGTCACTTTAAACAAACAAAAAAGCTTAATTTGGGCAAACCTCAACAATGTACTATGAGACAAAAATGGGCAGAGATGATGCATCAAAAATGAGACAATTATTGGAAATCATATTCTTTTTTAAAAAGGTAAGTTTTGAAGCTGGGGTAGGGACCCAGTACTTTTGAGGTACAGCAAAATGTCATCTCTGTAGGATATCAGACCTATGACATAACTCCCAAACATCATTGCTAGCCATTATGATTTATTTTTATTTCCTCCATTGTCAAAAAGGTACACTGATTATTGATTATTTTGTAGGACCTTAATGGCTCTCTGTGTACTGTGAAATAGTATCTTCATCAGAAAAGGAAACTGAGTTCTGATTTCCAGTCTACCTTTTTATGTTTTTTTTGTATGTAAACTTTTCTACCAAGGGTGCTCAGATCTGGCAGGGTATAGAACCTCTTGTGATGCTTATGTCTTCATTAAGCACCTTTAGGAGCTTTGCAACTAAGGAGTTTATAAGATTCAACTTTCTCAATACAAGTAGATTCCCCTGCGTCCCTCTGCTGGTGTGCTTCTCATGAGTAAGTAGCAAAATGTACGCAGTTTTATTAGCTATCAGCTTTTTATTAGCTATCAGCTTTTTTTATTAGCTATCAATTTTTGTTAGCTATCAACTGAGATATTGATAAATTTTCCATCACAAACTCTGATTCAATGACAAGCTTCTATTTGCTGTAGATCCAGATTTCTGGAAACCTCCCTTGAATCTTTTATCTTAACCCAATATGTTTCTGTGGACCTAGTTCCTGTTCTTTGATTAAAGCAACACTTACTACTCTTCTGTAAGTTTTGCTGCAAATAGGAGTGTAAAAAAGGCCATTAAAAATTCTGTTGGTCTTATGTATGACATATGCTTGGCAAAAAAATAGACGTTAGGCAAAATGTATATTCATAGAATCAAATGAATATTCCATGCAATTAAATTAATTTCTTTTTTTTTAAGGGATCCTAAGAAAATAATTTCATTTACTTTCATAGTACTTTTCCTATACTTCACTGAGGGTAATGATTGCTTTTCTTTAACAAGTGATTCTATAATTTCCTAATTTACAAAACATGATTGAAATGTTAGATACAATCATTACTCTTGCGTACTCTTATTAAAAAAGGAGGGAAGAAAAGTTATTTTTAAGTACATAACCTTTCCAATAAAATGCAGTAGCTGCCAAAACTTGCAATTTAAAAAAAAGAATTAAAAATCCTCTATATTAACAATCATGCAATGTTAAAATATGAATTGTAGCATCATTTAGAAACTGTAAGGTGGTTTAGTTGAATTAATTTTGAATCCATACAGTGTGATTTAAACTTTAGAAGTTTGTAGAAACTAAAGAATTAAATAAAGGATTAGGATTTTGTGAGGCATCGCTGCCTGTGGCAGAGGAATTGGAAGTAGATGATCTTAAGGGCCTTTCCAACCCTAACTATCCTATGATTCTGTGATGTATAATTGACATGTTTGCTCTTGGTTTTCTACAGCAGCATTTCCATACCCTCTGTGTTGAAAGCAAATTATTTTATCAGTAGGGTTTTTTTATCTTTTTCAGATGTACCTCTCAGTTGACTTCTAAGAAATGCTAGAATCCCCACTTCCCTGAAGGGGGGAAATAAAAATACACAACACAAAAAGACCCAAGAAGTGGTTCATTACTGAAGCTAAATTACAGGCAATAGGAAAACCCACCATAATTCACTTACATATGCAAAAAGTTTTGTTTTCACCACCTAAAATAATATTTTTAGTTTCCAGTTCTGCTATGCTCTGCAAAACCCACCAATTTTGTTCTCATCCGTTTTTATAGAAATGCTTTACATCAAGACTCTTGTTTATAGAAATCAGATTTTAGAGTAAATTGAAAGTGCATACTTGGATATGTGAGTTTGCTGTCCTTTTTGATCTTTTTTTCTTTGGCTTAGAACATTTTGTCTATGCTACAAATGTAAAATGAATTAAATCGTAAGTATACTAAGAACTCAGTTTGCTCTGACCAGGTCATTCCTGGTAAAGGAAGCAAAGCTTAACACTGGCTTAATTAAGATGAATTTTATCAATTTTTGAGTTTAATATAAATTTCATCTTAGTACTGAGAAAAAACCCACAGACTTCAGGGAAGACATGGATTTTGAAGGCAAAAATTAGTGGTCAGTTGGTTTAAATTAAGTATTAAATCTGTCCTAAAAAGTACTAACTGAAGGAAATTTTTGTTTTCCGTTATGGATGTAGGATGCTTAGAGGCTACAGATGATAATAGATGAGCCAGAGGATACAAAATGCCCTGCCTGTGAAAGATGGATCCACCCTGCATTTTTGTCTCTGGATTCAATCTTAATTCCACTCGTAATGCAAAAAGGGGGCTTAAGAAGTTGGATTTTGAATTTTTGCTTTAAAATATATAGAGAATCATAGAACAGTTAGGGCTGGAAAGGACCTTAAGATCACCTAGTTCCAAACCCCCTGCCATGGGCAGGGACACCCCACACTAAACCATGTCACCCAAGGCCTCATCCAACCTGGCCTTGAACACCGCAGGGATGGAGCATTCACAGCTTCCCTGGGCAACCCATTCCAGTGCCTCACCACCCTCTCAGTAAAGAATTTCTTCCTTAGATCCAATCTAAACTTCCCCTGTTTAAGTTTGAATCCGTTACCCCTTGTCCTGTCACTACAGTCCCTAATGAAGAGTCCATCCCCAGCATCCTTGTAGGCCCCCTTCAGATACTGGAAGGCTGCTATGAGGTCTCCACGCAGCCTTCTCCAGGCTGAACAGCCCCAACTTTCTCAGCCTGTCTTCATACAGGAGGTGCTCCAGTCCCCTGATCATCCTCGTGGCCCTCCTCTGGACTTGTTCCAACAGTTCCATGTCCTTTTTATGTTGAGGATGCCAGAACTGTACACAATACTCCAAGTGAGGTCTTATGAGAGCAGAATATATATCTCTATTTGGAACCTGGGGTTTGGTTCCACAGGGTTGTGCAATTGGCTCTGTACTGTTTTCTCTCACTTTTCTGCCTAATTACTTAGATTTCAAATGCAGCACATAGGGAATCTTGTAGGAAGATGCTTGCAGCCCTGTCTCAGAGTTCAGGTAGTGCATGTGCTAGGAAACCAAAGCCAGGAATTGGGGATTTTTTTAGTAATTGTTTTCCATTTTTTTGCATTCCAAAGCATAAGGTAGAAGAAGATTGTGAATGTTGTCATAAGGCTATTAAGAAATGCAGATGTATATGTTTATACATAGCAAATGTAAGATTAATCCAACTCAGACTCACTGTAATTAAAATTAATTTTGGCCTTCAGTTGCAGACCCTACGTTCAGTTATGCATAAGTAGGTTCTGACAGTGATTTTAGCTTGCCAATGTAATATGCATGAAGTCTAGCCCTTCCCAGAGAGTTATGTGGGGGAAAGTTTTACGACTTTTGGACTTATTTGTGCAAAAAGTTCATAAGGAAGTCGATTAACATGTAAATTCACAGTGCGTAAATTGGCCAGGACTACCGTTTGGTGAGGACATTCTTCCCAGGAGGACTAAGGGAATTAATGTTGAGTGTTAACGGGTTGGGAGTTTCCCTTTGAAAATTAATGCTATGCTGAAGAAAAGTAAGCAAAACTTGTTCTTTACCCATCATGCTAGTCTCTTTATTTCAAATACGATAGGAAGGGTTAGGGAAAGAGACGCTAACTTTTTTGCATTACCTTTGCAGGAAAGGTCAGGAAGGATGTAGTAATTTTGTTATTTAAAAACACTATACAAATTTTGAGGATGTCCACCTGACATTAGTAAATTTAAAGCACTTTGTCATCCTGTGTGAAGAGTTAGCCCAGGTGCCTGCCAGCCTGTGGCTTAGGATGTGGGTTTCTTTGGGCCGGCTACATCCAGAGGTAAGGGAAGCAGGCAGCATATGCAAAATGGGCAGCAGTTTGGAGCTGCCTGTAGTTGTGCTGTGATCTCGCATACATTCAGGATGTGTGACCTCTGTTGCTTCCTCTTGTGACATGACAACTCAACATTTTCATGTTCAGTGTCAGTGATATTGATGGCCAAAAATGGATTCTCCAGACCAGGTTATGAGAGAAAGTGTAAAGCCTTGGTTTTGAAGCATTTCAAGAGGCCTTTCATAACATTTTGTCTTATGAGTACAAACTTATTAATGGTTTGATGCACTTTCTATTTTCTTTCACATGTGAGGTAGTTGTCTCTGAACAGTCTCATATTAAGTCTTTAGTAGCAATTATCATGTTACAAATAGAATATGCTTATTAAAATGCTTCAAATAATGTTGCCTAAAATTTAGTGAAATTTTTAGTGAAACTTTTCCAGAATATAGGACAAAATTTTTAGTAGGCATCTAGTCACTTGCCATTTCAGCACCTTGATATTTGATGGCAGTTTTATTCTGGCTACTCTGCCTCAGTGGTTACTTTTTACTTAAGTGGTTTGAAGTGAATTTAAATGTACTGAAGAAAAGACTGGTTTTTGTTGTGTCCCTGAATGTAAACCCTTAATGATTATAAGAAGTTTTAGAGCTTTTGTAGTGGCATTTTTAGGTTTTTTTCACCATATGCTATGTAATTGGTTTTGTGAACTAGGTGCTGATGAAAATGGTATAATTTCAGAATTTGTTTAAGGAGAAAAGGGAAGAGGGTTGAACTATGAAAGGAAGAGAGAAAAAAAAAAAAAAAAGAAAAAGATATTTTTTGCTTTACCTGAAAGTTATTATTTGAAAACCTTCATCATTGGAAGCAATGTGAGAACTGCTGTCTAATTGCCTTCTGAGAATGATATCCTAGTCCCAGTATTGGAGGTATCTTGGTGACAGGACTGTGGCCTGTATCTCTGGCTGGGACACAAAGGGCTTTCCAGTGACATTTGCCATTTCCTTTTCAAAACTACTAATTTTCTGCTGTATTTCCTGGGAGTGTGGCACAGACTCCATTGTCTTATGCCTAGTTGTATCATTACATGAAAATCTTGTTAGAACTCATTTAGTTTAGTGAGGAGAAATCTGCAAATGAACATACGTGACTCCACGTGGGTTTTCCTTTGCAAATGTTACATTGTAAAGTGAAATAAACTTTTAGAATAATCTTAGAAGTTTTCAGAAAGCTGAAAAAGAGCTTCCTACTCTGAGTAAGGACCAAGCACACACAAATGGTCTTCAGTGCCTGTTTGCTTGGGGTGTTCTTCACGGGGGACTTTTAAGACAGGTTTCATAAGAACTTCACCCCTGAATCTTATTTGCTGTAAAGCTTTATGGTGGTGCCCATTCCTCCCTGGTACTCCATCAGAAGAGTGGGTTGTGTTTGTGTTTCCTCTGGTGATTATAGGCATTTACACTCCATATTGAATATCTGTTCTTTTTGGCTTTGGTCAACAAGTTGGGATAGTTCTTTTACAACTTTTTGCAGTGCCAGGCAGGGGAACAAGGTGCTTATGTATTGTAAACTTAAAATGATCTAGTATTTTGTGCCAAGGCTTACTTTGCTAGGGCTTGTTGCTTTCTTGCATGAAGCTTTTCAACTCTAGCACATGAAAGCCTCCCAGATATCCTAAACACCCTGAATCTCTGCAGAGATGCTAATGAAACAGTAGTTAAGAGATTAAAGGCCTTTGGAGTGTACAAGCTGGATGAAAACCAAGTCAAGAGGGGAGCTAAACAGTCCCCTTGTATCCTTATCTCACCTGTTTTTTTTTATTTTTTTGCTACTTGTAAAGGTATTTGTGGTATTTGCAGTTCATGTGTGCTTCACTCCTGATGAGCACAAGAAACCACGATAGTAATTACAAAAGTTCACTAATTGAGTTTTTTCTCCTCCCTGTATTAAGTTTAGTAGTTTTAACAATGTCTAATGATGATTTCTGTGATTCTACATTTTCTCTATTTTAAAACCATTTTAAGATTAAAAAAACATTTAAAACCAGATCTAGATAAATGCCACTTTTCCAATTTCTCCAAATTCTAGACATTTGATGTCTAGGTATGACCACAGCAAGTTAATATATTTTTCAATACTTCTTGACTTACGTATTCATGAATTAAAGTCATAGTGGTAGTTATATTCTGTAAAACATGAGTTGGCATATTTTCAGACATGGTATATTTATCTAGTCATAGAAAGTCATCCATCTGAGTTTGCAGACACTGAAATCAGTTGTATCTTAAGTGACATCCTTAAGGGATACTGTCAATGTTTAGAGTAGCTGGTGTGTAAGTTTAGAAAAAAAAATCCTAAATTGGAAAAGGAACTTAAAAACATAAGAAGGATGTGTTTGGAAGAAATAGGAAGTGGAGGAAGAATTTGTTAGAATTATTACTATGTCAGCTAAACCCCAGCATAATCAGCTTCATTATTTACCCCAGCATAATGTGTAGTGATTCTTTTTCTAAACTTATTTATGAAAGCTCTAACTGATGATTCAAAACATTCTTTTACTGCATCTAAAATGGCACTGAAATTTCATGGGTTCCCTGCATTCAACATGATAATCCATGCCAATCTGTTCTTTAGGGTATCAGTCCTTACTGTGTTGCTGTTCCAGCAATTCAAATATAGAAATGTGATAGAAATACATGGATGTGATTGCATGTTAATTGTGCTTGAGCATTAACCATTCTTGCCAGCAGTACTCTTGTCATTTTTAGTTGCTGAACAGGCATCTGAAGTTATTTAACCATATTTCCTATATAGTGTTTTCCGAAGCAAAGTACCTCTGTTTATTTTATTATACAGAGAAATTCAGAATTAAAATCACATGTAAGGACAGTAAAGAGTAGATGTTTAACTTGCCCTGCTTATGGCTTTGGAAGAAATGATGAAAAAATCATTTCCATGAAACTGTGGATAAGGTAGGGCATGTGGTTTCAAGCTTGGGCAGCTCGTGTTAAAAATAAAATCACAACACGTACGTTATGTCACTCACTGTTACCTGATTCTTTTTCAAGGTAAGTTATTTATGCGTAGTTAGAACAGAGAGCTTTGTATTTTCAGAAAAATTATATGCTAATTGCTTCTGCAGTTTGTGATGACACTTTGGCAAGTTAAAAGTAACATCCAAAGTCAATTTGAAATCTAAATCATGTAAGAGACCTAAAAGACACCATCAGGATTTTACTGTTTGTAGACATCTGTGATATATTAAGTGTATTGTTTTTCATTTGTGAACATGAAAAGATAAGTGTTAGTGATATCTATATGAATTCTTATGTATTCATCATGCATTATGCAATGTTTGTCATTCATATTGGTTAAAATGGCTGTCAAAATGCAAATGCTTAAAAACTTATTGCATTAATTAGGGCATGTTATTTGAAATATCTTTGAAGTATTTAATGTTTCAACATGCTATTAGTTTTTGGCTTTTTATGTGTTGTGTTTTTTGTTGTTTTGGTGGTTATTTTTGCTAAGTGTAGAAGCTCAAACTATATCAGACTAATTGAGTGAGATTTATTCTGAAGCAAGGGTAATGATAGATACAGTAGCAGATCCTGATAATTTGGTGGGTGGACTCATGTGAACTGCATGGGGTTTAATCTAAATATTCCTGTTTGGCTTTTGGGAATAGCGGGGTGCTGTGAAAACAGTGACAGGAATGATTCCAAATCAAACATAGTTTCTTTTTATTCTCTTACTGTGCAATTTATGAAATAAAATGTCAAAAGGTGCTTGGTCACTGCTAACATGGAATGTTAAGGTCTTTAATCTCACAAAAAAGCTATCAAAGTCAAAATCCAGATCATGTACTGTAGAAGTCTAAAATCCTTTGTAGTTTGTGCAGCCTAGTGACCTAGTTATACCACTGTAACATTGACCCTACATTTGGTCAACTGAGTTGCTGTCTGGACTCCAGTGATGGTATCAACGGAACCTGTTGATGTTTTTCAGAGCATTTAATCCCATGTGCATGATAGGCCCTGTTAGGAAAATGAGGTAAGGTAAATTACTACTGAGAGCAGTGTTTTTTGAACCGTGAGTCAATGGAATAGTGCAATACAGGGAAGCAGCAGTAGGTTCTTTATCTGACTAATCATTGTAGTAAAAAACTGAGTGAGTCTTTAAAGAGCAGAGCTCAACAAAATGACACCTGAGACTAAGAGTTGACCCACTTCCATCAGCCTGTGAATTTTTCCCTTTGCCTTTTTTCAGGAAAGCTTTCTGGTCTTTATGTCTTACCAGTGTTGCCTCAAAAGGGGGGAGGGTAAGTATGAAGGCCACAAACCTATAGTGTGGGGTTTTTTTGGTTTCAGAGGAAAGGATTTGGAAAAGTCCCATTTCTCTTTGTACTACTGAGACACTTTGTTTCCAGGATTCTTGTGGAAAATCTGCATGTGCAGTGGTCACCAAAAGATTTCTAGTTGGGCTCATGTAGCCAAGAGCTCTTGGGTATTTACAAGAACAGTTAGGGCACAGTTAAAGTTGATGTGGAGTTAGCGCCTTTCACATTCCTCCCTCCTGAGATTATTGATAACAGATTGGAGAATGCTCATCTTTAAGCATTTCTTTGGGTTTTGTTTGTGGGAATTTTCTGAGTTGAGGGTTTTTTTCTGATAAATATGAGTACATTCAATAGCAATTATTCCAGGAGTCTTCAGAATATGAAGACATACGAACCTGACTTCATCTTTTGATGAAATAATATTATTATTAATGAAATAATATTATTATTAATTGATACACATCAAACACTTCCTCTAAATTGGTTCCTCTAGGACAAAACGACCACTGAAAAATTTAGGTACTGCCATCAATTTTTAGGTATTTTTTCACTTGAATACATACAGATTAGTGGTTAATTTTCTAGTTAACTTTCACTAGTAATTCTTTGGCAAGTTTGCTATTGATCCTGGTAATGGAACTGTGGACAAAGATAGTTCTTGTTAACAGTTGGAGGCCAAGCAGCTCGTGATTCAAGTTCTCTGTGTGAGGAATTGCAGTCATCTTGAGGTGTAGCCAAAACTTTTTTTAAGTGCATTCGGGTATTTAAAACAACAATAGTGGGAACCAAGAGTTAGAACAAGAAAAGCAGACAGGTACCCAGCTCCCTGAGCTGAAAGACAGGGATAGGAAGCAGAATGAAGCCCCCATAATCCAAGGGGAATTGATCAGTGATCTGCTACTCCACTTAGATGTGCACAGGTCTGTTGGGACAGATGGAATCTGCACAAGGCTACTGCGGGAGCTGGTGGAACTGCTTACTGAGCCACTTTCCATCGTATATAAGCAGTCCTGACTCAACAGGGAGGTCTTAGTTGACTGGAGGTTAGCAGATGGGATGCTAATCTTACAATAAGAGTCAGAAGGAGGATCTGGGGAACTACAGGCTTGTCAGTCTGACCTCTGTGCTGGGGAGGGTTGTGGAGCAGCTCATCTTGAGTGTCAGAACATGTCACGTACAGGTTGCAGTGAGGTAGGGTTTGATCTCTTTTCCCAAGTAACAAGTGATAGTACAGGAAGAAATAGCCTCAAGTTGTGCCAGGGGAGGTTTAGATTGGATATTAGGGAAAATTTCTTCACCAAAAGAGTTGTCAAGCATTGGAAGAGGCTGCCCAGGTGGCATTTAGGGACATGGTTTAGTGGTGAGCTTGGCAGTGCCAATTTAGCAGTTGTACTTAAAAGTCTTTTCCAACCTAAATGATTCTATGATTTTAAATTATGTCAACAAGAGGATAGCAGCAACTTTGCTAGTATCTCACAAGTTAATGATATCAAGACATAGAATGGTTTCAGAGTTACAAGAAAATTCCTCTAAATGGAGGCTGCAGTCAAATATAGATATTCATATAGAGTAGGTGGTTTCAATGTGCACGTCACTGGAAAGATACTTTACAGTATTCTGTCTTTGACAAGCCCATAGAAGAATGATGTTATTTTCAATGCTGAGTGTGGGAGGTTGTCTGTTTTCTGATAGTGTTAAAGCCTGTATTTTTTGACAGAGACCTGTTTACTTTTATAAGCACCTCATTTTCCTACAAACCCATTTGAGCTTCCCTTGCTTGGACAGCATCTCAATCAGGTTCTTAAAAGAGAAACCCTAAACCCCTGGTTCCCTTCCCACCCAAACAACAGCAGAAAAACTCTTGGTTTCACTTGGTAAAATGCCTGTGAATGCTAATAGCTCAAATCTGGACACTGCTTTCTGATAGCATGGGTTCTGTAATGTTGCATAATGCACTTTTTATTCACCCCTGCTTGAGATTCTATTTCCTTGGCCAAATTTAGAGAGAGACAGAGAAAGGATGCAATGAATTGTCTGCAAAACTTACTGACAGGAATGAGGAGCTGGGGAACCTGGGGAACTGGGTCTTTATTTTCCCTTTTTTCCTCCAAGGTATGATACCCATTTACTCTTGTGCTGTCTAATTCAAGTCCATTTGAATACTTGCATCCAATTGAAGGTTAAGCAAATAGTTTTCTACAGAAGAGGGGGACCTCCTTGTATAATGTGAAAATCTTTCTGCCACCATAACATTGACTTTGCAAGCTGCAGTTTACATGCACAAGCTATTCACACACATTCAGGACGTTTTCTTGGCTTTTGCTAACGACCGTAAAGTCAATGAAATTAGAGAATAAATGATTCGTTGTAAATATTTAGTGAACTGTGACTAAGCACCTTTTAATAGAAAGTGTCAGTGTTTTAATTCCAGAGGCTAGACTGTTTATGAATAGTTCATTTTATAGGGCTCTTTGTCATGCTCACAGGATATTTACAGCAAATCTTTTTTTAATGTTTTATTTTTCTTTTTTTAATTAAGAAAACTCAAAACTCATGAGAATTTCCTGAATGTACAAAGAAGGCTCATGATTGCACAGTGTGTCACTGGAAACAACTTTCCCTGCAGTTTGTATTTCCTTCTATCTTGATGGACTGGGGTTTCAACACCATACCTACCTTTGTGGTTAATGCCTTTGTTGGAAAGGAGAGGGAAAAGACGAGAGGAAAACATTCGTGTAGTTCTAGAAACCTATTTATACTCCCTACTTTTCTGTAAATGTCCAAACAGATGCCAGAGAAAGTTCCTACCAGTCCGGATATGCAAGTCATTATTTATAAAATACAGAATCTTTATTTTAGTTGAAAAAAAACCACAACAAAACACAAAAAAGCCCCAAACAAGGAAACAAATAACTAAAAACCAAACTAAAAACCTCCCCCCAAAAACACCCACCAGCTCTTTAATAGTATTTTTGTTGTTTCGTTTTTAAGCATTACCTGCTGCTCCCTGTCAAAGTGATGGAAGAACAGTGACCATTAGATGATGATTAAGCTTCTGGGGAAGAAAAGGGAGGAAACCCCTCATACATGGAAGTGATTTTTCCATCCAGCTTTGTGCAATTTTGTGTTTTACTCTGTCAGGCATTGATGAGCAAATTTAGTCTCCTTAAATCCTTCTTAAGCTGAGGTTTAGGAAGGCCCTCAGTTGCAGAGTCCTGGAAAGACTGCTGTACTGAAATCTGACAGACGTTTAAAGCCAATAAGGGATTTGGTGTTTTCTAGGCATCAGGCAAAAAGCTCTTGAGAATTGTAAAAAAAGTACTTGTCTCTTATCTGGAAGAGGGGGGAGGCGCCAGGAGCCCAAGCTGTGCTTCATTGAAGAGGGCGGCAAGGACTCCCTTTAATACATAAAATCTCTATCTCCAGGGACTTTTCCTAAATAAGAGTCACTCTTATATAAGCATCATTATTAAAGTAGTTAGCAGAATTTAGAAGGTCAATACTTAAGTTTCTCTAATATTCAGTGTATTTTTCCTTAAAGGTGATATAAAGCATGCCTGCATGGTTAGGCACTGAGTTCCCTCAGCTGGATCTTCCCAAGCAGATTGGAGTCAGTGTAGTTTCATAGATAATTAAATAACACTGGAAATTTTAAAAAGTGTGAAAAGAGATTTTTCATTGTTCAGTGAATGTTCCCTATGTCACATTTTTTCATATAATATTTTTAAGTTATCTCCAGTTGATTTGGTGAGTCTCTTCTGATTAGTCAAAGACAAAATGAGAGTAAGGCAGTGGAGGCTATCAGGGAGATTTATTTGAATTCTATAAATGTTTTGAATTTTTAAGAAATGTTAAAATAGCACAGTTCTAGTGGGTCATGGCCAAATGTTTTTTGGAAGACTTTTTATTTTCTCCTTTTTAGATTGGCTAGTTAAGTCTGCAGCCATTTTTACTCTACCTAGTAATCTCCAGTTACATTATAAAGCTACAATTTTAAAAAGATGTATAAACCTGCAAAAATCAAGGCCAGCAATGTCACATATTCTTTTAATCCCATTTATAGCTTTTGTATGTCTTTGTTTGTTTTCTGAGAAAAAAATATTTATTTCAGTGAATGGAGAAATAGAGGTGTTAAGAATGTGGCTCTTGGGTGGGTTCCCCCCACTTCTTAGCATGGAGATGGTGGTGTGCATCTTCCCCCATATATAGTGGTAAAGACCACCTCTTCTCCAACAGGCTGCTGAATATCACTTCTGTTGCCATCCCTGGTAACCACACTAATTGCTTACATGGAAAAGGAATATTAGGAAAATATTAAGTGAAGCTAAAAATACATTAAATATGATATAGGAGCTGGAAATGGGGAAAGCCAGCACCTTCCACCAGCCAGATCTCTACGGACCACCAGCAAAGTGCTCTGGGGGCCACTGCGACCATGTAACCACATAACGTGCTTTGGAACATTTGCATGAAATATCACCTCCTGCTTTTTACCTTGACCTCAGAAGACTTCCCCAGCAAATGATAAACAATAAACTTACATAGTGTGCCCGAGAGACTTAGGTTCTAAATAAACTCTGTATGATGCCACACATTTTCGAGGAAGCAGAGCTTACCGTAGACCACACAAATCTCAGCCGCAAGCACCATTGCTTGTGTTTTGAGTGATGCCAAGCTGGAACTCTTAAGAAGCAATGACTGTGCCTGGGTACAGAAGCACAGTCAGGGTGGTTTTTCAAAGGAAAAATGTCTTGTGGCTGCCCCCTCCGTAGCACCCGGGGTACCAAGAGCGTGGCTCTTGGTCTCACTTCTCCAGCTCCAAAACTGAAAGGAAGGAAATGAGAAGTGTTCAATAACGGCAGCACGAAGTGAGACGTTAATTACTCTCCTCTAACAGATCATTCTGATACCAAAAATTGCATTTTCTTTTGCGTCTCTAGTGATTCAGTGAAACCACAGCTTTTCTTGGAGATTTTGGTCTTTTCCTGAGTCCAACCATTGCTTCCTCAGCTCCTAAGATGGAAGAGAAACATAAAGATGGGATGCTGAATCCCATTCCCTCAAGCATGGCAATTCCTGACTTCTTTCTATAAGGATTAATTCTTTTTAAAAACTGCATGCAACCAAGCATATGTCAGTATTGGTTAGGAAGCTGCACAGGTACTTAATTTCTTCAAGAAATTTTTCATCTTCAATCATTGAAATGTGCTATAAATAAGTGGGAGAATTCATTGGAATGACTTTTGGACTCTGATATGCTTCTTTGTATTTTGGTAGCTTATCCGTTTTGATAAATAAGGTAATTAGGATTTTACCTGGTATCATTTCACATTATGTTCTGCAGATACGGATGAGAAAGCAAAGTACAGCAACCACGATTTTCTTCATTACCTCATGATAATGATTTTCTGGATTAACTCATGTACTGGGCATAATGCTGGGTGGACTCTATATAAAAAATAAAAAATAATA
Source organism: Psittacula echo (assembly GCF_963264785.1). Taxonomy (NCBI): domain Eukaryota; kingdom Metazoa; phylum Chordata; class Aves; order Psittaciformes; family Psittacidae; genus Psittacula; species Psittacula echo. The sequence goes on from NC_137738.1 coordinate 103,929,729, forward strand.
ATTCCTTTTTAAATTCTTGTATTTGATTACTGGTTTTGTCCCTACTTCAGCACCTGAAATTTGTAAATTGAAAATAAAATTTCATATTAAGATATTAATTCAGTCCAACTATAATTTTGTAGTATTTTCTCTCCAAATTACCAGTCATTCAAATCTCAATACTTGTCAATAAATAGTAAGCCATGCACATTTTGCCTGAATAAGCACAGCTCGTGTTTGTCTATTTTTTCAGTAGGAAAGGTCAGAAAACCACAATTTTATTTTATTTTATTTTTAAAGAAAGGGAGATCTGAACGGATACCAAATTGTCCTTTACACTGACCCCTTTTGGACTACCATCAATACAGTGAAATAATTAACGGTGCATTTATTTCACATGATATTCTGTTGAGCCCTGCAAGAGTGATATTTGTCCCCTTTTTTGTCTTTTATTCTTAGCTCATAGCTTGGACATGCACTATAACTTTGGATCCTTCTTTTTAGTGTTCTTGTATTATTATTATTAAACAGACAGTCCGTATTTGATACTTGTAATTTTGCTTCTGGCCTTTGCAAACTAAATATTTTTCATAATTTTGAAAATTCAATTTTTGAGTGAAGACTTCGAAGCGCTTATGCTTCAACCCTAATTTGCCTAGGAGAAAATCTCTCTGAACTGCGGATATTTGTATCTTCTGTTTCCTACTTTTAACTGAGCCACATTTATTGAAAAAAAAGAGCAATTTCTTTTTGAGACATCTAAGAAAGCTGCTTCTTATTTCCTTTTGATCATTACTGCACTCAAAGTAATCATTTAATAATTTTAGTGCACATGGGAGTCTGTGTAAGCCTATTGCTTCTGTGTACACCCCCATCCTGAAGTCTTGTGAGGAACCTGGTGTTAAAGAAGAAAGGGTAACTATCTATGCCTCCACTTGGACATATGAGAAAATAGAGCTTTGATCTATAGATTATGTATACAGGACTATCTTTGCCAGTATTTTCACCTTTTGTTTTTTGTTTGGTTTTAGTTCGGTTTGTTTTTTTAATCCCATATCTTTCAATAAACAATACATTGTGTCAGTAATAAAATAAGAAAACTTATGTTTTTAGTGAGGCATTAAGTGTCAAAGTGATGATTTAGTATCTGTGCTCACTATAGGATAACTGCTAGAGAGCACATTTCGGATAAAATGAAAAACTAAAGTGTAATTAGCAGACACGGATGTGGTCATCTTCCAAAGTCCTTGCTTTTGTTTTTGTAGCAAGTAGATCAAGACTAGGGTGACTGTAAAACATCAATATTTTACAAAACTCTTCTTTTCTCGTTCCAAAAATTCTGCCAAATTGCACTTAAATGAAGTCTTCTGAGGAAAAAGCCTGTAAGAGTTCTTTACTATAAATACATTTTTGTGATTTTAAGAAGAATGGGGTATTTATAATGGATTGAAGCAGAGCTTCTCTGCTCTGTGTTATCTTTATAATGTTTGCCATAAAGTGCTTCCAGGCGACATCTTGACTTCTGTAATTTTTTTCTTCCTTTTCGTTGGTGCCTGGAACAGATTATTGTGGGTTATAACATTTTAAAACATCTAAGTAATCCATTTGAAAGCAGGAAAAAGCGCACGCCATTGATATGAAATTGCACTGACTTTCCAGAAAAAGATTTTATCACAGAACTTCCAGTTTCTTACTTTAGGGAGAAGGTTGAATGTTTTCATTTCTGAAATAAAATACTCTTTTAAAGCATTGTCTTTTTTATTGAAATCAAGGTATCTTATGACAGAATTTTACTTTCAGAAAAAATGAGAGTATTGGTGTGTTCAGTGCATTCTGAAGTTAAACTTCAATTAAACTTGACTGTTCAAAGGAATTATTCTGTATTTTAATCATTGTGCATGCATATCTCCTTCTTTGTGGATATATTTTATTTGTGCCTAGTGGGGAAATAATTTCTGTCTCTATTTTTCACTCACAGGTTCAGTGATAACACAGAGTAACTACTCTAACAGTTTGGGGTGGATTTGATTTTTGGTAATTGGTAGGTTGTGATGCTTCATTAGTTGTAAAAGGCATGAACTGCCATCACCCTGAGTTGTCAACTGTAAGAGCACAGATTTCCAAGCTATGATCTGTGGACCACTGATGATCCAAAAGTCAAATTTTACAGCAGGTTTTTTTTAATGGATATAATATTAAAAAAAAAAATAATCTAGAAATGCTGCAAATATTAATTTCATAGTTAAGTTTTACAGTGCTTATGAGAAATGCTGACATTTGTAATGTCTTTTGGTCTGAAATATTTCCATGTTTTTGAGATAGGTCATGTTTTTTGACATCTGTTTATATTTCTACCTATTATCACAGTGAGTACTGTAACATCTCTCTGGCACAAGTACTGCAAAGATGAATAATGAGAATAGATGCATAGGTGGACTTTTCATATAATTTTGTTTTCCTATTAAAATTAGATCTAATTTGCTAATTTACTATTAAAATAAATCTAATTTGAAAAGCCTGATTTGTCAGTAGAGCCCTATACCACACCGCAGTGGGAGCATAGAGGGATATCTTGTCTTTTTTCACCCACAGACCAGCTGTGGACAAGTTGCTTCTCTCCTCCAGGCATTGACTTCAGGAAAGGTAGTAAAGTAAAAAATAAACAACATCACAAAATGTGTAAACACCTGATACGGAAGGTTGTTATTTGAGAATTGGATATAATTATCATAATTTAATACCCAAAGATCTCATTCATAAAGCAGTGATATGACTTTAAAATAATGAAAAACGGTCTTGACATTTTGAAGAATATAAAAAGAATATTATTTCTCTAAAAATTAGCATAAAGCATTCATCTTCGTATTTTGTATCTTGTGGATTAGTTTAAATTGCCTTGTGGTTTTAATCCAGATTTCAAATAGCTAGGGATTTCCACATTTGGTTAACACTTATAACGTATATATACAGTGAAATGATGTTTTGACTTCCTGCTCTCCTCATCACTTTTTCGCCCTGTCCTCTGGAGAGCAGACTGAAAATTCATCTCTCTTGGCTTTGTTAAATTCCATTTGTGTTTGGGTATATTGTTGAGATGAACTTTTTCCTAGAACAGAAATGACTGATCATAGTCCAGTCTGCATAGCCTAGAAAGACAGTTGTCTCATTTATTTCCTGAAAAACTGACACCCTTTGTGAATGAGCAAATGGAACATATTATGTTATACAACTGGAACAAATTATATCTTTTTCCTTTGCTAGTCATAAGGATTTGTAAAATTAATTTATGTTTAAAGACACTTAGCTGTTAGAATTTGGTGTATTCTGATTAGTACACAATGGTACTGAAATGGGGTCTTGCCGCAGCTTTGTGTTGGGATAAATCTGCTGATTTTCAGCAGTTAGAAGTGTTTACTACAGTCTAAGAGGAAAAAAAAAGGAAACCCTAGACAAACCAGGGTGAAATCTGTTTGGTTTTCATTAATAAATAGGACTTTTTAAAGCACCTATGTTACAAGTCTGCCCATATTCTAGCATTTATTTATTTTACAAAATCACATTCATTCTCAGCCAATGGGTATTGTACTTACAGCAGTTTACAAAGAGTAACCAAGCTAGTTCAGTGGAACCATATGTAGAAAGATTATTCTGCAGAGCTTTTAGAAAAACTCAGAAAATTAGGTTTTGATGGAATGTAGACATACTCACCCTGAAAGATGCGTATCTATAAATAGTTTGTTGGAGGTAAATCTGCATAGCATCTTGCATCAAAATTGACAATGTTTTGCATATTGACAGTTCCTAAAGTAATAGACCATGGGGGAGGAAAAATATTTTTAAAACAGTTCAGTCAAATGCATTTCCTAAGCTGTGTTTTTATATACATGAATTCATTTTTCATGTCTTAACTATACCCATAAAAGTTTAAGTACAGACAATCTTACACCACTTTCTGCTTGAAATCGGACTTTAATTTACATATTTATTCTTCCAATAATAAAATATACAGTATTCTGCTTTGATTTTATGTACGATATTGCTCATGAAGAGAAGTAATGGCAACTGTGGGGAGTTCCTTACTGAGGAGTGGAAGAAAGTAAGTGCCATTTCTGTCTCCAGAATGACAAGAAGGAGGATCTGGGTCATCTTCACCTTGATCCCTGGGCAGATCATCCTAGAAACCATTTCTGAGCCCGTTAAGGTGATCTGGAGTTGTGAGGAGACATTTACAAAGGGGGAAATCATATGTGACCAACCTGATACCCTTCTGTGATGAAATGACTGGTACAGTGTAAGAGGTAAGAGCAGTGAATGCTGTTTCCTTCTTTTTAGCAAGGCTTTTGACACTATCTCCTGTAACGTCCTGATATCCAACCTGATGAAATAAATAAATGGATGGGCAGTGAGGCAGGCTGAAAACTGCTGAAGGGTGGGGTTTAAAAGGTGGATGCCAGCAACATGAAGTCCATCTGGGAGCCAGTTATTGGTGGTATACCCTTGGGATTGATCCTGGGGTCAGTATTGTGTAATGTCTTCATTAGTGATCTGGATGATGGAACACAGTGCACCCACAGAAAGTTTGTTGATGATGCAAAACTGGGAGGAGTGATTGATAGATCAGGTGGGTGTGCTGCTGTTCAGAGGGACCACAGGAGGCTGGAAGAATGGGCCAACAGGAACATCATGAAGTTCCATAAAGGGAAATCCCAAGTTGTGCCCCTGGGGCGGAATAAACCCAGCCACCAAGGCTGACCATCTGGAAAAAAGGTTTGCAGAGAAGGCCTTGGTGGGTCCTGGTGGACACCAACTTGGGCATGTGCCAGCTATGTGCTTTGTGATAGCATCCTGAGCTGCATTAGGCAGGATGTTGCTGGCAGGTGGTGAAGGTGATCCTTCTCCTCTGCTCAACACTAGTGAGACCCATCTGGATTGCTGGGTCTGCTGCTGGACTCCCCAGTACATGAGAGGCATGGACATACTGCAGCAAGCCAATGAAGGGCTACTGAGATGATTAGGAAATTAGAGTATCTCTCACACAAGGAGAGGCTTGAGAGAGCTGGGACAGTTCAGCTTAGAGAACAGAAGGCTTAGGGAGATGTTTATAAATACCTGATGGGAGGGGGTAAAGAAGATAAAGGCTTTTTTTCACTGATGGGCACGGATAGGACAAGAAGCAGTGAGCACAGAACGAAACAGGAAATGCCATTTGAACATAAGCAAAAATTTTTTTACTGTGAGGGTGGTTAAATGTGTGGGAACAGACGTGCAGAGAGGTTGTGGAGTGTCCATCCTTGGAGAAACTGGACGCAGCCCTGTTTGAGCAGGGGAACTGGACTAGGTATCTTCACATATCCCTTCTAGCCTTACCTTTTCTGTGACTCATGGAGTAGCAGTGGTACAATGGTATTTTCTTTTTTCCCCTTCCCTCCTACTCTCCCTCCCTTTTCTGTCCTGTGGGACAGTAATTTTCCAGGTATGAATATGAAATTAGTAAGGCAGAAATTGGACACAAATTTCTTACTGCATATATTACAGTGTTGTAGTTCCAAACTGTGCTGTTATACTAACAAAATTTGCCCTTTCTAAATGGAAAATTTTGGGTGTTTTTTGGTTTCAGCAAGTTATTGGAACATTCAAGTTCTGCTTAAGAACATGATTCAGAAGGTTCATGTTTAAACAAAACACTTTATTTAGTCAAGGCTGAATGACCTCCCATGGAGATGGGAGACTTCAGCATCTCTGAAATGCATTCCCTGAGGATTTTGTGTTATTCTTGATTTACGGGAGTGTCCCTGAGGACAGGGTTTGTCTTTATGTGAGAAGAATTGGACTTTTCATTTGGCAAGATGTTAGACATTGTTAATCCTGCTGTCAGGCAGACCTTACCATTTAAAAACTCATGGTGTAAACAAGCTACTTCTATTTTCAGGTAAACAAAGTCACTCTTAGAAAGGTCTTGCCTTGTTTAGATCTTACCTTGTTTAGATCTTTCCTCTGTGGTACAATGAACGGGACTGATGCATTTGGATGTTTCCACCATAGTAACTAAGAAGTATCTGTAGTTAAGACCATTAAGTAAGCATTAACACATTTTCAATAAACTCAAAATAATTATTTAGTATAAATTTTCTTCCTCATTGTAGAATTTTAATAATTATAAGCAATAGTGAAGCTTATTTCAGACTGCAGATACAGAGTTCCAACAACAGTCTGTTAGCTGCGGGTGACATACCATTTTCGAATGCGATCTTATTTTAAAGTATTTTAAGTCACATAATCAAGATTTCTCTTTGTGTAGTTTTTTAACATCACCAGACCCCCCAGTTCCTGGTTAAGCTTAGTTTTCCTTGATTCCAGCAGTTAAATTTCTGTGCCTTCTGAAATAATTACGGAGGGTTATAGCTCTTGTTTTCAGATGTTTTTCGTTGAATTTGCTCTCAATGTTCCTTTTCTAAATTTTATCCCTTCTATTGTCACTGTGTACCTTTGAATAATTAAACGGTATTATGTAATGTTGCTCTTCTTGTTATTTATGCTTTTCCAATATTTGCAGACATCATCGCGGCTTAATTTTATACTGAAAGATAAAAAAAACCCAACCCAACAAAAAGCATTTTGTAGCTGCTGTCTCAGTTTCTTCCTGTGCTTGCTTTTCTCACTGTCATGCACATTTTGGAAAAAAGCGTTTTTCTTAAGCTGAATTCCTTTCAGTAAAGATTCGATAGTTTAGTAAGCAGATTTTTAGAGTTAATATTACAGTATTTAAACAAGTGAAGAGAACAATTCCACTTGCAGAATAAGTAGATGGTAATTATTTTAATAATTTCCTATAGCTTCTCTTGACTTCACAGAAGTGGGAGAGTAGGGAGTTACTGTTGTTCACATTATCAGGGTAGTGAGATACATCCTCAGTTGTTAGACACAAAAACGTGACTAATTATCTAGCAAAGTGTAGGCCTAAGAAAGGAGAATGCATGGACTCCCTTCAGGAGTTAGAGAAGCTATCAGTAACACCTTAAAGCATTACAGAGGGACAGGAGATCATGGGATGGGACAGACATATATAAATGAGCTGGTAGAGCAAACAATATGGAAGAGATTTTTAAGTCAATACCGATTAACTCATCTTCATATGCAAAATAACATAGTGACTGTTAGCCAGTTAGATGTGTACTATATGGCCAGTTATCTATATATCTACTGATATATCTACTTCAATATACAAATTGCCTAGTCTGTGCAGCTGTGTATGTATGAGCAAGTCCTAGTTTTGTGTCATCAATGCTTATTTAAATATAAGCAGGGTTTGGGACCATTTTCAGTCTGTGGCAAGGGTGTTAAAAATGCTGGATGCTGAGTGGAATTAAGGTGCTGAATTTAGTGCCTGAAATGTAGGCACTTCATGCATCCATGTCTCTCCGTCAACTTCAGAAAATTTAGGTTTTTGTGTGTGTTGTTCTGAGACATATTTTGGCGATGTCCTAAAATGATCCATGTCATTTGACATAGACAGGAGGAAGTACCCAGATTTGAGGTGTGCTCTCAGGTTTTACAGTTTGCATATAATGTATCTAGAAGAACCTATGTAGACATTATGATTTCCAATGTCCTCTGGAGAGGACTGTGTGAAATTGGGAATTGTGACCCTGTTGTGTTCTCTATTGACTGTGGACAAAAGGCTGACCACATAGATTAGATAGGTTCATTTTAAAAAGCAGTGAGGTTCTCTGTTGGCTCTTGAATCTTCATATTAGAAAATGAGGCTATTCTGCTCTTCTCCTAAAGTTGCATCCTAAAGTGATCTTTGTAGCATGGGGCAGCTCAGTGAAGCTGAAGATAGAAGACCTCATTGTTTGTCCTTGGAGCTCTTAAGTTAGTGCAGAGAAGAGTGCCATCCTGGAGTAAACTGGACTCTCAACATATCCAGAGTTTACTTTTTTGGCTGTTCTTTCTATGAGAATGTAAAAAACCCTGTATACTTTGTCTTTATGTAATTTGGGACTTAAATTTGTTAGTACTTTTCTGTAATGGGCTCTTGGTAAGTGGCTCTTGGTAAGTTTACACCACTCCTGTACTATGGAGAAGCCGTATTTGCCAATGTTAGTGTAGACCTTGCTTGATTATAGAGCATACAGTCTGCACAAACTGAAGTCTGTGATATCTCTTAAATCACCATATCTGGTTTCCTCTTCACATTCAAGACAATTCCCCTCAGTGTTGAGAGCAGATTCAGTTAAGATGGTGATAAACACTCCCAACAAGTCAAAAGCCATGGAGAAATGAACTCTCTCATTTGATCCCTGCTTCCTGCCAGACCAAATGACAGCTTGGTCTAATTCTGCCAAACACATCTTAGTACGTGCAGTGCCGTTTGCCTTGGTCTTGCCCCGAGTGGGTGATCTGCTCAGTAGGGCTGTAACCTGTCAGAGCAAGTGGAGTTAAGGAACTCTGGAGCTGTGAAGGGGTAAAGTGCAGGTAAGTTATTTAGAAGTTGCTGCACAAGCTTTTTAAAACCACTGCTGGGTGATAACTGATGTACCAAACAGCACAAGATAATCTGAATCTCCAAGAGTTGCATCTTGCAAAATGCTAGTATTTTCTTCCAAGTTTAGCCACTGAAGGACTTGGCAGAAAAATAGTGGAAAATTACCCTAATTTTTGCAATTTCTGTATTAAAATTGCTGTAGGCTTTGAATGCTTGTTTTTATTGTAACTTAAACATATTTTTTTCTAAACTTTAAAGGAAAAGCTAACACAGCTACAACTTGAGTTTTTATTTTATATCTCTTGTATCCTGGTAAAGAACTATGTTCAGTGTGACATATGAAACCTATGTAGACTTGGCTTCATTAATCCAAGCAGATAAATACATTAACTATGAACTCTGATTGGAATTAAGATTACTTTTTCTTTTTAAATGGGCTTTGGTGGAAGCTACCTGTTTGGCAGATAAACATATAAATAGCAGTATAAATTCCAGGTTTTTTTCAGGAAGTACTGGTAGATCATGCTGGTTAGTTAACATAACTCAAAGCTTTAAATTGTTCCCTTTTTCATTAAGCTAAGCCAAAAACCAAGCAAGATTGTTTAATTTTTAAATTCGTGTCCCTTTACTAGGTTCACTGATGGTATTAGGAAGGAACAATGTCTACAAAACATCAATCTGTCACATCATCTCTCTCTGATATAAAGTACCTAACAGAAATTAGAAGTATTCTAAGATTCTGTTTTGTTCCTCTTCCGCTCTCCATACAATGAGTCCTCCTGTGTACGTCTAATCAGTTTTCTGGTTTGGCACGTTATCTCTTTCCTTTCAGACTCTATTTGTATCTAATTTGTTCAGCAACTGCTGTGGCAAACAAAATGGAGAGAGAAGAGCTAGCTTTAGCTTTTGAGACTTTGAAAAAGGTACTGTCCAAATCTTATTTTATCTGGGATATCTACTGCACTGATAGCCTCATTCCCATGGTCATCAGGAAGAAATGTGTAGTCTCCCAATTTTCTCTTTTCTAAGGGACCAGATCTCCTTGTTTTTATGTCTTCATAGTCAGTGTCTGATGGCACAAAGCTGAATTACTTCAACAAGCTGTACTACTGATTTTCCAAAGTTTGTTTTTACTGATTTTTCACTATTTGCAGTGCTTGGCCTTCTGGTATTTGAATTGCTGGAAGTTTTCTGGATGTTCTTGTGCTCAGACTGTAAAACTGATTTTCTTTGTCACCACCTGCCTATCAGGTATCCAAAAATTCATATATTTAGGAGGACACTTGCTTATAGTGTGGAAACATCTTTGAGAACTAATATGCTGCTGCGTATTCCAAGTGCATTCTTGCCAAACAGCTGACAAATTTACTGTGTATTCTTACAATACTGCAGAGATGTGAGCCAGATATTATCCAGTCCAAATATATTCAGTAGTTGATTTGTCCTCTGTGATTTTATGGGATCCGTGCCTGGGTTTGAGTTTGTAACAATGAATTAGCTGGTTCTGTATGTTGTGAGCACTTATATCTTGGTCATATTCTGCTTGGTTGGTTGTATAAAAATGCAGGATGGGGATCAGCTTGCTGAGACAGGCAGCCAGGTTCAGATGTCAGCAAGTAGTTGTCTATGTGTGAGTTAAGTGTAAACACATACACTTATGTGTGTGTCTCTAGGTTCTCATTGCTTGTTGCCTGAACACCTTCCAAAGTCCTTTGATTTCTTTTGATTCTCATCAGTATATTTTTATGTGTCTTTCTCCATGTGCAAGTACTTGCATTCACAGGCACACCTAGTCTGAGTCTGATACTTCAACTTATGTCCTAAGTTAGGAATTGCAGAATCCAGTGTCCTCAACCTCAGTCGTTCAGTACTGGAAAGTCTCAATGCTCATATTCAGACACCCATGCAAACAGGTCTCTCAAACAAGTCCCAGGCCCCACAGTCTCCCAATCAGCTGGTGTGGACCTCCTGATCGCTCCAGTAGCCAAATCACAGACCCTCTGGTCTCTTCAGTATCCATCCCACATTTATGGCCACATTGATACATAGATCCCAAATCTATTATCATTATCCTACTCAGGCTATGCTCCCGCTTAGAATCATAGAATGGTTTGGGTTGGAAAGGACCTTAAAGCTCATCCAGTTCCAACCCCCTGGCACAGGCAGGGACACCTTCCACTGGACCAGGTTGCTCCAAGTCCTGTCCAGCCTGGCCTTGAACACTGCCAGGAATGAGGCAACCACTCTGGGCACCCTGTGCCAGCGCCTCACCACCCTCACAGGGAAGAATTTCTTCCAAATGTCTAATCTCAATCTCCCCTCTGTCAGGTTAAAGCCATTCCCGCTTGTCCTGTCCCTACGGGCCCTTGTAAAAAACCCCTCTCCAGGTTTTTTGTAGGCCCCTTTAGGCTCTGGGACCTGCTCTAAGTTCTCACTGGAGCCTTCTCTTCTCCAGGCTGAGCAAGCCCAGCTCTCAGCCTGTCTTCACACGAGAGGTGCTCCAGCCCTCGGAGCATCTTTGTGGTCTCTGAACTCACCCCACCAGGTCCATATCTTTCTTGTGCTGGGGGCCCCAGACCTGGGTGCAGGACTGCAGGTGAGGTCTCATGAGAGCAGAGTAGAGGGGGAGAATCCCCTCCCTCAACCTGCTGGTCATGCTTCTTTTGATGCAGCCCAAGATACACAATGTGCACCCACCCACTCAGATCTCTCCTGCTGCTGGCATTGCAGGCAAGTGGAATCCCATGACCCATAGCCCCAGTTGCAGGCAGGAGCAAATAAATACATCTTTGCTAAGAATTCAAGCAATATCTGCTTGTCCCGTGTAAGATCTTCAGATGCGCAAAACCACCTTATGTCTGAAGGCACCATCTCTACTGCTGCAAATCTTTCATATAGGAATAGAAAAGGAAAGTTGTTATGGATTTCTAGAAAAGAAGTCCTATTTCCCACCAGTCTGCCTCACTGCTGTTATACTTTTCCTAAGATACATTAATCAAATTTATTCAAGGTGGTAAATTCTATATGAGTTGGGCAGCTTTGTTATAGTATGAACCCCATAGAAGCCTCAGTAAGGGAAACTATTTATTTTAGCGTAGCACACTCCCAGCCACCCTGGTTATACTTCCTTTCTGGCCAGGACAGCTTTGCAAGGCTGTGGAGGATGGGAGATGGCAGCAGCTTTCTGTCTCCGCAGTATACACTCCTGGTGGTCTGGCCACCTGGAGAGCTCTGCATCAGGGTATTTGAAGCAAGGCTGTGCTGTGCCTGGACCAGTACCTTTTGCACTCATTTAAACCCTCAAGAAATGCATCAAGAAAAAGTGTTTTATCTATTTCTGTAGCTGCCCAAGATTTTGAGGTTCGTACAAATGTGGGTCCCTCCACTGTGAGTAGCAGTCGTACCTTAACATGAGCCAAGTATGTGCATGTGTGTTTACACATAGCATACCATGATATTTCACGTAGGCATTTAGTGGCTTGGATATTTCCTCTTTTGATGAGCCTGGAAACATTATTACGGGAACTTAAATAAATTAGAAAGAGAAGCTAAAAGTAAACAATAAAAGAGCTGCAGCAGTCTTTTCTTACTCCATGCTACTATTTTAATCCTCCTGTGAAAATATGGGTAAGCTGATCACCCCCTTGTAAAAATGTTTCCTTAAAACAGACAAACCTTTGAAATCGGATCTTCTGAGAAGGTTTTGTTATTGTATGACATGTCTAATGGGTAGATGCTTTCATTATCAGGACAGTCTTCCATATCCTTTTGCTGTTTTGATGCACTGATAATGTTATATTTTGACATATTTCCTCTTCAGTATTTACCTATGGGGAAACAGCTCTTTTCTATTTTCAACAGAATTTTTGTACATTTCATAGGAAGACTTGTTTATACTTTAGTGAACAGAAGGTTCTTTAAAAGACTCTAATGAACCATTAAAAGCAAAGCACATGTGAAATGAAATTTGTCAGTGATATTAAAACATCAAGTTTGGTTTCAGTTCCCAGAGGCAATGGCACCAAATTTTGGTTTCCTTTTTTTTAAGGGTTTTCTTTTGGCTTTTAACCTACCTTATATTCTGCAACTTGGCAAAAATCGGAGACCCCTGACTGTTAGTTTAGTGTTTATTCTGCTATGGAGAAGTACAATGGCAAAAGTGATTAAAAAAAAAAAAAGAAGAAGTTTGTTAATTTAACTACTTGTGCATTTGTAATTATTACCTCTGGCAGTAAAATGGAGTAAAAAAAGTTTGTGTTTGGTATCGTAAAGAATATTGTCCTAGAAGCAAGAAGCATATCAAATGCTATACAAATACAGTTAACGAGTATCAAAGCTTTACAGTTTTCTCATGTCTAAAAAATCCTGTATCCATTGCAGAGAAAAAGGAAGCGGCTGTGGGTAGGTGTGGTGGTTTTTACTTTTTGCTGAAACCACCATGTTAGTATCTAGTTTTCTGTGTGTGGGAAAGAAGTTGGCAGAAGTTACGTGGGAAAACAGTGAAGGCAAACTGAGATAGAAATAGCTTTGAAGGTAGAAAGAATGTAAGAAAGGGAGGAAGACAGTAGACGCATCTGAAACTTGATTTTCTATGTAATCAAGTAGTGCCGCTGATTGTTGCATCCCTCTTCTTCGCATTTCAGCATCAACTCTGACATACCCTTTTGCATCAGAAAGGAGCAAGATTTGATATCTGTCTCCTCTCAGACCAATGTGCTACATCTTGATTGCATCTCTTCTGCTTCTCATGCCATTCAGGGGGACTGATGTGAGACTCTCGTGAGAGAGACTTCGAAGCGCAGGCAGGGAATGCATCTCAATGCAGAGGCAGCATCCTGTTTTGTTCTTGCACTTTGCTGTCTTCAGAAAAGAAAACCAAAAACCTTTCATTTCTGTATGTGGAATGCTTAGTAAAACTGAACAAAAAATACATTCAAGATGAGAATGCTGGCAGCAGGTGTTACTACTGTATCACACAGTTGTTTTATTTTGCATATTAACACTTAGGAAGAAAGAAAAATTACTTTTCAATATTAAAAGGCCAGAAAGTAAGAATGGTTGTGATATCTGGGTCCTGTTTGGTTTTATATACCTTATAAGATGAAAAAATAACGTAAATTTTAATGTGAATGTACATAAGCACCTCAAAAAAAAAAAAGTTTATCGTATATGAGCACTTGTTTTGAATCTGTGATGTTTCGATTATTATTTTAAATTCCAGTGTAATATGGTAATAAATATTTTTTAATCAAAGGATGTTGCGAATACAGAATTACTCCTGGTAGCACAGGAGTACTACAACTTTTTTTCAAATGATTCTACAAACTGGATTTTCTTCTGTTTCCTCAATTTTTCATGTTTTCACACCATATGCTTTACATTCTCGCTCTTTTCCTCCTTTAATCAGATTACTTTGGTTTATATTCCTGCACCATACTGGGTGATCCATTTCTGTACATACAGGTGAATTAAGCTTGCTATCACTCATATGTTTTTTTATTCTTCTGGAGAACACCTATTTTATTCTTTTTTACTCATTTTCCTAACCTTTCAATAAACCTCTTTCTTGCAGGTTTTCCTTGGGAGATGCTCGCAGGCCGCTCCATGAAACTGCAGTACTGGTGGAAGACATTGTCCACACTCAGCTGATAAATTTGGTAAGAACATAACTGATAATGTAGTTTTTACTCTCAAACTCCTTGAAACAACATGACATTTTCATGATCAAGTGACTAATAACAGATTGTTCTGATTTTAGAAACAAATAAAACACAGAAGCCGAGGGTGGTGTTCTGGCCTCGGTAATCTGTAAAAGTTCACCATTAGGCTTGCAGATAGAGATTATGCACTTTGCTTACAGTTATATACTTATATATATATATATATATACACGTGTATATATATCTATTTCTGATACCTGCAACATCACCTAACCTGAGAGTAAAGCTGATGTATTTTTTAGTTTAAAACTTCAAGTTGTTAAGAAGAAAAAACTGGCAAGTCATGTGAAGACTTCATTACTAATTGTTCATGTTCTAGTATCTGTGTTAATGCTTCATTTACTTGACATGTTCTAATATTCTTATTATTTGATAGGTTTATTTTTATCAAAAATAATACAGAAATATCAAATGTTTTTTGTTATTGAACACCAATGAAAAGGTTGTAGGAATGAGTCTGTTTCAAATCTTGTCTGTCAGAAACAGCTCAAAATTTAAATCTTTTAATGGTTTTTAATTGAAGTTCAACATCACCTTTTAAGAAATCAGTGACAGTATTTTACACCATGGCATGATCTGCCATCTGACATTTTGTACAGAAAGGTGTACTCCTGTATTCCACCTGTGGCTTGGGAAGGGGACATATGGTATGGGAAGGTAGCAAATATTGGGTTTTTTTATTATAGTGATCCTTCAAACAAAATTGCCAGCATGTATGTATGTGGACATTACATGGAACTACTGTATGTAAATAATACTAATACGCATTATAGCTAGCATTCACATACGGTGAGCCCCTGGATCCATTAGAGTTCTGAGCTGCAAGTTCCTAGATCTTTTCTCTATAATGAGCCCTTTCAGCAATTGGAAGGGTTTTTAAGTTTCAAGCTAGATTCTGTTACTACATTAACTATAATTAAAAACTTCTCTAAGCTGAAAAAATTCAGAATGAGGCAGACCACATGTTATAAATATATATATGTATATATATATAATATGCATACTATTTTATATACGCATATACACATAATACGTGTATATTATATGTAAAATATTTTTAATTAAAATAAATAATTTATTAATAAATAATTTATATAAATAAACCTCCCCCTGCCCACTGTTTAGCTGCAGACAGGTGTTTTCCTTCAGCATTGCACTTTATCCAGCAATTGTTCAGTGGCTTCCTGGATCACAGCAACTGCTGTGGGGTCTCTTCAGCTCCGGGCAGTTTCTTTCTGCTTATACTTCCTCAAACCAGTGGTGTATCCCTCTCTGCAGTCTCCTGGCACCTTTGTGCTGTGGTTTCTTTGCTTATTATGTTCCTCTGTCTGTCCCGAGCATGCCCTATGGCTTCTGGTGAGGACACAACCTGTCTCCCCTCTCTGCAGGTTTCCCATTGGTTAAACATGCTTTGTAATTCTTATTCTAGCTCTGTCTACTACAAAATATCACTTCCTTTTTGTTAATGAATGACCTCCTTAATTTATGCAAACTAATGCCCGTGGCTTCACTCTTCCTTTAGCAGTAAAGTGGTGAAGAGTCTGCTTTAAAGTCCCACCAAGGCTTAGCTGAGCTGAGCTTAACATCCAAATGTGTGTTTTGAGAAAAGGCAACCTGCAGCCGTGTGGTCTTTGTACTTAAATCAAATGCGGGCACTTACTTGGGGAATGACCGTGACCCAGGGCTAACCCTGTGTGGGGTGTAGGGACATGTACGATTTTCTGACAGAAGAAAGAATGGGAACAGAGTGGCAGATAAACAGCTTTTCTAACCTTTCCCCTCTGAGCCCAGTTCAGCACTTTATTTTTGAGGAAGTGAAAGTATCTTTAATAGCTCATTGCTTTGACCTCTGACATTCACATGCCGGAACTCTTAAATCAGAAGCTTTTTACATGCTCCAGAGTTCTGATAGGGTTTTTTTGCACATTTGTCATCCTTAATAACTGCACATCCTTACTGAGCTGTTACTACGTAGTTATATTAAATTTTCACTTTATATATAGGTGTTCATGTGGGTGTATATTCAGTACAAGAAATAAACTATTTCTATAATTGAAGCTGACTGCAGATATAAATTTATTGCTTACTACCTGGATTTTGTCCTATTTCTTATACTAATGGAGTAAACACTCCTCGTTATGTAATTTAATGATTTCTTCTTAAAATTCATGTTCATTTCGCCATCCATAATACATGTATAAGGCTAAAAGCATAGAAGTTACTTTTATGCCTGCAATAAATCTGGCACATTACATACATCTTTCAATGTAAACATTTGTGAGAAGAGCTTGTACTTGTTGATTAAGTCCAGGTTTGAGCTTCTGAATTAAAAAGTAAGTTGCCAGTGTGATTAACCTTGATTGTTTGACTTTTGATATCTTGCAGGTTTATAGCTCTAGCTCCCTGTTTTCAAAGTTGATCTGAACTCCATTAAATCAGGGTCTGGTTTGGACAGATTTATACAGTTGCTGCTTCAAGCCACTGTATACTTCATGAGGTCCGGCTGCTATAGCAGATGACTGCACTAACAAGTTAAATTCTTGTAAGGCAGTGTTTTTAAAGTCTGCATCACATTTTATGATTGATATTTTGTGTGTATTTTGAACAATATGTACACTGTTTTACATTAAGTGAAATTCTGCTAAAAGTATATACCTATGTGTAGAAGGAAATGAGCATCTCCAGAGGAGGATACATGTAATCCTAAAATCAGTTTCCAAGTTAGATGAGATGAATCTCTTGAGGAATTTATTTCATCAGCTGACAACTAAAAGAACCCTTTGACAGCTGGCTGGGGTTTGAATATCTAGGAGACAGGCATAAAAGTTGAGAGAAATATTCCATCCAATTTGTGTCAGAATGCTAGCATCAGTTTGACTTTTTTTGCATATATTGTAATTATAATATATGTATTGTTATTTGCATATCAAGCAAAATCAAACAAAATAGAACAAAAAAATTCAGTACATTTTTTTCAAAGAATCACAGAATGGTTTGGGTTAGAAGGGACCTTAGAGCTCATCCAGTTCCACACCCCCTGCCATGGGCAGGGACACCTTTCATTAGACCAGGTTGCTCAAAGCCCCTTCCAACCTGGCCTTGAACACTTCCAGGAATGGGGCATCAAGCATAATGTATTTGAAGAGCACAATGAATTTACATTTTAATGTGAAATCAAATTCATCGACTGACAGTGTTTGTTTAGTAACTGATCTATATATATTTATAGATGCTTTAATGTTACC
Organism: Psittacula echo; assembly: GCF_963264785.1. Classification (NCBI taxonomy): domain Eukaryota; kingdom Metazoa; phylum Chordata; class Aves; order Psittaciformes; family Psittacidae; genus Psittacula; species Psittacula echo. The sequence goes on from NC_137738.1 coordinate 103,947,158, forward strand.
CCGAGGTCTGTATTTACATGTGCTAAGACTTGAGGTTCCAAACAAGACTATATTGTTCTTTATGGTTAAGCATGAGTAGCAGATGTCTCTGACAGGGAAAATTGTGCCTACAAAAAAGGTTCAACAGGGAATGCAAAAAGATGTCAAGCCTTTAGATTACTTACCATTTGATGTGAAACAAGCCCTCTTTTAGTTTATTCTTTCATCATGTCCAGCAATCCTCATTTCTTAGTATGTTCTCTTGGTAGGGCCATAGCTCCACATTCATCCTTCAGATGTCACATTCAAAGGCTAAGAGAAGATAAGAGCATGATATACTACCTAAATCAAAAAGGCTATTGAGGAGTTAACTCCTTGTGCTGGGAATGTATTGATGGGCATTTATTGCTGGGCATTTATTATCAGAATGAACTACTATCAATTTATTCTCTAGGCATGTTGAATATGGTATTAGTAGTACAGACACCTGCTTTCACAGAAGTTGGGTTTTCAGGTTAGCACTAGATGTGAACTTCAGTCCTTTATATTTTGTTTCTGAGCTATCAAATGGCTTCTGAGAAGAGATAAGGTTTTTTTTTTACAAAGCAGAAGACATTTTAGCAGTAGCACAAAGTTCAGCAAGGGACTATGAAGAATACAGAGTACAGATATGCTTATAAACAGCACAGCCCAAAAGTTCCTACCTACTGGTAAGTAGCCTTATCTGTCCATAAAAGACTGGTGCTTAGGGGGAAGGCCACAGCACATCGCAACAGCTTTAGACTGTATCTTTTAAATGTTTTATCCACTAATATCCTTTGTAAAATGTGGTATCTTTCTGGAGACTGTCATGAATGATAGAATTCATGTTGATAGAGTTGTGGTTTACCCCTGTCAGCTAATGTGTGTCTGCTAGAGCATGGACTTTAATCTCTTCAATTGATATCAAATGATTTAAGTCAAGCCCACTCGGTTGGCCTTTTAGAATGCAATAGTGTTAACTTAAAGGAACTTCAATTGCCTAGAGTTATGTTATATATGATATCTGTTGGGATTTTTTTCATCACTTATCTTCCTATGGAAGAATTTAATTACATACATCTTGTGCTTCTAACTAGTATTTGTTGACATTCTACTCTTGCTTCGTTTGTAGGAGCATGATTAGGGTCTCATGTTACATATATATACATATATGAACATTTTTCCTGTACACATAGTTTTTTTTCTGGCTTTATTACTATTGGAAATTAAATGTCTTTTGCACAAATAATAGAGTTAATTCAGAATCAACCCTTTGGTTTTAACCAGAGCTCAAAATACAGGTCTGCAGGTGAATAATTTATATTGGTATATGTAGATTATTTTAAATTGTGGTTATAATTCATAGGTAAAACACAGTGAGATGCAGAGGTTCAGCAGTGTGTCCGGTCTTCAATAAGTCCATAGTAAATCCATCCCTTGTCTTTTCTAGTAGGGATTTAAATAAAGATTGGGTAAGCATTTGCCACAACTATGAAAAGGAATGGTGGAAATACAGAGACAAGCATAAGGGTAAGTTTACTGATATAAGATGCTAAGTACTGGGACCTGACGAAATCCATCCGCGGGTCCTGAAGGAGCTGGCGAATGAAGTTGCTAAGCCACTGGCCATCATATCTGAAAAATCATGGCAGTCAGGTGAAGTTCCCGATGACTGGAAAAAGGGAAATATAACCCCCATTTTCAAGAAGGGGAAAATGGATGACCCGGGGAATTACAGACCAGTCAGTCTCACCTCTGTGCCTGGCAAACTCTTGGAGCAGATTCTCCTGGAAGGCATGCTAAGGCACATGAAAAACAAGGAAGTGGTTGGTGACAGCCAGCATGGCTTCACTAAGGGGAAATCCTGCCTGACCAATTGGGTGGCCTTCTATGATGGGGCTACGAAACTGATGGACGGGGCAGAGCAGTCGACGTCATCTACCTGGACTTGTGCAAAGCCTTTGACACTGTCCCACATGACATCCTTGTCTCTAAATTGGAGAGACATCAATTTGATGGGTGGACCACTTGGTGGATAAAGAACTGGCTGGATGGCCGCACGCAAGGAGTTGTGGTCAAATTGCTCCATGTCCGGCTGGAGACCGGTAACGAGTGGTGTCCCTCAGGGATCAGTGTTGGGACCAGTCTTGTTCAACATCTTTGTCGGTGACATGGACAGTGGGATTGAGTGCGCCCTCAGCAAGTTTGCCGATGACACCAAGCTGTGTGGTTCGGTTGATACGCTGGAGGGAAGGGATGCCATCCAGAGGGACCTCGACACGCTTGTGAGGTGGGCTGATGCCAACCTGATGAAGTTTAACCATGCCAAGTGCAAGGTCCTACACCTGGGTCGGAGCAATCCCAGGCACAGCTACAGGTTGGGCAGAGAAGAGATTCAGAGCAGCCCTGCAGAGAAGGACTTGGGGGTGTTGGTTGATGAGAAAATGAACGTGAGGAGGCTTCAGTGTGCACTCGCAGCCCAGAAAGCCAACTGTATCCTGGGCTGCATCAAGAGGAGTGTGACCAGCAGGTCAAAGGAGGTGATCCTGCCCCTCTACTCTGCTCTTGTGAGACCTCACTTGGAGTATTGTGTGCAGTTCTGGTGTCCTCACCATAAAAAGGACATGGAAGTGTTGGAACAAGTCCAGAGGAGGGCCACGAGGATGATCAGGGGAGTGGAGCACCTCCCGTATGAAGACAGGCTGAGAAAGTTGGGTCTGTTCAGCCTGGAGAAGAGAAGGCTGCGTGGAGACCTCATAGCAGCCTTCCAGTATCTGAAGGGGGGCCCACAAGGATGCTTGGGAGGGACTCTTCATCAGGGACTGTAGTGACAGGACAAGGGGTAACGGGTTCAAACTTAAACAGGGGAAGTTTAGATTGGATCTAAGGAAGAAATTCTTTACTGAGAGGGTGGTGAGGCACTGGAATGGGTTGCCCAGGGAGGTTGTAAATGCTCCATCCCTGGCGGTGTTCAAGGCCAGGTTGGATGAGGCCTTGGGTGACATAGTTTAGTGTGAGGTGTCCCTTCCCATGTCAGGGGGGTTGGTACTAGATGATCTCAAGGTCCTTTCCAACCCTAACTATTCTATGATTCTACTTAATCATGACCAGCGTGAAGTTTTTGTTTTCAAAGGGCTGTACATTTTCTGGAGGAATGTGTTGTGCTTTCTTTGCTTCCCAGCTTTATCCCTGCAGCCATTCACCGTTTCATTGCAGCTTAAAATTAAAGGAGGAGGGAAAGCTCACCTTCAATTGCCTATCCAAAGAAAAAGACAATGGCATTTGGAGGGGGGAGTAGGAAAAATGATGATTTAAGCAGGAATGAGGCTAGAACTTGGTTGTTTACAGCCTGCTCCTACAGGTGTTTTTTTTAAAACCAAATCACACTCGTTATTCATTCACAAGCTGGATTAGTCATTTTAATGTATGTAACCTCTATGCTATTCTGAAGTCATACAGGCCCAGGTTTGTTTCCTGCATTTTTGAACTGTTTAGACTTGTGACCTTTATACACATAATTGTAGAATTTCTGACTTTCCTTTTAAAAAAGCAAGAATTGAAACCAGTTTATTCATTAACAGAAATTGCCCACTGATAAAAACAAACAGTGCGAAGCACTGTTCACTCTTGATCCCAAAGTTATATGCAACTGTCACTTATGCCACTGTAGTAACGGGAAAAGTCCTTGTTTTATGAGTCTGTTTTAAAACAGTAATAAAGTTTCCTGTGCAGGACATTAATTAGAGGGGTTATCAAAATAAGACAAACTAATATAATTTGTGATTGTACAAAATAAAGGAAGTCGAGGGTACCATAGGGACCTAATGAATCACAGGATGGAAACAATCTTCTGGCTAGCTAAACGTTCAGACTTCGTAGTAAGTCACAGGGTGTATATACAACTCAGCAAACCGGAACACGCTGTGTGTTTACATGAATGGGATAAAGGAGTTCACAAAAACCATCTGGGAAAAATCCATCGACTATTCGTTCTGTTCCTACTGTAGAGTAAATTAAACAACACGCATTTGCAGCAAACACATGGCACACCTGCCCTGGAAGAAATCAAACTGGAAAATAAGTCTGTAATATAAAAAATTCTCTGGGTACCAGCAGTGTACATTTGTTAGCATTTCCCACGTGAGATGAAAGAGAAGTTACTTTACCTCTAGCAAGCGGTAATTAATTGTTCTCTGTGCATTTTCATCATTTAAATGTGATCAGTATTTAGATTATGTTATTACATTGGTAGGAGTGAGTTGGGGTGGTTTTTCTCCTTTGTTTTTGTTTTGAATGGAAATAGCAGGTTTGACATTAATTTTTGTGGTCACCATTCTCAAGATTGTTTTGGGGCCATTTGTATTATTTAATTTTTTTAAATATTTATGACTTTAAAAGGAAGGGCTGTTTTAAAAAAAAAACTTTTTTGTTCAGTTTACAGAATAGTGTAGAATAGGTTTTGTTATTCCTTTTTTCTGTACATTGAAGAAATTTAAATAGACTCAATGCATTCAGTAACCACTTTATAGAGATCATATGCTTTGACTCCTGTACCAAAGGACCTCAGTGACAGTGTGTCTGTTATTCGTGGGTGAAGAGGACACTGATTTAGAAAGGCTCACATCAGACATAAGATACCGTTTTCCCAATTTCTTAAAAAAAACAAAAAATAAATAATAATTTTTTTTTTCTTTTCTAATATTTCTTGATTGGCTCTACTTGGGCAAATGAACAGTATTTTATTTTTACTATATTAAAGTATTATAAAATGTCTTCTAAGCAGAAGGAAAAATTTAATTGCAAATAATATAAAATCTCTTATCTGACTTTTGATGTAGTCTTGCCTTTTCTTCATTCATAATTTATATGAAAAGCCATGTCCTAAGTTTTCTACACTGCTTGTTCGTTGTATTCAGATGCATTTATTCTAAAGCACAGAATGTACTTCAGGAGGCAGTTCAGGAGTCCTAGTTAGGGATTCTGGGCTCTCTCTGTGCTTTCTTTTCAGATGAGAGACTTTATAACAGACTTGGTCAGATGTTTTCTTTCCCATGAATCTTTCTGCAGAGTCAACATGTGCTATGAGACAGATCTGCTGCTTTTTGCCTGGTCATGCAGAGATGCCACTCAGCATCCAGTGGTGATGGACTTCGCTGATCCAAAAAGTGGAAAAAATTAAGACACTTTTAGTAAGAACCCTTAAAAAATCAAGCAGAAAGAAATTAATAATTGTGCCCACATAGCTGTAGCAGTGTGTTCAGTAGTGAAGAAAATCTAAACCATTGACTGAATTGAATAGAAAAGCAATGTGATGAATGGTTAATAATTGTCGTGTAGTGCATATAAAATACCAAGAATGAAAGTAGTGCAGGCAGCTATAATCCCAGTATTTACTGATTTTCTATATAAGTCTTTAGGCCTTTAATAACAATGACATAGATTTACATGTGTTGTACATGCATTCATATATATGTGTCTATATGTATAGGTCTGGTTTTCCCACCCTTAACACATCAATTCCTATTTAGGCTGTTGATCAAGAGGAATTAAATATATGTGAAATTTCATTCATGGGGACTTTAGAATCTGTTCCTTTCTTGAATATATATGTACTTAAGTACCTTGGCTTGTGGGGCTTCTATGAATCAGGTGATAAGCTGATCCCAGCCTGAGTTTCGAAAAGACAAATGTATCCTCTATTTATTTTTATATATACTGCTAGGAGTATAGCATAGATTAATAGCTATTAAAATCTTGGCTGAACTGAGCTGAGACATTCAATGTACAGACACACAGTGTCTAGTGTGTGTTGGCTACTTACATTAATGTCACTTATTATTTTGCTGGAGCCCTATGAACTTCTGGGTGATTAACTCTTTAGAAAAAAGCAACTTAAAAAATTGAGAAGTTGAACAGTAATCATTAGATTTTTAGTACACAATACAATGCATTCTGGTAAATCAATATTTTTCAATAGTTTCACTCTCTAGTCTCCTTTATGGAAATTTTTTATGGCTGAACAAGCTTTTGCCAAGAATATTCTTGACGTGACCTAAAAAATTGTCTCAAATAATTCAGCTGGGCTGGAGTGAAATAGCATTGTTTCTGTCTGTGAAAAATTGTAATGACATCCCAAGCTTCAGAAGTCAAATAGAAATCTGATCTTCAGGATTTCATTCTTTCTTTAACTTGTTTGTATAATATAAATTGAATATTATTAGTGTATGAAGATGTGTGTAAAGTCCATATCTACACGCAAAGACCCATCTCGTCTGGTAGTCTGGTTCTGGCAGCAATTCGTAAATTAAGTGAAAAGAATCTGAAATTTATCAATTTGTGTGCAACACGCAGATATTTCATTAGGAAGATGGACCTCAAGTTAAATTTCAGAAACATTTGTGTATTTCTGAAATCAGCTTTGCAATCCAATAAACAATGGCGTTTAATTATTGTTTTCATCATCTGGTTTGCTTTATTTAAAATAGCTTTCCAACTATGGCAACTGTCAGTGCCTGGTGGAAGGTGACATTCCTTCTGCTTTTGCTCTGAGATCCTGAATGGATTCACCTGAACGAACATAAAGGCAATCAAACATATTTCTCTGTACCTGAGATAATGATGCCAGATCATCATTTGTATCAGGAGAGATAAACACTTCTGGGATATGACTCTTCATGTCCTAAGTAGTTATTTAACATTCCAGCCAAACATTTAGAATCTGGACTTCTTAAGTAAAGTGAGAGCTTTCTCACCTCTATGACTTTTGGCACTAGCTGCATGGTTTTGATATTTCGTTTTTCATTGATTCTGTCAAACAAAACTGTAAACATTAAGTTGCAAAAGACACAAACTGATTTATGGATATCTGGCAAAAAAAGAGTAGTGTAAAATTCTGCATGGTCTTTAAATATAACTCATAAACCTTAAAGGTCATTTCAGAGTGTTTAACAGAGCAAGTTCATTGTAGTTTTTAAACACATTATCTGATTTCAAGCAAACCTGATAGTTTCAGAATAACTTTTTAAAGGAAGATTGGCTTGTTAACAGTGTTATGCAGTTACAAGGAAATGTGGTCACAGCTGGTTCTGGTTTCTTAGCTAATCCACCTGATTGGAAACAACAGGTTTTTGATATTTTTCCATTTCTTACACTGACACCTAGTGTTCAGAGGTCTTGAGTTTCTAATACTATACTTTTGTTACTAATAGATAACTTTGAAGACTGAAGTTCTCCACTTCTGTCAACATGTTCCATTTCTGTCCTTCCGCAAAAGAAAACAATAACTGAATGCAAAGGTGTTGCCATCATTCAAAACAATTTTACTTTGGAAAAACAGATAGTATACTACTACTGGAATACTTGGCAAAAGTTATTTTACTTCTTGAAGCGCTGCAAAATTTGTTTTCTTGAAATTTAAGTGCTTTAGTTTTGGCAAATACAACTCTTCTGTGTCTGCAAGTGCCTCTGGCCAAGAATAACAGTGATAATAGCAGGAACCCTTAGATCAGTATATATTTAATCATGAGAGATGTCAGTGCTTTTTATTTCTGTGTTCTTTTATCTTCAAGCCACAAGTTCTACCTGATAGGAGTGTTGATGGCAGCACAGTCCTTGAGTAGAAAGAAAATAAGTTATACGCAAAACCTAGGACAAACAGCCTTTTATCTCAGACTTGCAAATAAATGGAGCAATCCAAGTATGGACTGTAACCCATTCCTGACAAAAACAACAATTGACAGAGTAAAAGTTATTCTCTAAGTCTTATACCTGTGATTTTGCTGTATCTGAAGATAACAGAAGATCTTTCATTATTTAAGATAATATGTTAAGAATTTTGTGTGCCTGTGTCTCGGAGTATCAATAAATTATTGCATTTTAGTGATGAGTTCCATAGCAAAGTGAAAAATAGGCAGAGAAAATGCATATTGAACTTATCCATCATTTGATCATTCTTCCCTTCTTCTTTTCATGACTTTTCCTGTGGGTGCACAAAACAGCTACCTTAGCGCACCAAGTCATATGCGTTTGAAGTTTCCTATACACTTACTACCTTGCCTTCTGAGAAAACCAGGCAGCAGTGACAATTCACTGAATGCCCACATAGTGACAGTCTCCTTTTCAGGAAGCCCTTGGTTCTTACCCATTTCTGAAACAAGTCAGAATGTGACCATAAGAACATTCTCTTCCCATAAACTTTGGTAAACTGTATTAGCCAGATGTGAAATGTTAATTCTACTCCTTTAGTCTGATGTTTTCCCTCCAAAGATGTCTCTCATCTTCTACACCCATTGCCTGCAAAATCTGTAGATTCTTGTGCTATTAAGATAATTGGTGCTTAGAAGAGCATGGTGGCTGGTCCAAGATTTTTTTGTATGAGGTGATGGAGTTAGTGGCTTGGTCAATGAAGGCCATAAAGGAAATAAATTTGAGGAAACATGTCAGGAGTTCTGCACCAAGCAGTAAAGAGACGATGCTCTCAAAAAAAGTATATGCATTACAGTCAAACTGATTAATCAGAATTATTTAACTTTTAAGTACGGTGAACTCTGTGCTGTAGTTGTTTCTATGATTTACATAAATATTCCCAAAATCAGATAGCTTTCTTTTCATACAGGCTTCTTTTAAATTATGTCATATAATCTACCAACTTGGACTGGCCATTTACTTATATCTTGGGTAAAGGCATTGTACTTCTCTGTGTGCACATGGCATATTAGATACTACACTATGTTACTATCCATCAATAGTTTATATTCCTCTGGAGCAGTCATAGTGTGCCTGTTGGAGGAATAGAGGCAATAGAGAGAAATGTTACTTATCAAACATAATTTATTTGACTTCTTTCAGGCATTTGTTTTTAGGGTGAGGTGAATTTGGACCCAGAACAGTTGCTGTCTAGTGACTATAAGTGATGCCTTGGGTGGCCAGATCAGGTGTAGACATCTATATTTAGTCTGATAACTCCCAACTGAGAGATACCTCCGCATGACCAAAGCCTTGAAGCAATCAAAAAAAAAAAAAAAAAAAAAAAATTAACAGTGTCAAAAGCAGCAGAAAAGACAGAGAACATAAAGACATACAAGACATACTGGAGGCCCAGATTTCTGGCCAGGAGGAGGCATGTAGTGTGCCATATATGAAGAGTTTTAAGAGAGGAGATTTATAGAAAGTCAGGTTGGAGCTGATCCAAGGCAGAGTTAGAAGAAGGGAAGTCTGTGCATTAGCTGAAAACTGCATGTTATATGGGCTTTTACAGATGAAGAGAGAGAGAAAGAAATAGGAAAAAATTGGAGAGACAGCTTGGATTGAGGTATGGTTTCTTTAAAAGAAGAGTAGCACTGAGGACATCTGTACACAATGAGCAAAGTATTAGAGAGCAAAGAATAAGTGAAAACTAAGAGGCAGGATATGATGCATCCACTGAGGTGGGTCAGAGTTGGAAAAAAGCCAGAGATTTATGACAAGAGAAGGCGTTCAGCAACAAAAACTAAGTGCAACTTTGTAGGAATGCATATAGTCTTGTAGCAGAAAAAAATATGGAGCTAAAAGAGAAACCCAGGTTGCAAGTAAGGAATAGGAAGTCTGAGGTTCAGAAAAGAGTTGTTTGAAGAAATGGAATAAAGAAATATGAAAACAAACTTGTAGTAGAAGAAGTTTGGAAGAGTATCCCATGACCCTCACTCAGCATGCTCAGTAGTAAGAGAATGGAAATAAATTGAAATAAGGGGCAGAGGAGTTTGAAACAGAAACTGCGGCTGGTGTGTTGGAGCTTGCGAAAGGTCTGGTCTGGAGAATGAGTTTGGGAAGTAGCTTTACAGGACATTAAGTGCTGATGACAGGGAAGCCATCAAGAAGTAGTAAATGGAGTGAGAATCAGCAGATGTGTTGCTCCCAAATTGAATTACAGATGGGGCCAAGGAAAGTAGGTGCATAATGATGAAACAGGTGGAATGTGGCCATTGGTGTCACCGTGAAGAAGAGCACAGGACTAAGAAGAAGAAAGGACAGTTTCTATATTTCAATGAAGAATTCATGGTAAAATGGAAAGTCTTGTGAAAAAAGCTTCATCTGTGGACATCACCATACACATGGCTGTCTGCATCTGTCACATACATGCAAACATATATGCATATATATATATTAATAGTGAGCACTTGTATAGCGATACACAGCCTGATGGCAGTGTATCAGCTTCAATATACTCACAAGATATTGTTCCTGGCAACTGTTATCATGATGGACAAGTTCCTGTGTGATGTACGCTAGGTTACCCTGCTCTTGCAGGGGGGTTGGACTAGATGATCTTTTGAGGTCCCTTCTAACCCTTGGGATTCTGTGATTCTGTGATACTCAGTACTGCATTCTTTATAACTCTGATTCTTGAATATGTTTTTGCATTGTCAGGCGTTTTCATCTTTGTGCCATCATCATTCCAAATTAGGGACAAAAAAATAGATCATTTTATTGATGAGAAATTAAAGTACAAAGAACATGAAGTGGATTTTCCCCATGTTATGAAACAAATGAATGGCAGAGCTGAAAAAAGTCGACTAGTTGTCATTGAGAGGGAAGCTGTGAAAAGCTATTTTATATTGATGGTGTCTCAGCCAAATGGATTTTTATTTGACAATCCAGAGGTGTACTAACTTTTATTGTAAGAGGAAGAAAAATACATCAGGGCTAATAAATAATTGAGGGCCTACTAGGGATATGCATAAATGCATATCCTGTTCTTTTGTATATACAAAATTAATTGTGTCTCTTGTAATTTTGCTATTTGATTCAATGGGATTGTCAGGTAATCGTCCTATTGAAAGAACAGAAGAGGATAAAATTTCGAATAACTTTGTTAATCTCTTCTGGCTGTTAAAAGAAAAGATTTATTGGTATCAAATTTTATTACATTCTTAGAATTTAGGGATTGATTGGCTGCTAGTTTAGCTTACTTGTCTCTTCCAGTTAGAAAGCAAAACACAACAGAAGAAAGACATCGCATTGAAGCTGACATGCAACAAGTGAGTGAAAGTTCACTTGGCTTTTTCTCTCGGCACCAGGTGCAAAAGTTGGCTAGAAGTGCTGTGGCAGGCAGTTATTTTAAAGCAGTTTCTGGTTTAGTGTTTTATCAAGCCCAGGAGTGAAATATTCTGCAACTACTGCAGTTTCACAAAGCTGCTTTTTAAGGTAGAACTCTGAATTGTTTAACGAATTAAAAACAGCTCATTACAAACATTAATCATACCATAACAATCAATGGGAGGGTTTGTGGGATTTATGGAGGACTGTGTACGGTATTTTAAGAGTATGTATCATTTCTTTGTTTAATACATTACTCTTGCAGTGTCTGAATATACCAGAGGTTCTTGAAATCCTGAGGAGTATTGGTGATTTTCTACATCCTTTCTTATAAATGCTGGAGGAGGTGTATTCATTTTGGGGGAAAGACAACTCTAACAGTGTCTTTATTAGTCACTTGACTTTATCTGATAGGCCTTTTTTCTTGAATAGCTGCTCAATTACAGCTTTATAATATGCTTTAAAGTAATGGTTCTCTAAACAGCAACTTTTTCAAAGTGGGAAGGTGATGGCTCAATGATGACATAAGCTCCAGAAGTGGAGAGTTAAGTGGTTTGCATGTGGGATTGCCAAATAACACAGTTTTGGTTTGTTTTCATTTTATTACACCGATTCTCCTCACCAGATGCCTTGGATTTCTGTGGTACCCCCCTTCACCTTAGATTCTTACTCCTTGTAACTAACAATTTTTATTAGTCATCCTTCTAATGCTCAGCATTTTAACTCAGCACTTTGCAATAATAACTAGTTAATCCTCACACTAGTCCTGAATTTCACTGTCATTCCTGTCCACATTTGAAAAGTGAGCTCGATGACTTGCCGAAAATTGTTTAATGGATTTGACACCTGGATTAAGACTTAATATGCCTATTCTGCATCTGCACTGCCGATACTGATCCTTAGCCTCTCTACACACTGAATTTGTGGCATGCCAGTTATAAATTGAGCATTTCCTTTTGGTTAATGACACATTTTTACCCTGATTGCTCTGGAATTTCAGTCCTGAACCTTGCAGAGAACTATGCTGGAAGGAACCTCAAGAGGTCATCTGAGCCATATCTCTGATCCTAAACTAATTTTGGCCTTTGTTCAGGAAAGTTCTTAAATATGTACATATAATGTATGTGTATGTGCGTGTATGTGTATGTATGCATATATATACAAGTATTTATTGAACCAAGTCCCAATTTTTGAAGAATTGTGGATAACTGCGTAATCAACATTTGATATAAGCTACCAGCAATTGCTTTGACATGCTTGCACAGAATATCATGATTTATATTGCTGTGGGAAGAACTAGGACTACAAAGAAATTTGTACTGGGAAAGGCAATGCTGTTATATCTAGTGATCTGGTGATGTGACTTCTAGAAGTATTACTTCTTTTTCTCTTTTTTTTTTTCTTTTTCTTCTTTTTTTTTAATTTCATGGACCTGTATCAAGAAATCTGTTCGTTACCTCAATGCTTTTTCTTCTATAATAAATCCCTAGCTAGCTTGACTATACTTGGCCTGTCCAGCTACAACTTTATGGAAACAGAATGAAGTAGTGTGTTCTCTAATACATCACAAATCATAGTTGAAACTGGAAATCCAGTCTGACACTGTGGTCTTGATTTGTATGGTTTTCCTACTCTTTTTTGTTTCTGCAAATCAATGTATGTATTTGAAGGCAGGAGTTCCAGCCAGGATTTTCAGTCTTAACTGTGAATTTCCTTCCTTTAACAGGTTTAAAGCAGGCCTTTTAGATTGCTTCAGTGTAACTTTTAGGCCTTGAATTTCCTTTGTGTTCATTTTGATCCTTTTCCAGTATTTATCCATACATTTGAAACTCTTTCAAATCTCTGTGTGGGAAAAGTTACAATAGGAGGTGGTGGCATTTCTATTATATTACTGTTGGAGTTGATTCAAATGATGCCTGATTTTGAACTCAGTCAAACACTGCAAACCTAAAATTCAGGCTCTTGCTCAAGTGTTACAGGGTTCATGTCCTGCTCAGAGGTCTCTGTAATTACTGTGTCTGGCTGGAAAACAAGAATTCAATTTCCTGAAAAATATAGAGGTTTTGACATTTGCTTTACTTTTTCATCAGGACAAAACTAAAAGCTTCTAAAAAAAATGTAAAAATATACTGAGATGAAGAGGAATTTTACCTAACTGGTAGTCCAGTGAGTAGGACAACAGTGTTGTAGAGGAAAGACCTATGTTAAAGTCTCTGCTTGGTGGAAGAGCATAAACTTGAGTATCCCGTATGCCAAGTGAGTGCCATGATATAAAACTGTTAAGTACACCTTTGATGTCATTATTTTTCTCTATGTTCTTAACCAGATCTAACCCTAACCTTAGACCTGTGCAATATTGCTCAATACCTCTACACAAAATTGTTTATGTCAAGGAATATGATTTTTCCAGTGGAAAAAAACCTTCATTTCAAGGTACTGCCCAGCACTCATGATTAAATTATTCATCTATTTTCCATGTGCATTTAATTGAAAAGAATAATTTATAGTGATTATTTTCAGTTCAAAAATTCAGCTTAATTTTTATAAATCTTTTGCTTCAGCTATAGCTGCAGGGTCTCATAAAGGCTTGACTGCTTCTTCTTTATTCATTTTTAATGGTAATTCATTTTAGTGGCAAACTTCCTTATTTATAAAAAGTTATTTTAAGTAACTTTTTTTAAACCTTTTGCAGGTTTAAATCGTTGCATTATTGTAATATGGTACCAAATGCAGCAAAGTGTTGTTTGGACAGATTATATGATTGAATGATACATAGATATATCTATTAGTAGTGTGATCTAGTGATGGAATTTTTTTCTTAGCATATGCAATCATCTGATATCTCTTATAGACAATGAAGAACGTCGCCTCATTTAATGGGAGATTTCTTTCCACTCCCTTTGTTCTCCATAGTTTCATATTAGGACAGTTTTTGAAAAGGTCATTATTGAGAAAAATCTGCACAATTTAAATCTGAGTGAAGCAATTCTTTCTTCCCCGGCTCCCCCAAGTGTTGCATTAATATTACATATTTGCATGTTTGAAGACTGTCACAATTCTCTGCCATATTCTGTTATCATGAGTCGGTGTCCTCCATTAAGAAAAGTATGCCAGTCTTCTCTGTTAGAATAAAGTCAGTTTATATATATATATATTGTGTGTGTATATCTAATAGATATATATATATAAATATATATATTTATAATATATAAAAAAGTAAAGTTTATTGTCTTTCATACATCCTTATGAAGAAAAGACACTTTAATTCCAAAAAGCTAATGTCAGCTTCTTCCAAAATCTTGCTAAACTTCTCATCTATCCTAATATCTGCAAAAATGTCCATAGCAGTTGAATTTCCAAGACTGTTATTATTCACAGTGCACGTTATGTTTGTGTGTGTGTCTGTCATTTGCTGTCTATCATCCTGGACTTTAAACTTTATGTGACAATGTCTTTCTTTTTTACATGACTCTGTGATGTCCAACAGTGCAATCCTGTGATCCACTAAGCATTACTTACATACTTTTGTACGTTGCTACAATATAAATCATAAACAACTGAATTAATATATAATAATATGAATAAATAAATAAAAAAATACTAATTGTTTGACATCTTTAAAGATATTAGTATTTCAAGTTAAGGTTTTCATATGGCTCTAGGCCCTTGTGACATATTGGTATAACTATGGTCTGATATAACTAAGCTGTCTAAGCTACTTAAGGCTCTGCCTTGCAGGACTACCCATGATTGAAACAGCTGTCAAAAATCATTTTAATGGAAGGCTTACATCTCACCTTTATGCATTTTAGATGTATAATATGTATACTTGTGGTCATGGAAGTGTACACATACCTGTTTTGGGGAGCAGGAATAGGATATTCCTTGTTCATAGACTTGACTTAATTATTTTGCTTGTACCTGTTAACTACAGCTCCTGCAGAACTTTTTACCCTGTATACACAAAAGATGGGTAAGAGGTATGTCTAGTTTGATTTCCATATCACATCCTTCTTTATCATGTAAGTTTTGTTTGGTTTTTTGTTTTGGGGTACTTTTGGGGAGGGAATGTGATTTATGAGCAGCTGGGCACTTCAGCAGTAAATCTAAAGACAGTGTTATACAAAAAGTTATAGATATGGTGCAGCGATGGAGGATGGTTAATGCAGACTCTACATTTCATATTCTAAGTGAAATGTAGTGCCGTTATGCCGCCGTATGCCATGCATTTCATTAATGCTGGAGACAGCAGGAGGCTATTTCGTGGAAATGTTTCTGTCACTGTCAGTAGAAACATGCCCGTCTGGCTGAAAAATAGCCTGTGTCTTGCAGTTCACTACTTCTAAGCAATTTCAGTAGGAGGACGTTAATCTTAACCTGTCACAACCCATTTCAAATCTAAATTTTTATTAAATTTCAAAATGCTTTAGTAATGTAAGTATGGGAAACACAACTGTGTTCTTATGCAAGAGCTGCTGCCATTCTCAGATGCAGGAAACATTTTAAGTAATGTTCATTAGTATTTAGTAGTCAGGTGTGCTGGAATTCCCAACCAGGCTCTGTAAAAGGATGTGAACCCCAGAAGATGGGCTTAAGTCAACTCAAGAGAACTGGATTGCACATCTCTCTCTGTTTTGCTAACTGTAGACTGGCAATTGCATGCATTTAAAAAAAAAGATCTATAGTGGATTTTTTGTAGATATTCCAGCCTTTTTTGCAGAAACCCTGAACACATCTGTTCTTCCAGTGGTGTCAGGACCCTTTCTGGAAAGGTCTAGTTGCCTAATGGGAAATGTAGTCTCTTGCTTCCGTAATTATACTTTGAAAATATATTTGGGTCAGAATCCTTTCCTGTAACACAAGGTTCCTTTTTGATTTTCTGCATTACAAACCTGGGCTGATGGTTACAACCTGTATGTGGTGGATGGGCCGTTGGAAATGTACTTGGAATGAGATACTTAATGTCCTGGTTGACAGAAGAGAGGATATCTAGGTGTTTAAATTCCCTCTTAAATTCCCTCTGTCTTCCACTTGAGGAACAATGAGATGTTTATGGATATAGGCTAAGTTCTTACAATGGACAGATCATAGTCTCTGCCTGAGTTGTCTCTCTGGAGTGCTTAAAGAAGATTTTTCCTTTCTTTGCTCAAGTCATCAGCATAAAGGACTGAAGGGGGCACTTCTGCAAGAATCACTGGAGTTGTCTGGGCATTTTGGAGCTTTTCCCTTTCTTAGTAGGTAATACTTGAATGAGATACTGAGATTATGATGTTCAGCAAATGGATTGAACAATTATTACTATTTAGTTATGACCAAATGATGAATTTAAGAAGCTTGGGATTTTATGCCTCCTTGCCAACCAGCATACAAGCAAGGAAAATACGTTTCTTGTTGCCAAGAAAAACATGCTTGCTTCACTCATTGCAACAGTGTCTTCCTGATGAAATTGGTGTAGTCTGAGAAAATTAAGTATGGGATAGGGCTGCAGAAATAACCTGGAGATCTAACAGCTGGAAGGTTTTACAGTTTAACCAAAGGAAGGAGTTAATAATTAAGATGATATAAGTACTGTAGTTAGTGTTTGCTGGAGTCGAGTAATCAACATAAAGCTGTCTGAATTCAAGACGTTTTTATGCTGTACATTTTGGGAGTTTTCCACAAGACACACTGTAGGCAAACTGGGAAAGATGTGTTGTGACACTGAATACAAAATGACATGAGAAATTTTTTGCCAAGGTGCTTTTTCTTCACAGCATATTCCTTATGTTATTCCTTATTCTTTATGTTATTAAGCATGATGTTCAGGGAAAACATCCCATCTGGATAGCATTACCTGTAGGATGTGCAGCTTGTATGTATCTTTTGGAGGTTAGCGTCTAATGTTAAACAAAGGAAGCTGATTAAAAACATCTGTAAAACATTTTCATAGTTCAAATTTTATACAATGGGTATTGAATTACCTTGCACATGACTGCATGTCTGAACCAAAAATAATAAGGTAAATCTTTTCCTTTTATTAAAATTAGTATAATATTAATTTTATAGTTAAACTACATTTAACTGTTTCCCTACTTGGCACTCGAATTTAATGCTGCTGACATCACTATGTATTTTACATGCCACTGAGAAATAATTGTTCATTTATTGATGCAGTATGCTACAATAAGCACATTTTAGGTGCAGTCAAAATATAAACATTAGATTGAAATACAATTTCTTATGTAAAAGTGTGGCATTTATTAAATGCTAAAGGAGAGACTTGCCAGCTATATGTGTAATGTTTCTGACCGTTAAATATATTATGTGAAATCGTTATATAGAATATATAAAATGATTGTAGTACTGCCCACTTAGGTATTCTGTTGATTTATGAATTCAGTTAGAGTCCCTAGTAAATACCAAAATTGCTGATTCTAGGTCAGTATTTATTAGGTTAGTAAATTTTATTAAGAGGAAGGATTTGTGCATCCCAGAACTGACAGAGAAGGGTGTTATTTATGTAGTTAGAGTGAGAATGCAATTGTAATTTCACAGCTGAGCTAAAAAAGGTTATATGCTTTCTTCATATTCTAAATTACTTTCTAAAGTAGCTTATAAAACCACATAAATATTTAAAGATCTAAGATGCTAATGCTCAAGATTTACTGTTCAGTATCATAACCAGAAACTTCTTACCTTTCCAAAGTTACTTTCAATGTACTGACTCAGATGCACATATCAAAACAGAGAGAGACAAACATTATTCTCTGGGAAAATATTTTGAAATTCAGCAAGTGTTTTGAAAATTATTATCATTATTGTTTATTGTAAGTGAAAGATTGTGAAAATGAAGTGTTGCTCATAAATACCACGCAGGCTGAATGGCCAAGGGCAGTTCTCATCTCTAACATGCAGACTCCTACCCAAAGCAGTTTCATCCAGTTTGAGTACTCAAGTTTATTATGTTTTTACCAAAGTTAATAAAAACTGCCAATGGAGCAGACAATAGGTATGTATATAGTTATTTTTAGTCAAGGAGACTGGATTAGCACAAAAACATATTTTAGAACAACGTAACGTGAGCATTTTCCATTTCATCAATTAGTGGCCTTGTCTGTACTGAGAAGTGCCTGGTATCTTAACTGTGTTCTGAAAAGGCAATGAGGTGTCTTATCATTTGAAAAATAAAACAGATATGTACTATGCTAGTGAGATTTACAGAGTTTATCTTACTGTTCTACTTGGGAATGTATGTTTCGTCACTGATAATGTAGCTCATTAAATGACTGACAAGAAATAATTCTGGTTTTTAACTGTATCTTTGTAGAATCACTGAATGGTTTGGGTTGGAGGGGACCTTAAAATTCATCCAGTTCCAACCCCCTGACATGGGCAGGGACACCTTCCACTGCACCAGGTTGCTCCAAGCCCCGTGCAACCAGGCCTTGAACACTGCCAGGGATGGAGCTTCTCTGGGCAACCTGTGCCACCCTCACAGTAAATAACTTCTTTCTAAAAGCTTGTCTAAATCTTCCATCTTCCAGTTTAAAGCCATTCCCCCTTGTCACTACTTGTTCTTATAAGAAGTCCCTCTCCAGCTTTCTTGTTGGCCCCTTTAAACACTGCTTTAAGGTAAACTCTGAGCCTTCTCTTCTCCAGTCTGAACACATGTTTCTTATGTTGGGGCCCCCAGAGCTAGATACAGGACTTCAGGTGGAGTCTTACCAGAGCTAAGTAGAGGGAAGGAATCCCCTCCCCCGATCTGCTGGCCACGCTCCTTGTGATGCAGCCCAGGACATGGCTGGCGCATTGGTGGGTCATGTTGAGCTTATCATCATCCAACACCCCCAAGTCCTTCTCCTCAGGGCTGCTCTCAGTCCATTCTCTGCCCAGCCTGTATTTGTGCTTGGGATTGCCACAACCTAGATGCAGGAGCTTGCACTTGGCCTTGTTGAGATTCATGAGGCTCTCACAGGACTGCCTCTCAAGCCCGTTAAGGTGCCTCTGGATGGTAAGACAATATGTCTTATGCTCATTTCTTTTGCTCACTGAGAGCTTAATATTTTGGCTTATGTTATTGCATGAGGTGTTTGGAGTTCACTCATCTCGTAGCCCAAGAGAAGTGAAGCTGCTGCAGCTGCACCTTACCAGGACTGGCCAGTACTGAGGCTGAGCATGAATACCTAGTAGGAACACGGTAATACATAGGCACACACACTACATATATGATTATATACATGACCAGCTAGAAGGATCAGTGCAGTCAGAAAACACAAAATTCATCCACACGCTAACAGCACCATTGCCCTTATGCTATTCCCTCTTTGGCTGTTCAGGATGAAAGGGTGTTAGTTGAAAATATATAAATATGCAGATATGCACATATATATGTGTAAATGTATATATCTTTATATATGTGTAAACGCCGTAGATTCCTCCAGCAGCTTGGCTTACATGGTTGCATAATTTTGGAAGATTACTGAAGCACTAACAGGAACATAAGCAGATAATTATTTTTCACAAATAAAACTGGCAGAGTTGTGATCAGATCTTTATTGCGTCTTCGGACCAACACTGTTCTGGATTCCTGTTCCGTGAAGGTTTAGGAGGATTTTTGGGAGAGGTGGGGGAAAGCAGGTTGCAGTAGTTTTGGAATGATATAAATTCACCAACTTTGTGTCTCTGCTGTGTAAATGATATTCCCCCTCACATGCTGAACTGGATGATTACATCAATGGGTGGTTTTATGGCCAAAACCGTTAAGTCTGAGGCTCCTGTGTTTTTATCACAAACTGTACTCCATGAAGCTCAAAGCTGCAAAGTTTACTTGACAGTTTGAAGCTGGAGTAATTTACTTGACCAAGACCTTAATGTACCTCCTTACAGTACATCATCATCATTTGAACGGAAGGGATGTGCTTTAAAGGAGGATTCTGTGGTGTTTGCCAGACACGGCTCCAAACTAAATGCTAGATGAAGAATTGCTGTTACTGAGTTTGCTTACTTTGTAATTGCCAGTGCGTTGGGGATACTGGACGAACTGTTTAAGAATGTTGGAACACCTGTGTATGGCACAGCACCTTTATTTTAACAACCCTATAGGTGCTCATACAGCAAATTATCACTGGAATGAATTCCCTTCATTTTGAGTTGAGTCTTTGCCAAACAAAAGACTCAGCTGATAGAAAGCTGGCTGCAGCACAATTGATTTTGGATTATAACCCTGAATTTAACAGCATGGGTCAATGGATGCTTTTTTTTTTTTTTTTTTAACTTAAAAGATGCCATGCTTGCAAACCTATTAAAGCTGAATTAATTTAAGCACAAATTTTATCAGCTCTTTTAGAACTGGACTGGGATATGTCTGTGATGATTTCAAAATTACTGTGCTCATTGTCACATTGAAATAATATTAAAATATTAATGTCTTGTTTATGAATGTGACTTTTGTATAATGCTTAACCTGTGGAGGGTTTGCCTTATTTCTTTATTCACAGGGCACTTTTATCTGTTTGTTCCTGAGCTGTACGTCAGCTATATCACAGATAAATTGGACTGACTAGTCTAGAATCATTGCTCAATGTTTTTTTTTCTAAAAGAGCATCACTTATAAATCATGACTGCTAATAAAAATAAATAATGCTTTGAATTAAAAATCAAATCTGTGCAGGCCCCAGCAGGGTAAAGATATTACACATATGCCATGCTTCATCACCACTGTAAGTTAGTTTATTGAGCCTTTCTTTTCTATGTCATGAACTTTCCTGTTATGTTCTCCCTCCTTCCCATTATCCCTGTTCATTATCCTTCATATATGCCTGGTTTCATTGACAGTCTGATCTCACCAGATGCTTGACTTGGTGTTGACTGATGAAAAGACATTGGTTTATGTCTCAATATGATTCATGAAAAGGTAAAATTCTCAGATTTTAAATTTGTAAGGTAGGGGTTTACTGCTTTATTTGTCCTTAGAAGATATATCTTTGTAACAATGGAATTCTTCTAAAAGAGCCACCAACAAAACTATTTGAGCTATAATGGGAGGGTGGAGACAACTTGCCTGCCTATTGAAGTGCATCTTTCATCATCAGAACAATAGCTGACTCTTCTCCCTTGTCAACCGACCATCTTTTTTCCTTCCATTAATTAGCTGAGATCTTGGACAATTCTGTCCTTGGCTTTATGCTGCCTGTTCTGATAATCCCTCAGGATACTCGGAATAGAATGACAAATCACAAGAAAAGATGTTCTGGTTTTTGTTCCCCTGCTGATGAGGAAATCATCAAAAATCAGTGCTGTGTCTCATACATATGGAGTTAAACAGACTTCCTGAGTTTTGCGCTGGGCTTTGTTAGCTATCCATTGTGCAAGTGTACATGAATTACCCAGCACCTCTGAGCTCCATTTTTCTGTCTGTCGAGAGGAATATATCTATGTCTTTAAAACCATAAATAAAAGCTGTATAAGTGCTATTATTAAGCATCCATACAGGAGGAGGCATCTGATAGGTCTCTCCCACCAATCTTACCTAATGTACCACTCAGATTGCTACTCAGTGGGGGACAGAAGGGGAGACATTGGGAATATAAGAAAAAACTCAGTTCCTTTTCATTTCAGATGCCCAGTGCTACACACAGCTGCCAGGGAGAGCTTTTAGGACAAGAAATTGCAGGGGATATTCTGTTCAACTTTCAGCCCTCTGGCTGCCACAGACAGGAACTTTGTAGATTTTGCTTCTGAATTCCAAACAATTATCTACGGGCATGTAGAAATAGCTTTTCATAGTGCCAATCAACCACATCTGGTGGACGATTTTTCTCAGGTATTGCAAAACCCTTTTAATGAGGATGACATTTTATTCAGCACAATAAAGATGTTTGTAATTCTTTAAAAATGCATGCATAATGTTTACGAAATCTTTTTTTTTTTTCCCCGTAAACAATGTCAGTGAAGTAGTCAGCTATTTTTGCTGCACTTTATTTCGAGTGTTTTAAAAGAATCACAGAAAGCACATTAGGCCTATGCTTACTGCAAACATCCTTACCTCCGTAGCTTGTAGTTTTGTCAGATGCCAGATAACCCTTTCTGGACCATCAGTTCAATGATTCATCATTCACATCTCTGTGACTAGAGATGATATAGAACTTGAAGACATAAAATTGAAAGTGCCAGTAATTTCTACAAACCAAAGGAAGGTTTTGAGAATTTTCTAACCCATGTTGGTAAATGGAGGGATTCAGAAAATGTGTATCTGTGTGTGTCATTCATTTTTGAGTACCAGATTTGCTGAATGTGCATTTGACGACTCTTGGTGGGAAAAAGCAATGCAGAAAAAGCATCAGATGTAACTGAATGTATACACATTGCATATATATGACATTGCATTAGCAGCAAAAAATTAGTTTTTCATTTCTTCTAGTCCTGATTTATGAACCTCATTATACAAAATACTGCATTACCTGTAGCATCTGCATTGTCATGAACAGATATTTTTGACTAAACTGACTGTAGGCAAATTATTTTCTGTGAATAACCTATGAGAAATTAATTTATCTATGCTCCCACTGGAACTTATTGATCATCAGGCCTAAACCTTATGTTATTAAGTTTTCAGAGCAATAATTATGATAAGGCCTGAAAAGAGACTTGTCCTGTAGTTGAATGAAACTAAAATATCTTGCAATTTTCTTTGAAATATAGAAGAGAACCTCTTCTACACCAAGGTTCAGTGCTGTGCATAGTTGCGTGGCATACACAGGAGGCTGGTACTCAAGTTTATGCCTAATTCAAGCAAGGGAATTTAACTCCAGCTTTCTCTGTCCTAGATGAGATCTATAAAAGCCTGATTCTCTTGTGTTATTTGTTTTAGTTTGTGAGTCACCTTTTGTGAAGAATGAAATGTCTGTTGGCCAAGTAGACTGACAGGGAGCATGTCCTTATCCCACCAGAGTTTGGCTATTCATGTAAGATGTGCTTATAAAAAAAAATTATAGAGGTTTGTTTCCTGATAAAATGAACTGAGGAAGTATTGATACAAAGAGGAGTCCTTTGAAGACAGAGTGAGAAAGATTGCCCGTGCTTCATAGTTGGGTTTTGGCATTCAAGTAGTGATGATTGCTCTCAGTATCCTGTATGTGTATTTCCTCTGAATGTTTTGGATAATCAATATTTTCAAAACAAAATGCATTTGTCAGAAAATTGATAGCAAATTAAATTTATCCTTCAGTTGGACTCTCTGGCTTCATTTTCCCTATTTGTTATTCCCTATATATGGTTACTAATCTGCTCCAGTTTGGCATTTGTGGACTCAGGGCAAAGCTCTTGGATTTTGCAATTTTCCAGAATATCATGAGCCCAACTGTAAATAGGTACTGCTATGATACATATACTTATGAGTAGTTCTCCTGAATGGATTAAGAGATGGAGGTACTTGAACCCACTCACAACATGATTAGAAGATAGGCATTACTTTACTAAGAAATACTGCTACTTCTCTAATAAATCCCATTTTCATGTATGCATCTGTATGACTGCTCTTTTAAAGCCCAATATCCAACAAACGGTGTGAGAGCTTTTCCTGTTTTCCTGCCTTATTTTTTCCACCAGTGGGCAGAAATAGTATATGTAATTTCAGAGTGCAATATTTCACACTTCAATTTAATTTGGCCGATAATGATTTGTTAAGCAAACGTAAGTATGTAAAGCACATGCTGGGTCTCACACATAAAGTGTTCAGCCACTCCAGCAATTCCTTTAAAATCCCACATCTACCTTATAAAATCTACAGGTGCAAAACAGTTTGCCTCTGTACTAGCTCAAACAGAAGATAGAGGTAATACGGAACTTTATATTCAGTATAACTCTTTGGCAGGTATAATGTAAGAAGAGACTGAGTTGATAGTTTCCATCAGAAATGCACAGAATCATAGAATATTCTAATGAATGGGCTTACTCTTATCCCATGAACTGTTAAAGAGAAAGGACAGCTGATCATGATGTCCACCAAGTCTGTGACCACTATTAAGCATTAGAAACGGAAAGTATGGATCTTGAGTTTGGAGGGAAGCGCTATTGTTGAGGCTGTTTTGATCTCCAGTCCCCTAACTATGAAGTGATTCTTCTCACAGGGGTTACATCATTTCTAAATCTTATTTTAAAGTGGAGGGTGTTTTTCAACACCTAAGAAGAAACACCATATTCTTTTAATCTTCCTCTCCCACCACTATGTAATTCAGTGTATCTTTAAACAAGATTTTCTTACTTTCTTTGGGCATCCCACAAATTTCTGTTCTTACCCATTTCCTTTTCATCAGTGGACTTTCTAGCCTCATCTGCTTTCAAGGATTCAGTATCGTCTTGACACTGGTGTTTTGAATATTTCTGTCTCTACTCTCAGCTCTGTGTTTACCCAGGGCTGCATTTTGGCATGTTTCCCTGGAAGTACTTTATTATCCACTGAAACTCAGGAAGGACAAAACCAAGCTACTTATCTTTTCTCCCTTACTCTCTGAGAGTTGATTAACGCTGTAACATTCCCTGGGACCTCCTGCCTCTTTTTTACCATCTTCAGTCTGGGCCATACCTCTTGTCACTTTTTCATCATAATACTTGAGCTAGTTAATTTTCATGTCAACATTGCCAAAACTATATTTGATAACGTAGGAGACATTCCTCTTTATATTTTTAGAGTAGCATTTAACCATTTTGTAGTTCAATGTGAATATTAGCATTAGGATGAAAATCATACGCACTGCTTTCAGCTGAATGGTATTTAGCGTTTGTTCTGCATGCATTTTCTAGCCTTTTAAAAACAGTAAACCAGGAAAAAAGCAAAATTTTGGAAAAGTTCTTTTTAAGTTGTATTAATTACTTCCCAACTGAAGCTGGTCTAGAACATGGCAAAAGGAGAGCTAATCACAAAAAAATGAGAAAAAGTGAGAAAAGGATTTATAGTAAAATCTGCTTTTAAAACTTCAACAGTACATTTTTATAGTAAAAGGGGTTTGTAATATTTTTAAAAAATATATAAACTTGAAAGGACATTCAAATTAAGCTGTCATACAAATCCAGTCAGACATAGCTGTGGGGGTTTTGTATTTGCTCTAAAAAGGAAGGGCATGGAATGATTTTGAATAGAGATGATATTTTACTGGGCAGCATTGATGCCACCGGAAAAGATGTGTGGAGAAAACAGTAGGAAGTCTTAAGAATATTGTAAAACACAGATGACCTTTTGAAGATTAATATCTGTGTTTTGTGGAAACCGTGCTAGAAACCTAAAAAGTGAGAGGTGAGATGCAAACCCAGTCCCATTGTCCCCATTCCGTGCCAATGGTCTCAAACCTGGCTTAGGCTCGAGTGATAATCCGCAGTTCAATTACATATTCTCTCATTGAAGTCAGCATTGTTCAGATTATTTACCTTGACAGAGGTAAACTGTGGCACACTGTTGTTCTGATTTAGATGGATGGAGGAAATGGCACACTTGAAATTATGACATATGGCTGTAAAATAACGATTGTAGCACACCACTGGCTGCACCAATATTACAAAAAGTGAACTTGCACTACAGCGCAATCTATCTGTTGGAAATAACACCTGCATAAAATGGTAATTTAGAAAATATATATGAAAAGGAGGACCAGGACAGGAAATCATTTCAATGTTTAGCTGTGCTGAGACCAAGGGGATTCACTTTCCACTTGGTAAGTTTGAGTTCAGGTGCATTGCTGGGTAGCAGGAAACTCCTTCTGATGTAACTATAAAGCATGACAGCGAAAGTAGTATTTGTAGACTTATTTTAATACTTGGCATTTGCAGACTGGAAGTAAGAGCAAAAGGA
Source organism: Psittacula echo (assembly GCF_963264785.1). Classification (NCBI taxonomy): domain Eukaryota; kingdom Metazoa; phylum Chordata; class Aves; order Psittaciformes; family Psittacidae; genus Psittacula; species Psittacula echo. The sequence continues at coordinate 103,973,052 of NC_137738.1, forward strand.
AATTTTGAGAATGAATACGTTTAATTTCTATGACTCATGTATGCATAACTGTACTACAGCCAGAAATGTCATATTATGCACCAAATGGATAACATGCACTATTAGTACAAGTTGCTTATTAATTGCTTAGATGAGTGATTCTGTCTTTATTTGCATTGTCTGTACAAGCCTGAACTTCTACAACTGACTGAAGTTTAGAGAAATGGGAAGCACCCAGATGCATGTCTCTATGCATTGTGAGATAGTTATGGGAAAGCAGGTCAAATTGTCATTTATATTCAGTTTCTGACGTTAAATGTCATTTAACAAAATATTCGGCTAATCAGCTAATACATTAGACATCTCTAAAGTTATCATAAGGATAGCAAAACGTGGACATTACAGAGTGCTTTAAAGAATTTTTTGCACAGATTGCCATTATACTGGCTAGATTGAAGATGATTAGAGGGAGATACCTGAAATTTGGTTTGTCTCTGGGGACAACTGGTAGATAAAAGTTATATGTATTGTCTGGTGCTTCATACTCAGGATGGGGTCAGGTCCTGAAATAATGACCCAATATCAGTAAAATTTAAGGTGACCTTAGATTAATTAATTTTTATTTCTGTATTGGGTATTAAAATAGAAAAATGAGGATAATGTAATTGAGTTTTCTTGTAAAATACTGTGGGACCATTAGGAAACGGCAGTAGAATATATGCATTTTTGGTGTTTGTTTATTTACAACAGAAGTTTGTCCTGGCGTGGAGGACCTCAGCCTCAGATCCATTGTCTTTCCCACCAATTTCACTGCAAGTATCTATAGAAATCAGGAACACTCTCTATGGTGCTGCCTTCTCATGAGACAAATGTTCTCTTTCATTCATTGGCTGATATATTAGAGTTTATTACAGCTGCAAGGTATAAAGGGAAATATATATATAAAGAGAATCTAAAACCCCCAACAGCATTAAGCTTATTAACAGTAGTAACTCCATTGTAAACCAGTGCTTACATTAATCTATTTAAAAGGTCTTGATTCTGAAGCTATTCTGTAAAAACTTGTTAGGTCTTTAGGATTTAGCTTATAGGGCTTTAAAAAGGCAAATCTTAACTAAATCAAATTACTAAGTTCACTGTGAGGTATGAGTTCAACCACTCCGTATTTTGTTATTAGTTGTACTATGTGGTTAAGTACACAGAGCAGCAATACTCACATCTGTAATGAATAACTGCTTTTTTTCTAAATGAAGCTCAAACACATATTAGCACGTCCTATTTATCTGAATGAACCAAGGCTGCAAATAATTAAGGAATCTACTCTGGGAATATTTACACCATCATAGAAGCTGATGTTAATTCAAGTTATATCAAAAGAAACCCCAATAACCTTGCTCGACTTGTTTTACATACAACTGCCATTCATCAGTCTAGATGACTTGCTGCGAATGAACCTGTTATTTTCATGTATTTTTTTCATTCTTACTGAAGGAATCAGCAAATTGCATCTTGTCCTACATCTCATTCAGTGTGCAGTGGGACTGCTGGTGTGAAGGAGCAGACCTCGTTTCTTTCGCTCCCTGTTAGCAGTGCTGTTTCAGGTTTTTCCTTGTGATTGCTAGCTATTGGGGAGCTGGCTATAGTTGGCTTTCCACATTGATGGTTGTAGCAGCAGCTGAAGGATGTGGTGAGGTTTATCTCACCTCCACCTTTGTTCTATGTCTTTTGCAGAGTCCTCAGGACTGGCTTTCTGCACTTCCACTTTGTTGATGTACTATTTTTTATAAGAATTTTTTTTTTTGGTGTAGCAGTAGATAGGGCAGCCTATTCCAAATGGAAGGGAGTGTGACTGTTGTGTTGGAATCTGTACAAACAAGTAAACAGCATTTCCTTTACTCAAAACCTCTGTCAGAATATACAAAACACAGAGGGGAAGGAGACAGTCAAACCCCTGGAAACATCTAGTCCAACCCACTCAAAGGAGAACTGTCACCAGTACTAGATCTGATCAGCCATGGCTTTGTCCACCTCAGACTTTGGAAGCTCCACAGAGGAATTTTTCAGAGCCTCTCCTGTTAAACTGCTGCAGGCTGCTCTGTCCTCCCATGAGAAGGCTTTTCCTAACATCCTACTCGATCCTTCCAAACTGCAGTTTCTGGCTGTCGCTCCTCGTTACATCATCTGACACTACCAAGAAGAATTTGGATCCGTCATCTTCCTAATTGCTCTTCAAGTACTTGTAGGCAGCAACCTATAATTATTTTATCCCTTTCGCTTCCCAAAACTTAGCTGATTTATTTGACTATTAATGCCAGCGGACACTCAGTTATGTTTACAGTTCGCTCATCTGAGATATCCAGTGCTGATGACTGAAGTGCAATAAAATCTTTGAGTTTTGCTTGCATTCAGTACAGTAGAAACAATTTATTTCAATAGACCTCTTCCTTGAGTTGTAGCTTTACTGCCATGCTCAAAATCACAGTTCTTCTCAATGCTCAGTGAAAGTTAGACTCCTGTTTTGGAGCCGTGTTTAGACTTTCCATCTTATCTTTCTTCATAGTGTTTTATGTCTGAAGCCTCCTTTGCTTCTTAATTTGACTTGCAAAACCTAATTAAGCTTTACTTTTGGCAATTCTTTGTTCATATAATTCTTGATCTCTAAATGGTATGGCTTTACTGTATGATGCAGATCCTATTCCTCCTCAAAAAGCCACTGACTGAAAAGTGATTTCTTGTGAATGTAGGGATTTACTTTTATAGTATACCAGGTCCAGGTTCTAAACTGCAAAATAATGACTATGTTGACATTGTTTATGCTACTTTCTCTTAGCTTTATATTAAAATGACTGATACTATTTGTAACGCTTTATGGAAATTTGCAGGTCTTTTGTTTAAATGTTTAGTTGGTTTTTGGTTTAAATGTCCCTGAGAATTATGTTTATATATAATATAAGGCCGGCCCACTTACTCTAAATTAGAAAAGAAATACACCGAGCACAGTTTTTATGGTTTGTGTGTCTGCTAAATCACCTCTGCATTTCACAGCTTTGGGTGCTGGGAAGTATTTATAATATTTGCTTACGAGTGCATACAAGTTTAGATACAGAAAACTCTTAAGTTAAAACTCAGAAGAGGTTTGGTTGGGGTTTTTTATATTTCTGCATTATTTTGCAGATGTTTCCTATTGCATTAGAGAATAATTTTAACAGTTACAGAGTGCTGCTAACTGGCTGTTGAGGAAGGCAAAAGGAGGAATTTTTTCTTCTGGTACTGTCTTTGCCCATGTTCCATGCCTCATTTTGCCTATTTGCCTATTTGTAAAATGGATGTAGAACAGATATCACTGTCATATGAATAAAAATATAAAATTCACATAGGCAATTTAGCTTTTCCATAATAAAGAAATGAAAGTTAAAAGCAACCCAGGAAGGGAGTGATCTGTATTAATGGAGAATTTGTTATTGTCAGTAACCTTATCCCCTACTTTCCTGACTTGTTAAATCCCCTCAATAATCATTATTCCTTCTTAAACCTTACCCAGCCTTGGGCTTTTCTTCATCCGCTCTACATTTCACTTTGGATCACACCTTTGTCATGTCCTTTAGAAAAGTATCATCTACTCTGTCATTCTGAAAACAGAGATTTTTCTATCTTTGGGATATTAGTATGGATTTTACTTACATTTGATTTAAGTCTTTTTTTGTAAACATAGTTATCAATTTGTGACTGATATTTGAGTTCACTTTCTTAAAATACGTGATAGAAGGGGAATTGTTCCATTGTTTTTTGAAGAACGAAGGTACTTTTGCATTTGTTTTCCATGTGTTGGGTTTTTTTTATTAGAAATTCATTGATTGCACTTTAGAAATTGCACTTTAGCCTTACATAGTCTTCCTCCTTTTTCAAGAAACACTGCAGAATATACCTCTAATAATTAGAGAAATATGTCCCCCTTTTCACATTCTTTAAACAACACGCGCATGCAGAAATATCAAGGTCTTTTCTTAAAGAAATCTGTGCTGCCATTTTTTAAGAGCTGAATGGTCTGAATCCTGATGATTGTGCTAAGGCTCAGCCTTTACTGTGGTCAGAATCACTGCATGGTTTTCCTGGAGAAAATAAAGATTTTTCTTTCCATCCTTGCTTGAGTCCCTCCTCTTCTATTGAAGATTTTTGTGATGTTTCTGTGTCTCTTGAACTCAGAGTGTTCACTGATGTGAACAGTGTACAGTGAACACTGTAGTGCCAATGCTTTCTTTTATGGCTCCAAATGATCAAGATAAATGCTGGAAACATACTTTTCCTCCTCCCCACTGGCATCATTGGCGTTATCTTCTGCCTCCTTTAGTACCAGTATTGCGTATCCTGGCTTGTGCTCAGCCTTAATAACTTAGTAACGCATGAGCAGTGTCAGTAGAGCTGCATTTAATTATAAGATTGTATAAGATTGAATAAGTTGGATTCCCAAAGCAGAGATTTCCTCGCAGCATGGAAAATTGTCTTCTCCTAATGGATGTATATTGGTCCACGGCCTGGACCTTTTGCCCATTTCCAGAGATTTTTGCAAAAGACCAGGTACTTGTGTCCCTTGACATGAATCTCATTTCCTTCATTTTACCAGACTTCTTGCTCAGTCAATTGATAGTTTTTTTGGACTGACTCTGGACTGACTGTCTGCCAAAGCCTTTGTGGTTCATAACCATTTTGAGAATGTGCAAGTTTTAATTTTGAAGCATTGGTAGATAAAATATTAAAAAAAAAATCACCAAATCCAACCAAATGCCACTATACCAGTTGAAAGCTGACTCTAGCCAATATCTTAAGTTTCAAGAGAAAAATAAGAAGTACACCCTACTCATGATATATTTTCTTGATCTCCTACATTATTCAGAATCTCTAGATACAGTGACTTCTTACTACGAACAAGTGTAGCCTGCTAACATTTTCCACTGAAGATCAGACTCCTTTTAAAAATACAAGAATCAGGAAGTTCTCTGAGACATGACATTACTGAAAGGTTTAATTTTATGGCTGCTTTCAGTGACAATGTTAGAACTTCAGAAGTAAACCGTGAACCAGATACTAGGAACACACTGTCAAAACCTTTGATTTAGAAAATTTCTGAAAGCACCTTTTTCTGTCTTGTTTCCTTTATCCCTCTCAAAGCTTTTCTGTATATTTCCCAAACAAATCTTCCTGGCTCATAATCACCCCCTTCATGTTGTCCATCCTGCAGTCTTGGGAGGTCAGTCCAGTCTCTGTTGGGCCTAGGAAATCAGTCTTTGTTGCCTCTAGGATAGCTTTTTCAAAGAAATGCTTTCTTCCATACCCCTTAGGCTTAGGGGGAGCTTTCCTGAACATTTTCAAAGATATTTTCCATTGTTCTTCAAATTATCTGTGAAATGCCCTCGTATTTTAGTGTATTCTGGTCTTGGGAAAAGCAATATTTCCAAGAAAGGTAATTTCAGAGCATGTCCACACAAGTCAAAGCAAATTTAGATTACATAAAAGTTCACAGCATTTGCACATTCATTATCCCAGTTGCAAACTCTATACCAGTTGCCAAGTTATCTATTCCAACATTTTAGAATTCAGCCTATCTTTTCATTATAGTTTAAAGCCCTCCCATATTTTTATGTCAAGAACATACTTTAAAAATAAAGTACTTTAACTTTCCAACAGTTGCATTCAATTTGAAGGATGTAGTAAACATTACTGAAGCACAGCAAAGGGAAATCCCTTATGACTAATAAAATCTGGGTAGCAATGGAAGATAAATTTTGAAGTTTTCATAATAGATTATCTGAACATCTCCAATGCAAAGCATAAAATAAAGCAGGCCCAGAAGCTATTGTATAATTTTTAAACTAAGTTCAGCTTCTGGAGAGAATCTGAATAAATGTAATAATTTTCAAGCTATGATGTTCTGGCAAAAATGTTGCTACTTTTTTTTTTTCCCCTATTGTTACTGATATTTCCCTTAAGAATTTCAGAGTAGATTTTATGGGGTTTTTATGTTAGCAAGATGATCCTCATACCTCCCAGTAGTTTGATTTTAACTGCTTGCACAGTTTGATTAAAACTGTCTTTTAGCAAAAGGAAACGTAGTAATTTATCCTTACAGGGATGTTGTGACTCTAACACTCCCTTCTCTTCCTGTTGCTTGATCCAATGTAATTAAATAATAGATTTCATTTCATAACTTTGCAGTAGTAATAAAGAGGAAATTATGTTCAGAAGGCATGTTTATTTTTTTTCCCCAGCCTTTTCATGGCTTAAAAGTGATTCTTTCTCTTCGTGCTAAAGTAATGTGAAACAGCCTTTTCAAACTTATGTCCTTGGGAAATGAATGTTAATTAAAGAATGAACATTAAATAAGAGTTAGGAAATCAGTGCCATTTTTCGACACAAATATCTGTTGTTCAGATTTTACATTTGTGCTCCTTTATGTTGCTTTCTTTTCTTTCTCTGAGCAAGAGCTTCTTCCTGTATTTTTTTAAGTTCTGAGAATTATATTTCATACAAATGAAAATACAGGAAACCAACACATACATACAAAAATTTGGACTTCCTTTCCTCTTACATGAAAGTGGGTCTACCTTGAACTGGGACTATTGTTTCATAAATTTCCCTCTTTTTTAGATCCTTGGAAGAAAGATCCTTCTAAATAGACTGAGGATTTTGAAGCCATTTTGACAGAAGAGAAACAAATTCAAAGGGCTTCCTATTTGCTACACATTAGGATTATATCTTTTCCCTATTGCCAAATCATTTTCCCTAAGGTTAAAATTACAGAATAGGCAGAGATTTTCTCTAGTGTCATTATGTACACTCCATGCTTATGTGATTGAAAAAACATTAAAACTAAATGTTTTTCTCTTCTTTATTTTCTATTATTGATTTTTCTATTGATAATTTGGGTACATCTCACATGATGATACTTACTTCTCTGTCAAAATTCTGCAGGTAGTTTAAATTATTTTAAGCCCAGACACGATGGCACGTCTGCCATCCAAAGCCATTTAAACCAGTAGTCATTTTTATGTATTATGTGCCTCACTGTTTAATCTGAATGATCCTGTAGCATTTAGTTGTAGTTATCATGCAAACTGGCAAGTTCTCACTTGGTCAACACATGCATTTGAGCAGATGAGAATAAAAAGGACAAAGACTGATATGAATTGCCTTCTCTATATTCTGTGCACCGATGGTGCCTGCTCTTCATAGTCATACTTGCTCTGCAGTTCTTTCATTAGCCTGAGGCTTGCTCTAAAAGCACTTTATCTCTGTGCTTGGAATAGGTAAATATGTGTCTTATTTTCCCTATGACAAACAGTGAAGTCTGATTCCAATTTGCTGTCATATGGAAAGGAAGAGTATTTATTTAGTGTTCTGGTGAAACTAATAGAAGGCATGATTATTTTCCTCTGTGAGCAATGTAAGGATGCATGATTTAAACAAATGTTACTTTACAACAACTGGAGAAAGAAACCTGTTTATATTAGATGGTCTCTCAATCAACAGAGAAAAGGAGGTTTTTTTACTGCTTGCAGCATTGGAAACTGCATAACAATAATCCTGAATGGTGGTTTCTTCTGGGATTTGAAACCAAAGGACAGGAAGTTGTGGTATAACACAAACCTCTGCTGGTTTGCATGTCATGGTAGTATTGGAGAAAGAAAAGAAATAGAAATAATTGATGGAGGGGAAATAAATCTGAGTTAATAGACTAAATACTCAAAAATAATATTACTTTCAGTTCTCAAGAAGGGTAAATTTGAATTGCATTTTTGTTTTACTAAAGGAAAGGTGAGTGCATTTATTCCTCATAAGATTGCAGAGTCTTATTTTTTTCCAAGTAATGTTTTGTACTAAAAAGTCATTCAGAGATGTAACTTACGTGGAATTAAAAATTATATTTGAGATTCCTACTTGCAATAGCTATAGTGATGCTGTTTAAAAATTAAACAGGTAGTTGTGAAAGTTAGAGTGCAAATGTAGTTAGTTTTATTATAATTTGGACTAGATGACCCTTAAATGTCCCTTCCAACACAAACTATTTTATGATAATTTCTTCAAAAACATTAGCATTTGTTTAATTTAAATGCAGAGATATTTGCTGCCTGTGATTTACAGTGAGATGGTACCATTTACTTCAGCATGAAATCATTGAATCATAAACTGGTTTCAGTTGGAAAAGACCCTAAGATCATCTAGTTCCAAACCCCCTGCTATGGGCAGGGATGCATCAAACTTGACTGTGTCACCCAAGACTCCTTCCAGCCTGGCCTTGAACACTGCCAGGATGGAGCATTCACCACTTCTTTGCGTGAAGTGTGAAGGCACCCATTCCAGTGCCTCACAGGAAAGAACTTCTTGCTTGTATCTAACCTGAACTTCTTTAAGTTTAAACCCATTCCCCCTTGTCCTGTCACTACAGTCCCTGATGAAGACTCCCTCCCCAACATCCTTATAGGCCCTCTTCAGATATTAGAAGGCATCTATGAGGTCTCCACACGGACTTCTATTGGGTTCTCCAGGCATCTAGAATATTTCGTCAGTCCTAGAGCATGTAGAGTTAGTAGAGGACCTCTATGCTCATCTTCTTCAGAAATGCAGAGGTCAGAGTGCTTTTGGCCGTGAGAATTTTTCGGTTTCATCTTGGCTAATGAATCTTTCATATCTGCACAGTTTACACTTCACAAAGCTTTTTTCACAGCCTCTCATTCTAGAGAACACTACTTCATCGTTTCCCTTTGGATAATATTTCTCAGGCTTATTTTTTCTCCCTTGTAACAATAATAACTACAGTAGAAGTTTCCAAGTTTGCTTTCTTGCCTGGTGTTATCATCACCTGCAGTGGCAGAGAGCATCAACAGGGCCATCTCCAGCGCAACACCAAGTCTTGAATTAAAGTTTATGTAGTCACTGAATAATTTGGCCATATTAAAACTGAATTCAATGAGTATGAATACTTTTCTGCACTTAGATACTTTATGGTTTTAATGTTGTTTGTATAATTTAATTTTGTTTGGTCAGTACTGCCTGTTGCAAACGTCAGATGTGCAACAGGGTTTCTTTTGTTTCATGGAAGAAGAATTAAAGATATAAAATGTTGGCCAAAAAAGATTATTTTTGTATTAGAAGTAGACGAAGGAAAAAATATGAGAAATTCATGCCTGAAGCTTAAGTTGTAATGTAGTTATTGTTCAAAAGTGCAGTAAATTCTTTCCCTGAGTGACAGAAAGTGCAAAAACACACTCTAATTTAAGAAGGTGAGCTTAAATTATTTATAAAAAAGATATTAAAAAAAATTTCTGTGATTCAAAGCACATCTTTTGCAAAATTGCAGTATTAATTTCACTATTTACGTGGAAATTTATTTCCTTTATTTAAACTATTGAATATAATAAAAAAAAAAAAATCATACTGTCTCCAGTAGATACAAATCATTGCTTTCAGTAGCAGAGACTAGGCTATTGGGCTTTAAAAATGTTATCATTTTCTAATAATTTTGCCTGTTTATATTTTAAATAAGAATGGTTCAGAATATCAACAAATGTGAGGGTCAGCTATGATTATGCCTGCTAAAAATAAAAAACACAGAGTACAAGGATTCAGCTTCCCTTAATCCCATTTTGTGGTGGAATTGCTGCCTCAACTGCCTACTGAACTGCAAGAGTTGCTACACCAGATCCAGCAAGCTGAACAAACATGCAGAATCCACTGTGAGAATTGAATTTTTCCACACATGAGAAAAGGTTTTCACCTATTTTTTTATTCCTCCCTTCTCCTGTGTAGCAACACTTCAGTCTCTTAGATATTGATAAAGAGTGAACTAATGAGGCCCATATGTCTTCATCAGCAACCTGGATGGGAGACACATAGTATGCTCAGCAACTTTGTTGATAATACTGAATTGAGGGTGGCTGACATCATAGAGCTTCATTTCCAGTGGCAACTTGATAAACTTGAGGTTCAGATGGTGTAAATCTGGTAAGTGTCCACATCCATTGCAGAATAGCCCCATGTATCGCTGTGATTTGGGAATCCGCTGCTCTGAGATGCAATGAGGGGTACAGTCTGGAGATGTCCTGAGTGGCCAAATATAGTCTAGCCTCCTCTGATGTTGTATTTATGTGTTTCCTTGAAAAGAAATGGTATGAGTTTTAACTTAAAATTGTTTAGTAATGTTCAATTTTATTACTCGGGTCAGTAAAAAGCCTTCTCTTCCAACTACAGGGTTTTTCAGCAGGGTCAAAATGTGGGTACAACATACGGAAGCTCCAGAAACATGATGCATTTTCCTCTTAGCCCATTCCATTGCACAGGCTGAGTCCCTGTAGTTTTCTAAGAGCTCTTTACAGATTTCTGATATTTTTTTCTTTTACATTTTTAAAATGATCTTGTTTGTAACATTACCATCGGCTCAGGCAAGGTGGGAGTGTTCTGGTTTTGCTATTTTCACTCGCTTTAAGTGTTGCATTTTTTCTACTCTGATTGTACTGATTGTGTTGCTAAAACACAAAAAACAAAGCCAAAAAAGCCTTCCAACATTTTCTGTATTCAGAAATATGTGGGTTGTCAGTAGAAGGAAGTGAGGTGATGATGCCCAAAATTATATGAAATGTTCAATTTAAACAAATGGGAATAGTAGTATCTTAACTTCATCATACTAATGTTTTGGGTCCTTGATAGCAGTGTGCAGTTAAAAACCTGCAGGCTGAGATGTAGGGATGTTTGTGGAGTTCATTGGACTGGCTTTCACAGTTTCAGTCTGAGGGCAAATAAAGAAGGGGCTGTTTTCTCCCATGTTTGTTAGAACAGTCTGACTTCTTAAATGTATATTAACTGCTTGTCACCTCAGAAGTCAAAACCTAGTGAACCTGTAGATGTACTCTCTATGCTTCAAAGGGTGTTCTTGTGCAACCTGCTTACTGCTGGAGGTGCTTTTGGGATATTTTTTTTTCCATCTACTAGTGACTGGCTGCAGACTGTCTGTATCCAGATCCAGCTCTTTGGGCTCGCTGAACTGTGGAAACAAAAAGCCATTGCTGTCTGCTAGAAGGCAAGATGAAACAGTTGATCTTGCTTCAGAGACAGTACATTTTTATTGGGGATTTTTTTAAAAAACAAAACAAATTTTGTACTTGAGAAGAAGTTCTCAGTAAATGTCATGGACTGTAGGGTATGAGCTGATGTTTTCTTAATCTCATGATCTGTGTGGAATGAAATTCACTGTCAAGCAAGAAAATGCTCTTCTTATTGCTGGCTATAGCTACCTGAAAGGAAGTTGTAGTGAGGTGGATGTATTTAAGACTTGTGGATGTGACACATAAGGACATGGTTTAGTAGTGGACTTGGCAGTGTTAGGTTCATGGCTGGACTTGATCTTAATGGTCTTTTCCAATCTATATGATTCTATGATTCTGCAATTCTCTAAAGCCTAAAAATGTGATGCAGAGCTTTATCTTCTCAAGGTCACACCTAGTCACCTAGTGTTACATTAAATGGTCATGTAAGTGAAAAATACTTATATTTGAAAACAGATACCTAATAAGAAGACAATTAATTGTCTTTTGGTCTGCAGATGAAAGTTTTATGTTTTATGTTTATATTTTATGACAATATAGTCATGCTATTTAACCCTTATGTGATGATCCTAAATCCTTACCTATTATAGTGCTCTAATGGACTCCATAATGTAGTTATATCCCAAGGATGTGCTAACTGGATAAAGCACATCCCTATGCTGACTTTTGGAAGCAAAATTTGTATTTTTCCTGTTTGTGATAGAATTAGAAGTTCAGGTGTCATCATTAGTAGTATGTGAGATATTACATGGAAGTGAAAACTTGTATTCACCTCTTCCATTTAACTGCCTTCAAAAAGCATGGAGGTGCTCTGTTTAGAATACATTTATAGCACTGTGTTTAAATTCAGAATATTCTTTGTTAGTTGCATACTTTTGATCAAGAAAATGTGAAGAAATAGGAAATTTTCATGCATATTTAATAACAAAGCAACCTTCCTGCCTCAGAAAAAGAACTGGCCAGGTGAACTATGATCTAATTTTCTTCTATAATGAAAACAAAATTGTAGCTCCTGAAGAATTATTCTTGGCTCCCAGCAGTTTCAAGGCATGCAGACATTACCATTTTGACTCCATCCTGCAGTTTAACTGGAAGGATTATGTCACAACACAGTATGTTTGTTTTCCAGCTTTTTGTCTTGTTTGTCCATCAGGACAGTTTTGTAGAAGTATCGGTGATTGCTGACTTTGGAGGTAGTGGAAGTAAAAATAATTATGATTAAAAAAAAGCGGACAGTACCATTGAAGGAACTGTGTGCTGTCATAGGAGAATGAATACTCCTTTCAACAAATCCATAATTTGCAGAAGTTGCAAAAAGAAAATAGCCGTAAGGTGACTTTTAACATACTTCAGTTCATCCTGCCAAGAAAGTTAACTTCATAAAGTCATTAAACCAGTGATTACATTTTAAAATATTATTCCCCAGCCATTTCTTCTTAGACTTTAAAATATAGTTACTGTATATACTACCTTCTTTGTAATGTGAAAAATTGTAAAATACACTTATTTTTCATAAACTCCTAATTATTAACAGAGCTCTTTGCACTCCTATAGTTAAAGTCATTTCAACACTTCCGTCATTTAAACTTCACTTTTAGAGTTTCATAATTTGGCTGTAATAAAAAATATATTCAGACTCCAAGGTCTCAAACATTGTTTGCTGGCATTAGGAAATTTAGCCCATTTTTCTTTAAAAAGCTAAGTAAATTGGATTGGTTTCCATTCTTCAAGATAGCCTCAAATGAAATATTTTGTAATGTGGACTAAATAATTTTAATCATTAAGATTTAGGAAAAGACAACGAGTATGTTGGAACTGGTGCTGCCCCAAATTCTGTGACCAGCACTGAATATTACAGAGGCTTGGAGAAGGGAGATGGTAGGAAATGCTTGCCATATCTCCACTGTTGCCGTACAGAAACCTCATGTTTGAAAAGTTATAGCAGTGTTTGTATCATGCCTATCATCTGGAGTTGTGGGTGGTAGACCTGCTGCTCACAAAGTAAAACTTTGCCATGCTTCCACTGCAGCAAATGGCAAAAGACCTCCTGACCTAAAGGTTGCATAGCAGAAAATTGCTTTTCTGGAATGATAAATGCCTGGCTGCTTGGAGATGAATCGTTTCTTTGGTATGGCTTCCTGAAATCCTCCTTCATCATGTAACACGGCTGTGGTAATGACTCAACAAGGCCTTTAGCTCCGGAAATTAAGGAATCGGGGCTTATTGCATATTAATGGCAACTCTGGGACAGTCAAATAAGACAGTTTGTTATAATACTAATTATAGTAAAGTACTCATGTTGTGGTTTGAATGAGTCAATTATGTGTGTGTTAAAACTATAAATACATCTTCCCCTCAACCTCGGCTGTGTGGTATGTAATTTTTTTTTAATTGCTTAGATACATATTTACCTGAGCATATCCTGGTTTCCCAGGTAAATATGTGTACCAATGCAGAACTCATTATGGTCTGTTTGGATAAATAATCCATATTTTATAACTGTACAGGAAGTAATTATTTTTGTATTTTGCTTTCTTTAAGCCAAAGAAATTAAATGCTGTGTGTTCATTCCTTAAAATAAAATAGATGCAGAAGTCGAGGCAATACGAGAATAAAGTTTTCATTGTTTTTGTAGAAGCTGAGAATATTATTCCAGATTTTGATCTTGTGTTTAGCTCAGAATAACTCCATTAAAATAAACAGTGTTATTCAAGATTTACTTAGATACAAATGGGATGTGAATTTGGCCTCCTCTCCTTACTCTCCCTAACTTCATTGTGAGATTCCTGTAAGCAGCTTGCACACAATCTTTGCTTTGAATGATGTCACTTGTTTATCATTTGAGAAATAAAGTTTTCCAGCTGCACGCAGAAATGAACATATCTGAACGTCATGGTTTAAAGCAGTAACTGAGCCTCACACAGCCTCTCACTCACTTTTCTCGAATGGGATGGGGAGAGAGTGGGAAGACAGACACAATCACTCTGAACATCCTCACTTCCTTCTTCTTCCCCCAGCTTTATATGTTGAGCATGATGCTATATGTTATGGAATATCCCTTGGGTCAGTTGGGGTCAGCTGTCCCGGCTGTGTCCCCTCCCAGCGCCTTGTGCCCCCTCAGACTACTCGCTGGTGTGGTGAGGAACAGAAAAGGCCTTGACTCTGTGTACGCATTGCTCAGAAATAGCTAAAACATCCCTGTGTTTTCAACGCTGTTTCCAGCACAAATCTAAAACGTAGTCCCATACCAGCTATTATGAAGGAAATTAACTATCCCAGCCAAAAGCAGCACACTGAATTTTATGGTAAGAATCATAGAATGGATCAGGTTGGGTTAGGTTGGCTTGGAAGGGACCTTAATGGTTATAGTTATGGTCCTAAACATGTTAGGGAAGTAGAGCATGCTTTCATGTTGGATGTTTCTGCCATTGTTATATATGGTATTTGGAAAAGCTGTGTTATGTTATCACCATGCTAAGGTCAGGTTTTGTAGCACTTTTAGGCTTAGAGGGGGCAAAGTTGGCCTTGGAATAAACACATTTACTGCAATAGGTTTACACCAGAGATGAATATTGGCTCATTCTTCGTAAATTTATTTTTATCCAGCTCTTATATTTTATGTTAGAAATAGAAGTAGCTTGTGTGCCCTCAAACCTAATCAGAATAAGAAACAGTTTTGCTTATCCCAAAAAATAGAACTATCGTTTTTCACATTCTTACATTTTTTTCAAGTAAGATTATGTTACTGTGACTTCTGAATTCCTGAAATCTCTCTGGTCTCTGTGACTGCAAGGGCCAAGAAAGGGTTTCCAAGGGAAAACCTGAAACTCTTCACGCAGTATGTTTTGTGTTGTGCCTACAAGATACAGTTAACGTTTTGTATGCATGTGATTAGTGTGGAAAAAATTAATGCAGTCCAGCATTATGATTTATGGACTGAATCTTTTGGCCACTGAACACTTGCCAAAATGAAAATCTTCCCTGCCCCCCTCTATTCCTTTGGATATTAGAAACAGCTACTGTTTTTGTTGATCTTTTTAACTTCTGAATAGGCCTATTTCAAGCCATAGCAGCATGGGAGCTCAGATTAATAATATACTTATTCAGCCAGTGATACTGAGTGAAACCATTTCTAGTGTGAGTATGAAGGATAGGATTTCTTTAAATTATTTTCAGGTGCATTAATGCATTTCTGAAAGAAGAATATAGGGATATTTTAAAATAAATAAAATTGCAGTTTATTGATCATGTTACATGTGTGTATGAGTTTTAATATAAAGAATTTTATAAGGTGTCTCTCCTTTTGTTAACTTTTGTACTGTGCTCACTGTCAGTTCATCCATCAGATGTCTAATGAGGATAAGAACAAAGAAACTATGATTTCAACTTGCCTTTTGGACAGTGGTTTTGAATTTAAAGGATAGGATATATTCCATGCCATGAAGCATCCTCGTATCCCTATTATCCCTATATCCACCTATTCTATAGCATCATCTTATGCCAGAACCAAAGGCTAGAGAGGCTAAAGGAGCAAATTCTGCAAATTCTCTTGTACATTTGGGTTTTACCTCCTTAGTACAGTAGTTTGATAAGCATCAGCTTGCATGAGTTTGGTTTGTAATCTTGTACTTGTTTAGGTATGATCTATTTGTGTATAATCTAGCCTGATTTCCTGAACCTACTGAAAGTGAATCCAAGGCTGACGTGCTTAGTCTCTTACAAAAAGATTTTTGTTCTTTACAGCACTGTCACATTGGAGGTGAGGACAGTTCTTTGCTTCACACTCCTTTGGCCACCTCTTACAAATTTTTGTGGCATTCTTTGCTCAATCCCATCTTTGTCTCTTTCATATCTGAGTGGCCTGGTCAGCTCAATCTGTTTTTTCTAATTACTTTATTAACAGAGTCAGTGTTGCCTATCAATTAATTTTCTTTCTCTCAAGTGAAAAACTATGCCTAAAAAGTTCTTCATGTAAGCCTGGTTTGTACTAATGAAAAGTCAAGTAGGAGTAGAGTTTCTTTCAAAAAATACTTAGGTAAGCTGTTTAAAATTAATATTTGTTATTCTAAAAAATCGTGAGAGGGATCAGCCACCATTCCACAGTTGCAGATAAAGTGCTATAGCAAGAATTTGGCATTTTTACATTTCCTGAGAGAATTATGTGTTCGTTTTCTGGGCTGATGTGGTGCAAGGAAAGAAAATAGGGATGTAGTGGTTTTTTTTAAAAAAAACACTCATTTTAAATATAAACAAAAAAGTTTTTGCCTAATATTTGTCAAAAGTCTTTCGGGCTTTCCATGAAATCGATTTTCACTTCTTGGCTAACAGGAGCTAAGTGAGTGACACCTTTGAGAGTCTCAGCTTGTGTTTTACTGCATATCTTATATTTTGCTATGCAAGGCCATGTAAAATATTATCTGAACTTATTTAAAAGAAACCCTAGTGAATAAATTTTTTAACATAGAAACAGACATCTTAATTTATTCATTTATTTTAGTTGCAGCAAGCAGCTGAAGTTTCTCAGTTGAGAGGAGCGAGAGTCATCTCTGCTGAAGATCTCCTGTTCCTAATGCGCAAAGATAAGGTATAGTAATAAGACAGACATTTCTTATATTACGTAGTGAACTGCTTATTGTGTTTTGGCATGCTTGCTTAACCGATGTAAAAGGAGTCCGTCATCATGGTTAGCTTTATTTGAAAGTATAGCTTCCCTGTAATTGTATTGTATTTTGCACAGTGCAATAATTGTATAACATTTTAATTCATTATCATTTTCTATTGTAACTGCAATTATCAAAACTGCAATTATTAAGTTTTGGGGTGGGTAACGTACCTTAGAGCTGAAAACAGTTTCTTAATGAAAGCATAAATATTCTTCCTTATCCTTTATATGCCTTTTATTAAAGATCAATCATTCTAATTTTCCCTCATTATGCAGGGTGTAGGTGTGACGTTTGACAGTGTGACCATTATGTTTTTGTCCTCTAGGCTGTCAGTAAATCCTGTCTTGATTTGCCTTTGTAATATTTTTCCTGTACTTTATCTCACTAAAGTTTCCAAATTTCAGGATGGTCTTGCTTTCTCTGGACAGTAAGTGGAGCAAGTCAATTTATTTATTTTTTTTTTAACAAACAATTTCCATACAAAGCTGAAATTAACTTTATTCTTCAAATTTCAAACTTATTAAAAAATGTTTGTCAACTATTTTTATCAACATTGTTTATTCTTTTGTCTTCTTTTGTTCATTAGTTCCCCCTTTTCCCTTTACCCTTTTTTCTCCCCTTTATTTTCTTTCTTCATTTGATAGGTGAAACTTAATAACCAAAGCCATATCAAAATTAAAACACGTTAGAACATGAAAACCAATTGCAGTTTTTTAATCTGATCTAATCCATAAAGCTATGCTCAAAACAGTGGTTAATATGGATGTCAAAGGTCATGGAAATATGCATTTGTAGACTTGAATTTTCAAACTAAGTAAAGAATTTGGAGTGCCCTAAAAAAGTCTGATTTCTCAATTTCGGCTTTCTGAAAGTCTATCTTACAGTTGGCAAGCAAAGTATAAAGGAGCTCAGATAAAGAATACTCATATAGAATTGCTTCTGACTTGGATGTATTTTCTAGATATGGATTTTTTGCAGAATCAAAAATTATTAATATTTTAAAAAATATATTTACTGAGTAATGTATTACACATTTCTATGTTCGTGTTACAAAGTTAGTGTAAAGAAAAAACTCTATAAAATACTAATTAATATATTTATTTTTTTCTTTTAGAAGAAGCTTAGAAGGCTACTTAAATACATGTTTTTTCGAGACTATAAATCTAAAATTGTCAAAGGAATAGAAGAAGATGACCTCCTTGAAGGTAGAAAAAGGAATTTACTTAATTTGGGGAAGGCTTAATATTTTATAAATGCACTGAACAGCTCAATGCGAAGTATGAATGTCTAGTTTAATAGTTAAAGACAGAAAAAATATTGTCTGCTTTTTCATTTGAAACACTGTATAAGTATTGGTATCTATGATCCCAATAATAAGTAAAACTGCTTAATATCAGAACTCTGTTGAGGTAAGAAACTGGTGCTAATTAAAGGGCTAATTGATTTCAGCATGTGTAATTTAAATGTGGCAGCTAGCTACCTCATGCAATTGAACGAACATTTGTTAAATTATTGTCAGAGGGTTTTGACATGTTTGGGTTTGGGGTTTTTTTAAATCCCATAATCTGAAGTCACTGAATACTAATATATGACCTGGCTTTGTTTTCAGTCTGGTTTAACGTTTTATACTTCTAACCTGTAATTTAAAGAATGGGAAACACTTTTGTTTCCCCATTCCATCAGCAAATCAGAGATTTTGTAACCAATGCATTTAAAGGAAGAGTCCTTTAAATTAAAAATACATTAATTTATGCCATGTAATTTGCTGGTACAAAATTTTGTTGATTTATATTGATAGAATAATTAGCATTTCCTTTGTTAAATGTTAAAACTTATCATAGCAAATCTAAATCTTGCCATGTCCATGGCAGGGGGGTTGGAACTAGATGATCTCAAGGTCCTTTCCAACCATAACTATTCTATGATTCTATGATTCTATGTCCATACATCACTTTTTTTGCATTTAGCTTACTTCCTTTCTCAGAGGTTTTTTGTTGGCTTTTTTTTTCCCTTACAATGAATTCCTTGTGTTTGGTTCTCTGAGCATCCATATTGATGTTAGATAAATACTGTACGTCTTGCTTTGACTTAATCAATCTGTGGATAAGTTTTTGTCAACTCATTTGAGATTTAATTTGCCTGTGGCATTTTATTTTCACCACACATGGAAGTATACTGTTTCGTGCAAGCAATCTGGCAGTATAGCTTCCTACCTGAGAGCTTTGTTTTTTATAATACTTAAGTCTGTCTCTCTATTTAAAACAAATAACCAATTTTTGAAAGCCATTAAAATGCTCATTAAATGCTTCCTAAACACGGTTCATCTGGGAATTAAAGATTGCATTTTCTAGCAGGCTTTGGTAGTTGAAGCCATTAGTTTTGTTGTGTGACACTAATGTCTTTGTAGCTGCTATTCTGTTTATAACAACAGAGATCACCTCTCCAGGGTTCTGCAGGCTTTACTGTAGAGCATTAGTCCATCTCCTGTGGAGCTGTGTCTTAATGTTTGTCTTATGCTTTTCTTTAGGATGTAGGTAGTGAGGATGTTCCGCATGTTCTCAGGAAAACTTTTCCTCTATGTATTCTATTCTAAAAGTGAAGGTTTTGTGCAAGCAAGGAAGGATGGTTTCTTCTACACCTCTGTCCACTGTGAGAAATAATTTTGTGTGAGCAGTTAGACTAGGTTTCTCCAGATTACAAAAACCACCAGGTCATACTAGAAAAGACCAAATGTGATTTTTTTACTACAGTGTTACTGCGGTATAGTAGTGACATCACCTAGCTCAGGTAGCACAACTTGTATGAGGAAAACAGTAAGAACAGGTCTTTTCTGCATAGTGCATCTGATTCTAAAACATGTCCTTCCTAGGGACATCAGTTGATGTCTGGAGAAGCCAAATAACTCACGTTTGTTGGTCTTTGCTTACCTTTGTTCAGACAAATTCAACAGCAGTAACACCAACAAACGGCAGAAGCTTGCTCAAGACTTCCTCAACTCCATTGACCAGACTGGAGAGCTCTTAGCCATGTTTGAGGATGATGAGATTGATGATGTCAAGCAAGAGCGGATGGAGGTAATTATTTTCTTTTACTGATACCCAGTTCCAGCAGAGAAAACTGAAATATTTCATACATCATGCTGGTTTGATGCCTTTTTCATGCTGCCTATTATATAACCTTGTTACATGTTTTTCCTTTTGCCCAGATGGTCTAAAGGAGTCCTATTTCCATATTTTTCCTATTCCCTCAAATGTTTCCTGATATCTAAGCACACATGCTGAGAAGGAAGATTACTAAAGGGTAGTTATGGATCTTTCTGTCTGCCATGTATTTGTATTTCCTTCCTGTAGAAAGAAGATTCTATTTATAAATATTTCACACACATTTTTTTACAATCAGCTTTTCTTTTTATTATTGGTCTCATTTGAAAATTGTTTCAACAGCATTTTGGGACATTCTATTTTGTCATTCCGGTACAATTTTTTGGGAGTCTGAAATACTACAGAAGTTGCTAAAAGTATAATGTTCCTTGTCCTAGACAAGGACAGATCTGATTCTGTGTCTGTCAAGGAATGTGTTCCTGTAATTAAATATTTTTCTTTGAGCTGGCTACATTTTGTCTTTTCTCGCTAGACTATAATTCATGAAGTGTATATACATACCTTATAAAGTAGCTCTCTCTGTTGCTCTTCTTTATTATATTTTGTGAATTCTTAATCTGTTTCCATGTTAAAGAAAACCTCAAGATCTACTTATTTTAGAGTAGATTAATGAATTCTATAGATGTGTGAAGTCAGTACTATGTACTTTCTTACTAGATTTTCAAACTAATGACAAAACATGAAAGATTGCTTGAGACATCCTATTCAAAATGTTTAGCATATTTTTGGCTTTCTTTGGGATTCTGTTGTCACTTTTAGATGTGTGGAAAGGAATTGAAGATAGTAGGAATTGTGCTACATTCCTAAAGGAAGAGTTTTTAATGAATGCACTAACCTCTTGTATCACATTTTCTTTGTGCAGTACATTGTCTAATCCATGCTATGTTTTGAAGGATATCCAATAGATGCTTTAACAGCATTCTTTAAGGAATTAGTATGCTTAAATCATGAATTGCAATCTAAAGGCAGTGTTCCTTTTAGGTACCAATTACGTCAGAAATGTGTGGTTATCTTGATTTGGACAACTGTAAATGATTTCAGTTCCACTTTGCCTTGGGCCAAAATCATGCTAAGTTGTCCAGAGCAGATGATAAACATGTATTTCTGATGTCATTATGGGCTAAACAGGATATGATTGTTTAGCAGTATGGTTTCAGTTATGATACAAAAAGCAAATATTGTTTATAGTCCTTTCTTTTAAAACATTTTATAAAATTAGATCTAAGGATTCATGAGATTGCTGCTTGTTCTGTGAGGTCTATTTTGCATTTATACCATGGAGGAGTAAGCAAAGCTCTAAGCTACTTTCAAATGTTACTAAAGGAGAACAAACAATTCTACACTTTGGACTGAAAAATACACACTAATGCTGTCATGTTAAAAAGAAACTGCATTCTTGTAGAATTAAATATAGAACTTATTGATGTATCCTGTGATTTTCATTTGAAGTAAAAGGACTATCTCTAAAACAGTAATAATTGCCATGTGCAAAGGAAAGTGGAATACTCTTAAAATACAGGGCAGACATTAAGAACAAAATTCACATTACCTTGTCATGATACACAATTATGGTATTGATACATTGTGATTAGATGACTTATTACAAAAACTTCAAAAATAGCAGTAAATAGTAGCAAACCAGCTACCTGTACTGGCAAAATCAAAACCAAATAAAAACTGGAATGGCACCTATGTATCACTTCATAGCAGTTAGTATTTTGCCTTCCTAAGATAGCAGTAAAATACCAGTGAAACACTACTCCTTAGAGTAAGAACAGTTATAGATGTAATAAACTGTCTTGTTATTAAAATCAAATATAGGTATTTTAAAACCTCAGGCAATGTGATTGCAAAGCTGACTTTTCTCTCATTCTGTAAATATCAATTTTTTATCATTTATTTTGTCGTTCAGATACCACCCCTACCAGGAAAAATTCTTCCCATCAGATAGATGTCTGAACTGACATACAAAGGAATGCGTAGTGCGTCATGCTGTGAATGCTCTGTTTCACTTTTGTTCCCCTAGGTTTAAGAGAAACACCATTCATCTGTCACTCTGACTGCTAATTTAGGGATGTATTTCCAGCACTCACATGTTGCATGCAATAATTCAGTTGCAATAGCTACCATAATGCTTTCATAGTACATTGCAAGTTTGAATAAACAGTGGAGGGAAAATAACTTCCCTAGAAGAATAGAATTCCTTGAAAGCAGACTAGATGCCAGCAAGATGTTAAAACTAAGTTACATCCCTGTGGAAAGGGACTGGCAGAAGCTTGTGGTTCTTTAATGTATCTTGTCCTATGAGATACATTAGGTATTTAAAAACTACAGGTACATATTATTTTTCTAGGAAGTTCATTGTAAATGTGATTTGGTTCTGTTAGTGGGAAATCTGTACAAAGCTCACAGAAATGCAATGGGCTGTGTCCAAAATACAGTAGAGTGCAATAAAATGTAGGTGCATTTGGAATCATAGAATCATAGAATAGTTAGGGTTGGAAAGGACCTTAAGATCATCTAGTTCCAAACCCCCTGCCATGGGCAGGGACAACCCACACTAAACCATGACACCCAAGGCCTCATCCAACCTGGCCTTGAACACTGCCAAGGATGGAGCATTCACAACCTCCCTGGGCAACCCATTCCAGTGCCTCGCCACCCTCTCAGTAAAGAATTTCTTCCTTAGATCCAATCTAAACTTCCCCTGTTTAAGTTTGAACCCGTTACCCCTTGTCCTGTCACTACAGTCCCTGATGAATAGTCCCTCCCCAGCATCCTTTTTTTTCACACGAGGTTTAATTACTCCAGTTTAATTCTGTCTCTGTTCAGATACAGTTAATTTGTTTCTGGGCAATACACCTAAAGAAACCTAAATGCACTTTGGCATACGAGGAATCATGCTGTGTAGTCCACTTTGTTTCAGTCATAGCAATAAGGTAGACTTTGCATGCAATACTAAATTAGCAACAACCAGGAAGATTCCTTCTACTGGAATATAACCATCAGCTTTTGAGTGGTCACACTTAGACCTGAGCCAGGCAGCGTTGTCCCAAACAATTCCTAGGAGTCAGCCTGGGCCAGGAGCTATCTCCAGCACACAGTTTGGATGTGGCCACTCTCTTGGGGAGGCTTGGAGAGCAGGAACATGAACACAGGTTGCTCCATGCTGGCTGCTCTTGGACCTAGGGCATGGACCTGTCATCTTATAACTGAGACAGCTAGAATTTGGTGGCGTAGTTCAGAAGAAACCCTATGAGCTCTTCTGTTCAAGGAGGACATGAAAAAGGGTGTTGAAGTACTCAAATTCATTGTAGTAATTTGGAAAAGACGTAAAAAAAAAAAAAAAAACAAACAGAAAAGTATTTAGAAAAAGCTCTGAGGCCTTTGAGTACTACTGTGCTCATTACTGGTGAAAATTATGCCAATGTAAGTGCTGTATGGGGTCGTCACTCTTTAAGGAGTATCTGTTCATGCAAGGTGTATTACTAACAAGCTGAAATTTTATTTAAAGCCCATATGGAAAGCTTAGTGCTGTAGTACAGATAACATACACCTAATAGAAACTGCATGCCAGAAGACAAACTAAGAAGTTTTATGATACTAAGCATCAAGGCATTGTTTCTCAGAGCACATCTTTTTTGCTGTAGAATTGTTACGATAAACTCATTTTTCTTCAGAAATAATTACTTTTAACTTTCTCACTGTTTTCAGATTCTTGTCAGTAGAATCTATATTTTGTATTTAGTTGAGCGGTAACTTCTTATATCTCACAATATTGTTCCCAAATCAAATAATTTATTATTTTTTAGAATCACAGTTTATAAGCACTAACCCTTCTTTGATTTTAACAGCTATACCCTATGAAAGAATGCATCTTGGGGTAAGATTCAACTACAGATGAAAACATTTAAATTTGTTTGGGGTTTGTGCATGGGAGTTAAGTGTCTCATCTCCTGCTGTAATTACTGGAGACTCAGGCATTATAAATAATGGAGTTTAAAGAGCTGTTCAACTGATCAAATGTTTGTGTCTACTTTACAATGAGATACACAGCTCCTCTGGATGTATTTATCTTGTAGAAAATTTCCCTGTGTTGTCAGTTACAATTCTGCTTCTATCCTGGCTATATGGGTGGAGTTGAGGCTAAAAGACTAAGATTAAAAGTATTAGAAGTGGAAAAGGCTTGAGTTTTGGGGAACTAGTAAAGGGATGGAGTGTATATATGTACCCACAAATATGTATGGTTGCTCAGGTTCACTTGAGAATAGGAGTAAAATACCTATTGTATTTTTGTGCTCTCTTAAAAGAATACTCTCACAGATCTGTCATCCATTTATCTTGTGCTGGTCCACATAAAGAATTGCAGCTTTCTAATATATCATTTACACCAGCAACTCAATAGGCTCAAATTTTAAGACATTAAGTTTTGAAAAAATAAAAGGGAATAGAAAATAAGGTTCCTTATTCTTTATCCAGAATTGTCAAATAGGGATCCCAGTGAAAAAACACAGGACAAGCCATACCATTAGAAACCTTATGTCTTATGATTTATTTTTGTATTTGTATGACTAAATAATTGGAGCCCTAAGTGTTAACCAGTATCATCCTCACCTGTGTCCAGGCAAAATAAGAGGATATTGTCTTGAATTTGAAAAGGGATTTCAAATGTCTAATGTACTCAAATAGGAGTTGGAAAGTTCCTGCCTGAGAACACCAGATTCCAGGGATAGTGATGAAAAAAACCCAGGATCTCTCTTTCCCACCGCCTTAAACTGCTTTGAGAGCTCAGTGCATTGCTGCCACAAGTTGGTCAGAACTTCACTTAACCATACCTGCCAAAAAGTTTAAACATCCCAATAACTTAAGGCCAGATTCTGTACTCGGAAATGAGAGAGAAACAATCCAGGGGGAAGTTTATTTCTTAGCTCAGAGAGGAAAATGCTAATTCTTTGCTTATTTAATGCTTTGCACATTTGAACGTAATCCATCAGAAGCTAGGAAAAGTACTTCTGGTGTCTCCAGGGTGGTTCATTTTGGAGACTGAAGTTCTGTATATGCAGTGGGACCTTTGATGATATGAGAACAGTGTATGATGATCTCTAGTAGACTATAAGGTCAACATCAGCTCCCTGTATACCATCTACTTCTTTTGATATATATAGATGCAAAGATTAAAAATAACATACATTGAACATCAGTCAAGGAAAATAAAAACTTTATTCTCTAGGCAGTGTGGGTTTTTTCCTGATATTGCAAAGCATACCTTATGGAAGTCAGAAATGCAGATGTAGAGGGAGTTAATTTTACTGTGTAAATCCAGTGTTTCCAGATGAGTGCAAAGATAGCACAACTAGTAGTGTCTCAACTGTAAATTAGCTGTCTGGACATCAAAGTGCTTGTAACCATATAAAAGCAAGCCTGCTGGTATTAATGGTTTCTCTGATTACACATTGCTTGGGAATGTTTGGGATACTGGGAAAACACTATTTCTCTTGAGTAATGGTTGAATTGGTTAAAAGTAAACAGAAAATAAACAGAAACAATTTTTCATTATTGTCTGTAAGTCTGTAAATATTGTGTCGTTCTTGTTGGAATGGAAAAAAAACCTATCATGTGAAAAGATTTCTTGTTAATGCCAGCAATATCAATATACATTTTACACTATTACAAATCTAAGATTGCTAGGGTTTTCTCACATTAGGTTCAATTGCTGTGGTTACATAAAGTGTGCTATTTGTTTGGATCTTCAGTCCTGGTAACATACTGGTCTTAGAGCATTTTAGTAATGTTGCTTATACTGTAAGGGAGTTTCCTTGGAGAAAAAGGTGTTATTTGCTTTCCTGTCTTCTAGTTCTTTGAATATTTTTTGCCACTGTTTGCTTTCTCTGAGGAAGAGGAAGATTCTGGGCTGTTGTATTTTGTATTTTTGACACTGAAATGACTGTGTTTTAACTTCTGGAAGGAAACTTAGCCCTGCAAATACCTTCTACAAAATTACTAAGAATCCTTTTTTTTTTTCAAATTGACATTTACCCTCTGATAGCAGAGTGAGCAAGCTGTGTGTCATCATAGCTTTTCCATACACATTTGTAGCATACAGACAAAATAGAGGAGTACTGAAAGTAATTTTCAGGCTGCACTCCAGCTAAATAAAGCTAGAATGAGCTCAGATCTACTGAACTGCACAGCTTAATGGGTAAAGAAAAAAATCTAGAGGCTATTGAATACAAAGATTGCATTTGGTTAAGCAAGTACTTAAACCACAGATCACTGGGTACTGTATGACTATTCAGGAGAATAATTATTACAAGCTTAATTTTAAGTTGTAAGCATATACTATTCCCTAAACCTTCACAGCTAGCTACTGTTGGAGCCTGGGATAAGTGGAGATATGTTCTGTCCCTCCTTACAAAGATCTTTGCTTTTCTGCTTTTGTTCTTGGTTTGAGGTGTTTTTTTTTACTTCTGATCACAGGATTAGCCAGGACTAGTGCAGTTTTTCTCCTCAGAAGTAGTCTTTTTGCTGGTTTCTGGTCTGTATTGCCTGCAGTACTAGGTTGAATTCAGGTAGGATTTTGTAAACCTCTGTCACAGGCACTATAGTAAAATATCAAGAATCACTTGATTCATTCAGTAGTCGCTATCTGTGTATCATCATCTTCCTTTGAGTAAGTTCCAGAGTAAACGTTAGCATGTCATAAGATTTTATTAAATATTATCCACTTGCCAAGTACAAGTGTTGTGATTTTACATTCCCATTTGCAAAGCCAGCAAGGGGCCAAGACTTCCCACCTATATTCGGAGTAGAGTTCAAATGCCGTTAGGAAAGCCAAATGATCTGTTGCCAAAGGTGATGGTCATTAAAATAAATCAAATAGTAAATACATTGCTTCCTATTGAATTAAGAGGCATATTAGAAATACCAGCATTTTTGTTTCAAAGCTTATTCTGATAGGACCACACTTGTAACCTGACACTTAGTCTATCCCTAAAATAGGATATTCTATGGCAGATTTTTAGAGGAGGTATCATTTTAGTACTGATAGTAAGAATAAGAATACAGGTGCAATGAACAATACAAAGTATGCATGTTAATGTGAGTTTAGTTTTATCAGCTTTCCATGTAAATTAACTTACAAGGGATTAAAGTGAGCATAGGTAGTCCCTTAACCAGGGTAGTTACCTCCCCTTGTACTACATTTTCTTGAAGCCTTTCTTTCTCTTTATGCAGCAAACTTATGTATGATATTGGTTCTTGAATCTTACAAGCTAACTAAAAGCAGTAATTCATAGCATGGCAAATAGATTATGAGTCATGATACCAAAGCAGTCAAATCTTTGTAAAGAAAGCCTGCCATTCAGAAGGACCTTTTTGATAAGACTGGAGAAATGGGCTGATGGAAACCTCATGAAGTTCAACAAAAGAAAATGTAGGATTAAAGAACCCCATGCAATAGTACAGCTTGTGGGCCAACCACACACAGGCTGTGTTAGCAAGAGGTTAACCAGCAGGTCGAGGGAAATAATGCTTCCCCATTTTTTGGCACTTGCCAGACTGCATCTGGAATCTGTGTCCAATTTTGTGCTTCCAAGTGTGAGAAGGACTTTAACATACTGAAGCGAGCCTGGCAGAGGGTCACCAAGAAATTTGGGGGCTGGAGCACCTGATACATGATGAAAGCAACCAGAGCTTGTTCAGCCTGAAAAAGAGGAAGCTAAAGGAAAATTTGGTTGCTGTCCACAACTGACTAATGACAGGATATAGAGGAGGTGCAGCCAGACCCTGCTTGAATATGCATAGTAAAGGACAGAATTTGGACTGATACGTAATAGGAGAAAAAAACCTGAAATCAAAGACTGAAACTGATTGGTCAGGAAGGTTGAGGAATTCCCCAACTTTGGAAACATTCCAAACTTGACTGGTCAAAATTCTGAGCCACTTGATCTAACTGGACCTCTTTTGAACAATGTCAAACTACAGATCTCTGGAAATGCTCCAAACTTTTTCTGGTGTAAATTATTCTACCATTCTATGACTCTGCACTGAAGTTTCCCATTTCAGATAATAAAATGGCAGGTGGGGTAGAAATAGATCTTTTGTAAGACATAGATGATAATCCATCTCAAATTTCTAAAAACTGTTTAAAAATCTTGGTAGCATATAATTGGACTTTCCAGCTTCTGCACTTTCTGTAATCTGTAACTGCTGGTATTTCCTGGTATAGATGGTTTATGTATGTAAAGAACACGGTTTTCTGTCTTTCATTTTGTCTCAGTCATTGTGGTTTATTTTATCTATAATGTTGCTTGCCGTATTCTTCCATAAGAATATGATCTGGCTGCTGCAAAATTGCACTCGGTGACAGCTTCACACATGTGTCACAGCTATGGAATCAGAAGCAGTAGGATTTAAGCATCTTAAGTGTCTGTTGAAATGGTAAAGTAATATAATTAAGCTCTACATGTTGCAAAATGGGATATGCATCCTTACCCAATCCACTAGAAAATGAACCCACAACATTCCTAGTAGAACAGCATGGGTAACAAGCTGGTGTAGTTTATTAACTCTACACAAGATAGTATGTTTCCATTTGTATGTTTGGCCCTCAAGTTTTAAATTTTCTGTCATCTCTTTTCTTCCATTTTGTTCTTTGATTAAAATTGAGGATACCTAGGCAGTTATACCCTTTCATTAAATGAATCAGAAAAGGTTGTTTTAATTTGGATACTCAGGAATAATAGTTCTCATTTTCAGAATGATACCTACATAAAGTTCTTGTGGAGAGAACATGTGGAATTTAATCATACAGATACTCTTGAGATCAGAATTTGATCCTTTTAGTAATCTGGGGTTCACGTTTAGCTAACTTTGATATGGCAAAAATTAGGCATTGCTGCTGCTTTGGCTTGACAAAATACATCTGCAACTAGACCTAAGTTTTCAAGGAAGACAAGACCATAATGCTATCACTAGAAAAGCTCATTTTGCATAGAGAATAAATTTTAGAAATCGTTTTATGTGAATTGGGCAAGATCTTTATCAAGTAGGGGCCACAGGCTTCCGTTTGTTTAAAAAAAAAAAAAAAAAAAGAGTATTCTTCTCAGTTGAATGTGTGGATTTATGACTTCAGATGTATCTCTTCACATATGTATACAGGTAATGCCAGACTTTTACAATTTCTTTGATGTATTGTTATATGTATCATATACGCTGCACTTTCGGTGTTCTAAAAGAGATTTTTTTAAAAGCAATGGCAAAAAAAGCAATATAAAGTGGTAATATAAAGCATACATTAAAATGCATATATTTTACTCTCAAATAACTCTGAAACATTTTTTCCAGCCTCTTCTTTTGAGTAGCACATGTGAGGGGCAAAGATATGGACTCCTTGGTAGCAGTGTTAAGTACTGTTGAAGCTTTGCCTCTGGAACTTCGGAAGCAATCATTAAATTTGGTTTTCCATTTGATCAAACGAAAGAAGGACGGGTAATCTCTGTCAGAGGACTGGATTTTATTTCCCAAAGCTAACAGCCATTTCCAGGACTTTGTCAGACCTACTAAGAGTTTTTTCTACCATTGTCAGATGGTATTATTTAAAATCAGTTCATCCACTTGTGTGGGATTCATATCCTATATCATACAGTGACTCTGACAAGAAGATGCTTTTACTAGGAGTGTTATTCAAAGCACCGTTGATTTTCTCAGGCTGCAGACATCTGCACAAAAAGCTTGTAGAACATACGGCATCTGGTATTGAGTCCTAGCTCCTTACACAGACCATATCAAACAGCATAGAAACGGAACACATACTCTACATCCGCTTGGAAATAATTTTTTTTTTATGTTTGTTGTAGATGTATTAGCTGTCAGCTCATATCATCAGCTAATTATTTTATATCTGAAAATTGTAATAGCATCCTCAGATGTACTAAATTCAGGCAGATTTCCAGCTGCTAATCACACCCTTTTTAAAATGGGAGTTAACTCTTAATGTACCCCGAGGCTGGTGTCCTGATTTCTAGTTCCAGTATTTAAAGAAATGTGTTAGTTATATCACTGTTTGCTATGTCTGCTAACCTTACCACCTTCAATTGGATTTTAAAGAAGGAGACATTGGCCTTTCTGAAATGCTAGATCTAACTCTAAAAATGACAGAAAAAAATCAGAAACCCCTGAGGAAACAGAGCAACCACCAGTGAGGAGTAAATTTTCTTCAACAGCATATACGATGGCATGAGAATCTACAGCAGCGTCTGACAGCGCTGTCAACTAATTGATGCCAGACTGCGGTTGTTAGTGTTGCTACACTGGAAGCACCTTTAATAGTAAATAGACTTCAACCTTCAAAGCTGTGCTTCAAAATGGTGTTATTGAAGGTATTGTTCTTTACATCCCAGTTTTGAACTGAAGATATTTTTTCCATTATTTTGTGAGTAAGGCTCTGTGATTTTTTGATTTTTTTTTTTGTCATAGATCTTTGATTCATCCTACCACCCCTCCACCTCCCAGATAATCCCTAACCCTTCCATCTCAGTCAGTCTGAACCACCAGGAAAATCTAAGCTGAATGAGAGAAAACCTTAGAAATGTGAACAGTTTCAATATTTTGTTTTCATTGTCAGGTTAAATTTGCAAAACTATCCATTCCCAGCAATAAGAATATATACCTGAAGTATGGCGTGTATTCCGTATCTTTATAGCTGATTTTGAACAGGAGTTACAATGCCTGTTCGACAACTATGGCTTCCTTTTTAGGCGATCATCTTGGTAGTAGGATTCTGGAATATCTCTTGCTAATCTCCTGAATTCAAAGCTTTCTACCTCTCAGAATCATTTAACCAACTGTAGAATAAACATAAAATAATATTAAAAAAATGATACCTTCTATATTTAAAAATGTTCTCTGTTTTCCTCTTTTTTAAGTGACTGAAAATTTTTCATATAGAATTGAGCGGTGCTAATATCTTCGGAAAGTATTGTTTTCATTGCAGCCAATTTTAAGAATGAGCTCAGGGAACAGTGTCTTGTTAAATTTATTTCTATAACAGGCTGGATGAATGAATACTGTGTTCAAACACTATTACTAATGCTGCATATCAATTAGTATATTGGGCACTGCAAATTAAGACGATTGAAAGTCAAATTCCCCAAATTAGCCTTTTTTGTTTATGTCTTACAGTCTGAATACTCTTTATGTTGCTTTTAATTGCTGATTTGAAATAAACAGTGGCTTCTCTCTTATGATGGGACTCAGAGGAGCCGTGCTGATTTAGAACTGAAAATCCAAGCACCTAAATAGTCCATTATTAAATTTGCAAATCATGTTACATTTAAATGAATTATTTTCAAGTGATTTTAAAATGACACCTTTCTGCAATGCACAATTACAATAAAGACTTCTGGTGTTGCTTTGAAATGTGATGATATTATTACAGTAATTTAGAAATGTTTCAAGATATTTTCTAGTTTTGCATATCTCTCCAAATGAGATAAAATTAAGCAAAATTTTTTCTTAAAATAACTGTTTTAAAATACTTATTGTAGCTCAGAATATTGTGCCTCAAACTTTATAATAACTTACAAGTCTGATACATGGGTGAATTCAATTTTTGTGGGTATGTGCCACTAATGTGAATTTAGATCTACACCCAAAAAAAAAAAAAAAAAAAGCATTATCTGCATATTTAAAAAATAAATTCAAATACTTTCTTTTGGAACTAAAACTAGTATCCAGTATGCAGCTCAAATTATGGATTAGTGCTACATTATTAAGTATAGTTGAGAATTTTAGAGGTCATTGACATACAGCATTCAGATACTTTCTGAATGATAGAAAGGTCTTTCTTCATTGAATTATGTCTTGCTGCAAACGTATGGAATTTTAAAATAATTGTAAGTGTATAATATTGACCAGTAGAAGAGTTCTGTAGGATTTAGCTGAGATAGTGTTAACATTAGCTCATTACATGAATATTTGTAAGATTCACATTCTCAAGGGTTGTTTCTTTGGAAAGCTGCACATACTCATTATCAGTTTAAACCATCAGTATAAGAACTGCATTTGTCTTGGAAATATAAATAAAGACTTGTCAGTAAAAGATGAAGGCTCTTTACCACTTTACAAGTGAAGGGAATGTGTAACAAAGGCTGTAGAAGTCTAAAATTTCAGCTGAACATATTACTTTCATGGCATGTCCTATACTAAAAAACTTAAAAATATTTCTCAAAAAATGTTTTTTCTAATGTGTTGTTTTAAATTCTATATTACTTAAGCAAATATTTAAATATTATATTAGTTTTTCTGCATACTTGACACGAATATAATTCTACCTTCCTGCCAAGTATGTCAAATCCCAAATTCACTTTCATTTGCCAGGGTAAATGTTTATTTTGTTTTCCCACATAATGTGCTCTTTAAAGTGTCACCAGGATACCAAATCTGATTGCTTTTTAATAGACATGGTGGGGATTTTTTGCTTTCATTAGGAAACAGGATAAACTATCACTAAAGCTTATGGTAATGAATCTGTATACAGTAGATGCTCTTTGCTCTCCTTCCCCTCATCTCACCATTTAAAAAAATGAAATTCCTATCAAAACTATTGTAATGGTACCTCATTTTTTACACATGCATGAAGGGTCTATAGTAGTAAGGGAGTTTGGGGGGGAGGCAGTCAGTGCTGTAAAGCAAGAGACCAGAATATATAGGATCCATTTCTTCTGTTAAACCATGATGACTCCACAAGGCTCCCCAAAACAACTTTGTTCTTTGTTTTGCTGTGAAATAGGTGATATTATGTAAGATACAATTTATTGGAAGCTTGCTATTAAAAAATGGTGGTTTCACTAATACAGAACATCTACATTTTAGATGCTAAAAGCTGCCAGCAAATGCTCGCATAGTTTTTCACATCAGTAAGTTTCACTGACTTTCATCCTTGAAAGTCTCAAAGTATTCCTCCAATCTTAACCAAACTAACAAAATCTGGCAAATTTTGTTTAGAAATAAAAATTTTGGATTTTCTGTTTTTAAATGATGGTAAAGCTTCAACTAAAATTTTCAGTTCTGTTTCTTATGCAAATGAAATGGAACTGGTTTAAGTATTACTGTGACAGTTTTACACAATTCAAGAATACTTCTTTTTTTGAGATTTCCCTTTGTATTTTCCAAAGAAAGGAACGGGGATGTTTACTAAGACAGCTCCTGTAGTGTCTCTGGATGGTGGCAATTGTTTAGAATTAATGACAGCATATGTTTCTTTGTTTTTATATAAATGCTTAATAATTTTGTGGTATATTTATCAATGAGCACAGTGTAAGGGACTAAATAAATAGATTGCTCCAAATTAGGCAAATCAGCCCATGGTTCGAATTAACTTAATTCCAAAGCTAAATCATTGTGTTAAATCCCGGAATCTTCATGTTTTGCTTTCCCTTTCTAACATTCAAAAGAGAAAAGAGAAAGTAGAGGGGAAATAAAAAGCATTTGGCAATTAAGCAAACCGCCTTTGGGAAAATAATCTCTTTACAATTCTATTTCTCATGTATATAGTGGAGATAATGCTCACAAGGCTACTATGAAGATAAATTCTCTCATGTTTAAAGGAATTAAGAAACAGTAATGAATAGCAGCATATACAATTTTGCATAGTTAAATAAATAGCAAGTGTCACAAAGTTATTAACATCTAACTAAGGAAATATTCACACTGGGCCAGATTCTGTTCTCAGTGTCATGTATGACAAACAAGACAACTAATCTTTTGTTCGAAGCCTTTTAATTCAGATAGTGATCTTTAGGGTCTTCTTACTTTTCATACCTGGGCATGTGGTGCAGTTTTGTTTTGCCTTTTTCTCTCCCAGCCTGAGCAAGCTGGGGATATATGGCTAGAGTGTATCATGGCATCACCATGCACAACGTTTGTACTGGTTCAGTATCAGTGCAAATAACCCCATAAGCTTTGCAGCAGTTGTGAAACAAGCTTGACGTTGTGGTTGATTCAGCCTTCATTTGCACTCAGTCATGCTCAGATGGCAAATTAAGAGCAGAACCCAGGTAGGAGTTTTGAATATCAAAGTCCTGTTCTCTTTCTGGTTGGGAAGCCTGGGTTGTTCAAGAGGCAGGAGGCAGCCAAATTCAGCCTGTGAAGTTGAGAGAGGCATCTCTTATCAACTATTTTAAGCTTAAAGAGAAATGTACTCAGTCTGTATAAAATCACATGCAGATTATATGTAATTCATACTGGTCACTGATTTCTGAGGGAAGCATTTCCTTTTTAACTCAATGTATGACTCACTTATTCCCTGAATTTCATGATGTGATTTTTATCTGGAGTTTCATGTTTTGCAATTATCAAATTAGAAAGGCTTTTCCGAAAGACTAAAAATCTGACCACAGAATTAGATTCAGTGGTGTAAATGCCACAAGTTGAATGTGAAATATCTACATGCACACTTCTTATGTTAAGGAAGTAGGAATGCATTTTTGAATACCACTCTGTATTGTTCTCTGATTACAGTGGACTATAACAAAGTAACTGCATCCTCCAGTCATGCCGAGGAGAGCACATCTGCATATATGTGGTACCATGTTTTTTAATTTTAATTAATTTTAATTAATTAATGCTTTCATTATAGACATTCATGAGTGCACTTCTTACACAAATTCATCATAAAAGTTGGCAGATTTGGATTTGTTGTGGAAAATGGCTTAGCTAAATTGTTTTACTTATTTTTGTCGTTAATAGTTTAAGTGAATTAGTGGCCTTCCTTTCAAAAACCAGATCAGTATCTTGTCTAGGTGCATCTCATAGTTTATAATCATCTCCCAGTCTGCATTAACAACTGCTCTGTATAGCTAAAGGGTGAGAAGTTCTCAGCTGGAATCCAGACGTCTATCAGTCTTCTGCATTCCTGTGTCTGCAGGGAGAAGGGCACATCCAGAGCTGACACATTCTCTTACCACACCTTTCATAGATGTGATCAGCCTACAGAGATGCCTCTCTTTTCCCATTGATTATAAAGGGTGACTTGGTTATACTAAAACACCCAGCATTGTATGAGATGAATCCTAGCCTGAGGCAGTGCTGTAATGACTTTATGAAAGAACACAGCCAGCTTAGCAGAAGCTGGAGTTCTCCTCCTTTGAGCCATGCTGGCCAGTTTTCATTCCAGAATACCTTTATAGAGGGCGTCCTAGTTGTATTTCTAATCTACATGTAGCATAATATAGAGAAAAGGCTCTTTTAGTCTTGTGTCCCATTTTGAAAACCCATTTTTCTGCTTTCCTTTGGCAAGAGGGTGATAACTATCTGTAGTAGGTGCAACCTTAAGTTAGGAGAGGTGTTCATAGAGTGAGATCCTACAGCTATTGAAGTTAACAAAAGCTTTGCTGGGGATATTATAGAGACAGTAGTTCATCTATAAGATGTAAGACTGAATTCAGACTTATGAATTGGTTTGCTGTAATGCACACCAAATTACTTGTGCACACAGAAAAAAAAAAAAGTGTGGCTTGGATTTCTTCTTTGTACATTCTGCCATTATTTTGAAAGTTTGGCTTTTTTAAAAAATAATTTTTCAAGGAACAACATAACTAGAAAAAAAACCCAAACATTTTGAATTATAAACATTTTTGTTTCCACTCTGATTGAAAGACCATCATCTCCCAAGGGTGCCTGTGTGTATATGCCTGTAGCATTGTAGTACTTGCAGTATCTGAAAGAATGGCAGATAATGTGAGTATTAGCTGATCTACTGGGGATGAATATAAGACAAGTCTGTTTTATTAAGCATAAGGGAAAAGACAGAATTTTAATATTTACAAATATGAGAACAGAAGTAAATGAATATGTATTGCTCATATGGTCTGAAATTTATTCAGGTTTCTCCTAGTGAAAATTTTCCTAAATCTTCTCATACTTCTTTTCTTGTGGAGCTCCAGAAGACCATTCAGGAGGCCATTTCTCAGCATCTGTCAGCAGGCCTGATGCACAAAGAATTGCAGAGATACGCCTTACAGGATAATGAATTTTATCAGAGGAATTGCTTGGTAGTATGTGCATTGGGTTCAATTTGCTTTCCTTTTTTTTCGACATAAAGAGTGTAAGAACAATGCTTTTGAGGACTTCTTCATTTCTGATTTAACATTACCAAAACTCTGAAATGTCTTTTTAGAAGCATATATTGATCCTGGCTGTTAACAGGACGGAATTTATGGTGCTTTGCTTTTTTTTTAATTAGATTTGTTCTCTTATATGCATTTACTAAGTAAAGCCAGTGAATGAGAGGGCTTGTCCCTAGATTTTTTTAGTTACCTGCTGTTCAGCTTAACTTGCTTTACTGGGTGAATTGCTTAACAGGTCACGGCTGTAAAGTGAATAATTCTGGACATATTGTAGGTAGGTGACTAGATAGAATATGTTTGAGAATTGAGTTTTACTGAAGTGTCTTATATATAGGATTGATCTCCTGGTGAACTTTGAGTTGAAATCAGCCAATTAACCCTATGCCATTCCATTTGTATTCAGCAGGAGCAGGGCTCTCCTCCAGTCCTCCTCTACAGCAAGGATGGTGTGCAAGTGTGTGAGACATGTTGTGCTTGTACCGCTCTGAGCAAGCCTTCATCCAAGACCATAAACAGGCTTCAGTCTATTCAGAGGAGTGGAAGGAGTACAGTTTCAGGGAGTCAGATTATTTGTAGGCAACTCCTGAGTTGCCTCTTATTCAGTGCTAAATTACCGAGAGTGTACACCTGAATTGGGTTCAAAACCAAGCTATCTGCAAATGACAATGGGGGAAATATTATGAGGGTGAGAAGTACTTGAGGATTTTTTAAGATGACATATAATAACTACAAGAAATTTGGATAGAATCCAATACAAATGTTGAGTAAATATACATTTCTAATCTGTCCTTTCTTTTATCATCTATCCCCATCTGTAGTCATAAAGCTAAAAGAAGTATTTTAACAATTTCTTACAGCTTACAATATTTTCCTTTTGCTTATAAGTGAGCCTCTATAATTATTGTAGCATCATTAAATAGAATGTGATGGCTGATTTTGACTGCAAATAAAAGAAAAAAACTGAAACATTATGCAAAAGGGGCTGCTTTCCTGTTTGTATCTCCCAGACAATGCAGTGATGCCTACTTTGATGACTGCAGGCTTTACTTGTGGAATGCTGAAGCTGTTTATATGAACCTTGCCTATGAATTGATGCAGAGTCAGGATAAGTGCTCAAAAGAATGCTGTCTAGAGGACATAAAGGTATCTTAATATTAAACTGGTGTGAAAATTTTTTGATGTACAGCCAGATGGAAACCACAGAAAGGTGTTACAGTACCCTCAACCAGAAAAGTGAGAGAAGATCAGTTGTGTTAATATATTAATAAATCCCACATAACTTTTGAAGTTTGGTAGCAAAGTTTATCCAAAATAATTTAAAATTTTTTGAAAAGCACTGGTAGAAGATAGCTATGAATTTAACACATAGTTTTACAAAATTCAGGACGATACTTATTATAGCATAAAAAAATATTTTCCTGTAAAATCAAAGGTATTCTGTGAAATCGAAATGTTTCGTTTGCAGGTTCCAGCTCCACT
Organism: Psittacula echo; assembly: GCF_963264785.1. Lineage (NCBI taxonomy): Eukaryota > Metazoa > Chordata > Aves > Psittaciformes > Psittacidae > Psittacula > Psittacula echo. Next base: position 104,010,554 of record NC_137738.1, read on the forward strand.
TTTGAGACTAGCAGTAATAAATTTAGACAAGGAATTTGGCTATGATATGGAGCTGGTTCAAATAAATACAGTATGTGTAGATTTTGCATATGTTCAAGGGCAAAGTATTGCAGGGGCAGTGAGTCCCTATCAGGAGGTGAATTTTATTTATTCCTTAAGCAATGAGCTCATGACTGGTGGGAATTAATCCATTTAATCCATTTGTTATTGTCTGTTCAATTTCATTTGCTTTCTTTTTTCATAATTCCCTCAAAATTTCTACATAATTTTAAGTAGTCTTACCAGCTCCCTTCCCCCTACTTATCTGCACATACTTTGTTAGGATACATTTTGCATACTTTGGGAAAGATGAATGGAGTTAACACACAGACAGGGTACAGAGCCGCCTTTGTATACATTTGCATTGCTTTCCTTTGAGATCAGAGCAGGAACAAAATTTACTGAGTCATTCTTTAGTCTTGGCTTTTGCTTAGCCCTCAATGGTGTTCTTCACTGATCAGAGTAGGATTCATCTTGCTTTTCTGAAGATGTCTGTACTGTAGGCATGTAGACCTGAGAAAGTGTCTGTACCCCTGATGTATACAGTTGATGAACTTTAGATTAATTCATAGATGTCATTCATCTGACTTATTTTGACATCTAGTTTAGCTTGAAATTGCTCTCTAAAAGTGCCTAATATCTTTCTTACTGTAAAGGGACTTTAGGTGACTAATTAGGATACTGCAGAGATCTAACTTGTTTGAGTGAAATCCCATCTTTTGGCCCTGGACAGAAAATCACCAATGAAAAATTATAATTAAAAAAGGTGTGATTAATATTTGTCATAATCCACAGCTTCCTTTCATGTCATTTACAGTTGTGGATCCTTAACATCTGTGTAATAGTTAAAATTTTTAAGGTTCTTAAGGTCTTAAACTCTGTTTATTCATGGGGAATGGGGTTAATAATGCTGTGGAGATAAAAGAAAAACTGTTCTTACTAGTTATAACTGTGAAGTACATTAAACTGGGCATCACCTTGGCCTGCCAGAAAAAGACCTCATGTTTCTTCTAATATTGGGAACTTTGTACTAAACACATGAGCACTCAAAACCAGTACTACATCAAAGGCCTCAAGTTTGCTGTGCAGACTTGTTCAGGTTAACGGTTACTGCAGAATGTATGGTATGTTCTATAAGGGGTTGGTAAAAATTATAAAAATTCCCTGTATGTCTGTACTTTATAGCCAAGTCAGGTATTACATTACAAAAGCTATTGATCTTTCCCAAGTGGCATTTTTGTTTTCTGTAAGAAAGCTTGATCTTTGAAAATGCTTACTCTTAAAAGCCTTACTCTTAAAACCCTTTTTTTCTTTGCTTACTAATTCAGGTGTTTCTCAGAAGAGTAAATACATTTTTCCTTTATGTAACGAAAATCTTCAGATAGTGATAATCCTAAGATAATTTCTAGATACAGAAGAGTAAAACTGTATTTTCAGCATATTTGTAAACTCTTCAATGTTGAGCTATCTTGTATTTTATTCCTCAAATTGCTTTTTGGGTTTGGGTTTTGGGTTTTTTGGTACAGCATACAGTGCCCTGTTATTCTGTAGTCTAAATAATGATGATAATAATAAATATTTAGCATATTCTTTTAGTAATATCAGTCATTGCAGGGCAACTTTGATTTTTCCCTGGAGTAGCCACCTCGCTCCTTTGGCGCCATGATAGATGCACAATGAAGAGGTCTTTAGCAAAGGAAATCAGGAAGTCGTGCCGCAATATAAATATTCAAGCAGTTTGGGAAGCCAACATCTTCATCATTAATATTGTTGCCAAACACAGGGGTGTCCAGCCATGCTGCATACGTTTTTCAAATGTTCCAGCTTAGCAGCTACTCGGCACATTTCCTTCAAACACTGAAGAGTTGGTAAGCAAGTTAACGTTTGGCCTCTTTCCTTCCTCCCACACAAAGAGCTTTATATGTCAAGTGTGAAAGCTTTAAAATGGAATCAAAATAAGATTATTTTTCATCTTGGATGGTAGGTGACAGCATGCAACTCTGCCTTTTCTTTCCTTTCCCTTTTTAGTCTTCCTTTTTAGTTCTTCATGCTGAAAGAAAGATATAATGCAACACATTTTTTTGAAAGACTAAGCACACATTTACTGTGCCAGGTCATATCTACTGCAGCCTTCAGCATGTTCCAAGGAAAGCATTCAAAGTATTTTAACTCTGCTGTACACCACATAACTCAGCTTCTTAACTTCTTAGACTGACTAGTACTACTATAGAGGGAGTAAAAACAATACATTTTTAATTCTTTTGATAAGCCAGTGGAGCAGTGTCATTGATGTTATTTATTGTATCTGGTTTCAAGCTAAGATTACTTCAAGAAGACGTATCGTTAGGGGTGTCAGTGTTTCTTCCTGCAGGAAAGATTCCCAGCCAATTGCTTTTATACTGATGAAAGAGGACTTCAGTCCTGTTGGAGTCATTTGCTGTTCCTTCCAAGAATAGAATTTGGAAAATTTCACTTGTATAAAATTAAAGTTATTTCTGAGTTAAATCATCCTGTGTGATTTCTTGTTCTCATGAAAAAAAAAAAAAAAATTCAGAAATGACTGTAAACAAAAAAAAAGCAAGTGGGTATTTTGAAGACTTAAAAGAAAGCATTACTTACAAGTTATGGCATTTTCACAAACTTCCTGTGACTTCCCACCACTGAATGCTGTTTCCTTTAACTTCTTCAGTCTGGAGAAACACTGTGTTCACAGTAATATGCTCACTCTTTCTTCTCCTTTTTTATCCCATGTTATTGATTGATTTTGGGTTTATAGAATATACCTTAGAAATGTAGATGCAAGGCAGCATTAATTTTTTCCAAAGCAGGGATGATGTAAGAGAAAATGATTACTGGTTGTAATCTTGTAAAGCGAAGAAGAAAGATGATCTGCTGTTGTCTTCTGCTTTGGTGTTTCCATAAAGATAATATACCTTTGTGTATTTCTCCTGCATTTGCTAGTTATTTATAGACTATTCTAAAACTGGTAGGACTGATGGAACGGCTATTCTTACACCTTGAACTGTGCATTTCCATGCCGTGATGTGGGGTTTGTTTTTTTTTTTAAGTGTATTAGGAAGAAAATATAGGTATTTATTTTAAAAGCTATTGTATCTCATAATGATTTAGCCTGTCACTGTAGGATCCACCTGTAAGAAAGACTTCTTTTAGAGCGGAGAATTAGAGGGAAAAAGCAATTTTATTTCACAGATACACAGGTAATTTTACTACATTAAAAACAATCCATACAGAGAAAAAGTAAGTTTGAGCATTCATTTAGTATATTAAGAACAAAATTAAGTCCTGTATTTAGACAACTACTGTAGACAATTTGTAAGAGAAATGAACTCCGTATTGGAAAAATCCCTCAGCACTACCTTTCTTTTAGTAAACCTTTGATTGGTATTTTTTTGTTTCATTTTTTATAAGGGAACTCAGGGAGCTATGGCAAAATTTGTGTGTATGTGGGTGGGTTTTTTCCTTGTTGATTTCTGTCCTTAATGTGAACACACCTGTACTTCACCTTCTTTGTGCATGGTTTCTTCAGCTGTGTGGGCTCACTGCAGAAGTAGTCCTGGTGCCATCAGCATCTCCTGATACCACTTTGTATCCTTAGTTATGGTTCTGTTCTTACCAGGTGTAATGATTTATTAATTGAATTATTGTTTGGAAGATAGCTATATTTGTTTCCTTAATGTTTAAGACAATCTACTTTCCTTCTTTGGGAGGCTTGAGTAAGATGTCTGCTTCTGAAGAGGATAATCGTTCTCTTTAATCTGTTTCTTCCTGCCTTTGATACGTGAAGGATTTAATCTTTTCTGGAGACAGATCCTTACCTTGTGAAAATCATACCTGATCTGTTGAAATATACAAACTTCAAGCACGTGTTCAAACCAAACCATCAACTTCAGTGCTACTTCAACCACAGTTCAGTTATGGCATAGCGTATACGTGGAGGGAAGGGTGTGTATGATGCTTATGGTTTCATACCTTGACTTTTTTGAGATATACTCTTTTGGTTGACACTAAGCCCTGTGTGAAATACATTCTTAAATCCAGTCGTGAACATTTTAAGCTATTTTTTCTTGAATGACCTCTAATTCAGTCTAACTCCCTTTCTTTTCCTGTAGGTGTTTAGAAGTATAAAAAAGCCAAGCATAAATTAACAAACATAGAACTAAATTTTTCTTAGTAGTGCCAGGTAAAATAAAGCAGTCAGAACAACCACAAATTGTTGCTTGTTGGTAGTTTCAAGTAGGACGTTAGAAGTCTTCTGGACTAGTTCAACACTAGAGCAGATTACCCAGAGGAGACGTATAATGTCTGTCCTTGGAGGTTTTCAGTACTTTGCTAGAGAAGGCCATAGCTCACTTCATCTAGTGTTGACAATAGTCCTCTTTTAAGCTGGAGGTTGGAATAAAGACCTCTAGAGAGAGGGTTGTTGGAGAGGGATATCAAGCAACAGTTCTGCAAGCCTGCGCATTTCCATGTAAAATTTCAAGACAATTTTGTCATAGAGAAGCTCAGTGTTTGGTTACCCACCTAGAGTTAATTATTTCAATATTACCTGACAGTAGCCAACTACTAATTTATCACTGGTAAACAAAGGTATAAATGATTATGAAATGTAAACCATGTTGCATAAAGTTAGCATTTTAAATTATATGAAGGAGTTATCTCTTAACATGTGGAAAAGTTAAGCCCAAATTAGATTCCTTTCTAAAATATATGGTAAAATTACGCAAGAAATTCTAGGACTGCCATTTCTAGGATGTATTATGTGAGAAGGGCCCTGTGCTATGCAGAAGTTCAGATTAGGTGATTCTGGTGGTGTCTTTTGTCTTCAAAAGTATGGTTGAATTAATATAGAGACAAAACAGATCTCTCTTATGTTAGGTGAGGGTTGAGGTTATGGCATATATCATGAAAATTATTTTTAAAGGATGCAAAATCAATCTAGACTTACTTAATGTCTTGATGGAATAGATTAACTGAAAATTTTTACTGATCTGAAATGGCAGCTCCACAAAATATAGTCAAGATGCCAGAAGTACGCATAGGAGAACTGAAAAATGCCCAAATAGAACAGTTTCTGTCCTAATGAGTAAAAGTACAGTAGAAATGATTGACTTGGTAAAGAATAAAAGAAAGAAAGAATATCCAGGTATGTTCCTGCACAGGTAGTGTTTACAACTAAATTGAACATGTTGACTCTCAGCAAGATCTCATAACTAATGGATTGGTCTGTCATAGAAGAGTGACCTGAAAGGCAGAGAATAGAGGAAGAAACTGTATTTGAAGTACTGATTTTCTTTTTTTTTTTTTTTTTCCTGATTTGAGAAACTGCTATGGCCAAATGCTGGTTGTAGCCTCTCTGCAAATATGCTTATCAACAGCTCTTTTGCTGTTGCAAATAACTCTGCAATTTCAATTTCATCAGTTGTAGGCAGTCTACTCATGTGTCTCAGTTTAAATGTGCACCTTCGTCAGGGCAAGAGTGCTCAGCACATTTCCTATCTCAGCCTTTGTCACTGTCTGTCATAGGCAAGTGGTGTACAAGCAGATATTTAAAATAGGAATTGACATGTCCCTCTGGGAAATTTAACTCACAAGACTAATAACCAACCTGTGGTTTATATTTCTGCATCTTAACTTGGTCAATGCACGTTTAATTTTGGAGGGTTACTTCAAGGTTATGGCAGAGGCACTTTGGTGCTATAATTTCTTTTGTGGAATGCAGTTCTTGTTGGAACAAGTACATGATGTACTTCTACTCTTTTGTCAGAGAGCAGAAAGACAAACACGAATGATGGACTCAGTCCAGTATGCAGAATTCTGTGAGAGTCGGCAATTGAGTTTTTGTAAGTATTATAATGGCTGCCCTGTATTAAGATGTTTGATTATTATTTCATGTAATAGAGAACACAGCAGAACCTCATGGTTTTTGAAAGCACTTTTGTTTCATCCGCAATCATAGCACTTTAAATTCTTTGTCTGCAAAACTCCTGGGAACAGTTAATTTAGCATAGTTCCAGTCTGCCAGGCAGAGTGTTTTATTTGAATATTTACCAAGCTTTCTATGTGCTCAAATGCTGTGCTGGTAGGGAACTGCAAAGATTGAACTGGTGAAGAGTTAATGGATTAAAACAACCATACTTGCCTGACGTCTGTCACAGTGGTGTTATAGTCAGCATATTAGCAAAGTTTCATGGTTACAGGTTTTTTGGAATGCATCTAAAATTAGAGAAGAGCAGCAAGTTTTGCTTTTATTTCCCTGTCCACAGAGACACAAAGAACTTTAGTACTAAAGAGTCTTTTCTATTTTAAGCTGTAAGCTCCTGCTGTGGAATTTATTCAACATTAGCCAAATTCATCAGTATACGCCATTCCAACACTAATAACATGATGACAGAATTAGGGCTTTACTAGCACTGAAAACCAACTTACTAGAAGTACTTGTGGGCTACAACTATAATGAGCTGTAAATTAATGGGCTTGATCATGTAGCAAAACATCATTACAGAAGCGGTTAAGTGATGACTAAGGTTTTAGGTCAAATGTCAGAGAAAGTGAGGTGAAGGAGCCAGTAAAAATCATGACAAAACAGCACATGATCCTACAACACAGACTTCAACACAATGGTGTCTTTAAATGAGAGACCTTATCTTGTTCTTCCTTTTGAACTCAAAAGAAAGAGTGACTAATTTATGGCAAATAAGTGACACATTTGAGATACTGTTCTGTATCAGCAAATGTCGGCAAATGTAGGAAAACATGTTTTGTAAGCATTTCTTTTCTTAATTCAGTATGTTTTGTAAGCTCAGTTATAATTTGGCATCACACATCTGTGAACCATTAGATAAATGATACTTCAGATTAGGGTGACTACAGGAAATGAGAGGTTTGTGATAAAATAATTTTTAAAACCTAAAATATTGTCATCTGGATTCAGAACAAATAAAAATCTTAAATCTGAGAAATAAAATTGAATGTTGCAGACCAGGCGACAGTGATCTATAAAAATATCTTAATGGTATTTTCACAGTGTTTTTAAATGACCATTTCTATACAGTTCTTTTTCACTGACTTTTAATGTAATAAAAGAATAAGAGAATTTACAAGGCTTAGAAAATACTAGCAAGAGAGACTTATGCACAAATTCAATTGCATAATATGAACTCATCTAGATGGAACATACTAAAGGCCATACAGGACATTCAAAGCTAGTACAAAAGCTGTTTTTACTTAGTTTCTCAGATTTTAGTAAAAAAAAAAATAATGTATTGCTATGTTTACAGTAACAAACCCTTTTTACTGTAATATAAACCCATGAAAACTGTGTCACGAAAGAATAAACCCGGAAGGAACTTGAAGAAGCCTGTTTTAACAATATATATTAATAATTGCAGCTCCTCATATTTCTGTCCACCTTTAAAGACAGACAAAAGAAATGGCCCATCAGAGGATCAATTACTACAGGATTACAAATCTAAGTTGTAGGGAACATTTTGTGGTCCTGCTGTCACCTGCATGCTTCTCTTCCTTTGGTTTTTGTTTTGTTTTGTTTTTTTTTTTTATGTCTTTAGCGACCTGATGTAGCCTTCCATTCCCACCTGCAAAAATAACCACTCTTTACACCTGTTTTCGGTTTAGTACCTGACTTGTTTTTGGCTTTTCAGTCCTTGTTGAAGATTATATTCGAAAAAGGTGTTTCAAATGATTCTTCCACGTTTTATCTACTCTAGTTGGGTTGTTTTGCCTTCACAAACAACCCTTATTAAGACTTCTATATTACTAGCTCCTTTCTGTCTAAATCTCTACAGATTTCTGTGATCAGCTTGTCCACCACTGACCTAAGTAAGATCATCCTTTTTTTCCTCCTTTAACTCTCTTAGCAAATGTCATGGTTCTTTGTCTCATATTTTTCTCTGTACTTCCTTCTAAGTTGTCTCATCCATTAGCAGTGTGAAGTTCTCATATGAATGTTGTTCATTTGCAGGTCTACATCTATCCTTATTTCTTATATCTAAGGCAAATTTTAAAAGCACTCATCTACAAATCATATTGGCTGGCTTGTCAACACCTTATCCCTGTACAGTTAACACAAGGACTTCCTAGTTCTTCTGTCTTTCTTCATTTGTCTTCACTATTGTATCATTTTATCCAGACTCAGATTTGTTTTGATTTATTCTAGTGATTATTTTTGTTCATCAAAGATGTGATGCAATTGTTTTAGGTTTCTCCTGTCTGCAGTCCTTTGAGGTAGATCCTCCCTTGTTCTGAAACCTCCTGTATGATTGATTAATTGTGTATTTTTCTCCATGCTGCTTATGGGTCACCAAAATGTTTTGTATTAAATATGTTCTTCCCTACTAGCTTCATTTTGATAATTCACATTAACACTCCTTGTTTCACATTTGTGTTATTTTCTGTGACCCGCAAGAATGCATTCTTTTGGCCTTCCTGTTTTTAACTTTTCCTTCTCCCCTTATGATTTTAACTGACAGCAAAGAAAGCATCCAAGTTTCGTGACTGGTTGGACTGTAGCAGTATGGAAATAAAGCCAAATGCAGTTGCAATGGAGATTTTGGCATATTTAGCATATGAGACTGTGGCACAGGTAAGAGAGTATACTGATTGAGCAAACAAAATTACTCTTGGGTGTACTTCAGCCTCAGGTGACTGTGTTGTAAGCCCCTTCAGAAGCATGTAGTCACTACTTCAGCTAACCAAGGTAGCTGGATTCCTGTCTGTCTTTCAATTTACAGTGTGACAGATGCATACTACACTGAATTCATCCATCTGATACACAAATAGAAGTGTTTTATAATGGTTACAGAGGAGAGTGGAGTCCAGCACGAACTTTATTCAAGTCCAAACTGAAACCGCATAGTTTGCTATGTGACCTTTGGCAGTGTGCTGAGGCTCATTCAACCCCATTGCACAACTGGATTAAAAAGAAGGATTTCCTGGAAAACAAATTTTACCTTAGTGCCAAGCTAAGCCCTCTTGGGTAGATAGATTACTCCATATATTTACAAAAGTGGAAAATGGTGATATATCCCTGAAAAGTTTGTTTTCAGCTGAGAAACACTAAGAATAATTGGCCTCAACTCACAACTTCTTCTCACTTCTTTGTTACCATAGCATTTATAGTAAGTACTATGTCAGCAAACCTGTTCTTGCCCCTCCAGTTGGTGGACTTGGCCCTTCTGGTTAAGCAGGACATGGCTCCCAAAGCTGGTGACCCGTTCAGTCATGCCATATCTGCCACTTTCATACAGTATCACAATTCTGCTGAGGTAAATCTTGCTTTTTCACATATTAATGCATTTTATTTTTTAATTTTACATGTATTTGGTAGTTTATTGCTTTCAAAGTAGCTGTTCTTGAATCTAGTGTTCATAAAGACTCCTGTTATGCAGTTTATGAACATCCTTGGAAGTGTTCAAGGCCAGGTTGGATGGGACTTTGAGCAACCTGGTCCCTTCCAACCTGAACCATTCTATGATTCTATGAAGTTATGGATTTAGACAGAAAGACATTAAATTATAGCTCCAAATACTAAATTCTTAGCAACATCTTTATATTTAAATGTGAATCCTCTTTTATTGGGTGGAAATTCCTTCTCTTTGTATTGATGGTGCTCTCTGTTGTAGCTTTGGAAATTAAAGTTTTCAACAGTGACAAGTGCAATAAGTGCTGCATTGCATGCATTGCTACGATACATGTATTATAGTAACCTCTAGAATGAGCAAAGTGAATTCTGTATTACATCTCTTCCAAGCGTAAATCTAAGTGGGCAGTAAGTTGGGTTTGGTTGGCTGGTTGGGGTTTTTTTTGTGTGTGTGATTTGATTTTATAATAACCGTTTGACATTTTGCTTTTATAGCCACATCTCTTAGGGCAATCTACAAGTATGAAGACAAGTCTTGACTCTCCTGAAAACACACCACCTCCTACACCCACACCCCCAGCATCAGCAGGACAGCAATACCTTGGAAAAACCCCATCAGGAGCCTTGGGAAATGGTGGAATTGGACAGGACTCTACCAAATCCAAACAAAGGAAAAGAAAAAAGGTATTTGATGCACAAGTCTGGGGAAAAAAAAAATAGAAAAAGAAATTAACAAGTCTTCAAGAAGTAGCATGTCTCATTTTAAATACTAATTTAACCTATATCAGATATTGAGTACCAATGTTATTGTCAAGCCAGATGTGTAGTTTGGTGGTTTTTCCATCAGAACTAGGCTAAAGCTTCTTGATAATGCTGGCAAAATGAATTTTGTTGAGCTAGCAACTGCTGCTTCTGAGATGAGCTGCTCATTTACAGCTGCAGTGGTAGACGCGAACCCAAATAATCACGCCTTCTCTGACAGTAGCAGCTACCATAGGTTTTGAGGGTCAAAGCATAAGCAAAGTAGGCAAAGAGATTGTTGTGATTTTCCTGCTCCAAGCAGCCTTAGGTGACTGCCTTCCTTGCCTGTAACAACTTTGCTTTACCTGCTTTATTTTTCTGCCAGTTGGTTGCATTCAATCTAAATATTTGTTTACTTTGCATAAAATATGGATGTCTCGTATTCAGAGTGTGAAATGCAAATACTATAATTCCTGTCTTCTGTTATAGAGCCTTGGTAGTCTATCTGAGAGGGATAAATGTACCTTAGAACCACAAGGGAAATAGAATTGATTAAATAAGCTGGGTAGGAAGAACTGTGTTAGTCACTTCATGGTTTTTTGAAAAAGTATCATAGAATAAATGAATCATAGAATGGTTTGGGTTGGAAAGGACCTTAAGATCATCTTTTTCCAACCCCCCTGCCATGGGCAAGGACACCTCACCCTGTACCATGTTGCCCATGGCTCTATTCAACCTGGCCTTGAACACTGCCAGGGATGAAGCATTTGCCACTACTTTAGGCAACCTGTTCCAGTGCTTCACCACCCTCTCAATAAAGAACTTCTTCCTTATACCTAATCTAAACTTCCCCTGTTTAAGCTTAAACCCGTTACCCCTTGTCCTGTCACTACAGTCCCTGATGAAGAGTCCATCCCCAGCATCCTTGTAGGCCCCCTTCAGATACTGGAAGGCTGCTATGAGGTCTCCACGCAGCCTTCTCTTCTCCAGGCTGAGCAGCCCCAACTTTCTCAGCCTGTCTTCATAAGGGAGGTGCTCCAGCCCCTTGATCATCCTTATGGCCCGCCTCTGGACTTGCTCCAACAGCTTCAGCCCTTCTTATGTTGAAGACACCAGAACTGCACACAGTACTCTAAGTTAGGTTTTGCGAAAGCAGAGTAGAGGGGCAGGATCACCTCCTTTGAACTTCTTTCTTTTGATGCTGCCCGGGATACTGTTGGTTTCTGGGCCGCAAACGCACACTGAAGCCGTCTCATGTTAAGTTTCTCATCAATCAACACCCCCAAGTCCTTCCTATGCAGGGCTGCTCTGAATAATGCATCATGGCAGTACTCACTTTGCTGCAAAGCAGTAGAGTGACTTGTGATTTTCTCATGTGTGTTATTATTCTCCTAAAACAAGTACCCATTTTTCATGGAGTTGAACCAGTGATTTTTACAAAGACAAATAGAAAAATACATATTTTCCCCTTCTGATGTCATCAGTGCTGTAGATACTCCTCATATGTTCAACTTTCTCTCTGCTTGTATTTTAATCCATTTAGAAAGCCTTTAGTGAATCCTAAAAACCTCTCTGAAGACTTTTGTTCTTTCCTCTTCCTTTGCTATGTTTGGTTATGTTTTGGTTAGTGGCTGATTTCCATTGTAATTCCTAGGAACAAGAGTTTAGCTGGAGATGTAGTTTTTGCTACATTAAATTTCACTAGTGTTGTGAGTTTATTTGAAGTTTATAGTGTCATACTTAATGCCTTTTAAAATAATTGTATTCTAAAAAGTGCAGTTTTAATGAAATATTCCCATGACTTCTCCAATTTGGTTGTGTACATACTAGATATAACCGAGGCATTCAGACAAACAAGTTGGTGAAGAATGTTATTCTTAGTCCATGAAGACCCAGTCCAGCAGAAAATATTTGAGTTTCATATTCCCTTTATGTCAATCACCAAGGCAAGAATCTGCCATCATATTATGAATAATTCTGTGCATACGCACACAGGCTCCAGTGGACTCAGCACTCTTGAAAATAAAAAGTTGAGTCTAAAAATATCCCAAATTGGAAAGCATTAGCATGTAGTGTAAATGTATGAGGGGACCCTCTATGTGTATACTTTAAACTTAAATGTATAGTTTAAGGTTTTGTCATTCTTACTGCATTCACTAATATAATTGTCATGAATTTATTATCAAGCAGCCATCATTCTGATAAGTCATCTGAATTCTAGCAAGCAGCCATATCTCTATGGAGCCTAACCCAACATTTCAGTTTGACTAGTAAGGAGACAAGAGTAACTTTTTCTTTTGAAATCCTGAGGATGTTTTTGTAAAATCAATGGACAGTAGCAACGAATTCTTATTTTTTCTATTTAGTATCCTTAATCTAAAATGTCATTTCAAATTTGAAAACATTCCAGATTGAGGTTATTAGAATATTTTTTCATCTCTCATACACCATTATATCACATCTATGTTTCAGCTTCAAATTTCAATCTGATATTACTCAGTGATGATTTTGTTGTCAAATTGCTTTCCACTTCAGGTACTTGTTCAATATTTTCCCCACCCCTTGACATCATATTGAGAGCCTGAAATGTTTTAAAAATAGTTTCTGTGGTTATTGCAGTATGACTTAATTGACCCTTTCATTTTCGTTTGAACATTTTCTGCTCTTTTCAGTTGCAACCTACAGCAGCAGTAGGTGAAAGATTTAAGAGGACAAATACGGTGTTCTTTGGGTCTCTTAAGCAAAGTTCTTGTAAAAGTCCTTTTTGATTTGTTAATAGCTTTTTTTCTCTAATGTAGTGTGTGGCAGCAGTGATGTGTATCCTCAGTAAAAAAGAATTGGTCTATTTTATAAGGGTTTATTTTCATACTTTATGCACTGTAGGTCTGTTGTGTGTTTTTGATTTAGTAACAATTTATGTGTTTTTCTGTTGCAGAGCACTGCAGCCTGTGGTATAGAGGCTCAAAGCGATGCCATCCAGCCCAGCCACATCAGAGAGGCCATTCGACGCTATGGCCACAAGATTGGCCCCCTTTCCCCATTCACAGTACGTAATAACAGAGTTATAAAAAGTTATATTTATAATCTTAAAGAACTTTGATTTTCAAGTGGTCAAATGAAGAAGCTTTGGAATTGTTGAGAGCAATTTGTGGTAACTGTAATTTTCTTTATAAAAGTGGCATAATTCTCTTGGGAAATAAAACTTAGTAATTTCTGTCTCTTTTTGGAAAGACAAAAAAGTTTTTGTTTTCTTTTAAATATTATTTTCCTTCAATTACAAATTACGCTTTTTTGTTAGTGCTTGAATTTTCTGTTTTTGCAACGTTTAGGTTTGCAGTTATTTTAAATTATATGTATTCCACTATGGTGAGGAGCACTTTATATTCTAAAATTAGTTGTGTGTCAGATACAGCTCCTATTGGAAGTTGAACTCTCAAGTGACACATTTATGGTTGGAGGAAGAAGAGAATGGTTTCTTTACACAACTTTGAACCTCAACTAAATTGTAATAGAACTGAACTTGTGGTAAAACACTGGTGGGTTAGGAGGTTTTGCCATCATTTTTTCTGTGCAAATTGCAAATCCATTGTTCAGAGCAGCCAAATGAATTCTTTATTTAATTTTCTCAGCTGATAAAAATGGGAAAGCAGTCTCTCCAGTGTCATAAATTGGGGTCATTTTCTTCTGATCTGATATTGTATGTGGCATATATCCTTGCTTACCTCAGAATATCTACATCAGGAAAGAAGTCATTATAGGGAAAAAACCAAACAAGGCCCACCAAACTAGATCTTAGCTCCTAAAAATCAGGAAGAAATTGTCCATTTTTGGAGGGATTTTTATGAAAAGAAAATCATTCTGAATTTGAGGAAATTTGTCTACATAAAAATTTTGCAGTAGTACATGAAGACCATAAATATCAAGGAAATAGTGGGAACTGATGTCAGAAGTGAGAAACAAGCAAAAATAAGAATATGTGAAGATACAATATTCCTAGTGTCAGAATTTCCAGTGTCAAAACTGTTCACATCTTTTATAAAAGGCACTAAATATTTGGTTTATTAGTGGTAGTTGATGCGTATTTGGAATGAATTATCTTTCCATAATTTTACCTCTCTCTTTTTCCACTCATAAATGCTAGATTAATATCATGTAAAGTGTAGGATAGAATTTCTAGTCTAAAATGCAGGTGTCTTTAATAGAAGCTTGCTAAGAGGTGTAGCTAAGAACATGACAATAGCTTCTGAAAGCAGAGAATGTATTTAATTTTATTGTAAAGAAGTCAAGAGCTTGCATAAACAGTTACAGAAAGGTAAGCCTTCCCTGACCTCGATAAAAGTGGTTTGGTTAAATATTAACCAAAGTTTGAAATTTCTCTGCAACCACAAGATACAATAAAATACTCTGGTTTGGGTTGGGGTTTTTTATGCCCTGCAATCTTGCGGACTTCCCAAACACAACAACTAACTGAACAACTTATTTTTTTGACATTACCTGCTGTCAACGGGGTTGATGAGATGGGCAGACCTTGTTCCCTCTAAACAATCCAAGAAGGAGACAGACAGTCTTGGGTCATCTTCTAGGTTGTACAGATGTTTTAGACCTCTGATACAATTCCTTTTTTAATGACAAAAGTTTAGGAAAAGCATTTTGTGAGATATTACAGATTATGTGTTTAGGCCTGCCATATTTGGTTAGACACATGCACCAGACCTTTACATCACTGAAGTGTATTTGTTGTGGAAGTCATTTATAATGTAGATTACAAAAGGTTATTCAGTGCTCCATCTACATTTTTTCCAAATTAAGACAGAGTGGTCATTGTTACTGCATGAAGACTCCAAGATGTGCTTATATGTCTGTATAGGGAACTGTGTCATTGGAGTCATGCACTGTGTGAATATGAATGGAAGTAAGCTCTTGAAGAAGGAGAGGTTAATTTTCTGTAATGGATTGGTATATATTTTGGTTGTATCCCATCTGCCCATCTTCTCTCAGTTCTTCAGGGTCCCAAGGGAAGAGAAACAGGGCTTTTGTGACAGTTTAGCCAATGCAAAAAAATAACCAATTATTGCTAAGAATCCACTTGACAGGGAATTGTAATGGTATCTCGATACTTCAGTAAGGAGCTATTCCTGAATACACCAAGATTCGTTTTGTACTCAACATCCAGTGTTTAACTGGGTATGAATCTAAGATTACACTTACTATGTTAGTGTCCTTGTATGCTTTGCTTCCTTGTCTGAATAGCTTTCCCAGAAGAATTGAGGTGTGTTTCTTACATGCAGTCATAGTTAGCTGGTGGTTGTTTACCCGAGAACCAGTTAGTTACTACCTGAGAATTAATGTAAATTGTTCTAAGTTAATAGATAAATATTTCAAGAGTGTTAGATAAATAAATTAGTTTTGTTAGAATCATGGAATAGTTGGAAAGGACCTTAAGATCATCTCAGTCCAACCCCCCTTCCCTGGGCAGGGACACCTCACAGTAAACCATGTCGCCCAAGGCTCCGTCCAGCTGGACTTGAGCACTGCCAGTGATGGAGCATTTATCACTTCTTTTGGCAACCTGTTCCAGTGCCTCACCACTCTCATAGTAAAGAACTTCTTCCTTATATCCAACCTGAACTTCCCCTGTTTTAGTTTGAACTCATTACCGCTTGTCCTATTGCTACAGTCCCTGATGAAGATTCCCTCTCCAGCATCCTTCAGATTAGGTAGATGTTTTTTACAGAAAATGGGGGTTTTTTTACAGAAATAGGGACACCTTCCACTAGGGCAGGTTGCTCCAAGCCCCGTCCAACCTGGCCTTGAACACTGCCAGGGATGGGGGAGCCACAGCTTCTCTGGGCAACCTGTGCCAGTGCCTCACCACCTTCATCCTGATAGGACTCCTGCCAGCTTAATTCTTTCAGCTTTGAGGAAAAGTTAACCTAGGTTGACCTGTATTCAAATGTTCAAAATGGTTTTGTATTCCGCTAGTATCCTGCTATTGTCATATTGTACTGATGTGATTCATCCTTTATTTGAGATTTCACTGAATCTTGCTGGTTTTGACTCGTTGAACCTTGGTGGAACTGAGATGAATCTCATCAGTTTTAATTACCAGATGTATACATACTTTTTTTCCAAAATATCAAGATTTCTGAAGGAGGTCATGTGAAGAACTTCTATTTTGTAGAACACTACAAAATCCTAGTGTTACTTCTAAAGTCAAAAACCAAGTGTAAGTACAAGCTGTATCTTTTGCTACTGAATAACTCAGTCGCATACATAGAATTTAGGTTTTACTTCTGTTTAAGAAGCAAATATAGGAGAATATTTTATTTTTAGAAAACAACAGCAAAAAATGTATTCTTTTGGGACTACTTTCTTAAGATGATTTATATGTATTTGTAACACAAGAACAGTGATATTTTCTGATGTCTTTCCTTTTTTTTTTCTGTTTCATCATGATTGTCCCTCTCTTCCATCTGATTTTATGATAAGTGTTCCTAATAAGGCAGTTATGGAAGAAGAGTTAAGCCGTATAATTTATTCTTTAGCAACATTTGATGGATGTTGGTTTGGACCAAAAGAGCACTTTGAAAGTTTTATAATCATATGGTAAATGAGAACTAACATTAAACTAGTGAAAATGATCTGTTTGCATTTATTTTGACCTTGATAGCTATGTCAAAATGACTAACATAATTAGTGCGTTTAGGTTTTGTCTCCAAGTGCCAGCCACAATGGAAAGCAGCAAGTGTGCTCTAGGTTCTCCTCCTGCTCATGTCTAAGGTAGTTTAGACATATATTTTATCTATATATATTCTCTGTTAACAGTATGGGGTGGCATTCAGTATTGCCTGGTCCAGACTTTCAAGGGGCAGAGAAGTAAATCATTGATTTGAAAAATAGCACCATATAATTTTACAAGACAGAAATGGGAAATACTTATCTCTTCATCATGTGGCATGACACAATTCCATGTGCTGTACCTGGATCTACTTCTCTGTACTCTGTGCATTTAAGCTAAGGAAGTAAGACATTTTATGTGTATTAATTAATTGCAGGCTAAATCTTTCTTCCTTGGTCAAGGAAAATAGGAAATTTGTCTTTAAAAATTAACGGATTTGTTATATTTAGAGTTGAATTTATATTTGGATATAAAATTAGTGTATATGAATATCCTAATGTTTTTATATAACATCTATTTGTAATTATACTCTTCTACACATGTTCTTTTTTAGAGTAATAATTTAGATAATTAAGGAGTGGAATAGTCCTGAATGTTGCATTGTTAAACATCATCTCAGTCTATCCCAAGATCTTAAATACAATGGTATTAGGATTACAACCCTTTAGATGGACACTATAACTACATGATTAGCTCATTTCATGGTTCATTCAGATAAGTGATCTATTAGACTCATTCGAGTGTGACCTAGAATAAAGAGAGTAAGCAGATTACTTCTCTTGCATGTACAGAATGTGTTGGAGTTCAATGGGAAGTCAGTGAAAATTAATTTTGAGAAAAAGCAAATTGCCATATCTTGTAGCATGAGCCTGGTGAAACTTTGGTTCTGGACTCTTACTTCCTTTACAACATGGCAGCATCACTGATTTCATAGAATCATAGAATAGTTAGGGTTGGAAAGGACCTTAAGATCATCTAGTTCCAACCCCCCTGCCATGGGCAGGGACACCCCACACTAAACCATGTCACCCAAGGCCTCATCCAACCTGGCCTTGAACACTGCCAAGGATGGAGCATTCACAACCTCCCTGGGCAACCCATTCCAGTGCCTCACCACCCTCTCAGTAAAGAATTTCTTCCTTAGATCCAATCTAAACTTCCCCTGTTTAAGTTTGAACCCGTTACCCCTTGTCTTTCAATAAGATTCAGGATTTAAATGGGATAAAAATCATAGAATCATACAATGGTTTGTGTTAGAAGAGACCTTAAAGATCATCTAGTTTCAACCCCCCTGCCACTTGCAGGGCCACCTTCCACTAGACCAGAATGCCCAAAGCTCCATCCAACTTGGCTTTGAAAATGGCAAACCGAATTATAACAAGCTCAGTCCTTCTACAGACTGGCCAAAATTGCAGAAGTACAATAATGTTAGATTCAGATTAATCTAAAAAGCTCATCTCTGTACAGTGCATAGTGAAAATGATCTGCAGTCTTGACTGGGCACATAGGCATAATCCTGTCATCTGAATAGCATTCTAAATAATAATATTTAGTATGCCAACGTGTTTTCAAAAATACCGGGTGGATATTTCTTACCAGGAATACAAGCATAAGGTCTATGGAGAAATTATTTGAAGTTATTTGGGTTGGATTCCTAACAGTTGGAGTAACAAACAATAAAAAATTATTTTAACATCTTTATTCTGTGATCAGTATGTATTGATTACCTGAAATCTTGATATGAACAGTTGTAAGTTGTACATGAGCAGTTTGTAAGTAGACCTTGTCACATAGCTCTAATAAAATGTACAGCTAGCATCCTCTACTTTGAAATTAAAATCAAAGTGGTCAGCTTCAACAGTGGAAGACTACAGGCAAAAAGAATAAGTTTCCAAAGCAGATTCTTTGTCACCTCTAGTTTATGTCAGTTCTGAAATGAAGTGGTTTAGATGTTTAACTAAAGAGAAACTGTGTTTATAAATGTAAATTTTAATCCTGCTCAGACTTGCGGATGACAGTGGCCATTATTCAGAAGTGTATGTGTGTGTAAATGGAGCATATTGAATGAACAGAGGATATAACCAACTCTTGTTTGGGTATTTACTTTCTGGGAGAATGCTTCTTCAGGCTCCAGGTAAGTTCAGCATGAAAAGACTGGCTAGTCTAAACCTTCTCTTGTTAAAAATTTCAGTCCCTTAAAATTGCCTAAGCATCATAAAACAAGGAAAATTTACAAAACCATTTTTGTGATACTGCTGGTGACATTCCCTGCACCAAGAACATGGGACATCAGAGAATGCTGTTTGGCAGGGACATTACTTGGGCCTTATACAGCCCTGCTTATACTCTTTCAGGTTCTTCAATAATAAATGCAAGTATTGCATGTAGACTTCAGTAAGTTACATGTACCTGTAAAAAATACTTTCACAATCATATATTTAGTCAAGACCTTTCAATTCTGATGTTTTAAAAATACTCATTGTTTATCCTGATTGGGCTCAGCTTTTGTGCAAATGCTTAAACCCATTTCTGTAGTGAAAAAATACTGAAGTTCATCACCGATCTTCAGTAATTTCAATTTAGCAAAGATAATATTAACTGATTTCCCCTACAAAACAAAATTCGTGTAGGAAGACCTGGCAAAGCTGAGCTTGTAAGAGAAACGAAATCAGCAGATTCTGGGTATGGAAAGAAAGGGAAATTTTGAAAATATGAGGGGGTGTGGCAGTATGGTATTTGTGGAGATAAACAGAACATTTTGAAAAGCAAGTTTGGTTTAGGTGTGTTAAACCAGGAAAAATTCAGCTTCATATTTGGTCTGCGACTTAGTCTCCTGAACTGAAAGAAATGTCTTACTGCATATTTCAGACCTAAATGGTAGTGAGAAGAAGTAACGGGTTAAAACTTAAACAGGGGAAGTTTAGATTGGATGTAAGGAAGAAATTCTTTACTGAGAGGGTGGTGAGGCACTGGAATGGGTTTCCCAGGGGGGTTGTGAATGCTTCATCCTTGGCAGTGTTCAAGGTCAGGTTGGATGAGGCCTTGGGTGGCATGGTTTAGTGTGGGGTGTCCCTGCCCATGGCAGGGGGTTTGGAACTAGATGATCCTAAGGTCCTTTCCAACCCTAACTATTCTATGATTCTAAGTTCTGGAATACAATCTTCAGTAATTGCTTCAATAAACATGATGTGGATACATTACATCTAAATTTTTCTAAAGCACTTGAATGATAAAAAATCTTGAATGCTGTTTCCGAAAGAAATTAGGTACATAGAAACCAAATCAAAAATTCTCTGATGCTTAGGGGCCTGTGCATTATATACTACCCCTAATAATATTCAAAATCAATTGATACTGATTTTGAAGAAGTCAAGATTTCATTTTTAATCAATTTTAAAAAATGAAGTGTATGTACTTATGTCAAAAGGCATTTGAAAACTTTTCCTTCAGTTATACATTCAGTTTCTGATATAGAAAAAGTCAATTTGACATTTTTATTGTTTCTTCTTATTTTGAAAGCAGAAAAAACTTTTTATTTCATGAAACAGATATATATGTATGATGTCTTTGTCTATACTTCAAGCTATTCTGTGTAGTTCTTTGTTATTCTACGATGTTAACACTGTGCATTTGAAAAATATGAGTTATTATTCTGTAAACCCAGTAGGAAGTCAAATCCTAGTTTGGAAATCTTGTTCCTTTCTCTCCCAACCCCCAACCCAAGGTTCCTCCTTTCAGATTTATGAAAGAAAACATTTCTTTCTGTAAAAGGTTTTTGTGTGCCAGCATCTGGAAGTGTTTATTTCAGTGGCGTGTAATCTATCTGTGGATTTAGTTAGCACCAGACCCCCTTTTGTGTACTCCTGACTTAAAATTTTTATAAATGATCTTGTTGAATTTGTGCCAGTGTGCACATGGTTTGGCTGATTGCTGCATATATCCTTTACCTGCCAGTCACCTTTGATTTATATTCCTTCCCTTCTGCTTTTGCCTTCCAAAAATGGTGCCACTGAACTGTCCTCTAAATCATTTTATTGGATAAATTACTCCAAGATGAGATGGTACAGTTTTGGCTGACTCCTCGACAGAAGGCATTTGTATAATCCATCCTTACCCACTCTGTGTAGAACCATTCAAAAAAGAGAATAAACAGGGGAAATCACCTATTTCTTTTAGTGCTATTCAAAAATGCAAAATCAGACATTTGATTTATATAGCTCTTAATGCCATCTGAAGACACATAAACTGTTTGAGAATCTTTCACATACCCTTTCCTGAATTGAACTTCTTCATTATAGGAGTTTAACCCAAGAATATGGTTATACAGTTTTCTCCCAGAAATATTAAAATGTGAAAGAATAGCATATTTAAAAATATTTTAAAGCATTTCATTTGGAATAGATTACACAATATATATGACAGTTCTTTCCATGATAAAAATCCCCATTGGTTTCCTTAAACTAAACAGCTAATACTCCTACGGAATAACAACAGTTCTGTAAGCTTCACTTAATGACATTACTAATTTGGAGAGTTTTATGAAGTTTCCTGGAGAAAAGCAGGTGGCTTGGCAATAATTTAAAAGGTTCACAATTTGTGGTAGCGGTTTCAGGGGGTTTCATGTTTCTAAAGAGGGAGACCAAGCTGCATATTGCTTAAGAGTGTCTGACACAATGATGTATCATTTTGGACTAAGTTTCCAGAAGTTCATTGGTCATTAAATGTGCTGCTTGACTTTATATTGCAGTTTCCCAGCTGTCTCTACTGGGGGTAATCTTAATGCTGAAACAGAATTTATTAATGAAGGCATAAGCTTGCAGCACTGATGAAAGAGTAAGTTGCCCAGATGATTGTATTAAACAGGAACATAGATTTTTAGATAAGACGAAAATGTCATTTAAGTAGATCTGAAAAGAACTGGCTCATTTTCTGCAGAGCACTGTGAAAGTATTTACAAATGGTCTGGATAGTATTTGATATCCTGTGGGGACATTTAAAATTCTTGGATTGCACATACATCAGTGTCTTACTACACAACACAGTACATGAATTGTTGTAAGCAGCGTGCGAGGCTTTCAGGCGGTATAGATGTGGTTCTGTTGAGGTAGGGGATACTGGCATGAAATGACTCTGCTGATGTAGTTTGCACAACCGCGTGGAGGGCTGCTACCCCATTGTGTCACTGCCTGTTCAAGCATGTTACACTGGAAGTACTAAACAAAACATGTGCATCTTGCTAAATGTAGGAGCTCGCAGTGTAAGATTTTATTACTTTTCATATTTAATAATTTAAAAAGTTTTGATTTAACAAATACATTTACTAACTGTTAGTGAGAAGATAACAAGTAAGCTCTGAAGTTTGCAACCAGCTGAAGCTCTCATATAAAAGAAGGCAACAACTCCTAGTCTTGTCAGCCTGATATAGTTATTTTTTTCTAACTGTAAGGCCAGATTCAAATACATGCTAGACACATTTTACACACAGTTTTACCAATGTAAAAGGATCTGAGGGTAAGAATACATTACTTTTTAAATGAAGTGTATGTTTTTATATGCCTCCTGAGAGGCTTAAAAAACCTTACTATAAATGAGAATCTGACTTCTGGTACTTTGCTCATGGCAATCTAACATGTAATACATAAATAAGTATTCTAAGGATAAGGTGAGAGATATAATTCTACAGCATATGAGGGGAAAAAAATAATTAAGTGTTCCAGCATATTACACAAACACGCCCATCTTCAATAATTTACATTAATTTTTGTAAAGGTAGTGACATTGCTTCCATGTAGCATGTACAAATGTAGTTAATAAATAAAAACTTGACAGATGAAGAATCTTAAGAACACTGAAGAATCTAAAGAACAAAGTGAAGTTTTTTCTTACTCATCATTACACAGAATAGTAGTGCAGCTCCATGCAGGTTTCATGTTTTTGTGAGTCTGACAGATTTTGGACAATATGATTTACTTTTACCATTATATAAAGCAGGATGAGCTGTTGTAGTTCTATTCAGTATAATTTTTTCAGGTTTCCCCAAAAATGAGCATTAATTCATATTTTTCTCCTTGAAAGATTTAAAAGTACTTTTATGAACTAAGGCTGCTAATAGTTGCTGGTTCATCTATAAACTTGACTGAACCAGCTCAGATGTGAAATGTGGCAGCTGTGTAAGCCTGCAGCAGTGCTGCACAGCTTTGTAACACCGGATGTGAGCTGTCTAGAAGAAACATTATGAGAACTTTAGGATCATGTAATGTAACTGTTTGAGTTGAAGTTAATCTCTGGTTGAAGAGAGTTGCATGGAACTTAATTTCTCATGAACAGGATCTCCGTTTTAGATGTTATTTCTACTGCTAACGCTTGACAGACTTGTCCTACTGTATTGAGCTTGGATAGAAACTGAACCTGTGGACATCTCTGTCATCACTAACTTCGTGCTGTGCAAATAAAGAATGAAGAATCTCTAGAATAACAGGGTAAATCTGGAAAGAAACAAATAATCTGGGAACACCAAGACCAAGTGGAAATATTTTTTATAACTCGGTTATTTTCGATTCTAGTTGCCTACTTTCTTGTTCATGAAGCCCTATAATACTCCTCAAACTGTTGAGCTAGGCATTGCACACAGAAGACAAAAGATTTCTGAAGTTTAAACAGGGACTTCATGTTTGTTTCTGTTTATTTATCATGCCCCACACAGTGAGGTGTCAGTTCTCATTTAAATCTTTGATACCACTAACAGCAAAACCCAGGGTTTTTTAGTGAGCAGCAATATAAATGGTCATTGGTTTCCTCTGGTTTGTGCCCTCTGTCCTCTCTATTCCCTCTGGCAATGACCCTCATTCTCCCCTTATCCCTCTGATATGCCCCCAGGCAGCAGAAGGCAACATTGCTATGTGGTTGCTAAAAAATCTCTTTAACGCATAAGTTCTCCTTCTCTCCAAACTAGACCCATTTCAGGGAGCCTGACAGCACACTTGGTAGTGCTTGCAAATATCTCTCTAGCAGAATCAAACAGAAACACCAAGCTTGAGGCAACTGAGCACGTTTTATGAATTTCAGTTTGGGTTTTATGTGTTTTTTCCTTTCTTTGAGGTTTTGCATTATTCCAGCTTTCTGACTTTAAGTTCAAGGTCTTGTAAACCTCAGTTCAGCAAAGCAATCATCTGCTTAATTTTTAAACTAGACCTTCAGACTGACAAATGCATGTGCTAAATAGAGAGTTTTGGTATTATTAGTAATGTATATTTTGATTTATCTGTTATTTCAACATTCTTTTGTTAAAATCTATTGCACATAGGAGAAAAAGATGGAGGAGGATACTTGTAGGAGGAAAGGATATTCAGAAATATAAGCAGAGATGCAGAGAAATACACATTTATAGTTTATAAATATAGAATCATAGAATCATGGAATAGTTTGGGTTGGAAAAGACCTTAAGATCATCTAGTTCCAACCCCCCTGCCATGGGCAGGGACACCTCACACTAAACCATGTCACCCAAGGCTCGGTCCAACCTGGTCTTGAACACCACCAGGGATGTAAATCTAAGCATATATTAGTAAACAGAATGAAGAAAATAGTCTTTGCCATCTGAAAAGCTTTAATGTTTTTTATTTGTACATAAAGTGATTTTTCCTGGCATCTTTAATTTACATTAATTAAATTTACACCTAATTTACAGTAGTTTACAGACATTTAATTCACAGTAGTTCTTTTGTCAGTGATAGTGACCTTAAAGGCAGTAGTAGCAGATTTGATGAAGAAGACAAGATCCTGGCATTTCTCCTGCTGGGATGAGTGATAGAATGTTTAAAAAATATATTTAGTGAAGAAAGAGAATAGTCAAGCAAGAGATGGGCTGAAATTTGAGATTCACTTATTTTTAATGTGTTCTATTTCTGAAAATAAGCATGCATGCTGCTCAACTAAGTGAAAATTATGTGTCTGTGTGTACTGTAAAGGTAGGTGCCGGAATAAGAGAAGATAGCTAAGGGTCCTTCAGAAGTATTAGCAATAAGCATAAAATGGGATGAAATTAAGATCGGATCCTTTTTTCTGGCATTGAAATATTTGGCTCACTGGAAAGTTTTGGAAGACACTTAAAAGATTTAAACTTAAATAGTATGCAGTTGATACTGTGTCATTGTCAGAGAAAAATCATTAAATGAAGGGAAATTCTTCAAAGGTATATCAGACTCTAGAAAATGAAAAATGATAAGCAGGTACCAGTCATGATTTTACTGCTGTGTACTACTGTACTTCTGTTTGTGACTGTTGTTGTGACTGTTGTGTACTGTTTATGATTCAACCACGGCCTTCAAGTGTGTCTGTCATATCTACTGCTCTACAGTAACAAAATTTCACAATCAGTATGGTTTTCTTGCTTTTAACTCAAGAGTTTCTTACTCTTACTTCTATCACCCTAGAAAATTCAGTTTCCCTCTAGGTGTTTAAGTTCTTTAGTTATTTATTGGTAGAAGTTACACCCTTTCCCTCCATGTCACTTAGTTGCAGGAGAGTGAGGAGGGATTTTTACTTGGTAGATGGTCTTCTTTGTCTCTGTCAGTCTTTAGGTTAGATAATATGCACATGGATAAAAATGTAATGTATCAGTCTTCTATAGAGATCCTGAGCTATTCTGAAAAACCCAAAGAAAGCATGTCAGAAGTTGGTTTCCTTCAGGCTTCAATTGCTGAATAACTGTGGAACCTGGAATATACCTGACTGGTTAAAAAATATTCTGTTCTGTTTTACCAGTTTGATATGAATTTTAATTCTGAGTTCTGCCTAAGAATTATAGGCCTCTAGTTTCACCTAATATAATTTCCAGTAATGCTATGATGATGATGATGATGATAACCAACAATTCAGACAAAGGAGGAATAAGAATAAAAATAAGGAAAAAACCACACAATAAGTGTTTGCTTAGGATTGCTAACAGTGGCAGGTTAGGTTGGTGGGGAAGAGGTTGATATCCAACCTGAAGAAGTTGTACTAATGTAATATTTCAGGCCATGTACTGTCACAGGTCAGTCTTTAAATGTGGTGATGTGCTGACAGGATTGTCATTTTTGATGGTAAAGAATTGAGACACCAGGAAAAAAATAAGACCCTCTAGAGATCTATATGTGTTAGTTTTACTGCAGAAGGTGGTAAAACTGCTGGAAGCAAGCAGTCTCCATGCAGAATTATTGCAAGACAAACAGCCTGGAAATGAGATATATTCATTTCACTAAGTTAATTTTGTCAGTGGTGAAGGGTTTGGGTTTTCCTTTTCTTACAAAAAGGAAGAAAAATTATTTTTATAATCAAGAAGACTGTAGTTCTAATTGCATTTAGATATAACACTTAAATTACCATCAGAAGGTATAGTGTAGATTTGGAGTGCAGGTTAGGTGCTTCTTAGAAAAAGTTTGCAGCTTTTCTGCAGCTGTTAACAAGAAGGTTTGAACAATCTCACCATTGTGCATGGAGGGTTTTTTAAAAATTAAGCATATGGTACAGAAGAAAGGTATATGCTTGTTGCCATTTTAGGAATCTTGGGATTTAATAGCTTAGTAGGCGGATGGCGTCCATCTTTGCCCATAATTTACTACGGTAATACTTAGGTGATAAAAAAGAGATAATGGTACAAAGGAGAGAAACTGGATGGCTCAACAAATTGGTATAAAGCTGTTAATCATGGCTCTCTAGGACATGTTGAAAGCCATTCATGTGATCAATGAATGTTAATTTTGAGACATTATTTCATATCATGAAAATATAGTTATCATTTATTACTTTTTATTGCATTATCAAAATGACTAGATATTTTGTATGACTGGCCTCCAATCCATGTGTAAACATATTGAGCATCTAGTGTCAGAGATGTTATACACCTTGATGGTGATGGGCAGGAGATTCTTGATGAACAGAGATGGAAGATTTGGAATAGTAAGGAGATGGGGAATTCCAGTTTGTCCAGTAGTGAATTTGAGAGTGTCTTGGAGTCTGGAGGAATCAGTTGAATGTGATGGGGCCAATATAACACTGTAGCTGAAGAGCTGATGCAGTCCTTGAGCAGATTGGCAGGGAATAGGAAATAGAAGAGTTTTCTGCTGTACGGCAACAAGCAGGGCTAAAACATCTTTCCAGTTTGGGGTTTGTATTTCAGTAAATCCATCAACAATTGCAGAGGACTCAAAGATCTAGGAGAAATTATTAAAGACTAGAAAATCCCAGCATGGAGATGCACAGATTGCTTTATCTGTGGAGTTTATTAAACTGAAGAAAGTGATGTGTAGTTAGTTTTCAAGGACCCACTAGAGAAAAATCTCATGGTTTAGGGTTTATCAGTCCTAGAATTCAACATTAAAAGATATTCAGGGTGAAAATCCTCTGGATAAGTATAAATATCTATCTCTGGGCACAATGATTAGATTTCCTTCATAGCCAATACAGAGCAATAAGCGTTTTTAGGCTGTAACTTATCTCTTCCTAAGGTAGATGTTTAAAAGGGGTCAAATGAACCATTCTGTGGAAGTACCTTTTTCTCCATCTCAACAGAATGATGTGTGTAGATATAGATTGCAGAGCTCTAGGTTAGGTGAGAGGAGTCCTTCTCTTCCCACTCAGTTTGACATCTAAGCTAGACACATTCAAACTAGAAATAAGACATATATTTTTAACAACATAACTAAGTGCTGAAAGAACCATTGATTGCGATTGATTGTCCATGACTGGAAATTTTAAAATCAAGATGAGATGTTTCTGTAAAAGCTACGTTCAAGTTCAACCACAGCTACTGGATCTGGAGAGCTGATTCAAGAAAATTGTGTGGGCTGTGTTATGCAGCAAAGTCAGATTAGATGGTCCTTGCTGTTCCTAAGAGCTGTGAATCATATTTACATATTTGGTAAACTGTAATTGTGAAAGTCCACTTCGAATGCAGGTCAGCAGCTTACCCAGTTTGAATTCCTGATGTTCAGGTTCAAATTTTCCAAATTATTAGGAGGAAATAATATGGAAAATTTGTGGTAATATACCTTTTTAAATATAGCAATTTCACTTCAGCATTACAATTTTCAGTGCCTCTTCATTAGCTTTGTGTTACACAAGGTAGTCTGTTTTTCCCCCCCCCAAAAAAAATAAACCTCAAAACTGTGTTGTAACACAAGTTTTTGGGAAGAAGCTATTGATTATGTAGTTGTGACATTTGGTTTTAGAAATAAAATTCTGATAGTTTGTTATTCGAACAGGTAGATCAGAAAAAAATCAGCATTACTTTTAAAAGTCAATGGAATAACCCTTTTTACAAACCCTCAGAAAATTTGAGTCATTATTTCTATATGTGGTATCTCTATAGGTTTATAAATATTCATATTACTCTTATAATGTGAATAAAATGGTCTAAATACACCACTTTAATTAGAGTAGTGGAAATAACTAGTTATTTCCATTCTTTGAATGTCTTTGGCAAATTTCCATTGTGTCAACATAATTAAGATCTATTAATATTAATCTAGTAAGTACTGTAACTTTACATAGTGGAAAAATAAAATAAAATGGACCATGAGAACATTTTTCAATATCAGTTTAATTTTTAATACTTTATATTGTTGTGAAAAGTTATAAAAATGTGTTATTATTTTATTACCCCATTAAGAAAACAATGCAGCAACAGATGCTTGTTACCCTGATTTTCTCAGTCTGTTTATGAGGATGTTTTATCAAAATGAGTCTTTTAAAAGTTATAAAGATGTAATACTCTTCTAAATTAGGTCATAAATGCTTAATGTGGAAAACTAATACATTTTATTATTTTTCAAGTATAGCTTTATGTATATTAAAATATGCAGCTGGTAGGAAGTCTGGAGTGTGTATAACAGAAACATATTGCATTACAAGATGTTAGTGTCTCTCTCTGAGTACGTACATTCATTATGCATATACCCACACAAGTTTTCGGCATGTGGAAGAGACTACATTCATGTTTTGGCTCAGTATTACTTTCTAATATCAAAGATTATTTGTTTTTACTAATATATGTAAACGCTAAACCTACTGAGCACATACGTGTATTTTACTCTGTATTTACTATACTTCTTACCACAGCCAGATACACATATTCGTAGAATCATAGAATGGTTTGGGTTAGAAGGGACCTTTAAAGCTCATCCAGTTCCCTTGCCATGAGCAGGGACATCTTCCACTAGACCAGGTTGCTCCAAGCCCCATCCAACCTGGCCTCGAGCACTGCCAGGGATGGAGCAGCCACAGCTTCTCTGGGCAACCTGTGCCAGTGCCTCAGCACCCTCACAGGGAAGAACTTCCTCCTAAGATCTCATGTCAATCTCCTCTCTTTCAGTTTATAGCCATTCCCCCTTTCTCTATCCCTACAGGCCCTTGTAAGATGTCCCTCTCCAGATTTCTCGTCAGCCCCTTTAAGCGCTGGAAGCTGTTCTAAGGAGTCCCCAAACCCTTTTCTTCTCCAGTCTGAGCAAGCCCAACTCTCTCAGCCTGTCTTCATTCAAGAGGTGCTCCATTCCTCTGATCATCTTTGTGGCATACTGTGGACTTGCTCCAACAGGTCCACATTCTTCTTTTGTTGGGAGCCCCAGAGCTGAACACAGTGCTGCAGGTGGGGTCTCATGAATTGAGCAATTAGATGTAAAATGAGAAACATATATAAACAACATTCAGTTCCAAAATCACCAGTGTACACTGTGTTTCTGCAAAAATGGTAGATGTTCCCATACCAGGAGCAGTAACAAGTCTCTTAATTTAAACTTCATTCTGTCATCCATACTAACCAGCTGGAATAGAATTGTGGTGGTAGAGAAGTGATTCAAGCACCTGCTTGTCGCAGGTAGCATAGCGGCCAATGACTTCTTTAGGAAATAGTGCAGCCAGAAGGATTTTCAAATTTCCCCATAATTTGATGTGGATAGAGCAGTTGTCAAATACATACTAGCTGCACTTCATGTTTCCACTGATATAACACTTCAGTAGTCATAAAGGTGTGTAAAGTATACACTAGATGTTGTGGCAAAGATGGGAATACACCAAATTAATAGGGGCCTGCTTCACACACACGTAGAAACATCCCCTCCCTTAAAAAAATTATATATATAGGAAAATATAGGTATAGTATTATTTAGTTATAGATGGGAAACAGGATTGTGTAGTTTTGTGATATTTTATTCTAATCACTGCGACATTTTTTGACCACGTATACTTTATTAAAAAAAAAACCAAAACCATGACCAAACATAGTACTTACGCTTTCTCATGTTCAGGGCCTCATTTGTGAAGAACTGATAAATACATACAAAACTCTCTTTCTGTCCTTGAAGTACTCTCTTCAAAGCACTCCTTTTTTCATAAAGTTTACAAAAACCTTGTCAATAATTCACATTAAATTAAATAATTATAAATGCCATAAAGGAGCAATTTAAATGAAGATAGATTAGTAATAGATATTTTTAATATAAGTAACAGATTCTTTTAATATAAGTGGTGTGAAAACTTAATCTTGAATCAGGAGAACCAAGTTAATCTCTGATTTTTGTAGCTTCATCATTGGTGTATCCTACTAAGATCAAAATAAAATACCAACAATCCTGATCCTGACATCAAGGAAAACTCTTCTTCATGCTAGCTTTGGTCTCATTGTGTAAGGTTTCATATAACACTGAGTATGTGGAATCATTGCAGACCTCTGTCCACGCAAACAATTGCCTTTAACCTCACTTTTAAGCTTTCTGTTTGCAAGATGTGCTGAACTGTGGACCCTGATTTCCTCAATAATCAGAGGAATTTTCCATTTGGTGCACTGCAAGCTTAGCTGTGCCCATGAAATCATTCTTTCTTCAAGTCCTCGAGCAGCCGGGTTTAAGTTTTAGTTTGAGTGTCATGTAAGTCATGCTGCTTCACTCACTTCTGTGTCTGAAGTTTCCACAAGTTCAGTGGTATCTGGCCTAGTGTTTTGCTTTTGGCCTAATTCTTATGCTGGTAATTTTCCATCTTCTTTTGTCCTATATATATTTTCTGTGAGGATTAGAAATTTTTCTACCTTCTCTCATTGCTTAGCAAATACTGTTCTTGTGTTGTGACTGTGTTTATGTTGGTTGATAGAGTTCGTCAGAGAAATCTGCAGCGTAGTGCCCTTCCTTATCCATGTCCCATTCACTTACCTGTTTTCACTCATGTCTGGTTGGTGTGAAATGATATTGTCCTCAGGGTGGCTTATAGTTAAGTTTTCAACCTATGTTTGACTCTGTTGTCTATGTCATGTGTGTTTTTTCCGTAGGGTAGCATCTGATAAAGGAGCTTTGCAGAAAAAGGCCTGGAGATCGTGGTGGACATCATGCTGACCATGTGCCAGCAATGTGTCCTTCTGGCAAAGAAGGACAACAGTACCCTGGTGTGCTTCTCATTGGCAGTGTTCAAGGCTAGGTTGGATGGGGCTTTGAGCAACTTGATTTAGTGGAAGGTGTCCCTGCCTATGGCAGGGGGGCTGGAACTAGATGGTCTTTAAGGTCCTTTCCAACCTAAACCATTCTGTGATTCTATGATTCTATGGTTAGGCAGAGCATAGCTAGCAAATCGAGGGAGATATCCTTCCCCTCTCCTCAACACTGGTCAGACCCATCTGGAGTCCACTGCTGGGTTTCCTAGTACAAGGGAGGCATGGATGTACTGGAACAAGCCAGTGAAGGGGCACTAAGATGATTAGGGGACC
The DNA here is from genome assembly GCF_963264785.1 of Psittacula echo. Lineage (NCBI taxonomy): Eukaryota > Metazoa > Chordata > Aves > Psittaciformes > Psittacidae > Psittacula > Psittacula echo. The sequence goes on from NC_137738.1 coordinate 104,042,138, forward strand.
GGAGCATCTCTCATGTGAGAAGAGACTGAAAGATGGCTGAGAGTACAGCCACGAGAAAAGAAGCCTCAGGGGTACTTTATCAAGATGTATAAATGCTAGATTAGGGGTGTGAAGAGGACAGAGACAGACTTCTTTCAGTGCTTCCTTGTGAAAGGACAAGAGGCAACAGGCCCGAACTGAAATACAGGAATTGCACTTGAAAAGAAAAATCTTTTTTCTTATCTGTGAGGTTGTGTGGCCAAATGTGGGAACAGGTTGCCCAGAGAGGTTGTGGAGTCTCTATCCTTGAAGATACCACCCAAGTGGATACATCCCAGAGCAACCTACTTTAGGTGATCCTGCCTTGAGCAGTGTGTCAGACTAGGTAATCTCTAGAGGTGCCTTTCAGCCTCAATGAGTCTGAGAATTACAATATTATTGAGAGCATGTTTAGGGATTGTGTGAATTCAAGTTTTCTGTCTTCTCATCACTCTCTGGATTCAATACCTGCGTTCAAAAGCCTTCATGGATGTACCCATTAGAGTTAAAAAATGCTGTAATACATTTGCTTCCCTTGTAACCATGTTAGGAACTACACATAAAGCCTGCATACCATATAGTTTTAATTAACCTTATTGATCACAGTAGTCCCAAAGTGTTGATAGGACTTCACCTGAAGCTCAGTTAATCTGATTATCTGGTCTCAAAATGTAGTTAAGATGCTCCTCCCCTTTCAGAACAGTAGATTTTCATGAAGTCTGAAGTTCAAGCCAATGTGCAAAATGCTGAATTTGCTGTCATTTTCTACTTTTCAGGGTTTGTAAATAGGTGATTACTATAGTGTTCTGGATGTAATTCACATTAATGAAGTAAATTCTATAAAGGCAGTGTAAAATATGCCTGGTTTCATTATCAGGGATCCATGGTCAACAAAGAGTTTAGTCTGCCACAGGTTTATGCTTCTGAAAAGATGAGTCAGAGGTGAGCCTTTACAAAACTAAAAACTTGAGACATGTTTTTCTGAGTTCCATAAGAGGTTGTTGTTCCTGGTGGCTAGATATGCCGGTTGCTTCATTACAACCTGATAACATATCTTACGTCTTGTTCCTTGTTGAGGTGTGTTTCTTAATTTAGCACTTAGCTAAAGTGTTCATAACAAAGTGGAGCACGACTTGGTAAACAGCTGGTTTATGGCTTCAAGGTTATTTTTGAGATATATTTTCTGGATTAAATATCTCAGACCCAATTTACTTATCTGCTTGTTGCTTCTCTCTAAGCCAAACTAAAAGGCATAAACACTTAGTTGTGCACTTTTCTAGGCCCAAGCTTCAGTAATAGAACATATCTTCTCTATCTGCCTTCCCCAGAAAAGTAGGACTAATAATAATAACATTATTATTATTTTACCTGAAAGTTATTTTTCTCTGCTGTGCATCCAGATTTGAGGTATTTGCAAACTACTAATACCAATCCGAAGGCTGTCAGGGTTATATATACAGATAATGTTGAAAATGCCATTTTCTGAACTATCAGGTGCGTAGCTTATCCTGATAAGGCACAATAACTCGTCTGGAAACACATACTCAAATTTTTTTGGTTGAGTGTGCTAGACTGGACCAGGCTGCAGAGCCACACACATGCGGTTGCTCAGCAGGGACCCAGATGGCTGCAGCTGTACCAGTTGTGTTGTAGGAGGGTACTGCTGTGGCTAATTTCAATGTTGTATACATTTTAAAAAACAACATTTCGGGGTAGCTAACTGTTGTAGAATGCACTTGTCAAGGATGCAGTCCAGTGCCTCAGCTTGGATATACTATTGTGTGGTCTAAGAAGACCACAGGGATGGTTCTCTGTGTTCTCATTATACCCTCAGTCTTTATAAATGTAATGTTTCTGTCATCCTACACTTGAATGAAAGGTGTATGCTTTTCTGACCTGCTCACTTTCCAGTTGGTAAGGTGTGTAAATGCAGAACAGTTATACTTTAGGAATTTAATTTCTCCTGTTTGTAAAAAGAGGTCTGCACACTCTTGTTTTCATGGTGAGAACTCCTATCTTTAAGGTGCAGTAAGTTGCTGGGGGGTTACTGGCATGGCAAGTCGATCTTTAAGAATATTGCTCACTGGACTTTGCAGTCATTGCAAGAAGGAACTACAGTTTCAGGAGTTTCAGTTAACAGCCTGATTTGTTGACAACTGGCTTGCTATTTAAAGGAAGTCAGTAATAATTTATTATTTGATGAAAATGTTCATGATTAGCCACTTTTTTTTCTTTTTTTTCCCTCAGAAAGCTCAACTTTATATGACTAACATGGTTAAAATAACATATATAATCAAATAAATTGTGGAGTTTTATATGGTTAAACTGACAAAGTTTGTATTTTCCAAAACAGTGAGGTAGGAATTTATCTTGCCAAATGCAGGCATACAGGAGAAGGCACTTTCAGAGATGTATGTCCTTCTAACCAATGTTTTGCTCAGCACAGACTGTAACTGGAGATGCGGGTGACTAGCACAGACTGGGAGATTTCTATGTCTAACATGAAAAAAGTAAGTTGAGATGAATGCACAAAAGATTTTGGGATATCTTTCTTTTAATTCATATAGAAGGTGATGTTAGCACTGTAAGGTCTTAATTATAGGATTGTTAGATACAGTATAAATTTTTTGTTTTATTAAGCTTATAATATTAATAAATCATGCTATTTTATATTCAGAATACTGTTTTCAAAGTTTTGTTGCACATCTTGGTACTTGTTAGTCATATTAAAGGTGGGTTTCATATCCATTTCCCTCTGAATTTCTTTACCAGTTTTATGATCACATTTTATTAATTATGTAAATGCATTTTCTTTCTGTTCTCAGTGAATAAAATACTCAAATACAGTTTAAAAAACAGGGTAACAGAAGAGCTGGAACTTACTATCCAAAAAAATTCTCAGATTTATTAAAAAAATAAAATAAGATATTTTTCTCTCTCATTTGCAGCTGAGAGCTCTTATTACAGTGATTAGTAAAAATATTTAAGGTAGTTTGTTTTGTTGTTGGATTTTTCCATCTCATATTACTAGTATTTGAAAACTCTACATAGACAGAATATTTTATGTTTCTAAGTAAATTCTATGGATATTGAAAGTTTTTTAGAAATGTTATTTAACAGTAGCAGAAATTCTGTGCAATGTCATAATATCCTATCCCTTTAAACAAGTTATGTGTCAAGAGTTAGAAAAAGAACTGTATTTAACATACATGCTTAATAGGAATCAGATTCAGTATTATGATTAGACAGATATTTACTTGCAAGTCAAATACCCAATTACAGGAAAATGTGACACCCAGCAGCTTAAAGTAATTGATGGAATTATAAATTCATGATACTGTTGGATATTTGTGTCATTTTTGTCATATTTGTTAAAATCACACCCCAAGGCTCTTAATTGGAACTTGAAGACTCATTGAGCTAAGCAATGTATGAATGCAACTCTCATTTTAGACATGTGAAGAGGATTAATCACAGAGTCATGCAATGGTTTGGGCTGGAAAGGACCTTAAACATCATTCAGTTCCAAACCCCTGCCATGGGCAGGGACATATTCCACTAGACCAGGTCGCTCAAAGCCCGGTCCAACCTGGCCTTGAGCACTGCCAGGGATGGGGCAGCCACAGCTTCTCTGTACATCCTGTTTCACTAACAGGAAAGAACTCCTTCCTAATATCAGATATAAATCTCCCCTCTTTCAGTCCTACAGCAAGGCAGATATAATCACTACTGCATTGCATGTCATGAGCTCAAGCTGCCACAGAGATTACCTAAAAATAACATAGAAGATAAATAAAAGAAGGATGAATTACTGTAGGCCCCAGCGAATAGGACTGAAGAAATATATCTCTTAAAGTGGGATCCTAAAAGGATGATTAGAAGTAGAAGGTGACAGGAAAAAAGATAAAGTCATGACTGCTAAAGGAAGCTGTGGTTTTGAGGATACACAGCTGACCTTATCCAAAGCAGCTAAACAAGCCAGGACAAGTAGGCTACAAGTGTACCCATTAGTCTTAATAACGAAGCTGCCTTTATGCATCTTGGTGAGCTTGACTGAGAATTGTAGAGGTGGCAGCTGTTAAACTGAAAGAAGTTTCTGACACATTTAGTTTTGCTGTTAATGGGCTGTACTGATGTGAATAAGACTTACTGAGTACACAGCCGTAACTGTTCCTATTTATATGCATTATATAAATATCACATTGTATAATAGCTGTAAGACAATCCAGAGCGTTTCTGGGGGATTATTGCACATCTCAGGTAGTTTAAGTCACCCAGTCTTTTGGCTTTATGCCTTAAAATGCTACCAGAGACATGTTATAATCGTCCAGAAACGCACTACCTGTTGCGAATTACAGTGTAAACCAAACTACTCAGTACCCAAAATATACATTTTAACCAGGTAATGTGATGTGTGTGTTTAAAAAGAATAATAATCTAAATATGATGTTCAGTATGCTTTTCCATCAAGAAGACAGATTTTACTTACCCATCCAGAACAGTTCCAGAAAGTCCTTGCTAGTTTTCAATGTCATTTGTTTCTGCATTTAATAATCTCATCATCATCATCTTTGACCTTTCTTTCTTTTCCCTGCTTTTTGCCTTTGGTTATTTGGGCTTTGCATTTGGTCCTTGCAGTGTTCTGAGACACTCAAATATGGGATGTAATTATAGCAATAAAGTGTAAAGAGTGTCACAAATAGCATTCAAGACCAAGCAGAAAATGGAAGGAAGAATCATGACTAAAACTCTAGCACAGTCACTATGATGTTTTTCTTAAGTTACACTTTGCAGGAAGAGGTTTTCTTATAAGAGAACTATATCTGATCTAAGTGTTCATATAAATACCTGTATTAAACTCAGTGATAGGACTAAATGTCATTATTTATTTATTTTCCTGTCTTCTCTTACATGACAGATGAAATAGGTGATCCCTATTTACCTTCTTTCTGCCCTTTGTTGCTATTTATCCAGTCTAAACTCTGGCATCCTGGGCTGTTCTCTCTCATCCTGTTGAACAGATTTGTCAGCCTAATGTTTTATTGATCTTGTCTTTATTGGCCCTATGATAGTTTGTCAAAGCAATCCTCACTAGATAGGGTTAAGGAGTTGCCGGCAGCCAGGCACACCTTATGTTGTTTCTTTTTTCCCAACTGTCATGTTTTTGTCAGATAAAATTGCAAGCAAAAAGCAGATTGCAATGTTTTCTAATATTAACTGTAATATTATGTCTTCTTCCTTGTAGGCAATTTAGCTCAATCTGGCAGGCTGCCCATTCCAATGTGCAAGGACACTGCTTTTCTTGGAAGCTATGTCAGATAAAGCAGTTAGCTTTTCTGAAAGTGAAGGCTATATTTTTTTACTCTTGTTAGTGGAACAAGAACTTATGAGCATATAAACACAGCCTGCTTGGCAACACAAAGATACCTGTTTTGCCTCATATTGGACTTCCTCAACAAAGCATATTTCTCATGTGCATATTAAAATAATAGCTTTTAAGTTAGAAAGTATGCTTGCTTGCACTGCAGTTATTAACTACTCAATTAGGACACTTTTCCAGCTATCTGGGCTGAGGTTTTCAGAGGAGCCTAGGGAGTTGACTGCATAAAGCCATGTCTGTACTAGGAGATTAACTGTGTCTATGCTCTCTGACACTGAGGCTAACAAGCATGGAATGGCCCACATCTATATTATTCAATTTTCTTATTTTCTAAATAGAGTGGTCGTCTCCAAACCGCCTCCTGAGAATGGTTTCTGGTCCCCGCATACCTCTGAGCTGTGTCCCAGCACTGGGGAATGGTACTTGCCCTGTGCCAAAAGCATTCCTGGGGTTAGTTGAACAATTTAAGTGTAAAGGGGTTTTTAGAGAATCCAGGAATATTCCCTGAGACTGTTTTATCTTGAGGTCAAGTCCTAGTGCTGTTGACTGCTCTAAAGCTGAAGTCTTAAACCCTGGCCCTCAGAGTGAGCCAGATGCGAAGTCTTCATGGTGTTACCACATGCTGTTTGATCTATGGAAAAGATGCCTTCCCCTCAGTTACTTTATGTAGTCAATTCTGGTTTAGAAATAAGTCATTCTTAACTTAAAGTATAGAAAATGCCGTCATCTATAAGAACTGCACAACTCTCATGTTAGATCCCCTTCAACAGCATTCAGTACCTGATGCATCTTTTATATGATGCCTATTAATAATAGTAATAACAAAAAGAATGTCATAGCCTCTCATTTCATAGGCTTCAGCATTATGATAAGGTTGCCCTGTTTTACTGCACTGTGCAGATAACACTAATTACTGCTCAGCTGAGGATTGTGTGAACTATAGATGTCGATGATGATGTTGTCAACTTGCTGTTGACAAATACAAACAAATATTATTTTTTGTCTCCCATTTTGCTTTCCTGTAAGAATATGTTTTATCTTTAATACCGTTGGGATGATTGATGCCAAATCATGCTTTGAGATCCTCTGATCAAACACTGTGTAGCTGCAACTGGTATTGTGTACCCTGATATGGTCTGTATATTTGCTATATATTTGATGAGTGGACCACTTAGTGGGTAAAGAACTGGCTGGATGGCCACATGCAAAGAGTTGTGGTCAATGGCTCGATGTCCGGCTGGAGACCTGTAACAAGTGGTGTCCCTCAGGGATCGGTGTTGGGACCAGTCTTGTTCAACATCGTTGTTGGTGACATGGACAGTGGGATTGAGTGCGCCCTCAGCAAGTTTGCCAATGACACCAAGCTGTGTGGTTCGGTTGATACGCCGGAGGGAAGGGGTGGAATCCAGAGGGACCTTGACACGCTTGTGAGGTGGGCTGATGCCAACCTGATGAAGTTTAACCATGCCAAGTGCAGGGTCCTACACCTGGGTCGGAGCAATCCCAGGCACGGCTACAGGTTGGGCAGAGAAGAGATTCAGAGCAGCCCTGCAGAGAAGGACTTGGGGGTGTTGGTCGATGAGAAAATAAACATGAGCCGGCTTCAGTGTGTGCTCGCAGCCCAGAAAGCCAACCATATCCTGGGCTGCATCAAGAGGAGCGTGACCAGCAGGTCAAAGGAGGTGATCCTGCCCCTCTGCTCGGCTCTCGTGAGACCTCACTTGGAGTATTGTGTGCGGTTCTGGTGTCCTCAACATAAAAAGGGCATGGAACTGTTGGAACAAGTCCAGAGGAGGGCCACGAGGATGATCAGGGGACTGGAGCACCTCCTGTATGAAGATAGGCTGAGAAAGTTGGGGCTGTTCAGCCTGGAGAAGAGAAGGCTGCGTGGAGACCTCCTAGCAGCCTTCCAGTATCTGAAGGGGGCCTACAAGGATGCTGGGGATGGACTCTTCATCAGGGACTGTAGTGACAGGACAAGGGGTAACGGGTTCAAACTTAAACAGGTGAAGTTTAGATTGGATCTAAGGAAGAAATTCTTTACTGAGAGGGTGGTGAGGCACTGGAATGGGTTGCCCAGGGAGGTTGTGAATGCTCCATCCTTGGCGGTGTTCAAGGCCAGGTTGGATGAGGCCTTGGGTGTCATGGTTTAGTGTGAGGTGTCCCTGCCCATGGCAGGGGGGTTGGAACTAGATGATCTTAAGGTCCTTTCCAAAGGACTATTTCCAAAGGACTAACTCTTCTATGATTCTGTATGTTCCTTATGGTCAAAGACCTGCTCCAAAGTTTCTGTTGTTTTTGATTCAGGCACTGGATATCTGTTGTGTAGATTGGTAATGTTTTCACACAATCCTTCTGCGTTCTGTATACATATAATGAAGTCATAGCACTTGCTGCGTGACATCAAAGCCTGTTGCTGTAAGAATAAGTGTAATCTAGCAAACAGTGATCACATTGTCTGTGTAAGCAGGGAAAAGAGAAAGAAAGTTATAAAGTGGGGCCTTTTTTATTTACACAGCAATGTTTTAATAACCAGGAGATTTTGAGGAAAGGTCTGGAATAATAGTAAAAGGATAAATGTTTCGATGTGATCTTTTTCAATAAGTAAAAAAGTTCATTTCTACCTATTAAAATAAAAAATACTCTTGAATTTCAGGCAGATCCTGAGAGAGCTATTGGCATTCCCAATAAGTGCTTGTCGAGATATTTTCTTTTGATTTTTTTAACCCTCCCCACCAATCCTTCTGTGGTGCTATTAATGCTAACCTCCTTAGATGCACACTTGGAACAGCCCAGTGCGATAGCTTTACTACAAAGGGCTTCTGTGTATTCCAGGAGTCAGGATATAGCACTCTTCTGACAGAAAATGCCCTGTAATGAAGGTGAAGCTTAGACATTATTTGTTCCAAATACATGATCTTTCCATCTGCAAGTTTATAGAGGCTGAGAAATTGTTGAATTTGGAGATTTGCAAATATAAATTACAAGCTCAACTCTGAAAATGTTCCCTTTTGGAAAACAAGTCATATTCCCCCTTGTGAGCATTATCCTCAGGCAGCATTAGATCTGTACAGAAGGTATGTCTAAGATGAGCAGCTTTGCTCATAAAGACACAGCACCACCCTCTCCTGGAACGAAGCAACTAAAACATTTTGATCCCGCGCTCGGATACCTGGCGGGAACAGACTGTCACTTGTGTTAAATTACATGGAATATTTTTTGTGTCTCTTAGCTAGGTCCACTTTTTAGGCTGCAGCAGGTTAAAGTTATAGCTGTGCAAACTTTGAGACGCCTAACTCCAAATTAAGGTTGGCTCACTTCCAGAAATGGCTGGAGCTGGCAAATTTAAATCATTTTCAAGTTGGAGCTGTTTTTTTCTGGGTTTTATGTCATCACTTATGAGTTAAAACTGAGGAAAAACCTGGTTGTAACCGATTTAAGCTCTTTTTGCCTCCTGCCCTGGTCTAGAATCTTTTTTCCGTATGTGTGACTTGTTTGTTGAGAACTTACCACTGATTGGATTATATAGTGTGTCAACTCTCTGGAACTGCCCATCTAATAAAGCATGGATTTTAAAGATTTTCTTTTAAACCTTTATAAAGCATCAATTGCTGAAGTATCTAGAAGAAAGTGGTTCTTAAAACATTTTGTGTAAAATAAGTTATCTTTCCACTTTATGTTTTTATGCAAGTCATGCATTACTTGACAATTTTAAAACTGACTGGCATTACCAACACATTTTGTGGTGTCGTGCTTATGGATTAAGATCAGTAATAAAAGTTTCTTAGCACTTACTTTTCCTGAATTATTCCTGTGGTAGAGGGATAATACATAATAAATTTACAGGTGAAATCTCTCTGAAGCCCCAAATCAGTGTAACATTGTGCATGTGGATGATTATTATGAACCAATCTGAGAGACGGTGGAAAAGGAAGCCATGATCTGAGGAAGGGAGCCATGGGAATCTGAGGAAATGGTTTACTTCAGTAAAATACAGGTGCCTGGTTAGGATCTGACCTTTTGAAGAGCTGTCCAAACATTTACTCACTCTCACAACACCCTCATGAAGTAGAGGATAAATATTATCTCAGTTTTATGGACCAAGAAGGTGAGCACCAAGAAAATCTGGATTAAAACTCAGGAATTTGTGGCATGCAGTTTCTTGCTTAGTCCATTAAACCATGGTTTGATTTGTCAATAATCCTGTGCTTTATAGACTAGACAAAACCTTTAAAATACCAACTAGTTTAGATAGGCAGTAGTTCAGTTCTGTTTGCACAAAACAGAGATGAAGCGGTTTCATATCATCCTAGCCAAACTTGGTGAATTTGTTCCATATTTGTCTTAAAGTGAGAATTGCTCTTGAAAGTAGCAGTGTATCAAGCAAACCACTCCTTCTGGAGGAAGGGGAGTTTGGAAAAAGGGATGGTATTTCCATGTTAAATGAAGTAGATAATCACTTTAGCCTTAATTTACCAAAGCACATCACTAGGGAAGCAATGCTGTATGTGTAATTATCTTGGTGAGCAGTTCTATAGAGTTTGCATACAATGAGTTTACATTTGGTTTATGCAGGACAGAATTTATAAAGCACTTCTGTAATTTATGCCAAGTCCTTGTGATGCTGTCACCCATCAGTTAAAACGGAAAAGCACTACAGGCTGAAAAGCACTGTAGAAATGACAAAGGCTACCATCATCATCTCTTCCAAACTGCAGTGGAACTGAAATCATACAGGACAACAGGGCAAATGTTGAGAACTGGAAAAATAGAAAAACAGAGCAGCATGAAATGTCAAACCACATTTTTAAGGCACTTTTTACTATATTTCCATAAATGCATGAGGGAATTATGTTGCAAATACTTGAAACTGTTTATTTTCATTTTTGGCTTGATTTTCTAGTATTGAAAAAACCATGCCTAATGGTCTTGAGCATTCTTAAAGAAAAAAATTATATTTTACATAATGGTTTGCATGTGTGAGTTCCCTCTGGCAAGAGCACTATAATTAGCCTGTCGTCTCTGAGAGAAGAGACTATCTGTCTTAAAGATGCAACAGTGAGTCTTGGCTGCTAGAGCTAGGAGCAGAACATTGTGATTTTGTCAAAAGATAAACATTATCCCTTTTCACTTATTCATCTTTCTTCTCTTCCTGCTTCTCTGGCTCAAAGCTAGCCTGGAGAAGCAAAGGACAGCTGAGTACAAACAGTTTTCTTCCATCCTCATTCAGCAAGCCATGGCGAAAGATCTTGGCTTCTTGACATCAATAACTTTGCTTCAGCTCAACTTCCAACTGTTTGGGCGGTCTTTCAAAAATAAAAAGGTACTATAAAAGGGGACTAAACTTCCTGGTTTACTCACAAAGTAGCAGATTCGTCTAAGGCACACTTTCCTTTGGGATTGTCCATATGCAGCATGGTAGAGTCACAGAATCATAGAACTGAAAAGATCTGTAAGGTCATCAAATCCAACTTTTAACCCAGCACTGCCAGGTCCACCACTGAACTGTGTCCCTAAGCATCACATCTGCACTTCTGTTAAATACCTCCAGGGATAGTGACTCTGCCACCTGCCTGGGCAGCCTCTTCCAATGCTTGACATCCCTTTCAGTTAAGAAATTTTGCCTAATATCCAGTCTAAACCTCTTGTCCTGTCAGTTGTTACTTGGGAGAAGAGACTGACTCCCACCCTCAGTACAACCTCCTTTCAGGTAATATAGAGTGATAAGGTCCCCCCTGAGCCTTTTTTTCTCCAGGTTAAACAACCCCAGTTCCCTCAGCTGTTCCTCATAAGACTTGTGCTCTGGACCCTTCACCAGCAAGTCAAGGATGTGGAATATTATTTCTTTGCACAGCTTTACTGTAGCTATTAAAAGACAATCAACCAGAATAGGGCAATGGCAGACAGTGTTGCGTGTTTCAGTCTTTTGCGGTCTTGTTACTAAAGGAGAGTAATTTTGGTAGAAAGGCTTTGCTACTTTTGGGTAGCCATGTGTGTCCTTGATCAGAGGAGGGGGAAGGAGAGAAGGAAAACTCACAACCACCACAGAGTCAAAATAGTGTAACTGGTTTGAGCTGGCATAGCAGTGTTGGTGTGTGTTAACTCTTAGTAATATCATGCCTGAGGTTTCATTTCCAGTATCAACAATGAACGCTGTAATACAGGAGATGATCACATATGGCATCTGTCCAGGCCCAACTGGTTACAGTAGCAGGGAGTGGGTAAGAAGGTGAGGTTTCCAGTGGAAACAGGAGAATAATGCATTTCATTTTGAAGACTGTCATGTACATGTACCACTCCATCAGAGAATGTATTGATATGCTGGTGAAAACTGCAGTGACAAGGACATTTCTCCACAGATAATGATATATGTACCAGGTTCCTTGAATGTACCCATTGTAAATTCTTTTTATTTTTGCCATGTCTGTTTATTCTGGAGCTTGCTTTGTGATCCTTTTGCTGTTGCTGTCCTCCTACCCCTCTTCTCTCCTTATGTTGTGTAATTTGTATAAACAGTATAATTTTCTTTTCTTATTCCATGCAACCTTTCCATTTCCACCCCTCTACTTTCCTGGTACTTTCCTTTGCCAAATAGTCAAAGATTTTCTCAAATAGTCAAGATTCTTCTCAATTCCTATGTAAGCTATAATTTTATTCTATTATGAGTGAGCACTGCTTCTGCAGGCCTGGAACTGATTACTGTTTGCATATATCTAGCATCACCAGCCAGAGAGTCAAAGGCCAAAGAGACTTCTCGGAACCTTACAAGGTTTTCAAAATCACCTTGTTATTCTTCTCAGATTCCCCCTTTTGTTGGGAATTTCTTTTTTTCTTTTTTGTGTATCTGGAATTCAGAGACCAAGTTTATTCTTTGAAAAATTCTTGTAGATATTGATTACCTTCTTGAACAATCGAACACCTAAAATCTAATTTTAAATCAGCACCTATTTCCAGTCTTGGACATCCCAGGAAGTCATTGATTAGATCAGCATGAGCCCTGTCTCCTCTGTTCTGCAGTGTATTTCAGACTTTTGGATTGGCAGATCTTTGCTGGGAGGCTAAGAGCAAAGCTTTTGTGTGTTTTATGTTGGTACTTGGCCCTGGTTGGAACAAATGTTTTCATTGTTTTTGTAAAATTTCAGTGCTTTAGTTCTTCATCCCAGAAAGGAGAAATCGCAAAAAAATAAATCAAAAATAAACCAATCCTTTGGAAAGGTGAAAATATTAGAAGCAGAAAGAGGAGAGCAGTGTTGTGGGGGGTTTTTTATTAAAATACTAAAGAGAGGTTTGTGCTCTTCTGAAAGTGAATACTGAAATTTCTACTGATTGTTTTGCTCTTTATAAAAGGCATGTGCTACTCTTGTGTTCTGAAAATATGGGGTAATTAGGAACTGTGATATAGAAGAGGTCATACTGGCCAGTCTTCTGCCTTTTGACTCCTGGAAATGAATACTTACAGGAAATATGATTTGAAAGATAGAGAAAACTGTTGAACTAAGACTTAAATAGCTCTTCTGCTTTGTCAGTCACTTCCCTGAAGATCTCTGTAATAAATCTTGGTTTACCATGATCACTCATGCATTGACCTTTATATTCTCCAGGAAGTTTCCTCAAAAAAAACAAAGATATTTTGAAGTGACCACTGACCTAGCAATCTTCTTGCTGCTCTTTGCTTATTTCTTGGTAGTTTTTGTCCCATGCAGAAACATTTATTTCTGATAATGGTACTGCTGGTCTGGCAGCCACGAAACCCCTCAACTTTCTTAAGTGGTCTCATATGGAACCGCATGTCTCATTTTAAGTCTCCTTTAGCATAAAATGCTTAATTGACCCATATCTCTGGACTGGATAAGTGGATGCAAGTTCTGAAGATGTATTCCTATTCTTCTTCCTTTGGACAGTATATTGAAGGTCATTGACTGGAAACAAAGACTTAAATCAACTATCTTGATTGTCTCTAAAGTTTTGTGGAATAGCCATTTCTGCATTTTGAATTCTGATACTTATTATACTTTGCTGTCCTTTTTCCATGTCAGTGTCTCTCTTTGTCTTTTCCTGGCAGCTCTTCTTGAAGCCCTTTGTCTCTGACCTGGTCTTTTCAGGATGAGCCAGAATAACAATGTTGGTTATTTCCTAAACATAAGGATACCACTGAAAAAAGGAACTCTGTTTTCTGTATTGCCTTCTGATCACTGTCATTATTCTTTAGATTATGGATTAATACCCAGCTATTGCTCAACTAAATTAATTCCTGCAATTACTGTTCTCCTGAAGTGATTTCATCCTGATTTTCTATTCTCTACTGCTGCTGGCACAAGGTTCCTTAAAGTCAGGGGAAATTAGACTGTGACTGCTTTGCAAGTAGTACAAATAGGAGCAGATGTGTACAAGACAAATGTTTGGTGCCGACCCAACATGCACATGATGAGCATTTCAGTGGGGTTTACTTTCACTCTAGCACTAGGTCTAATCTGGCCCCGTTGACTGAATGCCTGTTAGTGGTTGGAGTGCATCTTTTGATTTGGTTTTATACAAAAAGAACCCAGTTGTGTGCTCTGAAATCATGCTACGGTGCAAACTGATGTGCAGTAAGTGGGGATGAATAGGAGATTTGTTTCAAAACCACGCCCCTGATCCAAACTAAAATGCTTCCATAGATGTATCCTTTGTACCTGACTCAGACATCTCAGTAAATCTAATAAAAGGCTTATCTGGATCAGCTGGTGCTTAAATATTTCTGTGCATGTGGCCAAAAAGGCTTCTTAACATCCCAATTGGACATGTTATTTTCACATTAATGTTACCATTATTGTGGAGACAGTCATAATTGCTGTTCTTGTAACTTGTATTTATGTAGAAAAGTAATACCAGAGAAATTCAAGTTAGAAATAAAACACAAGCAGATTAACAGTGGAACAATCTACCAAGTGAAGTTCTCTATTGTCTAATTCTCGATGTCTCCAAACGAAGGTCAGATGAATTTCTGGAAAACATGCTTTTGTTAAACTTGTTACTGGCCCAAAATAGGGGCAACTGGCTGAAATTCTGTGGTCTGTGGTACTCAGTAGGTCAGACTAGATGATCTAATTTTCCCTTCTGGCCTTAAACTGTATGAGTGTGAGCAATTCCCCTGGTAACAGGACACTTCTGTCCATTGGAAACTGCAGGATCAAGCTGTCACCAATAGAGAACATTTGCTATTCTGCCATCAAATTAAGAATTTAATTTTAGGATATCACATTGTGTCCTGGTTTATGATGCAGAGTTTTGTGTAAGCAGGGAAATAAAGCCCCACCACCTAGACTGTGATTTAGATTAGGGCAACTCTGTATTGTAAACTTAGCCTTTGGTATTGCTTATCACAATTCAGATTCAAAATCAGAGCTAGAATAGGACTTTGATTTAGAGTTTCAATGTCAGGAAGGTTAACGGTTATTGACAGCTTTAGGAATGAAATGTCAGGGAGGAAATTAGAGCAAACATGCATCATGAGCCAGCACACAGCATGGATGGTTTTAATAGACACGGCAGATCTTCTGTAGTGATGCCTCTATTAATAGTGCAGTTATCACTGCTTCCAGATGGTGTGTTGTAAACACACAGAGCTTTTGCAGGGACCTATAATTTATCCTGATCCCTTCCTCCTCTGGATTCACCCAGAAGGAAAGCAAGTGGTACCACAGCCCACCCCAACTGGTTTGGGTTTTTTTGCCAGGAAGTGTGGCATGGGGGCAGGATTACATCTGGGGGTCCATAAAGCCCACCAACAGAGACTGCTCTGAGTTGTTAGTGAGCAAGCTATCCGCTGCTGTTCTTAGCTGCTTCCTTCCTTGTACTGGGCTGTTCCATGCCCCATATTAGAAAGCAGGTTGCAGCTCCTTTGCAGCCATTTTAGACCCTCAATCTGACTCTGTGTTTTTGGGTTTTTTTTCTTTTTCTTTATATCAACATTTTATTAACTGAGTACACATCAATTCTCAATGAGTCTCACTCAACCACTGCAAAATCGTCATTTCAGATAAACACTTGGACAGTTAGGAAATGGGAGATATTTTTAGTTGTATTCTTGACAAAGTGTATTCCTTGATAAATCGATAAAGTGCTCTAGTCTTCACAGTAAGTATGGGTTTGAATACATTTGAGAAGTAGAAAAATAAAAGGTGTCTCCTACAGAAGAAATCTGCAGAAAAAAAATGTTTTTCTCTTCCTATCTGCTAATATAAAGATGCAGCACTGTGAAGAAACATGTCTCAAAATATACTGAAGTGGTATAATGTTCTTTTCAGAAATCTCAAATCTTAGTGCTTCTAAGAAGAAGGAAAATCAAATGGCAATTTAAAAAAAATTCCTCGTAGATGCATTAAGGAATTTTACACTTCTCAGTTTAGATCCCTGGGTTACTTAGAAAGCGTATATGTGAAAGAATAAAAGGTATCCACTTTTGGTCTTTGATTTTACAAAAAGGAACAACATGCATTACCAGTGTATTTCTTTGCTCTGTCTGTCTTATACATTTGGTAGATAGGAGTGGGAAAAGAAAGAAGGATCCAGCTTCTTCTAAGCTCTGTTTGGGTATTTCGCAAAACCAACTGTGGCACCTTAAACCTTGCTTTCATCAAGAAGATGGCAATTCAAAATATCTGAATTTTGGATAGTATAGCAGCATGTTTCTTCATATCTCACTTTTTTGTATTTGTAAGTAAACACACATGATTTATAGAATATTTTATTCCATTTTTTTTGACTTTGCCGTTCACCTCTTTGACCTAGAAAATCTAAAGTGCCTTAATAACCAGTGTCCTTATTAGAAACTTACTATGTGACTCTTTTTGGAATGGCAAGTTGAATATGTGGCATAGTGTAAGGAATTTTGATGTAATTTGTTTAGAGAGGCTGTTGCTTGACAAACCTTTTCTGAACAGGCTACATGGTAACTGAGAAATTGGAAGTCTTGAGGCTGGATAATGGACAATAGATGCTTTCACTTCTGTTGCCTGTTCAAATCCAATCTGTCAAAGATTGAAAATTGTTCCCTTTTCATACTGGGCAAGTGGCCTGTGAGTAATTAGTTGGTTGACTCTGCCTGGTGCCTGATTAAAACTTGCCCACAAGACAGAAACGCCACCCCATTTGGCACCTTGTCTGGTTGCTTCAAAAGCCAAAACTGAATCAGCAACTATCTTTGCTATATTCTTTTCCAGACCAGGACTGAAATGTTTTATTGTGCAGTGTGGAAATGCTTGTGTTTTGTTGTCCCCAGTTTTGTGCTCTGTAACGCCTGTCAGAAGTACTACATGTTACATAGCAAAAATGCGTTGTTTCCTGGGGATGGCTGAATTTAATCCCCCTACGGAGTGCCAGGATCAGTGGTTCACTCCATCAACAGCTCTCCTCAAGGAATAAATATCACCCCAAAACACACTCCTCACTATTTCTGCATTTACTAAGAGATATGTGAGGCTTAATCATGAATTTTGAGTTGACTCATGCCCAGCTAAAGACAAAGGAAGGAAATATTACAGCAATTAAGCGACACCACATTATCAAGAAAAAATAGAAGCTTGCTAGAATGGCTCATGAGTCTCAGAGCAGAGCAAACCTATGGGCCATGATTTCTGGGGCAGCACCTCAGCCTTTCACAATGGGAACATTTCCACAAAGGTGAATCGAGCAATTTCTTCAATGGACTAGGCATAAATATGCTTCTCTTTGACATGAAGGTGGCATGTGCCTTTTTTTTTCCCTCTTCCTCCTGCTTTCTTTTCCCTAAGCAAACTGAGTAATTACAGCCAAAAGAAAAAAGAAAATTGCATGCTTCACTTACATTAATATCCAAGACTGAACTTAAGCTTCTTGGAAATATGAAAACTCCTTCAAGCTTTTGAGGGCTCTGCGCCTTGAATGCCAATTGCTGGCTACTCCAAATTGGTGTTTATGATCCTACTACTCCTACACACAAACACTGAATTTCTCTTGCATGCCCAATGTCCTTTTTGGTATTGCCAAAACTCTCTGTCCTACAACTCTCATAAGCAGTAGATTCAGTTTTCTCTAGTTTCTACATTGACTGCTAATACAGCTGTAGAGCTAAAAGCTGTTTGGGAGACAATGAAGTAGGTTTTGGATGGAATTATATCAAGACAGAGAAGACCTTCACTTCTTTACAGAGGAGATAATTTCAGCAAAAGACAAAGACCTGAAGAAACAAGGTTGGAAAGAAAAGCAGCAGAGAGAGAGGTGGCTTACATAAGAAGGGAGAGAGGGCTGGGAAGCCAGGGTGGGTAAACTTGAACTGAGGGCAAAAAGATAAATAGAAGGAAAGATTTAATTAAGGTTAAAAAGCATAGAGTAGGTAATAAAGTAAAACAAAAAAATGTTGTTGTGAGGAAGAGGAAAAGGTGAACAAGAAAATATGTTGAAAGAAAAGAAGTTTTCAGGTTATTGAAGAATATCTTGTAGGTTCTGAGTGCACATTTTAGAAAACTGAGAGAGAAATTATAATGAAAAACCAAAGAAGAAAGAAGAAAAGTTTAAGTAAATATTATTTAAGGTCTACTGAAAGTTTTAGCCACATTGCTCCTGGTGAAATGACCAGGAGTGAAATAGCAAAGATCACTTGTTGGCTTTCAAAATCTCAGCAGTGGAGTTTATAGTGTAGAAATGTTAAGAGATTATATTACTACTGTGCAATAATATATAATAACTAAAGGCAAAATATACAAGCTAGTATCTATGTATGTTACAAATATTGACTAGCATGAAGAAGCATAATGGTCCAGTTATAAACTAAGTATAGAGTAACACAGAGGGTTCCATACCTTGTCTAAAACCAAAAGTGTAGGAAAATAGGCAAAATGTGTTTGGTTTTGTGTGTGTGTGTGTGGTTTTTTGTTTGTTTGTTTTTTGTTTGTTTTTTTACACAAATTTGATGTTTGTTTGGGTTCTTTTTTATTTTGAAGTTTACTGCTTTTGAGATAGGACAATTACATGTTTTGAGAAAGGAGTGGTTGATGTGAGGAAATGCCTCAACTACATATTGAACTCTTGGAAAGTAACACCTTCATTCATGCTGGCATCCAAATAGCACCAACATCCAAAAAAAATTATCAGGATTTATGAAAGGACAAAGCATCCTGAGTTCACCTAGGGTGATGGACTCATTTGAACCAGACTGTAAGCATGACAAAATGGCGCTTTGGAGCCCTATGATCTCTTGAAGATACGATTACCATTACAGGTGTTAAACATTTGGAAATACAACTCTGACCTTTTAAAATTCTAGCTGTGTTTCTAAGTCCATTTTAGTTGTAGTTGTTATTACCTGTTGATAAAAGCAATACAAAATATGGGGCAACAGCTCAATTATTCACACAAAGGCTATCTGTTACAAAGGTGTACCTGTGGTGCTGTGTATATGGCTATGTACCTATGTCTAAAAAAATAGGTCTGAGCCCCACTGAGCTGCTTCAGATACTTCTGCTCTTAAAATTATCATTTTGTGTGAGAGAAGATTTTCCTTCCTACCCTTAAGGATTAGTGGGAGAAGGTGTTGAACTCACCATCTGATGCAGCATGAAAATCTGCTGTAATCTCTACTGATTTAAGCTATTTTTTTCCTTTTCACCATGTTAGCATCTGAAGCCTAGTATGGCTTCTTTTGACCACATAGTCCAGAGTATTGCACAGTACTCTAGTAAAACGAGAAGCTGAAGAGTCAAAATCCTCACCATAAATGGGCTACAATGGTGCATATTCCTGCTCTGTACAATGAAAATCATCTTGTTCATTTACAGTACGTGCTGATGGAGGCTTCTGTTGCAGTATCATTTACAGCCGTGTTGTCTTTGTAGATGCCTTCCACAATGTGAGAACACTGATGAATGGAGGGGGAAGGGGCCGACCTTCCATTTGCCATATGGAAAACATCTGTAATGGGCAACATAGCTCTCTAAAGAAATGCGTTGCTGTTTCTTCAAAGTGTTACATAGAGAAAAGGTATCAACTTGAATTTTAACCGGGGCTGACTGTCCCAGCCTCTAGAGCCATTTACCGTAATACCAAAGTATTCTTTTACACAAGACAGGCAGTAATGTTTTTCACTGTCTCACACAAAAAGAATGTAACATCAACTGCAAAAGTATAGAGTAGTCAAATGCTCCAAAAATAAAACAAAAGAAACAATATCATGCCCTTTTATTGTGGCCCCTTAACTCTAGTCCTCTGAGAACAGTGCTGATTGATGTCAGTGATGCAACCTAAAAATTAATGTCAATTACCCAAAACAAAATGCACAAAAGCGACGTTAAGGGTCTGATTTCAGGCCAAAAAACCGAGGAAATTCAGAGCTACTGGACAGCCAAAAACCTGGATTTGACATTCCCATTTTACCAACAGCCATTCTGCTGAGGGGAGAAGGAGAAACAAAGAAAAAGGGAATTATACACCATTATAATAAATAATGTGACTGAGACAGCACGCTTTCTTTTTGCTGAGGTCCAGACCCACTGGGCCCCATTAGCTTTAAGACAAGGAACTCCAATGTGTTCTGGGTTTGGAGCTCAGTAACCCCTCCACCACTTTTCTGCTCTTTTTTAACACAAATTCTTTCATTGCTTTAGTAACAATAGCCTTTTTAATTACTGTAAATGAAGAGTTAGGTATGAGACCTAATTTACAGTAATTATTTGCTGTTCTTGTATTTCCAGCCATCGGAAGTGGGGGTGTTGCTATCAGCATGATTAGCACATGTTATGTATTTAGTGCAATAATTGCACATCCAAACGGGATCTACCCCGCACTCTTTGATAAATGAACATGTAGTAATCGAGATGTTCTGGTGTCAGCATGCACACAAATCAAAATGTTCTAACATCAAAGAAGTACTCATGAAAAAATTTCGTACAGGATTTAAATATTCCTCAATGTTATTAAAAAAATATGGGCTGCAATATTATGAAAAGCCCTTGGTGGAGTTACAAGCGGGTAATCCATCACCCTATTCGTAAGCCTCTATTTAATGACTGAACAATGGCAATCAGCCAGAAGAATCTCATGGCCTGGCTGGTTTGTTTTCAGACAAGTATCAGTTTTATAAATGTGCATATAAATGTATGTCTTCTGTAAAATTGGATACAAAAGAAAACATATGAGATGTGGTACTGAAGAAGAGAGAGCTTGATGTGATAGGTCAGACCACGAACCTACCAATGTTAGTGGCATTGGTCTGTATTGGCATTGCAAAGTAAGTTTTATTTAAGTATGCCATAGCAAGTATTGTGTGTGAGTCTATGGAGAAGGAGTGTAGTATGAAAGTTCAGAGTCCACCTAGTTATTTCGTTTTCTTCACAAAGTAAATTTTATCACCCCCTCTAAACACTAATCAATGAGAAGCAACCAAAAGGAATATTTAGTCAAATCTAGGAAGGACATTTTTGAATTCTGCTCTTCTCAGTAACCATCCAGTGTCTCTAGGATGGCACATTTTGCCATTGCAGACAAGGAATAGACAGAAAAACATTTGGAAAAATTATAGATAACCTAAGCCACACTTTGGAGGGACTAGAAGTCTACCTTGACTTGTGAACCAGCTTTTCCAACATATGAATGTGGGTATAATGTTATTTTAAAAGTATAATGTAAAATGAAGTCTGGGCTTCCTTGGGATCCCAAGTTTCTTGGTACATCCTTGCAGCTCATAACTTGCCAGAAACTCTTTGAAGGTCCAGATATGTGAAGGAGTCTTTCTGTCCTGCAGTTGGCCACTGGGAAGAGACCCAAGTCCTGGGACAGCAGAACCAGTCTCTGCAGCGTGCATGGTGATTAGGAGGAGGCTGTGCTTTTTATGTGTCCCCACTTGCTCATTTACAAATGAAGCCACCCACAGCTGAGCTCTTCATATGCTCAACATGTTTTGGCATTGAGATCCTAATTGCAGGCTGTTCAGGAGATAGTGAGCAGAGACACTATCACACTAGACCAAATCAGGAGATCTGGTATTGTTCACAGATGACCAGATCATTCTTGTTATCAATTTTTTTAACTTCTCTTATTTGCTTTGCATATACTGAAAAAAATCTGTTCTTTGCACGACTTTCTTTTCCACATCCTCATGCTTAGATCTGGCTTGAATGGGATAAATGCCTCATTACTTTGGTGGAGCTGGCCAGTACTAAAATTGGTTGTTACTTAAGGGGGGAGCATCTTACTGTGATTATCGCCAATTAGAAGTAAAGTGTTAACTATTCAAAGGAATTAACTGCTCTGCTTTATGTATTTTACAGGCATATTGCATTCTTTGAATAAGGAGTAGGACATCCTACATATAATTAAAGAATAACCTTTAATTGCCTTAGTTACATATGCTTCCTGTCATCAAACAACTGTACCAATATATGCCTAGATTAAAGTTCAAATTAGGGATGGAGCTTTGTTTTGAAGTATAAGGACATTTGGCTTTCATACTTAATGGACCATTTTTTGTTTAGATTTGATCCTGGTCTTCAGAGTTTCAGGAGGGACCAGAAAATGTATTTTGATTCAGGGCTATTTCTAATATAAATGTCATAAAACCTCATAATGTGTAATAATTCATTCCTTTGCTAGAGTACTGTTTTAACTGGTTAAACTGCCTCAGCACTTGGATTTTTTTCTCCAGCGTGTTGCAGAAATAGGTGTGAAAGATCGATTGGATGCCATTCTGCAGCCTAATCCTACATAATTTATTCAGTTCTACCTGAGAGAAAGGTCCAAATGTATGTTCTTCTGGTTTTAATCAGTCCAACTACAATTGACTCAACTTTTGCCTGAACAAGGAGTGAGTAAAAACTGAACGAGAGCTTCAAGATTTGGCTCTTGTTCATTAACCTCAGGGCAGACTTCATTTTGTATGATTTTTAAGCTATTAAAATGTTGGTTGGCTTCCATTGAGCTCAGATGCCTAATATCACCAAATAATTACGTGTACATGATGAAATGAAAAAACAGGCATGTAGTCTCCAAACGTGCGTTTCAGTCTGGGTGGCTGAAATGGCTCGTAACACTCAATGCATGAAAATGGGGTGGATTGAATAAATTAGCAGAATCACAAAAGGAAACCACTATAGGAAATAGTTTTACACGTGTAATCACTGAAATACTCTAGTGAATGTGTCAATCTGTACTACATAAATATATTTGTTTATAGACATGCTCTGTATTAGCTTCCACTCTTTCACAGCACTTTGCCAAACAAAATCCCACTAGAAGTAGGATGTTCGCACCCGAGTAGGAGTTTCTTGGATAAATATTTTTTCTATATTGAGACCAAAACCACTTCTACAAATTTCAGACTTTGATTGAAATAGTATATTTCTTTTGCCCCCCCCCTTCCCCTTTTTTTTTTTTCCCTTTTTCCTTTTTATTTTTCCTTCCCATATCCTCCACTGGCAACCACTGATGCATTACCTTAATTCCTCTTACCTCCCACCGCTCCGGTGAGCAGGCGCCCCACTGCAGACAGAGCACGTCAGTCAGTAAGGAGCCTGGCTAGAAGTGGCCGCACCCGAATGCCGCCACCAGCAAAGGGCCTCGGAGCCTGAGAAAATTCCTCTGTTTACAGACTGACTCTGCCCTGCGTTGTTGGTTGGGTTCTCATTTCCCCAGTGAAAGCTTCCTTGAATCAGAGGGAGAACAGCGATGCTATGGTCTCTGCAGAGAGCACTCACAGGATGTTTTTCAGGGGGTGGAGGAAGAGAGGTATGTTGCAAAATGTCCTTCTCATTAGAGTTTCAATGGTTTAAGAAAAGAATGTAGGTGAACTGCCTTGTTTTGCTCAGATAATTGGATTTATTTCAAAGTAATACCCTCTCTTTCTATCCAGTAACTGCCAATTTCAGCATCCATTTCTGTACATCTGGTATTTCAGCTGTTACAATGGAAGTTATAATGTAATGAAAATAATAATTATGGATTAGCATACAGTGTTTTCAAAATGCCATGTATTAGTTCTGTAATCAAGCAATCCTCAAAAAAGGTTTTCAGCGAGTGATAGTATTTCTGTTTCAAAGGCAGGGGAAATTGAAACACAGAGACATTAAGTGGTTTGTCTGAGGCCACACAGCGAGTAAGTGTCAGAGCTGGGAGCAGAGCCCAGCCCTGGCTCCTGCCCTTGTACTCAGACGACTGTACCACACCATATTGTTTCCAAATAAGTTTGCTAAAAATCGTATGCTGAGCTCATGAGGAGTAGTGACATGGAGGAGGAATTTAACCCCTTCTGTCACTTCCTACAGAAGAAGAACCTGAGCCTCTACAGCAGTAGAAAGAAACCTTAAAAAGACAAGAAAAGCCTTCCTTGGCGAGAGGGAGCCATCCAGGTTATTTCATGCTGAATTACTCTCAGGTTGAAGGAGATTTTATTATTAGTGGTATATTTTCACATGGGAGTGCTGTGACCGTTCACTGCCCTTGAGTCATAAACCAGAGTTTTCAGTATCTAACCATCCCTGAAGTCTTTTCTTTGTATGTCTCAAAGCTTCTAGCTTTAACTTCATTCTCAGACATAATAAAGTTGCCCGCATACATTATTACTAAAGCAGCAAGTTGAGACACATCACAAAAGGAGACATTGGCCTCCAAGCAACTCAAAGTATTTTGACCAGTTTGATGACATAAGGCATTAAAATTATTAGAGAACTAATTGTGATGCTCATGAGGAGATTGGGGATACTCGGGAACCAATGCATTTCCATTGCAATGGAGGGATTGACCTTTCCCAATTACACTGGGGTCCAACAGGTTGTACCCATCAAGGTTTGGTGGTTCATGGAGACTTGCTGTCTCCAGGGCATGTCATAGGCAGACAGTTATGGACCATTAGACCCACAGCAATAACTTGCTGGGTTTTATCTTGCTGTGCAGGAGAAACAGCCTGCTCCTTTGGACCAGGGAAGGCAGGTGGTGGAGCTCAGCTACAGGTTTTGCAGCCTGGGGGAAGGAATTCCTGTCTCTGACTGTGAACAGAGAGCAGCATGAGGTTGAGTAGGGCACAGAAGAGGAATTTATATCAGTGTGCTAAGCAGTGTCGCCTTTTCTCAAACAATTAAAAAGGGTTTCTAGCTCTCAGACAAATAAAGCCTATTAAATTTGGTGGCAATGATGGGAAGAACTTTGTGAAAATATGTTTGTTTTGCAAAGCTGGCTGCCAAGTATTGTTTTATAGTTCAATTTTTTTCTTCGTTCTCCACTGTTTACCGTACCCTCTGAGAAACTTAAAATGGTCTCTCTCTCCCTACCAATTTTGTTCTTTTTTTTTTCCTGGCAGACATTGGTACCCCCCTCCCACACCCCGGTTCTTGCTGCAACAGAAGCCATGATCCTTTTGCCTTATTTTTTTTTTTATAATACCAACCCAGCCCTGAGAACAGTGTTTGCTAGTTAACTGCTGTATCGCAAATTTGGCCAAATGAGCTGAAGGACAGCAGTACAAACCCTACATTTTGTTCTCCTTCCACGGCTAATAACACATGAGGTGTCTGAGAAATACATTTGGCCCTTGTTTTTCAGAGATCCTATGTCTCCATTGGCCTTGGGAATGTCATTATTGCCAGCGGCAGAGAGCAACTGTATAAAAAAGTTGGGTAGCTGAGATCTAGACTATGTTCTTTAATAGACTTGGATAATATATCCTGGATATATCCTGTTCCAGGGCACAGCAGCATGGTTTTATGTGATTATTGAAAAAGTTTACACCATTGGCATATAAAAGGTGAATCAAAGCCCAGAACTGACTTTGCTGGAAAGCATTTTGGTACAAGCTGTTGAAGGCTTGTTTACTGAAGCAGTGCTTTTATCAGTGTGCGATGTCTGTGGCTACCTACATAAAGCGTGCTGATGATCTTGGTCACCTTCCTGGACAGCAGCTTATGACATGAAAGCTGCTGCTGTTGCCGTTGTCCCACTGGATGCCTGAAGGCTCAGGGAAGAGACCTAGGGAACAGACCTGAGGATCAGAGTGGTTTGTTGGTGTTTCTCACACCTAACTGTAGTGTCTCTGGGGCTAGCTTAAGTACAAATGTGGTTGTGCTTCCAGAGGGACCATCACTGTATGGGTAAATGGATGCTATAACTTTCAGCACACCAGTCTGACCTTATCATAATGAAATCTGTGGGATTTCATGAATACAGCAGGGCAGATCATCCAAAGCATCATAATCTACTAAACCTGAGTGTTCACAGATACGTATTTGGGCTTTGCTATTCACTATTGACCATGTACTACACATTATATACACAAAACGTTCCCTCACCCTCTGAATAATATCAGGCATCTGTGCTTTGACTACTGATTAAAGATGGGTTTATAGATTTAGAGCCTTCAGTGCTGCTATTGTTTAAAATTGGAGAGAGAATTATCCATTATATTTCTTTTGTAACATGTATGCACTTTTAATAAGGAGAGTTTATATCCACATGAATTTATTTAAAATTAAACAGAAGCAACTAATTCTAAACAACATATGGATTGTCTTCTTATAACAATGCTGCTTATACTTTGCATCTTAAACTAATTGTTATTTATTTTAATCTCTAAATAAGATGACACTTCTTTGCATATGGTTTGTCTATGCAGGCTGGGAAAAATTAAAGCAGTAAACTTTTAATCACAGAGGGTTTAATGTAGGTGTTTGTAGATGTACAAAGAGCTATGAATTTGTCCAGGACAACTTGTTTGATATTATGGAGAACTAATGAAATTTCAAAGTTAACATTCCCCAAATAAAATGGAAAGGAGACACAGGGAGAAAGGAGCAGATTTAAAATTAGAGAATCTTCGTGGTTTATGGGTTCCAGGTTATTTGGAATGGAATGAAAGTTAATGCTACATCCTTTTTTCCATCCTGCCAGCCAGTGTCTGATCCAAGAATGTCTCTTATTTAAAGGGCAGGGCTCCCTCCACTGTTCTTAAATAAAGGCTTTCACTGTCTGAGATCCAATCCACTCTGATATTCACAGTAACATTGTAAGACTGCACGAAGATAATTATTTAATGGAAAGAAGTTTTGCGTATGATTCCTCTATCAGAAGTCTGTTCAAGTCATATGGTTCGATTTACATTTATGCAAATGTGAGAGTATAGAGTAAAATTACCAAAGGAGGAAAGGACTGTGCCATGTCACAAACAAGATGTGCCTATTTGTGTTTATGTTTGCTAATGAAGTTCAGCCAGGACTTGCTCTTTGATTCTGATGTCTCTGTCTTCCATTCCACTTTATGCATTGTAATTAAACCACTTGCCCACACACATACAAGAGGACACCGAGAAAGGGAGACTTCAAGTTTTAAAAATGCTATACTGTAACTTGCTTATACAGGACTTATAGTTTTTAAGTGATACAACAGATCTGTGGTATGACATTGTGCCTTAGTTTTAATGTAAGCTGAACTCCTGGCTTAAATCAGTGGAGGATTTGGCCCAATAAACTTTAGTGTCTAGAATGCCCACTGGAGATGTTTTATCCTAGACTTTCCAAATTTTATTCTGAATAAGAATTAAACATCAACCCATGCAGAAATCACAGCTGTCTTTCTCCTGTCAAAATTAATCTTTCTCATCATGCTCCAGCTATGGAATTATGCACTAGTGTGAACTATTAACTGGAAACCATTTCTAGCCAAGGTGCCTGTTCAGAAGTCTTAGTTTTCTAACCTTATGTGTTACCTAATTGAGGAGTACTCGCATCTTCACATTTGGCTGGGACTTGTTTCTGTACATCACAGCTTCAGTATATCTTGTGTTAACAAACACAAGATATATTATTCTATATTATTATATAATTGGTCCTAAGAACATTTCAGTAAGCTGTTCCGTTTTGTGTGACCTTCTGTGGGGGTGGGACTTTTGCTGCCATCTTCATATAGTGCTACCGCTACAGATGAGACATGGGACCAAAAAATAAGAGTGGAAAATTGATGATTTTTCATGAAATTTGAGTTGCTGGTTGACTAAGGCCTATTGTTCCAGGTTGCTTTTTTAAAATGTTAATTTTCCTTTCTTTCAGCAAACTGAGGGCAAAGCATGATCTTTCATGTCAGGTGACTCACAGCAGTGAACACTGGCTCATCTTTTCTGCTTCATTGTACCTCCTTTCAGACTGTTGGAAAAAAACCCTACCTTCATTTACTAAATAATGATAGCTTTCCCAAGAAGATCTTTATATCAAAATCCAATGTGCTTTAATAACTTGAAGGAGCAATATTTTCAAAGCAGGGTTCCCATATTATAGGTAAATAGAGGATGCCTGTGATGCCATGACGAGATCCTTCACGGGGTGCCTAAATTGGTTGTCCTTTCACCTTCATCAAGGTCAGAGAAGGGGGATGCAAAATCTTGTCATATGATAGCAAGGGGCAAGAAATGTTTCTGTGAGAGCTGAACTGGCCAAATAAGGTTATACCAACATTTCAGATCTTGGAATCTTTTCTGGGAAAGTGAACTATGTAACTTCTGCCAAGCTGGGTGATTTCCCATGTCTAAAAGGTGGTCCTTTGGCCACCTGCACACACAGTGGGTACAGTAACAGGCTGACAGACCTTCAACCATGGCAAATAGCCTACAGAAGAAAAAAAACAAAGCACAGTCTGGTAGACAGTAAATTTTGAGAAGGAGCACACATAAAATGCAGTAGATGCTTTTCCAAAACGAGCTCCAGGATTGACCATGCGCTTTCGTTATCTCTTGATGTTGGGCTTTATAGCAAGACATTTCCAGCAAAATACATACAGCAATGGCTTACCATTTTAATCCCACATCAAGAGTCTGCATCATCCTCTATCTGTAATTCTGAGCCAAGTAATCATATTTTTAAAAAACATTGGGTACTGCCAAAGTGACATAAAGCACCAAGAAGCATCATCTAAAACCTTTATGTTATATCAAACCATGTTAAATGACTGCCACATACATAGAAACTTTCTTGCAAGGGCATATACACATGCAAGTTTCATAAAAAACATCTTGCTCTTCCTCTTCGCAGTTCTTGGCATGTAAAGATATGTCTTTTAGTATCACAAATTCAGCTGTATAGATCTTAAAGATATATAACTCAGAACTATGGGATGACTGTAAAATAGTTTTGCTATGCACAAAAGCATTTTGGAGGTTGACCTTTATTATCTGGTAATGTATCGAAATAAGAATTAAGTGTTATCTTGTTATGGAATGGGATGAATCAAACTCAACTCCTCTGAAATACCGATTTTCAAAACAGTTACCTTTAAGCTGAGGTTGAAGGTAAAGATTGTTTCTGGGTATAATGCTTCAATTTATGGCTAAATTCCGTAATAAAATATGCATATATCAGAATCACTTTCTCTTGCTTGGGAAGGAAAAAAGTGTTGTTTTCATTATTGCTGAACTTCAAAATGTCTTAAGGAATTTTGTTGGTCCTTTCCAAAGAAACTGAACTTCAGGCAGAGATTAAAGCAGAGGAAATTTCAGCCCAAGGGCAAATGTTTCAGAAAGTTTAAAGTATGTGAAACAGCGAGTTAAGTAGGAAATAGTTTTCAATCCTAACTATAGCCACACTAGTTATAATGTATGGCTAAATATAGACTCATGGGTGTGTCCAACTTTCTGAAGGTGTTACCCTCTCTCCTCTGAAACTTGCTTCTAAAATGACCTTTTCAGGGGTAAAACTAACTGTATGATATTGCCCATGTTGGAAAATGTTAAACTTCATTATTTCCCAGGTGAGCCCAGCCAAGCCCAACTTTGCTTTGCAACCAAAATTCCTTTTGAAAAATTCAACCTTTTATCTTTCATGTGGATCCAACTTGGGTTCATTTATCTTCAAGCAAACTGCACAATAGCCCTGAATATTTTGTTTATGTGTTAAAGGTTGTCACTTCAGTTACAAAGCTCTGTATAAATATGGGGGTCAATTTGCTAAAAACATTACTTTTGCATAGACTTCAAAATGCCAACCATAATGGTTTGGGCAAGCTGCAGATCCAAACTCCCTTGGACTTGCTGCTTGTGGTTGTGGGAATATATTGGATCCTTTCAAAATTATTGGCTAGTCTGTTTTTGTGCATTTTGTGTTTGGATATAGAGTCTTTGGATTTCTTTTTTGTTTTGTTTGTGGTGATACTGTCATGTCTGATGACTGGCTATATATCCCAGACCTAATACTCTGCTCTTTGGCTTTAATGACATATACTGCTAGGTCGCTACATTGAAGTATGATGTCAGCGTCAAGAATGCTGTAATGAACATCTTGTACATACTTCCTTTTGCATATTCAGTGTCTGTAAATGTCTCTCGGAATACATGCTTGCTGGTTTTGAAATTATCTCCCTACAATTAGGTATAAATACTATTTATATACAAAGTTGTTTGAGGTTATCCTTTGCTCTTAATGGTACTTTTCTAATTCTATTTTAAGAGAGGAGAAATTGATCTTTTTGAAATTAATTAGGAAATCGGTAGAGCCACTAAAAATGGTAGTTATATATGGCACTTCCTAAGTGCTTGAACTTAAGAGGTAAAAAATAATCTGACGCACTAAATTTAATAAAATAGATGGCTATATTTTCATTTTTGAAACTGAATGACTGCTGAAGGTGAACCAAATAAAGCAAAAGTATTTGCACTCCTTCCCTTTTTGAAGCTATCATTAATATCACAAAAAAAAAAAAAAAAAAAAAAAAAACCAAACCAAAAAACCCCAACCATTTTTAAACTGAGAATATCCCCTTAAAATATAGGGTTTCCAGCATGCCTGGCGTAAAAAGGTATAGTTTCCTATATTGATTCAGGAAGAGATGTTAAAAATGTATGAAACATATTTTAGTGAGACATTGTCACAGGATCTTTTAAAATTATTTTCTCAAATGCTATTTAACTCTTGTGTTTCTTTAGCATTGGAAACACTTGATGCCAGGTTACAATATGTGGGATATCAAATTATTTTGTGCTGACCAGAGGGTCTTTAAGATTAATTTGGTTTTGGAGAGTGGGGATTATACCAGTGTCTGTTTACATAGCTTTAGACTCAGACTATATATTAAGTTTGGAAAACTGTAATTATTCAGTAATTTATAGACTATTAAGGTAGGTTAGAAATGATTATTGAACATAGTGAATAGAGAACACATGCTTAGAAGGGACAAACAGATTCTGCATAATAGTGTATTTTTGGCATCATCTATTTTGCAGGCAATTAACAAAATAGGATGTTGCATTTTTGCATATCTCTTGCTCTCCTGAAATAGTCGCTAACCACTTGTTAACCACACTGATTTTTTTATAGGCAAAGTGGTTGCTCATAGCTTCCCCACCAGAAATGTTCAGATTAAGCATGCTATTAGATTGCAGCCAGAATAGTCTACAAAACAGGAAGAAAGCCTTGCCTTTCTCTCTGCCTTCTTCCCTCATTTAAGTTGATGTGATAATTCATTACAGATTTTCTCTTTCTTTGACAGAGTGCCTACCGCAGAAATGGGATGACTTTTCTCGCCTGCTAATATGGATGTGGCTGCAGCAACAGGAAAGACAGTGTAATATTAAGGTGATTTTCTTTTCCCCTCTATGGAAGGGAAAAAAAAATACAAGCTCCGATGTCTCCGTGTACCAGTGAGTGGGCTGGTTTGTTGTGACTATCTGCTGGCTGACTCTGTCTCTTTTTCCAGCCCCCTCAATCGTTATTCTTGTTTACTAGCTGGAACATTTAGCTAATTAATGGCAGGATGTTTGGGATAGGGTGTAGGTGGACAAGAATGCAGATCAGACAATGCTGAAGTTTGCAGGGGACTTACTGCTGTCAGCCTCTTTCTGAAATGCAATGTCATTTTTCTTTAAGTCTTTGGAAGCCTGTATGTTCTCCTAGAGTTTTTTTTTTTTTAAAGCAGGATGAGGCAGAAAGAGGCCAGAGATAGACTGGGTTATATAGGTTTTTCAAGGTTATTAAAAGGTTATATGTGTTTTCCTTATGATCTTTACTGAAAGAAAAACTGTTTTCCACAATTTTCCACTATTTTTCACTGATTCCTCCGCCTCATTTTGAACTGTTCAGATAGGGCAATCCAGTTTAATCCAATGAGGAGCTTTTTTATGAGAGTAATAGCTAGTTCAGATCCAAAGATACTCAGAAAAAAAAAGTTCAGATTAACTGTACTTTAGCAGTTAGAGACTTTTCTTTTTGCAGACCCAAGGATAGGCTAAATCAGCCCCAAATTCCAAGTATTTAAGTCTCCTAAGGCTCAAGCCATCAGTGTCTGAAATCAAGGAGAGCCTTTGCAGTGATTTGGCACTGGATTGGATCCCTATTCATAAAAATGCATCCTAAAGTACTTAAATAGCTGTGTCTGTCTCAGTGCTTGTAGGCAAAGGCTTAACGCTATGTACTTGCTCAGCATTTGCTGCAGGAAGCAGATGTTGTCTCTGTTGTTGACAAAGGCAGCATTACTGTTGGATTTGGTTAAAGAAGAAATGGGCTTTTTGCCTTTTTTATATTTTAGTTCATGTTGTTTGTTTTCAGATTTATTTTTTAAATCTCAGTCCCTCCTTCTATGCTTCTTCCCCATCCACTGCTCCTCCAGCCTTCGCTGGCCTCAAAAGTACATTCATTTCTTCCCATAAAAACTGTACAAATATAGAGCTAACCACGATGATGCTTGACCAGAGAAAAGGGCTCATGCTTCAGCCCATCATCAGGATATACAAGCATGGACTACTTGTATCCCTGTGGTACCCCTTGAGCCCGGGGGGTCTGCTCCAGCCACTCTAAGCCCAGCCTTGAAATCTAACTTAAACCCCAAATTAATACAAAGTACTGAAGATATCATGAGGAGATAGCAAAATATCACTTGTATATAGTTCACTTGTATATAGTTCAGCCATCCTCTTTTGTGCTTAGTATGTGAGGTCTTAATTTTTACTTGTACTGTATGCTCTTGTTGTCATTTGTAAGTGGTTTTGTTTCTCTGCTTTTCTGGACCTGCTTACAAAATCTTTAAAAATACATATATATTTTAAATAAACAGAAAAATGCTGCTTCTCTTTACAGCCAAAATATTGTAAAAGTGAACTTTACACGTCAAATATTACTGCCATTCATAAATTGCTTTTTTGTTTTACCTACTTAACGCTTCTATTTTCTGGAATTAATCTGTGTGTAAAGGCCTAAAGTAATGTGTACAATGCAGTGTATTAAATGAAGGAGGGAAGTTTTCTGATGTTTCATCTGTGCTTCTTGAAATATATGATTAAACTTTTCTTTTTATCATCACTCTT
This sequence comes from Psittacula echo, assembly GCF_963264785.1. Taxonomy (NCBI): domain Eukaryota; kingdom Metazoa; phylum Chordata; class Aves; order Psittaciformes; family Psittacidae; genus Psittacula; species Psittacula echo. The sequence continues at coordinate 104,074,807 of NC_137738.1, forward strand.
ATTTTTTTTGGCGTCCTTAATCATAGAAAATTATATGCTTGCTGCAAACATCCAGACTTTTTAAAAGGACACCAGCATTTATTGTATTTGGTTTCGATGTGCAGGGATAGAGACAGAAGAAACCATTTCAGCCACTGGGCACTGGAATCAAAATAGTTTCTGTAGCTATATCTCTCCCAGGTTTTACATTTTAAAATATGCATAAGCAGGAAAAATACTGGCACTTACTTTTTACTGGTCTACTTAAAGTCCCAGAGAATGAAGACTCAACATACATTTCTCTCAGAAATATGACAGATCATGTTTTTGTTGGTCTGCTGTGTGTTTGTCTATCTTGAACAGTCTGACAGGCAATTATTTATAAAATCTGGGTTTGCCCAGTAAACCCATATAATAACCTTTCACTTCTCTACACAAGTCAGAGAGCTGAATTTAGAGTAAAACAAGGTGGGTTATGTGTCCCTATCTTGCACTAACCAACTTTATTCTTATTTTGGGAAGTAATCGCTTTTTTCCTTCATCTTCAGGGCTGTTCAATTTAAACCACAAAAGTGACCACTAGGACTTGTGCTGCGTACAGAGTGTGTCCTAGCACCACTTTATGTGCTGCAGAAGCAGAAGTGTATGTTTAAGCTGGTACTACACATTTTATCTTAAACTTTTTCTGTACTGTAAGTATAAAAACCAGTTTGAGATTCAATTAATGACTATGTACAAATAACTTTGTGCTTGTGTAATTTCAACTTGAAGAACCTTAGCAAGGATTTATAGTAACTGAATCAGTTTATGCTGATTATTTAACATCAGTTACCCGAAGAAGAGAAACAGAACCAATTTCAGTAGGAATAAGACTCCGTAGCACTTAAGGACATGGGGGTTCTGCGCCATGTCTTCCTTGCTGTATGGTTATACTACCTAGCTTTTTGACTTCTTAGTCCAGCCATCCACAAAACAGGGATAATAATTCAGCTTGAAAATTGTTCAGAGGTGAGGGAGCCACAGCACAGATTTCTAATGGGGCTTTGTCTCATTTCCTGACCTGTCCTTCCTCAGGCTTTCTTCTGAGAAAATAAAGCCCTTAAAACACTCCTGCCTTCATCTGGAAATGAGGAGAAGCTGACAGTGCTCCATATTTCTCCAAAGACACTGAGGACCTTGCAGAATTTGCCCCCCTGGGTTTCCACAGTACACCTCTCTTTGTCAAGTGAAGATATCACTGGTGGGGGGGAGGTGTTTTCTGGCACTTCTTGAATTCAGATGAACCTTAGCATTGTATTAACATTCTGCCATCAGCCGTGCCTAGATCTCATAAAAGGTTTTATAGCTTCCCGTCTAGCTCATACAGAATGTTTCATAGTACATAAACACTTCTACTAATAATTCAAGAATAAATAGATGGTGACATTAGTCACAAGTCTAACCTCTAGCTGAAACTTACACAGTTATAGGGTGTGTTTTTTTCCTTGCCTAAATGAATCATCTTGTCCAAGGTTAGACTTTTTATACCTCTACTATATATCTACACCGAGTGGTGGTGCAGCTAGGGGAACGCAGTGGTGGCGTGCATTAAATCCAGGGCTTTATTCGGAGGGCACAGAGCCAGCGCAAAGCAACAGAGCCATCCCTGAAGGAATTGAATGTAAATTTGATGGTTTAAATAAGGCCAGATGCCTTAAAAAATTATTTTGAAAGCTGTATCTTTAATGTAGTTCTTAACTTGTTTTTTCTGCTTCAGATAATGATGTTGCCTTTTACAAAGTAATAAGAAAAAATAGCTCTCATCTATTCTGGGGAGACAAAAATCAGATACTTTGACTTCTATAAATCACTGAAATGTTGGCAACTGAAACAAACTTCTAGAAGGCAGATGCCTGAAAATTTGAAGGAAACCTTCGTATTTTACTGTTAAGAGCTTTTTAACTGGCTAGAGAGCACTCTTAAGACACTACTTTAATAGCCATTCTCAGTAATCAAGCTCCACTATACTTATATACTATTTTTCCTAAACAAGATAGATTAGTAGTGGAAGAGAGCTGGAAAGATAAATAAAGAAAATCAAGAACTAAAATTATTATAATAATACAGTTTCATTTTACATTTTATAGCTCTCTTCTTTATATGTGATTGATCATTTATCTTAATTCCTATCACACAGAAATATTGGCACAAGAGTCTTGTACCAATATCTGTGCATTTCTGGACTAGTTTTCATCCAGATGCTTTGCAGATTTTCTTACTTTTGTGAAGATGTGATCTGTCAGTCTTTAGTACTTGTATGACTTTGATTACTGTAATATCTTAGTGCCTCACAGTCTTCCATGTATTTATGCCTGTGGCACTGCTTTGAAATAATAATGTGGTGTTACCTCCATTTCTTCTGAGGCACAGAAAGGATAAATGACTGGCCCCATGCTGGGAAACTTGGGATGGTTCAGAAAACCTGGATTTCCCAAATCCATACTGATGCTCTCAGTTCTAAGTCATCTTCACTCTGCAGTGAAAATGATAGGTGTATCAGAAAGCACATAACCCAGCCCCACAGGTTAGGAAAGTGGCAAAAGCAGTATCCAACTGGATCTACGAGAGGAATTTTGGGAGGAAGAATGCAGTCACTCAGTTTGGATCCAATCCAGGACTCAATGCTTTAAAACCTTCAGGCTGAAATATGCCACAGCCACTTAATGACCTGGTGCAGAAACATAAATGTTACATTTCCACCAAAACATGGACTGTGGGATACTTTTCTTCCTCTGCACACCCTGCCAGATTTCTGCATCAGAAATCACCACGAGGGACATACTCTGGTAGTGCCAGAGTGTTCTTAACTTCATCTCCTTGCAACCTTCCTTTGCGTAGAGCATCAGAGCTGCAAGAAGCAATAGGAGACATGCAATTAAGAAATGCAGATGCCCTCTTTTAAATGGGGCAGCAGCTGTGATGAGTGTTCACAAGGGTAAAGTAAAATGTTCACTTTTAATAAATGAACTGGATCTGAATCTAATAAAGTGCAGCTGAATTGTGGTGCCTGATCTTCAGCCTGTAACTAGTCCAGGAAGAAGAGGTGGTGTAAATATCAGAAGCCATAGCAGGATTCAGAAAGTCAAGAGTCAGTAAAGCAAGTTGGCTCAAACCAGTTCTGTTTAGCTCTCATTTCCATAAGTATTTAATTAATCTGCAAAATAAAAAAACAACAAAGAAACTATTGCATTTCTTGTACTGACATGACTTCTTCAGATCTGGAAATGAAATGGCAGCAACTGTGTGTCAAGCCTAGATGAAAACAAATCTGAAACCTCTCTTAAAGAGGAAGAATGAAGGTTTTTATAGGAGCAAGGCTCCACCTGAGCTCCTCTCTCTGAGCACCCTTGCTCAGAAGATCGGTGCTGAAATCTGCTGCACATGGACAAATTTTGTTGTAGCTTTAAGTATATAATTTCAGTAAATTAGATGTCTGTCTTTCTCCATGTCACCTTGCCTTTACTTTAGTATTTAAAAAGTTTATATTCCTCTGTTTTGGAATATTATCAGCATTTTGTTAGTCCTAAATTTTCACTGTTCAGCAGATTTTAGTGTAGGCAGAACACAAATATATTGAAGCAATTATTAAGGGGTGCTTTTAGCACCTGGGAAAGGGTGTCTTTGAAAGTCAGTTTCTCCATGGAAGGTGCTGCTCTGATTCATCTTCTCTGGGATGGTGGCAGAATTGATATATGGTTTCTGTAGGGCTTGAATTTGTCCAACAAACAGTTGAGGTCAACCTTGAGGTCTCTCTCAAACTCATATGCAGCCCATTTGTTTCCTCATTGTGCAAATCAGACATGAGCCCAAGAGGAAAACCATGACACATTCTTCCACTGGAAGATCAAGAACCACTGAATATTCCAAGGAAAGATAACCTTTAGTCTGACTGAATTCAGCTACATATCATTTGGAAAAAAAAAAAAAAAAGTGGTTTTTTTTTTTCCTATTTGACAGTTACTTCATGATTTTTTCCACACTTTGGTGATCAGAACTTTGTGTTCATATATTTGGCCATGAAATAGTTAAGAATAGTTATTTCTCATATGTGATCAAGTTTCACAGTCAATACAGTGGTAAACAGGTCTCTTTTTCTGCAGCTGTTGTTTTTAAGCAGTGGGTTAAGAACCTGTCCCATTTTAAGGGCAAATGTATTTTGGAACAGAGTCTGAGTCAGTTGCTTTTACTCATGGTACCCAAGTAGCCATCCAAGCTAGTCCACATTGCTCTGTTGGTGTGTCCAGAACACAGAGAATGTATTAATATTGTCCCTGCAACAAAATCATCTGAGAAATGGCCAAAGCTCCATCCACAAATGAGTTAATAGGAGCAGCATGAAGATTATTCCACCAGGACCCTGGAGTTTAAGTATCTGTTGGTCCCTATGCTCAAAACCCTGTTAAACCCCTTTATACAGGTGGCTGTGAAGCAGAGTACTATGTCCCCATGTCTGTGAATGGGGTTTAGATAGGAAATTAATGTTGCCTTGGAACCAAATGTATGCTACTGTCAAGCTAAATGAGAAAAGCAAAAGCTTGGCCATGGACTGTGAGGGGAGGTATGGGCATGCTTGCAGGTTAAAATCTGACTAATTTTATGGTAGTAAAAATAAAATTTGATATAAGCATCCAGATTTTTGAAATTTTGGCCAAAGTCCAAACCTTCCCAGTTTTTGCCATGGTTAGTTTTCATATATGTTTTTTACAGTGTTGAAGTTGGGCTTGTAGATGATGCTGGATTCATTTTTATTTTGTTGAGGCTTGTTTTATTTGCGCTTTGGTATGTATTTGTGGTGCACAGTCTGAAGGGATTTTGCATTATAGTTGGTTTCTTTGGTGGTCCTAAAAGCAGTGCAAAATTAATGCAGCACTTAAGGATCCTGTTATTAAAGCTTCATTCATAGGTGAGCCAGCAAAGCATAGAAAATTTATGTATATGCATATATATTAAATAAATATGAATATACATATTCGTACTTTTTCAGAAAGATTGAATTCCAAACAACAACTCTGCTTTTGCAAATCCAAAGGCAAGCTTGACCCTGTTTTGGTACCTCCCTCTCTGCAATGAAAGTAGTTTTACCTGGTAAGGATTTTTACTTTGTCGAAGCAATTTGATTGTACCATTGGTTTCTTTGCTCTTGTATTACTCATTTTTCTCTTGCACGAAGTTAAATCTTTAAGAGGTTTTAAAGCCTCATGAAGTTTTATAAAAATCATCTCTGACCTCTTGTATGAAAAAGGCATTTTCAAATCTGTAAGTGTGGGGGGGTTGTTGTTGGTTTGTTGTTGTTGAGGTTTTTTTAAGTCCAACAGAGTATTGTTTGAGAGGGAAAGAGATCTATCTCCAAGGTCTGGGAGTACCCCAATTTATGTACTGGGCACACAGCAGGTATTTTTGTAGCACTTGAATGTTGAAGGGAGTTGTCAGAGGTGGACACTGCAGTTACTTCATTGCTCCATTAAATTGTGTCTGAAAAATACTTATATTCTATAATACATGAGTTGCGCTCTTGGCAACTATTTCCTTCCTTCAGACTCCCAAAGGTGAGTGGATTGTGCCCTCTGGGGGCTCTTTACTGCTCTAACTTAAATTTAAGGGTAGTGTTGTGGGGTTTTTTTTTCTTTTTTCTTTTTTTTTTTTTCTTTTTTTTTCTTTTTCTTTTTTCTTTTTTTTTCCTTTCTCCTTTTTCCTTTCCTTTCGTTTCCTTTCCTTTTCCTTTCCTTTCCTTTCCTTTCCTTTCCTTTCCTTTCCTTTCCTTTCCTTTCCTTTCCTTTCCTTTCCTTTCCTTTCCTTTCCTTTCCTTTCCTTTCCTTTCCTTTCCTTTCCTTTCCTTTCCTTTCCTTTCCTTTCCTTTCCTTCCTTTCCTTTCCTTTCCTTTCCTTTCCTTTCCTTTCCTTTCCTTTCCTTTCCTTTCCTTTCCTTTCCTTTCCTTTCCTTTCCTTTCCTTTCCTTTCCTTTCCTTTCCTTTCCTTTCCTTTCCTTTTTCCTTTCCTTTCCTTTCCTTTCCTTTCCTTTCCTTTCCTTTCCTTTCCTTTCCTTTCCTTTCCTTTCCTTTTCCTTTCCTTTTCCTTTCCTTTTTTGTTCTCCTGTCTTTCTATCTTTTCCTTTCCTTTCTCTCTTTCTCTCTTTATCTCTTTCTTTCTCTCTTTCTTTAGTGTAAAATGTCGCATTGATTTCCACCCTCCTTGTGTCTTATATAGGAAGAAATTTATGTGCCTTTTACATCAGGAAGTCTAGCTTTTCCTGACATTTTATTGCTTTGAATATTTGAAACATTTCAATCCCAGACAATAAATATTACATGATTATTGTTTTCATATGGATAGGCTATTTCCCCATGTTTTTTCTATTCAGCCTTTTACTAGCAAGTGACACCCAAAAATTTATGGATACTAAAGCCATTACTGTTCAACTTTGCTGGGGAGGTCAGAGATTCCCTCAATTTGCATGCAATATATAGGAAAAAAAAAAAGTTCAAGTAATCTCATATGTTTTGAATCCTGCAGGGATACAAATTTACATCAGAAAATAAGGTGTCTTTTTTTTTTTTTTTCCTTTCAAAAAAATGCTCATATTGTAGCTCAAGCCTTGTTTCCACTGAATCAAGGCTTAGGTGGGAAGAGCAGTGAAAGCCTACTAAGTGTTTCCCAGATCAGCAACTGGTAGCCTTAGGAGTTGACTTGAAGTTGGTGGGATGGGTTATACCTTTTCATAACTCAGAAGCATAGGTTTTCTGCTCACCCAGGTCAGTATCTTGTTGCCCTCATAGTAGCAATGATTCCTGGTCAAGTGGGAACTGTAAAATGCAAACTGAGGTTGCACATTTTAACGCCTTCTGTTTGGGAGAAGGCAGCTGGCTACTTGCTGTATGTATGGAGCACCAGTTCTGCAGTATGAACTCGAGCGACAAAGTCTTACCCTACAGTCCTATGTTTGATTTCACAACCAGCCAATAAAGCAGTATGAGAAATCTCTGGTCAAGTAGCTAAGTTTATAAAAATATAAGAAACACAGGTTCTACTCAGAAGCACTAGATCATCTAATTTTTTTATGTTGACAGTTTTTCTTGGATACTATGCAGGACCTGCTGCTCATGATCCATCAACCATCATGTTGTTAGTGACTTCAGATTGATGATTGATCTTGATTGCAAAACTGGATCCAGGATAACCAATACATCTCCCTCTTTCTGTCAGTTCCTGATTGAACATTTCATGCAAATTCAGTGACTGTCTACATAACTATAAAGAGAGTAATCCTAATGTGTTTCAGGAGGAGGCAAGCTGTCAAATTGTGGAGACAATAAACATGCGTATAAGTCTTTCGAAGTTTATCTTCAGTGATGCATCAGGCCACTCTCAGGCTGGATAAAGGTTTGGTATGGGGATAAGAAAAAAGACAAAACCTGTCAAAGTTTTCAACCGCAGCAATGCCTGTAAGCTGGTTGTTCTTTCTCTTCTTGCCTTGTGCAGACTAAAGGAACAAGAGTCTAAATCCATTCAGAAAGAAACACTAATAAGTACTTGTTTAAAGTCTTTTTTAAGTGTTTTGTGTCTTTACTGTCTCTCCTGTCTCATCTTCTTTTGGGAATATTGAAAACAACATTCAGTTGTGCTGCCTTTGTCTGTCCTTTTCCATGAGGTAAACATAGACTTTTCCCTCCCTGTTTCTTACAGACTTTCAGCTAACTCAGCTTTTCCTGTTTACTTCCCTGTCAAAGGCATCATTGGTGATATCACTCCAAGTCTAGAAATAAGGGGTTTGCTGCTTTTCCTAGCTTTCTGCTGCTCCATTTGGTGTTATATTGATTTTGCATCACAGCAGATTTGGCATATCTACTGATTTATTTATTTTTTTAAGCAGATGCTTCCCTCCCACTCCTTTACCAAGACATGCTGAAGGTGAAGGCACTGAAATGGCTTTATGGAGACCCGGGCTCCCATCCAAACTTCTCAGTGTCTCAATTATATCTGTATCATGGGGAGCAATTTGTGGACCCAGTCTTTTTAAAATACCAATGATAATAATGATAATGAGAAGCCCGTAGGCTCCAAAATTCAAATGGAAAGATGATGGTATGGAAGCTGCAATAGCTGTGACTGAAAAACTGATCACCACAGCTTTGAAAAGCCTGTTCTCTTTTTGCACAGACAGAGGTAAATGCAGCAGAGCAGACACATCATCAAGTGCTCTGTTTGTTTCTTCTGATTTGGAAACCCTAAATATTTTAGTGCCTGAAGAAGACAGTCCCAATAAAGGTAGTTACTGGCTCAGAGTTCCCTCTGAGGTTTGGACACAATTCTTACATTCTACACAACTTGAAGCAAAAAAAATAAAATGTGATCTCATGTAAACCCTTCATAGTTATCAAAACAGACTCTGATTTAATCTCTCAAAATCTGTGATTTGTTGCTGAACAGTAAAGGTACCACATGTACCTTTACATGTAAAGTAATATATGAGGTTTCTTGACTGGTGATATTTGTAAATCTACAGCAACCTCCTCATGAAAGCACCAGCTTCATGGCTGAAATCAGAATTTCAGGTTTTCATTTAAGAAAGGAAGCAGCTGCTTTCAGAGCAGTGCTTGGGCCTGTGCATAACCAGTTTACTGCCTGACGTCATCGGCAGCTTAGAATAACACCTCTGAGAGGAATAAAGTAATCCATTTTTCTCAGCGAGGTATTAGCAAACTCCTACATCTCCTAGAGCTCTACTCAGAAGTACCCTCACATTGCTAAGTATATGTTGTCTTGTCGCCATCACTGCATTTAAAAGGACCAGGGGCAGCATCTGTCACCCACCTGACATGAAGCTGGCTCAATAGTTGGTGTAATTAGAGCACACTGTTAAAGGAAGACTGTAAATAAGAATGCTTTCCTGAATTGAACTCTATATGATCAGGAAAGAGGAAAAAGAAGAAAAGCCTGTGGACATCTAGGAAGGAAAGTAAGTTCATGATCCGTTGTGTTATACTGAAGGTAATCACCTGTGCTACTGGAGAGTAGTGATCTACAACCACCAGTGAGTCTTGCTAGCTAGAGCTAGACCCTTACCCTTGGGTCCCTTACCGTTTTATTGCTGCTCTGTAACAGGATGTGCAACTGCTATGCATTAATACGTTATTACAGATTGGCTAGTGTAAACTCCAGGTGTTGAGAACATGATTTATTCTATTAGCATAAAAAGGTGTTTTCTATGGCCATATTAAAAATTATACTAACTGTTGGTCTTGCCACTGCGCTGTGTGTGGCCCATGCCAATTTAAACCTGTCATTTCCTCGAATTTAAGGATATGTCCTCAGAAGATCATTAATTTGGGGTGGAGTTGGGGATCATAGTACTGCTGTGGCCTATTAACCCCCACTTGTCCGTTAATCCCTGCAAAGAACCTTTTCCCAAAGATGTCTGCTATTACCATATAGTGACTGAAGCAGAGACCAAAGAAATTCTTTTTTGTGTGTATTTTACATTTAACTCTATTTTGCACTGCATTTTTAGTTTAAAGTGAATTGTACCTCTTATGTGATGTATGAACCCAGTAACTGATAGGGCTGTATTTATAGTGAATTCACTACTTAGTAGACTGCACAACTCTTTAGAGTTATATAAAACCCCACAATGTTTCCTTATATTCTCCTGGACTTATCCCAAAGCAGCACATATTCCTGCAAGCACCAACCCTGAGCACCACTGGGATGAGCAGGCATGGCCTCATATACCCCCTAATTGGGCTCCCTTCTGCCAGTGCAAGATTCAGGAGTCCTGGTCACACATTAAACTGAGCAGCTGGAGCGTCAGTGTCTGTGTCTTGATCAGTTCTATGCGTGTGTGAAGGCAGTGGAGTGACTTCAGTGTGTCTCAGATGACTCCTATAGCTCCAAGATCACCCATGTAATGCCCTTCCTGAGGAGCACCAAACTATCCTTGTACTGCCTCCCCTCCACATGTCTCTTTGGGGGACTTTATCATTTTACTTTCTCAATTTCTCAAATGCCATTCATGTTGCTGGGCTTTACACTTGATTTTCCAGTTCTTGTATCAGTGCCTTGTATCCACACAGCTTAGATATGAGTTCTTGATCCAGAGCTAATTTGAGATGACCCTGGGGTAAGCACAGAGAAAAGACTGGTCGTAGAGTCATAGAATGGTTCAGGTTGGAAAGGACCTTAAGATCATCTAGTTCCAACTCCCTGTCATGGGCAGGAACACCTTCTACTACACCAGGTTGCTCAAGGCCCAGGATATGGTTGGCTTTCTGGGCTGCGAGCACACACTGAAGCTGGCTCACGTTCATTTTCTCATTGACCAACACCCCCAAGTCCTTCTCTGCAGGGCTGCTCTGAATCTCTTCTCTGCCCAACCTGCAGCTGTGCCTGGGATTGCTCCGACCCAGGTGTAGGACCTTGCACTTGGCATGGTGAAACTTCATCAGGTTGGCATCAGCCCACCTCACAAGTATGTCAGGGTCCCTCTGGATTCCATCCCTTCCCTCTGGCGTATCAACCGAACCACACAGCTTGGTGTCATTGGCAAACTTGCTGAGGGCGCAGTCAATCCCACTGTCCATGTCACCGACAAAGATGTTGAACAAGACTGGTCCCAACACCGATCCCTGAGGGACATCACTTGTTACCCATCTCCACTGAGCCATTGACCACAACTGTTTGCGTGCAGCCTTCTAGCCAATTCTTTATACACCGGATGTTCCATCCATCAAATTTATGTCTCTCCAGTTTAGAGACAAAGGTGCCATGTGGGACAGTGTCAAAAGGTCTGCATATGTCCCAGGCTTGTTCACTTGGCTTAACTGCTGTTTTTTTCCATCTGCCCTTTCAGTAGCATTGCACAAGCATCAGATCTCCTAGAAAAGCCCTAGTCTTGCCTGATGTAGAATCAGCTCATATTTTTTAGGCATCTTGAGAGTGGATTAACTTTTTATGCTGCACTGAGCTACCAGCAGCCCATACCCAAGAGATGCTGATGCACAAAGCCTGGCTAGAAGCACATCAAGCTTTGGGACATCATTCAAATGCACACAGAAAGCCTATCTTAAGCAGAGTTCTTTATACCTGTTTTTCCTGGCAAAGTTTTATCCACCCTGTGTTTAAAGACCCCCAAGGATGGAGATTTCACAGTCTTGAATCTACTGATGTTCTTGAGCCTAATAAATCTTTTTCTATCTGTTTTGAATTTTTCTTTGCAGCAATGTAAAGGCATTTCTTATCCCACCAGTAAGGATAGATTGTACCACTGCACTTTTTAACAGTCTTTTCTGTACTTAAAGGCAGTTATATCCCCCAAAGGCTCTCTCTTTTGGCTAATAAATGTAACTCGATCAATCTGTCCTCCTGGGTAGTGTTTTCTGGATTTCCAGCACTGCTTTCTGTTTTGACAATGAGCCATTGATAACTGTTCTCTGGGTGCATATATCCACAGCCTTGTCCTCACTCTGTAGCAGTTTTATCTAGACCCATGTTTCCCACACCTGATTAGGAAAGTGTATATGAGACAGTGTCAGAAGCCTGCAAGCGCTAGTGAAGAATCTATTGCTTTTTCCTTTGCCTTAAGGCTTGTTACCTGTCACAGAGATCCCACAACAAGAGTTCAAATGGCCACTGAAAGTCACACTTTGCATGCCCAAGAGCAGACAAAGGATTAGTTAAAAGCGGAGATTATTCGACCTGTTTGTGAATGGGTTGACAGAAGAATTGAGGTTCCAGTGAGGGCAATCCTGACCTGCAGCCAGACAGGCATTACAAGTGAGAGGTGGCCTGTGTCTCCAAAGTCCTGTGCTCTTGTGGTCTAGGGTCATCACACCTATACTGGTGGCCCTGTGACATATCAGTGAATGCTGACAGCAGTTGCAATGTCTGCTCTTCTAATGTACAGTGTGAATGAACTGGTGTTACCGCACTGATAGTCAGGTGTTTCCCCTGACTTTGCTCAGCAGGTGAACTGACATGAATATTCTTCACAGTGAAGTTCAGTTCATTTCTAGTAATTACCTAACAGCTCTTTTAATTTTATCTGGGTTTTCCAGGTTTGAGTGTATTCTTACTACATGCATGGAGAAAGCCAGAGTGCTCTCATCCAAGTGATCCTCCTACTGATCTGGAGAAAAGTTTGATTTTCAGGTTTTCATTTCCTGCATCCTACTCCTCACCAGGCCATGAAATCCCATGCATCCCTTCAAGGGTGCATGGGACTGGGACTTGTGACTCCTGGACTTCATTTCCAGCTTGATCAGTGTTACCATCACCCCCACATGCCTCAGTGACTGCATCTGAAAAAGTAAAAATATCTTGCTCTGTTCATCCCTAGCCCTCAAGGCAGCTTTCAAAAGAAGAAGGAAATCATTATACCAGTTTTATAGATGGAGAAACTGAGGCTCAGCAAAAGGATAGAACTACCATTAGCTTCCCACAAGGCACCATGCCCTTGGCCTCACAGCTCTGTGCTCAGGAGCTTGTCCACCAGACTAGACAACTGCTGGAGTGGAAATAAATATTCCTCCTGATGACTGTGGTCTCTGTGGTCAGGGCTGAGGGTCGAAATGTTCGCACAAGACCTGCACACAGAAACCACAGAATCCCCCACAGCTCCACTGCACTTTATTAAAAGTCACTGCTTCTGTAAAAAATGGGTCTTATAAGAGTTAGGTGCCTTAATTATAAAGTCATGTGCATTTGAATGACTTCTTCCCTGCTAACCATTTGTGACAGCGTACAAATGTGAAAAGTATTACCAAGTCTATTTTTAACATGGCTATGGAGAGGGTGTAGCTGTGGAAAACAAAATCCTATAGGATCCTAATGAGAAAGACCAGTGACTCTTTAAATATGCTTAGCGTTGTCTGAGGTTTGCAATGATGCCGATGCTATTTGAAAGACAGGAGACACCAGAGTCTTGTGGTAGGAATAGTGTGATAAATAAGCAATAGGAGCAAGTGATGTTCAGGGGTAAACTTTTCCCTTGGAAGTGGCTGAATGGAAATAAAAATCATTTCAGAGGGGTGCTGGTGCATGTCAGCAGTGTGCAGGTTTTACATGTGTTTTCTGCAGAGCTGTAACCTCTCAAGAATTTATTCCATCCTTGTTCTTTACTAGACAAACTGCCATCTAATAGGGTATGCAAGCAGCATGTGGTCTAATGCTTTGTAGAACTGAGTCCTTAATACTCCTTCTTCATGGGTTGTGGCAGACTCAAGGCCTGGAAGCATAATTTTTATCACCAACTGTTGGCTGTAAGCTCTGCAGGAAAGAGGAAAACACAAGATCTCTCTAGCAGGGTTATTGCCTACATCCAGTAAAAAGGACTTCAGCCCTTCTTTATAACAGGGCTAGACACTGGAGAAGGAGAGCAGGCCAAAAGCAACATTAACATTAGAGCAATAAGTGTCAAACTTGGTTTGAAAGGAAATGAAAAATGATGAAAAGGAAATATTCCGAATAGGAGGAAGGAGAGCGAGAGAATGCTGTTCTTTTTCAGTTAAGAGATAAAGAATAAGGTGAGGAAGATGAATAAAAAGATGACGTACCTGTGAATAAGAATTCTATTGTGGGTTAGGTTTCAGATTGGTGGACACCATTATGGGAATTTCCTCTGATCAAACATATAACTCTGTGTTTGATTTTTATGTTCAATCTAAGCCTATAATTCTTCCTCTGTCCATGACTTCTCATGGTATTATACAGACCTTAATCTTGGTATAAGGTCTTCAAAGAGTACTACTTCAGCCCTGGATAAATCATTTTAGTGCTAAGCAACAAAACAAAATTTACACCTTATTTTTAGTCGACTGTGTTTTATCCTCATTTGTTCACTATTGACTTATATCAAACTTGAGTGATGAGTTATCTCCCCCTACCTCAGTATCATAAATATTCTGCACATATAACCTGTAATTAAGTTCATTCTTAACCATTTCTTAAATAAATGGCTAGATTTCTCTTGGCCAAGGCAGATTTTCCAGACTTAAGTTAATTGTCAGAAATCTTTGAACTCTTCTAATTTCACCAGCTTTTGAAAAGCACTTTCACTCATATAATGAAAAATGGTAAAACCCCTTCCTTAGTGATACTTACTGTTTGTATATTTACGAGTGGGTTTGCATACACCTTCGTCGTCACTTGGCCTTGGGAGCCTCTTTGGCTTTGTGGGTAGTGGTAAGCAATGGTGGGAGTCATCTCTGGAGGCCACCAGATGCAGTACAGCCACATGAATGCCCTCAACTTAGTCTACCAAACAGCATGGACATACTTGCCTTAGAAAAGGGCTCCAGACCAGACCAGTTCCCACACTGTTATTTGCAATGTACACCACACGTGTTTCTATGTATGTACTTCATCACTAGGTGTATGCTACATGTGTGCATACTACATGTAGTACTACATGTATGCACAGGTACAAGATGAAAATGTAGGTATGCATGTAGGTACATGCACATAGGTATGAATATATATGTGCAGCACATGTCCGCACACCAGCATGCTCTTTTTCAATAGCAAGTTAGAGTAACTGTGTCTTATAAAAAAACCCAGCAGATTTAAGTCCTAGCTGGGTTGACTAGGAGCAAGCATGTGACTTATACCAAGCAAGTATATATATATCAAGCAAGCATGACTTATACCAAGCATTTAAGTCCCCTCCTATGATGTCCTGATCACTCCCTCTTAAAAAAATCTAACAAAACCAGCCTTAAACCAAAATATTGCTAAGCCGAGGCTTCATTTGATTACTTGCTCATAGATGCTTTACTGACTGAAACTATTTTGGTGCAGAAGGCCAGCAAAGAGACTATGCAGCAATATGTCAGCTTATCTTCTTCAGTTCAGGTGTAGGCAATGCTGAATTCCAGAACGAGTGTTCTGCAGAAGATGAGTTTTCTCTTAACATTCGCTTAACAATAGTGCTGAAATCTGGAGTAGTATGATTTTTCCAAAGGACTGCACAATATCTGGAAGAGAGATGCCTTCAGATAATTTATTCCCCTCCCTTCTGATGTATCTGGACACTAAGAGCAATTCCTTTGCTCTGAAATGGATTGGCAGTGAGAAAGATGTGAAGATTCTGAACCAAAGAAAGGCAACATCCTGCTTCACTTCTTTTTTTCCCCCAACTAAGGAAAAATAGGTGGATTTTGGTACCTAGTGTATTTCTTGGAAGACCCTTTTACTGATTATAGATCAGTGTGTTTGTATTGCTGTGAGGAATAGCAATGCATTCATAGAGTCTAAAGAAAGATATTCTTTGTGCAACATTTAGTCTCTCATTTTTTAAGTTGTAAGAAACTTTATAAAGGCTCCAGACTAAAAGCGCAAGTTGTTTAAAATTCCTTAAAGATAAAGATTGAGTCTGATGGTCATGAGATCCTTCACACCATAGTAGAAAAAAAATAAGCGCTTTGTTTTCAGCCTTTTTCATTTCTTTAGTTGGGTATCATGAATGTGCATTTGAAAGAACGTTTTCTCTTTGTAACACAGTCTGAGGCTGAAGCACATTGTATCTCTTGAAATAGTCCTTGGTACCAAGCTGTCAAGGCACTACCTGCAATCAGAGAGAGCAAAACCAAAAGGTTAGAATTTCATCTTACATATTGACTCTTTGTTTTAACTTCCAATGTTAAATTGAAAGCCTCTGTCTTTCCTTTACATTTTTATTCATATGCACCTTTCACAATGCCAGTGGCAAATTTATCAGAACGTCTGCTTGCCTGGAATCAGCTCCAGGAGCTCTATAGCTAAAATTGCAAAGGAGCTTTTTATTCCTCTGCCAAGTCCACACATGAAGGCATGGCATACATAGGCTTATCCAGTGATGTTTATTAAAAATAAATAAATCAATTTAAAATATTGCAACTTCTTGGAAAAGTCAAAATTGAAGTTAAAAATAATGATGTATAATGGTTTGGTATTGGTAACAGACTATAAATGTACATTGGGGGATATAGAATGCTTGCACTGCGGCTATAAATCTAGGGAGAAGCAGTGACCTAATGAGTGCAAATTTGTGCCTAATCTATTCCACTCACAGTGCTTGTAGGGTTTGAACTTGCAATCCTCAGTGCTAAAAGGAATCGTTACTACTGTTTAAGCTAAAAGAGTAGTTTTGGTGCTAGCTCTTCCCTTGGTGGTAGACAAGCCACTGAGGCACATCTGTGCCTTTCTAAATGCTTTTTAAACAGTGACAATTGAGAATATTCCTCACTGGCAAGACAGTCTCTGCCTTGGCTCAAGACTTTGTCCTTTGCTCATCCTGTGTTGGAGCAGAAAAGAAGTGGTATTTAAACTTGATTGACTTTTATTACACTTACACATTTTCCTTGATGAAAACATAGAAAAAGAATTCTCACTGTTGTATTGCAATGTACTTACTTTGTGATTAATCAGAGCCCATAGTCATAAGACTCTGACATCTTAAGGCCTAGTATTGAAATCTGGGTTAATTTTTACGGTTTTCTTTCATGACAAATGTTGGACCCAGATTTTCAATGTAATCACACTTGTCTGAATCAGGAGTCTGAGTCATGAGTTTGTCTGACATCTTTGTCATAGCAAAATCTGCAGTCTTTCTGGAGACCTAAAGGCTCAGAGAGATTGAATACTTACAGAGACGTAATTAGAAATAATAAGGGCATTTGGAAAAGGAGATGGAAGATCACGATTTTTCTGATACATGAGTTCCCTTGTCAGTCAACTGTAGATTTTTGTTTCTTGGTTTTTTTAAGCCTAATAGAAGCTCCTTTCCAGTCTAAACTGTGGATGAGATGGAAAACAACTGCACTGTGAAGGTGAAGCACTGACTATAATAGATGTTGGCTGACTTAGAAACTGAGCCTGTGATTATAAGGTTGTGTTTATAGCACCAAGAAAGACAAATTCAAGCTTGTTGTGGGTCTTCACTGGAGGTGATACTCAGATTTGGGAAACTGATCTGGAAATCTGATCTGGAAATTTGGCTTCCTCCTCCCTGCAGCAGGCTATGAAGCTACAACGAGGAGATGCTACTGCGTTTCTCACAACAATCCCTATATTCAAACACAGCACAGGAGAAAATTTCAGTTCAGAGAAAATAGGTAAAAAAAGAATTTGGCAAAATAATTAGCAGTTCATCGCAGGGAATGTGTCTGTTTGCAGAAGCCAGCAAGGGTATGGCAGCTACAGTATGGTTATTTATACTTCCTTAACAATTTGCCTGCCATAATTGTCATCTCTTAGGTACAAGAATTCCACACCTTCAGTGTGTCCACAATATATCTTTTGACCACCTAAGATAATAATAACATGCTGAGACTGTTCTGTTGGAGGAGGACAGCCAGTCAATCTGTGTAATTTGCAGTCCCACCTTTTTTATGAGAGGTACTGTCACGGGACACAGCTTTAGGTAAACATGAGGGAACTCACATCCAACACAAGTCAAGTGAAGAGTGGAAGAGGAACAGGAAATAAATTGACTGGTTTCAGGTAGTATCATGAGTAGATATGTCAGGTAGACATGAGTGTCAGGTTGAGATGGGCATGGAACCTGACTTGTTGCATTCCGCGCTATTGTGTCTTCAATGACATAATATTTCCTGTGGCTGTTTCTGTAAATATTTTCATAAGCTTTGGGTAATGTGCACTCTGCTAAGGACTTGCCTAATACTATAATCCCATGGGGGTTTGGAGCTTTAATGGTTTAATCACTTTTAGCTGGATTAATTTCCTCAGATTTATATCATATAGAATCAGCTATTACTGGTTTATTCCTCATTACATCTATGACAGCTACACTTTCTTACCTACCTAAGAAAATATCAGAGGAGTTTATTTTCTTATCTTTAGCAAATGATTGTATACTGATCCCCACGTAAAATGATATTACTGCGAAAGTAGAGGGTTTTGTGGGGAGCATGTTCACATACATCTGTGTTTTCCCAAGAAATCTTGGAAAGTTTGGTTGTCCCACATTGCTCAGGTTTGCTCCCATCATGATCAATTTTTTGGCTAATAGTGGTTTCTTACTCCAGCCAAAATGAAGCTACAGGTGAACTTTTCGTGTGGAGTTCATGGCACCTAGCATTCATACCTCAACTTCTTGTCCCTTACAGCTAATACAGAGAAATAGATGCATTTTGGGAGTGATCAGCCTGACCTGTTTTAACTGTCTGATTTAATATTACATGAATTGCGCCCTAAAGACACCTGTTTCTTTGAACTGAGTACAGAAGGAGAGTAAATATTGTTGTCAACATTGACACTGTCTGCACTTGATCAGATGAATGCTGCCCTTCAAGCCATATTTAAACTTATTTATGATGGGATCCATCTGACAGATAATGAATGTCTATGTGTAACCTGGATGTCTAGAATCTCTTCATTGTCAGAACAAATAAATAGACTTTTCTCATGGTGGAATCTATCCCACATAATGTCAAATACCTGAAATAGCTTAGTTGAACTAAGCTGTTGACTGCAGGAGGGACCCAGAAGGACTAGAATTTTATTCTGCCATTGAGATATACACCTGTAAAATCACATGAGACTAAATCCATCCCAAGGAAAGACATCTGACTCTTTTATAGTGTAGAACATCCCACAACTCCCTTTGAGGCCAGTGGACACTCAGCATGTTGGATAACCATGTTGCTCATTTGCGTGATTAATTGATGAATCTTCCTGGGCTACCCCACTAAAAAATCTGGACTTTCAATCATATTTTTGATTATTTCCTTGCCTAATATGCTTTTGCTATTAATGTTAAAATTAAAAAATAATGGGAAAAAGGAAAAATCCCATAAGACTTTTTTCACAGAGCCAATACTCATGAAGGAGGCTGTGAAGCCAGTTTGTTACCAAATAGAAGTATATTACGTTTGCAAACTGTAATTTACAGCATTTTTCATCTAGGGGCATTATCATCAGAGTTACAAGGAAAATAAAGAATGGGGGAAATGAAGAGTGGGAGGAAGAGTAAATTCTTGTCGCCAGATTGATTCCTCCCTTGTAGAAATACATGTTCGTGCAAAAGAAACTGGGGGTAATTCTGCTCTGTAATATGGGGTTGTGTATACAAATTGCAACTGCATCCAGCTGTGTGTATAGGGCAAAGCTGTTATACCTTTCTCTCCTAGCAGACTATGCCAGGCATTTTTAGTGCCAAGATAATGGACATGCTGTTTCCAATTATTCCCCTTGTAATTAATTCATTATGATCTGGTTGGGGTGGGGGGTGGCTGTAGCAATCCCAGACGTTCAGGTCTGCTGTGATGAAAAAAACTGTAATTTTTTTCATACAAACTTGGGCCAAGATTTGAGTGCACCTGGGCCAGTTTATGGTTACAGATGAACACTGCGAAACGGAGTGATTTCAACCTGAAACCAGGCAAAACACATTGGTTTGGCTGGCTTTGCTTTGAATTATGGAGTCTGTAGGAAATCAAAACTCAGAAGGGGATAAGCCCACACAAACCAAAGCAAAAGGAACGATTTGCATGAGTGCCCGCAAACTGAACCTGCACAGTTGGGTGTGTTACTCCATGCCTCACCTCCTGGCGGCTTGGGTGTTCAGGGTCCTGCGGTGGCTGGTGGTGCTGCAGGAGCACTCAGCTCTTTTCCTGATTGTGCCTGGGAGTTTTTCCCACTTCACAGTTTCATTGACTAGGATAAAAGAATACACCCGTCTTCTCCATAAATTAAGGAGCTTTCTGAGTTTTGTTTTTCTCTATCCATGTCTCTGTTTCTCCTCACGTTGCTGCTCTGGTCTTTGTAGCACTTGAGAGCTCAGTTCTGGTCTCACACGGTCATGTAGCCATAAGCTGCAGAAACACTCTTGCACTCTCTCAGCCTTGCTGCTGCCAGCACAAAACAAAGGCATTTGTGTCTAAACATTCACGCAAGCCTTCTGTAGAGAACTCACATAAAACTGCCGCAGACTGATGCTAATTTAAGATGTCCTTATATTGCACAAAATAACAAATCAAAACTCTTTTATGAATGATAAGCATCACTCAGCGTAGTGCTACTCCTAGTAGTTTTGTCCACAGATCTATTCAGGCATAATTTGAAAATCTTTTTCATTATTGAAGTTCACTGAGGCTTTGCTTTTGTTTGCAGCATCTATGTAGCAAACATGAGATATGTGTTTGTCAGATAATCAGATTCATTAAAAGCAATGTTTAATTGCTGTTTCCAACTGCAGCATATTAAGTGAAGATACAATATGGGAAGGAGAAATTTCTTATATATTCTATATAAAAGTTAGGACGGAATTACAATGACTACAGCTAATGGAATAACTTACCACAAATAGTTTATTCAAATGGAACCTTTTTTCCTGCTGAGGGAATGGCTCTGAGCTAAGTGTAGTTTCGTACACAGTACTTGCTTGGACAAGTATCATTTTGAACTTTTTTGCCCCCGTCTTATTCATGAATAACAAAACTTGAGACATGTTGGTCAAGCCAGTCACATGTTGCTGTTCCTGCTCACTTTATTGAAATATTGCTGCAGCTGCTTGCAGTACAAGTGTCCAGGTCAATGCATTTAAGGTTCTGTTCCTCTTGATGCTCTTCCATTCAACCCTGAAATTTTCTGTCCTGGCCTATTTAGGACTGCGAAGTTCAGCCATAGGAATGTCCAGATAGAAGCTGAACCCAATTAATTAAGAAGTAAATTATAGCTAATATTCATTTAATGTAAAAAAATTCAAACCTCAGTAACTTTTGTACATGTGGAAGCTGCCATGCACCATACTTGTCATTGGATGAAAGTATGCATTGTCAGCTCAATCACTGATGTACATATTTTGCTCGTTACTTCAAAAAGTAATGTGATGTCCATTCTTAATTCATTTTGTTGTGATGGGCATAACCTTAACATTTCTTGTGGAGCATAATCTTACGTTGTACATACATACCAGATGGACTATAATACCATTCTTCTTTGCAAGGGAGGATTAACAGTACTGCAGCTACTTAACTGTGAAATTTCAAGTCTGATATCATCAATCATCAGTTTATTATAATGCACACTACAGACGGGGTTGGTTGCCTATTATTGAGGTTGTCTGACACTTCCCATTACAAGACTCTGTTTTCAGTTGTTCTGAGCTTTGCCAAGCTTTAACCATTTGGATTTACATTCTTCATGCTGAGTGTCTGCCTCAGGCTGAATTAATTTTAGAAAATGTCAGCCAAAATCAAAAAAATGCATAAAAATTCTAACAACCTTTATGTGAACTGCTCTTTTGCCCCCTGTACTTTGCAGTAAGGGCTTGACATCTGGCGAACAGACTGACCTTTGTGTCAAAGCTGAAAATGCATTGAAAGTCTGTATGAAAATTCACAGAATCCCAAAATTGCTAAAGTTTCCAACCTTTTTCCGAGCTGCAAGGTGCGTGGTTCAGGTGAGACTTTGATTTCATGCACAATGGATGTGGTTTTGCCTGAGCTTCTACTGCTGTTGTGAGGTCCAAGAATGTTCTTCAACATCATCATTGAAAACAAACAAACAAAAAATCCTAAATACTTCAGTCATTCTCAAGCCTGTACATACCTCATATTGGCTCTACTTCTTACATCACTGCTCTCTTTTCATCCATGGGGCAAAAGAGAGACATTTTTATTATTTGCACTATGAATCATTCGAGATGACCTGTGTCTCACTTCCATTTCTCACTTCATTCCTGCATTACTTGATTACTAATCTACAGCTACTGGCACTCCATTCTGTTCCTTGTAAGCAGGCTAGTAACCCCTAATAGTCAAGGCTGATGATCTCATTTCAGTTCTGACAATGCAGTTCAGTTTTCAGTCCTGACAATGAAACTCATGGGAGCAGAATCCACTAATGGGACAACTGTATTAGTTAGCATAACACTTCCTAAAATGCTTAAAGTACCATTAATTGTCCTGAAGGCATTTGAAAGCATTTGATGGTAAGGGGGGCTAAAGTGCCTCTTATAAAGAAATGGTCTGAGAAAACTGACACTGTTCAGCCTGGAGAAGAGAAGGCAGTGGAACTAGATGATCTTAAGGTTGTTTTCAACCCTAACTCTTCTGTGATTCTATGAAGTAAATATGAGATGAAGAACAACACATAGTGGAAAACCACTTATGCAGCCTTCTTATAGGTGGTATGTTGGCTGGGGAAAAGGACATCATCCTTTTGCCATGTGCGAAATTGTTGCACTCCAGAGATACCCCTTGGATTTTCACGATCATGCAACACACATGAAGCCCAGTATTTAATTCATCCCTCTCATGTAAATTTTGGAGCTGGTCAAATTGTAAGTGAAGGAAGTAAAAGACTCTTAGCAATCTGTTATGAAAAGGTTGATGATTATAGCTGAGATTCCTTCTGTATGAGAAAACCATCCCTTGTCCGACTGCACGGCTGCATCCTGAAACATCAAGCACAGTCTTTATGTAAATCTCAGTGTTCTTCTGCTTGTTCTGCTTCAAAAGCCATTCTCACTGGGACACAGAAGGAAATCCAGTGAGACAAGGTAATAGAGATGGAAGGCTGCTAATGGAAAGATTAGGTCTCTGGGCTGTCAGACTTGTCTCTCTTAAGCACGTTTATGCTTTAAGTTAAATAGTACAGCATGCTTATGAATGTCAGTAAATATATATACTGCATATGTATCTGAATGTCTGAACTGTAAGATGCTGTTCTGTGTAAGAAAGCTGCAGCAGAGACTGGTTTCACATTGATATATATTATATTACATCTCATTACATTTATATTACAATGTAAAAGGTTTCTCCCTTTCCCCAGAAAACACAATCTTAACATTCATGTACTCATGTACAACAAACCTGTACATACACAGGATCTTGGAGAGCAAGTCGATTTGGATATTGAGTTTTCTTACCCTGCAGATGGTTTCTGTGGCTCCTTGCTCTGGGTGAAATATGTCCTTTTCATTGAAATGAATGCTTCAATGCTGAACTCCAGTCCCGTTGAGGGAGTCAGCAAATCAGGGTTCTCAGTACTCCAGGTGTCCTTGTCCTTTTGTTCCATAAAAATACTTTTTTATTTTTCTGTCACTGTACTTAAAAAACAACAGAGAAACAAAATCCATTGCCTATTATACTTTTCCAAGTCTTATTTTCCTGCACTTTGCAAACCCTGCTATTACTTGCAGCAACTCGCACTTGCTGCAATGCAACTGAAATTGGAGACCAGGTTTCTCCATCTGTTTCTCTGTAGGATTAAGAATTTATTTACTGGTTTGTACCAATAGCACTGGAACACAAATAGCTTTGTGTGTGTATTTTCTACAACAGTCTTTGTAGAGTTCTTTGGAGATATTTTATAGTCCTTGAACATAATGCCAGGGAGGGTAAAGAGTTGATCGTGCTTCAACTTCTTCCTCATCCTCATTGTCTTTCCACTTCTTTTTTTCCACCTTGAGGAGAAGACAGGACATTAGAAGAGTTCATGCCTCCCACTAGGAAGCCTTTACATACCATATCTGATGGGTATTTGTGGAAGTGATGCACAGTCAGCAGAGTTTTCAGGACCAGAGTCCTAAAAGGAAATGGCCGAGTTTAGATGTTGTGATTTTATTGTGTATTCTTAGATAAGATAATAAATGCTGACATGAGAAGCCAGTAATTGAAGCATTGGGCTAAAATAGTTTTGTCCTCTGATCTAATCCTTCCTAGGCTAATTTACCTTAACCCTTCTCTCCACAACTTTTCTATGTAAAACTTTCAGATGAAATTCAACAAACCAAACTGTTATCCACTCTTCAGATTAAGAAAAGTTTTAAAGTAGATAGTAGAAATGCAGATGGCAGTTAGTGCAAATAATAAAGTTTGGCCAGACCAGGGCTGGTTTGTGTTGAATTCAATATTTAGTGTCCTCTCCTCAAGAAGTGTAAGTCACACTTTTCTTCTCCCTATAGTAGGATGTGGGCTGGGAGGAGGTGAACCACATAAGACATGAGCATATTCGCAGTGGCCATGTAATAAAAGTCTGGCTAAACTGTTTCAGCTCTTAAAGAGAGTTTATATTTGGTTCTATATATGTACATTTTTGTAAATTATAAAAAAAAAATAAAAGAGAGAACTCTAAAATCCATTTCTTTCTGTATCTCAGGACAAAAATGGCTAAATTTACAATGAAAAAGGGATGCATTTAAACATAACTTAAAAACGGATGTTTTTAGTAAAAATGTTTATAAGTCTCAAAAGGTCGCTCAGTTGCTTTCAGGATGCTGTCCTCTGTCTTACCCACAGCCTATATGGCCTTATCTAGTTCAAAGCAGCATCAAACTATAAGAAATGTGTTGCTGGAGAAATCAAATTTGACCCCCAATGCTATTTTCTTCTTAACTAGGTTTATTGGTTTCAATTCTGCCTGTTGCTGTGTTCAGCTGTTAATGTGTATTCTTGATGAACAGGGAGAGTTGGGGGCAAAACAGAAATTCCTCCCATGCATTCTGCAGAATAGAACTAAAAAATATTCAGGAAACATGTAACTCAATATCTGTCCTTCGTACTTAGGGATCTCAGTGGTGGTTGCTGCCAACTGGGGGCAAAAATTATCTATTTTTCTACTATCAATGATCTTCTGCTATCAGTGCAATCACTTCTCACTTTACCACTGCCCATCCTGTCTCCTTTGCAGCAGACCTTGGAATAAGAACTTTATGAGAATTATGATAGGAACTGATTGGTAAAGGGACAATTTTCCATGACACTGCTATTAACTGTAATTGAATTAATCACGGTCAACACTGTGCAGCAGTGTCAAAAACTATTGGCTAAAAGCCTAGTCAGAAAACAATTTGCAGCTGAGTAATAAAGCAGGGTAATTATTGCTTTGATATTACTGTCATTACTCATGATATTACACTGAGCAGTACTTTGACTTCTTCAGAGGGCTGCTGGCTGGCTGAGGCATTTCAGGATTTGATGTGAGCATGATAACCCCATTGGGGATCTATCAATCAGAGCAGAACAATGCCCAGGAATTCCAAAAGGCATCCAAGTTGGCCTGCTTGAGGCCCAGCAGTGTTTTTATGAAGGGAGGTGAAGTTGGGGTGATTAGAAGAGTCCTGTTTGCCTTTGCAGTTGACAAGACAAATAACTGGGATTGTGCTTGTAAGCGACGAAAGCAAGCTCTGCAGGGATTGTGGGCTCATTCTTGCTGGAAACAAAGGTTGGTTTTTTTTAAGTGAGAGATGCAATCAAAGTCAGAGATTGGGTTTGTTCCACTAAAATTGGGTTGCAGTCCCTGCTCGCTTGAGGAACTTTATTGATGTGAGTGGTCTCATTGAGAGTATGAGTATTTATGTAGCTAAGAGAAGCTAATGAAATGAACTGAAGTGAAAAAGGGATTGTTCACATCTCAAGAATTGTATGACGAGGGCCCTAATGCAACCGTTGTGGTTTAGGGATTTTCAAAATTACTTATTTTTGCTATTGTATCTATGTCAGTTTTGCTAACTCTTCACGCATTCAGGCTCTCTCCGGAAATCTACCTTGTTTGCTCTGAATTTCTCCTTCCAGGACAGTCATAGCAGCATACTGACCTAATTCTTCAGGTTGAGCAGCTGTGTACTCACTATTTTAAGAGATAAATGACTAACAGTCACTCCATTCTCTGGTGTAAATTGACCAAAGCCTCTTCATGTCAAAACAGAACATGAAGTTGTGAAAACTGAAAGCCTGAGGCTAAATGTTAACTGCAAAAAGAAAAGGCAGACATTGCATAGTACTTCTAAAATTTATTGTGAGCATACAGTGTTTTCGGGTAAAAGTGGTGATCTAGTTAAAAAAAAAACAACCTATGTCTGGGATGAAAGGACTTTGTTGATAATGTTCACGGTGGTTTTGCAGTACAGATCTTGAGATGTCCAAGGTCATCATACTGTTCAAAGTGATTTTTCTCAGAAGGGATGTTTTCTGCCTTTTCAGCTATTCATTTTTTATCAGTGGTATATTTTTGAAGGTGTCTGTACTCTTGTTGGCTGCTGGACAGCTGTATCACAAGGATTTCCCTCTGGTATAAAACACAGAGCTCTTCTGTATCAGTATGGAATGCAGTAGCAAATCACTGTACAGTGGCCCATAAGGATACCAGCTACCCTTATAAACTTTTTATAACTTAGGAAAATAAACATGTGGTTTCAGGGCTCTGCATAGTCAGTATGAGCTGACTTGGACCTGGCTTTACAAAACTGAGAAAGAAAATATTGGTAGACCTAATAAATTTCTGAGGGAATCAGTGAATAGCATTATGAAAGGTCTGAAACATTTAATGGTTTATGGGCAACTTTGTATTTTATCTCCCAGAGCATCATCCAAGTTGAGCACTAAAGTGCAGTGTTCTCCATAATGAGTAGTGTGATCTGGACACTCCTGTGGGACACCAACCTCACGTCAAGTTATCCATGGAAAGACCTGCTAATCCAGAGGATCTGATGTGCTCTGTGCAAGGCCAGCATGTATGTCTCTCTCACTTAAGGAGAAAATAGCTGATCATAGCAACAGCAAGAAAGCAACCACATCTACACAGATAACTGTGACTCTTTTTATTTTAAATAACCTTCTTTATTTAAAAAAACATACTAATTTAAAATTAGTAGCTATCAGGGATGATCACAATTGAAAGGTGCAGTTTGTGACAATGGATATTTGCCACCACTTTCTGGCAGGCTGTATTCATTGTTATTTTGCAGCCCCTCTCTAGAGGCAGTGTAAACCAATTCCTCACAACAGGAAAAGTGTGCTCATGAAGGATCTTTGGCACATGGAGAACAGAAAGGAGGAATATAAGAAAAACTCTCACCCAGGTTGTGTGCCACCAACTCCACAAATTCTCAGAGTAAAAGAAGTAGGGAAAAATAAATCTGGTGTCCAGATGAATGAAAATGTGGCAGGGTCCAAGACTGCTCATTTTGTGCATGTGAACTGCTGGCTCTTGGTGAAATCTCCCTGAACTCATTCCATGCAACAGGTGTCAGGGTTGGACACCAAGTCAGATGCATTTTGGGATCAGTCATCTGAAGAATATTATGGATGCAGGTTATTTATTTACTTCTGCTTTCTGAATCCTCCATCTGGGTTTTCTGATCCTAAATCTAAACCTTCCTTTTTGTTAGGAACTACCCTTCAGTTTGTCACCCAGTCTTCAAAAGCAAAGCACAATAACACATCTAGGAGAAATTCTGAAACAAGAATGCCTTTTCCCTGCCCATTTGAAAGCTTGAGATAGGCAAAGGCATGACCCAATCCGTTGGACACTCAAAAACAACCGTGTAATACAGTCCACACTAAACTGTTCTGTGGCTAGGCTGACAAATCTTTCTTGCCCTGGAGACAAGAATGCAAGGGACTGAAAAAAACCCAACCAAAAAAACACCAGGTAGGAAACTGAGGCACAGAAGGATTAAGTGACAGGCAGACTATGGCAGACCCAGGAATAAATCCCAGCAGTGTGATTACCAGTTTAGTGCCTTAACTGCAAGATCACCCCTTCCTCACATCACAGCATCCTTTGTCACCACAAGCTAATGGTAGCAAGGAGTGGGGACAGAAGAGCTGGAGATCACAGTAGTGAGAACATATTTTATGAGAACATATTTTATGTGAGAACAGTTTACTCTGTTTAGGTACATTCACACCCTGATAAGTCCATTAAAGATACCAGTGTTTTCACCTGAAAGTGAAAGGTTCTCTATTCTCCCTGTCAGTCCCTTGTGTCTCTGTATATTTCTTTTGAAAAACCAAAGCAGGAGAGTTACAAGAAAAATGAAATTCATTAAAAAAGTAGTAATAATAGAGCTACAGTAGAACAAGGAGGTGACATTAAGTTTGGATTTGTAGCCTGCAAATGGCTGTGTGAATGCTGAAACATTAACTCTGTTGTTTAGTTCAAATAAAATTGTTTTGGTGCCAGTAGAAAATACCTTTCTTCGGAAAGGTCTTCTGGGCTCTAATTTGGAAATTCCAAAAGACTCAAATGTATCCAGTTGTGCACTTGTAAAGAGGTGAGAGACCTGCCAATAAGTGATTTACAGTATGTTTTCCCATGTTTTACATTTTGGTAATTTCATGTTGCAACTCAATACCTAATAATGTAAAATCCAGCTCCTCCAACTAAGCCAGGAATGAACTCATGGAGAAGTGTCCCATAGGGAAGGGCATATACTACATTACGTGTCTGTGTGCCAGCACCGGAGATGCAAAACCAGTTCCATGGAGATTTGTCCTGCAAGGCCAGCCTCCAGAATTGAAGGGTTGGCTGAATTCACCTTTTGCTACTGACTGACTGCAATTCCCAAAACTTAGACAGCACTGCAGTCTGCTGAGGTCGGGCTGCTGAACCCTGGGCTCACATGTGCCTTTAGATGAAACTATCCATTAAATAAAACTCAAGAGGAACCTGAAGGAAATTTGGAGAAAAGCTCAATTTGGAGAAGCTGCTCTAAGCACGGTTCTTATGTCAGCATGTTCTGGAGAGCACAAATCCACATCTGAACCATGAGATGTAAATTGCCACCTTGAGGTGAATGTCCCCATGATCATGAATCTTCACAGCAGCTTGTGCCTTACTATGAGACAGGAGATCCTATTTGAGGCACAACTTTGATTTTAAGATGCATAGACATGCAAAAAGTGACACAAAATAATTGCAGGGCTAGAGAAAATGCATTGCAGTGGAAGACTTAAAAGATATTGGTCTGTTAAGTTTGTGAAATGCAAAGTTATGAGGTGGTTCGCTTATGCCAGAGGAATTGTCTTCATGGAAATGAAACAGCAGCACTGCAGATCACCTAGTCAAGTACAGAGACATATAACAAAAACTGGTAACAAAAGCTGCACCTAAACTCATATCCTGAAGAGAAACAAGGCCAACATTTTTAACTGTTGGGACAATTAATCATTAAGAACAACTATCAATGCAAGTGGGGGATTTTTTATCCTTTGGTCCCTTTAATCAGGACTTTACGTCATTCTAAAAAAATTGGTCTACTTTAGCACAGTGCACTGAAGTCATAGCAAGATGAGTGGAGGTTCATCTTTCAAGGTCTGTGTTATATAGTTTTTTTCTGGGCTTAGACTGTATGGATTTACTGCTCTTTCTGAAGCCCGAAAGACATAAAACAGACATTTCTTATCAAAACCTGTGTGCGAAGGATTTAATTTCTTCACCTTTCGCTTTCTCTAAAATACTGTGGATACCCAAAACTTTCTGTTCTTCTTCTTCTTTCTGTGTCCAGCTTGCCTGACTTTATACAAGAGATTCTGAGGTCGCTGAAGCTGATGACATTTTTGTGACATCATCAAATATATCACTACCCTGATAGGACTGAAATGAGAATAGCTAGAGACCTGGCAATGAATGATGGGCTACTAGGACAAGAACTGGGTGTGCAGGCTGCAAAGTATCAGCAAGGAGAGGAAACAAGTCAGAGGATATTACTTTTCATCTACCACTACCTTACTGCCCCATCATGTTTGACAAATCCAATCTTAGTTGAGACTGATTCCTCACAGCACAGGAATCTGTGCTAGAATCAGGGTTTCCAGACAGGCTGGGATCAGCTGAAAGAAAAGAAAGAAAATAAAAGAAGGAAAAACCTGGAGCTCTGATTAAGTTTATCATTTAAGAGGCAGAGAAGGCAATTAAATTGTTCAATAACTGCTAACCAATTTTCTTTGCCTGGGTAAATTTCAAATGAACCTTTGGCCATTCCACATCCTAACATGACTTGTGCTGTTGCCATAGTTCAGTCATGATGGAAACAGCCATCATATCAGTGTAATATTTGGATTCCCCAAGCTGTTGAGTGTTGCAGCCCTACTGTGTGACAGCACTGTGCCAAGGTCCTGCCTTAATATTCTAGACAACAAGCTGCAAGAGCATTACTAACTAGCACAATGGGTTCTGTTTACATGTCTCAAAGAACATTTTAGGTAGGTTGATGTTATTTATCTACATTTTGTTAGGGGCAAAACTAAGTTGAAGTGATTTGTCTAAGGCCATATTGTAAATCAAAGAGAAAGAGGGACTAAAACAGACATATCAGTTCCTACCTCTATGTTTTTGGCTTAGCCATACCACACAGTCACACAGCTTAGTGCTAACTTCTTAAGCTACCACCTTGGTATTTCTGGTTCATCCTCACAGTCATCCTGCTGTTCCCAGTCCTGACACCTAGTGGATTTCTATCCCATTAAGCAACAGATCTGACATTGCCAAAGAACTCAAGCATAAGTGATGGTAAGGAAGAGGTAATTTTGGGATGCAGAAACAGTGTTGTGCGAGTGGACCTTCTGTGTCATTGCTGGGGTACTGCTCAGTCTGCAGATCTCCCTGTTCCAGATCTTTGATTTGGAGCTACCACACAAATGAGGCCTGTGCTCTGGTGAAGACTCTGTCTGTGAGGTGAAATAAAACAGGTGAGGTCAACATGCTTTCCTGTTTTATGTCCATTCTGCTCCTTGCTAGAGATAGTTCAACAGTTGTTATTCCTAATAGTTCCTTGCTCATGACCATGGACTGTGCAGTCATTTTAAACAATATAGATGATCTTGGCAGGTTCTTGAGCTCATAACTTGGCTCTGCTTTATTTACTGGAATACACCTTGCATGTCTGACTCTGTGAAATAAAGATGTAACACTGCCTTCCTCCCACTTTTCCTCTCTTTTCAGCTGATTTGTCAAGCCCTCTGGAGGAAAGGTCTCCTAGTCATCAGGGAAATATACAACACTTAGCTGTGGTTTCAACTGCATCCTGTGGCAGGTGCTGTTTGAGGGCATTTCTATTCCAGCAGCAGAACATGAGAAGGTGAATTAAGTGATACCACCTTGGACTCCAGGAGCTCTCAGTGGAGTTCAGTATCTGGGCAGAGCTTACTCAGCAAGGGAGTTGAAAATCGCTTTTTGGCTAAGAAAGCAAATCCTTCAGTGTCAATCGGAAAATTGTATTTTTGATTTATTTTGTTTAGATAAGGGTTAAGACGACCAATTCATAGCCCCTTTATGCTGTGATGTGGGTGGAAGTTTGTTCAGCCACTGAGATAGACCAGTTGCTCTCTTCCCCTCCCCTCACCACTTCAGTCCCCCCCAAACTTGCTCTTACCGCATTTTTCTGAAACATATGGGCCTAATTCAGGTTGAAGACTAAAAAGTTTGCACAGCGCTGGTTAAAAATTATGGCTTCTTATAATGAAATCTTTGTCAATGGAAACTTGAAATAGCAGCTTGGCTTCTGACTTATGGGGAGACTGATGATGGAAATCAATTAATCATCCCATTTCCCAAAATCTGAACAGGAGGGCTCACTTGAATCAGAAAGGGGCTCTGGTTTATGAGCTTCTTGGACAGCTTCAAGACTTTCATTGAAAACCCCAGGAGTATGAGTGGGAACAAATATGTTAAGATGGAATGTTTTTCTTCCAGAAGAAGAACAGTAATAAAGATCCTTTGTTGAGGAACATTTGTTTTTGTTTGGGGAAGGGATACTTCTATTGCACTGGAGTGAAGCACGTTGCAGTCTTGAGCAATAGGTTCTCCATTTTTAATAAAGGCTCACTGGGTAATTTCATTGAGGTCTGCTAATTCTTACCGGGAGGGAAGTCAGCAGGGAGCTGTACACTAGCTTTACCTGTGCTGGGCCAGCTTGGTGGTGCACACCACCTCTGAGGGTGGAAGTCCTGGAAGGGCCCTGCAGCTGCTTGCTTTGAAACCAAAAAATAGTGGTAAAACCCATGGATCTCCTTCAGGAATGTGCAAGAGGTCATATGTCTGGGACCCTGGCAAGGCTTGAGGCAAATTTATGTGAGGTCCAGATCCAGACTGGAGTCCACCATTTCAATATCCTACGGCTACGATTATCCTGTTCCACATCTGCTTATTAAAAGAAACCATACCATAATTAGAGCAATACATGTAATGGATTCTCTGGTTCAAAGCGTGACCTAAAGTGTGGTGGGTACAGGGGCATTTTTGGGTAGGACCAAAACTGGAAGAGGGAGGATCAGTCTGGATCATCTTAAAATGCTGTGCTTGACCTGAAATAACATGTTTTGCCTTTTCTAGAACTTTCTAACCCTCTTTTTTTTTTCTCTTTATATATCAAAACTTGGAAAACTTGATTTAAATAATTTTAAAAATTAACCCATTCACACACCCTAAACCAGCAAAACAATAAATCTTTTACAAATAATCATTTAATCAAATACTCATTTGAGAGTAATAGATACTCCCTAAGCTATTTTATTAGCATCCCATATACATTTCATACTGTATCTTCTTATGAGAAGAGACACTAGCCCATATGATTATGATGTGATAGTCCAAACTAATGTGAAGCAAGCACAATGCTCTCTTTCAGAATATCCCAATATTCCAAATTTTGGAGCTAATGCAGAGGAGCTCATTGCCCCAACTTTGCTTTGAAAGGGAACAACTGTCCTCAATTCCCCATTTATTTGACACAAGCAAGGCAGATATCTGGGGCAGTCAAGAGAAGGAAGAGACAAGGAACTGGGGGGAGTGCTGGAGCAAAGGAGCCTGAAGAAATCTCACCATTTGGCACAAGGATGATTTCCTTTGTCATCCTGCTTGTGTCCTGCCAGCGGGTTGACTTTAATGAATAATGGGAGATGAACGATAATTTTGGTTTCTGCCTGGAGTGGGAACAACTGACAAAGCGTTTAATGGAAGCTGACAGTTAAGTACCCAGCCACAGCAGTAAAGTGTCAGACAAAGCATATGAAAATAAACAGCCCAAATGAAAGCTATTTCTGAGCAGATTGCTGGCACACTTTCCCAACCCCAGGCAGGTTATCTGAGATGGTAATTGCTGCCAAAAAATTCCTCCTCCTCCTGTTTTATTTTTTTAATACACCTTATGAGACTTACCTCAAGGGACCATAGAGCATATTTATGGATATGCTTAACTTCAAAATAAGCAAAATCAATACCAGAAAAAGCAGAGCTCTTTTATGGAGCTTATACTAAGTTTGTTTGCATGTTTAAAAAAGTTGGTTGCTTAATAGCAGCTCATATATAGTATCTGCTTATATATATGTGTATTTATATATTTAAGAGGTAGAGACTGGAGTTAGCTAAAGACTTGAAGGAAGCTACAGTGCCTAGTTGTCACTGCCTTTCTGTAAGAGCCCTAACCAAAATGGTCTGGGGACAAGATGAACTGTTCCAGCAGGGTCAGCATGAACCATACAGCCAAGATTCCCATCCAGTATTTATGGACTAAAAACCTTGCCATCATGAGCTGTGCTTTGATGTCTTTTTTGCCCACAGTGCACGTTAGTTCTGCTTGTGTTGCTTTCAATCTTGCAGAACAGTTAATCAAAGCTGATGCAGGTTATTGAATGTTGCCTCATGTTTAAATATAGGTTCATTGCCTTTGTGGCCAGAAGGGACTGCTCTGATCATCTCCTCTGACCTCCTGCATATAACACAAGCATGGGATAAGTACTATTATATGAGGGTTAGTGTACACAGTACCTTCCTGCGTTAGCTTTCTACCTCATTTATTAGCTTAGTTGTGAAAGAAGGTGACTGAAAGTCAGCATTCCTGGTCTCATTCTTGGCCAAAATGGGTTGCAAATTGGTTATAATATTTCCTTATCTGTGATGCTTAACCGATTCCTATACAGAAAAGGCAACAAGCTTGAGGTGATTTAACAGTTACTGAAAAGAATAATACTGTTACAGCAAAAATAATAATCTAAATACCAAAACCAGTCCCTGACCCAAATCCAGGCTTAAAATAAGATTAAAAAAAAAATCAAATTTGAAATTCTGATACCTTGGCTGCATAAGCTTTTATGTATGCATTTTTCACCTACAAGCTTGACTCTGACCCTATATCCTTCTGTTCCATTGGTGTGATCCATCTGTAGATACAAGAAGTGAATAATTCATCCGAGATCTTTACCATAGACATAATTACAGTAAATCCTTTAGCCTGAATAGCATGAAGCCTTCTTTAAGATGAGCACAAGAAGTTCTTGTAGGTGGTGTTGCCCTAGTGTGGTTTGAAAGCTGGTAGCTACATGTTTTGTAATGACATCTGCAATGTAAAACCCCAACAGAGCACTTCTGTAAAACATATAAGGAGACAGAGAAGCAGCAAATTGTGGCACCACGCTCTTGAGAGAGGGCGCTTGTGTTGGTTAATGGGCTGAAATCAAGAGGTGGGAATCGGTTTCCTAGCTGGGTATAAGACATCTGTATTTTTCCCATATGCTGTGGAAATTAATACAGCACGTGAAATTGCAGTTCTCTATTTCACTGTAAAAGTGTTGGGGACAAATGGCTCTAGAGCAATGGACATTAGAGGAGTATTAACTCTCTTTCTATGTTTATAAAATCATTTGCCAGTGTAATGTTCTACCTTAAGGACCTTAAGATCATCAAGTTCCAACCCCCTGCCATGGGAAGGGACACCTCACACTAAATCATGACACCCAAGGCCTCATCCAACCTGGCCTTGAACACCGCCAAGGATGGAGCATTCACAACCTCCCTGGGCAACCCATTCCAGTGCCTCACCACCCTCACAGTAAAGAATTTCTTCCTATATCCAATCTAAACTTCCCCTGTTTAAGTTTGAACCCGTTACCCCTTGTCCTGTCACTACAGTCCCTGATGAAGAGTCCATCTCCAGCATCCTTGTAGGCCCCCTTCAGATACTGGAAGGCTGCTAGGAGGTCTCCACGCAGCCTTCTCTTCTCCAGGCTGAACAGCCCCAACTTTCTCAGCCTGTCTTCATACGGGAGGTGCTCCAGTCCCCTGATCATCCTCGTGGCCCTCCTCTGGACTTGTTCCAACAGTTCCATGTCCTTTTTATGTTGAGGACACCAGAACTGCACACAATACTCCAAGTGAGGTCTTTTTGATAGGTTAGTCTTTGAAAGCTTAACTTTCACTGAGCTATTTTTATGGGTTGTTTTCTAAAGAAGGGCTACTAAACCCAGCCCTGTTCAGACCTTAGCCCCTTCAGCTTCACTTTGTAGTCCCTCTGCATACAAAAGACTCCTGCAGGAGTTAAAGCTGGTGAAAGCAAAGGCCTGAAAGGACAATAAGATCATTTAAACCCAGTTTTGGAATATCTAAGTTCTTGAATTGCATCCAGATCTCCTGCATTGATCCCAATTTCACTAAATTTTGTCTTTCAGGATGATATCCTCCTTTGATTTGAAGACATTAACAGATGAAGAATCCACCACTTCCCTTTGGTACTTTGTTCCAGTGGTTAACCACAAACACTGTTAGAAATTTGTACCTTATTTCTAATTGGAATTTCCCTGGTTTCAGGTCTTGCTGTGCTTTTCTATTTTCAACTACAAAGCCTGGTATTTCTTCACTCAGAGATCTCACTGTGCTACAATCATATCTCTTTCAGTCTCCTTGTCAATGAGCTCAACAGCTTAGGCTCTTGGGGTGGAATTCACTCCAAGTGTATTGGTTCTTTGGCGTCTAATGTTGAAGGCATCTCTGCATTTGTCTTGGAGTTTCTTCAAGACTTCAGTCACACATTTACTCAGAAGTGTCAGTTCTGGCATGTGGCACCATGTCAGGTTTAAGCAATAGGATTTCTATACTCTGCTAGAGAAGTCCAAAACAGTTAAAATTGAGATTGGTGCCCGCTTTTGGCAGAGCCGTTTAGGGAGCAAGGTGCATATCTTGAAAATGGAAAATCTGAATGCTCAGCTTGAGGGGGCTAAAACCTCGACCACCATGTCCTGGGAATATCTCTAAGCATCAGGTGTGGAGGAGCTCAAGTTTAAATGTATCTGTCTTAAGTAAGTAACTAGCGGAGCATGGTCTGGCGGAGAGCAAGCAGAGAGCAGACTGTGCTAAGCACATATTGACACTTTCCCAGGTTACTCTTCCAAAACCAAACAATTTATGGCTCAAGAAGTTGCCTTTTTTTTTTTTTTTTCAGTAATGCAGATGGGATTTCTTTTCCATGAAACTGTACGATCTCTCCTTGATGTGAACTTTTAGCATCCACAGCATCCTTTTGGCACGTCCTACAGCTTAGCTGTGTGTCTTCTGAAAAAAAAACCAAAATCACCTCGTCTTCTTTGTTTTGGGTTTGCCAACTGTTAACCTTGGTATTCCATCATTTTTGTACTGGAATAGACAGGGGACAATTAAGCCCACTCACTTTCTCCATGTAACTCAGTTTTTAAATATGTATAAATCTCCCCTCAATTGCTGGCTTGAAGATTCTTCATGTTCTTTTATCCTTCTTGCCATCATACTCTCATCCATTATAATCTGCCTGAGAACTGCACACAGTATTCAAGATGCAGGTGTATCATGGATTTGTAATGCTGTTATAACAAAGTCAGGTAATAATGTTTCTCTACTCCTAATAATTCCTAACATTCAATTTACTTTTTCCTATGTTACTAAGAACTCAGCAGCCATCTGAGCTGTCTAATGGGGTTAATTTCTGATCTAATTTCTGAATGGCAATGGCCAACTCCAAGCCCATCATTTTGTATGTGAAGTTAGAGTGGTTTTTCCTCATTGTATATCACTGCATTTATCTGTGTTCAGTTTCATCTGCTAGTTTAACACAAGTCTTTCAGTATAATAAACTCCTTCCACAGTTCTTTACAGACTAGCTTGGCTGTTCTGGAATACTATGTCATCAGTGAAAGTGACCACCTCACTGTTAATTTCCTTTTCAAGATCATTTATGAATCTGTTGCCATCACATAGCAACCTGGCACTCAGTGGTTATCCTCCTTCCCAGTGAAAATTCCTGCCATATCCTCATAGGCATTATCCATTCTTCCCACCATTATCCATACAAGAATCTTCAACTGATCGTTTTCCTAAAGGCCTTTGGCTGAGAAGGGTCTCCAGTTATCTCTGAGAGTTTTTCATCCTCTGCTATTGCTTGTCCAGAACAGAACTGAACAGTTGTGCCTTACACTTTGTCCTAGGTGTCTATGCTGAAAGCAGAAAAGCTTGGCACTTAGTTTAAGGAGAACAAGGTGCTTAAGTTCCTGATGTCACGGATAAACCAAAGCATAAAAGGCAATCAGACTGGGTAACTCCTCACAGGTGCTAAGTGGCATGTAGCTCTTTCCATCCCAACCACATTTGAAATCAAGGCAATGAGGACATCCACCATCACTCCCTGCCCAGAAGCAAAACATCTGCAATTCCTGTAGCCGGTATCTTAATTAAGCCTTTACCTGGGGCTGGAGACAATCCTCATTTACAAATATGCTCTGTATGCTTAGTTTCTGAACCTATCTTTCACATTAAATTCACTTTTGAGCATTTTTCCTGATTTACTGAGTTATTGATCATACTGCTGTTCTCCTCTTAGCTCTCCACTGATCCTTAAACACATTTTCTTAGTAGTGATGCAAAATTCATTTCCAGAGCTTACTGACAGAAATGCTGAAATGTACCATACCTTGGAGGCCTCCCTACAGAGCCTCAGTGGGCTCTCCCATAGAGTGAGGATGCCCCGTTAATGACCCCTTTCTGGCACTGTCGGTTAGCCAGTCCCTAAGTCACACTCTTTATGCTCTACTGATATTGCATTGTGCTAATCTTAAATCAGAATTTCAGTCCTCTGCCCTCAGGAACACACACGTTCTAGCTCTGCTTTGGCATTGATTTATATCTGCCTACTCCCAATTCTCCTTTTTGCCTCTATTGTCTTAAAGGTCTTGCTGTTTTTACCCAAAGTCAATATTTTCCTATCCTTTCCCACAGTGATGACATACACATTGATGGAGCTGGATCTTATTTACACTTACGCCCCTTTATAATGTGCAAGCTTTGACACTGATGCCTGCAGTAAGGGAAGTTCATACTACTGGAAAAGCAAAAAAGGCTGTAGTGTAAATGCAGATCAGGTCTTAGAGCTTTTTTGCCTCAGGTTTTATTACAGTCAAGCGAGTCATAGATGTGGGAACTGCTAACTTTATTCACTGGGGAGCATTGGTAGTGACCTGCACAAGAAGCCAGAAAGCTGTTATTGCTTGAAATGCAAAATTAAAGAAAAAAAATGCTCTCTTTCTCATTTCCCTGAACTGGACCACATGCTTCCCTGGAGGAAAATCATTGTTGAAATATGTTGACTGCAAATTTTTCTGTTAATCTGAGTATTCCTGTCTTACTCTGAGCTGCGGGATGCAGGCAAAAACCTGTCCCATCTGTTCTGGAGTGATCTCTGCAAGCTGCAAGCCTGACTCTGCTGGAGATGATGGATGGCCTAGCCAACTGCCCTTACATCTGTAGGATTGCACTGGTAGGACAGGTTGCACCAGAAAGTAAAAAATGGTCCCCAAGATCACATTGTGAGCCTGGCACTGCCCGTGAGGTCACACTTATTGGGACCCTACACTAGCACGAATTTCACTGGTGGCATGTGACCGCAGAGCTAGCATCCTAGTTGTGAACTTTGGGAGCTCTCATTGATGTTGTGCGTGTTCTGGCCTGAAGAGCTTTCTCATTACCAGACTCATGCCAGATCCACTTGCAGATTTCTTCTTCAAGTGTGGTGTGCCAAAGACGATCTCACAAGTGTTAATTCTGGTCTTGGCATTCGTCCCTGAAGGGTTTAAAACATCCCTGAGAGAGCATCCTTTTCATTTTTCTCTCATTCCTTATTGCATAGAGTGTTCTGATATATTTTCCCTCTCTTACTCTCTCACACCATATGTTAAAGATTTTTAGGAATGTACCTTTTCTGCAGCATCTTTTGCTTCTAGATTTTAATGCAGTCTTGATGCATTTACCATAAATTCCTGGAAATATGGCAAATCCAGCACAAAACGTGTTGGAAGCAAGAACTCATTGGAAACAAGTTTTACATACGCGTACAGTCTTCCTTGTCTGGGCGCAGGAGCTACATGATTAACTGGATGAAAAGAAAACTTCTCTATACCCAAAGTCAGCAAAATTTTTGATTGAAGATATTTTTACACTAACAAGACCTCAGTGTCTACCATATTCAACACAAAGGAGAATCGTGGCAAGGTGCAGAATAGAAGAAATGTGCTAATTTGAAAAATCTGGAGATTTTTATCTGTGGGGAAAAAAGATTTCTGTGAAGGCTATTGGAAAAATAGTGAACAGTTTTGTGAACATTTTTGTTTATACAGAACTCTTTATCTGTTCTCCACTAGTTTCATCATCTGGCAAATATACTCCATCAACTTTCTCCATTCAGTTTTCTTTTTAAATCTCAGATTTCCCCTTTACACAGCTTTGCCCTCTGGCTCTGAAATCCTATTCTGTTCTTTACCTGCTCTTCATTCTGTACTTGTGAGGTGGACTGATGCCAGCTTTATGAAATTTAACCATGCCAAGTGCAAAGTCCTACACCTGGGTCGGAGCAATCCCAGGCACAGCTACAGGTTGGGCAGAGAAGAGATTCAGAGCAGCCCTGCAGAGAAGGACTTGGGGGTGTTGGTCAATGAGAAAATGAACGTGAGCCAGCTTCAGTGTGTGCTCGCAGCCCAGAAAGCCAACCGTATCCTGGGCTGCATCAAAAGGAGCTTGACCAGCAGGTTGAAGGAGGTGATCCTGCCCCTCTACTCTGCTCTCGTGAGACCTCACTTGGAGTATTGTGTGCAGTTCTGGTGTCCTCAACATAAAAAGGACATGGAACTGTTGGAACAAGTCCAGAGGAGGGCCACGAGGATGATCAGGGGACTGGAGCACCTCCCTTATGAAGATAGGCTGAGAAAGTTGGGGCTGTTCAGCCTGGAGAAGAGAAGGCTGCGTGGAGACCTCCTAGCAGCCTTCCAGTATCTGAAGGGGGCCTATAAGAATGCTGGGCAGGGACTCTTCATTAGGGATTGTAGTGATAGGACAAGGGATAACAGGTTCAAAGTCAAACAGGGGAAGTTTAGATTGGATATAGGAAGAAATTCTTTACTGTTAGGGTGGTGAGGCACTGGAATGGGTTGCTCAGGGAGGTTGTGAATGCTCCATCCTTGGCGGTGTTCAAGGCCAGGTTGGATGAGGCCTTGGGTGTCATGGTTTAGTGTGAGGTGTCCCTTCCCATGGCAGGGGGTTTGGAACTAGATGATCTGAAGGTCCTTTCCAACCCTAACTATTCTATAAACTATTCTGCTTTCTTGAGAAATTATACAGCTTTGGGGAAGAGAGAAAAGCTTCCTTAGCTGTCTTACACCGGTCAGGCTGCGTGCTGAATAACAACATCCAGCAGACAGAAATTTGTCTCTTTTTCTGCTGTGTCCTGTGCAGTGATTGGTACATATTGTGGTCCCAGTGCAGGAGAAATACTCATATGAAGTAAGTGAAGAAGTCATGTAAGTTATCAGCTGGAATCTTAAACCTTGTAAAACCCAGTGACTGAACATGGGGGAATACACTTACAGTGGACATGGCTTCATTGCATGGCATGGGAATGTGTCCTGCAAAGGGTATTGGCAACAAGAGGTGTTGGGGAAGGAGGCCATCAGAGTTAACATCCTAAGACTTCCTGTTTATTACTTGTATCTCTACCCGATTTCTGTCCAGAACTGTGTCCATGGAGCCCTTGTCCTGTTCACCCAGAGTGGAAGAGAAGCAGAACAGGCCAGTGAGAAACTGCATTCACTTCACTTCTTTTTATGCACAATTTCCAGTTCTATACTCTTCCAAGGAAGTCTGTCTAGAAGTCATGTCTTAGTCAAGACAAATAGGAATAAGCACAGATTTATACTATGTGAGATAATTAAGTTTTCTGTTTTGTTCTCTGTTCTTTTCCTAATAATCCCTTGTTTTTTATCGGTCACTTTGATGACTGCTAAGCACTGCATTAATGTTTTCAGAGAACTACCCACAAAACCCAGTATGCACAGTCATAGTTAATTAAGTATTGCGACATATGTATAATTAGGATTATTTTTATCCTATGTTCATTACTTTGCATCAATCAACACTGGATGTCTTTCAGTGCCATGAGATCTCATCAACGAGTATCACTCAGTATCATGAGATCCTAATAAGATCCTATCATCTGTAAACTTTGTTACTTCATGAGTCACTCTTTCCCAGATTTCATGAATACGTTGAACAACACTTATTTGTGTGGAATTTCATGTGACTACTCTGCATTATGTCAATTGGCTCTTAATTCTGTATCTTTTTAGCCTGTTATTAAGTAAGCGAGATGAGATCTCAGTTTCTTTTTAAGCCTTTTGTAACCTAAGTACATTGCATTAACAAACATTAATGTGATATTATTTTCTTCAAGATACTGTATCAAGATATGTGAACTATGACTTCATTCTGCATATCTAAATTCAGCCTCATGACTGGAAAATTATGAGAAGGACTACAACTTTCTAGTACTAGAAAGAAATATTACATTTCCATACCACTCTTATTCATGAATTCAGGATCTGTGCAAACATCTTCTTACCAAGTAGGCTTGGGCATCAGATCCACACCACAGTCTAAACCTGTTAAAATTCAAGATGGGACAGTGTGAAGTAGTTAAAAAGTAAAGAAAAAAAAAAAAAAGAAAGTAGAAAAGTCCTCTAAAATGAAGACTTGTAATGAAAATAGGCAATACCTTAATACACTGATATTTCATCAAAATAATCTCTGGGCAGACAATGCCCAAATAAAACAAAAGGTAGGTCTTGGGTGTTATTTCAGAGAGATCCTTAAGCAGATATCAGGCTGTCTTCTAGCTATACTCCCCTGTTATAAAGTAGCCTCTTGTTAGCACAGCGTTAAGAGTAATTGCACAGAGAAACCTAAGGCATGGAGCAGCCGTGCATAAATTATTTCTTTTAATATGTCACTGGAATTCCTAGAGGAAAGCTGGATTTTTTTTTAAAAAAAGAATTTTATTTCGTTTTGTTTCTCATTTATTTCTAGGAACTCTGGTTGTGCAACAGACTGATGGGGAGTGGAGAGGGACTCTTATACTCAACTCAGATTAATCCAAGCACTGCGCTCTTCCTCTTTGCAGAAACACTAGAGGAGTTTCTATTCTCTTTTGTGCAGTCAGTGAATTCTCCGTGGGGATCTCCATCTATCTAGCAGGTCACATTACAGCTCTGCTCTTGTAACTGATCTCTCCATTGGTTTCTACAGAAGAAGTGTTATTGATGAATTACTGCACATGGCGCTGAGAGTTATGTTGCAGAGTTGTTACTTTTCAGCTAGGGAGCTTTCCTGGGAACTTTCCATAATGTGCTGGATGGCTAAAGAGTTTTGGACAATATGTAGTGTACAGCTGCCCTAACTCATTATGACCAATAAATAGGGGAAGCAAAACCGATAGAAAAATTAAAGATCAAAGATGCCAGCAGGACATGCATATCTGTGATTAGTGATGAATTTTACTGCATTAGAGAAAGCTGGCTGACTTCAAAAGATGCTAGACCTCCTGGCCAGGCATAGAAATAAGCCCCCAAAGTCAGCATGTTATGACAACTGCAGTTTCCCTCAATGTGAGACACCACTGATTGCTCTGCCAAATGCCAGCTAAACAGATTTGTTTTCTCTGAGGCCATTTTTTTCTTGCCATTAAAGACTTCTCTGTACTTTCCCATGAGGTGTAGTTATAAGCAGAATTGGTAGAATTGCCTTAGAGTAGGTCCATGTTACACCTGGGCACAACATAATTTTGCTGTTCTGTTACAATATTTGACATAATGCAGTACAGGCCACTAACACACAAATAAAAACACCCAACATTTTTTACAAAAGCTAAACACTGAGAAACTAAATCTCATATTTTAAAGTTTGATTTGCACCAAATTAAGCATTTGATATCACTAATTATGAAACTTTCAGCAATTTTCAAATTTTTTTAAATTTAGTCTAATTTACTCAAAATAATAACCTTGATTTTTCTTTAATGTCACAGTGTGGCATTTCAGTACTTTCTTTTTTCAACATATGTTGAGTCAGGAGATGAACTAAACCCAATGTTTTTCCGTAGTGTTTTGGTTACTAGGAACTGTGTTTTTCCTGTGAAAAATTGTTTAAAAATTTCCATTTGACTCTAGTATTTATGCTAAAATGATTCACAGTAATATCCTGTGGAGTCAGACAGAGCAAAGGCAGCATCAGCAGGAGTTCAACACTGCAGATAAGGGCTGGATGTTGAATAAGTGTCCAATGGCATCATCATTCAATTGTTCATGGAAAGCTTCCTAAAAAAGAGGATACTGGAAAATATATTCACCAACTTTTCAGAAGATGGCAGAAGGAGGAGAACATCATCCACAGAGACATAACCGGACCCAATTTTGCAGATACTACTTGTCTCCTGTCTTCAGGAGGTATCATGTGGAGAGTGATGAGGAGAGAGGCCTGTTTATCAAAATAGGAAGGGAGGAAGGTTTCCCACCCTTCTGAAATGGCTTAGGAGGCATGTTAACACAAGCCAGAAGAGTAACTAATCTCGGGTCTGGTTCCTAACTTCCATAAACTGCAAGGATGAATTTTGAGCTTTCATTCAGCCAGTTTAGAGAGCAATTATCCATCCATGTTCTTTCTATAATTCAGTTACAAACTGGTCTCTGAACTCTCCTTGCATTAAGGTCTGAATTTCTATTTATTTAGATTACAAAGTCCATTTCTGCTATTGCTGTTTTGCCTTTGCCTCATGCTTCAAACGTCCGAGACTGAAGGTACTGGGAAAAATGAGCTGATCCAGTATCTTCTTTATTTAAGACTGGAAGCATATAAGGAGATGATCTATTAATACAACATTTATTAATACCCTTCTCACACACAGGAACCAAAAATCACAAGGCTTGCTTTGAAGCTGGGACTCTCTCACATGCATTGAAATGAGTTTCCAGCAAAGCGCAGGTGCATGCCATACGAGCAGAAGAAACCTTGGGACCACGAGCAAGCAATTTGATGACTGCTGTGTGCTCAGTGCCCAGAGCAGATTCATGTCAAGGTGACACTTCCCTGGCTCAGCTCTCCCCTTGTCTCCTACTGAAGAACTGTAGATATTTTGCTCTTGCAGGCTCCTTTTTCTTACTTCTTAGTGCATGATAGATGTTGTTCCTAACCACTTTTGCAGGTGATTACTGTGGGGAATTAGTAGGCTTCTTATTCACACCTTTCTGTCCAGCCCCTCTTGACTTGCATAATTCATTAAGCCAGAGGAAACGAGGAATCTCACAAAGAGTGCTGAGGCCCCAGCAGGCCCAGAGGGGCTTTTAAATGGCTTAATTTAATGATCATTGTGGGAAATGCTTGTGTAGATGTTAAGCATTTTGATTCCCCTCCCATTTCTTCCCCTGTTAATAGGTGGTTGTGCCACTGAGACGTTCCTTAAGAGGATCATTAATGTGAAGTATGAGCTTTGTTGCTGTTGACATGCTGGCTAACAAGGACGAGAAGTCAGACTTAGGTTCCCATAAGTGGTGCCTCAATTTCCATGGTTTTCAACCATTATAAATAATGCTGTCTAGCACAGGTGAGGTTTGAACCCCTATCTGCAAACCCCCATGTCCCACGTGTCCCTTTTTGGTAGTTTTAGAAATTTTTTTTTTTGGGGACACTGGT
The DNA here is from genome assembly GCF_963264785.1 of Psittacula echo. Taxonomy (NCBI): domain Eukaryota; kingdom Metazoa; phylum Chordata; class Aves; order Psittaciformes; family Psittacidae; genus Psittacula; species Psittacula echo. The sequence continues at coordinate 104,119,344 of NC_137738.1, forward strand.
AAAATAAAATACAGGTGTGAAAGAGGCCCTGAAGCCTTCAGGTATGTTTAATCCTAATTAGTTTCTCCACACCGCCCCCAAAGTGGATATATGGAATCAAGTTATGAATGAAGGAGCAAAACTTTCTGGCTAAATGCCATGGGTCCAGTAACACTGCTTCAAGTCATGACATCAAACTCTTAGGCAATGTCTACGTTACAGAACCGCACATTACAAAGGAGCCATTCCAGGTGCTTTAACTTGCTTTTGATCCTCAGACTGGTCCCTTGCATACTTTTGGCCTTGGCTCACTAGTATCTCTCCAAACAATTTCCAGGCACAGTTCGGCAACCTGCATGGCCAAGGGACCATTCCTAGTTGGCAGCTTAGATATAGCTGCTCTGTTTTGGAAAGCGTGAGAGTTTAATGAATGGATGCAGGCATTTCTGTGCCAGTTGGCCTTCAGGCTAGAGAATGGTCCTGGCGGAGTTTAATTTTCTAAAACAGACATAGCCTCGGGTCTCCTTCTTATCTCTGCCATTGACTTCCTGGGTAGCAAGGGCTTGACTGTTTACCTATAAAAACGACTTTGTGAAAATGGAGTGTGCATGACAGAATGGTTTCAAAGACTATTTATTATGACTATAGTTCCTTTTAACTTAGCAAGTCGTTCACAAACTGATCTTGGCTTCCTTGGATTGGGTTAGTGTTCAGAGACATTCACTGATCATTTACAGCAAGAAACATTCAGCCTCCGGTTTGTTTTCTTTGTTTCCTTTTTGCAGTGGGGAACCAGCCAGCTGAGAGATCTGCTTTTGTTTTCCCTTTCCTTGATTTGATGATTGAAGCTTTTCAAACAGAACTACAACACGTGGCAAATATCCACGATGAATTTCTAGATAAATAAACACTTGGGCTGAGGTTATTTTGGAAGAATGGCAGTCTCAGTTCCTCCAAATGGCAAATAATAGAGTGAACTGAGCCCAGCGATTTTTTTTTTTTTTTTTTTTTTTTGTGGTGTTGGAGGACTCCTCTATGTCTCCTGTTAACCTGTGCTTCTCTGTTTTGTTGCTGTGCTCTCTGTTTCTGAAGCACTATGAAAGAGACATTTAGAATCATAGAATCATAGAATCTACTAGGTTGGAAAAGACCTTTAAAGTCCTTAAGTCCAACTTTTACCCCAGGACTGCCAATTCCACCACTAAAACAAGTCAATTGTTAGGGCTGGTTAAGAATCAGTCCAGGTCCCCATGGAGAAAAAGGAGACTCTCCCATTGCCCAGAAGTGGGTGAGGATTGATCTTGGTCTGGGTGCTCATGGGGTGGAGGCTCAGAGGAGTCAACTCCTTACAAGGAGGTGCATGCAAGGTGACTGTTCAGCCTTTCCCAGGTGGAGATGGCTCAGGAGACATGCTGGAAACATGTTAAGCATAGCTCTTGGCTCCATCGTTTGCTCATCTGTGGCTTTGCCTTCACTCATTTGTTTCCTTAAATGAGTTCCTCTGCCTGCTTATTTGTGTTAGGAAAAGTATCGTTCCTGTATTTTGGTCTGTGTCGCTTCCTCTGGGCCTGTTTTGTTATTGCACAGAGGGATGTCTCCAGTGAAGTGGACGGAAGGAGGAGGACTCAGGGCTTATTTTTACCCTATACATAGGAATTTGGACAGAGCAGGGCAAAATAGAGCAGAAAGCCCTCAGAGCATTTCCATCCCTTGGGCCTGGAGACAGCAATCCCCACAGACCTTGCTCAGATGTTCCACTGCTGCCCAGGGACTGCACCAAGGAGAACTTTCTCTGCAGTTTTGCTTGTTTGTTTTTGAAACGAAAAGTGCACACTGCTTCCTGCCACAGGGACGGGGCTTGCTGCCCTGCCATTGCTGTGATCCAACTTTCTTTTATTAATGAATTAAACCTCAGACCACCAGAATAACTGTAAAAAAAAGAGAATTTGTGTATATGTATTGGTAGTGTGACAGCACCTAGAGGCCCTGATGGAGCTGGAGCTGGCAGTTACATCACACATTTCTGAAGAGAGATGAAAGCTGGTTGAGGAGCCTCAAATGCAAACTGGACAGACAGGTTTGGGGTAGCAATACAGAGCAGAAATACATAAAAATGTAATGGTTATGGAGCTACCACAGAGAAAGAGTATGGGAATAGAAGAAAATAATAGGATGAAGCCAGACCTTGCAGTTTTTTGGTTCAATGTGTAGCTCATTAGACCATGCTGTTTCCCTAGACATTAGGGGGCAACAGAGGCATGTGTTTTATGACTACTTGTTTACCTTGCATTCCTATTTCCTTTGTCCCATTAAATCTCCTTTCCAGGAGGACTGCAGGCCATCTTTTTGCCTTTTTTAACTTTGACTGGTGATTTCCAAGGACAGGAACAGCAGGCCAGGCAGCCAAGTGCTCTCCCACGCAGCTTCACCAGCACAGGCCAGCATCACCATTGAGCATCTCCCTCCTCTGCCACTGATCTTGTAGCACAGCTGGGCTTCAAAAGGCAATGATTCTTTCCCACTTGCTTCAAAGAGAAACCAGGAGTTGGAGAACAATTACTCCCACTCACAGGACGAGGGGAAATCCTCTTCTAACAGGAGATCATCTTGTTAAAATGAGGATGTCTGGCGATTTATGACTTGCTGCTTTAAACCCTCCTCCCCCTACTGAAGAAATACAGCAGACAGCAAAGCTGGAGGCAGATACAAGAGAGAGCTGACATTGGCAGACTTGAAATATGGTGGGAGAGATAGGGGAACCCTTTCTTGCTGTCCTCATTAGCATGACTTAATTAATAGTTATAATCTTATCAAATAGAGATTGCCATGCAGGAGGGATGTGCAGGCTGGAAATCAAAGCTATAATAGATATTTTAAGACCAAAAAGCACTACCACGTAATCCTGTTTGACTTCCTGTATAATTGATACCAAAGGTAGACTTTTTCAACTAAAAAAAGGAAGGTGGATTTAACAGAGAGTTCAAATTATTATTTTTTTGTAATAATTTTAACTAGAAAACCAGAGTGGTTTATTTTGGTAAATTCAACTTACCTGCACTTGATTGATTTCCCTTTTCATTTCCTACTCTAAGTGCCTTGTAAGTTCCAAAGACTGCATGCTCTGTAGGACTTAGACTTCAACTTTCTTCATTTTTTTCTTCTGTTACTTACTCCAACTTTAAAAAGAATATTATCAACTTGGGGGAAAGAAAATGTTGCATTTTGACACTGTGAAACTCTTGCAACCTACATTAAATACTTCACAAATTAATATCTCTGCCATCAGCTTTTTTATTTTCTTTGGCATTTTTATAGCTTTCCCAGCTCATTATATTCATTTTATCCTTAGCTTGAGTCTTAGGAGTGGTGGCACTTCTTAATTTCAATAATATCTTGGCATCTTGATGTCTGGTGTGGCAGTAAAACAGATTCTCCTCCCAGGAACTGAGAGAAAACAGCTTTAGCAGAAGGTTGTCTCTCACATGTGGAAGTTGAATGGCAGGCCAGCTTACATCAAGAGCTAGAAATAGGAAGAAAATGGCTCATCTATACCAGGTTTTAAGTGTAGAAGAGAAATCCCATCTCAGGAGCCACAGAGAAGCAGAAAGCAAAGACAGCCAAAAGAGACAGATCTTGGTGTAGGCAGTGAAGTGCGGGTCAGGCCTGAGGGGAGAGTCAGAAACAGAACAAACAATCCAAATTGCTACCATACCTGCTTCTCTACATGAGGAAAGTCATCCAAACATGAGCTAGTCCTTGTCCAGATTGGATTACTCCATACCCATTCATATTTCTAAGAAAGCATCACAGCCTGTGGAGCTGAAGCTCAACCTGAATAGCTTTTGAATTTAGAGAAGGCTGTGGCTTTAATCCAGACTGAGTCCATCAGTCTCAAAGGATTTTACACCAGCATCACTGAGATTTGAATTTGCACCAGGGTTTTTAACACAGACCATTAACAGGACAGATTTCTTGATGCTAAAGGGAGAGAGAGTGACTGTGAATTATAAAGCCACATCCTTACTGGTGACCATAAATTTGAATAAACCTCCTCCTCCAGTGCTCTGGATTCTTGCATGCTGTCTCCTCAGGCTCTTTCCCTCTCACTTGTGAAATATATTACAGTAGCCAAACTACCAGGGGACGAATGACCTCAGTAAATTCACTCATTTTGCTCTGAGAGAAGATACCATGCTGTGAAGATCAGAGTGAGAATGTATTTTTCTCCCCAAACTTGCAAGTATTCCCATTGTGTGCCAATTTTATTGGCAGGTGAATTTTTCTTCCTTTGGTTGGGCCCAGTTTGATTTTTTCCATTCTGCTTCCCACTGTAAATGCCTTTTCCAATTACTGTTTTTTAGCTCAAATCAGTGAAATCTGTCTGTGGAAAGAGAATAAGGCAGGGCAGGTCCTCTTCTGGTATGTATCTGCTTGCACAACACATGTCAAGAAGGTTCTTTGCTGCTTTGTCCAGCCCAGGATCTGTGCAGCAGTGCTATGAACACTGAATGTAATTCTAGCATATATTTGTAGACAGATTTGCTAAGCCAATTATGCATGGGAGAAGTTATCCCCCAACTATTAAAGCAAATGGCTGAATATCATTGTTTTTTCTTTTTTCCAGAACGTACTTATAGGTGTACCCCTTCAATTTGACACAAAAATGAAATCTGACACAAAACTAAATACTTATTTCTGAAGAACAGAGATAAATTTTACAGATACAAAATCAGTGCATCTTCATTTAAAATATAGCAAAAGTGCAGGACCTGCCTTTCATTTTCTAACAAGCTGACTCTGTGCTCTAAGCAAAGAGCCTAGGGGCAATGGCATATGAGAGACTCCCAACAGCAGTAAAAGAAGTTTAAACCTTACTGGGCAAAATGTCCGAAGCTCCCTGGGGAAAGCCTCAGAATGACAGTTGAGGCAACAAAACACTGAGAAAATCCCTACTTCAAATCCCTACACATTATGGTTTTTACAAGACCTTGTCAATATTAATATAGCTTCTGTTCTAACTGAGGACAAACAGAAAGGTCTAAAGCTTCCTTTCAGCATCTATTCAGATAGCTCTAACCTTTCTGAGGTAACAGATACGCAAACCTGGTGCTGGCTGAGAACACAGGAGGTGCAATTTCCAAGACAGATACAATTAAAAACAAACAAACAAACAAAATTAATTAATTAATTTTACGATCATCTGCTAAGCAGCCTAAAATTGCATGAGCAGCACCTGTAAGAAGTCAGCATTACTCTGTTTCTGTGCCTGGCGAATCTCTATCATGTCTGTAAATGACTTTTACCTCACCCTGTTGTAAGCAAGTAAAATCTGGGCATTAGGTCTGAACTACTCATGGAGTCTTCCCCTGCACTGGCTGGAGTAAGACTAACACTTGTTGGTCGGGGGACCATCTCACACTGTGGCATTCCAACTGGTCCAGATGCCAAAATGACACAAAGGAGAACCACAACCATAGTATCTGGAAACATTTAAGACCAGGCTGGATGGGGCTTTGAGCAACCCGATCTAGTTGAAATGACCCTGCTCATTGAAGGAATGGTTGGACTAGATGTCCCTGCTCATTGCAGGCATGGTTGGACTAGATGATCCTTAAAGGTCCCTTACAACCCAAAATATTCTGTGATTCAATGACTTTGGACATCTGAGAGTAACATGTGGCTTGAGAAGGGGCTCACTGACAGGTTTGATCACACTATTGTATGCTAGAGGAGGACATGTGCTGTTTGCTGTCTCCCCAGCCACTGATCCGGACTATGCAGCAGCTCCCATGCCAACTTGAGAGCTGTACATAGGGCTTGAGGAACAGCTTGACCATTACAGCTCAGACCAGCTGGGGACAATGCCTTCATTTATGTATGTGTGAGAGCAAATCACATGTAAAGGCTCCTCCTGAAAAACTCTGAGCAGAATTTCTCCAAGGCTCAGCAGCACCAACAGTCAGCAGTATTGCAGTAGTGGAAAGTTTGTTCCCTTCTGCTTATCATGAGTATCAGAGATGGAGGAAGAGAAACTAGAAGTCAATGTCACAACAGCCTCACACAGTTATTTCCTCTAAGATGAACAACAAATGTGGAAGGTCTGATCCAGGAAAGTAAGAACCTCCCAGCAGGTACTGGAGCTGCAGTGAAACTGCACATTTCAGTTTGTGTTGCAGCTGTTACTCAGCAGGGCCATGATGGTAGCTGCAAGAGCACTGCCCTCCACAGTTCTTAGAGGCAGAAACCCACTGAAAGGTTTTCAGATTGGAGCAGGACACTCAGTCTTGCAACTACAGTTGTCCACGATTAATTTACTTGCTGGTAGACTTTTAGTTATTCTCACACAATTTCCATTTCCTATTTGGTATTCTTGGTATTTTCAATATTACTTTTCTCTCTCATCAGATGTAAGTCAAGCTACTCTTGCCAACAGCCACATCAGCCTCCAACTTGATTTCTTCTCCCTTTGCCTCACTGACCTTGTTTACATCTGAGTCATGGTCAAAAAGCAAAGGATGATTTCAAAAATGCTCTGTTTTAAAAGGCCAGAAGCAAAAGTGGGAATACAGACACGTGTGTCCTCCCTGTGTTGGTGTGAAAAAGGAAAGAAAAGGTTTCTGATGTGGGAGTCCCGTAAGAGTTGTTTCACCTTGGCTTGTCACTGTTAAAAACAGAGTACTGTTTTTGCTTTATCTTCTCTTTTATGACATCTGAAGGTTGGGAAAAACCAGGATACAACTGTAATAGAAAGCTAAAGCAATTGCTTTATAGCCGAATCCTTTCAAAACACCCTTAAAATTTCAGTGACTACAAAGTTTGCAGGAAAGGGTAATATCCTGTATGAGCTGACTTCAGCTAATAAAGTTGTGAGGACAGAGAAAAAGAGCTTTGGGGTACATGAGCACTTCTTGAAATCTCTGTAGACTTTGAAATGTCATTGTTTCCTGATTTACCTCATGAAACATAAACTTTACTAAACACAGTACGTTAACGACAAGGTGTGCAAAAGTGCCTTTTCAACTTAGAAACAGGGTTGCTTCTGTTCCAGACAGAGCTACCTCTTTGGACCTAAGATGACAAATAATTCAAGTTTAAACATATGTAGTTGTTTGTAGGCCCCAAGACACTTTATGGCAAATTCGTTCCAGCTACTTTTCTCAATGTCCCCATACAAATAAGGCCTAAGTATCAAGGCTAGGAACAAGAGAGGAGACAGTTACGTACAGTCTGAGGATATGAAGCCACAGTCACGTTTATTTATACATAGACACATGTATGTATGTATGTATATATATAAATTAGGAACCCTGAAACTTAAATCCACGTGCAGGAAAGTCTGCTAACAGGCAGAGAGCTGAAGGCATTTTGGAAGAAAGGTATTGCTGCCCGCCAGTGTGAATGCAAACTGCATATAGGTTTAGTATCTTATGCTTTTTGGGGTTGAGATTTTCAGCTGGGTAATTTTCGTCTAAATAGAAGACAGGTGTTTTTCAAAAGGCTTTTTATTTTAATGCATCAAAGTATTTTCCCAACAGAAAAGGACTGACTTTTGAAGCAGAATGGAAATTTTTAATTCAATCTGAAATTTTGTTTATTTTAAGGAGAAGAAAAAAAAAAAAAAGTAAAAACCAGCCATGGAAACATTCTCACTAAAAATTCTGGCTTTAGGTCAAAAAACCTTTTGAGATTTTTTCAAATGAAATATTTCCCTTTAAAACTTTAGTTTTTAAAAGAACCTGCTTATTTTTCTTAGGGTTTTTAAGGAAGAAAAGACTAAAAAGTGATAAGTAGAATCAACTTAGAAAACCTTTGTGGGGAAAATTAAGTTAAAATTATGATATCTTACATTAAAAATAATTTCCTTATTTTGATCAAACAGTAGAACATCTGGCCACATCTGACAGGGCTAGCATTACCGTGTAGGTGGCTCCAGGGTCTGCACCACACTGGGGAAAAGTTGTACTGTCAATAAAAACCGTCCATGGGCTGTTCACTTCCTCCTTTGCCATATGTTGGGCTCATTAATAGAACATCAAATCCACAAATGTGGACATAAAGTCAGCCTATACATGTCCAGCTTCTGATATGAGCATCCAACCACTGCTTGGGGCCTGTGTTTGAAAAGCAGGGCCATGTCCTCAGGGCTGTAAATCCATTCTTTTTGATGGAAAACAAATCTCAGTGGGTTTCTTTCTTCATTTTTCCTTTTTTTTTTTTTTTTTTTTTTCCACAAAAGAGTCTAGTATTCTGCACTGTGAGTCTGATTTGCAACAGGGAGGGGGAAGCAGCAAATCCAGCTCAAAGCTTGAAAGATTTCCACTGTCATTGCTAGAGCTCTGCGGAGTCAGAGCCCCTCAGTGCCAAGAACAAACACATCATCACCACCACATAATGCAAACACGATGCTCTCGTAATCTGCTGTGGGACACTGGGAATCTACCTCCCAGGAGAAGAGGCAGGCAGGGAAAGCCCTGGAAATCTCCTTTGGTGACTAAAACCATGCTTTATTGCAAAGTGCATAAAGGACCGTCTCGCCTTTCCAGGCTGCCTTCCCACCTGCAGTGCGTTGCTGATTTAATAAGAGCTGAAAGGGATTATCAAGTCGTGAAGTTGTTTGCATCCTACCGGGCTGTAATGAATGAAGGCTTTTGTTCAGCTCAGCCTAACTGAATGCTTCTTGGAGTGATCATAGCTGAGGAAAAGCTGTAAGTGACCAGTGGTTTTGGTACATTGTTAATACTTGAACATTACATGATGAAATGGTGGGTGCATAAACTCGTTGTTAGTACTGTAGTGGGCTTCTTTCCCTTAGTCCTTCCCCAACGCTTGCTTCAGGCGAAGTCCTTGCAATGGTTTTTCAGACTGCTTTGGTAGCTCAGCATTCAGTGAAAGAGAAAAACCCTCTATCTTCAACTCCTGTAATTAACAAGCAACAGGAATGTTCCCTCACAGGTCTCTGCTTTCATTTTCCTCCTGTAACTCTGCCCTAGGTTGTCTCACCCTTGGGGAGCTTGTATCAGTTGCAGTTCTACTTACAAAAATAATGACAAGAAAGATGCTCATTCCCTGCCAATTCCCTGCAAGCCAGTTTGCATCCCTGCTGAGAAGGACAAAGAGTGCCACAGGCATGCTGCGGTAAAAGCCTCTTAATACGTCTCATTTTCAACCCCATAAAAGAGCAGAGCAACTCCACCCAATTAACAGACACGAACCCTACCTGTCCCTTTGGAGGCAGAGCTGTCTGAGTGACAAGTAGTTAAAACTTCATTCTTCCTTGATAGGATGTTTTTATAAATCTGGCATTGCACGAGGAGCCGGAGTTGATCCTCTCCTAGATGGTCTTCTCTCTTTCGTGGAAAGTCAAACCTGCCCTGTTACAGCCCTCTTCTCCCACTGTGTCTGGTTTTTGCTTCCTCTCTTGTTCCCAGTCCCTCCCATGCTTCCTGCCCAAGAGTGAACTTTGTCTTGAGACGCTCTTGACCATTTTCTGTGTTGGTGCTCAACACAGTGGTACAAACATGAGCTTTATCAGATCAGGAGAAGATGCAGAGCCCCACATCTCCTCTTTATCTGGGAGACCCTAGCAAGCGCAAACTGTCTCAATGTTTCTGCTCTTATTTTAAATTTCCTTCAGAATATGTCATCTACCATTCAAGAGTCTGGAGCAGCTAATAAAGAAAAAAAAAGGCTGAAATCTTTCTAAACTTTCCTCTTGATTAAAGAAGATAAGCAACCTCACCACCTACTCTCTCATATCTCTGGTTCTCATCTATATACTCCCATATCTTTTCTTGTCACAGCTTTTCACACTGTCCCTCCATCATTTTTGTATCTATTCCTCTATTCATACATTTTTTTCATTTTGTTCTCCCACTCCTGCCTCTGAATGCTTCTTCCTTCCTGCAGATGATATTTGGGAAGGGATCTCAGCATACATAATCAAGTAGGGGATTTACCCTATTCAACCTCAGTCTCCCAAGTCAGCCAACAGCTCTTTCCATACTGCTTCTACAGTTAACGAAGACAGAAAACTCCTCCAACGGCTGAGGAGCCACCCTTAAGCCAAATGCCTTCTCTGAAACCTTTCAGAAGCACCTAACTCTGTTCTTTGGGAACCTAGGAAGGTTTGTTAAGTTCTCTGGCAAATAGATGACCCTTGAAGTGCTATGGCTATATCACAAAAACACTGCTTTGTCCTATTTCAGGTGCTGCCTAAGTGCTTGTTTCTCCTATTACGTTGTAAGAAAGGTGTATAACAGTTAAAGGAAGAAAAAGAGAGTAATTTGGGAGTTCATGATGGGTTTTGTATTCTCTAGTCTAACACAGCAAAAGAAAAGGGCTAACCAAGCCAAATCAGCTTAATGTCATAGGAGCATAGAATAATTCCAGCTGGAAGGCACCTCAAGAGGTCTCCTCAAAGAAGGGTGAGTGATGAGGTAAGACCAGGTTACTCAATGTTTCATATCAGAAAAGCTAAGTGGTTTAGTTGCTTCAGTTGGAGGAAGGTGAAGAAGAAGGAAGCATATGCAGTTCCCACAGCAATTCTGGGCTCCTATTTGTTGGAAATAAAGAAGCAGGGTGGGATGAGGAAGTTCTTCCTGTAGGTGTGTGGTCCACAATGGAGTCCAGGCTCCAGTAGCTGCAAACACCTGAGATAATCAGGTGGAAAAGGTCACTGCTGGGGGTGTTACTCGACTGCTGTCCTGATGGTGACTGCATTCCAGGAGCAGCTGCACTGCAGATTCAAAGGTAACATCAATAACGTGAACTGATCTTTCCTTAACATTTATGTTATGGAGAGGTCCTGTTTTAGAGTGAACTGGTTTCTTAGCAGCCAGTTTTCCCCTCCCCTAGACTTTGTTTCCTGACTCATGTTTACCAGCTGGAGAAAACATGACAAAATAGTGAAAAGAAAGAGATCTGCTTTGAACATTAAACTTCATTGCTGAAAAACTAGAAACTACTGTTTGGCTTGCCAAGGCTTTAATTGTCAACTGATGTAAGAAAGGCTCTTATTTAGTCCCTGTTTGCATTCACCAGGGGGTTCATAAAACAATTATAAGAATCTAGTGATAATCTTCTTTCAGCCTTTATACTCCAGTCAGTCCAAAATATCAACCCAGTAAATGACTGCTCGTATCTGAGGTCACCAAGCCATTGACCGGATCTCTGACTCGTTGATTTTAGTATTATTAATTGTTTTTATTAGTTGCAGCTACTACAGGGCATATGAGTCACTCAACCAGTCTGTCGTCCTTAATAGCTTGATTGTATTATCCTCATCAGAGTTGGTCCTTTCTTTTTCCCCATCATGTGATCTTCAAAGTCATCTTTGGATGGACTGAAAAACCAAAATCTCAAAGGCAATTTTAAGCTAAACCAAAAACCAACAGCTCTATATTTTTGATATATTCAAAATAATAAAATCTGACAGTGCTAGGCTGTCATCTTGTGAACAGTCTAAGACAAGCATGAGACAGACACAGATCCTGGCTGGGAGTAAATTAATGGATTCTCCCCACTAGCTTGAGGGGCTCAAAGCTAGTGAATGACAGATTCTGCTACTTCAGGTTACCTTCAAATCATTACACATACTGAATATTAAATTATACATTTTATTGTTAACTGGTTGCTGAAAATCCTGTCTTGTGTGTGAATGAAAATTAAAACTTTAAGACTGTTTTGTGTTCTTTTTTTTTTTTGAGCTTTAATGTTGCTTGAATGCAGGTTGTATTTCATGCAATATCCCTGTCATTTTAAAGACAAATTAGCCTGTTGCAGACCAGATCTTTACATAAAACTTTTGTTCAGGCCTGGATCTGAAAAGTTTCAGCTCTTGCAGTATAGACTAATATTTCACCCTTTGATTTTGATAGCTATGCAGGAGGAAAGGAACATTTTACCAATACTGTATTATTTGCTAAGGAATTGAAGCATGTGATAAGGTCTGGGGAAAACCAGGATGATCTAGAGATCCTGAGGTCTCAGATGAAATATTTGCCCAAGTATTTCATTAATGTGATGGTCTGCCTGGCCTTCTGAGTTGACGTTGGTGTGAAATTCATGTCAGAGAGACAAAGCAGTCAGATTTAATTCACTTCCTCATAAGCTTGTACACATGACTTGTAGGCAGCATGGTATCAAAATGAGGTGACGTTGACTTTCTACCTCATTGCTCTTTAAATCCAGTGTAATGACAAGTTAAAAACAGAGGGAATCCAATAAATGATACTAAATAATGTGAAAAGTCAGACAGCATTTCTTTTTTTGTCCTATGGATTGTTGGTATAACTCTGGATAGAAATATTAATCTCTTGTGCGATTTGCAATTATGTCATAATGAATAAAATACTCTTAATTAAAAATATTGGTCAGATTCAAATATTTCTAGAAGGCAGAAACAGTAACTTAGGGCTTTTTTTGTCTGAAGATGGAATTATCTTGGAAATAAAGAATTATTTTCATATCAAGGAACCGGTAGAAGATTCCATCACTCATTGCTTCCAAGATCAGAACAATTTCCTCTCCTGTGGGAAAGGAGTAATTTATACTTACTTTGTATGTAGTGGTGAGAGAATAGAGCTTAATATAGTGGTAATAAGATAAGCTGCTTAAAGAGTTTACATAAAACCAGCAACTTGGAATGGGTTTTTCCCCACTGCTACTGAAAATGGGACCACATTTGAGGAGTATCTTTCCTACGGATCTGCATACATTATAATTTGAACAGAGCTAATATTTTTGGCTTCTATTGTTGGCTTTTTTTTCCTCAAGTTAAATAGTGGCCAATTTGTAAAGTGTCCCTGCATAAAAAAAAAAAAAAAAAAAAAGAAAAAACCAAACCAAACCAAAACCCCCATAAATGCTCCTTTGTCATATTTGCATATAAGGCACAATTTAGCATATGGATAGAGATGGCAGAGGAATGTAGTATGACATTTTGAAAAAAAGTCATGCAGAAGTTTTACATAAAAGCACAGGAGCTTGCAACTCTCTTCTATTTACAGATTTCCCCCTCTGCTGCCTAAACTCCAGCTGAGTTCAATTAGAGTTTAGCCATTCAGCCAATACCTCTGTGGATTGGGCACCAAGTTATCACCTTAAAGCTTAGATGAATTAGATATTTCAGTGTTCCTAAGAGAGGTTCCAAATTGGCACTTTTGTTTTGCTGATCTCACCAAAGGTCCAAGAATGACTGAGCCTAGAGACTAGACTCATTGGCAGTTGGAACTTGGAACTGGGATTTCACAGGATTGGAAAAAAGGCACTGTACAGCATCATCTTATGGTTATGATTTGGCAGATTTAAGGACTGTGAGAAGAGGTGTTCTCAATAACAGTAAGCAGAACTGTTAACATAGCCTTTAAACATTGCAGCTCAAGATCAGTTTGGCTTAGGCATTTGCCAAAGCTACTTCTTAACAACTGACTTGAAAACTGTGAGGATGAACTGTCTTTTTTCCTCCCTATGGGGCAACCACATTTTGACATTGTGGTTCCTACATGACCAGAAAATAATTTCATATGCTGGAAATGAAGAAAAGGGAAAGGAAGGGGGAAAAAAAAGATGAAATCTTTTCTTTTCCTTCTCCCAAGTTAATGAATTTTTTATAAATGTGTAAGTATGTCACTAGTCCAAGCCACATCAAATCACTCTTAAAATCTGTATTTTAAAAACAGGAATGTGTATAATATGAATGGCTTAAGGAATAAAATGCAAAAAGATGTTGATGATGCTGGATTACCAGCCAGCTGGAGAATTAAAAAAGAGAGGGAGAGAGAGTGATGAAGAGAAGAACAAAAAAGCCCGTGTTTCACTGGCCAAGTCAACAACCATGTTTTTTCAGTCGCCCCTCATTATGGAAAAGTATACTCAGGTTGTCCTGGAATACGAGTTCACTGTTTTTAAGGAGTCACATCAGGAGAAAAAGCATGATGCAGTGAAGAGCATATGATGGAGAACATATGGACACCAAACTACTGGAGCTGCCATGTTTTGAGGAGGGATGGCTCTGAGGATGAAATGGAGTGAACTGTAACAAATACAGGATTTTGCTGGCAGCTTTAATTTATTTAAATACATCCCTGGCTTTTGAGCTGTTTCTTTGTTTTGGATAATATTTAAATATGTCAAAAATCCTCTGTCTTTCCTGCCTTTCATTACACATGACAGGGAGTGGATTGCTTTGGCCGTCTGTAGAGTAGGAACGAACAGAGCTACATCTGGATGGGCTGGGGATCACATGAACGCTCACAGTAAGCCCCAAGCAGTTAACTTGAAACCTGCCTTTCCCTGGATGAGCTGAGATACTATCACAGTTTTTGCCAGGATTGCATGAAGTAGAGTTGGAGCCTTGTAGCTAAACACTTCTAGAGCATATCTAGGGGCCCTCCCTAAAGCTAGGCACCTCTGCCAATCCTGCATGTGTCTACGAGTTGTGTTTGATAACATTTGGCATTTATTGTGTGACATCTTGAGCATATGAAGCTATTCCTGAAGCTTCACTGTAGCCCTATAGTGATTACAAAAGCTTCAAGGGACAATACAGAAATGCGTGTGGCAGCGTTTAGAAAAGGGAAGAGCTAATAACAGTGTGGTCATCCTAGAGGTTCAGAGACTCACATGGCTTGTGCCAAAGCTGCAATGTGCTTGCTTAGGGTGTTGGCAAGACCCAAAACCCTACCTGAGAAGAAGCAAAGGGTGAGCTGCTGAAGTAGCTGCCACTGACTCAACCAAGGATCAAGCCAAGCTGTCCCTAGGAGGTGGTGACATGATATCTAGGAAGCCATCACTATCCCCTGCCTGTGAACTGGTGCCAAAGGTCTCTCTCCCTTGGATCTCTGATGTATGGGTGTATGACCAATGGCTGTCAGCTGTATGTTGCTCACAGGGATCAGGAAAGATGGTAGGTGGCCACTTCTTCCATTTGCATGCTGTTTCTCCCTTTGAAGCTGTTACCATCTCAGGAGGTATGCTTGGTTCCTCCTTTTACATCTAATATACTAGGAAAAAGTATAACACCATCCAGCTTCAAGAGGAAATGTCTGGGTTTGGCCTGAGTTGCTACACACAGTCAGTGAAGTCTTTCTTCAGGATGTCAGTGTCCCTTCCTGAATTTGATGGTGTACAGAAGTACTTTTTGCAATCTTTTCTAAAGAGAAAATCTTGACTGCAACTGCAAAACTGACAGACGCCTCTTTTGGTCTGGGAAGCTGGAAAGAAAAGGTTAGGGCATGTTTTTGGATTTGACCATCAAAACAATCTGTTCCACATTTGTTATTTTGTAGGTTGGGTTTTTTTTATTTTTGTTTTGTTTTATTTAATTTTATTTAAATTTATTTTATTTTATTAGTTTAGTTCATTTTATTCTATTTTAGTTCATTATATTCTATTTAATTTAGTGGCTCTTAAGTTGTAGGATTTATGGCATGTGACTCTGACAGTAAGAGATGACCATATGAGACACTGACCTATTGGCCTGAACTGACCTGACTCGTGGACAGAGAAATTGTCTCTTTCTTTGTGCCTGCAAATGCAGACTTTGACACAGCTAGTGAGCCCTCTTAGTAAGGGGCCAATTAATCATAAATGCTGGCTTTCATTATGTGGATGTTTCTTCTTTTGAAATGAGGCTCAGGCTGCCAACTTGCAGCATTTCATGGGGTAATTTCACTCAGTATGGAGTAGGCAGTAGTGCTCCCTTGTTGCATCAGGGATGGTTGTGCATCGATGATGGCGCTGGAAAGCCCTCACTGGCACCCTGACTCATGGTTTGTATGACATTGAGCTTGTCCTAATGTGCTTTTTTGCAGAGGGA
This sequence comes from Psittacula echo, assembly GCF_963264785.1. Classification (NCBI taxonomy): domain Eukaryota; kingdom Metazoa; phylum Chordata; class Aves; order Psittaciformes; family Psittacidae; genus Psittacula; species Psittacula echo. The sequence goes on from NC_137738.1 coordinate 104,135,140, forward strand.
GGGGAAACGTTGCTCAAAACAGCTCAGACTTCTCTTTCAAGTATCATCATGAGGGTGAGAAGGGCAGGCGGGATTCATGGCCAGCACTGTAAACCACAGGGTGAATAGCAGCTGCTGATGGACAGGGGGACAGATTAAGCAAATCAGCCAGGGCTGGCTCTGTGGTGGGAAAGATCAGCACCTCCATCAGAGTTTTGATCACTGTAAAAACTGCCCAGCACTAAGCATCAGCTCTGCTGGGGATGCTTAGAGGGCCCGAGCATCCTACTCCAGGACTGGCTGCCACGGGGAGGCAGGAGCCATCCCAAGCATCCCAGGGGCTTATCCGCCATGGCTGGGCACGCTGACGTGCCTGCCACAGTCCTGCAGCTCCTCGCTGCTCTTATCTGCACCCCATCTAGCAACCAGAACTATTCCTGAGTCAGGAAAATTTCTGAATGCAAAGATTACACCTACAGGGTTTCATGAAAGAAAAAAGAAAACAAAATCTGAGCTCTCCCTTTGCTGACGCGAAGCTGTTGTCAGCTTAAAGAAAATGTTTTCTCTTTGGTTTGGACAGTTTAACAGATTTATTTCCCCCTCTTTACCTCCTCCTCCTTGGATGAAGGTTGCAGGGTTTTCCACAAAATACGTTTGGAAGAGCCAAGCCTTCAACACCAGCAGTTTTTAGTCAGACTGTTGGAATGATCAATAAATCGGCAGCGACTGATCTCAGAGTCTGAGGATGTCTACAAGGCACAAGCAGCTCTTTTAGGTAAGCCTGAGCAAGTGAGTAAGTCCAGTAGCTCTGGAGCCAAACCCTAAAGTGGATGCAAAATCATATGGGGAGCCAGTGCTGTGATTTTCAGTACAAGGGTGATGTAATGATTGAGTACAGTTCAAGTAAGTAATCTAGTCATCTGTTCGCAATTTTGAATTATGGCTGATGCAGTCTCTGTCTGCAAGCCAGCAAAAAAGAGAGAGAATTGCAGTTATTGAGTCAAGCCAAAGGCAGGGATCAGCATCTTGGCATCAGCTTGCGAAGCAGTGGGGATGGGGGCAGTGCAATTCAAAATGCAACTTGGGGACTAGCATGAGCCTGAAATTTCAGAGACAGTTGAGATCTGCACAGAAGATGGTAGATGGACTGTGCACCGGGAGGTAGGGGCACCTATATCTGATCATCACCTCAAAGAATTTGAGAGGCATCAATCCTAAGCACAAGTAACCAAATGTGAATCCATACCACCCAAGACAACTAGTTTGAACACATACCCATCTGTGGTGTTTGAATTCCACTTAAGAAAATTTAGAGTCATCCAGGGCCTGGCCTTTAGCAAACCACAAAGGCAACCCATAAACCACAAGGCTGGAATCAGTGAGAGAGGGCAAGCAAATCCAACATATTAGCATAGACTTTCAACTGCAGCTGGTAACCAGGGATATTACAAACAGGAGACGTACCAGTAGCATCTATGTAAGATCTGAAAGTGTAAAGTTGGATTCATGAAGGGCTCCACTGAGGTCATCACCCAAGACAGGGAATAACCCAACATGATGTTTAATAATAGTAAGTGGCTGACTTCACCACCAGGCGGAAACAAAATATTTTTAAGTGTCAGAAACCGTAAAAACATGGCATGATTCATCTTAAAACAAACAGTTGCTCATGTGAACCTTAGAGCGGAGGTTACATGGAAAGTCCCAAGATGAGACCATCTCTGGAGGGCCATTTTTTGCATATATTGTGAGCTAACAAGTGTAGGGCCTGATCAGCTGAAGACCTATTGGGACTGGGATATTAGAGGAGGTACTAGCAATTGGGAAACTAAATCTGCTCAAAACCAATACCAGAACAGGTTTTTTTGACAAGATGAATATGCTCCCCATAGAGTGTACATCTGAGAGATTATCCACTAATGATAGAAGATCTTTGAGCATTGACCAAAACTGTAACAAATAATCCATTGCACTAGTCATTCATGTCAAAACCTGCAGTCTCTGTTGAAGGTTATATTTTTCCCACTCTGAGTTCTAAGCTGACTACAAAGGATAAGAAGATAAAAACATCTCTTTTGAAATTTTTGTATTTAAAATATCCCAACTGTTTGTCAAATAATGTTATGTATAATTAAATAATTAAGGCCTGAGGTGGCTGACTTTCTTCCATGAGAGAAATGATGCATTAAACCTTTTGTACAGATGTCTAGTGACCTCTTGTTCATGGTAGGGAGGAAGAGATTATTCAAAGCTGTAATGTGTTTGTAATGATCTCTTGTGTTTACTGTGGCTGGTTTATCTGGTTCATCAGAGACTTGTATGTATCTTAAAAGTCTCACAGTGATTCAGTGGAATTATGTTGACATTTGTATACTTTGAGGGTATTTGGGTCAATAGTGTAAGACCACGTGTGGCATTTACCCCCATAATTGAGTTCAGTAATTGAAATACATGTTTTGAAAAGCATCTTGCTCATTTTGAAGATATTATTCCTATCTGCTGCATATTTGATGGTCTTTTTTTGAATTTCTGAAAACATTATCAGAAGAATAACCATCATTTATTTACCCAATTATTTGCATTAAGACTAGTCACTCCAAAAGCACCTGTAACAGCTAAGCCTGGTTTCCAAAGGATTTGTATTTCATGTTAGCTGACTTTAAAACTCAATTACAATGAAGATGCATGCGAACTAATCCTGCATTAGACATCAGAGAATCCATACTACAAGAAAACAGTGATGTGGGATGCAGGTTTTCTGATGTCTTCTAAGTCAGGAGTGCTGGCAGAAGCCTTTGCACAGTTGGCACTTCCATGTCTACCATCCTTTACATGAAGTTACAGGTGTCTAATAAAAGCTGGGCTGTCAATGCAGTCTTTTCTTCTTTGGGAGGATTAGCCACGTATTTTTATTTTCAAAATTTACAAGGATGTAATACATCTAAAACCTCTAATTTGTTGTAAAGTTTGGTTGAAATAGTTAAAAAAAACCCTCAATGTGCAGATTGTCACACAGACAATGACTCACTATGTCTGAATGAACCCTTTTTTCTAAGAAAGGATTGTTTTTGTCTGAGGAAAACTCTCATGGCATTATTTATGACATTTTGTAGCCTAGTAGGTCCAAGTCTGGAAGGCTGTTACTACCACTGCAGGTACCTAGATCCAAACCCCAGTTTTGAGATAGAGGCTCACACAGAGTTCTGCCTTACATTTCAGTTTTCTTTTTGGTGTCTGAAATGTGGCAGTTCTCACCCCTTTTACTGATGAAATTAATTTTATCCGCTTAAAAAGTCAATGGTTGTTATTAATCCCCATTATGAAAACTCTGGATAGTCTTTTTATTACGCTACACTCTTGGTCTCACTGCCTTTGGCTCCTTGTCCACAGCCTAAGCAAAACAAGCTTAAAAGAGCAAGAGGATCTCTTGGGGGATGAATCTTCGCTGCTTTGACATAAGGCAGGAGTAACTCTGCTCAACATCAGTTTCAAAGACATGTTGGTAAGAACATACAATCTAAAAATAGCAGGGACCAAGATAAATCTGGACAGATTTTAATTGGGGTTGCGATAGAGTAGTTGTAAACTCTCCAGTAGTGTGGAGGTGGAGGCTTAAAATCCCAGCTTGGCCACGTGATACGATCTGAAACATTGTACCGCTTGGGATCAAATACATCCCAGGTATTTTCTCATCTGCCCTTTCTAAGCTTTTATCCTGCATTCATTCCCACATGACCTGAGTACTGATGTGGCTTCTGTGTGGTTTGCTCCTTTCAAAAGTAAGTTGGTGATGCTTGCCTTTCGCCTGGAGGCACAGGTTGGAGGACAGAGGTCTTGAAATTCATTATCTCATGTTGATACACAGCTGCCAAATAACACCTTGTTGAAATAATACTTATAAGAAAAGTCCCTAGATGGAAACCACTAAATGATTCTGTGATTCCATGTACACTCTACTTAAACAGAAGATAATTTCTGAAAGAATAACACTGATAGAACAACATTATTCTACCAGGTTGTGCAGTCCTGGTCCTTCAAGCACTTTCCCTGGTGCATGTCATCTAGGGTCTGGGTGGTGAGCTTGCATTATGCCTTGGAAAGAAGGCAAATTCTATGATGCTTCACAGGAACTGGCTACTTTAGAATCATAGAATAGTCAGGGTTGGAAAGGACCTTAAGATCATCTAGTTCCAAACCCCCTGCCATGGGCAGGGACAACCCACAATAAATCATGTCACCCAAGGCCTCATCCAACCTGGCCTTGAACACCGCCAACATGGAGCATTCACAACCTCCCTGGGCAACCCATTCCAGTGCCTCACCACCCTCTCAGTAAAGAACTTCTTCCTTATATCCAATCTAAACTTCCCCTGTTTAAGTTTTAACGCGTTACCCCTTGTCCTGTCACTACAGTCCCTGATGAAGAGTCCATCCCCAGCATCCTTGTGGGCCCCTTTCAAATACTGGAAGGCTGCTAGGAGGTCTCCACGCAGCCTTCTCTTCTCCAGGCTGAACAGCCCCAACTTTCTCAGCCTGTCTTCATAAGGGAGGTGCTCCAGTCCCCTGATCATCCTCGTGGCCCTCCTCTGGACTTGTTCCAACAGTTCCATGTCCTTTTTATGTTGAGGACACCAGAACTGCACACAATACTCCAAGTGAGGTCTCACAAGAGCAGAGTAGAGGGGCAGGATCACCTCCTCTGACCTGCTGGTCGCGCTCCTCTTGATGCAGCCCAGGATATGGTTGGCTTTCTGGGCTGCGAGCACACACTGAAGCCGGCTCACGTTCATTTTCTCATTGACCAACACCCCCAAGTCCTTCTCTGCAGGGCTGCTCTGATCTCTTCTCTGCCCAACCTGTAGCTGTGCCTGGGATTGCTCCGACCCAGGTGTAGGACCTTGCACTTGGCATGGTTAAACTTCATCAGGTTGGCATCAGCCCACCTCACAAGTGTGTCAAGGTCCCTCTGGATGGCATCCCTTCCCTCCAGCTTATCAACCGAACCACACAGCTTGGTGTCATTGGCAAAGTTGCTGAGGGCACACTCAATCCCACTGTCCATGTCACCGACCAAGATGTTGAACAAGACCGGTCCCAACACCGATCCCTGAGGGACACCACTCGTTACGGGTCTCCAGCTGGACATCGAGCCATTGACCACAGCTCTTTGCGTGCGGCCATCCAGCCAGTTCTTTATCCACCAAGTGGTCCACCCATCAAATTGATGTCTCTCCAATTTAGAGACAAGGATGTCATGTGGGACAGTGTCAAACGCTTTGCACAAGTCCAGGTAGATGACATCAACTGCTCTGCCCCGTCCATCAGTTTCGTAGCCCCATCATAGAAAGCCACCAAATTGGTTCAGGCAGGATTTCCCCTTAGTGAAGCCATGCTGGCTGTCACCAACCACCTCCTTGTTTTTCATGTGCCTTAACAATGCCTTCCAGGAGAATGTGCTCCAAGAGTTTGCCAGGCACAGAGGTGAGACTGACTGGTCTGTAATTCCCCGGGTCATCCATTTTCCCTTTCTTGAAAATGGGGGTTATATTTCCCTTTTTCCAGTCGTTGGGAACTTCACCTGACCGCCATGATTTTTCAGATATGATGGCCAGTGGCTTAGCAACTTCATTCGCCAGCTCCTGCAGGACCCACGGATGGATTTCGTCAGGTCCCATGGACTTGTGTACGTTTAGGTTTTTAAGATGGTCTCAAATCAGATCCTCTGCTACAGTGGGCCTAGGGTCTTCATTCTCACAGTCCCTGCGTTCGCCTTCCAAGACTTGGGTGGTGCGATCAGAGACTTTGCCAGTGAAGACTGAGGCAAAGAAGTCATTAAGAACCTCAGCCTTCTCCAAATCCAGGGTAGCCAGTTCTCCTGATATCTTCCGGAGGGGGCCTACGTTGTCCCTAGTCTGTCTTTTACTCACTACGTACCTATAGAATCCCTTCCTATTATCCTTAACATCCCTAGCCACGTTCAATTCTAACTGGGCCTTAGCCTTCCTCACCTGGTCCCTAGCTTCCCGGACAACATCCCTGTATTCTTCCCAGGCCGCCTGTCCCTGCTTCCACCTTCTATAAGCCTTTTTTCCTTTGAATTTTCCTGAGCAGCTCCTTATCCATCCAAGGAGGTCTCCTGGCCCTCCTGCTGCACTTCTAGTTGGGATGCAACACTCCTGAGCTTGGAGCAGGTGATCCTTGAATAACAACCAGCAGTCTTGGGCCCCCTGCCCTCTAGGGCTGTATCCCATGGAACCTTACTAAGCAAGTTCCTGAAGAGGTCAAAGTCTGCTCTCTTGAAGTCCAGGGCAGTGAGCTTGCTGCACGCTCTTCTCACTGTCCCAAGGATCTCGAATTTGACCATCTCATGGTCACTGCAACCAAGGCTGCCCTGGAGCGTCACACTTCCAACCAGCTCACCCTGTTGGTGAGCACGAGGTCAAGCCTTGTCGGCTCCTCTATTACTTGCAGAAGGAAGTTGTCTTCCACACAATCGAGGAACCTCCTGGATTGCTTGTGCCGGGCCGTACCTTCACTCCAACAGATGTCAGGGTGGTTGAAGTCTCCCATGAGAACAAGGGCCTGTGAGCGTGAGGCTGTTCCTCTCTGCCTATAGAGTACTTCATCCACAGATTCCTCTTGATCAGGCGGTCTGTAACAGATCCCCACAGTAATGTCCCCCATCGCTGTTCTGCCTTTAACCCTGACCCACAAACTCTCTGTCAACTGCTCATCTGTCCCCAGACAGAGTTCCACACTCTCCAGCCTATCCCTAACATAAATAGCGACTCCCCCGCCTGCCAGGCCTGTCTTTTCTACAGAGCCTGTAACCTTCCATTCCAACACTCCAGTCGTAGGAGCCATCCCACCATGTTTCTGTGATACCTACTATATCATACTCCCGTAGTCGTGCACACATCTCTAATTCCTCTTGTTTGCTTCCCATGCTACAAGCGTTTGTATAGAGGCATCTGAGCCGAGCTCCAAATGAAGCCAGCTCATTGGCTGGAGCGGCTGGAATATCTCTGCATTGCTCCAAGCATTTATTATAGGTGCTGACATCTGACTGGGTGTGTTGGAATGGAATAATGCTCCCCTCCTCCAACACATCTAGTTTAAAGCAACCTTGACCAGCCTGGCAAGCCTCCTACCAAAACCACTCTTCCTCTTCTTTGCCAGATCAGCTCTACCAGCCCCCAGTAGACCTGGCCTACTAACTTGGGCCCCATGTTCAAAACACCCAAACCCCTGACTATGGCATCACCCTTTTAACCATTTATTAACTTGGCCAATCCTCCTAGCTTTTTTAAGGTCCTCCCCTGTATCCTGGAGGATTGACAAAAAGACAATCTGAGCTCCAGAGCCCCTAACCACCTCTCCCAGGGCTCTGTAGTCCTTCTTTATGTTCTCCAGCCTACTGCTATCTACATCGCTAGCACCCACATGGATCACTGTAATGTGGGTAATAGTCCATGGGTCTCACTAGAGCAGGCAGCCTCTCTGCAATATCCCTGATCCATGCCCCAGGTAGGCAACACACCTCCCTCGAGACCGGGTCAGGCTGACAGATGAGTGCCTCTGTCCCTTTCAAAGTAGAGTCCCCTACCACTATGACCCGTCTCTTTTTCCTGGCAGCACCAGTAGAGATCTTCTTTACTGGCGCACCAGCCGGTTGTTTCTGGTGCAAGCGACCTTCTTTCTTAGCCCCCTGCAGGACAGCAAAGTGGTTCTGGGTGAGGACAACAGCTTTAGGAGGAAGCCCCTTGTTTTTAATTGTCCTCTTCCTCTTTTTTTTTGTTGTTTTTTGTTGTTACTATTTCCCAGCTTCCTGGGTTGACAGCCTCCTCCACTCCTCCATGAGCTTCAGGGGACGCCTGAGGCCCCTGCACAGTTTGGGCCTGGAGGAGGCAGTCCTGCTTCCTCTCAGCTTCCCTGACATCTTGCAGTCTATTCACAGCATCCCGCAGCTCAGCCACCTGCTGCAGGAGGACCTCCACCAGGGAGCACCGAGTGCAGCCCTGCCCATTTGGCACCGTTCCCTCAGGAGACCAGTGCAGGCACTCTCTACACTGAGCTCTGCACTGCAGCCTCCCCTCTCATCGGCTCTGTCTGGGTGCCTACGGTGGCCACCGCCAGGGCAGCCAGAGCAGAGCTCCCAGACTGGGCCCCGATCATACGGCGAGTACTCACCATCCCGCCCGCCTGCCTGCCCTCCCGCACTGCCGCGCAAACTGCCTCGACCCGTCCTATTCCCAGGGGCAGGTTTTTACCCAGTCAGGGCTGGTGCCGCTCCTCGTGGCTCCGCCCCCTGTGAGTCAGCTGCTCGCGTCAGCTGAGCTGCCGGCTCCTGGGCAAGGCCTGTCAAGGACCTGAGGCTCCCTCAGTGGCTCTGGCTGCTCTGAGTAGAGGGTCCTGGACGCTGATCTCCTCCCTGCTCCGGTGTTGAAGGCGTCCTCTCTCGAGCTACTCACCTCAGCAAATGGTCTGTCCCAGTATTTAAATCTTGGTACCAACATATTTGAGTGACTATTTCAGGAGCTTGTTTATTTAAACTACTCAACTATTGACAATTCTCTCTCCTTTCCCCTTCAGCTACCCCAGTGAAAGAAAACTCCAGTTTCCCTACAGCAAACCTCACTAACAGTCAACATGCTATGCATTGTTCTGCTTCGGGGTGATGAAAAAACAAGTCTGAGGCAAATCTGGCTAATCAACCCTGAAACTGAAGTCAGTGAAAAAAAACTTCAGTTGGGTACAATTTTATTATTGTACCGTGGGCTAGCCACAGTTTTTAAAAATGCCTTCAAAGCTACCCTGAGATAGTGTTTCAGTCATTAATGTCACAGATATTGTTGCCCAAAATAGTTGCTTTATGTTAACAGTGGACAATGAATTCCTTCTTATCCCATTGTTTTCAGAGCTACTGTGTTTGGGACATTCCAGGACTGCTATAAATTGGTTCAATTCTTTTCTGACATGTCAGTCCCTAAATGTTCAGGGAGCGTTTCTCTAATCCTGTCCAGATGAGCTGTGCATTCCAAGAGGTTTCTATTTTTGGATGTAGGCTTCTGCCTATATGCTACTGTTGGGCTCAATTTCATTCAGAGGAATCACATTAGCTGGTATGCAGATTTATTTCTTTGCTTCCGTTGAATGTGAACTGAAATTGTTTGGTTTTGCCACTTGCCTTTCTGGGGCAGGGGTGAGCTCAATGTCCTTCCTTTACATTTCTCATAAATTGGAGTTCTTTTCTGATGAATCAGAGCCTGATTTTTATTAGTTTTCCATGGGGGTTGCTTCCTCCTGCTACCTCTTAATTCAGTGGGAATTTTTATTATTCCCAGTTCTTTAACAGCAGCTTATTGAGACCGCAAACAGGATTGGAATCTCTCTGTGTTCACAGGGTAACACACTGAAGGAGACAATTTCTGCTTCAGAAATCAGAATTTTGAAAGAAAAGACATATAAAAAATATGAGAAAAATAATATGTTCTCCTTAATACAGGTAGGCACGGAGATCTGGATTGCCTCTTATACCCAGTGTCATCCAGCAAGTCTGCTGGACAGCTTCCCACTGAACATCTTTCCAGTCTCAGCATGACACCCGACCTCAACTTTTCTTGTGTCTGTGGATAAATTTCAGATTTAAAATTAAGAATCATGCTCCAGCAGTAAGAAGTATGATTTGAACCAAACTCAAATAGAAATATCAGCCAATTAAGTTTATTTTGATTGAAGTGCTCTAACACAATATGCTGCCCTCAGTTGTATGCATAACATCGCTGGTTATACTATCTTGGAAAAAAAAACATATATATAACCATTTATTTGTCTAACCTCTATTAAACTTGGTCTAAGCGCAAAGATTTGGGTTAGAAGGACTGGGATGACCTGTAGTCAGAGTTTGGCTTTGGTAGTTCTGGTGAAAATACATCCAAGTTTAGTAAATGTCACTGAAAATCTCATCTGGGGGTGCACAGCTGTTCAGTAGAAGTTTATATGGATTGAGGCACTTGTTTTTTCCAGTGCCTATGCACTGACCATAATCCAGCTCAGAGCTACTATGGAAGACCACAAATTTCTCACCTCCCACTTGGAGTCCATTTCAGTGACTTGTGGAAGAGCTGAAAGGTTGTAATTGTTATGATTTAAATACTCACCATCCTGGTACCATACAGACTAGAGAGGAAAGAAGCAGCCTCACAGTAATTCACCTTAATTTGATGGTGAGGATCCTGCCAAGGATAATGAAGGAAAAGACTGGAAGGAGGGCTTGCAGGACTTGTAGAAAAGCTGTGTGGAGTACAGTGGGATGGAGCTGCAGGCTTTGACATAAGAGTGGCAACCCGAAAAGGTGGGAGTGACTGGGGTGAAGAAGTCTGATGGTGTCTATAGAAGGCTGTATGTATAGTAGTATAGAGGAAAACAAAGTTCTGTAATGGATATAATTGTCCCTGAATTATTCAGTGTGCTTTGGCTGTGATTACTGATTGGTTTCCTTTGATATATAACATCAGGTTCTATTTATTTCAAGGTCAGATAGTGAACACTTCACAATCTTGTAGTCCCTTCTGTGACATCCATCACACTGGTATCCAAATATTTCATTAAAGTTCTTCAAAGTCTGTTCAATGTTCCTGTGAGGAGAGGGAAGGAACTGGGGAAAATGAAAATCTGCCTCAATGCAGACCATGCAGACCATAATTTCAGATGCCCAGTTACTGGTATCTGTGGTCTGCTTTTGCAGGGATTACAGGAGGCCATTTAAAATTGTATTAGGAATTTAAAATTATTTCAGCAGCTTTAGAAAATCCCTTAAAGTTTCAAATAGATAATGTTTTGGACTTTTAAATTTACCCAAATCTTATTTTATGTTCTTTTAATCAATACAAGAAATTACAAAATGTGCACATGCAGTACCAATCCAATTCAACACCTGAAACAAGTGATAGTACTCTTTGCTCACCAATTTGAAGCCTGGGGAGTAAACAGGAGAATTCCAACATATTCTTGTTCATATTGGATGTTTCACCTAAATCATCAGACCTGCAACTCATTAGCCAGAAAAGCAGAAAAAGAGAGGATGAGGAAAGATGACTCAGGTTCTTCTTTATTTCCCTTATGACTCTGATGTAATCTCAAGGTGTTCCAGGCCAGGGAGGAAAAGAAGATTTTTTTTCATTACAGCAATAGTTTTAAGACCAAATTAATCTTACATGAGCTGCTCTCAGTTCTGGCTGAGAAAACCTTCTCAAGAGATGATGTCAAGAAGCAAGACTGAATTAAGTAGAAATTTTAGAAGAAAATTAGAAGACAGAAGGCAGCATGGTAAAGGATGTGGCCTAGGAATGGGAATCTGACACCAAGTTCTGTTCTCAGCTCTTCTGGCCCCTTGCTTGGTGCACATCACTTCCCTCCATTCAGTTGCCAGTTCTCATGAAGCCTACAAACTATAGGATAAGAATGTGAATAGTGTTTTGGAATAGCTAAAAATGAAACAATTTGAAAACCTGTTCAAACCTGGGTAGACCTGGATGAAACTTCATTACCAGAACTTTTGTTTTTAAGGAGACTGGAGAGCCATATTCAGATAGATGCTGATGTATTCATTCCATTAACTGCATCGGATAGCCTCAAGTACTCTTTTGTCTGTTAACATAGGTGCCTCAGAGGATACCTTGTGGCTCATCATCAAGAAGCTGAAGTCAACTCCCCACTGCAGAAGACCACCTTAAATCAATATTGTTAGTAGAACTTAGATGTCACCTAGTCAAATGATTAGAAAAGTTACTAATTTGGTTATTTGCAAAAGGAACAAAGGTTCAAACTTTGAGACACCGTTTTTTAAACAATCAGAATTTTCCAAACAGCTTTAGCATAGAAAAAGGCAGTTTGAAGGAAGGGTGGGAATAGAAAGACTTGCACAAATACATGTGCCACTGATGCCTTTTTAGAGGAGCTGGGGTCCTCAGCGTAAGATGAGTTTGCTCTTCTCCTGCAGCAGTTTCTCTTCTTCCTTTAGGAAATGTTTAGGAAATAAGTCTCCAATGTTTTATTTTCTTTTCTTCCAGAAATCAGAAGGTTAAATCATAAGCACATGGTAAATGAAAAGAGTTGTTGACATGCAAGTACAGATGAGCAGGCTGGACCTCCATCCTTGGAACCGTCTTACAAGGTGGTCCAGTGGGACCTACTGAGAAATTTCGCCCATGACCTGATATGCTACTTCTGTGTTAAGACCTGTCTCTTTTCACTGAAGCTTGACTGGTTGTACTGCTAAATTATTAGAAGAGTCCCAGCAGGGCTTAGGTCAACTATTATTCACCTGAACAATTTCCAAGATACAGCTCAGGACTCAGCAAAGGTGAAAATCCTCTCCCAACTCGTTGCTCTTATGTCTAGCCACAGCTGCTTTCAAGTTGTTCAGCCATCCAGTATGGGATCATCTGGGCAGATATAGAAGAAGCATAATGATGATAGTTCCAGGACCTTTGCAATCCACTTTCCTTCCTTGGAGCCCATGGGTCCTCATATTTCAAGATACTGTGATCACACCTAAACCCCAGTCTTTTCTCTGAGATGATTGCTACCACTAGCATGATTTATAGGCTATTTTCACCTGGCTAAAAAGCAGGCTCTCAGATTGCACTTCCCTCTAGTATCATTGACTGTAGTTACTAGGCGAGGGGAATATAAATTGTTTGAGCTTCATTAAGGATGCAGGTCTCCCTGTTACTTAGTGTAGGTGGAGTTAATTCCAGTAAAGCACCATCTGGGGCAGGTGCTGAAACTGGATGCTCAGCTTCATCCTTGGAAATAGGTGTCTGTCTTCTCATGGCCATTTAGGGGCCACCAGAATAGACAGCTACAGTAGCCATTTCACACTGTGCTGTATTGGGGTGGCATGGTTTAGCGGGAGGTGTCCCTGCCCATAGCAGGGGGGTTGGAACTAGATGATCTTAAGGTCCTTTCCAACCCTAACTATTCTATGATTCTAATACTGCCCAGACAGCGGGTATGCAGAAAGCTGAGCTCAGTACATTTGCTGGTGAGCAGTCTGTGGTAAATCTGGTGTTTCCCTTGCTCACTGAACCCAAACAGGACTGCAAATATATATGTATATAAACAATTAATTGTACATGAGCTCATTTTAGGATGGAGGACTGGACTACATATTAGATGAATGGTAGTTCAGGCCATTTTTCCAAGGAAGTCTTCAACCTCTGCCAGCTTATACCAGTTAAGAATCTGGCTCCTTACTTCTTATATTGTACATTAACTTTACTTAATTGGTAGATTTTCCATGCTTACTAATTACAGATATATAAGCAGACATCTTTGTTTATGCTTGTTTGAGCAGGGAAGGAACTGTTTCAAAGAAAAGACTTTTTAAGAATGGCTTAACTGCAGTCCCACAGAAAATCAGAGGCTTGTGCCTACCACACGAATTGGTGGAGCATGGAGAAGGGGGGTATTCAAGAGCAGTTAGGAGTATTTGCAGCTTGTGCATCAGTGGGAGAAGAGGTCACGTCTCTACATATTGTACCTGCACCCTTTTTCCCTGTCACATCTGTTTCTGAGTGACCAGAAATGAACATTGGTAGGAATAAGCCATAAGGAAAAATTTGAGACCCAGAAATAAGTAAGACCCCTCCCTGAACCAGAGTCTTTGTGGGGGCTGTCTTTTGCACATATATGTTCTAAGGCAGACTCACATTCCTCTGAGCTTGGCACATTCTGGTTAAGATGAACTCAGCTTTCAAATGTTGACACAAAAGCTGACTACACCATATACCGTGGCCCCATGCCACCTTCAGCTGGCCCATGGCCATGCTGGCATTGGCTTTGGTATTGGCTTTGGTTACTTGATTTAAGACAGTTGTAGAAGAGGGAAGGGCAAAAGGTGCCTGAGGTGGGCTTACCTGGTATTCCAGCTGGAGGAAATGGCCTGCATTCTTCTGCAGAATAAGCACAGAGAGATGAGTAGAGGGAAACAAAATAAATAAAGGAAACCAATGGTGTCATTAAAAAGAGGATGTATCACATTTACCATGAGAGCATGTGACTCAGACATCCAGACATGAACATTCCTGCAAAGCCTCAAATGCACACATGGAACCAAATATTTTTTGGCTTCCCAGAATGGCTTAATTTTACGATTCTGTGACTCATTAGAAAAAGCAAAGTCCCTAGGCATGCTGCATCGAGACCCAGTAAACACCAGCTACTGGTGGGGACGTATGGGGACAATGGAGCCAGTGAGGAATGGATGTGGGGATGAAGGAGAGAGAGAAGGAACAAGACTCTCAGCCTCTTGCCCACCACCTTTCTCCTTTTAATGGCTTTGTAAACATGTTTCTCCCTCTTCTTTTTTTTTTTTAAGATTGGAGTGGAGGGGTTAACAGAGGTCATGTTAGTTTAAAAAATTATGGTTAACCTTACAAGCTGGGTTGCCTTAGGTCACAGTGATACAATTCCCCTCCCTTCTCCTGTGCAGCGGTGGTTCACAGAAATTCCTCTAACATGGGGAAGGACAGGGCCTGCCAAGGCTATGAGCAACGCAGAACAGACTTACCTGTTTTTATGCACTGCTTAACTAATTATTTTAAAAAGAAACGGCCAAGTAGGAACAACTGCCTTTTTCTTCAAGGAGGAACATTTTCCCCTTTTCCTTTTTTCCCCACATCCCCCTTCTTCTCTTCCTCCCTCTAGTTGTTTTTTTTTTCCCCTCCATTGCTTGGCTTGGCATTTGAAACAGGTTCTCGATATCTGACACCTCTTGAAAGTGTAGTTTGGCAAACAGGAATCGAGTTTGACTCCAAAAGGGCCCTGAACAGGGCTTTCTGTGGAAACACCTGCATGTCTCCTGTGCCTATAAGAACCAGTCCTGCTTCTGTAGAAATAACAGCCGTCCTCTCCCTTCCCCCAACCCCTGCTCTCCCTTCAAAATAAATAATTAAAAAACATTAAAATGCTGGCACTGTTTTCTTGAAAAACAGGTGGTTCAAGGGCACTGCGAAAGGAGATGAAGTCCATCTCAACGACAGTGTGCAAAAGAGCTGCTCAGAGAGGATTTTGATAGCAGCACGTACATCTCCCACTCATTTCCCCAAGCTCAGGACAAATTAAGAATCTTCCAGCAATTAGGGGAGAAAGCTTCAAAGTGCAATCAGCAGACCTTAGAAGAACGTGTTCTTGGGCTTTGAGGGAGGCTAATCCTGCTGCTTGCATCGGGTTCCTCTCCGCCGTGTGCGTTTTCCAAGGCCAAAATTTTGGCCTGCTTCTCAGTCACACCATATAAAATAACAAACACGCAGTCTAAGGAAAACAATTTTTAAGACACAGTGGAACCCACTTTAATGAAGAAAACTGTTAAATGCATAAAAGCCCCATGTGCCAATGGATAAATGTGCTGGAAGTGTGAACTGTTAAACCAACAAAATTGTTAACACATCATACTGCTGGGCAAAAAAATAAAATAAAGAAAAAATAAAAAGGGAGTGAAACGGTTTTTTAACATGGAACCCACTTTGCCTTTATTGTTCACATTCCTGCTGACATAAAGTTTCCTGATTTGTCCCGTGGGCCCAGAAATATGGCAAAAGCGGGAACATTAATTGTATTTGCCCCCTTTAAACTGCCCTCCCTGCTTTTAGCTCACAGTGGCCAAGAATAGCTTCATGGAATGGGGAGAGTTCGCCCTTTTTTATTCAGGGTGATGAGTGAACAAGTTCATGTGGATATTTTTTTTAACTGGTATAAAACTTCAAACTATTCCTGAATGTCTTTTTTTTTTTTTTTTTTTTGTATCTGTGGGGAAAATTGGGACTAGTTTTGTGTTTGCTTTTCCTTAAAATTCTTAAGTCCCTCCATATTCCTGGTTTTCCTTGGGGTCGATGCTGAAATGAGGTTTTTCCCCTGGCCTTGCTGGTCCCTGTGAAGATGTGGAGCTCTCCCTGAGGAAAAGCCTGATGTCAGGAGACCCATGAAGGCAACCGCTTGGATAAATGTCCAACCCTGTGGCCGTGTTGGTGTGGTGGTACCTGGACTCCTGCCTCACTTTGGAACATGAGAAACTAAAAATTAGTGCACTGAATTTATCTTACCTGACTCCTGAATTACATGATGTTCACAGATTTTGTTTCCACAGGTGGTCAAAATGAAATAGGTTGATGTTTCTTGGGTTTCTTTAATTAGAAAACAAGGGAATAAAAAGCGTAGCAAATGTGAATGAAACTTAAGGACTTGAGAAAAAATACTCTTAAGGAAAAAGTAATTTAGAATATTTCCAATTTATAACATTTTTCTGAAGTTGTAGGATTTGCATGGATATCTGTTCAGATAAGGTCTGTGCTGCTGTTTGCCTGTCCTAGGGGCCTTTTAGGTGCTGCTCTATGAACGCAGGTATGAAAGTGCATTTATGATGACAAAACTCCAACTGTGAACTGTGACAATGAGGAATTTATTCCTGCAGTTCAGAATGTTCTAAATTTCTTCATTTTTCTGTGTCCCTTGCAAAATAACATGAGGTCGTGCCTGGCTTGAGAATGGCTCCTCTTTTTCTTGGCACTTGCTGATTTTGCTTCTTAGACTGATGTTTGCAAAAAAACTTCAGTCCCTGAGGGCCACTAAATATATACTGCATTGCAGAGTCTCCACAGACAGTTTTGCACCTCCAATATGCTTGGATCTCCTGCTCCTAAGGTTGACCAGTAACTCTATCATGTACTTGAGACCACTTTACACACCAGAGAAACTTAAACCAGAGTCAGGTTTTGTGTAGTTAAGCAGAAGATTTAAGTTCTTAGCTACAAAAAAGAAAGCAAAATTGCAACAGAATATTATAAGCTTTAAAATATGACACTGGCCTCTTCACTGCTATGCATCTAGGGAATCTCTGGGGCCCTTTCTCATCACTTAAAAGTCAGCCCAGCTCTCCCTTATCTGGAAAACCTGTGAGTGCTCATGGGATCTCTCTTTCTGCAAAGAAACCATGAGATTATCCCACTGTCTCTTCCAGGCTGGCTGCAACATCTCTCATCTAACATCAGCAGCAACCAAAAAGTCAAGTGCCTAGTCTAGTTGCTTGCTCCAGCTCCTGTTTGTCAGTGGAGAGGGAAGAAGGGCTACTCATTCCCATCTTGAAGAATTAATCCTATATTTGCCTTTGATTTATGGCCTTCTTCAAGGCTTCAACACAGCATATAGTTTCCTACCATTGGAAATGTTATCTATGTAACACTTTCAATTACTAGCCAGTCTGAGTTATACTGGTGTACTTCCACAGAGACCACCCCCAACTGTTTTTTTACAGTGTTAGGCTGGGGAGAGCTTCAGTTCTTTTCTTTTACAATTCATAAGGTCTTGGGCTTACATGGGGGCTTCAAAGCAATAATTGCGTGATCCACTGAGGTCCTCTTGCTACTGCATGAGCCGAAGTCCTCTTTGTACAAAATGGGGGTAATCACAGAAATTCTGGGATAGAAAGAGCATCGAACTATTCCCCTGCTTTATGGCAGGGCCAGGAAATCTGGTTTATTCCTGACAGATGTCTATATAATGTATTCTTAAAGCCCTCCAAAGCCTTCCATAGTAAATCACTTAGAGATCTAAAGGTGAAAAATGCTATGTAAGACCTGAATATTGTTATTATTATTAACAGTGTTGTTGTTAGAAGGACAGCTTAGCAGCACAGTCCCAGATGGAACTTTAAAAAAGAGCCCAGAAGGAATGAGTTATAGTGAGTTGCGCCAATTCTGGAGGAAGTGCTGATCGAGCACTGCTGGTTCTCCTGCCTGCTGCTGGATTAGTCTGAAATTAAACTCCACAGCCTTTGCCTGTGCTCACACAGAGACCAAGAACTGCCAATGATTACCATATTATAGGTCTGGATTGCTCTACTAAATCCACCGGTGACATTACTGAATGATCTTCAGGAGCCTGCTTAGTAAGGTTCCATGGGATACAGCCCTAGAGGGCAGGGGGCCCAAGACTCTTGGTTGTTATTCAAGGATCACCTGCTCCAAGCTCAGGAGTGTTGCATCCCAACTAGAAGTGCAGCAGGAGGGCCAGGAGACCTCCTTGGATGGATAAGGAGCTGCTCAGGAAAATTCAAAGGAAGAAAGAGGCTTATAGAAGGTGGAAGCAGGGACAGGCGGCCTGGGAAGAATACAGGGATGTTGTCCGGGAAGCTAGGGACCAGGTGAGGAAGGCTAAGGCCCAGTTAGAATTGAACGTGGCTAGGGATGTTAAGGATAACAGGAAGGGATTCTATAGATACGTAGTGAATAAGAGACAGACTAGGGACAACGTAGGCCCCCTCCGGAAGATATCAGGAGAACTGGCTACCCTGGATTTGGAGAAGGCTGAGGTTCTTAATGACTTCTTTGCCTCGGTCTTCACTGGCAAAGTCTCTGACCGCACCACCCAAGTCTTGGAAGGCGAACGCAGGGACTGTCAGAATGATGACCCTAGGCCCACTGTAGCAGAGGATCTGATTTGAGACCATCTTAAAAACCTAAACGTACACAAGTCCATGGGACCTGACGAAATCCATCCGTGGGTCCTGCAGGAGCTGGCGAATGAAGTTGCTAAGCCACTGTCCATCATATTTGAAAAATCATGGCGGTCAGGTGAAGTCCCCGACGACTGGAAAAAGGGAAATATAACCCCCATTTTCAAGAAAGGGAAAATGGATGACCCGGGGAATTACAGACCAGTCAGTCTCACCTCTGTGCCTGGCAAACTCTTGGAGCACATTCTCCTGGAAGGCGTTGTTAAGGCACATGAAAAACAAGGAGGTGGTTGGTGACAGCCAGCATGGCCTCCACTAAGGGGAAATCCTGCCTGACCAATTTGGTGGCTTTCTATGATGGGGCTACGAAACTGATGGACAGGGGCAGAGCAGTTGATGTCATCTACCTGGACTTGTGCAAAGCATTTGACACTGTCCCACACGACATCCTTGTCTAAATTGGAGAGACATCAATTTGATGGGTGGACCACTCGGTGGATAAAGAACTGCCTGGATGGCCGCACGCAAAGAGCTGTGGTCAATGGCTCGATGTCCGGCTGGAAACCCGTAACGAGTGGTGTCCCTCAGGGATCGGTGTTGGGACCGGTCTTGTTCAACATCTTGGTCGGTGACACGGACAGTGGGATTGAGTGCGCCCTCAGCAAGTTTGCCGATGACACCAAGCTGTGTGGTTCGGTTGATACGCCGGAGGGAAGGGATGCCATCCAGAGGGACCTCGACACACTTATGAGGTGGGCTGATGCCAACCTGATGAAGTTTAACCATGCCAAGTGCAAGGTCCTACACCTGGGTCGGAGCAATCCCAGGCACAACTACAGGTTGGGCAAAGAAGAGATTCAGAGCAGCCCTGCAGAGAAGGACTTGGGGGTGTTGGTCAATGAAAAAATGAACGTGAGCCAGCTTCAGTGTGTGCTCGCAGCCCAGAAAGCCAACCGTATCCTGGGCTGCATCAAAAGGAGCATGACCAGCAGGTCAGAGGAGGTGAGAATGCCCCTCTACTCTGCTCTCGTGAGACTTCACTTGGAATATTGTGTACAGTTCCGGTGTTCTCAACATAAAAAGGACATGGAACTGTTGGAACAAGTCCAGAGGAGGGCCACGAGGATGATCAGGGGACTGGAGCACCTCCCGTATGAAGACAGGCTGAGAAAGTTGGGGCTGTTCAGCCTGGAGAAGAGAAGGCTGCGTGGAGACCTCCTAGCAGCCTCCCAGTATCTGAAGGGGGCCTACAAGGATGCTGGGGATGGACTCTTCATCAGGGACTGTAGTGACAGGACAAGGGGTAACGGGTTCAAACTTAAACAGGGGAAGTTTAGATTGGATATAAGGAAGAAATTCTTTACTGAGAGGGTGGTGAGGCACTGGAATGGGTTGCCCAGGGAGGTTGTGAATGCTCCATCCTTGGCGGTGTTCAAGGCCAGGTTGGATGAGGCCTTGGGTGTCATGGTTTAGTGTGGGTTGTCCCTGCCCATGGCAGGGGGTTTGGAACTAGATGATCTTAAGGTCCTTTCCAACCCTAACTATTCTATGATTCTGTGATTCCCATTGTGGAGACAACTGGATATTGCTTACTTGGTCCCTTTTGCAGGTGCCACGTGCAGTGTGCGCACAATATCATGTGCTTCTCCCTTCAGAAACTTGGTTCATGATGATCAGTTGGACTGTCTATGTAACTGGGAAAGCTGGTAATTGTGTATTGTGTATATTCACATATATCCACAGTATACGTGGATGCTGATCCTGCACTCCCACTGATGCTGGCCCCAACAAGTGGTCCTGAGATAAAATTTCCCCCCATCTACCTACCAGACTGACCCTCTGTTCATTTAGTTTCCAACATGCTCCAGAAAATATGTATATTCAAGTTTAGCTCTATCATTAGAACTATCCTTGCCAAAGAATGAGTTATTATCCCCTACATCTTTGCTTCTACCTACTAGATGCCCCAATTAACCACATATTTTTCCCTCTTCCCCCATTGGCCTTGGTGCTACCCTAACCATAGCAGCACCCTTGCAAAATGAATGAAAGAATTCTCAGAGGCTGTGGGTGGTCAGCATTTGGACTAAGGTACTTTGCACTCAAAGCTTGAACATTTTGAGTAGAAGATATTGAGCTTAAATAATCTTGGATAAGATTCCTTTCTAGCTAGTAAATCTAACACTGCTGAGACAGAGGTTCTAGTACAAGGAATGAGTTACAGTCCCTTCTATCTTTAGGCAATACTTAACACCTCCTGAAGTTTGCACAAGCCAGAGACTGTTCCTGATGAACAGTTTGGATGTGTCTGTCCTGTTTAGAAGGATAAAAAAGCTGAATAGTATGGTTGTGCCTACACAGTGCCCTTTAGACTTTACACTAGCAAACAGATACATTTAGTGTTTGGGTCTCTAGCTATACAATAAATAAAAGAGTGTACACCCCAGAACAGTTTACCAGAAAAATTCTATGGCTTTGTATTCCTCTTATCATATTACTTAGAATAGCACAATGTGTCCATATAAAGAATTTTATTCCCTTTTGAATTCTGGTGTAGGAAAGGAGAAGCGTTGCACAATTTTAACCAAATCTATCTGGTCAAGTGAAAAAATATGTAAGACTTTCCTTGAGAAAAATTAGGCTGCTGTGCCTAAATTGAACTTTGTCAACAACTGCCTGCACGAAACTAGTGGATTATCCAGAGCTGCGGACCCAAGGCAGAACTGCAGCCAAGGCACAATTGTGTATTGAGAGTATTACTCAGAGTGAGCGCTCTTCTGTTTCATGTGAGTTATCATACCCTTGTCATGGGAATTAAGGATCACGTTTGTGTATCCTGGTGAATAAACTTAATCTGGCTCTGCTTCTTGCATTTCTGCAGAACAACATGGTAGCTTGTCTCCTGGTCTGCACCTGAGAAGCTGCCATATTTTGGTCTGGGAGTGACAAGGCATTTGGTGCACCTGGGAGAGAGGATCCTTGCTATGACTGCACATTCATTTCAGTAGACAGACAATCTCCCAGATGGTTTATCTTGTACAACATCACTAGCCAAACACCAAAAACCACTTCCCTTCCCAGGCTCCCATATCTGCTGCGTGGTTCTGCAATATTAGAATTGTGCCTGGCTTTCAGTATTCTTGTACTTATGGTACAGTAACTGGTTTAGAAAATACACATGTATATAAAACCTGTCATATGTGTGACAGAATCCTCTACAGTAATGACCAAGAGTCTGTTGCCTTCACATTTCTATAGGTGAAAAAATAGGTTTATTAGAGCTGGCATAACTACTCCCCAGGCATCTAGTCTGTATTCTCCTTTCCTTAGCTGGGGCCTGGTTTACCTCAGTTACCAACCTTCGAAAAGGAAAAAATTCGGAGCTTAATTCCTCCCTGGCTTAAATCTTTGTATGTTTTTGGCTGTAGATTTATGTTCCAAGAACTTGGATTTACATAAAGATGTATCTATTTGCACATAATTTGCAAGAGTTCCTTTTAGCCTATAATTGTGCTAAATACGGTTGTGGAGGCCACAGCATACCTAAAGTATTGCCGAATGGATTTTTAAGAGTAATTTTTTTTTCAAAAGTGTGCTAAAATGGAAAGATCAGAGGAAAAAAGAAAAAGAGAGACGAAAGATGGCCTTGTGGTTAAATCCCTGGCCTGCAATTCATGAAATCTGGGTTCAATTTCCAGCTCTGCCATTTACTTCCTGTGTGACCTTGGGCAAGTTGGGTAATCTCTGTGCCTCAGTTCATGGGCATACTAATAATATTGCCTTTGTCTTTCGTGATGCCTAGAGCATGAACGCACCACGTGTTTGTTTGCACAGTACTTAGCACAACTGGGACCTGATCTCCGCACCGCCTTCTTGCTCTACTATAATGGTAACGATAATAGTAATAATGTTTTTACTCAATATTATGTGTTGAAAGAACAGAGCGAGTTGTACAAAGGCATTTATTTTACCGTCTTTGATGGGTGCAACCAAAAAGAAGGAGCCCTTTAGTGGCAATGTCATGCACAGCTTTGCTCTACCTGAAAACCCAACAGAGGTTGTTGGCTATTAGTGATGTCTTTTAACACCTCGTTGCAGGGTGTAAGAGGTTATAAGAGACCAGTGTAGTCTACAAAATCCTGCAAAATAATATGGAGCTGTGTGCTGTTAGGGTACCTATGACTTCAGCCCTATCTTGTTGAGTGTCAGGATTCTCCCCTCTACCCAAGAAAATCTCACTAGTGTGAGCTCAAAATAAAACAGTCTGAATGTTTCACTTCCCAGAATAAACAGGTTGAAAATAGTGGGGCTAAATACAGCTGTTAGTGTGGAGTACCTTATCCAGATGTGACTGGCTAAGCTTTGTGATGCCAAATTATGAGATTAGTGTTGTGGATTTAGATCACTGGCTGATTAGTCTAAGAATAACCTCAGTGTCTGAGCTCTGTCTTGGTTACCTGCGTTTTTTTGGAATAAATGTAAGGGATCTGGAAATAACCTTAAAATAACAAATAAAAGGCTCACTTAAAGAAAACATGTGCTGCGTGTCCTGACAATCTGTCATCTGTCTAGCCTGTGTTGTTACGAAAATCACTTTTCTTGTGAAAGAGAGGAAGGAGACTAGTCAAAGTCCCTATGTAAGGAAAAGGAGCTGAACAGAACTGAGTAGCTCCTGTGAGCTACTGTGCACATACACTGCTACAAAATGAGGCCAAGACTGTGAAAAAGGATCAGTGCCTTTGGATGTTTGGCTTGCAGCAGCTTGGAGAAGACCTGATTGTTAGGGATTGGATATTCAGCGCCATGTGAAAAGCAGGACAAGATGGACAACCAAAATCATAGGTGTTTGCGACACAAAGGCCTGATAGACGTATAGCAAAATGACTTTTCATTGTTGACACATACATTTAACGTCCATTTGCCATCCTACTGCTGTGGATGAATTAAAGCTGACTTTGATCTTCTGGTGCTTTCTGAAATCTGTTTAAAGGGTACCTGTCTCTTAGGGAGGCCTGGGAAAGATGGACAGTTTGACTTGGGCACCAGGTTTAAGAAATTATTGCAGTAGGGACTTGTTAGTCTGCAGCAGAAAGTAATGTAGAGAAAGCTGTGAGAGGTTTTGTGCAGCTCTTGCCCTGCAAACGTGGAGTCTCTCTGCAGCCCAACTGTTCCTGTGGCTGATGGAGGGCTCCACTTGAGCTTCCATGAAGATAGTTTGTTTTACATAGACAGGGTACCGTTCATCACATCTTTCTAAGCATCTTTCAGGATTCCATTCCTAGTGTTTCATTCCACTCCAAAATATCTTCCTAAGATTTTTCAGAAATTCAGGCAAAATGTTTTGGTTCCAATGAAAAGCTTTGAAAATGTTTTTGGTTTATGTGTAACCTGGAACATCTTGTCAAAGTAGGTATTTAGAAGGGAAATCCCCATATTTCTGAATAAAAATATAAATTTCAACCCAAAACTTATACTATTAAATGTTCCCAGTGTTTTAGGGATCAGCAATACAGCATGATTTTACAAGATCAGGCTTTTGGGCTTATTAATTCCAAAGCCACATATCTTCTGGTTAGTGTTCAGATATAAATACAAAGTAGTTTACATCAAAATAGCTTTACAGTGGACTATAACATCAGATACATACATCTCCATGTTGCTATATGAAAAAAGAAGGTTCTTGTTTATATGAAATAAAAATGAAAAGACTTTGACAATGCACAAGAGGTCATTTTTCCTCCTTCCAATCTCGTTTTCTTTTAACAGTCTGTGGGCAGGGGGGTGGGGTACAAGATACAAAGTAAACCCCAAACTTTCTAGAGAGATGTGTTGTCTTTTAGGTTTCCAGTGTCTTGTTAAGTCTCAAAATTAAGATTGAAATGTTTGGCTACTCTTTCACTGCTCTTTCAAGGAAATTACTTTTAGGATTATTCGCATGTGTAATTTTTACTAATTTCCATGTCCAAATTTTTTTGCAAACTCATTAAACTTTAGTCCTTTCACAGGTATGGAAAAAATATCATGCTCAGGAATTCTTCTTAATAACATTAACTTTGTAACTCATGCAGTTTTGGGACTAGAAAGTCTCTTCACCTGAGGTTTTTGTTTGTTATTCCAGATTTACTGCCAGAAACTTGACACTTACTCTAGAAACATTTGTCCAAGATGAGTTCCAGAGATTAAAGACTGAGTTTGCTTGAGTGGAGTGATTTTAAGACTATGAACTACTTTCTCTGTTAAAATCCTTATTTGCAAGTTCAGTTTATGCTCATGGGCTTGATTTACAGCAGAAGTAATTAAAAAAAAAGAAACTGTTCATTAACCAATATAAAAAGAAGTGTGGTAGAGAGGTTGAAAATTTATGTAATCTTTATTTCTATGCTACCAGATACAAGTTTAAACTATGTTACAGTCTTGACAACTCTGAAATTTTATTGTACGGGTATGAAAATGTTGTGAAATCCAGATCAGTCCTTTGATCCAGAAATTACTGATAATTGTGGCCTGTGATCAGGGAGAAGGGAAACCTAGCAACAGTGTTGGGGTATAAGAACCATACTAAGGCATTTTGGAGAGGTAATTTTCTTATTTTATGATAGGTGACTACAAAGCAGATATGTAGAGCTGAGCTAACAATGCATGGGGAAAATCAGTAACAACGGAAGTCCATTTTTAAGACATCATTCCTCCAGACTGTTTTAGATGCCCAGTTTCAGATGAGAATCACGTGCTAAAGTCATGTCCTTTGGTCAAGGAGGACTAGGGTCGCCGAGATGGTTGAAAATTTTTCAGCTGAATTTTCCTTTCAGAAAATGGCAAATTTCTGTTGGTAATATTAACATGATTCTTCATCTAGCAAGTGTGAAGTAATAGAAAACAAGACAAAGGGGAGATGCGAAATATATGGATATATCTGGGTACAGCTCTTTGTATCTGTAATTATGTGTGCCTGTTCATACATAGATGTGCTGAAATTAAAAAGATGCATGGAATGACAGAAGCCAAATGCTTTGATTGACCTGATGTATTTAGAGGGGAGAAGAGAAAATGGCAGTGCAGAGAAGGGATTTAGTCCCTATGGGAATTTTGACATTTGATCTCAGTAGAGAGATGCCCAGGCTCTGATGGCATAATCGCCCTGGTTCCTGTGTCTGCCTAAATCCCACTTCTGCCTCTAACTTGCTGTCTGATGTGATTTTAGAAGCAATGGTTGCAAAAATGGCACTGTTTTCCATGTGTTGTCTGAACTGTCATATTGGGTCCAGATTGGGTCAAGATTGAATCACCCCAAAAAAGCCATCATTTTGCTAACCCTATTTTGGTTTCACTTCACTTACAGATACCACCCGCACCCCATAGTGATCCTTTGTGTCCTGTGCTGATGCCGCTCACATTGGCAAGCTCCAGATCAGCTCCAAAAGCCGTAGGCACTCAGTCAATTATCATCATTGCCATAAAAAAAAATAATAATTCTCCCAGAGCAAGAGTGTTTCTCCAGCCAAAATCTTCTCCAGCCCCAAAGTAAGAAAGAGTTATGTCTGGAATATTTCACTCCGGCTTTGAGAGAACAACTCTATGTATTCCTCAGTGTGTGAGCGCTGGATGAATGGCAACAGCAGTTCAAACTGTTTATTCCTTTCTTAGCAATAATGTTTAGGTTCATGAAAGCCTTCCAAGATATATAGAATTCCTCATGCTGAGTAAGGGCTCCTTCACTTATTGCTTCTGCTACACACTATGGACCATTCTTATTATACCTCCCTCCCCATTCATACCACTATAGTTAGGGGACTCTCAATGTTGTCATTATAAGTCCCTTATTTTTCAGGGTGTATAATTCAGCTGTAAAAAATTTGCCCTGGGCTGAAACTTGGCACATGAATGCCAGAGAGAGGATTTTTGTGTTGATTATTTTTTTAAAGCAAGTTTTTAAAATAAAATAAAATAAAATAAAATCCGTTCAGCCATATTATGTTGTAAAAAGTGCAGGAAAAAATAGAAGTTAGTGGTTTCAGATGCTTTTTTCAGACCTCTCCTGTGTAACTCAAAGCCAGCTTTGTTTTTTAAACTGAAATTTTCCAGGCTATTAGTCTATAATGTGAACTTGTGCCTTTCAGGTTTCTCTTTAAACACAGGCACACACGAAAAGAAGAGCTGAGTTATTTCAATTAGGAACGGGGGCTGCTGTAATTTATTTTACGTGCACTTTTTCACAAGGATTTTTTTTTTTTTTTACCTTCTGGGAGGCACATGGGTGCACACCACCTGAATAAGCGTTGGGGTGAGCCTCTCTGCCTCTGCCTGCTGGTGTCTGCATCTCTTTGCTGTGGGTCTGCTGGATCTCCAGGGAGTGCTGAACTGGATCCTGCTCCATTAGTGAATCCACCACCTTCCCCACACTGAATAAAAGTTAAGGCAGGACTGAGCTTCCCAACGGCTGGTTTCCTCAGGGCTCAAGCAGGTCTATAACTTAGTCTGAAGGAGCTGGCACATTTGGATTTAACCTTCAGATCTCTCAGATCCCAGTCCATTGTCTTTTTGACATCAAAGATTTTTTTGACAAAAGATCTTTTTGACAAAAAGTCCATTGTCTTTTTGACAAAGATCTTTTTGACAAATGATCCATCATCTTTTTCCTGAGGTGGGTTGGATAATATTTCATTTAAATTCTGATTGGCAAAGCCCATGAGCATGAGAGTTTTAAGCCTGTTGACTCTTGAGAAAACTGTGGCCTGGAGTTCCGATCCTGTACTAAATCACAAGTTAAAATGCACTGGGTGGCCAGTGACTATTCCCTAGCTTGTGAGCAGTTACAAAACCACGGCATGGCAGACTGTCTTTACAACACATCTAAGGCTGGTTTAGCAATGGAGAAGGGCTATGCAGAGGCAGAATTGTCTGCAAACAGCTCATGCCTATGCAGGACCAACTTATGAAGTGTTCTTAAATGTTCGGTTTCCCCAGTGGTTTTATTCTCAAGAAAAAGGAAGTCCCTCAGACATAGAAGACCTGGTCTTTTGTTTTATTAAAAGCAAAACAAAAAAGAGTTCTCTCTTTCCAGTTCTAGAAGTGGTGTGCATTTCTCAAGGAAGAACTTAGACTGGTTTCTTAACTTTGATATTATTTTGATGGTAAAATTTTATTTGATAACGAACCCCAGTATTTCATACCATTAGAATAATTATTATTAGTGAAAGAATTTTGTAGATCTGTATGAAAAAAATCAAGATAAAATAATGTATCCTATACTCCAAGAAAAAGGTATGAAATTGCACAGCACTACCTCTCAAAGTGACCTCACCATATCTTCCTCTCAGTGGGAAAGTGTAAGTTGGTGGGTGAATGAGGGGATGCTTATCAGGGTGAGCAGCCTGAGGTAGTGTAAGGAGCAAGGTGAAATGGCAGACACCAAACAAGAGCCTACAAAGCCTGGCCACAAAAACATTAGTGCCCTTATCCTGCCCATCTTCTGCTGTTTGCTGCTGCAGCTTTAGAAAAGAGACTTACCAGCAGTGTGAGGCATGAAGGGCTGATGTCTCATATACCCAGTCATCACTGGGACATTGTCATAGCAGATGTCTATTTATATGAGGGAACCGCTATTGCTTTTCCTGAGTCTAGCAGACTGTCTGTCCAGCATTAGGATATCCTTCAAGCCCAGTGCTTTCTCTTCAAAGAGGACCACTCTCTCTACTACTTCAGTAGCTCTGAGATCAGGATGCAAGCTAAATCGTCACTTCTTTTTTTCACAGCTGGAGAAACCTGGGTGACTTGCCCAGAAGCCCAGAAGCAGAAAAAGAGCAAATGAAATCAGCTGGCAGATAACCTATCTTTTATTTGTATGTGTGTGTATGTAGAGCATGCAGGAAGGAATTGGTTGCAGTTGCCTTTCAACATGTTGTGATCCGCTAGCCAGGCCCTCATGGTTCCCATCAAAGACCACAGCTTCATATGTTACCACAGATTTTGGGTTTCCAAACCAGATGTGACTGTGAAATTCCATGGGGTAGAAAGCAGTTATCCCTAACCCTCATCTCACCTGGTGGCATGGTCTGTATGTGGGGTTTTCTGTTCACACTGGGTGGCCATGGGATGACAAATCTGGACACATCAGTGACATGATTTTTCAGGGGGGAATTTTGACATTCCTGGAGTTCAGATTTGCTCATTTGTATTTCTTTTAGCTAATTAACACTGGCTCCAGACAGGGTTGGGTTTAGTTTTCTTTTCTAGTTCTTTTTTTTTTTTTTTTCCTTTTTCTTTTTTTTTTTTTTTTCATTTGGGTTCTTTTTTCTGGTGAATTTAGTGCTCCTACTGGGGACTTGTAGGTAGAGAATGCCACACACACAGGCAAAAGCTCCTCCTCACACCCCATGTTGCAGCCACCATTCCTGCAGACAAGGAAGCCGAAATGAAGCTGCCTAGAAAGCCTGTCATCACGGCTCGTTAACCAGCTGGAAGCCGTCCTGCCAAGTAAGGGGAAGAGCCACCCCTCGAAGAGTGGGAGCCCAGCCCCAGCCCCAGCTCCAGCCCATCCTTGTGGGTGAAGTGAAGCCTGCAGGGAGGACCTGGAGGCTGTTTTTTGGTGTGTGACAGCACTCAGAACCCAAGCCATAACAGCAGCACTTTGAAAACAGAAAAGAAACCAAAGTGTCTAATATTGCGTCAAGCCAACATCTATAAATCAACGTCTGTGAATTTATAAACTGTTCGTAAATTTAAGTGCTTTTTGGAGAGCTGTTTGTTATTATGTCACAGCTGGGAAGGGGGGTGAGGGAAAGTACTTATACTCATTCACTGTCTCCTGATCTGGGCTTGCTCGTACATTGTTTGAGTGGGGAGAAGGAGCAGAAGTTATCTGGATGAGGGAAGGCAATAGAAGGATGCTGCTATTGTGCCCCAGAAGCATTTGGCGCAAGACAATCAGGAAGGATGTACCAGATTGAAACCACATTTGTGCATTCCAAATTCCCCATCTGTCCTTCGGCTGTTTAGCCCTCCACTAGCTAACATAGCGTTAAAACAGCCAGGGAGACTTGAGGCAGGAGGCCCTCAGCTGCTACCTCCCTCTTCTCCCCCAGTGCCTCTGGGGAGGGAGCAGAGGCACAAAATCATCTCAGCAGCTCTGTAGCCCCTTTCCCTTCATGCTCTCAGTTGTGGTGACAGTCCCTGATGACTCTCTCTGCAGCACACCTCACTCCAAAGCACTCTGTAAAGCAGCATGATCAAGGGGGAACGAGGTGCCACTGCTGTCGATGGGAGCTGGTAAATGGCTTTGAGGTGGAAAAAGAACCCCCTGCAGTCTTGCTCCACCCTTGGCTGAAACTTTTTCTGAGGTTCAACTATATTTGCATAACTTTTCCTCCCACCTCTATTCATTTTTGTTCCTTTCACCACCTGCTATTTCTGCAGCCAGGATAAGGCACAAAAGTGTCCTGAAAGGAGTTGTCCCAGCCTGGTGGGAAGCAGGAAGTATTGGAAGGCCTAAGAGGGTGTGAAAAGTTTTGGAGGTTATGTTCACAAAACAAGACATTGTTCTGGTGCGGTGCTGCTCATTCAAGTGTCTCAACACTTTGCACGCATGAATGAGTTAAGCCTTACAAACCACCTGTAAGGAAATGGTATCCTCCATTTTATAGGTGATGAAATGGAAGTACTGAGGGAGCTGAGGCCAGATTTCAAACCTGAATGCCTCCAGTTAAGCTTCTAAATCCGAACCAAGGCACTGAAATAAGTGTTCACAATCTATCAAGTCATGCTGATATGAAGGGGATGGTTGTGTGTTTAGCCAAACCCAGGGTCCCTGCTGAGCAACCTGTTTATGAAAACTTTGGCCTGGACTTTTACACCAAAGCCATGCAATCAGTGGAGACAAGCACTGGACACCGAGCACTTGAATAATAGTATGCAAATGTGAGTTTGAATGTTCTCCAAACCATGTAAGCCTCTTTAGTGAAATAAAAATCCCCTTGGAAGCCCACTTTACTTCTAAACTGCATAAAATACCCTAAGAACCATCTTCTTGGAAGCCCAAAGCTAATGGATAGGCATAGTAGACATCAGTGTATTTTCTGAAGACCAGGGGAAGTTAATCAAAACATTCTCTGAGCTCTAAAAAATGGGTTTGGCACTGCTTAAGTAGCCGTTGGCAAAGATTTGAGGTTAGTTATCTACTTCACTTGAACATGACTTGAGTCGAAGCTCCTCACTTCTCTATTACCTGTCCTGAGTTGACCTCCATAATTTCTGAGATACTCCAAAGCATAACAACTTTTCATGCCCTTGCATGTTTCAGGAATAACTTGTCACGGCCTGTTTGCCAGTATTTACAATGTGTCTTTATGTTATAATGATCGTGTGATCTGGTAAATTTAATTCTTTCATTTCTGTAGTACATGTCAGCCTCTCTCAGAAAATGAACTCAAATATCTCCATATGAAGGGACTAATCCATTTCAAAGAATTAAACATTTCTCTATTGTCATATTTATGATGACTCTCTTAGCTTTTTTGTGAGGCTGCCAGGCAAGACTGTACTTAAAGAATTTTAAATGCGTGGATTGGACACCCTATCCAAACATACTGCTTGCAGGCTCAGGTAGATGTTGCTTCCTTGGTGGTGTATTACACTTGTGGTTTTGTTTTTTTCAAGGTTTTTAACCAAGTCTGTTCCCCATAGGAAGCACTACAAGCACCAGCTCTGATCATTTTGGACTGAAAACAATTGAGGGATTGAAGTGCCCTCAAAACAGCCTATGCTTATTTCTAAAGAGGACTGTGAGGGTCTAGAGGCAGGACACTGTAGGGAAGAGGTATTTCATGAAATACAACCTATGCCTATGTCCATCTGTAATACTCTGACTGCTGAGCCAGCGATCCATTATATATATATGTATCAACACTTTCACCCTGCATTGGATCACAATTCCCATCCTTGTTACAGTGCCATTCATCTTGAAGGAGCTGGCGAATGAAGTTGCTAAGCCACTGGCCATCATATCTGAAAAATCATGGCGGTCAGGTGAAGTTCCCGACGACTGGAAAAAGGGAAATATAACCCCCATTTTCAAGAAGGGGAAAATGGATGACCCGGGGAATTACAGACCAGTCAGTCTCCCCTCTGTGCCTGGCAAACTCTTGGAGCACATTCTCCTGGAAGGCATTGTTAAGGCACATGAAAAACAAGGAGGTGGTTGGTGACAGCCAGCATGGCCTCCACTAAGGGGAAATCCTGCCTGACCAATTTGGTGGCCTTCTATGATGGGGCTATGGAACTGATGGACGGAGCAGAGCAGTTGATGTCATCTACCTGGACTTGTGCAAAGCGTTTGACACTGTCCCACACGACATCCTTGTCTCTAA
This sequence comes from Psittacula echo, assembly GCF_963264785.1. NCBI lineage: Eukaryota > Metazoa > Chordata > Aves > Psittaciformes > Psittacidae > Psittacula > Psittacula echo. The sequence goes on from NC_137738.1 coordinate 104,166,994, forward strand.
ATTGGAGAGACATCAATTTGATGGGTGGACCACTCGGTGGATAAAGAACTGGCTGGATGGCCGCACGCAAAGAGCTGTGGTCAATGGCTCGATGTCCGGCTGGAGACCTGTAACGAGTGGTGTCCCTCAGGGATCGGTGTTGGGACCGGTCTTGTTCAACATCTTTGTCGGTGACATGGACAGTGGGATTGAGTGCGCCCTCAGCAAGTTTGCCGATGACACCAAGCTGTGTGGTTTGGTTGATACGCCGGAGGGAAGGGATGCCATCCAGAGGGACCTCGACACGCTTGTGAGGTGGGCTGATGCCAACTTTATGAAGTTTAACCATGACAAGTGCGAGGTCCTACACCTGGGTCGGAGCAATCCCAGGCACAGCTACAGGTTGGGCAGAGAAGAGATTCAGAGCAGCCCTGCCGAGAAGGACTTGGGGGTGTTGGTCGATGAGAAAATGAACGTGAGCCGGCTTCAGTGTGCGCTCGCAGCCCAGAAAGCCAACCGTATCCTGGGCTGCATCAAAAGGAGCATGACCAGCAGGTCAGAGGAGGTGAGAATGCCCCTCTACTCTGCTCTCGTGAGACTTCACTTGGAATATTGTGTACAGTTCCGGTGTTCTCAACATAAAAAGGACATGGAACTGTTGGAACAAGTCCAGAGGAGGGCCACGAGGATGATCAGGGGACTGGAGCACCTCCCGTATGAAGACAGGCTGAGAAAGTTGGGGCTGTTCAGCCTGGAGAAGAGAAGGCTGCGTGGAGACCTCCTAGCAGCCTTCCAGTATCTGAAGGGGGCCTACAAGGATGCTGGGGATGGACTCTTCATCAGGGACTGTAGTGACAGGACAAGGGGTAACGGGTTCAAACTTAAACAGGAGAAGTTTAGATTGGATATAAGGAAGAAATTCTTTGCTGTTAGGGTGGTGAGGCACTGGAATGGGTTGCCCAGGGAGGTTGTGAATGCTCCATCCTTGGCGGTGTTCAAGGCCAGGTTGGATGAGGCCTTGGGTGTCATGGTTTAGTGTGAGGTGTCCCTGCCCATGGCAGGGGGTTTGGAACTAGATGATCTTAAGGTCCTTTCCAACCCTAACTATTCTATGATTCTATGATTCTATGATCTTATTGCACTCCTGGGTTACCCAGATGCTTTTGTTTGGGAAATAGCAGAGGCTACTCATACAGAAATAATCTTTTCCACTTTCAGAAGCAGTTAGGCTTAAAAAGGAGATGACCCTGAATGTAGAGAGATTGTGTTTTAAAGCCTGTCTTTGAAAAGCTGTGATAGGGAAAAGAGCAGCTAACGAATCCATACACACAATATACACCCAGAGGTCTTTGGTGAAATTATATTGATGGGGACCTACACAGTGTTCTGGCTTGCCAGCATTAAATGGAGTCCGGATGACATGGGTGGGGTGGTTTACTCAACTTGAAGCACACTGCCTGCAGACCCAGGCAGATGTGAATGCTTTACCAGAGTGGTATCTTTCCTTAACTAGGAAGATGCAAAACACTGTTCTCATTTAAACTAAAAAAAAAAAAAAAAAAAAAAAAAAAAAAAAAAAAAAAAAAAAAAAAAAAGAAGGGGAAAATTCTGGCACAGTTATCTGACTTGTAGTGCTTTGGAGACACTGGGGACATATCTCCATTTGTTTCAAGATGCAGAAGCAAAACACTGCTTGCACATCATCTAAAGAAAGGCAGCCTGGCAGCAGAGGAAAGACAGCACTGCAACCCTGACGGCGGGGATTAGGGCTTCCTGATAGACTCAGAATAGGCTTTGCTCCTGATTTAACTAGTAACACATGACAGAGCATGAATTTTCATGGGATAGCTGCGCAGAAAATGAGTAGGAAGTGGCTCAAAACAAAGTCAGGGAGACAGCTATTTGCAGGGATTGCCTTCTGACAGCACTGTCTAGTGAATCCAGCCAAAGGACTTAATATGAGTGAAAAAAAAGAGTCAAAGTTCTGGCTCCAAAGTGCAATTCTGTGCAGTCCCGTTTGTTAGGCACACTCTGTCCAAGTTTCTGCTGAAATAAAAGGTGAGTCAAAGGAAAATGGTGTCCAGAAGTTCAGAGCAACCCAGACAGCCCTAACCACATGACAGGCCCAGAGGGAAGTTTTAAACCACCCACACAACAGCTTGCACAGCTTGCCAAAAAGTCAGATCCTTCGGCTGGGGGAAAAATAGCTTGCATCTGGATTCTGTGTTTGAAGCCCATGGTAGAAGAAGAAGAGAATGAGGAGGAGGAGTGGGAAATGTGTTCTGCATAGACCAGATTGCAGTTTGATTTGAAGCATGAAAGGAAGGAGTTTATTATTCTGATAGTAATAAGTCATGTCTCCCTATAAGCATAGTACAATCTTCTATGAGTGGCAGATCAGCCAAGAACAGAATTAGGGACATTGCTACCATTTCAGTCCAGACTGTCTTTGTTTATTTTTAAAATAAAACACAGCTCAATGTTTATTTGAATGGGTAGAGAATAGAAGGAGAAGTTCATCAGCTCCTAATCATGCAGGTTAAAAGTGAATCGTTGGCAGCTGAAGCCACCATAAAGGGCCTGTCTGTGAAACAAGCTAGTGTGTTTAGATTGATGGTCAGGTATCTATGGTTTCGAAAGGCAAAACTGATCAAATAATAAGGTATTGACTTTTGAGTCAGAGGACCAAAATGATGGTCATGTTTGTGAGACTGACATAGTACACAATCCTGAGTAAAACATGACCTTCAGCCTTGTCTTCTTCTGTATGGTGGCAGTGGAGAGGCTTGTCTTTGAGAATTCTTGAGGACATGGTATCCACATTGCTGCCTCTAGCTGTAGTTTGGCCACAAGGGCTAAATCTGGACTAGAAAATCAAATGGTATCAAGCCTTGGCCTGAGCCCTGCAACTTGATTGTTTGTGCCATGAAATTGTTGGTACTGTCTCCATCAAACTTTTGGCCCAGACCAAAAGTGCTGTCAGCAACTTACAGCCATGGTCAGCAAGTTAGCCCAGATCAGGGACTGCTCCACATAGGCGTTGTGGGTATGGTCACAGTGTTTGGGACACTCAGGGAGTTGAAACTTGCAGCAAAGGTACAGCCAGTCTGTCCCAGTTGGTCTCAAGGGTGGGGAATGAGCCCTGATTCTGTTTAGTTATTAGAACTGATCTAGCCAAAATGTCCATACAGTGGTTTGAAAGAGGAAGCTTTGGGTTCTTTGCTGGTGGGTTGAACTGCCAGATGCGTGAAGTTATGGCTCTTAGGTCTGGAGGACATGAACGGAGGGCCTGGGGCTGTGCTCATGCACGGAGCTGCAGCAGGAGCTTTATCCTGAAAATTCACCTATGTTGTTTTCTGTGCATTGGTGACACAGCATGTAGACTGGCACATGTGCAGGCTTGGCATAGGCAAGAGCCTGTGGGGCTGCTAGGCAAAATGTCATTTTTCACCCCTTTCTTGGTACTTGTCCCATGCTCATGTAAGTTCAAAACAGAGTTAGGGCTTTGGGCACCAGATGACACTGCTGCAGGAGGAAGATGTGTGGTGGAGCAGAGGATGAGGCATTCTGCTTGTGGCTTTGTCATCAGCTCCCTTTGACCTCAGGCAAATTGCTTAACCTCATTGCTTCCATTTCCCTTGCTGCCACATGGGGATAATAATATCATCACAGGATGGTTGTGAGCATTAATTAGCATATGTAGAGCACTTTGAAGATGAAAAGCTTTTAATGACTGCTGGGGATTATTAAAGCTGTTCATGTTCAGTAAATGTTATTAAAAAGAAACCAAATCTAAATGCTCTGCACTGAACCTGATCAGATCCCAGGGCTTGAATACTGGTGGAAGGACTATACCACACTATGTAATTCCTCAGTAAGTTGCCCATGGGCTGAATTTATCACTGGAAACCATAATCCTGAGATCTAGCCAGAAGAACCGAGTGTCATCATCTGCTGTGACTCACTCCACCTTCCCAAAGGGGAAAAACGCAGTGGCAGGGTTGTAGATGGGTTCATTTTTTATTTGAGTGGTACATGATTTCTAACACTCCTGAACTCATTGGCTAGATTGGGGGTTATATGGGAGTTGTTTAAAGTAGGAGCATCTGCTCCTTTTGGAGACAACCAAGATGCACTCAGACGCTACCTGCCTGAGGTGCAGGAACTGGTTCAGGTTTGTGTGTATGAGGATGATGTACAGTAGGCAAGTTTCTTGGAGTTGTCTAGCATGAGTGAAAGCCTGTGAGAGGCCAAGAAAAAATCAAGCAGAGTGATTTCATATAAATATGTGGTAAAATACTGAAACAGACAAACATGTGTTAATCAAATGGGCAAGAAGAAAAAAAAAGTAATCATTTCAATCTTTCTGCGCTTGTCTTTACAGATGAAATGGAATATCTGAAAGGCTGTCTTTTGCTTTTGATCTCTTGCTTTTACTTGGAAATACTGCTGTGCATGAGGAGTGATGCTAGTGTTGTAAGGGCTGGTATTGGAGAATGTGCAGGTCTGGGTGTTGTGGATTTGCAGTGTGATTACAATGCATAACTCACCTCTGCCTCAGTTTCCTCCTCTGCCTAATGAATTTACAACAGCTTGCACTGCCCTTGACTTTCTGGTACGTCCGAGTGCTTCCATGCAGCTTGTGGGTGATGCCAAGAATAGTTTCTCTTTCTACATGCTTAATTACTAAGGACAAGATGTTGACGTACCATGGTGACTCAAGGTAGTAGCACCAGGGTTTAATTCCACTAAGACTTTAGCAGCAGCTTTCCTCACAGGGTGTCACTGAGAAGAATTTGCTGACAATTTGCCTGATTTTTTTTTTATGGGTTTTTGCTTAATTTCAGGTGCAAATGAATTATTAATATCATCAATATTGTTATTACTAACATTTATATTAATATTACTGCTTATGAGAGCACTTTGTTATGTCTCCTAACTAACAATACCATTTAGTTTATTACAAAAGAGAGAGACATTGCAGTGCTTGCATGTGGACCTTACAGACTTCATGAAATTGGTTCATTTTATGCCGTTGCATTAATTTCCCTGTATAGCTAATAGTAATAAACATCTATAATCATTGCAATGGATTTTTTAACATTTGCTGTTTTTCACACAGGATCTCGTGGCTTTTCATGCAGATCTACAACAACAATTGGTACTAACATCCATATCACAGGGATGCTAACACACATAACAGAGCTTATTGTCAATGCCCAGCCTGGGAGTAACATCAATAGTTATATACAGACATATAAAGCAGGGGAGTGTCCTACTCCATTTTGTTACAGTTGGAGAATACTACTGAATACCCTAGCACAAACCACCATTTGGAAAACCATGCTGCAGCAATTCACGGTTTCACTAGCTGGCACTGCTGCCATAAGTAGTAGATGTACAGACATCCCTTAATCTGAAAATTCTTCCAGAAATTTACCCTTTGTCAAGGAAAGATCTGACCAGGATTAATAATGTCAGAAGAGCATGTCAGGAAAGGAGACATCCTAGAGGGAATGCTGAAAATCAGGTGGGTTTTTCATCTTTAAAGTGAAAATGGCACAGGGTTGCTGTATGTGGCATGATAGTGCGAACCTTCAAAAAGGCTTTTTCAACATCTGTGGAATAACACAGATGTATTTTAATGGATAGCTCTTTTAAATTCAGTTTGGTTCTCCAAGTGGCTTGTTCTCCTTGGCCCGGATTCGTTCTATCCCTCTAGAACAGCCTGGTTTTCCCACCTAAGACCAAAATTGCCCCTTGGAAGTATTTATTTTTCTTCACTGATGGTGCAGGAAACCTTGGGATTATACCTCCAACATAGACATCGCAGTTAAATGCTGTGTTGTGGGATCCCACTGAAGCCAGTAGCTTTACATTTGTGGGAAATGGATTTAAGACCTGTTGGGCTGTCAGCAAGGGCTTCTTCTCCCATCCTGGCTTCTCAGTGTGGTGGCAACCATGCCGCTTCTTAAACAAGCAGTGTCAAACTGCTCTTTCAAGTCTTCACATGGTGTCCTGGACTACTGAGGCACAGCTCCCACTGGACATTTAATCTCATAGCAAGATTATTCTCAGCCCTTGGCACATTGGGAAATCAAGGCTCTTCTGCTAGCAAGTCACTGCCTTTATGACGGGGCAAGCATGACAACTCCCAGCTGCCTGTGAGTACAGAAATTTGGAGAGGAGGCTTAGAAGATCCCATGATGTGGATGATGCTTCTCCCTGTGCATCTGTCTTGCTTTTTGGAGTACTCAGAGGGGTGTGAAGGAGGACAGAACTCAGGCTGCACCCCTCAACAGGAGACGGATGGCTGCTTTTCTCTCTGCAGTCATCCCAAGGTCACCCAGTACCTGAAGCCCCACTCTTCTTTTTGGCAACAACCAAGGTACTTTCTGCCACTTTCAAAGACGATGACAGAGTCTGTGGGAGCTCAGCTGTCTCCTTTTCTTTTTTTTCATTCTCCTGATATGTTTTTTTCTCTCTCCTACCCTACCTGATGGTGGCTTTTGAAAGGTTCCTCCCTCTGAAGCTTAATGCTTGCCCATGATAAGGATATATATTACACTGATGGCTGCTATTTTCAGCGGTTTGAGTTGCAGTGGGAAAAGGCTGCCAGAGAAAACAGAGGTAGACTGGTGTTAAAATGAAAGGGCTTGATTCTGAACTCACACTGGCTTTACACTGCTGTAACGCAACTCACTTGAATGGAGTGTTTTTCCTGTTTTATAATGATGTCAGTGAGAAGAGAAACCTAACGGACTCTAACTTAATCCCAGGCTTTGGCAGGAACCTTCATCTCCCTTTAATGAGCGGAGGTCCTTTTCATTAGACTCTCAAATACTCCAGCGATGGGTGCCAGTATAAAACCCTAGATAGGCAGACGTTTATGTAATGGCAGCAGGCAGTGTGCTTTAGAGAAATGGAAAAGGCATTTTAATCATGGTATTAGGTTAGATTCCACAAGACAGTATGGAAGGCATCAAGATGAGAATGCCATAACAATCTGGAGTGTGTTACCACTGCATTGATCTAATATTGTGATGTAGTAATAGTAATTTCAGGGATATCTTGCAAAAATGCACTCTGAGTTACAATGGAAAAAAAATAGGGGGAAGGAGGAGGGGGGGGAGAAAGGAAAAGTTAAAGCTTGCTCAGCTGCTAACACAGGAGCAGCTTTGTGTTTGCCATTCCTAGCTCATATCTCTGCTGTTAACCAAGAGCAATGCCCAAGGTTTCCTTGGAGAAGTCAGGGCTGTAGAAAAGAATAGTCGAGGTGCCCCCTTTAGTTATTCATTTATACACAAATCAATTGAGTGTCCATTATCAAGGCATCTCTGGGACCTGTAGCCCATTTAAAAACAAACATATGGATGTTACCCAAGGCGCAGTGGAGAAACTTGGCTTGGGCAGAGTTAGACAAAGCCAACAGAAAGCCCCCACTCCCGGTTCATTTCTGAGCAGCAGGAGATTTGGTGATTGCAGAGGGCTTAATGAAAGACACTGTCTGCACTCAGCTCTTATCTTCGGAGTGTATCGGCAGTGAGTCTGCTCCAGCCAGCACTGAACTACATAGAGGTAGAAACATTTCACCAACACCAGACTTGATATTGCCAACAGACCTTTGAAACATGCCTGGCTGTGTACTTTGGAAAGGTTGTTCCCAGACATGGTGTCTGCATCCATAACAATGACTCTCTGAATTCATTGTGCATACATTTGTCACATTGCTCTGGAGAGCCAGTACCATGCACCATATTGCCCTCATAGGCAGCTTGAAGGCAGCTTGAGTTTTGCTTGTACATTGATCCCACTTTTTTGCCTGTGTAGCAGAGGACATTGTGCCATTTGGGGAAAGAACTGTTCACAGGTCTGCCTGATACCATCACTGCAAGGGCAGCTGGGAAAAATGGAGCTTGCACAAAGACTGTGAAATACATTCATTTGGCTCTACAGACAGTGTTGGCCATGAAGATGCCCTGCAGGAATGAAGCATCTACAGCAGGGTAACATGGCCTTGGGACATCCCTTGAGCTGCTGTAATGCAGATATACCTGATAAGATCAAAGAGCTCCTAGACAATAAGGCTGCTGATGGAGTAGGTGGTGTGTATTACTGTAATGTTATAGGAGCATCACTTTGATTCACAGCTCAAGTAAATACAGCCTGGTGAGACTTAAATGCTGGTAGGATCCTTGGGCTGATTCTCCTCTTCATTACCCACTGATGTTGCCCAGCATGGCCATGAAGCATTTTCATTCTGATCTAGAAAGGCTAATAGGATGTTAGGTACAGATGCCAAATTACTCACATCCTTTAAAATATCTGAGCCTGAATGATCTGGAGTGGGAAATGAAGGGCCTTGCACTTACCATTAACTTCACAACATCCATATTCTTTTCTAAAGTGGTTTATTTTTAATATCTGTCATACTTTTATGCTCTTATTACTGTACAGGCTAAGCAGAGTGGCTGAGTGAAAGCTTTTAGGAAGGTGGGGTTCTTTCATTTCCTTTCAACTTCCACAGCAGAAACAGCCATGCAGCCATTAATGAAAAGCAGAGGTGTTGTTTAAGAATGCAAGACAACTGCATAATTGTTTAGGGAAAGATATAGGAGCTAGGAACTTAAAGAAGAGAGATATGAAAGGACAGTCTATGAGGCAGAGAGTTTGGCTTCTAATACGTTACTTGAAAGTAAAGCTAAACTCTGGGTAAAAATGTTAAATAAAAGTTTGATTTCTGATCAACCGTGAAGATCAAGGCTCTGCTTTTGTGCCATTTCTTATTTTGACCACTCTGATTTTAGATGGGAGCATCCACTCAGAGAAAAACTGTTGGCTGTTAAACGAACCTTCCGCTGTGCTAAACTGTACAGAAAGACCTGCAGCAATGGGAACACAAAGGCAGCAGGCACAGTAAAAGGTACACAAGATGGCAGATATAATTTTAAATCACATGTTTCTAAAACATAGAAATGGTGAAAATGAGAACAATGGCTTTTTTCCACCTTAATTTTAAATCATTCAAAAGAGCGTGTTTGAAACAGCTTAAAAGATAAGAGGTTTCTGCCTATGCGCCTCGCAGGATGTTGCGAGCTCTGAAGCGATGTTGCCACCTTGTGGAACAGGAATCAAAACTCTGTTCATTTAGTTAAAAGAAAAGACTCCAACATTGTTACCTCTCACTCCTTGTGCGTTGGGTCAGACAAGAAAGAAAAGTCTGGCGCATTGGGAGGGAGGGTGCCCTTTTGCTGATAGGCTGAGGACACGCATGGAAGGAGCCCTATCAGACTCTATTCCTCCACTGTTTATTCTCAAAATTAAACATGTATAGTCTTTGAATTTCTTCTTTGCATTTCACATCACCTGCACACCTTGTATTTTTTTTTTTCCTTTCTTTCTCAGGGACTGGTCATTATCTTGCAAATAAACTGCTTCATTTTCATAAAAGGCTATGGATTATCATCCTGTAAAAAGCGAACAGAAACATCACCTAGCTTTTATGCACTGTAGTCCTGCAGCCCTTGCACAAGCAAAGCTCCCGTTGACTTAGGGCAGACTTTTGTCTGGTTTCTGAAGACACACTTCTCTGTGAGATTCATAAAAGCAACCTTCAAAACCTGTGGGTACGTGCCCAGCTTGTGTGGGCCAACGTTTTGGAGAACACATACCACTTTTTATGCTCAGGAAATCAAAGCTGGGCACAGGGAAACGATCACTTTAGCTTTCAAAAAAAAGAGAGTGCCTGACCTGGAATTTGAAGTATTTAATTTCAGCTTGGAACTATGTGATGGAGAGATTTGACTGTGTTTAGCAGAAGGATGCAAACCAGTGTCACCAGGCAAGGCTGCCGTATCGTGCACGTTCTCACTGGCCGAAAGGGCAAAATCCAGACTTCTGACACATTTGCCCTCTTTCTTTCTCTTAAGAGTATTCCAGGGCTAACCTGAAGAGTGGGGAATTTGAGGAAGGTGCTCAGAAAAGATTCATGGCATGAAAGCGTTATCCCTTTTTCTGGTAAATTTTAGCTTTTCTGATCTCCTCCATTCCCCCAAGGCAAAGAGGCATTAGATTTTGTATGTACGAGTGGTCCCTAAACCCCAATAAATTATTATTATCAGGGATTCCCAAAGCATTTTTTTTAATAACAAAAATTTGTCTCTGAAAAAATTGAAGTTTTAATTTAAAACCTGCAATAATTAAAAAATGGGAGTGTGGGGTTTCAACATATACCCAACTGATAGGATTGTCATGCATTACTTTTTTTCTTCTGTTTTACAGTGAGGAAACCAAGTAAAATAAACCACAAATGAAAATAGTAAAATATAATAAAATGAAGCAAAATAAAAATAAATAAAATAGCATAAAATGGCATAAAATAAAATAGCATAAAATGGCATAAAATAAAATAATTAAACCTCAAACCAACAAATTAAGAAAGGTACAAGAATGTAGAGAAGAGAGAGAGGAAAAAAAAGAAATATCTTTAAAAGCATGTAAAGCTTTAACTTTTCCCTTAAAATATAAAAAAAAAAAAAGTGGGTTTTTTGCCCCCCCCCCTTTTTTTTTAATGAAAACTCTTTACTGTTCCTGTTTCTGGTCAGCACTATTTATAAGCAATTGCCACTGAATCGTTCATCCTCTGGCAACGTCGGCATCCGACTGGTGGTGGGTAAACAGCAGCTCCCATCGTACAATGTGAATAACAAACTCCCATTTACAAAATATGTTTACCCCACTATGTGCTTGGGCATGAATGCTACCTTCTTTTTTGTCTCCAGGTCTGTATTTCCCTCTGAACAGTCCTGGAGAGTCCTATGAGCTCCAGTGCTTCCCGCATACGTGCATACACACACACACACAAACACAAACTGCTTCGGCACAGAGCCTCCCACATCCCTGCCGGGACATGGTTTAGCAAGTTATAAAACCAAACCCATCCCATGGAAGGAGGTCTGGGCAGCGTGGCATTCCTTCCTCATGCTGCCCACGGCTCTGAGGCTTTGGCATCAAAAGAAGAAGGGGAAAACTGGTGTTTTGGGTTTATTTAAGAAAAAAAACAAGCCTAAACTTGAACACTGAAGTTTGGGCCGCCCCAGCAAGTTAAAGGCACTGGGGTATCCTGAGCCAGCTGATAAAAACATTTTAAGCTTCTCTTTGGTGGCATCATCAGATGCTGGGGCCTGAAACTGGAGGTTTTCTGCCTGTGCCCACCCCACCTAACCCTGCACAGCCCAAAAATCTTCATTTCCACCTGATATTCTGACAAAATTTTGGGCTATTCCCATCCTAGCAAGAAGACAGGATGGCACCCCCAAATGCCTCCTGTATATTTGTCTACCTTGAATTACCTTGAAATGCCATGGATGTTTCCAACAGGATCAGAGCCAGGCTCCCATCCACACCAGTTAAGTGCTGGGATAAACACATCCCTTGAATAGAGTCAGATTTATTCAAAATGACAAATGAAAGAAGGAACATTTACCTTCAATGCTATATAATTTTTATGGGTCCCTCTCTTTTAGATCATAAGGATACAAATTTATCTCCAGAGTCTCCCTTGAAAGAGATAGATTCACAGAAAGTTTGACCTGGAGCGTAGTTTAATAGTAATGATAATTTCTTGTAAGGTCATATTTTACCTGGAACCAAGTCAATGCCTATAAAAACGCTATAATGAATTGACAAAATAATTCCTGGTTTGGTTTTTTTTTTATGCTGTTTTTCTCGTACAAGGGCAATTTTTGTTTGCAAAGGCAGATGCAACTCCTAGTAATTTAAGTGTCAAAGTCATGAATGGCACAGGAGGCAGTTTCATGGTCAGTGACATACTTTTATTTCAGTATCATGCTGGAGAGATAAGAAAAATACATGGACAAAATTTGCAGATCAGTGTTTAAAAAAAAAGCTTTTAGGCAGCTAAGCAAGCCTGAAAAGAGAACTCATGCCTTAAGACATTTACTGTCTAGCAGGTGCAATAGGGTGCAAAGGAGTAACCAGTTTTATTACTGCAAGTCTGTGGTGCTACTGGGAGCTGCATTAAATCCCCTCAAAAACTATGTGAGTGAAAACGACCTGGGCTTGAAAAATTATTTCTGAGGTTTTTGAGTTTTCCCTTTCCATTCCAGCCCCATCCTTCCTCTAAAATAGGACAACCCCTTTCTGACCAAATGACTGAAAACACTGAAGTCTGGACTATCAGATTTTAACTTTGGACCAGTGAAGTGTACAGAGGAAAAAATGCCACCTACTACTAGACAAGGAAAATTTCAATCATCAGAATGAAATTAAACAGAAGCTGGGCAAAGCTGTTTTTAATGAAGACCATTACAGGGAGAGGTGGCGTTTTCCTTCCCTCTGCATGTGTGTGCGTGCACATCAAACCCTTTTCTATCCGGTCACAATCAAGGATCTGAAAAATCTGTCTTTAATTACAGATGTTGTAAAAATAATCACATAGGAGACTAAACTAGAATTAAAAATGTGGATTTTTGACTTGTTGCCTTGGCTTGGAACATCTTTCTATTGAACTATTATAAAACAGTAAACTATGAGTCAAAATTTCTTCAAGAAGATGCCTTTTCTTATTATGGTTATTTTACTTCAGAGGGTGTTTCCTGGCTTTGCCAGTAAAAGGAGATGGTGGGGAATGTTTGCTCTGTGTTAAAAGATTTCTTTGTTTTTAATTATCCTTGCTGCAGAGTACAGTGAGATCTTTCTGCTTCCATTTTTGTTAGTGCAGATAAAATTCTCGGCATTTCAGCAATTTTTTTCCTTCTCTGCAGCTTTTTCCTATTTGTACTGTTATTTATTACTTCTTTACTACCTTTCACGCAGTTATATGAAAATCTCGACACTCAACGGTGAAAACACCCCAAAGGAATTTAATTTTATTTCCAGGGTAACGTCACCCTCATGAACAATCTACATCTAAACAATGAGAAATTGTTTCTCCAATCCCACCTACCCTTCTTCTCCTCCTTCCTTGACTCCTCTGTTGAGTTTCGAGACTGCTAGGGGAAAAGGGGTATTTTGTTAGTTTGAAATCAGATTGCTGTTGCCTTTTTAGTACCTTTATAAATCCAGGAACATTAGCTGAAATGAAGTCTAGTGCAAAATGTTTCCTTTCTATGGGACCTAACACATTGAAGGGCGCCAGTAGGTGGTCACTGTTCATAGACTTTAAAATGCAGATTAAGCCCAGCTGAACTGTGCCAAACCTTTTTCAACCTCGTTGAAGTCCAAAATAAATTCACACCTCCTCATTTCTGTCCTATTAATCAATCAGTTCAAGAAACTGCAGTCTGTGGTGGGTATCAGTCAGAGACTTGTCTGTTCACTTGGGTTGATGCACAGAATAAATGTTTTCATATATTTTAAAATTAATTTTATTTCCTGTGTCTATATTTTTAATTTTGTTTTCTTTTGCAAGAATGCAACTGTGACTACCTGTTGTCAGGAAGACCATAAATTTCAAAGTTAAAATAACATTATATTCCTGTATTTGTTTTTCAGGCGAAAAAAAATCAAAATAGCAATCTAAAAAAAATAAAGAGGAAACTGTGAACCCTGCTTAGTATAAATGTACAATAATAAGATTTATTTTTACTTTGGCTGTTTGAAAATTCTCTAAGTTTATGCCAACAAACATAGCTAGAGTCCTAGAATGATCATAATCCATTCCCACCAAGTACAAAGAAGGGTTTCTTTTTTATAAAGATTTGACTTTCCAAAGTCAAATTGTTATGTGGGGCAAGGGCAGCATTAGCTAATATTAATGACCTCTAATTTTTTTCACTTTTAATATTCAGGCTTCCAACAGCTTTCCAAAGAGCAATTAGATAAGCATCCCAGGAGCCTCATGGAAAAGGGAAGAAGTGTTCTTTCCATTTTGTACCCTGAAACTAAAGCACTGAGAAATTTAAGCAAAATCTGATGTTAAGGGAGTGGCAAAACAAGGAACGAGATTCAGATAGCTTTTTGCTTTAACTGCATGACTGAATTCCTTCTCCATAAAATAATAATAATAACTGCCTTCATGCCTAGGAGTCCGGCAGGATGGCAATGGAACACTTCCAGGCTGATACAGCCCCTGGTGTTTCCTAGTTTGCCAAAGAAAGAGGGATACAGAGAGAAAACATCAGCATTGCCATTTTGTGCCTGTCAGACAGCAGTCTCCTGTGCCTCAAATGTAGCAAAATTCACCACCATTAATCTTCTTCAAATAGAAAATGCAAATGAAGTAACATAACCTACAATCTATCAGTTCATTCAAGATGTTACCAAACTTAGATATATACAATTTCACAATCATCCTGCTTTTCTTGTCATTTCTTTTCCTAAGAATTCCTAATATGCGTTTTATCTGATATGATATAGCATAGACATGACTTACAGAGAACTAACCATGATGACTTAGATATCATTCCTAGGTGGTAAAAGTCAGTTTATACTCCATTATTTGATATAAATCAGATAACATTTTTCCATAAGCACCCAATCTTTATTTTATGGACATTTTATTTCATTTGTAACTGTATTATCTTGTCATTCTCTTTCATGAGTACGTTTCAGGTGTTATGACTTTGGATAAACCATTACTTGGTCACCTCAATCCTTTCCCAGATCATCTGCAAGGAAGTTCAACAGCACAAGTCTTAACTCATCTCTTTGTTGGGTATCATTATTAAAGCCAATCGTTTATTTCAGTCCTTACCTTATTTCCAACCTCTCAACCACTAATCCATGTCAAGATATTTCCTCTTACACCTTGAAAGGTTAATTACCCAAAAATACTTTGCTGTGGGATTTTATTGACAGCTTTTGAAAAGTCCAAGCATTCCAACTGAATTCCCATATTCTACACCCCTTTTGCTCCTTCATAGGTTTCTAATAAATTGATGACTCTTGATTTTAAAGAAATGCGATACTGTCTTTCTTAGATCAGATCTATCTCTGTCTTCTAATTCTACTATTTAATATAATGTCTATGTCTACCAATGTTCATTAAAGACAAGTTAGAATATTATCTGGCATTCCCAAAATGACATTTAGATCTTTAAAGGAAAAGATGACTGTATAGTTTCTGTCTTCTCATCTACTACAGGGTCCTATGTAAGTGATAGGTCTCATACCACAGTTTGTAGTTTTGCTTCTCCGTGAGCAAATTTTTTCAGAACTCATGAGTGAATGACATCTGATCTTGGCCATTTCTTAATTCTGCTCATAACACTTCATCTTGACATGATTCTTGAGCTTAATCCACCACAGAGGACAGTTTTGTTGCAAGAACCTCTCAACTTTTCTCATAAAAAAAGTAAAAAAAGTGTTTAGCTTTTCTGCTAAGGTCTTCTCTTTCCCAACAACTGATTTTTCTTTAAATCAACTGCTACTTCTTTAGATTCACTGACAGGCTGGTTTTCAAAGAACAGTGTTTGAATGTCTTCATTTAGGTGCTTTTTAATGGTTTTGGCGTGCGGTTCCTCAAATTATTTCTTGACCTGCTTTATTAATGTTTCGTATTTAACCTAACATATTATGTTCTTTTCTTTCTCCTTCCTTTATATGGAGGTTTTACTGACCTTCTACTTGACTTCTCCAGGCATTGAAAATTCAGCCATTTCATGATTGCTTTGCCTGAGACGTCCTCCAACCATCACATTGCCCACCAGTCCATCTCTGTTTGCAATGAGCAAATCTAGCCAGGAATCTCCCCTAGTTGGCTCACTAACCAGCTGGGTTAGGAAGTTATCTTCCACACTGTCATGGTTTAAGCCCAGCTGGCAACCCAGCGCTGGGTTGTTACCAGCACTGTTCCTAGGCTGAAAGTCAAAACCACAGCACTGCAGCAGCTACTAAGAAGGAGAAAAATGACTGCTACTGCTGAACCCAGGACACACACCCTCAAAGAACCTCCTGGATTATTTCTTCTCTGTTGCGTTGTACTTCCAGACATCAGGTAGGTTGAAGTCCCCCATGAGAACAAGGGCAAGCAATTGTGAAACTTGTCCCAGTTGTTTGAAGCTACATCTGTAGCTTCATCCTGGCTAGGTGGTCTGCGCAATGGCTTCCAGCTCCTCCTGTTTGTTCCCCATGTTGTAGGTATTGGCATAAATGCATTTAAGTTGCCCTGTGGATCTGGAGTCTAGCAAGCCTCATGTTATCCTGTTCCCTCTTCAAACCTAGCTTAAAGACCTCTCTATAAGCCCTACTAGCTCCTGAGCTAGAATCGTTTTTCCCCTTTGGGACAGGAATACCCCATTTGCCACCAGCAGGCCTTTTACAGTGTAGACTGACCCATGGTCAGAAAACCTAAAATTCTGATGCTGACACCAGTCATGGAGCCAGGAATTAATTAATCAGATTTTTCTAATGTAACTATAGTCATTGGTTGTCATTGATTGTGTCTGCTAGTCCTTGCAGAGAGTGACTGACTTCAGTAGTGTGCCAACAATATCTGTTAACAAAGTGTTTGACCTGTGGTTTCACTAAGAAATTGTTTGAACTGTATGTTGAAATGGCCAGACAAAAATACAAGAAAAAAACGAAAAGGTTATTTGGGAGCAGTATTTCCGGCAACCCAGTGGTTTCCTACTCGGTGGTAATCATGAGTATCAGGTTATTTTGCGGATATGTGTGAGGAAATATAGTTGTTGCAGTGTGTTATCAGCAAGAGCTGCTTCAGACATGCTTGTGGTTGGGCTAGGGGACCAATGCTAATAATTCAAGTTATCCCTATTTAAGCTTTAAAAGGCTTCTATTGTGGTAAAATTGCAAGCTTCAGGAAATGTTTGCACAAACTCAGCAAGAAGGAAAGTTATCGCTAGTTTCAACTCTCTGTATAGCTTACCTGCTAAAAATTACTAATGCTTGGAGATATATGGGGCTCTTATTCAAGGACACTTATCTCTAAAGCTGATCTTATCCTACTGCCTACCGAGAAAACTTTGTCATTGATTTGAGTAGTAGAATAATCTAAACTGTTCAAATAATTTACTAAAAACAGAAAGTCTGTGGGGTCTCCTCTCCTGGTTATTTATGTCTATTGGTACCGAATTGCCATCATCCCCCATTATCTTAAGTGGTAGCTTACAGCCCTCAGTTCATTTTTTTTCAAATCACACATATAAAGATGGACAGTGCTATTATGTCCACTTCCCAGGTGAAATATGAACCTGAGAGAGTCAAAGCTATATTAGGAAACTCAAAGCTATATTAGGAACTTCATGCTGGTTGGGTGGAAAAGAGAAGAGCAATATAAACAAACAAACAATAAAAAAATGCCCTTGTGCAAGTCCTTGTGGAATTTCCTGCAAAACAGAGCAGCAAGGAGTCAAGCATAGTCCTGCATCTTTAGAAGCTGTGCTCCTTAAATCCGCTGGTGCAGAATCTCAGTCCGTGTGAGTTGTTCAAGTCTTTGGCCAGGTAGACTTGAATCTGTGTTATCAGACTCCGTGTGACCCAGATACCTCTTGTTCTCCTGATAGAACAAAACAACGACAGACAGTGATAACCACCCATTTGCCACAAAGGAATTTGAGGGAGTAATTCAGGTATTTTGATGTAAACTGAGCAGCTGAATATCAGAAACATTCATGCTCACTCGTTTTAAGGCAATCTCCCTATATTTATCTTATTCCTTTTTGGAACCACGTGAAAGATGCTAAACTCAGATCATGAAGAACTAAGCCCCACAGTCAATCAAAGAAAAGGGACAGTGCAAAAGAGATCAGGACCTCAGTCTGGCTGGTGCCAGCTTGTGCAATGATCCCTGCATCCAGCTGAATCATTTTCACCATATGACTCCTCTGATTGGCTTCATGAAAAACGTCCTTACCTGTTTTTTGAGGAATTATGAGCCCACCCAACAACTAGATTGTCAACCTTTGTCTTTAAAATGAGATTTCTTCGCTGTGGAAAAAAACCCCAAACAACCCCACATGCAATTTTTATGAAACTACAAGTATGTATCTTAATGCTCCTAATACTGCACATAATGTTAAAATGGAATTATATCTTGTCCACGAAGGATGAATTGTTCACGGGATTAATTACATTGTCAAACATTAAGGTTTTTTCAAGCAACTGTGTAGTTCCCATGGGTTTAGTTAAAGTCTGCATGACATTTCCAAAGTATGTGGCATCTTTTGGCGACGCTAGAGGGCTGCAAGATGACGGGACTCAAATCACCCCTCTAGTCCAGGACTGGCCTGAGGTTTCTCATCTCTGTGATGAGAAGGAGGAATGTATCAATGCAAATCTCTTACGCTGTTTCTTATTCCAGATTAATGGTGGATAAATAAGCTGATTTGCAGCTACTGTACCCCTTAGTTGTGATCATCTCATCCATTTGAATACATTCCTCCATCACACCATGACCGCTGAACTTATGAACAGTTTGACAGATCTGATATTGCAGATAAAAATTTCAGTAAACTGAAGTTTTTCACTGGCATGTAAAGCAGTAAGGAGACACCTGATGTTCATTATGTTTTATCACTACCAGTCTTGTCTGGACGTAAAAAGCTCTATAAACAATGGTCAGTCTGTGGATTGTCTTAGCTAATGTATCATCATTACTTCAGACTTAGTCCTCTGCCATCAGTGATAAGTAGGTCTCCAGGAAGAAACAAAATACAGTGCCAGAAATTAAAACAAAAGATTCTAAAAGCCTAAGCAATTTGAGCATCAATCTTAAAAAAGAAGTCACTGGAAAAAGGAGACAGCTGTATGGCTCAGCTGGTCACACCTGAATCTCATGAAAGAGATGATGGAAGGGGATACTGGTCAACTTAAGAATACTTACTAGCTTATTGTAGCAGAAAGGAGTACTAAGGGACAAGAACAATGTAAATGTAAACCCATTCCATACAAAGAGGACTAAGGTGAAATCAGGGAGTTATGGGTTTGCAATAAAGTTTGATTTTGACAGTAGGCAAGGTTTTGGAGACATTAGTAGAGGATGAGATCACAAACAAAACATCTGGAAAAATACGAGCTGACATAAAGGAATTGGGAGAGTTTCTGGAACAGAAAATCATGTCTGACAAACCCGGTGGAATTTTTGGAGGCAAAACAGAGAGCAGATGAGAAGTGATATGACGAGTTTTAAGTGCCTTGCATTTCCTGAAAGTTCTTAGCATTTTGCCAGCCAGTAGATATAGCTATGTATGTTGAATGGTGGTTCATTTCTTCTTTAAATTAACAGAAGTCTTGCGCAGTGATCAAGAGTAGACCAAAATGACAAAAGTGACAGATTAAAAAAAAATACTTGTTTATGGAACAACTTAGTTTGACTATGCTGCTTCCTGGATCTTGTTCCTGAATAATGCTCAGGTAGCAAAGCTACCTAAAACTGGGGAGCAATAATCAGAGGCCAAATCACTGACTGAATAGTCTTTTCCATTCTATTCTGTAGATTCATGCTTTTGAATTAGCTCGTTGCCCTTTACATTGCTAACAGGTATAAATGCTTTTGTTGCTTAGGTCTGGGAGAGTCTGTTGCTTTGAGCTGAGGTCTCTAAGTAGCCTGAAGCTACTATTTTCACAGTGATGTATAAGGGATATTTACACCATAGGCAGCATCTAGCTGCTTAGTTGTGAGGAAGGGCTGCTTAGTTATGTAGAGACAATAGTTCAGATCCAGCATCCTGTGGGAACTTGGTGGTATGGAGACGAGAATTCATTCAGCTCAGACTATGTATTGCCTGATGAAAAGATTCAGGCAGCTGCCTCCCAGAGGTGTACATGAAATAGCCATCTGTCATTTCTGCATAATTACTGGAGAGTGCTAACTACTCTTAAAGACTTACAGAGGACAACTCATTTTGCTTTACTGTGTATCTCTTCCCCTATTGTGCAAAGAAGTAAACTACTGGGGATGGCAACTGTGTAGGATTCAGGCCATCCACCATATTCTCATGAATATGCAAAGTGAAAAGGAGAAGCGTGACCAGCAGGTAGAAGGAAGTGATCCTGCCTCTCTACTCTGCTCTCAGAAGATCCCACTGGGAATATTGTCTACAGTTCCGGTGTCCTCAACATAAGATGGACATGGAGCTGTTGGAACAATTCCAGAGGAGGGCCACGAGGGTGAAAAGGGGTCTCGAGCACCTCCCATATGAAGACGGGCTGAGAAAGTTGGGGCTATTCAGCCTGGAGAAGAGAAGGCTGCGTGGAGATCTCATAGTATCATTCCAACATCTAAAGAAGGCTTATAGGGATTTTGGGGAGGGACTGTTCATTAGGGACTGTAGTGATAGGACAAGGGGTAACAGGTTCAAACTTAAATGGAGGAAGTTTAAGTTAGATATAAGGAAGAAGTTCTTTATTGTAAGGGTGGTGAGGCATTGGAATCGGTTGCCCATAGAAATGCTGAATGCTCCATCCCTGACAGTGTTCAAGGCTAGGATGGACAGACATGGTCTAGTGTGAGGCATCCAGGCCCATGGCACGGGGTTGGAAGTAGGTGATCTTAAGGTCTTTTCCAACCCAAACCGTTCTATGATTCTATATGTCCAGGTTTTATATAATGATGATATAATGCCTAATGTTCTCACAAGACACTGGTTCTGTGGTCAACACAGCCTCAAGGATGTTCGACTTTCCATTGCCCACAAGGGTTCCCTAATCACAAAGTCAAGGCCAGGCACACTGTGGTCTCCCTTTCCCCCATGCACCCAAACTACTGTGTGTCCTGAAACATGCTAGTCATGTTATCTTATAAGGAGCATGATCTGACAATTTCACATCCCTGCTCCTTTTTCTCCCCTTTTTTTTTTTTTAATGTCTGTCTCCTGCTCCAAAATTGAAAAGAAAAAAAAAAAGCACCTTCAAGTTTCTACAGCTTTTAGATTTTTGGAGAAAGGAGGATACTGCCACATTGCCTTCACTACCTCTGACATTAAAGCCCTTTCTAGAAGACTTAGGTGGAGACAAAGTCATGTAGTTTTAAGAAAGACTAGAACTTTAATCACAGCAGATTTTGACTGATACATTGAGTCCATAAAAATCTCTGATGAAATAAAGGCTCATTTAATGAACTTATGGGCGTCTATAATGAGCAGTCAGGAAAATATATGTATTCATTTACTGTCTGTGACAAAAGTAGGATTTAAGTGGACTGGATCTTATTCTAAGGTGACTAGCTCTGCCTCTCAGCTAGGCAACTGTCCTGGGCTCAGCCCTGGCCTAATACAGCTATACTACTTGCACTTCTGGAACTATATCATTTGATTCTTTCTCAGATATTTCTTCTCTGTTCTGTTTTGCATACCACCTGTATGCTTTGAATTGTGTGTTAATTCTTGTGCTCATTCTCAAGTCTGACACAATTGGTCAGGTTCTAGTAAGACAAAATAAAAAAATAGGTATTCTTGAGGGATTAAAATTCTGCAAAGGATGTTAATCAGCCCATGGAGGCACGTGGACTGATTTCTTTTACCTTATCTGTTCATTCTAGTGTCTGTAATGTCACAAAATAGTTTTCCCGTGGTTTTCCAATTACTTCCTTTCTTTGTTCAAGGTGGAAATAACACAAAAGAAGACCTAGCTGCAAAGTGAGACTATTTCTACCCTCAGAATTATATATACAAACAGTATAAAGGACATTTGAAAATAAAATTCTAAAATTTTCTCTGAAGTAGCACAGAATAAATCATGTGTATCTTCAAATCCAGCCACATGCTACTTCAGCCTCCCACGTAACACAATCTGTCCATAAATTTTGTGTGTTCATAAAAATGGTTAGGTTTCTTGCCATAACTACTCCTATGGGAAGACTGCTTCAAAACTTCACTCTTCTGACAGTTTGAAACTATCTTCTAATGTCCATCTGACGTTTATTCATGGCCAGTTAATACCCATTTGTCATTATGCCAAAGTCATCCTGTAGTTTAAATAGTCATATCACCTTTCAGCTTCTGTTCTGATACTTAAAACAAACCTCTCTAATCATGTATGAAGTTCCACATTCCTTAGATGATCCCAGTGCTCTTTGCTGCACCATTCTTAATTCTAGTTCATCTTTCCTGATCGCAGGTCACCTGAATCATGACTGCTATTCCAGAAGGGAATAGCTTTGCACCTGTGCAATTGTAGTTACCAAGTCTACAGTTTCCAACTCGGTTCAACCTAATGAAGACATGTCAAAAAGTTTCTGATTTTAGCCAGGCTCATTTGTGTAATGAAAACAATTCCCAGTATGTTTCCACAGTGCTTTCAGCTCTATCTAAATGAGAGACAGACTTAAAAAACTGTGATAAAAATTATCCTTTCCCATCAAGTTCTCATCAATCTACACTGGGATTGAAGTGCCTTTAATTTGGCTAGAAATGCAAGCTGCATATTTGCATCTGAACTGCTTCAGACTTAGGGCTTAGAGACACAAAGAAGTTACCATGCTTTTGCAAGCTACCATGTGCCAGCTGAGCTGCCACAGATGACTGTGCTTATTGTAAATGTGACATAATGCAACCCAGTTTGGCTCACTGCGAAAGAGGTTAAAGCTATACTTCATAATCTGTTGGATGCTGTGGACAAGGTTTGGAGGTCATCTCCACAAAATCTCTAACTTAACTCAGCTCCAGACCTAAGACACCCAATTTAGTGCTTATATGTATCCAAGCTTATGTTAAAGTCAATGTGCGTCTGGTCAGTTGTGAAGAGATGGAGTAGACAAGGTATTCAGCTGGACCCTTGTCTACTAGTCGGGTGAGCTGTCGGTAGTCAACAGAAAGAGAGGGTCACTTGCAGATAACTTACATCAATTATCTTCAGACACCCGGGTTAAAATCTGCCCCATAACTTGGTACAATGCAGTAATTCAGATACTATTCACACGTTTTTTGTGGAGCTTAACTTGGTATATGGATCAGGGATCAGCTGCAGTAATAACTTTTTCAAGTATTTTTAACACGTGCTGGGTATATGTAGTGTCTACAGGCAAAATACTGTGTTCCTTTCTACTGCTTTTGAGACCAAGTGATGAAAAGTGCTCTTTGACTAAGTGGTTAGTGATGCAGTGTGCTGGATGGAAACTCTGGATACTTCTAGGAATCTACATGTAGATGTCTGATTTCCCACTGCAGTTAGAGGACACAAAGTTGATGTGGTCAGTGTAATGAATAGAGTCCAGTAACCGCTTCAGCTCATGGTAAATATATGCATACTATGTGATTCAGACGCCTAGTGCCACCTGAGGTATCCTAAAGTATCTCAATAGTGTCATCTTAAAGTATCTCAGCTGTTGATCTGGCAGGACCCATGTCTTACTTAGCAGCTTTTGTGTGTTTCTCTTGGCTAGCCAAGGCATTTCACTCTGTGAAACAGATCTCCATTACCTCTAATGTTGTCTTAGAGACCTAGTCATAGGTATCTGTATTTATCTTAACCTCAGAATTAGTCTCACCCTGTCGATATACTCAGTGTTTATCACAAGCAGGCCTTGCTCTGCTTTTGTGTCAGTGATTGAGAGCTACACTCAGCCAGGAGCTTTGAAGTATAACCTAGGCAGCATTGTCTGGGAAGAAAACTCCGCTTCTCTCCAGATCTGAAGGGAGTTTACTCTAGAGATTCTGCTGTCAAGTAGTATTTCTGAGCAAGCCCATGCTCTTTATTAAGCAGTAGAGGTCCTGGATGCTCCGAGAGTTTTTAGCCATTCTCTTAGGATAGGGACATCCTGATGCTTCTTACCCCTCAGAGCTATTTCCAAGAAGGTGTTGTTAGCAAATATTCTTTTTCTTTGGCATTTTTACCACCATTTGAAAGAGTCATTCAAAGCCTTTAAAGCAAGTCCAGGTCAGAGTTGAGAAATGGTTTCGAGCTACAATATATTTTCCCTGTGTGCTTCAAATAAAGTAAAAAGCAAACTCAAGAAATTCATCTTCTACCTTCCCACCCTTTTCTACAAATTCTTTTTTCATTTTCAAAACGCTTTGATATAATTTCCTTGAAATGTTGCAACACACACAAAAAGTTGCTCCCCAGCTGAGAACTTTTTATATCAAGTTTCAAACCTTCTGCTGTTGCATTTTTATTTTTTTCTTTTTTTTTTTTTTTTCAGGAAAAGTTACAAAACCCTGAAAACAGGAGGGTTTATAATACAAGTGCTGGCAGGGTCTTAGCTGTAGCATTTCCAGATGTGCTGTTGCAATTAGGGCTGGGCAAATAGAGTTGGATAAAATCTGAAGTGACCCAAAGCCTTTGTCTTGAACTAAAGCCTTTGTCTTGAACTAAACCTGGAAGTCTTTAGGGGGTTGAAAATGTGTGGTTGAGTTTAATTCTTTGTTTTGAGAGGGTGTTGCATCCCATCTTGAGATAGAACTGGTTGTGGAGAATGTCTTTGTGGCACAGCACAGAGTTTGTGATTCCAGTCACAGGCAAAATGGGAAGAACAGAAGATATAAAAGATAAGCCTCTCCCTTCCTTCTCCCACATCACCAGTATTGAAGTAAGCAGCTCCTTGCCTCAAATACCTCCAGACATTGGAAACCTTCTAAAAGCCTTTTAGTTGTGTAATAAGCTACTTAGATTTGCATGATTTGAGAGTTGCATCCAAATTTTACTCTGGATTAAAGCTTTGCAGTACAATTTCATCTCACAATAACTGAAGGATCTTATTATGGCTTCAGATATGCACAAATGCAAATCTCACTTAAGACTATAGGAGTCCCAGGTGTGAAACTACAGCCATGGCAGGCGGTTGGAACTAGATGATCTTAAGGTCCTTTCCAACCCTAACTATTCCAGGATTCTATGATTCTATGATATCTTCTTTGATTTTTTACTTCCTTGTTTCAGTCTGCAAAGGAAAGGAAATGGATAGCAGGAAAAATAGTATATCTTCCTAGAAGGTACTCTGGGGTTACTGCAGTGGGTTTGCTGTTCTGCAGTGTGTACAGACACATAGCATGGGGGTTTGAGAGAGGTAAGAATAACATAGAGCACAGCTTGATGTGTCCTTCTGGATAAAGGCACTGTCTCTCATATGGACTTTGTATATCAAGCCTCGCAGGAAGCAAGAAACCCAAGCCAGCTCATATCAAAGGCAATAGTAATAGGTGGGGAGAGCCAAGCAATATTCAAACCTGTAGTTGAAAACGGAGGAAGTTTCTCATACCTGGGTTTGTTTTTCCATTTTGTCACCCTGACTTGAAGTTTAAACTCCCTGCTCAGATTTCCAGCAGGACCCTCTGTGGTGTATCAAAGACGGACTCCAGTTCTGGTGAAGTCTGAAATCCTTTATTTTGCATCTCGCATCCCCTTTATAGTCTACTAGGTGCTAAGCAGTAACTTTCCACTCTTCTACTCCCTTATCATCCCGATTTAGCAAAACCACTAAGGGTTACAAATATTCACACTGTTTGGTCTGTCTTTGAGATGCACATCCTGCTTTATCTTGCAAACCGCCTGCTTTGTTTTGCTAACTGATCTTTACCCTCCATTGTTCTCTTTTCTGTTCCTGGAGCTTAGGCCCTAGCAGGGCATCAACACATGGTATTTTCTTCACAGTTCCCAAGGCTTAGGCCAGACCAGGGCAATAGTACCTGGTGTTTTCTTCACCATTCCCAGGGCTTAAGCCGGACCAGGATGATAATGCCTGGTGTTTTCTTCACTGTTCCCAGGGCTTAAGCAGGACCAGGAAGACAACACCTGGATCCATTTTGTTAACTATTTCTATCCATCACCCACAACCCTCTGTCCATGTCACATCATTTACTCAATGAGGAAAACAAATCCCAGCAGGCTTTCGAGCTTTCTGAGCCTTGTGTGAAATTCTACTGTTGATACCCATTTTGAAGTCATGTCTTTGCTCAGATAAGGCTTCTTTTCTCTTCTAACACCCAGTGGCCCCTCTCTGCCATTGTTGAATAGCTGTATATATTAAAAGCCAAATTAGTAAGTAAGAGCTCTCCAAGAACATCCAGGTGCTGAGGAAGTTATATTTGTGTCTCCAGAGGTGGCATGTTTTCCCCCTCAGATGATACCTGATCTAGTGTTACTGTATTATGTTAACTGAGAGTTATTGAGACACAACTCAGATGAGATGTAAATCTGAGGTTCTGCCTGCTTGCAGTGAGGACTTTAACCATGGGGAAATCTGTGAGGAAAGCAGTAGGGATAACAAGGAACGGAGGGGTACAGGGATTTTTCATACTGTAGACTTCCCTTTACCAGGATTCATCAGGAAAGAGTTTTACTTTTTTACAGATGTCCCAGAAATATTGTTCCCCACCCTCATACTCAAAACCTGCCTTGAACGTAAAATAAAGAAGAAGTGAAAGCCATAAGACCTCTCACTTCCCAGCACATACAAAGCATGATAGCTGTCTTGCAATCCCTTGTGGCAATCAAACAGAGTAACAGGGCCCTGGTACCTTCTGACTCTGCCCGTCACAGTTACATTGCACAAGCTTCCATCTCCTCATCTTCAAAGATGCCCCAGCTTGACAGATTAAGTGCTCAGTGCTGGGGAGGGTTTGCTTTTGCTAGAAACATTCTACCTCTCAGAGCTGACAAAGATGTTGCATGCCTCCAGATATGTGAAAAACACACAAATCCTCTAGGATTTACTTCTGGGCAGCATTTATCAAACCGAGGAGAAAGCTGGATCCTTGGATCCCTGCCATTTTAAAGCTCTGAAGATTATTTCTGGTTACTGAAGTTTGACCTCTGCATTTCAAGTTGGAGCCAGTACTCTCTAGCCTAAATCGAAACCAGTCTGTAGTGTAGCTGTGGTTTTCTTCCAGGGTCAGCAATGGCTTAAATCCATGCCCAGCTCAGTAAATTGGAAATGGCAGAAGAAGATTCCAAGGTGGTGGCCTGAGAAGATGAATACATCAATTCCAAATAATTACTGTGTGTTTTTAGAAATTTAGGATGTCTTGAACCTGTTTTCATGTATTCGTATATTTCATGTATTAGGCTGGAGATAAGGCTACATGATCAAACTAGTTCCCTTCATCTTTCAAAATCTATGAAGGGCTTGCAATATTGGTTAACTATGTTGGAAAAGCACTTCAGAAATCTCAGGGGAAAAATATTGCAGCATTCAAAACCAATTGTGTTTATTCAGGATATAATGAATGGACAGTGCAAATACTTGGCAGAATAAGCCCAAAACCCTGTTTGGGTAGCATTGATATTCTATTTGAAATAGTTCTTTTTTCCCCTTTTCATAATCATCTGCGTTGTATTACAGTAAAAGGAAAGAGGTGAATAATGATGATTAGCAAGTTGGTCGTCCATCCATCCCCAAACTCAAGCCAGGATTAGCTACAACTTTCTAGCAATTGCAGTCTTGTTCCATGATTCAGGTCATAGAATCATAGAATAGTTAGGGTTGGAAAGGACCTTAAGATCATCTAGTTCCAACCTCCCTGCCATGGGCAGGGACACCCCACACTAAACCATGCCACCCAAGGCTCTGTCCAACCTGGCCTTGAACACTGCCAAGGATGGAGCATTCACAACCTCCCTGGGCAGCCCATTCCAGTGCCTCACCACCCTAACAGCAAAGAATTTCTTCCTTAGATCCAATCTAAACTTCTCCTGTTTAAGTTTGAACCCATTCCCCTTGTTCTGTCACTACAGTCCCTGATGAAGAGTCCCTCCCCAGCATCCTTGTAGGCCCCCTTCAGATACTGGAAGGCTGCTAGGAGGTCTCCACGCAGCCTGCTCTTCTCCAGGCTGAACAGCCCCAACTTTCTCAGCCTATCTTCATACAGGAGGTGCTCCAGTCCCCTGATCATCCTCGTGGCCCTCCTCTGGACTTGTTCCAACAGTTCCATGTCCTTTTTATGTTGAGGACACCAGAACTGCACACAATATTCCAAGGGAAGTCTCACGAGAGCAGAGTATAGGGGGCAGGATCACCTCCTTCAACCTGCTGGTCACGCTCCTTTTGATGCAGCCCAGGATACAGTTGGCTTTCTGGGCTGCGAGCGCACACTGAAGCCGGCTCATGCTCATTTTCTCATCGACCAACACCCCCAAGTCCTTCTCTGCAGGGCTGCTCTGAATCTCTTCTCTGCCCAACCTGTAGCTGTGCCTGGGATGCTCTGACCCAGGTGTAGGACCTTGCACTTGGCATGGTTACACTTCATAAGGTTGGCATCAGCCCACCTCACAAGCGTGTCGAGGTCCCTCTGGATGGCAGCCCTTCCCTGCAGTGTATCAACCAAACCACACAGCTTGGTGTCATCGGCAAACTTGCTGAGAGCGCACTCAATCCCACTGTCCATGTCACCGACCAAGATGTTGAACAAGACCGGTCCCAACACCGATCCCTGAGGGACACCACTCGTTACTGGTCTCCAGCCGGACATCGAGCCATTGACCACAACTCTTTGTGTGCGGCCATCCAGGCAGTTCTTTATCCACCGAGTGGTCCACCCATCAAATTGATGTCTCTCCAATTTAGAGACAAGGATGTCGTGTGGGACAGTGTCAAATGCTTTGCACAAATCCAGGTAGATGATGTCAACAAATGAATTAATGGATATATTAGTGAATTAATCGTCATTAATGAATATATTGTGCAGAGCCAGACTGGATACCTGAGGAAAACTACTGGATATACTTTTCAACTTTGACTGTGACTGTAACTAACTGCTTTGTGAGTATGAACAGGAGCATACCCAGTTTACTGTAATCCTATCTAAATCATGTTTCTTTAAGTGGTTCTTGGAAGCTCGTATAAGACAATGTCAAAAACCTAACTAAAGTCTAGACATTATATCGATTTTTAGCCTAGATTTTAGATATTTAATTGGTTTGGCTTGATTTATTTTTGCAAATCTATCTTAGACACATTTATATACAAACGTATTTAGGCTTCATTTTAATAAAGAAAAAGATATTTAAGTTTCTAGGAGTTATGCTGGACATTGATGTTCGGCCAACTGATACACAAAAATAGGCACTAAATTTGATCCAGTTGCCTGAACTCACCTATGTTTCAGAAGTTATTGGAGAGAATACTTAATAGCTGTTGTCTCACACTTTCCTACTCTTGAACTTCCCAGAATGAGCTGGACAAATTGTCTTGCCTACTATAACTGTGTTTCTAAATTTCATTTCCTGTGGACCAAATCCAAAATTAATACCTATATAGTAAAATAATAACAACAACAGGTAACATTTCCAGTGCTTTCTGCTTTTCATGTTCTTTATATATTTTAATAGATTATTATCCTAATAGTGCTTGCTAAGTAGAAAAGTAGTATTATCAAAAATGATCTTGTTTGTTCCTTCTCACAGGAAGAGAGATGAAGCCTAGAATAGGCTTTCAAAGTGCCTAAGTCCTACACCTGCATTTTCTCCCAAAATAGTTGTATTGAACTGTTTTATTTGAGGCAAAGTGCTCGGCATTAAGTTAATGGCCTCTGCTGAAGTCAGCTGCATCATCAGCAATGCTGAGTGCATTCAAAGCTGTGACTCTTGATTTTGGTGGTTTTATACCTATATGATATGTACATACACATATGACATGTAAAACCAGTAGGATTATTCCTTTTTACTTCTCTTGACTCATGACATTGGTATTTGTGATCCATTTGCTATAGGTAAGATGATGTAATCACCTTGTTTTGTAGGTTAGGAAATTTAATAATATGGGTATGACCAGAGTGTATCAGTTAATCTCAGGGTCAGGGTGGGTCCTTTCAGTATTTAGGTTATATACGTGGACCCTTAGTGCTGATAGTTTGACAGGAAGTAAAATGGATCCAGGCTTTCACTACTGAAGAATGATAGGGAAATAGCATAGGCTTTGAACTTTGAATTTGGCTGAGCAGATGATGTTGTCCCAAATTGCATGTTGGACCTGGAGCATCAAATGAGCATCATCTGATCTGGCCAAAGGACTCCTGCAATGACTTCTTCCTCCAATGCTATCCAGAGCTCTCACTTGTTTATTGGGGTGTGACAGTAACCAAGCACACAACTACTCAGGCTTTCAGGAATTTCCCCATGAACAAACTTTCTTCTGGTACAACTCAGTGTCAGGCCTTGAGACAGACAGGTATGAAGATAAGTGCTAAAGACATCCCAAGTAATTTAAAGCCAGCTCCTGACTTCCTAGGATGCCAGGCATCTTTAAAACAGCAAGGTGAGTATTTGGTAACTACTAAAGCTTCAGAAGTCTGCATATGAGCTGAACCAACTGTTGCTGCTCTGGTTTGTATTACCTCAAAGCTCTATTCCCCAGTTCTCCTTAAGTAATACGAAAAAAGACCAAACTCAGTAGTTTTGTTATGATTTTGTTGTTGTTGTTCTGCTCCTCAGGAGCTGTACTTACATGCTAGTATATCACTGGAAAAGCATGGAACATAAAGACAGAGCCTTCTGCAGAAAGCTTATCTAAATACAGAAGAGATGGCAGATGGACAGAGAGATGGGGAACCAAAGGAAGCAGTGACACTATGATGAGATGACTTAATTCAGAGACAAGTCAATTGTATGGATGGACGGCAAGGTAGGTGGGAAACGGACAGGACTGCTGGGATCATGGAACAACTGACATCAGCAGGAAGTGCAATTGGTGATCAATTGCCAGCAGTTTTCTTCAGGGATCAATATTGGGACTGACACTGTTGAACATCATCATTAATGACATTGAAGGTTTGACAGAGCACCTCAGCAAAATCATGGATAATTTTAAACTAAGGAAAGTGACTGATATAAGTGGAAGCTAGGGAGGCCATTCAGTAGGAACTTGACAGGCTGGACAACAAGTTGCATTTGATGCACCCTTCCAACAAGGGTCCCTTCCAACCTACACTACTCTGTGACAATGGTCAGCACAGTAGGCTGCTGCAGTCTGAAATCTTGTAAAGGTTTTGTTTTGGTCTGATTTCTTTTGTTTTATTTTGGTTTGGTTTTTTTCATGGAGTCAGCATAAGGGAATGTTTGTTTAAGGAATTTATTTTTTCGTGTTTGGCTCTAACTATAAATTGAAGTTGAGGCATGGGAACATACTTGTTCCACATTGTCCCTTCCCTATGGAAATCCTGAAGAACAGCTTGTAGTATAAATGGGTCTTCCAGACTTTGCTTGGTTATTCCTACACTAATACCAAACATTTGTGGTTGGGAGTCGTTTATCACTGGGAGTCATGGGCTTTTGGAAATGAGAAAGGAAGGGGGAATGCCAGTCTGCTGTTGGCCACACAACAAAGTTTCTTAACAACAACCCAGTGTAAAGATAAACTTGGAAACAATTGTGGCTCATCCTTTCTACTCCTAATTGCAGTAGTTTTCCCTTGAAGTGAGGATAAATGGATATATTTCACAGATTTTAATGGTTTGTAAGGTATAGAGTTGTTAGTGACAGGAACTAGGCATTAAAAACGGAGCATACTTAGTTTAAAAATGTTGCTGCCTGTGAAAGCAATCTTTTGCTTTGTTTTGTTTTGTTTTTTTTTTAAATATGAGTGAAGAATTTAATACTTGTGAATGGAGTGACAGCACATGGGGATTGTGAATATGCAGAGTGGAATTTTCAGTGGAAATCTTGTCTGAGATACAGCTTGAAGACCTGCCTATTGTTGAACAATTAGCTTTTCCTATTTCCCACCATGCTGTCCCAGACTGGCAGCAATCTTGCCCATTAACTCAGCAACTATTTTACTGAAGGGGAAACACAATGAAGGCAGAATTTCAGATGGTTTCAAGGTGCTGGTGAGTTTTACAAACTGCACAGTCACCTTTTAGTGGTTAAAGGATGTGTTTATTTCTTGCAGTATTGGCTTGATTAAACAGTTCCTCCTACAAGTATGTAAAAGGTGGCTTTAAAGCAGTTCTTGAACACCTGCAGGTCTAGAGCCAGGCAGGTGGTTTTCAGCCACATTTTCTAAGTCTGTTTAGCAAAGCCAGGCTCTGTTTATGTGTGTGTACTTGCAATGCTTGTTGGATACATTGGTCAAGCTACATACCACTACTTCTAAGTTGACTGACCTATGTGTCCTTGCTTTCTGGTGCTTATAATACTGTCATACTTCACCAATTAGAAATGAAATTTTGGAATCTCTTTTTTAAGTTTGAGCAAAAATAGTTCTAATATTTCTTTGAGCAAAGCTGAGGGTAGGAGAAGAGAGAGTGGAAGGACAGAGGGGAATTGCTGTTTTGTTTGTGTGAAATTCAGGGTTGGCAAAGAGGCTACCATAACAATCTGAAAAAAGAACATAATCTGGGACTGAATTAAGGGTAAAGAACAGATTAGTACAGTAATCTTAGATATGGAAAAACATGGAGTGTGAGATCCAGTGGGGGGATGATGTGAAGACAGGATAGAAGTGGGCATAAAAGACATACAGGTAAAGGAGCTAGGAGGGGAAATTTTGAGAAGATCTAGGGATCATGAGAAACAGGACATCTGGGAACACAACGGTGAGGACTTCCAGAAAACTGAGGCCAAGAGCTCTGAAGGGAAAATAAGATTAGCTTGAGACTGACAAAAACTATTGAGGGTGGAGACTGGGACTACCTAGAGGAGACAATGGAACAAGAAATTGGGAACGTAAAAAGGGCAGACTTGGGCGTGCTTTGGAGGATACGGGTCTGCTGAGCGAGTTTAAGATGCTGAAGCCCATGCGTCTATCTAACGATGTCATGGTTGCATGTATGAGCCCATGTTGTCATGCTGGTAACTCTCAGCCTTTGGAGACCCGTCAGAGTTACATACAGCAAACAGTGAGGCACTCTGACCCCAAGTCTGGAGTTAATTTCATCTGACCTTACAGCTCTACAATGTAAACATTGGCATCTGAGACAAGATCCCCTTATAGTCCTTGGAGAAAAAATAGGTGCTTGAAAGGCATATCTCCTCTGAAGTTAGTCATCAGCCTCCATAAGTCTTTCTCCATGTTAGGTGGTGATCTTCTGTGGGACTTGTTATGAGCTCTCACAACACCCCATGAGGATGGTGCCAGAAGACTGCCAACATGCTGATGACATCTCCAGATGACAACACATGGTAAAATTTCTGGCTTTTACCTAGCTAATAAATAGCTTTCAGAATTACAGATATTTACAGAATTACAAACAGCAGATTCCTGTGTCAAAAGAAAACCCTTGAAGTAACAAATCCTGCCACAATATGTTCAAAACCAGTTTTAGAAAAAGAATAAAACCAATAGGTGGTGGTGAGCTGAACTGAATTCTGAGCTGATCTCTTCAGGAGAGATCAGTTTCGTTTTGCTGTTGAAATGCCTCCTGCTGGCACATAACCCATATAAAAATTTAATCTGGAAAAAGTATAAAACAAGTTGGGTGCATGACACTTCTCAGGTGCTGACAACCCTTTTGATATAGAAATCTTCTGTTCTGCCTCCATCATCTGCATCACTCCTTTAGGTATTGGATTATGCAACATTGGCTTTTATTCTGGAATGAGTTAACGGGCTGTTCTTTATAAGTCTTTGAAGCAAGACCACAGCTGGTAATGAAGCACGCTGTGGTGTTGCCAATTATGTCCAAAATGTGCTCCATTAAGGTGCTCTGTGAGTTAATGTTGCATTAAGCGACTGTGTTATAGGATCGTGTGGTGTCACATACTTTCTGTGACAGTTTTAGGAATGAGATGTTTATGTTGCTGTTGTGTGCAAGCATTTTGAGGTGCTGTGGATAATTTTTAGGATGCCAATTAATAATGCTTAACAAACGGGATAATAAATGCATGTTAGTTCTTTGATTCGTGAAGCAATTTTTTCTGGCCCAGAAATCTTTGAAAGGATCTAACTGTGCAACAGGTCTTGGGTTAGGGCTGTCTTGGCTGAAGCAAGACCATGGAGTGCAGTGATAAGCAGAAGTACCAGGTAGGGCAAAACACCATGGGAATGTGCACATGTATTGCCAAATTTCCTCAAAGATACCAACAAGAGTTAGGAACTTAAACAGTTTCTGTCAAGTCTTGATTCAGTGCTCAGACCACTGGTTCATGCTCAGGTCTGTTTCCAAAATATATATTTTTCAGCTTTTCACACTAGCCCAGCTTTCCTCCTCTTCCTAGCACGAAAGAAACCTAACAATTTCAACAGTTAAGTCAAGAGGATGAGCTGCAGCACCCTTTGCTGTTGAAACCTCCTGCTCCTCCCAGCATGTCTTCCCTGCCTGTATAAAATCCCACATCCGAGAGCTGACTGAAAACACATGGCACAATCCCATGTACATATGAATGTAACACAAGAATAAAGATCACTAACAAGGCCAGGCTGACTGTCTTATCCATTTGAGTACCTTTCACTTAGAAACTTGCTGAAAGCTTTCCCAAATTTGTCCTCAGAACAGAAACACTGCTTGAAGCTGTATAAATGCATAGAAAGAGAGACACCCTGACCCAAAGGTCTGCTGTGTAGTGTACTGTAAAGAAACCAGGCAGATGGAAAAAGAAGGTGACTTTGGAGTCGTTTTCATTTTGCCTCATTAAGGCTACCAACTGCTCGCCATGTCCCTGTACTTTCCTTGTTAGTTCTTCTGTCTCTTGCATAAGACTGTGTGTTATTTGGGGCAGAGACTGTTTTTCTGTTCAGTGTTTGCACAATTCTTGTAGCAGCTTTCTGGTTTGGGTGTGAGGCTGCTAAGAGCAGGAACAATGCTACCAATAGTAACAATTTTCCTATTTTTCAATTTCTTGCTTTAACCTTGAAACCACCTTTCTGGCTTCAGCTCATATTTGTGGGAGCTCAGTTATTTGAAACAAAAACTGAAAAATTAATTCTAGACAAATTGGCCTTTTTCCTATTTGCTTCTCACAGACAAGGGTTAGCCCACAAATCACTTGGTCAGGCAACCTGCTTCACCAGTTCCAAGAAGAAAACAAGATCCAGCGAGTGTATTCCTGGGCCAAACACTATTCCCACCCAGAATTCATGGTGATGGGTAAGCTAGAAATGTTTTCATTCTTGTATTAAAAACCTGAGGGAAGCTGTAGAAATCACCCTCATTTTCAGCAGATTCCAGTGCCTTCTCCTCTGCAGAGAAACTCATTTGGCCAAATTTCAAAAAGGAAAAGGGTGTGAGGAAAGGAAATAATAATTGCTACAGCTATCAATGTCTCTGCCATTTGCATTCTGGAGCAGCTCCAAATAACTTTGCCTCTTTTGGAAGTCTCTGTTTACTCCAGTTGCTTTGTACTGTGCTAACGACTCCAATAAATTTAATGCTATTCCTATGGCACAGGGTGGCTGTCATCTGAGTTTATGAATGTGAGATTTGTTTAGCTCTCCCCCCCACAAGTGATTGGGGTTAGAAAGTGCGATTATATTTGGGCACAGGGAGAGAGATGCTGCGAGAAGGCAAACTGAACAGACATTGTGAATATTTATTTTTTTTAGATGGAAGGCAGTTGTATTTATGTGCAGTTGTAAAACAGAAAAGACATTGGGTTCTGGTGCAGGAATTATACAGTAACTCCAAAAAATGTATACAGTGAGAACTTATAATAGAAACTTATTCCAGCAGAATCATTTTTTTTCAACAAACATGTAGATTGGCATGTGGAGCATGCTGTGCTGAAGAGATCGTAGCTTGATTGTGGTTTCATATCTGGCATTCCTGAGTGAACGGAGAACTGTGGTCCTTATTCATAGTATTTCGGGCTGGGGGTAGGAGAGGGGATGCTGCCATGCAGAATAGTTCTTGGTTTTGCAGGGGATGGGAAGCCAGAGGAGAAGTAAGTTCTGCTGTCCCTCATTTAATTCCTCTGCTCTCAGTGGGTCTTTTGGATGTGGCAGACTTGAGGTAAAATGCCAAGAGACAGTGGAAAATTTTGTCCTTTTAAATCATATCAAATCAATTAATTTGCTACAGCAGGCTTCACAAATGCAATTCATTAGGATAACGCAAGTGCAGACTTTCATTTCCATGGGTTGCTTGGGCTTCACATG
The DNA here is from genome assembly GCF_963264785.1 of Psittacula echo. Taxonomy (NCBI): domain Eukaryota; kingdom Metazoa; phylum Chordata; class Aves; order Psittaciformes; family Psittacidae; genus Psittacula; species Psittacula echo. The sequence continues at coordinate 104,202,857 of NC_137738.1, forward strand.
AGGAAATGAGGAATGCCATTTGGTTATCCGTGTAGAGCATAATGTTATATGCTTAAGGATTTCAGAAGAACAAGGCATTTTCGGCTTCATCTTTTAGGCATTTGCAAGGCTGAGGCCATATGAAAGAAGTGGTTCTTCCAATTTGTATTAAAAAACTCCTCTATCATCCCAATACAGTGCTGTAAAGGGCCTCTTGTGGTAACACACGACCTGTCGTCTGCTAAACAGCCATGAAGACATTGGCCAAGCCAAGCTGGTATCACCATAAATATAAAAATTTGCAGGTTATGTTAAGCACAATTTTTTTCTCAGGGTCAGGGAGAGAGGGTTGATGTCATGAGGTTCATCAACATGAAGAGCTGGAGACGTACTAGTGAGATGTCATGTAGCATAACTCTCTGAACAGATTCTGCCAGGATGCCTGCTGGACTAAGTTTAAGACTAGTTCAAGGCTCCTCAATCCTTCAGTGGCTCTAAACTCTCACCTTTCTGAAACTTCCCACTCTTAGTTTCTAAGGAACAGAAGGTGAACATGACAATTTTGTAATATTTTGCCCATCCAAATGGATTCCGAGATGCTTTTAGGCTTTATTTTATTTATTTATTTATTTATTTATTTATTTTTAGGCTCTATTTTAAAGGCCTTTATTGTTAATTAAGGCTTTGGAGCACTAAAATAGTCTCTTGTATTGAAAGTGTATCTCTGTGCTCATCCCATTTTATCATTTTTACATAATAAAATTGCTGTAGCTTTAGGCCGGAATAAATTAATAATCTGTGCTTTCTTATCCCTTCTATTACTTTATCTCAGACTTGTTTATATACCTCATAGAGGCAACAGAAGATCCTCATTGGGGTGGCTTTCAAAAGTGTATGAAAAAGATTATGTTTGTTTTCCTGGTTCCGACTGGATTCACTGCTGAGGAAAGCTGGATAGTATTGCAAGCAAGGGACCTGGGGTATGTACACTGTGGGATGCTGAAGGAGGAATTTGGAAGCTGAAAAACTCAGGGCAGAATGACCCAAAGCAGAACTGATGAATTTGATGTATTCCAGTGTTTTTCAGACAAGCTAAGATACATTTTTCTCCTGTAATACTTGATGTCATCTTCAGTTCTACCTTGTACTCAAGTTCTCAGAAAAAAATGTGGGTTTTCTTCAAACTTTAGATTTGGATAAAAACTTGATATGTCTGATAAAAAGAAATTAAGGGTTGCCCCATTGATGGGATTCATATCATCTAACTCCTATGGTGTAGCTCTGTTCATCTAACTGAGTAACATTAGGCTCACTTTATAGACAGTAGAAAAAAATCCTCTATGTTTAGGAAATGATGTCTAAAGCCTTTTTCAGATATTACCTTAGAGTGAGAGGACCAGTGTCCAGAAGTCCTTCCATTCCCACAATGCACAAAAGGAGCACCACCTGTGTTGCAGTGTTTAATGAATCCTGTTCTTTTTGTCAGGAAGAGTCTCAACCCTTTCAAAATATGATTATCCTTCCCCTTAAACCACCAAGGTATTTTGCTTTTGTTCTCACTGTAAGATGGTTTCCGACCTCGGCCATCTGAAAATTTGAAAACCTTATCTGATTTTTAGAGTAAATATACTCCAGGCCAACAGAAGCCTATTTGCACATGAGCCCCCATCACTCTTTCACTCATATAGCTCCGTTTCCATGATGAGAGGGAATAAGCATCGATCTCCACTGCCGAAAGCCAACTGCTTTTAGATGCCTTTGAGGAAGAGACTGTAGTTAGACAGGGTTTTTTTTCTGATTTTTCTTAACCAAGCCCAAGATGAACATAAACACTAAACCTTTCAGCTAGAAATATTTGTGTAATGTCTGGAAACATCTGAATGATGTATTCAGTGCCTGAGATTAGCAATCAGCTGAAAGATTTTTTGGTTACTCTTACTTTTATTCAGAATTTACTTAAGAAACTTAGGAAGGTTCTGAAGCAACCTATATTCAGATTGAAATATGCAAGCTTGTGGGAATATCTCACAATACAATGGTGATTGTCATGTCTTATTTTTCTCAAAGAGAGGATTTCTTACTGCATAGTGCATCAAAATAGAGTGCTGTGTTTTAACTTAGCCTTCTGAAAGACAATATGGGGCTGCATATCCAAAAACACAGAACTGACATATTTAAAGGGGTAAATGATATTGAGCCTTCAGAGGAAAAAAAAAGCTAAGGAAAAATGAAAGCAGTCTGCTTGAGTTGTCATTGAACATATGGATGCCAGATTGCAATGGTGAAAGCCCTCACATGATTTGAATGCTTTGACTTTTCACAGTGGCCTAATTATGATTAAGAACTGCCCCCTGTAACAATGTGCAAATCAATAACTCATTTTCCTATGCAATGAGGAGGAGAGCTCTTTAGGTTGCTTGGCTGGCCAACGATCAAGGATGTTGCTCTTGAACACTGATTGCCCTTCATGGTACATTATTATTCATGGAAATACTGCTTCCCACTTTTCTAATGGTGACATCATTAAATTAGTGAAGACAAGACCCCTTTCTCAGCAGGACAGGCGCCAGGATCGGATGCAAGCATGACTGACTGGTCCCAAGGCAGATGCTTTCTGGTTTCTGACTGCCCCAGGAGGGCGCTGATGGAGGTGCTTGCCAGCAAGCTGAAGTGGTACAGTACTAATCTTAGCAGCCCATTTTAATGGTATGTTTAGCTGTTCTCTGCTCATGAACTTGCTTTCACCATCTTTAGAGGGTGAATGCGTTAAAAACTGCCCCACAAAGTAAGAGTATGTGACTGACCTACAGTTTATTTGATCTTATACTATTGGAGAGTTTTAAATACCCAGTTCTTTCTGTGAAATCAACCAGACAAAGTAGATTTGCTAAACCATTACTGTCCCACTCAGAAATTACAGTTGAATCTGACAACAAAGCTTAAACTGGGTTTGGTCAAATGGAGTTAGGAAAGGGTTTTGTTTGATCCAGACCATAAATGAAGTAAAGGTGATGACTGGAGAAAAGTTGAAAAGAAATCCAAGGATTTGAGAGAGAAAATTTGCAAAAGAAATATTCCGAAGTATCCAAGATGTACTTTCTGATAGGACTGGAGAACATCAAAATGGCTGAAACGAGCAACGATCGCAGAAAGACAGACTATAGTTACCTAAGAGAAAGAAAACCTCCAGTCCAGCTAAGAGCAGTACTGCTTCTCTTAGTACTTGTCTCTTTACCCTGATTAGAGAGGAACTGAAGGCAATTACGCTACTAATTTTTTTGGCTCCACTGTGTGTCTAAAGTTAGGAAGAATGAATAGAGACTTTGGAAATATATACAGATTACTTATTTCCAAAGTCTGTTAGTAATATATTCAGACAGCTAAGCTTTTTCATTTCTTTCCATCTTTTGACTGAATAGTAAATGGTCTAAAAAGCAAGGATGAGTCTACTCAGGGCCAGGTCAAAAGCCAAGTGCCTAGGGCTGGATAGGAAGCTGCCTGGACAGGACCATGATGGAGCTGAGGTGGACCTGATTACGAGAATCCTGTGTCCTTGCAGTGTCCTGAGGAGTCATTCCGTCCATTTCTGTGATGTAATATGTGTGCCTCTCCATCTCTCTGTTTTCCACTCAGTACCTTAAGAAGACAAGTCTGCTTTCTGGTTTGGTTCACTCAGGGCCATCACCAAGCTCTGACTGCCTGATGCCATGCACAAGGTACTCTTATTATTAAGCACTGAACTTATTTCATGAAGACTTTTTCCACACAGTCTTGCTCACAAGATGTTGACTCTAGGCACAGATGGATTATTCCACTTATGCTCAAGCACATAGCTGTGTGTGCACCATTTCTAAGATTCAAAGCCTTGTAGGTCGTTGGGAAGGAAGATGTCTGGATGCGATAGGTCCCAAGCAGCTGTACAAGACAAGTGACTTTACACTTCAATACACCAGCAACTTGCACTATTATTTTCTCTTCATCTGCTGCCTGAGTTCAGAAGCGCCTTGTCACTGGTGCTATTGCAGTGACTTAGATCCCATAGTTCACCCCAAGAAAAACTTCTGGTACCAAGCAACCTTTCAGGGGTAAGCAGCTCTGAACAGTGAGTTGTCTCAGCAAAATGCTTCATAGTTTCAGTCCCCAAATAGCTGGCTCTGTGCATTTGACCTTGAGCATCTGACTGTATATAAATATATATCTACACACACACACATACTCTGGACAACTTGCTCTGTACTGCTTACAGTGCAGCTCCATTTAAGCTCTGTGTTTTAAATGCTTCCCAAGAGCCATGGTTTAAATTGAGTGGGGTTGACTACTTATATCAAAAGCCATCTTCTCCTGAATCCCATCCATATCCTGACAAGTGCCTGCCAAAAATATTATGCCCACCCCATCCTCTCATGAAATATGCATATAAAATGCCCCCTGAATGGTACCTAAAAAATTCATAGTTCCTGACCACATTATAGTAATGCGTGCGGTGGAACCTAGCAGTGTAAAAGATGCTTTGTGACTCTGACAGAGATGATGCCCTATTCAGGAAATTAATATACAGGACAAGTCTAAGCATATGGTCAAGATTCTTGTATATTATTCTGTAAGGGTTATTCATGTATTTGGAAAGAGTGCTAGAGCTGAACTCATTTACAACATTTAGTATGCTTGAGAAATATTTGCAGTTCACAGTTAGAGAATATATCAATACATGTGTACACATGCATTGAAATATACACATATTCTGTTACAAGGTAGGAGATTTTAAACTGCATTTCTTTCAATTGCCATTTCATTTCGTAATGGGAGAAGAGTAGCCATTTGGTTGATACAGAAGCATTTTCTTAACCAAAAAAGAAAATGGTTATGACCAAATTTAGAATTTATAAATGTTTCTTAAAAGCTAATTGAAAAACTGAAAAAAAAAAAAAAAAACAAACAAACCAAAAAAAACCCACCAAAAACACTTCACAATCTCATGCTGACTTTGCTGGAACCGAGGGTAAATGTTTTGCTTTTTTTGTTTTGAAACACAAAGAAGAAAACAGTAAGAGCTCGGTAAAAGAGATTTATGTTTAATTCCCAGAAACTCCATAGGGAATTGGGAATGGGGAAACTATCACTTATTATTCCTGTTCAGTTTTCAGCCTCTAAAGTGGAGATAATTGTCTTTCTTTCTATAGGGAGCTGAGCTGACATTCTTGTCCTGTCATGCTCTGATATTTAAATCTTGAAAAAATTTACAGCTTTCAGTAAAGGTCAGTCTTGGTCTTATTTATTATCTACAATAACCTGTTAAGGGATCTTGGCAATAAATGACTCATTATTACAGTAGCACTTAGGAATCTTCCCTGAGTTTGCAACCTGTTGGGGAAGGCGCTGTATCTACAGGTAACAGAAGACACTGGCTGATCCAAGAAGTCTCGTAGGCTAAATTAACTGAAGAGAAGGAAATCTGCAATTCATTTTTCTCATTTACCAGAATAGAAGTACAGCGGTATCAGATGAATTGTTAGGGGTCACACAGGCAAGCTGTAGGAGATCCAGGACCTGAACTAACGTCTCATAACTCCTAGTATTGTGTTTGTCCCACAAGATCTGCTTTCTTTTCTGTTAGTGGACCCTGTGTTTCAATTAAAGATGTAATTTTTCATTGCAGTTGAGACCTGTCGAAGAACAGGAAGGAAAATCTTTTAAACAGAAAAACACAAAGGGAAGTCTGAGCTGCCTGCCTGGTTGCACCTTGGTTTAGTCACTATTATTAATCCTTCCTTGCTGAGTGAATAGAAGAGTTACCAAACTCACATACAGCTCAGTGGAAAGGACTCACCTTATCTGAAAGCCACTTTTTGTAGCATGCCAAGTGCTGTGTCTACACAACAATATGTCAGACTTCACAAAACAGGCAGAGTAAGTGTGAGCACATCCACTTAGCAGCAGAGCCACGAACAAGTGAATAAACACTCCTCTTTTGTGTGTGTGTGTTAGAGTCCAGTGGGTGTTAGTCCAGAAGGCATCTATCTCCTCCACTGGCAGAGATTTCTGATAAAACCAGCATGCTCCATCTCTGACTCCTACAACCATTGCACAAAGGCCAGCACGATATCGGAGCTCCACAAGGCAAATCAATGCCTGGCTTTCCTCCCAAACCTTATTAGAGCTGACTAGAGCTGTTTGCATATCATTTTCTAGCAAAGTCATTTGAATTTGCGATTAGTTAAAATAAATTATTCTTTATTTTTCTTAAAATAGCCTAATAAAACAGTGACTGTAGTTGCAAATTATTTAACTGATGGGTTTTACACTCATTCTTGAATAACTTGCTTTGCAGAAATCCTGCCAGAAGTCAGTGGAGCTGCACTCACACCCACCGGTAAGGAATCTACCCACATTTCTGCCTTTAGAGTGCTATATCAGTTCATTTAGAAGCATACAGGGAAAAAAGTGTTTTGTTCAAATTAGTTCCTTCCATCCATGCCTGTTCTCGCAAAAGATTGTATTTCAGAATTTTAAAGATTTTTTTTTACTTTTCCAATTCAATCTTTTATTTATTTATCTTTTAAATTCGACTTCTGTCTATGCTGGATATAAACCAAAAAGTATTTTGAATTTCTAATAAATTTCTGCTTCGCATGACTCCCAAAACATGATGGCTCTAAAAGATATGGGCTCTTTTGACACAGAGATTTTCCTTGTTACAGCAAGTAGTAAAAGAGACCACTTGAAGCCCTGCTTCCTGCTTGCATACTGCTTGCATTGGTCCAACTAAGTCCAGAAGAAGACAGCTTGCATTTGGGCTTGGTTAACCTACCTTTTAGGGACTGTCCCCCTTGCCCAGGCTCTGAGTCACAGCCTTGCAGCAGGGAACCAGTGTACTTGGAGAGTTCTGGCTCTAGTTGGGCTTCTCTAAGCTTCCAGGATCCCTGCTGTGGACCTGGGACCTGAGCCCAGATTATATCTACTCTTCCAGGCTCTTGGCTCCAGGAGAGACTGTCTGGAAGTTTTGGCATCACTCACTGCCCTGCAGCTACAGATCCTGTAATCCTGAAGACCTTGGCTTTGGGGAAATCTTCTTGGTGGGTCTATCTGGGGCTGTCCCACCTGGAAAGTTTTCAGTATGAATTTGAACAGCTTTTTAGTGCAAGAAGAGCTAGTGAGTGAAATCTTGGACTGTTTCTTGTAGGGGAGCGTGGAGGACAAGTCTCTCCCTCTTGCTCTGTCTCTGGCCTATCTCTGTTGCATGGTGTAGATGATAGCCTAGGTCAGGGCTTCGTTCTGGGAGGTGAGATGAGTAGGTTTAAAGATGTAAAGACTGACCTGGTAGATGAATACAGGTTTCCCACTTGACAGGTGGGAAGTATTGAACTACCAACTGCATACTGCACCCCACTCTCCATTATGATCCAGGGAATAAGGCAGGTGCCATATTTCTGCAGATTCAGAAGTACACTGCAAAGACAATCCTTTGTCCTCTCAGACAAAGCTTCCCAGAAGTAAAACAAGACATATCTGGGATAAGGTCTCCTAAACCCAAGCACAGGCAGGGAGGCAACTGGAAAATTCAGCCTGTGAATTTCAGCTTCAGAGAGGTAATTAATTCTGGAGTCTGTTGGAGCCCAGTCATCAGAGACATTATTTCACACCATGCCATATTTCATCATCTTGTACTGACTGGTAAGCTCCCCTCCACAACTCAACTACACTCCTGTTCCTGCCTGGTTGATCATCTACTTCTTATAAAGGCGTGTTAACACTTAAATATTTTATGAAGTCCTGTCCCAAGGCCAGGTTACTTAGAAGCTTGGCTGTGGCACTACTGGGAATAGATCATGGTTTTGTGTGGAAAACAGATAGGTCATCATAATTCCCAATGGACTTCATGAAGTGTCTGATTCTCACTCATCACACAGGCCCACCAATTTTGTCCAAAAACTCCTGGAAACTATAAGATTGTGTCGAGTGGTGTAAATCTTCATTACCCTTGCTTGGTATGAGGTAGAAAACCATCACCAAACTAACAAGACAATAGCCAATCTTTCATTTCATAGTCTCATAAAAATATTTTCAACCACAAAAGAAAAACTGGGGCAGTAATGAGAAGTCCTTCCTTCTTTTCCAGTTCTCTTCAACAAGTTGTGACCATTAAAGCCTATTCAGGGCTCTCGAGATATTGACAGAAGCATTATTTGCCATAAGAAATACCACAATTTCTTTTTACTTTTTAAAACAGTCTAGGAAATTAAATGCAAGACAACTTACATTAATTCCAAGTAGAGTCTCCCAGCTCCCAGGAAAGTCAGAAAATGGAAACATTCAATCTCTACCAGCTCTCAGACTGCAGCCCCGAATGCAGCATTACAGCTTTGAATAGCTGAGATCAGCCCTTCATAAATCATGGTCTCTCTCGACATCACCTGATAATTCGCACAACACCCGTTATTTCCAGGTGGGATGATATCCTTAGTGAGCAATATATTAATGCAGACACCTCGTGCCCTTTTCCCTTTTTCCTGTGGGTTTATTTCTTTCATGCAATTACTTGGCTGGTCTTTTCTTGTTCTGTTGCTTTGTGATGCATTGTATTGCATTGAAGACTGAGCTGGTTGCTGCATTTTTTTTGCCAGGATTTATCACAGAGCAGGCAAGAAACCATATTGCTCCTTTGAACCTAATTAAACAATGCCAGCTAAGTGCCACAAGTAGGGATCTACTTTCAAAGGACTCTGTTAAACATGACATTCTCCAGCCTCTGCTATCATCTCAGATGACCAAAAAATCAGAGGAATTCCTGCTCCAGAACAGTGTGACTCTGCCTCTAAGTTAGGAAAAGGATTACTTTGGATATGTGGAGGCCAATGTTAAGGAAGAGGATGGTATGGAGCAGAGTGACCTTGCATTCTTAAAGAAGCAAATGAAGAAGAACACTGGGTCTCAGCAGTCAGGGACTATATAAACATTGCATTTAGAGGTTGTTTTGGATGGCACATTGATGACTTTGGGGGTTGTTTTGGAGCTCTGTGATACTACCCTTCTTCCACTTTCCTTTATTTGTTTTACATTTCTCTGAGTATGAGGAAAGTTTCAGGAAGGGGACGTGTTCAGTATTTAGCTGGGTGAAGCCTGGTGTGTTGGTTTTGCAAACTTCCTGGAGAAATCTTCTCCGGGAAAAATATATCAATCCCCAGCCTCTGTGTAGTAAAGTCATGGGACTGTTGAAAAGGTGGTGGATGACTTTGTTTCAGAGTTTCCAAGATGAAAGGGCCCTCTCAGCACCTCCAAGTCCTGATGAATGGTAGACTAGTCCCACTTGCTGAGGAGCCAACATGGAAAATCTGCGGGGGGGATGTGAATGATGGAGTTTGTAGTTTGATGCTAGTTTGAATCACAGACTGATGAGAAAGAGAAGCAACAGCCAATACAAACCATCATCATCCTGTTCTCCCAGCAGTCTCTCCTCTAAAGCATTGCTTGAAGGTGAGCATATATGGAAATACTATTATTACTCAACTCCTGCTACTGTAAGACCGCCAGCAAGTTGTGCAGAAGGAGCCAACTTAAATGACAATAAAGTAAAATCCTTGGCAGCTGGGAGTGTTTGCTTCTTGGTGTCTGAAAAGGGAATCCTGGCCTGTGCTCTGCACTCATGCTGTTTTGGAAACTTGAAGTTGTCCATAAGGCATCGTCTGTGCAGAAGTCCTATCGCCAAGCAGCAGGAGATGTTGTCCTTAGCTGTGACAAATGATTGCCAGCAGTGATTTTGGGGAAGAAAGAGCAGCTTTCAGATGTACTGCATTTAGCAAGCCAGGGAGCTAAGCCGAGCTGCAAGAGACTGTAGTCATGCAAACATAGTGGTGCCACTGAGATGGGTCAGATCCTGAGAGCATTTACTATGCCTTGTGGGTGGCAGGATTTGGCTTGGTGCTCATACTGTCACATGTCATTCCCAATATTATAGGGCCAGCTCCCACAGAACTGCATTGCACTGGCTGAGATGTAGCTCTGTAATTACAGAGAGCTTTCCATACTGTCTGGGTTCCTCCTGATCTGGCTAATCCTACTTGATGCAGACTTCACCACCCCGCTGTGCTTTCCACAGCTGACCTGAAAGGGTGATGTACACCTTCCTGTGAGTACTCCTTGTTTTTCAGAATTAATTTGGGAAGGTCTGATCCAGTTTTCAGAGAAGTATAGAGAGTCTTTCCATTGATTTCAGGGACTCTTGGAATGGTCCTTTATTGCATAAATTCAGATCTCTGCTATTTCACACTTCATTTCCTTCCATACCCTTGGGTGAAGATCATCAACTCCTGTTGATTTACTGCACTTGAACTTCTCAGGTTTCTCCCTTTTTTTCCTTTTTTTTTTTAAACTTTGAGTTTCTTTCAAGACCATATTCAGATTTCTCCATAAAAATTCCCTGAGAGCAGGAATTTCCCTATTATTTTTTATGGTTTAACAATAATGCACCAAAAGGAAGGGAAAAAAAAAAAAGCCTTTCACTTCCTTGCTTCTTTGCTAGTGTTTATAATTGCCTCACTTTGATCAGCTTTGTCTCCTGTTCTTGTAGTTATTATTAAACTTTACCTGGAAACACCACACTGCTGCTGTGCATAAATATATGAATGCTTAAAATCAGACACTGATTACAGAAGTACCTTCTGAATTTTCTTTTCAAAATTTAAAACCACACATTCCTGATTACCATCTTGAATCGGGGTGCTGAAAGATGCAGAGCTCTGATGCTGGGGGAATGCCAGTTGAATTTGCTTTAATGTAAATTTCTGTGTAATCTGTTCTTCCTCCTTACCCTGCATCCTGGATTCACAGCACCCCCTTGCTCAGATTCATTTGAAGATACAATTGCATTATTTCTGCTGATTCAGGCGCAGCTATTTTTGTTCCATGCTGTGATTCTTACACTGAAAACTAACAGAAAACAGCATTAGCTTAACCTGTATGCCTACTTCTGTATGCACTCAGAGCCATCGGCTTTCAGTCTTCCTAGGCTTGCAGAACAAGCGCATTTAAGACCAAGTCAGCTGCCTCTCACTCCCTATGCACTCAACAAAATAATTTGTTTTCCCTTCAGTTGTTTCTAACCAAATCCACTGGAGTTTAATGAGTTGGACACTTATCTCAAAATATCTCGTTCAGTGACCATAAGGTACATAGAAACTATGCGTATCACTTATTCTGTAGGATCCCCATTGAAAGCAATGTTATAGGAAAGGAAACAACCCCTTGCATCTCAGATCTGAAGCTGAATTTGGAGAGATGGAAAAGAAAAAGTCATTCTGCATAGTGCGTGTATATTTGATAGGAGATTGCAACTGAATGAACATATGGTCCTGAGATCCCATTGGTGCTATGTGGCTTTTCAGATAAGAATCAGATGTTCCAATTAGTGGCATCACTAAAACACTGATTTTCACCCATGTATCTCTTCTAACATCAGCAGTTGATAATGCTGCAGTTTTATCACAGGTACTCTGTCAAAGTGATTCCTTCACTGCAAACCATTATTTATTTGAACCTTGCTTTCACATATTTATTGCCATTGCCACAGAAAAACCTTTTTTTCACCTAGATAACCAGAACCACCAGCAAAGTTTGTGTCTCTGCTAGGTCGTATTAAGTCATACTGCTGAAACGAATTTGAGACTGGTCACTACTATATTCCACCTACTTTGGCGACTCCTTTGCTCTGTTTAGTGTTCTTTCTGACCTCTGCACATGTGAATGCAGGGCTGCAAGACTAGCAGCTGACCTGGACTTAGGTTGTGCACAACACCTGCTGATACTGATGCTTTTTTCCCCATTCACTCTTATGTCATTTCTCAACAACTCCCAGTGTTGTAATTGCAACCATGATATCTCAGGTGGTGTGGTTTTGCCCTTTCTGAGATATGTAGGTGTTATTGTTCTGAAAGTAAAGATGAAAAATGACATACCTAGAGCTTAGGAGTATCTTTTTGAAAATACAGCTAGTTTTGCATTGCACATTTTAGCTGCTTGGTCCCTGTTTAAATACACAGATCCAGTTTGAATTCCGAGCTTGGACACTTTTCTGTACATTTTCAGTCTTAATTGTCCAGTTAGATCCGTGAAAATATGAAAGGAAGAGAAAAGAATCATGGGCCCCTTATACAAACTGCCAAATGACAGCTGAAGGAGAGCTACACTGTCCTTCAAACAGCTTTAGTCAATCTGAAGATCGATTCAGACACTCCCTGGCTAAGCAATTACAACAATGAAAAAAGCTGCCACTTCTCAGGTATGGATCACTTCAGAAGCAACGCAGGAATGGACATTGCTTCTTCACATATTAAACATTGCTACAAAGCTATTAAGCTATTGATGATTTTGCTGATCTTTCCTCTGCATTGAGGCACGGGTCCCAGCTACCCTGCTCAGACCCACACCTTATAGAGGGTACCTCCCCCGGTCTTGGCTTCTGGTATCAGCCATACTGCTGGAACAGAGCTCAGAGACACAACAGATGAGGAACAGCAAGGAAGAAGTCCTCATCCTCCTTCTCTGTATTTCTAGATCTTGATGTCACTATCACCTAAAGCTGGATGCTGAGAACAGGTCAAAGTGGAGAACAGACTCTCTCCTTTTCTCTCCTCATCATTCCTGCACCTTGACATCAGCTGAGGGCCAGAAGCCAGGAAACTATTAACAGCAGCTTCCCAAGCCCCTGTCAGATGTATTTGCACTTCCTCTTTAAACTGAAAATGAGAAACAAGTCAACTTACCCTGCTGAGCTCTGGCCCAGGGGCTCAAGGGTTTCACAACCTGGGTAAGCAGCTATTGCAGCATGGATTTAGGAATTTCACAGTCTGATTAGAGCTCAGATATAAATTTGGATCCAGACTAGGTATGTGGTTTGGGCATGTAAAAAATTCTCATTGATATATCACCAAGTATATCCTAATATTTACTTCCATAGTCCCCAAGTTCCCTACAGGTAGCTGACAAATTTATGCAAGATTCAGATAAATTTCTGCCGATTCTGTTTAAATACTGCAGGGATTTCTGTGGTTTTACAGGAACACTCAAATGCCAACCATTCCCTTCCTGAAAGTACGTGCTGCCTCTGCAGTTGTCAAAAGCTGTGGAGACAGCCACCATGCCAAGATGCCACCCAAGCCAGCCGCTCTTCTACACCAGTTCCATGTGAACCATGCTTTGTTCTTCAGATGTAAGAAAAAAAGCAGAGAGGGGCACCCACAAACATGGGCAACGTTTATACTTGTTATTTATCTCCACAAATCTGGGGAAAACCAGTCAGGATCTGCAAGTGGAAATCTGTGCTTAGTGGACAGATAATGTGGAGTTCAAATCCATCATCTAAATCCTGGCAAGCCTTTTGCTTGATTTTTTGCTTTCATGCAAATCCTGATTAGCTCCTGGAAAAACCTCACTGGGATCTGGATGTTGAGGCTGATGTACATGTTGGTAAGGGTCTGTCCACACCTTTGATGCTGAGGAAGCTTTGCTATGGGTGCACACTTGAAAGCTGAGCTGTGCTTTCCTTTGAAACAGAGCCTGGCAGCTCAGATGTGGAGCAAAAGGGATCTGTGCTCCATGGCTGGTGGACAAGCTACCAGAGATGTGTTAACAGCTGCTAATGTGCTGCAGCTCTGATTTCAATTTCAGAGTATTTTGTGTTTAAAAAAAATAAAAAAATAAAAATCAGACATTAGCAGTTAATAACAAGGAAATATTTCACCGATTTCTCTTTTGACATAATGGAGCAGGAAGCTTGGTGAACCAGGAAAGAATCCATAATTCAACAACCTAAGGCTGACATGGAGCAGGGAACAGATGAGAAAGCTCATACTTTGCCTTTAATTTATAGCACATTTTATTATGTGGCACAGATTTAATAAGTTAAAATATAAATATCAGGGTAACAATTACAGAGGCACTTTACTGGAGGAAACAAAACTTGGAACTCTCATCAACATACAAGGCTTTGTACGTTGTACCCAGAACCTCTTATTTCCTCTGGCACTCTTCTCTCTGGGTCTAAACTGCATTCTCTTCATCACAGCCATGTGGTTGGGTGGTGGGGGAAAATACTGTGATATCTTTGTTGTGGTGTAGTTTGGAGAGGAAAACATATGCAGAGATATCTCTGGAGAGGCACACTTTTATGCTGAAGGATTGATGTAAAGTAAGACTTAAGTACTAATCAAAGATGTTTTGAAACAGATTATTTGATATCTATTAACTTCAACAAGATAATTAAAGAGGACATCAATTGAAATACCCCAGCAAAACAATACAATTGCATCCATCACAGATCTTTCCCATAGATATGCAGGAAAATAATGTGTAGGAGGTGACCTCGCATCTATGTTTTCACTAGTGGGACTGTTGCTGCATTGGCAACCTGGTGAACTTCAAAGAAGACATGGGGTAAATGGAAATGATTCAGAAAAGATTTAAAGAGTCATTCAGGATCTGGGAAATGCACCTGATAGTGAAGCTGCCTAGTTTGTCCATGGGCCAACTAGGGAGTGATTCAAACTGGGTCTGCGTGGTGGAGCTGGCCTGACCTTACTCAGATCTTTAGCCATACATCGCTTGCAGTGTGCTTTGTTAAACCTCTATGCCTGAGCTGAATTTGGGAAGCCTGCTGAGATTCGCTAGCAGGTTCAGCCTGCTGCCCTGGGCTCCAATGTACAACATAGGTGATGGCATCCCAGTTCAAAATTGGCTTACGAACTTACTCTCGGCTGCTTTGCCTCTTTTAGTTGCCTCTTTTTGGCTGTGATGCTGAGCAATGTCAGGTCTGGGCTTTGGCCTCGCGGTTAATAGCATTGTCTGTTGGCTGAAGCTGGACTGTGATTAAATATTCCTCCCTATAGCAGGAAAAGTAGGAAAGGCTTTCATGTAGACAGGTGCCATTTCCTGTAGACTTCCCCATCTCTCAGCTGAAACTAGAGCCTTACTGTGCAGTTTCTTTGTCTGCCCACTATTCTGGGATATTTCTGTCATTTGGTTTGGCTGCAGACTCTGGTCTCAGTTCAAAGGTAGCATTTTGCTTGTTGTTACGCCACTGGGAGGCAGTGGAACTTGCCTCTCAGATGACATTTGACCACGGATGCTTATGACAGTAGGTCAGCTCAGATGTTTGCTCAGGTGGAACTTAGTAGCCATGGTCTGCAGGTACAGGTCAGGACAAGGACAGCACACAGTACAATGTCCTTTAAAGTTATTAATAGCTTGAATGTCTTGAACTGAGATTTGCAAGTGTTCTAGGCAAACACTTGCCATGACTTGTAGAATTGAGACTTGCCCATTAGGTCTATATGCGCAGGATTGTGGTGGCTCCTGCAGGTCTTGATGCGCGGGTGTTGTCCAAAAAGTGTTGTCCAGCTCCTGCACAAAATGCACAAATCACTGTATGAAATTCTATGCTCAGTGGTATCCAACAATCAAACTAGATGGTCCAAGTAGTTCATTCCCTCTGGCCTTCAAAACTAAATCTAAAAATAAAATCCTTGAATTTCCCTCTTTTCTATTCTCAATGAATGCTTGGAAGGGGGAAGAAGGCTGGATCTGATTTGGATCCAGGGGCAGGTTAGAAACAAAATAATAAGAAGCATTAAAGTGAAAACGAAGAGTAGCCAGATCACTGACTTCTAAAAGAAAAACAAACACACAATAAAGCGATACCTCCACTGCTTGGACCAGCTCCTACTCCAAACCACCTATCACATCTCATTAGAACAATGTTGAGCACTTTGGAAAAGAGGTGCCTGCCTAGGATCCACTTTCAAAGAAAACTGCTGGGAGTTTACTTAGAGATGAAGAAAAAAAAAATTAAAGCTTTTATAAGAACCAGAGAGAGTAGAATTCCTCACTCCAAAGCAATTGTTATATTTTAAATATTCTATTAAAGAATCCATTTTCTTCTTTTTCCTTAAATGGTTGGGGATAGGTTTCAACGTACATCTTGAATTGGGCTCTGCTGCGTTAGGATTTCCAGTGGCATTTGGTTTTGATAAACCTCCTTTTTTTTTTCTTCTTTTGCCTTGAAGCAGTTTGTTCTCTTGGCAAGAATACAGAGACTGGCAATTGTAGCTCACTTCTTGTTGCCAGCAGTACGGAAGGCTTGAGGTCCTCTTTTTCAGCTGTAGCACGTTTGGATGTTTGGAACCAGAGCAGTGAAAAGAGGGGGAAAGAAGGAGGGCGAAAGAGGGTAAAAAAAAAAAAAAGGTCCCTAAATCTGTTCTTTTCTCTACTGTAAATTACAACCCTGCTTTTTTAATTTCCTTTCCCAGCACAATGTCATTCATTCACTTCCAAAATAAACAGGGGGCTTAGAGAGCGAACAGCTTGGGAGAACAAACTGTCCTCTTTTCACAGTCTTCACCTGTCAGGAGCCTGATTAAACACATACACACTGATGGCAAGTACAGTATGGTGGCCTTTGGGAAGCTTCCTCATCCCAAAGGTTGACACGAGGCTGATCTTGAAGCTCTGAGGTCTTCAGAGAACCGATGGGTTCTTGTTTGGCTGAGCTACTGAATGAGGCTAAAAATACGATTTTTTTCCGTAAGGGCTCTGTTTTTCAAACACAAGCCTTTGGGGCTTGCTTGAAAGAGATGGCAAAGAAAGACTTCACAGTTGCTAAGCCTTTTGAGATCCCTGATTTGAGATGACAGACATTTTTCTTCAAGAAAGGTGAATGGGGAGACAGAAGTTCTTTACTGAAAAAACAGAGAACATAAAAGCCCATTCTATTTATATAAAAGTGCATTTACTGTTTCTGTTTGGCATAACAGGTCAGTCCTTTCCAGCGTAACTTCATGGATCTTCCAGAATGGCCCCATGGAGGGATATGATTTTATGTTTCTTGAAAAGGAAGTCAGATGTTCCTGCTCCATAATTCCTATTTCCTCAGTAGATTCTAGTATTTCTTTTAAGGAGACACTATGGTCTGGGCTAAAGCTAAAAGCTTTATTAAAGCTAAAATAGGAATTGCTTTGTCCTCTCCTACTCATCTCCTGACCCATCTCTCACCCATCTAGTAGCTTCTACAGTACCTGCAGAAGTGAAATTCATCACACAGGTAATTAGTAATGAGGGGTAAAAAGCAGACTGAGAGATGGAGGTCTTCAGCTCTGTGACTCCACTGCTGAGATTGCAATAATTTTGAGCACTAGAATAGGTTTCCCAAGGAAGTTGTGAACGCTCCATTCCTGGAAGTGTTCAAGGCCAGGCTGGACAGGGCCTTGAGCAACCTGGTCTAGTGGAAGGTGTCCCTGCCCATGGCAGGGGGTTGGAACTAGGTGATCTTAAGATCCTTTCCAACCCAAACCATTTTATAATTCTATGATTCTGTATTTATTAACCTTTTTGGCCATCTTGACATGAAAATGACATGCCTTGCAGTCCATCTGTTTCAGCCATCAGTAAGTGTAGTGGGGGTAAATGGCAACAGGAGTACTGCTGGAGTGGGAAAGCTACTCAGAATCAAGAAGATATGGGTCTTGGTGCTGGTTACTCCAGGGATGGAGGGCACTACGCAGAGTTGAGTGGCTGTACATGGTCTTTAAGCCTGTTACTCCAACAACAACCTTACTATTGATGGTAACAATAGCCTGGGAGAGACCCACAGTGGGTGAGACAGACTTGAGAGGCAGTTCACTTAGTGTAAGAGGTGCATGTCTAAGAAAATATATTTTCTGCTGAGGGAAAGAAAAAGAAGGAAAAGCCATCTTGTTTTTTCCCATTTACTGTTTATTCTGGGTGCAGCTACCTTTTCAAGATAATTTTCTTGAGTTTTCTTTCTTTCTTGCATGTAAGTGACTAAAGCTTCTGGAAAAACTTTTAGATTTTTCCTGTTTACTTATAAGTAGATAGTTGTGCTTCTTTTTGTATATATATTTATATACAACTAATGCTGGAATACAAAATAATGACTGGTTTGTAGAAAAGCCATCCGGAAGTTTCTCTGTATCCAACACCATAAAGCAAGAACCAAAAGAGGTTGCTGGATCGATCTCACAGGCAACAAAGTTAAAATGGATGCAAGGAAATACTTCTGTTTAAAGCATATAATCACCCTAAGGAATTCCCTGCCACAGGAAATCATTGAGGCATAGTTGAAGAAGGTCAGAGGGATATTTTTAAAGACTTGAATGTTTATGTGAAAAAGCAACACACATTACGTACTTTTTCTCACTGGCTAAGCAGATGGGTCAGGTATTACAGGGATTCAAAATATATGCCCACCACGTAAAAACTGTAGACATGAATCAGTGATTTAGGGCAGAAAGGTGGCCATTTCCACATTATGGTTCACTATGCACCAGGTAAAAAACAACCATAATCCAAATAAAAGTATACTAATATTTGGAAACACACATTTCATCAAAAAGTTCTGGAGTGATACAATGGTATTACCATACAGTTACACTGATGTGTGTAAGAATTTGTAGTATCAAATTATTTACTCAGAGCTTTAACGTTAACTTTTCTGACTTGCCTTACTGGGTTTTTTTTACAAAATAATAACAGCTTTCCCCTTCTTCTCTCCCTTTCTGTGTGGAATACCTTCTTAGGCTGTTACAGATTACTGTGCAATTGTGTTATCACTAGCCTAGCCACTCATTTTGCATGTGAAAACTGCGGAAAGTTTGGAGGCATGCCCTGTTATCTACTATCTTCCAAGAGTGATTTTGAGTATTTCAGTTTATGAAAGCCAAAAAACAATCCATTTAACAGGCATCCAACTTTCAAGCACTGAGCATACATGCCCTGAAAATTGCCTCCTCTGCTTTATTTCCAGCAGAGCTTCTATAATAATGTAATAAAAAGGAACTCATCAGTTTTGAAAAATTCCTTTCTCTCAAATAGGATTTTCCACAGAAGTGTTTTGCTTTGACTTTTATTCACTCTCAAGGCAATATGGAGAAGGTAGGGTGGGTGAATATCACCACAGACAGCACAGCCTACTACCCCAAGGGTACATTTGCACCAGCCAGCTAAATGGCACCTGGGAGTTCAATCATCTCTGCCATTGCACTGATGGAACTCACCTTGCCATGCTTTTGATTGGGGCCAGCTGACAGTGTACAAATAGCGTCTTTGTATGGCTTGGGAACCAGGACCTTGCAGGCACCATGCCCAACTTGCAGGCTGCACCTAGCCATCCTGTTCTGAAGATTGAGACATCATGCTGCACACAGGTTATGCCATGCCTGTTGGCCTTCATGTCTAGGGGTTATACCCGTCTACCTCATCTACTAGGAGAAATGGGGCATAGTGGGCTCAGGGCTTGGATGCAGTGCCTCATGCCCTTTGGCTATGTGCCCAGGCTCCCTCTCTAGAGCAACCATGACATGAGAGGGCAAATGAGAAGATTAGGTCTTGCTCTGATAAGGGATATTCTGCAGAAAAGGGGTTTGGATAGGGCAAGGATACTAGCTCAAATCCTGCAGCAAAGACATAGCCACAAGCATCTCATCTGATCCACACCTCTCAAAGGAAGAAAATAGCTTTTTTCTGGCCAGATGGAACAGAACGTAAGAGAACTTAAGTGAAAAAAGTTGACTTTCAGCCAGGAGCTGTTAGCAGTTGTCAAGACAGAGAAATGACTTATTCAGAAGTATCAATTAGGCCTGGACAACAGGTTTTGAAGTAAAAATTTACTCTCATCATGTTTTATTGTTTTCTGTTCTGATCTGCTGTCATTTGGGTGGTTTTCATTCTGGTCAGCAATGCCAGTAGAAGGCTGAAGAGCAAAGAGGCTTCAATCTTACTAGCTCTTTTCTCACAAGTTAAGGGAAAAAAAAAAAAAAAAAAAGAGGAAAACTGTCAATGAGAATGATCACATAATTCCATAGAGTCAACAGCCCTGGCTATTGCCAGTCCCTAAAAATTGCTATGAATGCTACTTGAAAGAAATATTCAAATTACACTGGGGACATCTAAGGTCTGAGCATTGTTATGATCCTGCTACCACCCTTCAGCTCCCTTCCTGGCTAACCTTACCTTCATTGGGTCTAAAAGCTCTTGTGGTTATGAGTAGCTTGATCAAATACTAGAACTCTCACCGCTGCTTCCACCAGTTGTAGCACGAGTGGGTATTTTAACAAACAAAACCTAGCACAGAAACACTACTAACTGGAGCCAATTAAAGACTCTAGTGGACTGGAGCCATCAGATGTCATTCTCCATCACCACACTTCTATTAGTACCTTACATTTCAGGAATTAATTTAGAAAACCGAAACAAGAATATTCTCTCTTTAAGGATAAGTTGGCTGCAGTCCTGCATATCTTGTGTGCTGACCTGAAAGCATGACCTACAGCCCACAGAATGTCTCATCCTCTTGATCTGAGACTGAATCAATTTTGCTCACATGGAAGCATTTGCAAAGAAGACTGTGCTGCTGGGTTTATGGTGGGGTTTGTCCTGCAAGGATGAGAAGCAACTGCAGAGAGTCAACAACAAACCAGTGAAATGTCCCAAAGTACCAAAAAAACTGGCTGATGACTGCACCAATCCCACTGCCAGCTGATCAGGTTGGCTATTCAGTCTCTCAGGTGGTGGTTCAAGTTTCAAAGAAAGATGTAATCCTCCCTCTTACACCTTGTTGGCTATGCAATAATTGCTGTGCCATGTAATACCTCCTCAAACTTGCCAAAATCACCTGATTCCTTGATGAAGCCTAATTAGAACACTAATATATTATGGTATTATCCACAAAATTATCCAGACCTTAACAACAAAAAGAATTGAGGCAAAAATGTTGTACTCTCTATTAAAAACTTTTCTTCGTTACCCCTAGGAATCTGGTGAGGCTCACAGTTTCAGACTCAGCCCTTCTGGGTTTCTGATTTCCAACAGTGGGAGTTTCCCATGCTTTTGTTGTGGTACAACAACTAATTAGTTCTAAATCTACTTCTTGTTAAATTTACCATTCTTTCTTTCTCATGTCCTCATGCTAAGAATGGGTGTTTTCCAAAACAGGGTGAGGGAAAGAAGCACATCAGAATGACCTCAGAGACGAACTAGAGTTTTGCCTCTGAAGGCTTCCAGTCAATTGGGAGTGACATTTATTTAACCAAGACAAAAGTCCTGTGGCTTTGATTTTGTTGTCACACAGCAGCACAGCTCTGGAAAAACTAAGCAAGGAACTGTTTAAACTCAGATTGTAGCAGGTCCTTTTTCTTTTTTTTTATCCCTTTGGAACAATAAATTGGTTTAAAATATAAGACAATACCAAATGCTTATTACTCCTGTGGAGAATTAATGAACCATGGCATCTAAACTATTGAGTGGTCAGACCATATGTTATTAGAAATGGTGGATGCTCTATATTGGTTAGGGCTGTTATGCATTTGTGATTAAGGCTATGAAACTTTACCAATAAACACAGCTGAGAAATGAGCATAAACAGTCAATCCATATGAAGGAAACAAGCCACATGCAGTAAATGTAGCAAAATGCAATTTAATGAGCCTTGTAGGGAAGACTTTCTACATCCAAGAAATTTTCCCACAAACTAATATTGCCTGAGGCCAACTGCTTATCAAAATAATCCTTGGTCTTGCTGGACAGTAGTTCTATACACAGGGAATATGAGAGCTGTCTAGCACTAATAATCTCACCTCATCACTTTGGGGGTATTTACTTCTGGCAATATGCAGCTTCCTTGCAATAGTTTGCAGGGCCAGGCAGAAACTATCAACTGCAAAAGAGATTCTGGCACAGGTCCAACCTCTTGAGTGACACCAGCAAGCCAAGTTACTGTTCTGTGCCTCAGTTTACCCATAACTCTGAGACATACAGTCAATACAGCTTTCTAGGTTTGTGTTGAAAGGGTTTAATTAATGTGTTAATGCATGTCTAATTATTTCAGCTTTTGTATTTCCTAATTATCTTGAGCACCATTTAGCAGATAATCAGAACATAGCTACTAATCATAATGAATATCTTAGGGTCTTGGATGAATAACTTCTGAGTGTTTATGAAATGCTGGTGGAGTTTCAGCCAATATGAATACGTGGCTCACCTCTAAATCTAATGCTGGGAAAAGCAAATATACCCACAGGATACAACTTACCGTTGCTACCTAACCTCTATGGTGCTGAGAGAATTGGTGCACTGATTTGATGGAGCTTCCTGGTTAGCCTAGGATGCTTTTATGAATGGGGAAAATTAATAAATAAATAAATAAATAATGTTAAATATGATGAAGTTCTGCAGTTTTTTGTGGGAGCAAATAGCATGATGTGTGCTAAGCTGGGTTGAAACTTCTTTTAGAAATCAGGTCTTTGAAAATTTGGAAAATGGACTAAGCCTTGCTGAACTGAGAACAGACTAGTGTCAGGCTGTCAGGAGCAGGCCTCCTGAAATCCTGGTGGCAGCAAAGCTGAATTCCTGTTATATACACCAGACTCCTTCCAACCTCTTTCAGCTTTCGCTTGTTTATTATTCTTGCCTGGTTTACAAGCTCCAAAGAACCTTGACATAGATCATTATAACATGAACAGGCTCAACGCATCTTGAGATGGATGATTTCCTTCCTTCAGAGCTACAAGAAGGCTGGTGTTGCTCATGATTTGGTATCTTTTGACATTTAATTGAAAAGCTTACTTTCTAACACAGAAAGTAAGTGTGGTAAAGTCTGACCAACACAGGCCCATTGACCTGCTGGCGTCTCCAGCACTCTAGTCCATAATGGGATTTGCTGTTGCTGTCATGCCTTACATCTGGTTTTGACGTTTAGAAAGTGCTCATTTTGACCTACAACAGCACTGATTAGAAAAGTTGCTAGAACATCCATTCCTGTGACGTGGCCCCATTCTCCACACAGGAAGCATAAAGCACAGAATACAAAGTAAGAGGAAAGGGTAAAAAAAGAAAGTAGAAAAAAGGCAAGCAAAAAATTGTTAGGTTGTTTGACACGGTTTATATATTTCTTTGACAAAGTAAGTAATTTCTGACTTAAGCAATCAATGCTCAATGATTACTTGGTGGTTTGAAATAACATTAATGCTAATGGATGTCTGAGACATTACTCAGATCTTCAAAGTTCAGGCCTGCTGGACAAATGGAGTTGTCCGAGTCTGCCTCTATTCATGTACAAACTGGGGAAGCTCCAGATTTCAGAAATGAAAAACAGATACTGGTATCATCACCTTTTGAGTATCAGAATTTAAGAAAATTGGTAGCGACTCAAAGATGATCTTGATTCAAATAGAAACTAAAAACTTCACCAGCGAATAATTACTATTTGCATTTACTACAACATGCTAATAGTGTCAGGGTTAACAGAACCCAATGAGAAGATGCTACGTAACACCAAAGACAAGGTGTCACATTACACAGCGAATCTGGAGCACAGATGGACCCCGTGGCTCAGTTGCATTGGGGTTACCCAGCCACCAGAGAGAATTGGATCCTCTTTCAAAACCAGTTTTCATCAATATTATCTTGATCTGCAGAATTCCCTTCCTCAAAATTACATCTGAAGCTTACTGCACTCTCCTGCTAGAATCCAAGCTGAGTTTTTCTCCAGTGGCACTGAGGCATTTTACACATAGTCGGATAGAAAGTTGCAAGCAGGACTCATTGCAAATTAACATAACATTGCAAATTAACATAACTTTTCCAGTGCACTGTACAGAATTCAGCCTTCCGGATTATTCCATTTTCCTGTGAACTACAGATATAATATAGCATGTGTTCTGTTTTTAAAGCAATTATGCTTAAATAATCTTGTTCTTCAGTTTAATTTTCTTTCTGAAAGCACAGCAGTCATCTTCTATCAACAAATCTATTCCAGAATGTTTTTGCTAGCAACTGTTACTAAGACTTTTTTCATCCAAAGTGGAAGCTTGGGAGGGATATAATCAGCTCTCTAGCATGGCTAGAAATGTTTGCCAGTAGCTAAAATATACATTGAGCAAAATATCTGTCTTTCGGATGTTTTTGAAACAAACAAACAAACCAAATCATAGGTTTAGGACATAGACGTGATCTTCTCATCCTGGAAAACCAGGAGTCATTATAGTCTAACAATGAAATGGCTGTACTTATACAAGAAGGAACAGCTTTCTGGTTCAAGCAGTCAAAGACCATATGACACAAATCACTGGAAGAAACCGTGTCATTGATGTTACGTGACAAGCTTTGCATGGGGACTACAAAAATGCAATTATAGAAGTTTTCCTTCAAAACAGAGGTCTGAAGTTGGTGTCTTCTCCTGCATCCCCACTGCTGCCCAGAGGGCCCCAAGAAGATGCCAGCAGAGCCGGGTTTGACCTCGGGGGCAGTTTTGGGTGTGGGTGCCAAGTCGCCATAGGTCTGTATCCAGAAACAAAAGCTGAGTGTCTAAGTGGTAAAGCAAACACCAAGCCCCATGCCTAGTCCTTACTGTTGAGGTAAAACAACATCTTATTTTGATTGAAGACTTTAATTGTTTTACTCATCACTGAAAAATATTTGCTTCTTCCATCCTGTCTATCCTTGTCACATTGTAAGGGGTTCAAGCAGAATAAACAAATCTGTGCACTGCTTGTTGCCAAGATTTTGGGCTTATCGCCAAACCTGTAGACTACATGCATAACCCTACTCTTTAATTTGTTATAAACAATAATGACTCTTAACAGTCAGCATTTTTAGGAGGTCCCATTCTCATTGTGCATGCATGTCTACATGATTCACGAGTTTTGAATTGCTTCTGAGGTTTGCTCCAAGAGATGTTTAGGTGGCTGTGATGTTATCTGGAGTAGCTAAAGAAACAAAGGCTTTGTACAGAAAAATTGGCAGGTAAGTGAATAAGGAAATTATTTTCAAATAATTTGTTTCAATGTATCTTTATCATACTGAAATCTAAACATATTGATTTATATTATGGTTTTGGCATCATAAACGTTTGATAGGATTATTTATTAAAATAGTGCTGTTCTTTCTTGACTTTCCAACACACACTTACAGTAAAATGTGTAAACACACACATGCTACACAATTGGCTGATTCCAGCTCACCTCCTCAACACAACTGGATTGTATGAATATTTACATCTTTCAGAAAGAAATCCAGCATTTGTGGGTGCAGACAGATCATAGAATGAGACTTCTGAGCTAAAGCTACAAATAGACCTAAGTGTTACTTCCAACATGGTATTTTACAGGGATCCTTCAAATTCCTGTGGCTGAGGGCTATGCACATTCACATCACTGTCGGCAAAGCCCCATGGGCCTTAAGTTTCCATCAGAGAAATTATAACAACCTTCAAGCTGTCACTTTGCTGAGACCCCTGTGTCACATCAGAGACAAAGCAGAGTTCTCAGACTGACTGACTGCTTCATGGTCCTTCCTCTAGAACCTACTTCAGAGCATGTTGTTCTTTGAGCACAGTTATTATACTTGGCTTTGCACCAATCAGAGGTAGCAATGAAACTTTCTGATGTTGCCATGTGTGTCCCATCGCATCCCACAGACCAGTAACAGAACTGGACTGGTTTCTTGCTAGTTTGCTTAAAATTGGGCTAATGTGGCTTAGGTACCTAATCGACAAAAAGATTCAGAGCTGAAAATTCCAGCTAGAGACTCCCAAATAGTCATGTCTTCCTTCGTCCTGGACCAGATATCTAGAAGCCCTTAGTTTTGCCCATCTTCCTATTTTCTACAGGTTGCCCCATATATTTTTAAGCTCTGCTTTCTGTCTTTGTGTAATCCTATTTACTCATCTAATTTGCTTACAGAGATCCTGAGTATTTGATGCCTGGAACAACCCAAGTCTGCTTATAGATCTAGTTTTGAGTGACTTTTCCAAAACTAGGCAGAAAGTAAATGCAAGAGCCAGGAACAGATGCCAAGTTTCTTGTTTCATAAACTCCTGAGTTAACTACTTCTGCTCATAAGAATCAAGTATGGAAAAACATAACAAAGAGGAGTAATAAGGAAAGATTTCAAAGAACTAAACCCAACATCAGCCGTTCAGATTTCTTGAATGCCTTGTGTTGCCAAACATTTACGTCTTTGAGCACTGCTGGAATTCTCAAAGCTGATGGATAATTTTCCCCACAAATTTTATTACTGTAGAATTTGATTCTGCTACCCTTCTGTATCTTGGTCAGTCCCACTTTTTTTCCCAGAGACTGAAAAAAGCCTTTAAGCTTTGAGGGGACAGAAGGCTGCCAAGTGCAGAAGCTAACTTTTACTTTGCTTCCTTTTTCTTTAAAAAGAAGAAAGAAAAAAAGGAAATGAGCAGATGAAACCCATGTTACCCTCTAAGATTTTTTCTTGTTAATGAAATTTGCCTTCCCTTATGATGCTAACTTTTCCCTGCTGTACTACCCAGGACAAGGTAACACTGAATATGAACCAGATCCAGTGAGAAATTCTCTCCTCACATCATTTCCCTGCCAGGAAAGTCAGGTTTGCTGCTATCTGAACAGTTCTTGGAGAAGGTTTGGCTTTGGCAAATCTTGCAGGAGACCTATGAAAGAAGTTGTGCTGGAAACCGGTTCAGAAGGATGTTTCTGACTTTCCAGCAGCACTTTTTAAGAAGGCTTGATAAGGACCTGGGTGGTCAGCAACCAGGGTCTGTGGGTCTTCCAGTAAGGCAATTTAGTAGGAAGTAGGATTGTGTGTATATTTGATGAGGTGCTTTGAGTAAAAAAGAAGAGGAGAGAACACTAAGATGGACTTTATAACTGCAATTTTATATGCATGAAAGTATTTTCTACAGCAGTTGCTACAATTAGAATGCAAACATTTTTAAACAACCATCTACGCAATTTCTTGGGGGAAAAAATATATAAATGAATAAAACCAACAACAGTGAAGAAGAAGTAACTGCCTGGCTCCTGATCAGCAAGGGAAAGAATAAAAAAAAATAATAATTTTAAAAAAGCAAAAAAATGTGGCTTCTGTTTAACACAGGGGAGGGGAAAAATCCAGTAAACAAGACAAAACAAACCTAATTGGAAACAGGACTCCAGTGGCACTCCAAGATGGAAGGTAAGCAGAGGGAATGGGAAAGCTGCTGAGAATATTAGAAGAACTCAGAAACCCAAAGAAAACCAAGGGGAGTTGGATAAAAACAACAGTCTGCTTACAAAAGTAAACATAGGGGGGAAGGGAGAACATGCAAAGGGAAAACAGATGCACAGTGAGACAGTGCTCAAGAGACAGAGGGAGATGAAAGCAGTCTAAAACAAGAGGGAAACTTGGATTGAAAAAAAAAAGGAACAACAAAATAAGCCAAACAAAAATATTGGTAGCAATGCCTTGTTGACCTTCATGTGATGAGATGGCTCTGGGGGGGGCTTGTGGCATTTTACCAAACAGGAATTTAACAGCAAGGAGCACACTGAGGAACTTGAAATTCAGAAATGCTGTCTTACTCAGGATTGGTTTTGAAGTCTCGTCCCAATTTATACCTCAGTCATGAAGATCTGAGATGGAGCAGATGACAGGAGCTCTGAAACTGGGTCAGGGTACCCATCTGAGGTTTGGATTCATCCCAAAGCATCCAAAGACAGCCTGATCCATATGACCAAGGAGCTGAGCAGTCTCTCCCAGTGGGCTGTAGGTGCATATATCTATCATAGTCTTGAAACCAGAAGGTCTACAAAATCATGATTTCCAAGCACAAGTTACATTACTTGTAGGAGTGTGTCCTTTCTGCTAAATAGATACACAAAAATAAACTGTCATAGAAAAAAGCTGCTCTTTAGAGCTTCTGTGGAACCTATTGGAAACCCACAGTTGTTCAGGGCACTGCAACCGTATGCTGAAGGTCTTCTGATGTGAAGAAGTTTCTCTGGGCTTAAACTCAAAACTTGTGATTCTTATAAGGTTACTCTGGAGAGCTGTGCAAGGAGGTTTAGCTTCTTGTACTCCTCCTCAGGCAACTCAGTTTGGTGAGTTAGTGCAAACTGATTTTCATTAATAATTTAAGCTAATATGAGTAGGTAAATGTCTCCCAATCATTTTCTCTTCTCCCACACCTCCCCATCTTCCCTGCTGTGGTACGGGAGAATCAGGGTGACAGAGTGTGAAAGAACCCAAACAAAACATCCTCAAAAAAGTCTAGCTTGTGGGCTGTGTGGGAACAGATGAAGTAATAGGGTTGAAAAAGGATAAGGAGAAAAGTCCATGAGTGGCATACATGGGCTCTCCAGACATTGTTTTTGCAGTGAACCAAACTGACTTTGACAGTGGTCCCATGAGTGGTGACGGTCTGGCATAGCATTCATTTGTGGTATAGAAGGTCAGACCAGGAAACACTGAAGAGTCTCAGAAGTGTGATTTCAATGTGCAGAGATTCCACCTCTGTGGTATTGCGTTGTGCTACACATGCTGGAAGACCAAGGGCATTTGTGTCATGAGTCATTCAGACCATGCCATCTTCCTCTGAAAAGCACTTAAAGGACACAGTGATCTTAGGGTTTCCTTTTTGATCTTTTCTGCTGAGAATGCATTCACTACAGGGCACAACAAGACAAAGGATGAGATCTTAAAATTATTGCTGATGATTACCTTGACAGGGCATGGCAAATACAGACAGGATCTGTGGTTTTTTTGGGAGAATCTGACATGTATTTGAATTGTTCAGCTTTAGTGTTCAGGGGTTTCCAGAGCATCAGATGAGTCTTGTCAACAGTATTATCAAAAAGAGCTAATGACTAAGTCTGTGATCCTGAAGACAGTCTCAGAGGGGAAGCTCAGTTTCTTGCTCAGAACTGTGACTTTGGGTTAGTGAAACAGCATTAAGTACTGCTGCTTGTGTTATTCCTATATAGTGAAAAAGCAGAGGTTTTATAGCCCAGACTCTTCTTTCATCTCTACCTTTCATTTCTACCTTCACCTCCCAGAGTACTTAAATGTTTTGGTCTCTCCAGTTTCTCATTGACTTCAATGGCTACATGTGTATTAACAAAACAAACATTGCCAGGAGTCACTCTTTGGCTTGGAGGCTAACAGTCTGGTTACGCTATTAAACTCTGTTAGCCTCTGAAACAGGATGATCGCATCAGCTATCTGTTGGAAATGGTCCCAGGAGTGTGCCTGTTCTTACACCATCCCTGGAAGCAGCCTGGAAGAGACATGGCAGCCTGGCAAGGACCACCCTGGCAACATGACAGCAGAGGCCATCAGTGAGGTCTGTCCAAGGAACTAGTTGTTCTTTATGATACTTAGGCAAAGACCAAACTGCCCTGTGACTGCTCATCTCTATCCATTGATTCTCACTGTACTGATGTCAAAACTAATAGAGAATGGTTGTACCTGCTTGAAAAAAAAGACTTGGTACAATTTCCTTAACCAAAAAAAGTCCAAAATCCCTTTAGGACAAATCCTCAAAGACCTATATAATTCCCTCACCTTGTAAAATTTCAGAGTTTTGCCTTGAACTGGTGTCTGCCAGAAGAATTTTGGAACAAAATTAAATCTTCTGTCCGAATACAAGAGGGGTAAAATTTAGGTTTTTCCTTTCTGTTTTATTTAGAGAAAGGTCATGAGTGGTTGCTTTATGTCAGAACCAAACTTCCTCAAAGCCTAAATCTCCTAGAAAAAGAGTTTTGGATCACTTTCATTGTAAGGAACAACCTCCAAATCCAACAACATTTTGTATTTAGGATTTAGGTGTGGGCCTATTAACAAATTAGGACTGTACATGATGCTAGGTTGAAGATCCAAACTTGCTGAAATGTTCAAGGAATGATCAGATCTGTGGTTTTGGTTTAGCTCCATCACTGTTTTAAAGGCAGGAAAGTAGTTTGGACTTCACTGACAAAAGAAGCTTGCGCTTGAATCATTTTATACCGGTAATGTGTTAAATATACCGCAGCAGATTCATATGGCAAGGAAGTATTTTAAGCATTGCAGCGAGTTAACTGAAAGGAACCATAGGAAATATATACCAGAAGTTAATTTTTTCCAGTTCTTTTTCAGATCTGCACCCTGCCTGTGTTAGCTCTTGTGCAGGGCAGCTTATTTTCACTTAGAACTGTTTCGGAATCATTATAAAATACAACTCACATGCCACAAGGACACAGGGAGTCTCTGGGCTTATATATTGCAGATGTCCATAATTTAACTGGACCAGCAGGTGACCAGGATTACAAGGTCACCTTCCGACAGTGATCAGCTCATGGCTGAACATGGTCAGCTCACAGTAACACATTGGGACTGCAGTACCCATGCTTAAGCCTGGCACTCAGCTGCTTTCCAGCAAGTCTGTTGTGGATATTCAATGTTCTCTGTCTGAAATCTCTCCCTTGAGGTTAATAATAATAGTGCCTTTTGGCCCTAAAAAAAATGTGTCAATCCAGTGAGTTGGTGATTTTGCTTAAATGTAAAACAATCCAAGGAGCTTTCAGGTCTAGATGCAACAATCAGTGATTATGGAGTTTATCTTCACATTTATTAGTTGTTAATGGCAGTGCTTCCAGAGAGCAAAGCACATTCCGGGCAGCCGCACAGCATCCTTGGCCTGCAAAAGCTGGTAGTTTAAGAACACACAAACACTAAATGGAACAGTAAAAATAAAAAGGGATTTTTAAAGTTGGTTTGTTGGGGTTTTTTTCTTTGGCATTAAAGCTCAGTTGGGTCACTACTGGTCAGATGGTGCTAGACAGTTTCTCAGAGATGGAAATATCATGGGGAATGGAGCTGCAGGTTGACCTAGATGCACATGGTGAGGCCAGTTGAAGATCCTGGTGTGCCAAAACCAACAAGTATTTGACTATAGTCTGGGCAAGAAAAATCACTGCTTTTTCTTTCCCTGGTGACAGTGGCAGAGATTGTGACCAAGAAGGAGGTCAGCAGAGAATAAACAATAGCAACTCAGGAAGTCACATTAAGGAGTGTTGCCTCTTGGAGAAGCCCATGGTACTGGAACCAGCTGTGATAGCTGGTGAACCTGAAACTATGGAAATACAGCTGCTCCCTTCTCAATAAAAGCAAAATCCTGAAAGACTGAGATCCTTTTGGGTGGTCCTTCCTATCAATGTTTTGTGCCCTCTTGCAACTGAGGCTGGAGAAAGGATTTTGATGGCTCTGTGTTCAGGCCAGGCTGATAAATGACAATGCAACAAGACAAATGAACATTACATGTCAAAGATAAGTCACCAAAGCTCAGTGTCAGCTTAACCAGCATGGAGTAATTTCTGGATGTTTTTTGCTCACCAAACTGTTCTTTTGACTATTGCCTTAATGGCTGCCATGTGACACAAAAAGGCCTTTTTTTAGTAGAAAAGCTTCTTCCACCAAATAAGAGAAACATCCCATTGTAGTGACTCTCTGTATAGCAGAGACAAGAGGATGAACAGCCAAGGAGAAAAAAATGCAGCTAATCATATCACTAAGTCTTTCAATATAATTTATTATTACCTGTTTTCCACCCAAGTCCAGAAACTGAAATTCAGCTCTGAAATCTTCATCTATATGACTTGGGTCTTTTGGCCTGTCTGGGCCTTTCTATTTGTAAAGCATGGGTAACAGTGACAGGTAGCCTCAGTAGCTGTGGAAAATGTCTCCATGAAGTAATTTGTAGCTCAGACAGAACAGTATCATTGTTGAGAGACCAAAAAAAGGACCATGTAAAAATGTTTTTAAATAAG
This sequence comes from Psittacula echo, assembly GCF_963264785.1. NCBI lineage: Eukaryota > Metazoa > Chordata > Aves > Psittaciformes > Psittacidae > Psittacula > Psittacula echo. The sequence goes on from NC_137738.1 coordinate 104,234,443, forward strand.
ATGTATTACTTCCTGGGGGTAATCTCAAAGTTCTCAAAGTCATCTCATATCATACCCTTGTCTCTTCAGACCGTAACACTGACACTGGAAGCAGGACCCAAGCCAGATGGATCCTGATACACAGAGCTGTGTCATGTTCATTAAAGCTAGTGCCTTTAAAATTATGTAAGTTATTTAGACTCATGTGTTTAAAATAAAATAGACTGCCATTCATGCAAGTCCTCTAACAGACCCCTGAACACTTTGGATTCCTACTGGCAGATGCACTACATAGGGACAAACTCCTTTTAACTAAGTTTATGATAACTACATAGGCTTATCCACCACATGACTGCTCTAAGTGTCAGTGCCACAGCACAGCTACCCTCACATATCAGAAAAGGAGCCATGTATTAGTCCTTCTCCAAAGACAAATCTGTCTGCTACCCCTCAGGGTAATAGGAGATTTTGGTGAAGCCAGCTACTACTCCAGGCTGCTTGCAAACTATCAAAGGGATCTCTTATGTCTGTCTGTGCTCCTCAGTTTTATTTGCAGCTATAAAGAGTAGGGACTTAAACAAAAATAAAATTCAGTAGATAATCATAAATGTGCCACTTCAGATCCAACATCAACTTTTGGGTCCAAAATCCAGTTTGTTAAGAAGGTAGGAACCTAAAAAGGCTGCTGAGTCTGGGTTGGGGCATTCACACCAAATACAACAGCACCCTCAAAAGCATGGAAATGGCTCAGCTTTAAAGTTTTACAAGTGCTTGGGAGGGACGATGGCTTGTAAGAGCCAGGCGAGATGCCTAGAAGCTTAAACAATGCTGAGTGCGGCTCAAAAAGCACTCCCTGTGGACAGACCATCTTTTCAACACAGCCAGAGATTACCCATATGTCTTTAATGCCCGTTGAACACTACATGTTGCATTGATTGTGCCCAGCAGCTGAGCACTGAACAAATAAGCTGCCGCTGCTGTGCTGGATAGGGGAACATCCTGGTGTTGCTATGACATTTCTTGTCAAGTTTTCAGACCCAAATGGATCCCACATGGAGGAGCTCATCAGGCTCCACTGGCAAACGGGAGATTTGGAGGCTGGAGCACTCCCTGTCTCCTGTTCATAGAAACAAAGCATCTTTTATGTTTCTTTCCAACCAGGACAAAGGGCTGAAATAAATCATCAAGTGACCCAGCCACTCCCCTGCTATTATAACAAGCAGCTGGAGAGCCACCAAAACTGGGCACTGCTGCTAGTCAAACAGGCGCTTTCCCATTTGCCTTTTATTTGGATTCACTGGTGGCACTCTGGGGGTTTGCCACTTCTTTCTTTGCCTCCTACTGTCCAGAGACACTACCAGTAAAACCCCAAAGTGATATTAAAAAAAGGGAAGCTGGGCTCGCAGCCATCTGTTGCAAACAGATGTGCCTGTGAGCATCACGAAGAATAAGCCAATTTAGCCAATCCAGCCTGCTCGCAAAGCAGAGTCCATTGTTCGATGGGGCACAACATGAAACTGCAGGAGGTTAAATAAACCCCAGGGCACAACTTCTGCAAGCTGTGGAAAGCTTCCAGAAAGGTGCTTGGGACTCTTCTGTGGCAAGTTTGTGGAGTTCTTTTGGAGCAGATAGTAGGTGCCCAAACACCAGCACTATGGCATCAAAAATATCTGCATTTTTAAGCTCACTTTGAAGGTAATGGGAGGGAGAAGTGCATTTAAGGGTTTCTCAGGTATCCAGGTTGGATGGGATTATTTTACATTACCTTGAATATGAAGAAGGTCTACAGTGGTGTTAAAAGCAGATGACCAAGACTTTTGCTGCTGCTTCAAAGCCACCTTGTGGCTTTGGCCACTTTGTGGTCCCTCCATTCTTCCCCTTGTCTGGAGTCTGCCCTGCACTACATAGAAGTGGTGGCTGGGGCTTATTTCCTACCTCAAATCACAGCCTCAAGGAGCAGCGAATTTGGTGATGCCCTGCAAACCAGCTGCTTTTTTGGGCCTGCTGCCTCTGCTGCTGGAAGAGGAAAGGCACAGCAGGGGTGGGGAGGCTCCAGCTGCGAAGGTGGGGAGGGCGAGAGAAAAACCGGGAGGGAGCTGCCTGAGCAATTTCACAGCAAAGGCAGTGTATGAAGTTGTGTCGGTTCGTGGTCTGCACTCTGGGGTTTGTCTGTGGGAAGCCTGCAGGGGTGTTGCAACCTGCCAGTGCCAATAAACATCACCACAAGACCAGAGGAGCTCAGGGCCTGCAATATGAAAGGCAAAGGGAGGAAAATTAGAAGCAAAAATATGAAGTTAATAAAAATCCTTTATCCAATCAGACCCTAAAAAGAGCACAGCCATGGGCTGGAAGCAGCAGCCAGGCGCTCTGAGCCCTCACTTTGCTTAATTACCTAATAGCTTGCAGAGCCCCTTCAGTTTTTATGAGCTGCACATTTATTTGCAGCTGTTCTGCCTTGAAGAATCCGTGGTAGCTGGTGGGGGTGTCTCCGCTCGTGCCCCCTGCCTGGATGCAGGGCGACGGGGCTCCGTGGCCCAGACACTCCAGATCTCAAGGTCTGAACTGGCTAAAGACCTTTAAGTAAACAATCTTTCTTATTCAATACATAATTTGCCTGTTAAGGGAAAGAAAATTCCCCCTCTTGGCTGTTTGAACAACAGGTCTTCTGGGCCATCTGTCTGAGTCCGTATTCCCAGGACAGAGGGTTGATGATTTCACGAGGATCAGCAATTGTGCCTGTAGCTAGCTGGGGGCTGGCATGGGCTTCTCTTTGGTCTCCTTGCCCTGCTATTACTGCAAGAAAACCCCTTCCCAGCTCAGCAGCTCTCTTCTGCTGGGAGCAGCTCCCAGAGCAGGAGGTGGGTGGGATGCTGGAAAACCTTTCAGCACTGGTGGGTGCACTTTGCAGACGCAGGGCTGGAGCTGGGCATGGACAATGTAGGCACACAGCTGCCCAGGGTGTGAGCAGAGCCCTGGACTCTGATAAATGATGGGGCTGGGCACTGTAAATCATCATTTTGTTCGGGTCAGGTTAATCATGGATCTAATGAAGTTTTCCCCCATGTTGTATTAAGGACTGCTGTGGTGTGTTGTCTTCCCCTGTGTCCTGAGATCTTTGCTGCTTCATGGGCATTTTGTCTACATGTCCCACTCCAGCATCTCAGTTCTACCAGAACAAACCCCTGTGTCCCCATCCAGTGACTGAGCTGCATGCATAAGCATTTCAAAACTCCACTGCTGGCACCAGGCTGTGCTGATGGCAAGGTCACAGCATGTTGTGACGGCAGAGAAAGCCAAGCCCTGCCTTCAGCAGATTGTGAGATGCCAGGTAGAGTTCCCTGTGCTGACAAAGGATAGCTTGATATCCGCTGCCTCAGCACGTCCCAGGAATAAGCAGTGTCTGAAGACCTCTCTAAACAACAAGAAATTACTTGCAAGGTGCCCATAACTTGAGCACTTTGGCTTTTGATTATCAGCTTGCTTAGCAGGGTGAAATGCAAAGGTACCATATCAGGAGTGCTTGTCGTGCAACACTGGGTGATGACTTCTGGACTCTGCTTATAGCCCTTTTCTGGGGGAGGATTTGTGCTAACTGTGGAAAAACATGATGCTTTTTTCAGGGTTTTTAGACCCAAAGGGCAGCAGTTGTGACTGACATGCAGGGATGAATACTGACCATCTGGAAGGAGCTAATGGCTTACTTTGCAGCTAAGCACCATTAACCCCACCTGGTCATTAATCCCCAGGAAATTGAATCGTATTACAGAACTGGAGGATAAGCAGGTTGACAGGACCTTGTGACATCATCTTATCTGACCTTTGCCATGTGACAACATCAGACAGCCCCAATTCCAACACCTTTCGGTGTTACAAGCTAAAACCCTGAGCAGGAAATGGAAAGGAGAAAAAAATAAAATTGAGTGTTTAACAAGAACTGCAGTGTTATTCAGTCAGTGGGTACCCTATTGTTATTCCCTCACTGCTGGCAGATACATGTTGATATAACCAAAGATGAGAGATTTCTTGTGGCACAAATCATCTCAGTAAAAATTTGGGCTGGGCATCTGATTGCTGTTTGTGCATTAGGAAGGCCTTTCTGCTCTCCACTTTTAGTACCTTACTGCCTAAAGGTGATGGGCTTTCAAAGCAAAGCCTGTCCAGAGGCTCTGGGCTCTCAGGCTATGAGGCAGTGCCACCTGTGCATATGCAGGATACCTGCCCTGGTCATGGCTGTGTGTTCTCACACCTACAAGGTGACAATGGTTGATCGATTGGTTGGCTTTTCTCCTGGCAATCACAGTTGGGCTTTGTATGATGATGCTTCTGCAGTCCTTCCCTGTGCACCACTGCCATGGTGAGACAGCAGAAAGATACCTCATTCCCTGACAGGTTACGCCAGAAAACTGGTATGAAAACTGACAGGACCCAGAAAACTGGTATGACTCTGCACATAAGGAAAAATCCCCAACATCTCCACCTTCAAAACCAGTGTGAAAGGCAAGTGCAGTTCATTCTAATACGTTCTAATTCATTCAGTTAGTTGACTGAGCAGGCTGTGTGATTTCAGGGTCCCTCACCCAGATGTTTGGATGTGGACACACAGAGCTTTGTCCCAGTCATAGAGAGATCTCTACATGGCTTTTGGGGTGTTTCCCAGGTACCTGCAGGGCCCAAGTGAGAGGTGCATCATGCATGATCACTTCACTGAGCTTTTGCTCGTGTTTCTTTGCTCTACATGGGTTTCACCACCTTGAGTGCTCCTGATGCCAGATGTGGAGCACTGCCATGGCCCCAGTGCCTTGCACTTGCCAGAAGCCCAGTTAGACATGGCTGGCCACAGACACACCATCTACTTTCCCTGCTGAGGTTGTGAGCTCTGCCTAGCAGAGCACAGCAGTGCCCAATGAAGCTCAAGGCTCCACACAGATAAACCTGTAAGTAAAATGAAATGTTCTCCTTTGGGATTTCATGGGCCATGGGACCTCAGTCTGAAATCTTGGGCCACTTACACTTGTGCCTACATAGGAACAGAAGAGTCCAATGCAAGATGTTGATCTGGCAATTATGGTTTTTAGGCTGATATTATTCCTGGGCAAATCCACTACATGGTCTTTTCTTGGCAAAAGAATAGCTTAGTTACGTTTCAATAGCAGTCTGAGAATGTTTTATTCAACTTTGAATTTTATTCAAAAATTCAAACCAATATTGTAACTTTAGTTACAAGTTAGTGTTTTACAGCTCCATTTTCCAAATTTGGGCTCATTGTGAAATCACTTTATCACGCATTGAAAACATAAGTAAAATAAGCATTTTTTTCATACTCATTGGTATTTTTGAAATAGAAACTCTAAGGCTTCAAATAAATCCCAGTCAGCTTTAAAACAGACATAAGTAACTGAAAAGGTTCAGGATTCAGAAGGAATCTTAAAAACTAAGATGAAGTGGGAATAAAATGAAATAAAATTAAATGAAATAAAATAAATAAAATTAAATAAATAAATCCCCTTTCTGTAAATACTAAATAGAGAGAGAAAAATTATCTCATTTTCCCCAAACTGTTCTATGTAGGAAACTCAATGGGATGAGAAGAAAAGGCTATCCATGGTTTTTGTGTTGCAGAACAGAAAGATGGTAGGGTCTTGATTAATTGAAGTTAAAATTAATAATTTCTTCATTGAAAGGCTTTTGATTAAGTCCAAAGAAGTCCAAACATACATTCTCAGGCTGCAGCTGATAGAGGCTGTGTAAACCTGGCTATTCACACCCTCAGAGCACATTTTGATTTGTATTCCCGTTTTTGCAAAATATCTCAAAGCCCCTCACTGGGCACTTCTGAAAGCCTGCCTGTTTTCCAATTAGGATCTGAGCTTTTTTGAAAGTGTATCTCCAGTTGGGAGAGCTGACCGCTTCTGTAAATCTGGAACAGGTTTTCAAAGGGAATTAGATGTCAAGTTTTGAAAACACCAATAGGCATTTAAACACTACCAAAAGTTTGACTCTAAGTGCTCTGAGGATAATAACCCTTTCTTCCCTTCATCTAGTCTTTCTTTGGTGTCCTCTTAGATTGTAAATCATCCTGGGTATAACCTGTCTTTACCTGCATGCATGTGTGCATCAGAGCCCTGACTTTGGTTAGAACTGCTAACCATTGCCAGAAAAGCATTTAGAAATGTTGATAATCATCCCTTTCATGTCTGTAAGTGAAGAAGGATGAAGAATTCAGACATAAGATGACTTTTAATCTTAATTGAGCCCATTTTCCTGTTTTTACAATTTTACACCAGGCAGACCTGCAGTAGGTATTACTTGTGCGCACTGCTCAGAGTAAGAAAAACTCGCAGAGAAGGTTTGAAGTGACCTTAGTGCTTACACGGTCTGAAACCAGTTCTAGTGTTAGATCTGACACTTGTGGCTTCAGTGGCAATGCACGGATGAGCAATAAGTGAATACTTGCTCCTGCTTCCATGCATCCCAAGCCCTAAACCTGTCCAGCCAGCGCATGATGCAGTGAGTGCTGGGTCTAGCTCTTTTATGAGTTCATCATGTGCAAGCATTTCTGGAGACCAGGGGGATTTGCAAGCTCCAGACACATCTTGGTGGCTGCAAGGGGCCAGTCCATCTGCTGCATGGTGTACGCTTATGTGGAGTCGGCAGAGCTGGCTGCCAGCTCTCAACAGACAGATCAAACCAGCATAAAACTAGATTAGTATCTGAAGTCCGGATGAAATTCCCTGACGTTATCCCTTAAAAGTTTCAGGTGGAGGATAAAGAAAATTCTTGTAACTCGAAACCTTCTGATGTCCAAATTGTTATGTTACATAGGAAATCTCCTTCTTTCTTACAGCCCCTGGTGGACTTTCACTGATGAGTGACTGGGCCATCTGTTTAATTTCACTATTGACATATGTGTCGTGCAGTTACAAATGCTTTCCTCCCAGCACTGTCCGGCTGCCCGTATCTGAAGTGTAGCTGATTTTGGTCCAAAAACCACAGCAGGGTGTGTAATTAATAAGGGTAATGTTGTGATATGATAAGTACTGCAGTTTAGTGTGTGGTTGAGCCTATTGTTAACCCCAGAGCTGTTAATTTCATGGTAATGTCTTAAGTTGATTTACATGAGAGATAAGCAAATTCATCTGTATTACAGCAATAAGACTACTTAGCACTTATCCTGCTGCAGATCTTAAAGCACTTCATAAACATTAATGAAACTCCATCTTCAATGAAGCTGCAAACAACCTTAGTGTTGTAGCCTCATTGCTAAAAACAAAATCCAGGAGAGTGGGAGAGAAATCAGTTTTACTGACACAAACTGAGAGCAATTGCCTCCAGTTTTTATTTGAAGTTGTAACAAGCCTATTTTGGTGCTTTGTCCTTTTTTTGATACACTTTCTTTAACCCTGATGGACATTGAATGCTAGGTTTCACCTTATAATTTGATAGTGAAATACTTCTCTAAAAAAGCCAGTGTTCAAAACATACCACTCATAAATGAAGAAGAAGGAGGGGATGAGTCTTTCCCATGGTGTTCCAATCTACACTAGAAAAATGTCTTTTATGCCCTATTTATCTATGTCTGTGTCTTCTCTGTCTCTACTCAACAACAGCAAGAAAAAGAAGGTCTAAATTTTTGCAGCAGTCAATAGAGGTCTATTCCCACCTCTGCATAATCAGTTAAAACGGTCCTAGTGCTTTGCGGTAGCTGCAGGTCAGACCCTGAGGATCAATGCTCCTTCTTGTTTAAAGATAGGTAGCTCCGCAGTAAGCCAGACAAACCGGTCAAGAGAGTTGAAGGCATTTTAGCAGCCCTACGTAACAACTCTTGTTGATTAAACAGGACTTACCCCAATAGGTTTTGCAGCATGTCGTGTTGCCCTGAAGGCATTATTTTGTGGTGGGATGGGATAGTCCTTGGTGAGACAGCTTAAATTGTTGCTCTAGAATTTCATGGCAGGAATACAGACTTCGGTTAGATGTGATCCTGATTGCTTGTACCAGGCATTTGACTATTTGGTATAAATGGAAAGTACAAACTTTAAAGAGTTAGCAATCTGCAAATCAAATATACCTGCAGCTGCAGTATATTTGTACAGAGCCTGTACACTGAGGAGCATGAAAGGATATGGACAATATTAAAAAAAGGAGAAGTGGGCATCTCCCCTCTACACACGGAGAACAGAGTCAGAGGAACATCAGGTCAGATTTGCAATAAGCTCCTCACCCAGCACCCACAGGGTGCACCCTTTATGTGCTCAAATAAGTGGCTATGTTTTCTAAATCTTGAGTGACTTACTGTTGCCATCTGTGCCCAATAGCACATAATGGTGGTCCTCAGACACTCTGCCCTCACACATCAGGTCAGGATCATGATCTCCTGATGAGCTCTGAGGACAGGTCCTACAGAGTGGAGCACTGAGACGACAGTTGCATCCTCCAGTCATGCCCCAAAGATAATCCATGTGATGAGCTGCCTGTGCCCATGCCTACAATCAGTGCATCCCAAAAGAAACCCAGGACTATGCTGGCAGGGGAATTGCAGGGAGATGCAAAGCTTCACACTCACATGGTGTTGTCAAGGGTCTCATTATCACTAGGGCCATCTTACTTTGCATCAAGACATGAGAAGATGTATCTGCTCATCAATAACTGTCTTAGTTATTGAGGAGAAGGGAGCAGCCAAGCTAAAATAGTCTTACTGAAAAGACTGACCGTCACGTGCAGCAGGGCCCATAACACTGAATTAGAAGTGCATAGCATCTGGGGCCAGTCCTGGAGAACACACAATACCATTTTTAACTCAGCTTCAAGAAAACTTCTCAAAAAAAACCTGTTATTGTCATCTGAGATTCTTGTTAGCATCACCTGTGATTCACATTTGAGGTGCTTCTAGCTGTAGGTTTTTAATTGCTGGTGTCATCAAAAAGAATGTCTGATGCAGCTTTCTAAAGCTCACTGAGATATAGGGACCCACAGGGAAGAGGAAAGCTGCATTTATCTGGTTGGCATTCCCTTATACACGTGCTAGGACACTCGTAAGCCCCTAGCTCAAAGACAGAAAATAATCACTAACAGGAACTTTCTCCCTTCAGCTCATCTGAAGAAAAAACCCAAAAAACAAAGAACAACCTGTGCCAAGAAAACTCTTATCCAGGGCCTCCTAGACATTTTCCCAGTGCCAGAGGATGATGATCTTTAAACATCTGTTACAGCTCTGCACATGAAAGGCTCACAAGCACATTAGTTTGCATGTTCAGTCATCCTATCTCCAAGGGGAATGTGCTCATCGGCTGACGGAGCTATCTGCAGGATGCAATTGTTCATGCTGCATCCAGGTACTTGGCAAGTGAAGCGGGTGACGATATTCTTGGCATCACACCTGCCTTGTGTAATCAGCCACGGGCGGTGATTTCCGCATTGCTGTCTCAGTCTGCCCAGAGAGGAGAGTGGCTGCAAGCTCGCAGCTGGAGCTGGCCAAGCCGAGCAGCTCAGGAGGAAGGATTTCATCTCCCCTTTCAAGGCAGAGCTGTGAAAAGACTTGCACTTGACGGGTTTTTCCTCTCTAGCTAGATTGAAGATGCTTAGCAAACTTGTGGATGGTCTTGGCTTCAGCTTCTGAAACAGTCTTTAGGTAAAGTGTTCTTCTTCCCTGATAGCAGATGGAGGTGACTTGCAGGAGGTGACACACAGCCTTTGCCCCATCAAATGCATCTGTAGCTTTCCAGGTGGTTTCAGAGAAGCCTCAAAATCACCAAGGCAATGTCAGGAGCTGAGTCCAAATGTTATTAGTTCATGATTGTCCGTTTTGATTGCAAAACCCACCTTCACATGCTGCAGTATCTTGTGACATAAAACTCCATGTCACAAAACACATTAAGACCTGCAAAAGAGTTAAAAGAAGCAATGAGTGTCATAAGAGACCCATTTGCCACATGTTTCCTGTCACTTCTGAGCCTAGAAATGGTGTCGCTCACCACAACTGAGTGTAGATTTCTGGGACCTGTTGAACATTTCCAACCTCTGCTTGTTGTGTGTTAGTGCTGCAATTCTATGGTAGTGCGAGCACACATCAAAGCAGCATCCTCCTCTCCCTGTCTGTCACCAGGATGTCACCTTAGATTGCTGAGTTTTATAACCATGCCTTTATACCAAATATGCTAGAAATCACCTCAGAACTGTCTGAGATGTCTGAAATGTCTTGTGAGGAGACACAGAGATGGGGCAAAACTCAATCCTTAATCTTATCAGATCTTCAATTTACTCTCTCTTTTTCCTCAATATCACCCCATTTAATTCAATTCTTGCTTTCCAGATTTCCAATAGCGGGTTATTTTGCATCTGCAGACACAAATCCAAATCCTGATCCCATTAAAGTTAGTGGCAAAACTTCCAATAACTTCAACTGCATCAGGACTTGGCTCACTGTGAAGAAAATGTTGTTCTGAAGGCAATATGTATTGCCACAAGGATTCAGACATCCATAAATCCATCAGGCCAATGAGTACTTCCATCTGCCATCCAGCATTTGGAGCCGGGTGTGTTAACAATATGAGCTAGAGAGTGAAAGTTACCAGCAAATGCATTTCTGCAACCGTTTCTCTCTTATTCATGAGGTTTTTGCATTTACTGGCAGAAGGATAAAGAACAGCTTCCAGAGCATAGCAGTTTATGTGCAGGTTGGGATCCTGGGACAGGAGCTTGGATGCCAGTGAGATGGACACCTTAAAAGTGCTGTAGTTAGACCTGTTTTAAAGAAGCTAGTTTGGGTCTCAGGAAAGCTGAACTCATTTCGCAGTTCTGCCACCGACCCCTGTATGGCCCAGGGCAAATTTTTTGGTCTGCCTCAGTCTTTTTGCTATGGCATTTCTAACTCCTATCCTTTGTCTATGCAAACTTTCAGATAAGGCTGTAATTCACATAATAGTAATAGTAATCGTAATAAAAATAATAGTAACAACAATAATGACAATCTGATTTCTATACTGCATTAATCTCAGCCACCCGCATTAGGCCAGCTGGATTTTGGCAGGACTTTCACAGCTGAGCAGCACACACGGGAACCCTTTAGAGAGGAAAAAAACCCTTTCCCTTTCCTGGTGAGTAATTTTAAGGACTAGACTGGTAGCAAAGCCAGAGTGCAACCTGGCGGCAATTTCACCGGCGTTCTGAAATGAGTTTTGTTTAAGTCCATAAATGTTTTTGAGAAGTCTGTTTTAACAGAGGCCAGAGTGCCCTGGGGTGACTCTTTTTAAAGTGCTTTGTTTTGTTAATAATGATTTGTAAATGCCGTCTGTCGGAAGTGTCGCTACCACTATCTTGGAAAAGTCTTGGCTGAGAAACACAGGTACCTTGTGTTACTTAACGTGCTTCAAGTGGTTTTCCTTGCAGTAGTGCCTGTTAATGCCACAAGTCTGTGTGGCCACAGTGAAATGATGCTCTGCTGAGCAGCCCAGGTCTCTGGTTAGATTCATCCATCCCTTCATTCAGCGGCATTTGGGAGATCACCCTGGATAGCAGATGGTATTAGCCCGAGATTCAGGGAGCTGAACATCTTGGGGAACTCACCAGGTCATTTCTGAGCAAGGGCCACTCATCCCTGGAAGATCCCTGCTGCAACCACAGCTGGGTGTGTTATCCTGTCGATAAAGGACCAACCTCACTTGTCAGAGGGAAGACTCTCTTCATGGCATGGAAAGTGTCCTGCTGGGATGTAGAACAGCAGTCATGGGGATGTCCTGAGCAGAGCAAAAAGGCCAAAGCTGCCATTCATGGCATTAATTGTCAGAGAAAGGAAAAAAATAAATCAGTTATTTCAATGTCTATATTTATATGTAGTGGAAGTTAAGACCCCTAAATGCTTTTGGGAAATACACAGAATTGTGCCTGCTGCTGCTGTTTCTGCAACCATGTACTGTGTGAAAACATGATCACTGCTATTTCTTATTAAATCTCATAATTTGGTTTTCCTATAAGCACCGTTTCAAGCCTCTGGGTCCTTTCAGAGGACCCAGCTTCATCTTTTAGGGATCCTGAGCACTCTTTCCACCCATGAAATTTACTCCAGCGGCTTCAGTTGGGATAAAATTACAACCCCCATCAATCCAGCCCTCACACTTCAGAGCATACGTTAATCACCACAAAGGGGAAGGAAGCAATTTTCTTCACACTTTATTACTGCACAGCCCCAAACGTTACAGATCTTGGTGCTGATCTTTGTTTTGCATCTTTGAGGAGCATCTGTCATTGTCTGCTGACGGAAAGCCTGATGGAAAACCAGGCTGGACAGACCACCGCAGTGTCCAGGTGGGATTTGCCTGACCTAATGCAACTGCCTCCAAGTTTGGCTAACACCAGATATCCTTCTCTGGTTTGTGGAGGGAGCGGGAGAAGGTCAGAGCATGATTCATCCCATGCTAGGAGAGGTGTCTGAAGCAGTCAAGATAAATCACCTTTCGGAGGCCCTGACTCTTTGTTGGCTGTAGGTGGAGCCCATATGATTCACCAATTTGAGATGCTTAACTTGTAGATGGCTGAAGTGAAGCGAGGTGTTTCTCACCTCCTTTGGCCATGCCTGCTGTATTCCTGCTCCTCTGCAAGATTTCTTTTTCAGATGAATGAAACACCAGAATTTTTGCTTATGCTTAATAAAAATTGCCCTGAGCAGAATGCATTTTAGCAGCTTGATAAGGAATGCTATCACAGTATGGATGTGACATGACAATAATAATTGTTATTTTGGAATAGGGGAATATAACTGCTGAAACATAGCAGAAGGGACAGGCAAGAAGTTCTGTTCCAAAGCGATCTTGCACTGAGATGGGGTGGAAGAGGAGGGGAAGTTTTATTAATTATTGTACTTAAACCTGAGTGAAATGGCAAACATTGCTGCTTTTAAAACTTCCCAGCTGTTCCTTCCTTTGTTCTGGTGGTTGCTTGGAAGTTTAAGCAGTGATAAAAGCAAGGACTCTTAATGCAGTTTGCAAAGTTGTAGAAGGCTTTAAACAGCTGGTATGATAAAACACCCACATTTCCCCTGACAAATGTAAGCTCCACCGGTAGCTTTTAGAGAAAGTGTCCATACCAGAGCTATAAAAGAAATAAAATGGTTAAGTGTAGAGGTGACGTTCTGGGTTTTCCCAGCTCAGTAAAGTTATATCTAACCAGCCATTATCACACAGGTGCACGTATATCATTCAACATCAGACATCAAGGAAAAATAATCGCCTAGAGTGAGAGAGTAAAGTTCAATGAAAGTTTGAGAGAATTACACACCAGCACTCCTGGAAGTATAATCAGACACCCCAAAAAAATTACTTTCAAGCTTTTGTTTGGTCAATGAGTTTGGGTTTTCTGGCAGCATCAAATGAGATCTCATACAAATCTGTCTTCATTAGACTTCTTCTAAAAACAATTGTACATTTCCTGGAAACTCATTAACAGGGGAGCATTGCCAGGCTCTTATTCATAATGGCCCTGATTCAGCAGAGTACTTAAACATATGTTCTGGGCCCAGTGATTTATGATAAAAGGTATAAATCAACCCAAACTTTTTCTAAGTTGTAGAAAATACTAAGCCCCCCTTTCACTTGCATTTTTAGTGAAAATTGTGGTCAATTCCTCTTACCTTTGATCTGATTTGTTTTAAATAATATGTTCAATATCTACCTATCTATGATTCTAGTCAGCATAACATCATACCCAGCTCAAAATTTTTGGTGACACCACCTCTGCATCTGCTGGTTCTTCCTGGTCTCTTCTGGAATACTTCAAATTCCCCCATGAGGGCACCAGCTATTACCTGTTGAGAACAATGACATCTCTGTCTTTGTCTGGTGTCTGTCTTACCTGGTCAAAAATTCAGCATAAACATTTGACATAATTAACTCTTGGTCAAACTCTCTCCTAAATGTCTCTTTCTCCACTAGTAATTTGTATTTCTTGCATTTTTTTAATCCTGCATTGGCCTGTTGTAAATTCTGTCCCATGTTGAAGGACCAACTGTTCCCTGTCTCAGCCATTGCTTTCAGCTTGCCTTCTAAAATGCATGCATTATAGAGTAGCTGCAGAGCTGGAGGAGTGCTGAGTTAGGTCATTTTGAAGTTCTCCACGTTATGCAGTATGTTCTGACATCAAGCAGTTTTTGAAGTCCTTTACAAGTGTCTTTCCCTGAGTTTGCTGAGTTTTTCTTGGCTCTTCCCAACTCAACTGTAATGGAGATGTTGAAGGTGCTGTAGGATGGCAAAGCTGTGCTCTTAACGTGAACTGAAGGCCGTCAAGCTCTGTTAACTGTCCTGCTGGGATGTGCTGAAAGCCTCCAAAGATATTATTGCTTTTGGGTCCCTCTACTTTTCATCGCCCAACTTGAGGCACCTCAGCAGGAAAATGATTTTCGGGAAGCCTTACGTTCCTGTTTTTGCAAACCAGCTCCCTGTCTGGGCAGCTGCCTGTCACTCTTGCATGCATGCGTTTCTCACCCCCTTTTAGCTCTCAGGATCTTAGGGATGGCTTCTTAGTGCGACAGATTGTGGGACATGCAGGAAGAGCTGTCTTTCTGCCCTAACCCTGAGGCTAGTCAGACCCTGAATGGCAGCAGGACTGCTCCCAGCTCTGGCCAGCATGCATATGGCTGCACAAAACATTGACATGTTATCAGACCCCAAAGGAGAATGCAGGGAAAGGCCTTTCATGTAGTTGTGGGGTTTTTAATAGTTCAAATATCTCTTTCTGATGCACTTTCCACACTTGATTGGATTTGCTGTTCACTGCTGAACTGTTATCCACCTTTGGTCCACCAGTGGAGGACCTTATCCCAGCCACCTCCAAAGCACCAGTATCTACTGTTTCTTTGCCTAATTTATTGCTCCTTCACTGTTCCTATTCATGCAGGTTGATAGCCCCAACTGTGATTCAGTCCTTACTACATATTAGGCACTGTACAAACATGTAGGCAGCGATTAGCATCCCCCTGAAAAAGTCTATAAACTAAATAGATGAATAAAAAATATAAGGAGGTGAAATGATTTGCCAAGTGGAAAAGCTGATTTTTGGATTTGCACCTGATGGCACCAGGTCTCAGTGCCTGGTCATTAATCTCCAATTTCCCAAGGGAGCACGTGTGTTACCTGCTGGAGATCCTCAGCTGGAAAGCCTACTGGCTACACATTTCCTATTGCAGTTCTGCAGGAGACAAATCACTGCTTGCGTGACACACAGAGTTGTACAAAGTCTCACTACAGAAAATATTTTATGCTGTCAATCTTCCAAAGCATCATCACTGGCAGCAGGACACTGACTTCAGAATGGGCAGATTGTGCTTCCAAAAGCTAATTAAAATCATTAGCTGCAATCTGTGATCAACTGCCAGAAGCTATCCTTCATGACAGTAACCTCACATTCCCCCTTGTCTGCTTGGATAAATTTAAGAGTTATTCTGAAGTTTATTATCTCCCTTTTAAAAAATAATTCATGTTTATTTTATAGTGAGGAGAGACATCTCAAAATGATTACGTATACCCAGATAAGCAATAAAAATCACAGAGGTCATGGAAGAGAGAGCCTGTTATGAATGTTACAAGTGCTCTGTCTCTGCTGTTAGGTTCAAGCCCAGAATCTTTGCCAAATCCCCCGAAGTCAGATATCTTTGCACTCTCTGCTTGTTACAAATGCTGCTTAATAGGACGCTGCTTAATAGGAATGGGATGGAAGGATGAAAGGGGAATTCTCAACCAGAAAATAGTCACGAAACAATATCACCATTTAATTTTCCCCAAGTTTCTAATTTCCTCGTCCTCCACTGTTTCCAGCTTTGTATCCTTTGGAAATGGACAGAAACAAGAATTTCATGCACGCTTATATATGTGTATTTGTGATATGGATAAAAACTTTGACAAGGACTTGTACAGCTTCTGAATACTTGTATTAAGAGTACAGTTGCTCTAAGTGCCTGGACAGAGAAGTGTGGCTCAGTTCACTGAATATAGTTTGTGACCCCCAATAAATCAAATTAATACTGCTCTCCACTGAACCCTTACTTGTCCTGGCTGTTTAAAGTGTATTGTATTTGCCTTTACCATGTTGTACAGTGATTCTCCTGGTGCTGACACAAAGCATTACAAATGTGGCCTATTTGTAGGCAACATTACACCTGCAATGTTCTGTGTGTCTGCTGCAAGAGGTGTGTTAATTTCAGCTACACTGAGAGCTGCTTGCCACAAACATTTTGGCAGTGAAATCGAGTGGCTAAAACAAAAGCATTTGGGCTACTGTGGGCAATTCTTTGTGTGGTTGATTGCTTTCATAGACATGGAAATTCATGCTGGAAACATGGTTCTAATAATTAAATTCATTTGGATATCCAGTGTAGAGTGTTGGTTTCGTTCTGTCATAATGAATTCCAGTTTTTCTTCTTTTCTGTTTGCAGCAATATAATTCTTACTGGAAGAATCATTTCTGCTCTACTTCTGCTTTCCATTCTCTGGTTAGCTCTAGTGCCGTCTACTAAATGGATTTGTCCAACTTTATAGTTTTCAAAAAGAACAGGGTCCAAGTGATTTCTCTATATCAAATTATCAAATACAAATCTCTGAATCCTAAGTGATTAAACTGTAGCTAAAGTTTCTTAATGACACCGTTGTTGTGTTCTGGCTCTTTAAGTGGGCTGGCCTTTCAGGTCTCACGTAACTCTATCAAAATCTCATTGCTCTTATTCTGGTTCTCTTGAGCAAAAAGCACAGCTCTCATTAATGATGATAATTGGCAACAGCAGTGGTAGTAAAGAACTGATGTCTGCTGAGGACAGCCCTGGCTGTGAGAGTTTGCCTGTAGTGCCTGGGTGAACAGCAGAAGATCCATGGTATGTTTTGCCTGCAGCAGAGGTTGGTTGCTGGTGATAGTATCCTCAATAAGCACTGACGTCCCTTTCCTGGGTGTGATGCCACAACAAGCTCCATGCAGGACCCCACTTTTTTCCACCAAGACCTATAAAACTACAGTGTTTCCTGGGTATGAGCACTGGTTATGCTTGTGACACTTGCTGTGGGGTAAGGGCCTTGCCCATGGGCTCCTGATGGAAATTTAAGAAGTCTCCTGCTGGCAAGGCTCACAGGCTCTTAACAGACCTGCTTTTCCATGCTGAGGAAGCAATTTCAGTGCCTATCAGACTATTACTCTAGGCCTGAATCCAGTGACCTTTATTTAACTTTTACTCAACCAGAAGGAAAACAATGGAAATTGAGGAGGGGGAGATTGAAAACTTTTCGAGGGAATGTTTTTCTATATGGTGCCACCAGGGCTGAAATGGCACACATTAGCCATTGGGAGAGGCTCACGTCTGTCTGGTACAACGTCCATGTGCCAGGTAAGGCTTTGAGGGATCATTCTCCACCTGTGATAAATTATAGGTGGATTTTTTTGTACTTTAAGTCCCCTTGAGAAGAAGAGGGGAATCCAAAGCTGCTGTGTCACCCAAGAGGGAGGCATTCACCCAGTTAAGGGATTAGTCCACTTAGTCTCCTCAGCCTAGTGCCCACATCTGTAGCTATCTGCCTGCTCCTCAGTCCATCTCCCAGCTGAAGCTCTATTCTCCAAGTGCTCCACATGCTTGCGACCATCCTTGGCCTCTCTGCAGGCAAGACTGCAAGATATTTGGGTACACGAGGAAAACAGGTAAGAAAAAGAGGAATTTTTGTGCCCTCAGTTGGGATAGAGGCAACCTAAGGCTCTGCTTCCTGGGCAAATAATGGGCTGCAAATTCCACTCCTTGGAGAGAAGACAAAGAGTACCTCAGAAGTGTGTCTGGGAGGGCAGATTCCCCTCCTGCCCAGCCGTGAGTCGGAGCTGTGTGATTCCCTTGTGAAGTTTGCTCCAAAGGCTGCTCAGTGGTTGTTTGGCTGGGATCCCTATCTATTCAGCTGAATACAAGGTTTGGAAGGCAATGCCTGAGACTGCAGGATGAAAAGATAAAAACTAACAACATTGCCCAGCTTTAACTGAGGTGCTGCTCAGTCAGAATCTGCTCAGATTCCTTTAGAAGTGGTAAATGCTCCATCCCTGGCAGTGTTCAAGGCCAGGTTAGACAGAGCCTTGGGCAACACAGTCTAGTGTGAAACGTCTCTGCCCATGGCATGGGGGTTGGAAATTGATAATCTTAAGGTTCTTTCCAACCCTAACTATTACACGATTCTATGAAATAGCTGGCTAACCCTGAATATGCCCAGAAACTGAACAAAAGCTTTTGCAGGCCTGGTCTCTGCCATGAATGAAGGCTGTACCTGCAGCACCTGGGCTGCATAGCTCGTTGACAACTGGTTTTAAACCATGACACAGCCACCTCTGCAGCCATCCTGGAGGGAAGCAGCAGCCTGGCTGCATTCATCAGTTCATAGTGAGTAACTATAGCAGCTCTGTGCACCATTCACCTAGTGGTGGGCTCTTTTCAGCTTTTTTTTCTTACTTTTTTAGGTAGTAGGAAGCATCCTTCAGGTGAACGTAAGACCATTTGATGCTACCATAAACCATTCTGCTGGCTCAAATCAAAGATGAGGCACCGAGGTGTTGTAAAAATCTTTGAGTCAACTAAAGACAGCTGGTTGAATCATTTCCCAGATTTTCATATGACTCATAAATTTGTTACATAGTGAGGAAATTCCCTGAAAGCTTCTTGGCAGGCACTTGCAGTCTGACCAGTAGCTAAGAAACACATAACCTTCTAGTTATAGGGGGGGAGCAGTGTGGGGAGGAAACAAAGAAGACTCTGCCTTTGGGTTTGAGCATGGGGTCAGTTGAAAATGTATTCCTGCCACCAAAGCCACAATCCTCCTGCACAAGAGGCCAGGAGATTTAAGGGACAGCTTCTTGGACGTAATGCATATGTCCAGAAGAGTCTGCCTCCTCCCTCTCTCTCCTTCTACCGATACACCCAACTCCACACATGCACAGAAGTGCACGTGGCAGGACTCTGTGACCTGTGGTGCACAGACCTGTGCATCAGTTGAATACGTGACATTAGACGTCATTTCATTTCTTGACAGGTAGCCTGAATCCTGTCTTATTCAAGCATTTAAAAGCAAAATTGCAGACGTTTCTGTCACCAAGATCCACATTTCTTTGGGTAGTTAATGGTGAGCACCAATGAGAGCTTCTAAAGGGAGAAGCCTGCCTTGTGTAGGAAGGTTGAGTGCTTGTGGTTTGGGCTGTTTGTGGGTACTGGAGTTCCTAATAAGACTTTCAAAGTTTTTTTTCTCACACCACTGACTATGTGGACAGAAATGTCTTCCTTCAAAGGAATTGATTAATTAAACACCTATCATCTTGGCACAGATTGGGACCTCGCTGATGTGGACCTCAGCTCCCTGATGTAGTCCACCTCAAATTAAGCAGTGTGAATAAATCCCATTGACCATCAGCGTTAATGCAAGCATTGGGCCAAGTTCTTGCCTGGCACTCCAGAAACCTTTTGAGCCTAGAGTTGCCCAGAAAAATGGACTGTTACCCAGAAAACTCCCCCAGCTTCAGATGTCGCTGGTGCAGATATCTGCATCTGAATTACTCAGTTATACCTTCATAGAATCACATAAAGATTTGGGTTGTGAGGAACCTTAAAGATCATCCAGTTCCACCCCCCTACTATGGGCAGGGACATCTTTCATTAGACCAGGTTGCTCAAAGCCCCGTCCAGCCTGGCCCTGAATACTGACAGGGATGGGGCAGCCACAGCTTCTCTGGGCAACCTGTACCAGTGTCTCACCACCCTCACAGGGAAGAACTTCTTCCTAATATCTAATTTAAATCTACCCTCTTTCATTTTAAACCACTCCCCCTTGTCCTATCATTGCATGCCCTTGTAAAACGTTCCTTCATGACTTTCTTCATGGCCAAAGGAGAGCAAAAGCAAGTTCTTCTCATCCTGAGTTACTGAAGACCCATGTCTTCATCTCTGGTATCATATAGAGAAGCTTACAATATTTTTCTTTTTCATGTACCTGTGATATATAAAGAATAAAACAAGGGACACATTGCTGAAAGTTGTGATGTGACATTATTAGTACCTCTATAGCAAGACTTCTGGTTGTTCTCTTGGGTCTCTAAACTCCATGCTTAGTTATCTTTTGAGGAACCACCAAGGCATCTGTTGGGCTTGGTGAGCCAAATTTTTGTACAGCCTGGGTGTAAGCATGCACCCATGCTGGGGATGTGTATGTCATAGAATCATAGAATCAACCAGTTTGGAAAAGACCTTTAAGATCATCAAGTTGTGCTTTGTTGATACTTGGTGTGTTGGCAGACCAATCATCTCAGGGTGGTTCCCTGTCACAGGACTGTGGGGAGAATCCATAAACCAGCTGCATTAATTGACTCCAGTGCATAGGGTTGGGTGATGGGAGTGAGACAGAATCCACGTTGGAGAGTGTGAAGATGATGAGGGCCACCTTGCAGAGACACAGGGACCACCAGGGAGAGACATGGACTCCAATCTGGGAGATGTCAGTTCAGATATTTTAACTAACGCTTCAGAAGCTGTGTGACCTGGCAATTTGCCCCATGGAGTTTGCACACATTTAATGAATTCATTAGGTAATCCAACAGGCATGGATGGACAACCGTGTATAAGTCCCATTAAAGTCCCAGTGCATGAGCACGCACAGGCACATGCACAACATAACGTTGGTCCCCTCTCCCCAAATCCTGCTGTGTTTGAAAAGGCCAAAGGAAACACAAATGACATTTTGTTTCTTCCCTATAAAAAACACTTGCAAACTCTGACCAGCAAGAATGGATTGCATTTCAGGGGCTTGTTTATTCATCCAAAGCTCAAAAGATTTAAGAGTTTAAATAAAACGTCTGAATGAGGCTCCGTGTATGTAAGCCTCTGAAATGCTCTTTTGAGACAGACGTCTGACGCCTCGGAGGAGCTCCTCAGTGGCAGAGAGGGCTTTAGCAGCTTCAGTTGTGAGCAATTAAAGTTGATCAGGGCTTCGGACTGGTTGAAAACACAGAAAATCATGCCCAGTTCAGCTCTCCAAAATGCTTCTTCATGTCACATATTTGCCACAGCTTTAGCTTCAAATTGCAGGATGAAACATACAGCCAATCACCAGGTTTAGAAGTAAAAATGTTCCTAGGAATTCAGAAAGTTACCAAACCATTATTCTGACTGCTTTCCAGATTGAATCTTTCTTTTTTTTTCTCTTTCTTTTGGTTGCTTTAATTTAGTAGAGGAAGTGAAGGCAAATAGTTTAATCATAACCATCCCTAGGGGCAATTTAGAATCATTTTCTCATTAGTGCATATAATATGCAGTATAAGTAATGTTCAATCAGATGGTTGCTACAAAGGCCTGTGCAGACACTGAAATGAAATGCAGTCCAATGCTATGAATAGTTGAATAAGAATAATCTCATCTTCTTGTATCTTGCTTCTTTGTTGGTGGGTGAATAGGACTTCCCCCCCCTTTCTTCTCTCTTTTTTTTTTTTTTTTGGGGGGGGGGGAATAATCAAACTTTCTTCTAAATAGTAAAATAAAGTTATAAAAATGGAGGGATTCCAAGACTCTAAAGGCTCCAGGGAATTCAATCACAGACAGCCAAAGCCAGGAAGTATTTGAAGAGGGAGAAAAAAATAAAAACACGAGCAGGAAATACGTGCTCCATAAAGATGACTTAACTGGGAGACGTGTCACACATTGGAACTAGGTGATCTTAAGGTACTTTCCACCCTAACTAATCTATGATTCTATGATCTACAAGAGGGTCCGACAATAGTACCTGTGAGTACTTTGGGAGAGGCAGTAGCTCCAAAGGCTTCTTCTCCTTAAAAAGCTACTCGACTTATGATGCATTTAACTGCTCCCTAGTTTCATCACACAAGCTTGCATGGGTCAGGCTTAAAGTCAGATGATTGAAATTACACCAGTTAAAAAGCAAGCTATGAAGATCAAAGATGGTGGGGCAGGAAGTTCTTGCACCATCTCTCCTGCGAGAGCTGGCACACATTGTATTACACCCCAGAGTATAGATGGGTAGATAATCAAAAGTAAAATATCTAGTGCTGAGATGGCCAGACAGCTCAGTGATTGCTGTCTTGCTCAGATCAGCTGAAGTGGGCTGCTCAGTGACAGCTATGACACATAGCTGGGATCTCATGGATCACACTGATTATGATGGGAAGCTCAGAGACCGCTGCTTGTGATTTCAGCACAAGCTGGGAGCTGAGGAAGGTAATGCTTTTGTATTGCTAGATGAAGAACTTAGCAGGACCTCTAGCTGTCTGCCTTACTCTATATTTTTCCGTAGGCTCATGGCATGCTCAGGGTGGTACCCACTGGCTTTGATGGACCCTATCTGGGAGAATGGTGAATTCTGGGATTTCCTACTTTCAAGTTGGACCCAGGGTGGTGACTGGGATTGAATGTTGTCTCTTGGATATCTAAGTCTCTGCATAAAAATGCAGTGGCTTCACTGGCCTGTTTTTTATAGGTTGGAAGAGACGCGAACGCTGCTCCCAGCATCCGCAGAGATCAAAGGTATGAAATAGGACTCCATAGCAAGGGGTTTTGCAGATCGTTTTTCAGGATCATTCAATGAGGGCTTGAACCTCCCAAGTTTCACTTAATTCTTCATAACTGAATAAACCCAAAAATTCAAAGTGAAACTCAACCCAGAAATCCACGTTCAGCTTGGTTTTGGACTGAAACCAAAGGAAATCATTTAATCCCAACATGGTTTCCACCAGAAGCTCTGTATTGGTTTGGGTTTGGTTGAAACTCAGCTTTTGCTTCCCTTTGCTGAACAGTTCATGTAAACTATGGAGTAAGAAGAAACAAATTCAGGAAATACTTGTGTATTTTCCTGTAACAGTTCAAAAATATCTTCTGAACTCTATCAAACACATCAGTTCCATGAAACTCCAGGAAACACATCAGTCCAAATTCTCTGTAAATTGGAAATAAGATAAATTTGTCACTGTTTATCTTCAACAAAAATACAGATACCCCAGCAGTGGAAGAACTTTGGATATGTGGCCTGAAAACTTTTCCCATAGGTAGAAAAAAAAAAAGGCAACTCAAAAATAGATTCTTTGTTTTGATAGACAAAAATGAAAGGCCTGGACAATGCTATAAACTAGTTTTTCCTCTCACTTCTACAAAGTTTGACAGAAGCAAAAGCACTACACATAGTGCTGTAAAAGACTTGGAAGATTTTTTCTGAGATCTTAAAAATCATGGAGTTATACTAATGTCCTGTTGTGCAACAGACTTTGAGCAGTTAAGGACAAGTCTACTCATTGATTTATGGGTCCTTGCAAGAAAAGCTTAATAATAAGAATAAAGGTGACAGGATAGTTCAGATAGTATACTAGTAGTGAGTAGTGGGTATTGAAAATGGATGTTTATTATTTTAGGATATGCTTGTAGAAGTCCCATGAGAGACTGTCATAAAATGGCAAGTTTACTAGACAGGCTTGTCTAGCTCATATCCGTTAGACCATGAGAACATGATGGTTCATATGAAAGGACAAGAAACCATAATTTATGCTTATGGGATGAGCAGTTCTGTACAGAAGTAGTTTGCTAGCCCAACAATTAGGGGTAAGCTGAACTCAGAGGATGAAGTACTTGGTCCTTTCAGCTTACAGATGAGTTGCTATCGGTAGCTCTGGACTGCTACTGTAAATTGGTATTTCCCTTTAGGCATGCTGGGTGGCAAAAGTACTTATTTCCAGAGTTTCTGGAATTTCTCATTACCCCATAGGGAGCCCTGGGCATCTGCAAGCTGTGCACAAGGCAAACACACACCCTGGAGATATTTCATGGAAACCCACTCACGGACTTTTTGGTTGTTTCTCCTCAAATGCCTCATTAATATATTCTCCACTAATAAATCTTTAAATTGCTCAACCAGATCTGTAGAAAAACAAAAGTACAGTTGGCGGAGTGCTTGCTTGCAACATATTTTTCTGTAGAAATAATTATTAGCTAATAAAGTTGGAAGGATCTTGGCAGAGTTAAATCGTCCACTGGGATTGGGTGCTTCCTCTTTGGATCCTCTTGAAAAGGCTCAAATAATTTTGCCTTTGTCATAATTTGATTCGTTCTTGTTTCACAAGTGCTTGAGCTTCAAAACAAAGATTTATATCCCTGCAGCTAACCTGTGTAATAGCGCTTGTTGCTTGACTTTCTTTAATACACTCAGTACAGTACATAAGCACATTTTAAAGACATGTGGAAATACAAACATAAAGAAAAGACTTGAATACCACACTGCACACATGATGTTGTTGTGCTTCTCTTCTTACTTTGTCTGTATGCAAGAACATAATGTGTTTCGGCCAGGCCATTGTCAAAACAGACAGAGATTAATTGCTGCAGCCATTTGTTCTGTTACAAGAAAGATAAAAATAACTCATGACTCATGACAACAGCGAATATTGTGGAGCCAAACCCTGCATCCTATTTGCCATTTTCTAGCCTCAACGTAGAAGCAAAGATGTGATTTTGAGAAATGATCTGATGCTATATTTAGTACCTCTGCAGTGTTTATGCAGCTAGGGAAGTCAGTGTCTGCATTGTCTTAAAGGACACAGATGTGGTTCAGGAGGCTGTGGATATGGGGTATTGCTGATGGGGCTGGAAATGACTTGTGTATATTGGTAGGTATGGCTGCAGGGCAGAGACATAATCTTAAAACACACCAGGACTCAGAAATCAGGGAAACCCCATAGTTTTGCTCAAGCTAAGTCTTTCAGCATGCGCATGGCATTTGTTAGCATGTGGTCATCGGGCCTAGACCATGTGCTTAGGCTCTATGTGGAGGGGACCCTCAGTCTTAGAGTGAGGTTTGGAGGGTTGAATTTCATCCCACTATGTGGGACCTGTTCCTCATGTAGGGTGCATGCCCATTTCCTGGTATACCCTTAGCATTCTGAGTTTTCCAACCCTTGGATTATCAGCTTGGACAAGGAGGTGAACCTCACCTCTGAAGCATTTTCATGGCTTTAGATGAACAACTTTGCACGGGGAAAGAGGCCACTGCAGTCTCACAGGGAGTGTTGTCACCATCTTCCTGCAGTGTGAGATCTTCAAATCCAGCAGTGGTGCTGCCCACTGGAATGCCACAGAAATACCAGCTGATGGGTCTGAGTCCCCCTGCCACAGGCCTCAAATAATGATACAGAAGCAAGGAGGATCTTGAAACTTAGCCCCAGGAGAGTCCTTGGCAAATGGTGGTCTTACAAAAACCAGCACTGGTAATTTAAGTGAATCCCATCTCCCCCCCTGCAGGAGAGAGGGAACCTGCTGGCTCCAAATGTTGGAATATTCTATTAATGAAGTCTTGGGTGCAGGGGGAAATAAATTAGTCAGCTCTCAGAGTGAGAGCCTTAAGCAAACGGGTTGGGAGTACTGGGAGAAAAAAAAGGAACATTTTAAAATGTGAGTTAGACATGCTCGAAACCATCTAAAACCTTTAAACCTTGTTAGAAAAATGTCACTGCACTCCTTGGCTTCAACAGTTGCAGCTGTTTCACCATGGTAAAAAAATCAGCTTTTAAAAGAGATGAGTCTATCATGAATTAATCATGCTATCCTACCTGACAGCATTAGGCTGTGGCCATGCCAGCACCTGATGAGGTGGTCAAGGACTGCTGATGGCTGTTTCTTCATCAGGGAAGCACAAGCCAGCCCAGGAAGGATGGGTTTGGGTCTGTACATTCTGGAAGTGATGGCAGTGAGATGTGTAATGTGGTTCTGCATCCCACAGGGTAGGATGTTCAGCCACAAAAGAGGATCCCATCACCTTGTCACTTCTGGGGTGAGAGAGCAGCTCTTCCTTGCCTACTTTCCATTAAGCAGTTGCAATACAGGGCCATATGTGCTGGACTCAGCAATCTGTATTGTCTATCTGGTAGGGTGCTCCCTTTGAGCCATATATTCACAAGCTTTCCTGAGATGTCAGCAGGGATCAGGACCAATTACTAACATAGTTATTATCCTGGAAGAAAGAATTTAATAAAGGCATAGCCATACCCCACCTTAGGGACAGGGACAGGAGTGGTTTAGTTTTCTGGCACAGATGTGGCCATGTACTGCAAGGACTCTGTAACCCCAGTGGGGCAGGCAGCAAGCAGCAAGCAGCTCCAGACTCTACACCCAGGTCCAAGGACTGCTCAGATAGTTTTAATGTATCAGTGACTGGATATAATAAACACAGACAAAACAGAACAGAGTCTTCTAACCTCTTCCTTGAAGTGCTCCTGTCTGTCTGGTGTGGGGAACGGAGAAGAGAAGCTGAGTGCCTTGTCGCTACAGTGCAAAACTGGGAAGCTCCTGGTCCAGGCATTGCTTCCCAGCAGAGAGCTATGGGGATGAGTCTCTTCCAGCTGCCGCTGCTCCTCCTCTTGGTTTTTACTGGGCCAAGTACTCTGCTGAGGAGCTTGAGCCAGCAATGGCCAAGGACCAAATACGTCACTCGGGTCCCATCATTTCTGGAGTGCGGTGATGCCAGACAGAAGGCATTTGAGGTCAGCCCTGCACGTGTGACAGGAGCAGAAAACCATCAGGACACACTTTTTTTGCTTTTTTTCTGAATTTTACTGGCACACGTCTCATGTGTCAGGTCATCCCTTCACACATACACATGTGTGCGCTTCATTACAGCTCCTTGTCTCCCTCCTTTTCTTTGCTTTGCCCCACTTCCCTGCTGTATCGTCCTTCCACCCTGGGGCTTGGAAGCTGCATTGAGCCTCTGCAAGAAAACTGCTTCCAGCTGTGGGCTGTGACAGGCTCTCAGCCGCTGTGCAGCTGTTCTCAGGCTTTTGCTCCCTAAAGGAACGGGACCAGTGGGGAAAGGCTGATCCTTGCTGCTGACCGTCTTCACAAGCAGTTACGTGAGCCTGGGTTTGACGGTTGCCTTTGGACACTGCCAGCAATAGGCACAGGACCCTTCCAACAAGCTAAACCAATGAGCAGGGCTACAAGACCTAAAGGAAGATCTCAGCAAGGTGCGTCATAGCAATCTGGTGTCATCCACACCATTAATGCAGGAAGGGTCTAACGGATTCTTGGGGAATCTACCCTTCTTGAAGCAAATTTGGCAAACAAGGATCTTGCATGTGCTGTGCCAGGCAGCTCTGTCTGTGCCATGTGTTTTTTCCCCATGTGGTTACCTATCAACCTGTTACTGATGCAGTTTGGTTGGATATCAAATATCATCAAATTCTGAAGGAAGCTGTTTAAGCCTCCTTAAAGCCCTCCCTCTGGCTTTGACCTTGGATACTTGGGCCACAGAAGATCAGATTTATGAAAGGTTAAAATTCCTGTGAAGCATTTCAGCTAGTTTCCTAAGGCAACTTTCCTTTTGTGCCAAAGGCTCTCTTCAGTAGTGTTCAGACAGGTTTCTCTTTGAAACCAATGGGACAGAGGTGCTGGATTTGTGTTCCTGAAGACAGCAGAAATAGCCCAAATACAAAGAGGAAGACTTAGGTGCTTGCAAATGGAACTTGCAAGTAATTTAGCTAGTTTGGCCCCAAAAGCTATCTACAGCCATTGGGCCCCCTCATTTCTTTGTCACAAACATGTCACAGAACTGGCCCAGGCTGGAGGCTCCTTTCTGGTCTGAAGAGCCACCATGGTTTGTACAAGCCAAAGTGCCCCCAGAAGTGCCAGGTACAGTATAACCCAACCCCAGTTTTCAGTGTAAGTGGCTGTGACTACATTCATCCTTATGCTTCAAGACTTTGGAGGTACCACTCAGTGTCTGTGATCCAAAGGCAAAGAAGTCCTTTAGAGAAATCTGTCCCTTACAATACCAGAGGGTTGGCAAACTGCTGTCCTGCTGGAGAGGACTTCCTAGTAGGTAAGTAGGTGCCTCCCAACCAACCAGCATCTCTTGACCTCTCCTGGACAAGTCTTCATCATTATTTGTGATTACCTTTTGCTTGGTGTTTGCAGTATATGTGTCTGCCTGGCTCGAGCTTCTGCTGCAAACCCTTGTTCTTCTGGCTGAGTCGGCAGTTTCCTCAATCACTGTCACAACTGCCCCTTGAGTGGCTGCATTGGCTTGGCTGTGCTCCTGGGATCACTCATTGCTGCTGGAAAAGGGGAAGGCAGGCAGACGTTTGTGCATTCTCTGGTGATGCACAATCTGTGTCCTGTGGTCACTGGGTAACTGTAAAATTAAAACAGATCCTTGCTGTTAACCAAGAGGTATTTGCAATAAAGAGAAGTTAAATATAGTGCTGGAGGGGTTCATTTGCTGTCAACAATACTTTACAGGACCTGCTAGGAAATCGGTTTCACTGCTCTGCCCTTGCTCCCATGATTAAGTTCACCCCAGTTTAATGTGATTTAGAGTTAGGTGGGATTTTTTGTGCTAATAGTAGGTTGAAGGACTTTTGTGATTTTTGCCTGGATGTTGGTAGCATTGCCATTGTTAAGAATGACAGAATAAAATCCACAGAATGTGCTACAGCAAGCATGAAATATATAAAATACAATCCTTGAGCCTCCTTTTCTCTCTGTACAATCCTTTCGTGACGTAGAGGATGGCCACCTTCTCCCACCTTCCTATCTAGAGACCAGGCAAGAGGCCAAAGCCAAAAAATTCTGCCTTCGCTGGAATTTGGATGTTTTCCAGGCAATATGGTGATGCCGGATGGTTGATCTCTGTTACCAAAAGTCTGGACCTTCATACTCCTAACAGTGCTGAGGTTTGGCATCTCCTCTGGAAAGGCACTTTGTCACACAGAAATGACACACTTGTGTGGCTAAACATCTGCTACAGGTACAGAAACTAGCTAAGGCCCTCTAAAGCAATGTTTCTATAACACCAGAAAGCCCAAGGCTGGGTTGAGATGTGAAGATGCACCACAAAGCAGATACCTTTGGGATTTAGCCCACAGAACTGGGACCTCAGAGTGATTTCTGAGGCACATGGGATTCATTGATGTCTGAGAGCTGGGCACAAAAGTATTAAAGGAACTATTTCCTCTTTCACCACTGCTTCTAGGTTTGGGTTGGAAGGGACGTTAAAGCTCACCCAGTTCCAACCCCCTGCCACGGGCAGGGACACCTTCCACTAGACCAGGTTGTTCCAAGCCCCATCCAATCTGGCCTTGAACACTGCCAGGGATGAGGAAGCCACAGCTTCTCTGGGCAACCTGTGCCAGCGCCTCACCTCCTTCATAGGGAAGAATTTCTTCCTTATATCTAATCTATTATGTACCCTCTGTCAGTTTAAAGCCATTCTCCCTTGTCCTGTCACTACAGACCCCTGTCAAAAGCCCCCTTCCGGCTTTCTTGTCAGCCCTTGTAGGCACTGGAAGCTGCTCTAAGGTCTCCCCAAATCCTTCTCTTCTCCAGGCCAAACCAGCCCAGCTCTCTCAGCCTGTCTCCAGAGCAGAGGTGCTCCAACGCTTGGAACATCTTTGTGGCTGCCTCTGGATTTGCTCCAAGAGCCCCACATCCTTCTTATGTTGGGTGCTCCAGAGCTGGATGTTCAAAGTTTAAAGCAAGAAGACCAGAATTGTTTCTTTTTAAATAAAACATCAGGACAAAAGTTAGTAAAAGTATCTGAGGTCACTGCTGTAGCCAGGATGAGCTAAGGACATAGAAGCAGCATAGTCTGAAGGGAGAACATCATTCAATAAACCAGCTGGAACAGGGAGATGAGATTCTAGTTTCAGAGTTCAAGACTTCACGTATATCTGTGTTCACCTGTATGGTTTAACAAAAGACCCTTCCTTTTCCCAAACCCTTGAAAGTGCTTTGGTAGGAGCACGAACCAAAGAGGGGCTAGCCTGTTCTGTGATAAAGATTGATTTAGTTGAGCTTGAATTAAGAAAGAAAAGTGGGGGGACGCAATCTATGAAATAATTTCACTTCTATTTATATAATTTTATGGTCTGCCATGCAGATTAATTAATGTAGCCAGCAAACTCAGTCTTTTTTTAGGATCCAGCTGCAGCGATGGGCTTGCCCAAGACCTAAGATAATTAATGAACATCAATAGATAAGAGGGAGACAGCTTTGAAATCAATGCTTTATACAAGGGCCAGATATAACGAAGATCAGTGCAATAATTAATTAAAATAAAAATCATACAGCTGAAATACTCCAGGGGTGCCTTTGTGTCTGAGGTTCAACCAGTGGATATAGTCCTTTTAATCAGAATTAGTTCTGGAATAGATTTTGCTGGCCATAGAGCTAAAAACATAATCCTGACTGGCTCATTCAGCTTTATTAAGCATCTCTTGACTATTTTTCAAAAGAGTATCTCTTTCTTCTCCCAACAGAAAGGCTCATCAAATGCAGACAGGAGAGTAGAGGAAAGGAAATCTCAGCTTCATTGAAGTTGAAGCCAAATCTCCCATTGGTTTCACTGGGGCCACAGGCTCACCTAAGCTGCATAACATGCTTTAAAATGCTACTGCCATGATAATTATACAAAATAGACCCCACGTTTCTCTTCTGGGAAAGAGAAGGGAGTGGGAGAAGAAAAGGGGAACCTAACACACAAGTTTGTCTGATCCTATGAGGCATTTACCAGTAGCATGTACTTGGCAAAAGATCTGATATATGACCTGAATAAGTAATAAAATAGTCTGTGTTTCCTCGCGTCACAATTCGTAAATGCTTTCAATGTACCTAAATGATCTTAAAAGAGGTACTTTCATTTCCTCTGAGGAATCTTTGAGGAATTCAAACACATCAGAACCACAGTTGTAACTTGGAAATCTGAAAGTGATCTAATGAGGCAGATCCTGTCTAATCTGATATGTGAAAAACCTTTGACTTTAACTTGAAAGCAAGATTTTTCTAACCCTGATACTAAGGCATCTCTTAATAAATTATATATAAAAATCCCAAACCAGAAAACACCCCCTAACAACTGGCAAACAATCAAATCTACTATGAGTAATCATACCAGCAGCAGAATTGATGCTGTAAAACACTGCTTGCACCCACTCCTTTACCTTTTCACCTACTGTGTGGATCACAGTTATGCCTGAGGCAGCAGGAATTGGTTAAAGCCACCTCATTTAAATACATCAAAAAATTAATGAACAATAGGCTAGTTGGAGGGAAGAGGAGAGACTCACAGTGCCTGTATGCAACCAAAAAGTGAAGCTCCTTTTTATTCACTGCTACTCCCCTTTGCTGCAGTTATTAACACCCTGATTCAACAAAGTGCTTAGAGACCAAGTTGAACTTCTGAAGCAGTGGGACAATTGTATGTACTCAGCGGAGACAGAGGGATGGATTGGTTTACATACATTTTAAGTACATCTTTTAAGTGCTTTTCTGAATCAGGGTCCGATCTCACTCCCATGTGAGTTAACATGAGTGTAAGTCTTCAGGACCAGCAGAACCAAGTGCTCCGTTGTTCATAAGCGAAGTTACGAGCCGGGGTCCTAGAAAGGCAGAAAGTACAGGTCTGGAAACAGTTATAAGGACACTTTGCTTTTAGATGAGTATCTGGCTATTTTTCAACATGCATTTCACTCAACTAAGAAAACAGAGGAAATGCTATTTGATACTTCACTTTTATATCTGGCTTGGAAGACAGGTGCTGCTTTGAACCCACAGTATGGAAGATAACTGCAAGCTGGATTCCCGAGATGAATGTGAGGCAGATTAAGTCCAGACCACAATAATGTCATCTTCTCCAGCAACATCACTGTCCTGGGATACCGAAGGCAAGCCAAAGTTCACACACTAGTTTAAGATACTGCTAGCTAGTTTGCAGCCAAAGCAAAAAGTTCAGACATAGCTTTGAATGCATTTTATTTAGAAATCTATGTTCAAGCCATGTTTGCAAAAAGCAGTGAATCTCCAGCGTTTATCGTCAGGGGCTCAGATCCAGTTGAGTCAGTTACAGTGCCTAATTGTGGGTGGTTGCCTCATGTTAGCTACTTGCCTTGAAGCACTGCAGGCCATGTTTCACACTCACTTTAAGCAGACAATGAAGTGGGACAGCCTCTGACAGAGGCAATTCTGCCCCACTTCCACCTTCTGTTGCACTCCCTACCTCGAAAGCTGGTCCAACACACCTGTACAGAGAATTGCACAACTAAGGTGGATCAACATAGCTAAAACCAAATGTGGCTGCCCCAGTGCTTGCACCAGCAAACAAGGGTGCGAAAGCAGAACAAGCAGGAACAGCCAAAGACAAGATGCTACTTCTGTTGGCACTGCTTAAGTCTCTGCTTAAGGAAGTCAGAGAACTAGAGTGTATCTTGGCCTTTGCCAGCTGGAGTGACTAATTACAATGTCAAAACGGTGCATGTTTCACTGGAGATTTGCCACCTTTTGAAAAGCTGACTCCAGCTCTGCTGGATTTCTCACAGGGAACCTTCCTGTGGCTTAGAAAAGTCTCCCCCTTACCTCCAGGTCACACTTGATTTTTGTTGTCTGTGCATATGGATGAAACAGCTGTTATAATTTAATGCTGCTGTACTATTAGCTTCCCCAGGTACACATGTCCAACTAAACTAAAGCAATGACAGTCTTATCAACTCTGCAGACTTTGAAGCAAGATCCAGCTACGGGATTGATCCAATATGTAATAGCAAGTCTGATTCCAGGAAGAGAGGAAAATCATCAGCTGAAATTATTTAAAGACTTGCAGATATATCTTGGCATGCTAAATGGAAATGAAGGAATTTCTCAAACAGAATGTTAAATAATTCTCAGCATAATTGTTAACACACATAGCACAACCCCCATCCCACCTCTGTCACTCAGCTGGGTTATGATTTACCCACTGCAGTAAACTGTTACCTAGTTTGCAGTGTTTGTGGTTATACTTGTTCTTGGAAACAAAGACCAAATCAGAAGCTTAAAATAAAGATTTGGTGTCAAGGTGTGCTGGTCACTCTAGTGTCCACCAAACATCTGCATCAGATTTACAAAGTATTTTAGAAGGAGATTAAGGGAGCATTGTTTTGGACATAAACTGGGTCCAAGTCCGAGAAAGAGATCTAGAAAGCCCAAGCTCCATCACCACCTCCTGTTGGAAGCATTGATATCTACCAGCATTCAAATTTGAACAAATTTCCTAAGCACTCCTGTTTAAGCTACCGTACCTGAATTCCTTAATATGGGGATGTGTTAGACAGGCTCTCCTGCTCCATTCACATCCCTCTGGATCCAACAGACACATCCACAGACCATCCAGTGTGAAGTTTTAAGAGTGCTTTCAGCAGATCTAAGGCTTAGAGTGGGTACTAAGGCTGTGAATGATACCCAGAACTAACCAACCTCAGAAAACATCTCAAGCATCTGACAGTGACAAGTTACTGCCCTGTGGCACTGAAATACTTCTGGAAAAGGAGGCAGGAGTGGTGCCATAGTCACACCTCTGCCAATATTTTGTGTCTGCAAATTAATGGTCCAAGACTCCAGTAGTAGTGATAGAATCATAGAATCATAGAAGAGTTTGGGTTGGAAAGGACCTTAAGATCATCTAGTTCCAACCCCCCTGCCATGGGCAGGGACACCTCACACTAAACCATGCCACCCAAGGCTCTGTCCAACCTGGCCTTGAACACCACGAGGGATAGAGCATTCACAGCTTCCCTGGGCAACCCATTCCAGTGCCTCACCACCCTTATAGTAAAGAACTGCCTCCTTATATCCAATCTAAACTTCCCCTGTTTCAGTTTTAACCCGTTACTCCTTGTCCTGTCACTACAGTATGTAATGAAGAGTCCCTCTCCAGCATCCTTACAGGCCCTTTTGAGATACTGGAAGGCTGCTATGAGGTCTCCATGCAGCCTTCGCTTCTCCAGGCTGAACAGCCCCAACTTTCTCAGCCTATCTTCATGCAGGAAATACTCCAGTCCTCTGATCATCCTTGTGGCCCTCTTCTGGACTTGTTCCAATAGTTCCATGTCCCTTTCATGTTGAGGACACCAGAACTAGGATAAAGTCAAGATGGGGGAGTCCTTATAGCTTAGTATCACCTCTGCATTTTCTGTCCTCTGGTCATTACAGTCCTGATTACAGCAGGGCTCATTTAGGACCCTCAGCTATACCTGACACCAAGCCTTCCACAGCACTCTTTTTGAGCTCAACAAGCACCACAGGGCCTTAAAGCACTTTCTGAACCAAAAGGGTCTGTCCCTGGCTCACAGCAGGATTGGTTGGCAGCCAAGGGCAGGCAAAAAGTCAAACCAAGGTACAATTGAGCTTTAGGTGAGGCAAGAGACATTGTTTTCTTTCACTAGTTTTCTTTCATTATTGAAGTAGGTAGAAACTTCTGATCAAAATTCTGCTTACAGACAAGGAAAACAGTGTAAGCATTGTGCAAACACACTGAGCTGGAGAAAACACTGAACAAACCTCCTGTAGACACCTTTCAAATATAACCACCTTGTATCTGCTGCTTTGCATGCCAAAAATTCTTATCTGTTACAACTAAAAATTGGTTAATTGTATGGGTTTTAAGAATGAAAAGTCTTTTTCAGTCTATCAGTCCTTCTGAATTTGCCATTAAAAACTATTTGCTAAGGCAGAGTGTTTGAACACCTTCAAAGCTGTCAAAAACACAGGAAACTTCAAAGAGGCTTTGCTGCAGCCCTAGAAAGAAAGGAAATAATTGTAGTTGTGGTATTGGTAAGCCTACCAGGCTTTTCTCTTAATATCTCTAGCTACCACATAACCACAAGAACTGTCATGATGTGCATCTATATGATTTTTCCTTTTGGGTATCACCATCCAGACTAAAATACTCCATATACTACAAGACTGATGCTTAATACTTCTTTCCAGATGTGCTCTGGTTTAGTTAAATATTTAACACATTTCTAGAAGAATGTAGTCTATAATTGCATGAATACTTTACAAGAATGATGTCCTGACGAGTAAAGGGAAAATATTCAAGGCTGGCTGTGTAGCTGCTCTTACCAGTGACCAGTAGAAATCAGACAGGTCACCTTTAAAATAACCTGATTACCACTGATCAACATGGATGGCACATAAACAGACACAGGACCACAAATCTGACAGTGTTCCCCAGGACAAGGCCTGAACAAAGTGACATTCTGTAACATGGTAAAATCGCAGACAGGAAAGTCTTCATTTAAATTCAAGTATTTACAAGCAATATTTGCTGATGCATGCAACCGGATGTACCTAATCGCTGAATTTTGTGCTGTCAAGAACACAGTTTTGCCTTTTCCTTATGCAGTTCCACAAACAACTACTCAAAGGACCCAAAGTCTAAGGAGCTGGAAATAACATGGATCCTTGAAGAAGTCCAGGACATCTCCACAAAGATAAAAATATGAAAGCAATCCTCTAATGAGATGCTTGACTCTTGTAAATGCTTGTTACTAACAGCATTGGGAGTGGCTGGCAAAATTTTAAACAGTAACATCAAACTTAAGTGTGGTCTGACTAAACACTTGGGAGAAAGATTTTGGATGAGATTTAGAAAAGTACTTAAAAGAACAGGAAATAACGCAGTCACCCCTTTCAATCCCATCCTTACCCTTCAGAACAGTCAAAGCAGCAAGAAAATGAAAACCTGTTGAGATGTAGAGAGGAGTAGTAATGAGGGAGCTTTGCTCCAACCCATTCCACAGCTGTTCTGGGCAACAAAGCATGAGTAACCAACTCTCAAGGAGCAACAGAAAACACTACCAAGGATCTCAAAAGCACTATGTGTTCAGGATGTACCTCCACAAACCCTTAAATGATGGCACACAGTGATAACCTTGTGAATGTTCATGTCTGCAGTAGTAAAATAAACTATGTTCCCAGGATGCTCCCAGGCTAATTGGCACAGCACAGACACATGCCATTAAGCTACCAGGGCTGGCCACATCCCCACTGCTTACTGAGCATTCCTGGTGTCCCTGGCCTACACTAATTCACAAACCATGACGTGGAGGTGCTCTGAAGACACCAGCTGATCAGAGCCAGAACAAAGGACAACTCTAAAAACTGAACAAGCAGCTGAGTTCCAGTGCTTGTGATGTGCAAGAATATGGATGTAGCCCCCATAACCATCATCCACAAGGTCTGGGCCAAGGTAGATCTGTGATGTTACCCAAGTTCTTCTGCCCACTGTGTAAAAGTCAGCAGAAAAAGGTTCATCAACCAGATGGAAGGAACATGCATCATGCAAAGATTATTACATGGACCGCAATTATCCCACACAGGTCCTTCCTATTACAAATTACAGCCTTGGGAAATAAAAAGCAGCAGCAGAGAAAGGGAAGAAAGACAATCTACCAGAAACACAAGAGGCCTGGGATAGGGGAGGATTCGATTTTAGTTGAAAGACAGGTATTTTATATCTTAATTATTTTTTGACATTCCAAGTTTATTCAAAAGACATTCTGCAGGCATTTATCTTACAAGTTTTAAGACTGATAAAACACTAGGAATAATGTGATAACCCTAGCAAATGAAGACATGGCTAAAATCATAGCAAAGTGATTTTTTTTTTTCTTTTAATAAAATTTTGGCCATTTCAATTCAATTTTTACTTTTGGCCGAAGCCATTCATACATGGAGCATTTTGAATAGGCCATTAAATGAACAAAACTTGACAAGACGCAAAGAGCAGACTACATTTGATTTCTGCAATACAGTAGGTAAGAGTTGCTGGAGAAGTATCTGTACACCTTAATAATGTTACATCAGCGACGAATGGAATTTTGTGCTTTAATACTTTGCTTGAAATGTCTCTTTATCCAACATGAAGTCAGCAAATCTCTGCTGGAGCTCCTTTTCTCTCTCCTGCTGTCGTTGCACATCTTCCTTCAGACACTGCAAGGAAAACATAATTAAGCAACCAGTCAGTTTTTTCAGTGGTCACACCAATGAAGATCTTTACCGAGAGTTATATTTTAGTTCCTTCAGAGGAAGGGGTCACAACTGAGATAAGACATCACTAAAATTACTTCTTTTAAATATAAATGTAAAACAGAGCAGTTGATGGAGAGTATCAAGAATCACAGTTATTTTATTTCAAATGTCAGGTATCCTACCCTGGTTTTGACAGCAGTTAATACTAAATGCCTCAAAAGGAGAGATTTCAAATAGGAAACTTGACACAAGTATTGAATTTAACAGTTATCCATGGATTCTTCTTCCATGAGTTTGTTCAAAACATTTTTTGGGTAACCTTCTTAATCAACCCTGCATCCTGCAACAAGGCCTTCTACAAGCTTTCTTCCACTAACTACTCAAGGCATGAGGAACTACCGCTTCTTCTAAAACTGCCAGTTGCTAGTTCATTTCATCTCCCTTCACTTTTGTTTCAGGAGAGGCAGTAAATGTATTCTGACGATTAGCCCCAAGTAAAGTCCCATTTACTAATACCAGGGGCTATCAGTAGCTATCAAGCTATTTAATACATTTTTACTGTTAACTTTCACTAAAACAATCACTTCTGAATTTGCAAACACATCTATGAGCATTTATAAACAGTCTTCATAAGAACAGTTTTAGAATTGATATATTTTATCTTTTTTTTCAGCAAGTGGTTGGGAAGATCTGAGACTCAAGGAAAAATTAAGTTCAGATGAGCACTTGTTTCTTGGAAAGCAAGCCTGGCACTGGCTCTAGCCTAAGACTGCCTCTTGGTTGAGGGCTGCCTTGTTAGCTGAATAATGCATATAATATCCTGGAGATCCTTAACTAAGAGCAGTGGGTCTGGGGCACTGTTTTCATGTATTTCAGACTATTTCTGCTAGTTCCTGGCTGAAGTTAAGGCTGCTTAAGAGAAAGAGTTATCTTGCTTCTTAAAAGCCATGCCAACCAGTTAGAGGCCAGTAAGGCAGGCGGCATTATCAGGAGGTCCACATGCAAACGTTGTTAGTTAGCAACAAGACCACAGGCAAATGGTCTGAACACTGAGGATGGCTCAAAACAATAATTACAGAAACAACTGCTCAGCTTCTGAAACACAGACTCATGTTTAAATCAGTACAATAACTCCATTTCAGTACTGGCTTTCCAGAAGTCCACCCACCTGCAAGTCCAATGACAATGTTAGCCTCAGGGAGTAATATAATTAACATGTAAAAAGAAAGGAGAATCTCCTGTAGCATATGTTGCCATTTGGTCCATTGGCTTTTAAGGAAGTAGAAGGCTTTAGACAAGTTTCAGATCTACCTTAAGTTCTGACAGTAATTAAAAACAAGACAAGCCAAATTAAGACAGATATGGAACTTCTGCTGATTCACATTGCAGAAGATTAATAAAATAAACCACACAAGGAAATAGAATAAAAACAAATTTAAAGAACACACTAGTAGATTAGTCCCAGCTTCTAATATATGTATCACAGAATCTTTGATATTGAAATGAACAGCAGAGGAGTCGGGTCATAGCCAAAAGTATAATTTTAAAAGACCATTAAAAACTTAATACAAACTCAGGCTGTGAACCTCAGAGCCTTGTAAAAGCATCTTTTCCACAAAGTGCCTGCATTTGACCTAAAATATTACATTTAGGAATCCCACCTCCAGTCTCCGAGGGATTGCAGCATCTTCATGTTTCTTCAGTTCCTCGAACGTACGTAGCTCCAGATGTGCCTGTTCAATTTGGTCCCACAAATCATTTAATTGCTTGATGAGGCCCATTGCCCGAGACTGATAACCACCAAGCAAGATCTTCAGCTTCTTCTCCATCTTGGCAGCCCTCTTTGCTTCAGTTGTCATGTGACCTCTGTTTATCTGTCAGAAAGAACCCAAGAATTGGTTTATCTATCCAGAATTCAAAAGCCAAACAAAACAAAAAAGCAGCAAAAATATATCTGTGGAACTCTATCAAGTTGATTGAGTTCTTTGATTTCTATTAACAAATGATACTGCAGATTTTACAACAACCTAAATTTCTGGATTAAAATCCTTACAATGTAAATAGATTATTCTGGGGGGTGAGTAGTCAAAACAGGGGTGATGACACACGATCTGAGTACTGCTTTACAGATAGGAGCTATTGCAGCTGCTGAGCTAACTAAGCAGCCGAGTCACATGACAGCTTGCTATGCCACATCCCACTTACACAGAAGATGTTCTATGCCTTAGTAAAGTAAAACTAAATCAAAGTATTACATTCCTCCTTTTCCAAATTATATTCTTAGTTTGCAAAAGCAGCCATGTCTTTCAATCCCTCTGTCTATTCTAATAACATTCATCTAAATCATATTCCATATAGTAAAAAGGCATTCTGTGATTCTATGATAAAACTCAGAACCACAGTGGCTGAATCACCTACCCTGCCTCGTTTCTTCAAAAATCAAAGCTTTGCTGGTGATCATTCTCATATGCAAAGGACTTACACTGATTAACCCAAAACAAGAAGGTTTCACTGCTTTGAACTCTACAATTACCCAAGATATCATCTTTTACCAATTAAACTGAACTGCATTGGGAAGGAACTACTTTCCGATCTGTCCTTTACAGCTGTAACTACAGTCAGCCAGACAACCTCAGCCACTAGGACCAGTGCAGCCATCACAGTCTTATGCTCCAAGCTATTGCAAAGTGCATTTCATCAACCTTTCAACCATCCCAACTTTAATAACACATGCTCTATCATACAGCTGTATGTTTCTGTGAAATGCCCTACTCCTTAACAACTTATTCACTCATTTGAAACAGTTTTAGTAGGTGGTGCAGAGATAAACAAAGTGAATGGTCAAGGGAGCAAACTGTTAATGGGTGAGTGAAAGAGAAATCTGACTTTCAGAGCTGTCTAGTTTGCTCCTGGGGAGAGAGACACAGACTGCTATGCCTTTCAGTTTCTGTTTGCAATGTAGACTTAAGCTATGCCCAAGGTGCTTTAAGCATACAGAAAGGCGCCTCTTTTTCAATATTTATATAAATCTAGAGAAAATTAAATAAATAGATTAGGGATCTGTGAGGATACTTTCTGATGGCAACGTATGAAAGCTTTAAATGTTTCCAGTGGTAAATAATATGCTATTACTGCAACAACAAATACAGCTGTGCAGTAAATTAACTATTTTCCAATTACTGTTTCTTGGATGAAAAATGTGTGTTGAGAGCCACTGACATTTAGAGATCATGGAACAGATGGATGCACAGGCAAACAGAATTTCATTTATAACAGAGGTCTAATGTAACAAAGATCAATTGTCCTATGTTGTTTCACAGTATTATAGACAACACGAAGTATGTTTGCTGTGAAATGAAACTGCAATCAGAATGTCAGTCTCCTAGAACAGGTTGAAAAAGACCATTTAGAAAAGTTCAACTATTCTGTTGTCCTGAGGGATGATCTGTCAACAACCAGATATTCTAATAAAATGTTGAATACTGAGTACCTGAAATACAGTTATAAGCACTATCTCCACCATACAGAAAAGAGACTGGATCAGGGCATTGCAGTTATAAGTCCTGAATTACCTGCACTCTCTAAGCATCAGCAGCAGCAGTGGCAGTACTGTCTCACACTCTCTGATGGTCTCATACTTTTACACACTTGAGCTGGGATTCACTCTTCTCAGATTTAGACATCAAAATCTGAGCTTGCTGCCCGAGATCTTTCCATAATCAGAAGAGAAACTGGGAACTCTAAAGCATGTATCATCTGATCCAGGGCCTCAGAATGAGAAGCAGCATGCTACTGAAGTGCTCTTCACTGACTATTATGGGAGGACAGATGGCTTGCTCAGACAGCATTACCTAAGGTCAGGTGGATCAATCGCACTCTAAGTGTGTACTGTTTTAATGTATGAGATAAAATAAAGCTTTTTTTTCTCCAAGAAAAAAAAAAAAAAGCCAGTTCAATTCTAATATTTATTATAGTATCAGACCCTGATTATTTAAACACTCTTGAAATTTTCAGACAATGAGAACTGGAGTTGATATTTCTAAGTTGATCTGGATATAGATTCTTACTTTCAACTACTAGAGCTCCTTAGGTTTTATACTGCTATTCAGACCTTGCTTTTCTACTGGGGGGGCGGGGGGGGTGGTATTTGGGAAGAAAAAAGCCTCCCAAGTATCTAACACAAGAAATAACAGCCCTTTAAATAACAGCTTATAGAGAGAAATGTGAACACTCACCACCTTTCCTCCTCCCTCCTAACTACAAGATTTTAGGACCTACTATGAAAAGGTCAAAAAGAGGTCTTAGCTTTTGTAACAAATACTATTTATTCAAAACTGCTGACTGCTGCATTAATGCCAACAACTGCATATAATTTTAGTTCAAGCTTCATAAAATTTTAAGGATCAGATACCAAGCTAAAAATTCCAAGCAGTTATGAAGAGGTGTGTTTAAACAGTAGTCTACATTATTTGCTTAAAGCTAAGAAATAGATTTCACTAAAATCTGACAACCATTTGAATCAAGCAGAAAATGTAAAGACTTTTGAAAGATTTCTCCACTTTTGTTATTTATTTTGTACTGCTCCTTGGCCAGCTTTCGTTCTGCTGACTTCTGTACCAGCTATAGCAAAACAAGAACAGAATGTACAGACACAGGGTAGGATGATATATGCTGTTAGGGCAAGCATGAGAGCCTCATCCCATCCCAAATCCCCACAAAAAAGTCTTCCCTCAGGCCTAGTAGAGTTGTGTTCAATTTTCAATACTAGAGATCCAAACAAGAGAAAACAGAACACAGCAACAGACATAATCAGAGGTTTATAAAACATGATCTAGAAAAGGGGAGTCTGACTGAAAAAAAAAGGTAGATCTTTTGTTGGTTTTTTGTTTGGGTTTATTTCCTCCACCTAATAAAAAATAGAGAAAATTAAGAAGAGACACAACAACATGTTTTAAACATCCCAAAGTTCATTGTGAAAAATTTGTCTGTTCTTATGTCCACTGAGAAAGGAAGAGGGATTGAAATTTGGCATGGAAATTTTGGTTATTTGGAAGGTTTTACTAAGGACAACAAAGAACAGGGAAGACTGCTATGAGAACAAACACCCACTGAAAAAGATTTAAGAATAACTGACCCTGAGGAAGGAATGGCTGAAGTGCCCTTAAAACTGAATTTTCACATTCCTCATTTCACTGATGACCTCTCTCCTCAGTTCAATTCAAAAGCATTGGTTTTCCCTTTACTGATTGTTTGTGTCCATTAAATGTGGAGCTTCTGGTAATCCTTAAATAGCATTAAGCTCTCTTGTCTTCTCACTGATTTTCTTAATTATGCCTGATGGATAAAAAACATGATAGAAAACTGCTGCACGTTCTTACCAGGGCCATAGTTAAAAGTAAACCAACTTGTTCCTTGACCTTGGAGAATCAACATATTATAAAGCTGCTTAGCTTGTGCAGAGAAATCCTTTGCCAGCTTCAGCTATGCTGGCTGAACAGGTTACTTTTATGAATCTATATAAGACTACTCCAAGTGTTACTCTAACTTCCTTCCTTACCTCAGACCCACAAGAGGCCCTCCCATACTCAATTCCGCTGGCAGGAGCTGGATTAACTTTATTTAAGTAGCAGGGTTTGTGAACTTGCCTCATATTGGCTCAGTCAGGCAGAGTAGCTGGAATGAGACAATGCACACTCAGATGACAGCCTTCTGCCCTACACCAGGTTACACCAGCACTTCAAACCACCCCAGGGACAACAATGCTTGTAACACTGGGGCATCCTCTGTGTACAATCTGCCTTTATAAGCTTGAGTGTGCACTCTACAACAGCATGTTTTTAAACAAAAATTGCTCTACTAAAATTAAACAAATTGCTCTACTTAAAAATATTTTTCCCCTTCTATGCTCTTGGACAGAATTTTCCATTTTTCGGCTTGAAACACTGTTCCATCTGTCTACAGTTGACCAGGCAAAACTCTCTGTAGAGCGTGCCTCTTACCTCTGAGTTAGTAAAAAAATAATAGTCAACTCTGCTGGAAACTGAGGCTTGGGGTTACTATTGAACAAAAAATTGCATTCTCAGAGTAGAACAACATGGTCTCAATCTATCAAACTGACATCAACACTCACATCAGCTCAACTCATCAACTGAAACCACTCCATGGCTTGACACAGCTTCAGTATGCTGCTGCAACACTGAAGATGATGCTTACTTAACACACAAGGGGGCATGAAGATCATTAAGAAGGTGCTAATTACTAACAGAGCAGTCAAAAGGGGACAGAGCATGTAACTTTTAGGTGACAACAAATTTTTCCATGGAAAGATTTGCTCACAGGTGATCCTTAAATTAATGCACTGCCAGTGTGAAACTGCAACTTAGCAAGCCAAACTAGACCACATGTTCAAAGCCTGCATGGGAATATAAAGCTACCTTTCCCCAATTTAATACGGAAGCTTCAAATTAAATTCCTATATTGCACTTTGCTATGCAGATTATGTATTACAACCTACTGATATCTGCAGAAAGCTATTCTCATAGTCAAAACAAAACCCAAGAGCAATCTCCACACAAACTATGTTTCAGAAATTATGGCAATTAGCTTTCAAATGTCATGACATGAATTGGTAGGACTGCTGAGTAAACACAGTACAGGGTACATCAAAAGCAAATGTTCCCACAGAAGTTCACAGCATCCAACTATCTAGAACTAGAATAATCCAGAAAGTTACCACATAAGTTAGCAGTCATGATGAGTCACTGGTAGTGCAGCTAACAGCGGGTATAAATGAAGCAAGTTACTCAGTGAGCAGCAACTCATGCGGGCCTGACATTCACACGTTCTGACACTGCTCACATTAGGACAGGCTGAAATTAGGAAATCCTGGTTTCACCAACCACCACAGAGGAATCTACGGTTTCCATCTAGACATGGAAGGAAAAAACCTCCCACCATACTATGAAAACTGGCCAAAGAAAAAAGTAACTACTATGCAGTCTAAGCTTATTTTTAAAGAACTAGTTTATTGCTCATTTCTAACGTTTGGACATACTCTAGACTGAGAACATGCAGAAAAAGACTTTTTTTTTTTCTACACAAAGTTATCCAGCACCGCAAAAATGACGACTTGGAAGGCTAGCACAACAGTCCAATTTGAAGACAAATTTCAGACTCATACGTAAGATCACAGAAAAAAGAATATGAAGAACCCTCTTACTGACAGTTACCTGCTTCCTTTAAAAGGTCCCAAAGTCAATAGTAAGAGCACTGGTATGAAATCAACTAGTAGCATTTTCCTCAGCTGCTCCTCATTAACACCTGTGCTCCAGAACCTTCACCAGCTTGGTTGCCCTTCTCTGGGCACACTTCAGCAACTCAGTATCATTCTCGCAGTGAGGGGCCCAGAACTAAACACAGGATTTGAGATGCAGTCTCATCACTGCCACATACAAGGGGACAATCA
Source organism: Psittacula echo (assembly GCF_963264785.1). Classification (NCBI taxonomy): domain Eukaryota; kingdom Metazoa; phylum Chordata; class Aves; order Psittaciformes; family Psittacidae; genus Psittacula; species Psittacula echo. The sequence continues at coordinate 104,278,695 of NC_137738.1, forward strand.
CTTACCCAGTCCTGCTGGTCACACTATTTCCAATACAGGCCAGGATGCTGCTGCCCTTCTTTGCCATCTGGGCATAAGCTGGTTCACGTTGAGCGGATTGTTGACTGAACCCCCAGGTCATTTTCACCGGTCAGACTGACAGCCCTGTTGCTCCCCAGATCATCCTTCCAGCCCTTCTTATATATGGGCATCACATTTGCCAATTTCAAATGCATCAAATGTTAAAACATCCTAGCTATAGAACAAACTGCATGATAACCATTCCTGTATACAGTAAAAGTGTTTTCACACACTGGTAAATTCCTAAGGGATGTGCCGTATATCTGTGTTACCCAAGAGAAGTATATACCCTCCAGAACTGCTAAATACACCTACTTTGATAATCAACTGCACATTAAGCAAAGATTAGACACTGCAACAGTGGTCTTGTATAAACAGTCAGCTCTATCAGATTCTGAACAACTTGACAGTGAGAACAACTAACATCCCTCATAGGTGATCCTCTGGTGCCAACTTACATTAGCAATAGACCTTATAAATAAAAGCATATTCTGCAAAGGCAACACAGGCAACAAACGAATACATGTGACCATAAAAGCAGACTGCTCAGAGATTTCACTGCATTTTAAAGGGTAACTTCTCTATTCCTAATCTTATACATTCTCTTAGTTTCTCCTGGTGTTTTCTCAGTAACAGCACACCTGAAAACCCAAAAGAAACTGAAGCTTTAGAAGCATGTAAACTAGAAAGAAATTAAAACACAGTCTCCAATAAACTAGGAAGTGATACACGTTGTAGTGGAGCATACCAGATAATTCCTAAAACTCTAGCTAAGCAACTGGGTTTCAGTGTAAATTAATTTAGAGGACTTGGGCTACAACTAAAAGCAAAAAACAGACACTTTGGTCAGGTAGATTACCATCTTGGTGTATCTTGGATACTGCAAAGAGAAGATAATTTACTATGCTCTGTGTATACAGTGTAACTAAAGCTTCTTCCCCTGTAGACTTTCAATAGTGTTTGTAATTCAGGAAGCAACTGACATGATGATGTTAACTACCACAGTTTTAATAAAAATATTTTTATGCTGCAAGCCAACTTTATGAACTGTCTTCAAAGGAAAAGTAATGCTGGAAGGAAGTTTCTACTTTATGAACTAGAAATGGAAGTAACTAGCTTGTCAAATAGATGCCTCTACTACCTCATTTCATCTGATAAGGGTCCTAGTTTAATGTACACCTTAGGTAGGAATGCTTTTCTTTATAAATATATTGCTTGGAAGAGAAGGGAGTATAAGTATTGCAAATTACTTTGAGCATCAGAAAACTCCCATTTCTGAAATTACTAGCTCTGCAGTGTAGCCTAGCCTTGAACAAATATGTTAGACTTTTACAAGCTACTGGGCAGATCAGAAAATTCCACCAGGATTCAAACAAATCTACGCTGCACCACTGACACATAGCGAGGTCACAGGGATTCACTTGGATGGACCTGAAACTCCCCATCTGTAATGCAAAAAAGTTCACATACTAATTTGGTAACACTCTTAAGCCACATTAAGTAACACATTCAGAGTCCAAAACTCTCCAAATAAAGGAGTAGTGAAAACTATTACTAATACAGAGGAGGACATTCCAATATTAAAACTATTTCCGAGTTGTGCATTACTGCCGCTGAATCCTGGACAGGATATCTAGCCAAACAGAAGCTCTCCACAATTGCTCACTTTGCCTCCTCAAGTTCATCAGTAACAGCACAAATCTGGTTGTGATATCACCATCAATCTCAGAAAGATAAATGTCATGTCAACATATACAAGGCTGCCATCACTAAATCACTCAGGCAGTGAAAACAGGCCAATTAGAGAAAAACGACTGTTTGTCCACGCCATCAATCTACACAGAAATCTGAGCAATGAAGACAGCACTAGAAATAGCTGGCTTTTTAGCACAGGATCTGCAGTGTGCTAGCAGTCCCATATGGAAGTATTAGACAGTGACTACCCAACGTGCAGTTGTCTCCAGCAAATGTCACTAAACTGTCATGGTTTTTTCCTAATGATCTTAGTACAATATGAAAGGGGAAAAGCAGCCCCAAAAGCTGACCAACATCAGTTCCTGTTGCTGGCAAACTCTGTTTTATAGTTTTTACTCTTCTCTCAAAGGAAGTTAAAGAGTACAAGCAAGTATCTTGGGGTATTGAAAGCTGAGCTAATATTCCTGGGTTTCATTAAGGTTGTTTGATACTTCCCATTAAAATATCTATTTCAACTGATAGTGCTTTCAATTTTCTTTGGAAAAGTATTAAAATGAAGGTGGGTTTTACCATTGCTGAGAATGGGTTAGGAAAAAAAAAACTGCTGTGCTTGTCTCGTATATTCTTTTGTTCATTAAACTGCTATGCTTTTTATTTAAAAAATGATCCAGCTGGTGACCTATACTTACAGACCTGTGTATCTTGCACTTAGGAAGGGCCTTCTAAATAGGTCAGGCAACAGAGCTGCACTAAACTCTATTTTGCACATACTTGGGAGAGATTTTCAGCTCAAATTTAGCTTTGCAGAGTCCACCTGCACTCAACAAACAGTGAGTTGTGAAAGGCAGCGCAGTGCTTCCAGTGCACCTGCAGCCGCAAGGCGCAGCCAGCTCTGCTGGCCCTGGGTGCCTGACTGAATTAGTTTCTTCTCTGATTTTACAGTACATGCAACACATAATTAGCCTGGTCTAGAGGCACGCCAAGCTCTCAGCTAACCTGAAGAGATGTAGCTGCATTAGTGGCACATGGAGTCTCCTGACTGCAGCAACTAAACATAGGCACAGCTAGCTGGATTTTTTTAACTGTCTCCCATGGAGTCCCATGCAACATTGGTAGCAAATGAAACCCTAATTTTTTCTTGGCAAGACCTTGGCAAGTATTTTGCTTCCTGGGTAACCATCTTCTGACTACAGAGCAGTGAGCACTTACAGAGCGAACAAATACAAAAGGAGTTAGACGAATGACTTGAACTTTCTTCTCTTCAATATCCTTAATAAACACACTACTACCAACTACTTATTCAAATATTGCGAGGAGATGAACAAAAATCAACAGCACAAGAAAGCCCACACAGAAGTAACTACTGCAAGAAATAGTGTGCAGTGTAAAAGCACAGGGCCACACACTGAACAATAAAGAGAAAACAAAATATTCAATAGCTACTCACTAAGCAAATACCATCCACCCCGTGCAGTAAATGAGTCTGTGGAAAAACTAGGCTATAATAACGAAATTAAAGACTGTCTCATAATGCATGTACATAGGCAAATTAAGGCTGTTTGTGCATTCCCTGACTTTGACTATTTGACTTTGCAACTTTAATAATGCACTTCTAACGCAGTTTTGGGCATAAGATATTTAAATTTCAAAAAGCATTTGTACACAAATGAGGTACAGCCCTCCGATCGCTGGCCTGACGCCAGCACAGCCCCTGCTGCCGTGCAGGCTGACTGCTGCTGCGCTCAGACACTGTTTTGGTGAGACGAGAGTAGAGCAGAGCAGAGCGTCCAAGCACCGCGCAGCGTTGGGCAGGGCAATGGTGCTCTCTGCTGGGGAACAGAAGCAACACAAGCACTCCGGCATCAACGCTAACACCCTCTGGCTACTGGGCTACATGCAGGTGAACCTCCCCTGGACCGAGTGGGTGACTAACAATGGTGGAGTCTGTACCAGGATGACATTCTTGACAGATAAACTCTACAAAACACACAGTCACACTTTACTTCACGTGTATGAATCAAGTGAAAATTCAGTGTTTCTGGCCTCTCATATTATTTCTGTGGTAGTAGCTGTTTGAACAGAGTTTTTCTTCCAGCAACAGTAGTTATGTTGATGTCAAATACAGAGTAACTTCTTTTTTTTTAAGTTTCCTTTTACCATGGAAATAATAATATGCTTGTATTTTATATATATAATAATCTGATACTGCATAATTTAGAGACACTTTGGGGCTAAAATGGTATTTTGGAAAACAGTTAATATGACTTCCTGCAAGTCTGAACAAACACATTCTGTGGGAAGAAACCATTCAAAACCACCTTACTTTTTATCATGAAATCACTATACTTGTGTGTTTTGGGTGAAGTGTTTGGGTGGAGCTCTAGAGAGGGCACACAGGGCAAAGGAAATCAGTGCTGAATGGTTTGAACTTTCACCTTCTACGTAAGTGCACCATACTTCAAATTATTTCCTCTCCACATCCAACTCCCTCAATCCCAGGACACCAAATCTTAACATCTTGTTAAGACCTGTGATAGTTGCATTTTGAATAAACTGATGCAAGCATGTTGACACTGGAGAACACTGTACTCCGTAACTCAACAGAAGAGGATGTAGTGTCAGTTCTTGGTCCCTTAGTACCAGTGCCCTGCCACAGGACTGTAAGGGGACACATTGGCAAGATGTTGCTACCTGAAGTCTGGCATTTAGTACTTGCAGAATAAATTAGTTACAAAAACAGACAACAGCAAACTCAAAAACTGAGTTTAAGATGCACTCAAAAGGAAGCCTATTATTATTTCCTGATTAAGTGAAATGGGATCACAAACATCCACTGTTTACTGTTGTTGGAGGGAATCACTGGAATTGGCAGAGGATGCCAGTCTGGCAAGAATTCAGGACTATCTGGACCTATACAGAATAGTCAATCAGAAACCAAATCTGAAGTCTGAAAGAGAACTTGAAAGGAGTCTGGGGACAGAGATGTTGGGTTTAAGCATCTTTCTCTGAAATATCTCAGATGGTCACTAACAAAGCACAAAACTAGGAAGATCGGGTATCTGATCTGCTAATAGTGGAGATTAAGAAAACAGCAAAAAAATCCAGATGGAATTATGAGAGAGCAGAATCTGACCTGCTCTCCGAGTTGAGAATCAAGTGGGTGAGATGAGCTGTGTTACAGCTAACAGTGCAAAGAGAAACTGTGTGGGGATACTCCGGAGGCATTTTAAGAAAAGGAGGAGGGTTAGAAAAAGCGATTTAAACACCTCAAGGGCATCTATGAACTCCCTCAGAGAATTCCTCAACAAAGGACCTGAATGATTTATAAAGTAATCCATAACTCTTATGTAAAAAAAAAAAGAAAGAAAACACATGGGGAGAAACTTAGGAAAAAAAAAAAAAAAGGGGAGGTGTGCAAAAAAGCAAAAAAAAGTGACACTGACCTCAAGCCTCTTTTCAAGAGACTCTATCCTGTCTTTTTTGCTGGCCAAGTTAGCTCTTGTGTAGCGGCTCTGTCCAGGCAGGTATAACACTTGACTGTAACATTCTTCCCACACCTGGTTATAAGCTTCACTTGAGAGCTCTCCATGCCCCATTCCTTGCTTTACCACTTCCATCTCTTGCGCCAGTAGATCCTGTGCCTGTTGGAAATTATGAGAAATAAACTGCAGTTACAATACAAAAGATACAGGAAAATTCCTCTTCAGTGTGCAATTCACGGGGGCAGTTTCTTTTTTCATACTAAAAGCTCACCATCAGGTTAAGCTAACTATGAAATCTAACACAGATGCTGTGGATTATAAATGAAACCCAGGCTAGAAGGCTACTCAGAGCAACTATCCCTCATTTTATATAATTTGGCCAAACCTGACATCACACTGCTGTAGCTAATGAACCCTGTTGCACAGCTAGATCCTTCATCCTGAGGCAGAAGAAAAGAGATAAAAGCAAAGATCTTTAGGGGAGGGAGAACTGTACAGACAGAAGCAGCTGTTGTATGAAACAAAAAATTACTTCTCATTTCCTTTTGCTTGCCCTTCTCCACAGAACCTGGAAAATCAAATTCAAACATAAAGGAGCTGTATAAACTCCATTGCAGGAAATATCTGACTTTAACATAGATTTTGTGTCTGAAGAACTACCAGTGAGATGAGCACTCTGCAGTTTCCAGTTTAGTTTACAAAAGTAACTTACAGTCAAATGAAAACATTCATGTTGTTCTCATAATCTTTAATATTTCTGAGAAAGAGGCTGGACCATGAAACTACACAGACACCCAGGTCCTTTGCATTTTATCTGTAACTAAAAACCTAAACTATCTTCACCAATCTGGACTTCATTGATTACAAATGCAAGTCCTCTCTTTCAACAGCATTTACATGTGCATCACAAATTTTCATATCATGCAATTCAGATATCACCAGATAAGATGATTCCAGAGATACGGAAGAAAGGAAAATAAATTAGTTGTCCCTGATGGTGGAGACAAATAAGAGTTCTCTAACCACACTTGACAGAGCTGAATCTTGGAAAGGTTCACTTTCAATGAGCTTCTATTTGTATACTGAGAGGAACTACTTAAGACTATTTATTTATGGCACCACAACTGTTCTATAGCTCTAACAGCTCAGTACACTGTGCTCAGCAACACTGCTAATCCTTTCAAAACAAGCACTACATATCAGAAAAGAAAGGAGCACTTTATTAAAGGATTTTAGTGGGAAGATGTTCTAAAAGCAAATGAAGAAGTAAAGCAAAATAAGCAAGCCCCAGATGAGAGCTTGAAGACAGGAAAACTTTCTGGTTTGAATTTGATTTTAGACAAAGAGGAAATATCATGCTGAAAGTTAAGAGAGCAAGCAGGAGCAAGGATGCAAAAAACTTCTGCCCATCAGGCAGAGATTCTGAAGAAAGTTTCCATACGAAAACTACTGGACTGTGTAATAGTCTTCAAGGGAAGTGACAGAAAACCCAACTCTCACTGCACTTCAAAACAAGCAGAGAAAACACTCAGAGAATGTTCCTAAGGGAACAATTTGACACTGGCAGGATAGTGAAATTCATGATCTGACTGTACTTTCCATCTTTAACTTCTCCTGCTCAGAAATCTTCAAGTATAAGTTTTCATTTAACAGCAAACTGAAAGCACATACTGTTCAGTGTTTCTCATTTTAGGCTCTTGACTCCTCGGTCTGATATGGTCAGACTTAAAATCTGCTTGTATATTTTTACACTACTATGGGATTTAGGTGTAGGGGTACCACAGCTATTGTCAGAACCCAAGTCTCGGATAGCAAGAGTCTGCATGAAGTAGATGACTTGGTGGCACATGATTTTGTCCTTTTCATTTTTATTCCTGTAAGCATATGGTCAAAGGTTACTGGCACAACTTCACAGGTGAAAACTCCTTGAAAGAGCTAAGCACAGCACCCTGTCTGAACTGTTCATCTGTCACTTGGCAACAAAAGGCAACATCTGTAGCTGCTTAAATAAGTGAACAACCCAAACCAGAACCCTTGGTACATGACTGCTATTTAACTCAGCATTACAATGCTAAACAGACTGAGTGCCCAGACAGTCTACTCATTTCATTCAGCAAAAACCTATTCCGCATATTCAGCGCTTTTTAACCAGGTATGCTCTAAGATCAGTTGCCGTAGCCGAGCAGGCTCTGTGCCCAGCCTAGCACAGATCTGTTGGATCAAGCTTGACAAGCACAATTAAACAACTGGTTTTGCTGCTTCAAGTTATAAACTGGCTATCACTGCCATATTTAGTTTGCACTGAAAAAAAATGCTTAGGAATTCTGGATTAACAAACTACACAGGCAGCAGAAGGTGGGCTTCACACCTAGTTAAGTCTCAATGATTTAGTAATTATTAATAATGGTTTTAATAATTTCCAGGAATAGTAAAGTAAATTGGTTAACTGTTGCAGCATAATAGCTCCTACCTCTACTTAAAATGATAAGCAATCACACAACACAATCAAAATCATATCAAAAAGACAATGTCTCTGGACAAATACAGCATCCTCATCACTCTGTTAAGTGCCTTTAACAGAAGATCACAGAAAAGAGAATGTGCACTTAAATTATCCTTACAGCTCTTCATACAATACTCTGGAGATCTCCAACTTAAATTCTGTGCAGGCTCACCTCTTTTTGCAAGATTACAGGACCATGACATAAGGAGACATTAGGTCACTGGTAATTAGGCCATACAATTCTCACCTTCTTGAGGTCCTCTTTGGAGAACTTCTCATAAGGATTTTGTTCCAAGTACGCCATATGTTCTGCATTGTTGCTTCCAAATCCTGGGCCTTTCCCCTTCTTACCACTAGGCTGTTCTCCAAATGGGTGGTGTAAAAGATCAAAATGAAGCATAGTAATCATCTCTTTCTTTATTAGCTCTTCACTTTTCTGCAAGTCTGTTAGAGGTGGTTCCACATTTAAGGGTCTTAGTATTGTTTCATTAACCTGCCCAGGAATAAAAAAAGTTCACAAATATCATATACACCAAAGATCACATTAAATTCATACACCTCCACCTGAATACAAATTTTATATACGAGCTAATCCATGCAGAAGAGGTGCCAAAACCCCTTGCAGTGTGACACACATACAGCAACTCGAACACCCAACTGTGGTTTCATTTGTGCATATGAAGTACCTCAGACAATTCTGCTGCGAAAGTTTCCCGTAATGCTGAAATCAGCATAATCAAATAGAGATTTCATTTTCTCATGATCTATTTCCTCCTATAATGGTTAAAACCTCTGTATTTTTTTCTCCTTATAAGTAAATTTTGTTTCCACTTACTTCAGAAGGCCGCGGTAGATTCTTCTGAACAGCTTTGTGCATTCTTTTCAGTTCTTTTGCACGTTCTGCCTCTCGGAGAGCCTAGACAAACAAGCTAAATGTTAATCCAGCTACTGGAATACAATCAGATGCTTCCTAGAAATGTGTGTGATATAAAAACTAATTAATTACCACAGCAAAGATTCCTTAAAGGCTTCATGTTACAAAGCCAGAGCCAAATAATGTGATGACATTGTAATTTACTGCCTCTAAACAGGAAGAGCATAGCAGACTAAGAGGAGAGATATCCTAAAAAGTAATTTCCAGCCATCACATTCTACTTCATTCTCAAGCCCAGCAGACTTCATTCCTTAACAAATTTCTCCACCATCAGGTTTGACAGCTGCTTGAACTCTCCAGACACAAAATCCACCAGGAAAAGACAGACTGTTAAATTTGCAGCCAGGATTGTGTTTGTTCTCTTCGATGACTTGGAGTAACTACTCACTAAAGCAATACTCGTGAAAGTGTAAAAACACAAGATTTCTCCTTATATTCAATTTTCAGTCAATAATTAACATGAAAAGGCAGTGCCACCTAAATCTTCAGGAAAAATAACAAAGATCCTCCATGTTTTAATTCCAGCCATGTCACACCTTCATTTGAAGGGCAGGATGCTGTTCTCTTGCATGATATTACAACTCAAATTCTTTTCTCTATTCTACATACATAAATTATCCATATTTATTCAAACTTTTTATTAAGGTATGTATGCACAAGACATGCATATACATGCACATAATGTGATCTTCCCCAAACGGGACAAGCTAGAAACCAAACTCTGGGAAATGCTTAGCAGATATCAAAGCATAGGACTTTTTTTTTTTAATATTTTGTTAACTTGTCAAGCACATTGATTGGCAAAACCCCCTCTGAACTCAAAAATAGCCATTTATTTGAATTTATTTGAAGGTATATAACAAAACTAGATTTGTATCACAAAAGTCAGGATAAGCAATAAATGGAAAAGACATTGTTCTTATAAACATAAAAATTTAAGGTGTCTCTAATTACATGTCAGTGCAGCTATTTAACCTGCAGAATTTCAGGCAGCACTTTATCAAGCCTTCCTTGATTCTGAAACAAAACAAAAGGGACTCATTCACGGCTCAGCTGTCTGGTAATCCTTTGGTGCAAGTCATACAAAAGGAACCAACTCACTGCCTGGAAGATTTGTATCTGTGTGCTACCAGTCTGCTGAATTTGTATGTACCGATCTTACACTTCACAACCAGTAACTTTTAACTTGAGAGAATAATATGAAACTGAAAAAGAAGAGAAAAGGTACAATAGTATAATTCTCATGTGCTTACAGTGAAGCGTGTGCCTCTGCAGAGAAATGCTTTTAATTATACTTTTATCTTTTGGGGGACAAATGCAGGACTTGGGGCATACACACTCATGACTTCATTGTAGAAAATGACAAATGAAATGTGATACATAACATTAACAGATTAAGAAAAAGAGTCAGAGAGAAAACTGATTTAGCCTATGTGTGTGTGTACACTGATGTCAGCAGAGAAAACAGGTACATTTTACTTTGTAGAAGCTGTACCACTTTCACTGAACAGGTATGAAACTATGGGAACCATACAAGAAACATTTTATTATAAACCGAAGGCACTATCTGCCTCACATACACCCACCTGCTTGCGGGCATCTATATCAGCAGTATCTTCTACAAAGGTTTCATCTACTTCATGTTCCTCAAGTTCTTTTTCTGCATTTTCAGGTAAAACAATCTCAAAGTCATTCTTTGGAGCAGGAAGGGCCATGAGTCCAAGGCGCAGGTGTTCACGAGACTCTCTCTCCTGTTGAAATAAACAGTAAGATATAATGCTTCTGAATTCATGCATTAAGGTGCAATTCAGCAGCATTCCATTCATTTCCATTAATAGACATGAGCAATACACCGCTGATATAATCCAGCTATCTTTGACTGCTACAAAGTCAACAGGAACAAGATCTCTAAGTCTGACAAGAGGCATGTTGCTAATCCAGCCTAGCGACAGGTTACCATACCAGAGTTCATGCACTTTTCATCACAGAAACTCTCTGATACTAAAAAAAACATTAGACAGATTTCTTAAAGATAGCTAATGAAATCTTCAAACAGGCTGAAATACACTCAAGTAAAACAACAGCACAGCATCTTTGCCTCACAGTAGCTTCAGTACAACAGCAGAGACTCACATAAATACTTTCCAAGAAACTGAAAATATGTGGAAATGTGATGATGGACACAGAGGTATCTGCAAGCCTAATGGGAACTTTCTTCCTTGCAGTTGCTCACAAATCTGGGGAATGTTTGCCTCATTTTCGTACTCTGCCACAATACCAGATCTGGGAACCAGTGGAGTCCATCAGGAAACTGAAGCCTCAGTTTTCCTTCTAGCAGCAAAAAGCCTTTTTACTATAAAAAGGCTAAGACAGAACCAAAGTAAGTAAACAGACAACAAATAATCCTTGTCCTGCAAGCTAGGAGGAAATCTGAAATTCTAAACTTGAAGAGCTGTTTTCGTGAGCAGAATGTGCCAAACACTTGAAGTGGATATCCTTAGCTAGCCCAAAAAGAAAAATGTCAATAGCTCTGGTGGGAGATATCCAAAGCCACAGTTAAGGCTGCAGAATCAGCCACATAAAAGGAGTTCCAAAGGTGCTACCTATTAGGTATATGCCATTTTATACCATGCCTAATTGGCAGGGTACATCTGGCTGACTCTCCAAGAATGGAAACATCTGTTGAAAAGGTGATGAAAGAATCTGGACGGGACTCGGATTACTGGACATCTCAAAACCAAGTGCTCCTAATGGCAAAAATTAAACTCTTTTAGCTCAATGTTGTCAACACGACAGACTGATGAAAAGGTCTTGTAGGTAAACTGGGAAGCCAAGATGATGAGGGATTTGAGGGCTGTGTGGAATAGCACGAAAAATGAATCTTTGCTTGAGACGTATTTCCTGCTCAGCTTCAAAGATACAAGTAGGACTGAAACTTAAGCATGTCTTCCTTGACAAACAGCTTGAGCGTGCTTTTACTGAGCACACTGAAATCTATTCTAAGTGGCAAGATTTCTGTTCTTTCAAATAGAGATTTGATTTTATCAGGTGATGAGTACAGACCTTCAGACAAGTGGTAGAAATAACACTTGCTTTTTCCCTTCTTAAGTGCTTCTTACCATTTGTTTTGCATAAGATGGGTCACTGTAATCTGCCATTCCTTCTTCCGGGTTGATGTTCAATTTATCACGTAGTGGCGTTCTACCAGGAGTTGTACCAAGCACAGGTTTAGGAGTCAGTCCTCCACGAGGAGTTAAGCCTTCTTGTCCATGAGGTGTCCTAGAGGAAATGCAGATACAGATATTTATTTTTTCCCTAAAGAGCTCTACTTACCGAAGTCTGACTGCTGGATAAAGTTACGTAAATACCATTAATAAATTCAATCTATATTTTTTTCTTGGATTGGGAGGTAGTAAAACTATAACACGCAATTAGAAGAATCAAAAAAAATAAATTGTTTAAACCTGTCAAGGCGTGACCAAGGACTTGTCAGTCTGAAATCTAGACACATCATTACGTGAAGAGACATTTCAGGAACTACATCAACACAAACTCCCACTGCTACATTTGAAAGAAATTATCCAGTCACCAGGCACTATTTTGGGATACAGTAACCAGGATTTGATTGTAAGCTCTGATTTCCTTACCACCTGTGGCAAGTCATTCACTCTGAATTCATCTGGCCTAGCAGCTGTCCCAACTTACAATTCAATTAATCACTTTGAAGGTGCCTCTCTGCTTTCACTGATTATTCAAGAAGTAATTACATTACAATAATTACTTTCAAGAACCTAAGTTTAGGCAAGTTAGATTAAGCCTTAGATTTTGTGGGCCTCAGCTGCTTTTCTTCTAGACTGGGAAGAATTTTGTTCTCTATCCCAATAACCTACTATACAAAAATCTTGCAGACATGGTCTTGGATATAGTAACAAGTTTTCTGTTGCCAACTTATAATGAGGTTTCACATAGTGATGATGACGGTAGTAACAATAAACTGATAAGATATTATTAGCTGTCTCAAAGAAAGTAAGTTCAGGATGGGGAAAACTTTTAGAAAAAAGCCTACATTGTGGTACTCACCTGTGCTTATGTGATTATTTTCAGACAGTAATGACAAGTATGTGTACTGCAGAGAATCATGCTGGCAGAGACAGCTGGACCAGATGATTTAATACATAATTTCCACCACTAGATATTGTAATTCTGTAGTGCAAGGAAGATACCATAATGGTGGACAAACACAACTGGCCTGACACACACTACTGGTCCTCTCCTAAAGGATACAACAGCACCTTATCTACTGGGTATGTCTTTGAGAGGCATGTGATACCATCCTCTTGCTTGACAGTGTTCACAGATTTTTTAATGAACTCTCATTTAGGATAACAAGTACAAGCAATAGAGTTTGCAGGATGACACCCACAAAAACCCAGCAAAATGAATGTTTCTTAGAATACACTGAGATTTACCGCAAGGCGGTGGGACAGTGGCCCAAGCTGCCCTGAGAAGCTGTGGGCGCCCCATCCCTTGAAGTGTTCAAGGCCAGGCTGGATGGGGCTTGGAGCAACCTGGTCTAGTGGAAGTTGTCCCTGCCCATGGCAAGAGGACTGGAACTAGATGATCTCAGGGTCTCTTCCAACCAAAACCATCCTACGATTCTACGATATATTTATTTTGTTGATTATACTAGCAGAAAAGGTTTTACGCTGACTTTCCAGAAGAAACAATTTCCAAGTAAGTGGGTTATTTTTTCCTAGCTGTCTCAGTTCCATATAGTGTTTAAAACCCTATTACAATTTTCAAACTCATAGCTTTTAAGAAAATTTGTGTAATTAGGATGTGGAAAAAATACACCAACCCACAACAACCAAAACAAAACACTTAATACAAGGCAACAACTTCCATAAAAACCTTGCATCAAAACATTACAAATTTCATATGACCAGAGGAGAAAAAGGTGTACTTAAATATTGCAGATGGCTCTGCTTCACTACTCTGCCTCCTTAAAAAGTTATGGCTTCCCGTTACTTATTTTTTTACCACTTTATGAATTTATTTTGTTCTTTCTGTTCAGTCTTGGATATTCAAGCTGATAAAGCATTTCTGCAAGCAAGCTAAGTTGATACATAGGTACCATATTTACATGTACAAATCTGAACTTCAGAAGCTAAAAAACCCACCACAAACAAAAAACCCCAACACCCAAACAAAATTGGAATGCCTTCACATTTTTGAATATAAAATCACTCAAATGAACAGCCAGATCACTCCAGGCCAAACTCTACATTCATTCTGCACTGAACTGATGTTAATAGATCTCCAGAAAGGTATTTGCTTATGTAGATCCAATTAAGAGAGCAGGGCTTTTGCACACGGGTTTCAAACACCAAAATAAAGCTTCTTTTGAAAAGCTGCCATAAAGGCCTTTTTTATTCCTTTCTCCACTTTTCCTACTAGCATGATACAAGTAAAATTACAATTTAAGTTGAAAAAAATTGACAGACAAAACGTACCAAGTGTAGTATTTGGTAGTAGTTGTACAGTATTCGGCATTTGTTGGATATATACTTATTCAGGACACACTGCAATAGTTAAACCAGCAATTCCATGCTATTTAGATTGGCAATATCCAAAATAAAATATTTCTTACATATATGGCTTTTAAAATATTTACTTCAGCTTTAAAAAAATTCAATGTGGGTTTGGCTAAGGGACCTCCTACACTTTTGACTCAGAGGTAATACTTTGGAAAGGTTAGGATCCACATACAGACTGACACTCTATCTTACTATTTATACCCCTGTTTTACTCCAGTATAATTTATATTGCTACAGAGCACAGGCGGCCTCATTTTTGGACAAAAACTCTAGTGAGCTACACACTGTACAAATATAGCCAATGATGTGGCAGAGCTTGCAAAAGACACAGAGAAGGAGACAGGTGCACAACAAGGGCCTGAAATTAAAAAGTGAGTTAAAACTTGTTTCAAAGCACTGATCATGACCTATTATTTCACACATTGAAATCCACTCTGCCCACCCATCTCCAATAGATATGCGCCCATCCCAGCACCCATTAGAAAAGGAGTCTGCTTTACCTGAAGGGCGTGGAAAGCACAGTATTTGGAGTCTGGATAACCTGTTTCTGTGGTGTTACCCCTGAAAAGTCGCTTTCATGCAAGGGAGTGTTAAGTCCTCCTTTCAAGGGGGTATCCACATTTGTGAGAGCCATCAGATTCTGAGCTTCCTGTAAAACAGACGATACATGCAGTACATCACTAAGACTTTTCATTGTCACACTCTACTCTGTATAACAGATTCACTAGCAGTAACAACAGCTGAAGAATTATTTAAATATGAGTGAGTTTGTGGGAAACATTTAACACTTCTTAACACCCATACACTGGTATTTACAAACCCGACTGTTCCACTGAAAGGGATTTTAGACTTTATTTCCAGCAGAATATGTTATCAATTGGAGTTGCAAAAATGAGTGGGTTACTTATGTTTCAGCTTCCTTCAGTTTGCCAGACTCCATAAGTTTGCAAAATTTATTACTGAGTGAATACTCAAGTCATCCTAATGATCCCAATTTCAGACACAGCAGCACACTTGCACTCTGAAATGCAACAACAATGAAGTTTATCCAAGCTGTGCTTCAAAGCGAATGTTCCAACAGAGAGGGTCACAATCCAGAGTTTTGGTCCATGACTCAGTTGGGCTTTTTAGGAATATCCCCCTATTTTGTCTTTTTCCTTCTACAGCGAAGAATCAGGTCACTGAACATGAGCTGACATAATGAAACTACTGCATATAGCCATTATCTTCACAGAAGACTACTGCTGCAACTGCTGACCTGTGTATATACATAATACTGCAACATACATGATGTCAGATTACTCCATCTGAAGGTTAACAGGACCCATCCTGCAAACACTGCATGGAGACTTAGGTCATGATCTGTATAGGCAGGAACTCTCTTTTCTACTATCATGAAACTGTTAAAATATAGCTAATTATCAATACAGGTTGGGGATCTTTGTTTCAGGCTGGGTTTTTTGGGGTGGAGTTTTGTTTGTTTTGCACACTAGCAACATCGATTTTATTCAGCCATTTCCCCGCACTCAGCAAAACATTACCCAACACTACCAGGTTTTGAAAGAACCCAGACACGCAATCAGTATAACACAAATATAACTGGCAGGTTTTTGACAACCTTTGTCTTCAGTGGTTTTAAGCCAATAAAGTGCCAGGGAACTATTCCTGTATTGTTGCAGTTAATTACTTCTTGTTAACTGAACGGCAAAACATAATTAGGAGCAACATAAAAGACTGTTTTAAGGACATCAACATTACATACATCTCTCCAATGCTGAGAGGAACCC
Organism: Psittacula echo; assembly: GCF_963264785.1. NCBI lineage: Eukaryota > Metazoa > Chordata > Aves > Psittaciformes > Psittacidae > Psittacula > Psittacula echo. Next base: position 104,294,753 of record NC_137738.1, read on the forward strand.
AATACTAGAGGAAATTATCAAAAACACCAGGAGAATGGTTAATGCTAGAAGATGAAATACAAAAAAAAAAAAAAAAAAAAAAAAAGGATCACAGTATTTAACAGATAGAAGTGGATCTGCTTCTGTGCTTTTTACTGTGCCCTGGAGATCACATATCAGTTCAAACCCCAGTACCACACACAACCTAAGGACTGTTTCTATAGTACTTACACCTTCAGTTACTTCAGTTACCACTTCACTAAAAATAAAAGACCATAGAGTAAATTTAAGTTAGATGTTAGGAAGAAGTTCTTTACTGTGAGGCGCTGGAACAGGCTGCCCCATTCGTGGCAATGTTGAAGAGCAGGTTGGATGGGGCTTTGAGCAACACAGTCTGGTGGAAGGTGTCCCTGCCCACGGGAGGGGGTTGAATTAGATGGTCTTTAAGGTCTCTTCCAACCCAAACCATTCTGTAATTCTATGATTCTGATTTTATACATTTATACTCTACCTGCAGGATCCTGTCTTGTGCTGCAGGAGTTCTGGGAGTCCTCAGTGCTATGTTGTTGTTGGTCACGCTGTATTCAGACAGAAGAGTGCTGGAAGCTGAATTTGTAATCCCAGATTCCTCAGCAGTTTGGCGTGCAATCTCACTCGCCTGGCCTACTTTCACGACTTCTTCAAGTTCTGTATCAGATATCTTTAAAAGAGAAAATCCCAAGCCATAGTAAAATAAAATATAACCACGAGATCCACTTGATAAAAACAAACTCATTGACTGGCATTGGTTTTTTAAGTCATTTATTGATCAATGAACAGCTTACCTGAGGAGCTGGAAGCACCAGCTTACTTCTTTTTTTGGTAAATTCTGACACTCCACTGGTCTGTAGAATAGCTGAAGGCAAGTCTGACTCCTTTTTCCGTTTCATATGTTGTTTGTCTTTTTTGCGCTCTCTTCCTTCCCTTTCACTGTCATTACAGATAACAGAATCATTTTAGAACATTCAGAACAGCTACAAAGTAAATCAAACAAGCAATGAGCAAAAATGCTGTATGTTATCAAAAATGCTGCATGTTAACTATCAAAAGTTGGATATGCTGAAATAAAACATGTTGCAGGAAGAGTGAACCACCTTGTGGAGCAGAAGCTAAGTGATTAAATATGGTCTACAGATCTCGCAGCAGAACCTACAATGCAGGTTCTAGTAGTAGTAGTAGAAGTAATTAGGCAACAGGTGGTTGCTTCAGCTACAGTCAACAGCACCACTGGAACAAGAAAAAAATGTCAATCCAAGAACACAGATAGCAAGAATCAGCAGCTAAGTGAAGACAAACGTCTGTGGGATATGGGAACCGGTTTCTCTTCAATATTTAATAAAAATGGTATTTTCTTCAAATAGCAGTGAAGTCAGCCTGTGAAATCAGTTCTGATTTCACAATGAAAGTGAAATCAGCTTCAGTTTGAAGATCCTGCCAGACCTTCTGAACAAAGACCCATACAGAATGAATCGATCTTGTCACAAGCTAACGAACCAAATCATATGTAGTACTGGACCTACTCTCTCAGTAAAAAGCAGTTGGCAGAAGTAGCGGGAAATGCAATTGTATAATTAAACATGTAACATGCTGTTCACGATGAAGATGGGCACCTTATTTCTCAACTGCATTTTTTTGTGGAGGGGGAGAAAATAAGCACTTCAGGATATTCTACTTAAGAACGATTCCATCAGAAGTAATACTACAAGCAACATCTACTCCTGTAAGCAATCTTATTAATGTCATTACTTGAAGAAAGGACTGCAAAGCTACTGCTTACAGAAAATGAACCTCGAAAAAAATCCTAAGATTTCCATTTAAAGAGCAAGAACATGCATGAGGAACTTTATTCTCATGGAAAAAAAAGGTCAACTAGGCCTTTTAAAAAGTTAAGAAGTAAAGAAGACTGAAAAGGTAAAAGCCACCTGTACTAGTATCTGTCCTACAGAAAATACAATTCCTGCCCATATTAGACTTCAGGCATTTTCAGGACCTAACATATCTGTGTATGTACACATATAAGCACACACACACACGCATATATATACACGAAGGGGGTTTTTTTTCAAATATACTGTTTTTTCCTTAGTATAATGCACACTTACGATCTTAATTCTCCATCCAGGTCTTGCTGACGTAGCTTTCTGAAATCTGCATCCAGAGATTGGTAGTTTTCCTCTGACGTGTCATAAAAACCAGGGGCAGGCTTCTTTTCAAATGGAATTTCTGCATTATAATCCACACCTCTCTTCTTTTTTCTTTTCTTCTGGATTTCGATTCCAGCAGCCCGAAGTTCTCGTCTTTTCTGGAGAGCAGCAAGCCGTCTATAGAAACAGTAACACCATGTGATTTAAAGTGCATACGATAGGTGGCTCCTGTATCCTAAGACCTGGTACTACTTCAATAGGTTGCTGCTGAAATAGGGCTACACGTATTTCCACAAGAATGAAGCTCTTGTCGCAAATAACAAAAAATATCTGATTCTGCAATGGCTTAAGGCTGTGACTGACTTTATGCACTGTAAATGCTCCAGAGACACCAAAAGCAGTCCCAATATATAAAACTAAGAATAAGTTTACCTAGCTTCCTCCAGCTGCTTCTCTCTTGCTTTCCTTTTGGCCTTCTTTCCCTGTGTATTAGCCAGACGAGCTCTAGCTTCAGACAGCATTTCAAGTTCATCTAAAATAGTACAGACAAATACAGCTATGAATTTGCACTTAAAGATGGGAGTAAGGGAGAAAATGACATTAAGATCAGAAAGCAATCTTTAAAAGCTGAATCAGTGCTTTTACAGGCACTCTGAATGATTGGGTTGCCCAAGGAAGTTGTGAATGCTCCATCCCCGGCGGTGTTCAAGGCCTGGTTGGACGGAGCCTTGGGTGACACAGTTCAGTGTGAGGTGTCCCTGCCCATGGCAGGGGGGTTGGAACTAGATGATCTTAAGGTCCTTTCCAACCCTAACTATTCTATGATTCTATGACTGATAAACTAGTTTTCTCCAAGTTGTCCCAATATATTTCCTGAATCATTGGCCAGATGAAATAAAGACTTCAAGAAAAAAATGCTTAATGTTGAAAATTATTCAACATCTACGGCAAATCAAAATGTCTACATAAAGAGGAAAACTGACCACACTAATGAAATTATATTTCAATTACATCTTCATCTGAGAGGACTGTTGTTAGAGACCTTGTCAATTTTATTTACATCCAGATCCAAGACTGCTGTGTATGTGACCCTGTGACTCCTGAAAACCACTGTTAGTCCATTCATGGAATTGTAGCAATGTTCAATTTTTAGTTTTATAACATTGCTATGCACAAGGAAAAAAATAGGCATGTAGTCTTTCTGTGCTTCTGCATGGATTCATCTGGAAGGTATGAGCTGATAGGAAAAGATGAAGATACAGAAATAAGAAGAGTAAACGAGCAGAGCATTTGTCAAAGCAAAGAACAGTCAGTCATGGTTAAGAGGTGATGACAACAACTTCAACAGCAGAAAACACACCAAGGAAAAGGAAACTGGAAAAGTATAACTGACTGGCCACATACAGAAATAAGACAAGTCCTGTAAGAAAAAAATGATCTGGGGGTGGAGGAAAAAAAATACAAGAGAAACCCAGGGTATGGAGGCTGTGTAAAAACAAACAACAAAAGGAGATCAGACTTCTGTCAGAAATGGCAAACAAACTCTTATCTTACCCTCATCCATGTCAATAGGATCTGGCCTGGCTGGTTTAGTTTCTGGATTTGGATCAATTTCTCCAGGTTTAAGTTTCCGAGGATCATCAGCAGTTTCTTCCTCATTGTCTCTTTGAGCAGCTTTGTCCCTAAAAATGCATTTTATGAATGTGACAACCAGCTCTTTGTTTCCCTCAGGCTCATAATAACCACTAGGTCCCCAAAGACTGATCAAAAAAGGGTAATCTTGTACTATTTACCAGACATGAAGCTTGTTACACAACTACTGCAGAAAAAAAACCATGAACATAGTACAGTTACATAATTTGTAATCAGAAAGACATCTTAGTATTACATTACAGTAAAATATTGTATAAAACACAATATTGATAAAGCTAATAGTAAAGAACTCTCCTCAAGCAGTGTGACAAAAAAAAGTTTCCCATTATATATTACACTAAACCAATCACACCAGAATTAAGCAAGATCATGAGCGAAAAGAGCACTTTCCTTCTCTTCTCACAGCCTAAAGAAACCCTCTGTAGCATACAGAGATGAGAGATGCACATTCAGCCATTTCAACATGTGGTTTGTCTTTTTTTTCTTCTGTCACACACCCACACATGCTGATCAACCAGTCAAAAAATACCCAAATAAACCTCAAATGTAAGCCCATAAAAAACATCAGTCTTGACACTCCTCTAGCCAGAAGGACCAGAAGTAAGAAAATATACACCTATCTCTATTCAAGCCTGTTCTCTGGGTTCCAAAAGCTTCTTCTTTCAAGCTAGACACACTGACTGAAAAGAAATGGTCCTTAAGGATTTGCTTACAAAAGGACTGTCAGCTTGAAACCACCAGCAGCATGGTAGAAGGGAACGACACACTGCTACAACAAACGACAGATTTGCTTGGTATGCACCTCCAGCAAAACAGTAACTCACAGCAGAAATTCATAGTGCTCCAAACACTGTGCAGCAGTTCTCCCAATAATTGGGGCAATGGTTCTCCACTGGGTTGGCATCAGCTTGGCCAGGTGCAAGAGTTTCTCCTCCTCTTCCCGTGACCACTCTGTCTTTTTGATGCTTGGGTCTAGCCATTCATACCTGTTAAAAAGAGAATAAAAATCAGGATGACAGATTCAAGCCATCCATTGATTTGTCTAGAATTAATTCAGAACAGTGTCCACCCAAAAAACTACCAATGAAATCTCAAAATCTTGTCATACAAACTTCATAGAAGCTTTTTCTGTGCAAGAGGATGTTACTCCAGAGTATTTTTATGACAAATGTATTCGAGCTTTAAAATGTATTGTTCATCAGTTTTCATACACATATTGCCTCTTCTTTCTTCCTACATCTCTAGTCTAGCAAAGTAAGGAGTCACAGAATCCAGGAAAACAAAAGTAAAAACTGCAGCAACTAAAGGTTCCATAAGTGGTAGATTTGTTTGGTCTGGATCCTTTAACAGTCATCTGACCAATTTCAAACTGTACCAGTACTGTTACCTTTATATACAAGTACTGTAATAAATATGTGAAACACTGGCACATGTTGCCCACAGAACCTGCAGCTGCTCCATCCCCAGCAGTGTTCAAGGCCAGGTTGGATAGGACTTGGAGCAACCTGGTTTAGTAGAAGGTGTTCCTGCCCATGGCAAGGGGTTGGATCAAGATGACCTTTAAGGTCTCTTCCAACCCAAACCATTCTGTGATTCTATGCGCAGTTCAACAGTCGAGAAATTAAGTCTAATTCTCAAACAGTTTCAATTAGTTTTACGCTGCTGTTTTTTTAATATGAAATTAAATTCCATGGTGCAATATCTAAAAATTTATCCTCAAGCCAAACTATTGTTAAGAAAAATTAGGAAATTATCTTTAAGAGAGATTAATATCCTACAATTTTACTTCCTTGGTGATTCTGATTAAAAATCTGCAAATAGAGGGGAGAAAAAAGCATGTGCACAATTTTCAGTGATCCTTTACTAGGTTTGCTAACACTGCAGTCACTGGCAAAGAGAACACTTGGCTACTTTTGTTCAATTACTTTCAAGCAACAGGAATTTGAAATATCCACAAGAGCAGAAATCAAACAAACTTAAAACTATTGTTGCTTCATGGACATAAATTTATCTGTGGTAAATTTCTCAATTCCCAATAATTATAAATCTCTCACTCTCAGTCATGACACTTCTCACTTACCATCTGGCTTTGCACTGCTTTGCTGATTTTCTATGCAATAAAGATGCAATACGAGACCACTGGTTTTTGCCATATTTCATCACAGCTGCTTTCAAAATTTCATCCTTAAAAAACATAATAAAAAGTTACAGATCACAAGAAATTGCAAAACAGAAAGTCTGAGCTCAAGCAGAGAAGATCACCGTGGCTGTCATCCAACAGGCTGACCCAGTTCTTATTCACATTTTATTCTCAAGATGAATGAGGATTTGTATTTCACAGGCTAATTAAATTAATAAAAATTAAATGAGAAAGACACATGATGATGCTTGTGGCCAGACCTTCCAAAACAATGACTTTCAATGCTCTCTAATGCTCAGTTTTTAAAGGTTCTGTATGTCTTCCCTGAAGGACAGCAATAAAGAGGTAGGGAAGTGCTTCTCTGGCAATGACACAACATTTGGAAAGAAAAATACAGAACTAACAGTTACCTCTGGGTGGCTTTTTTCAAACAATACCATAAAATCATAACCTTATTGCGTATTTAATGCAAATGGAATATTTACCTACTAATGAAATATACTGTTAAAAAGATAATAATACTTGATAGTAAGTTTCTCTTTTACATGTAAACATCTTAAAATAAATCACTTGAATGTTCAGAATGTAACATTCAGAAGTTCTAATCCAAAAGCCTATAAACTTAGGGGGGGGAAAAAGTAAAAATGTAGTGGATTCAGCTTGGGAGCCAGATGGTTCATAGACATCAAAGTGCGCATTGAGATTTGATCAAAAGCTAGAAGCTGTATCAGTTGTCTGTCAATCCATCTACCAGTCTCTCCCCTCCTGCCACTCTGATAAATGGGTTCATTATTTCTGGTTTCCTCACAGGTCAGAAAGTGGTATTTTAAATGCATCAAAGCTATTCTGCAGCCTTGTCAAGCACAGATGTTCCTCTTCTGCATCCAGTAAGTACTTGTAGCTGTGTTCAGAATCCGTTCAGCTGTACCATGCAGATGCTAGTCATCATGGGTAGATACTGTGGCCCAGCACAGACATCTCTCAGAGCATACAGCAGCTTTATCTGTAAGATGATGATGAGCTCTGGCTTGAACTGCTACAGGAAGCAATTAATGTAATTTCTATTAAAAAATAATAATAAATCCTCTTGGATTTGGGTTGGGTTTTTTTTAATTTACTTGGTGTTATGTAGCATACAGTAGCCATATTGATGACATTAGCAGGCTTTTTTGCAAGAAATGAGTCATTTTACAAATTATCTGATATCAACTGGTTCCACTTTCTACATTTTTAGTCTTGTATGTATAATCAAAATGTTAATTAGAAAAAAATATAATACAGTACCAAAAAAGAGCAACTTCATCTCTGGTACACAAAAGCACTGAAACAATGATGTGTTTAACACACTGCTGTAGCTGTTAACCGTCACAAAAGTAAGTCAATTTTGGAAGACCATAAGAATGGTGTCAGCATACAACAGTTCTTCCTGTCCCCTGCTGACCCCCAATTTAGCTGCCTCCTGGCACATAGTTGATAACATCACACATGGTTAAAAGCACATACCGCAGTTAGTACATCATTAAAGGCTAGACTAGATGGAGCTTTGAGCAAGGTGGGCTAGTGGAAGGTGTCCCTGCCTATGACAGAGGGTTAGAACTGCATAAGATTTAAGGTCCCTTCCAACACAAACCATTCTGTGATATATTATTTTTCTCACTGCTTTTTGGAACTAGGTACGTGCCTAGTGTTCAGGGTATACAGTGGGAGTTCTGCACCTTCGTGTCAGGAAAAACCTTTTATTTTAAACATGCATCTAATAAAGCTGACATTCTTGACTTCTCATGTTATTATTTTCCTTTTCATGACCAACTGCAGTTTTGAAAGCACGTGGTGGCAAAGGTGAGACAAAGGGTGTGTGGGTTTTTCTTTTTCTTTGCGAACAACACATAGATTTGTGTGTACAACACACATCGGCCTGCAGATGAAGAGGATGCACCCATCCTCATTTTCGCATCTGGCAGGGTCTTGCCTCATACCCATAGAGACGAAGAACCGTAACTGTGCAGTACAAGACACACTCCAGCCTGCAAAAGGGACATCTCCAAGAACAACACGACCAACGCACCCCCTACAGCTGGCGAGGGAACGGTTCCTCGGGGGAGAGGGGCAAGAGACACGACACACGGCATGCCTGAGCTGCATGTTCTCCCCAACGCGCAGCCTTCAGGAAAAACAACAGGGACCTGACGAGCGGGGGCAAACAGGAAGGCAGGCTGCCGAGGAGCCAAGCCACCAGAGTCATGTGCCTGCAGACGCCTAACCATCTAAATCCCCCGTCTACACCCCAGAGAGACCCAGGTTTTCCCACAACTCCACGCTATTACAACACACTCCAACATACGAACGCACCGAGCATGCGCGCCACGACACCTCCATCAGCGCCTGCGTACTAGTGCAGGATAGCCCCCCCCCCCCCCCGGGATTAAAGCGAGGAGAGACCTACCTCGGTGTTCCGCCACACACCGCCTTTTATCATAATCCGCGGCATCTTGGCGGCGAAGGGGCTGGTAGTGCTGCACAGACAAAGAGGCGAGGGAAAGGAACGGACGACCACTCGCTTCAGAGGAGCCGGCCGACACTACGCCCAGGCGCCCTCCGCGGAGAAGCAGCGTTCTCTGCGCAGGCGCACAGGGGCGAAGGAAGCGGAGGGAGCTGGTTGCTCTGCGCATGCGCCGGCAGCGTACACCTGTGTCTCCTCTGCCGGCGCGGTCTGAAGGCGCTTTGCTGCTGTCGCCCCCCTGCGGCCCGGAGGTGCGCACAGCGCGGGGGAGCAGCACACACAAACGGGGAAGGAAGAGGAACAGAAGTAGATGCTGCACTTCAGGTGCGTTTTCTTAATTTGAAAAAAATAAAATAAAATCACACACATGCATTTTTCTGCAGCCCAAATGGAAACTGAGAGCAGCATCCAGCAATGTAAAAAAACCATGTTGTTATTTCCTTCCTTCCACTGTAGATACATCTATGTGGTGATAAACAATATAGCAGCATGGTCTGATTCACCTGTGCTCATTTACTTACTGTGCTTAACTGTTATCCACTTATTTAGTAGATGTATAGCAGATAAAATAACACCCATTTGCTCAAGTTCTCATTAAGTGTGATTTCCTAGTATATGTCATTGTTTTATCTAAATTCAAGGTGTGTCCATAAAGAAAATAAAGCATTTTCTTTTTCTGCTGAAATAGAAAACAGGATTTAGGAAAGGCTTTGAGTTTTGTTAAAACTCTGCAAGAATAGAAGATTTTACTTTAAATTACCAATAATAATAATAATAAAGTCAAGAACAGCCTACATCCTTATTTAAAAAGGCTTATGCCCTTACATTTAAATTTCTCCACCTCGGCAGACTAAGAATCACTTTTCATCCCCAAAAGTGCAGTGCATTGCACAAGAAACACAGAGGAACCTCAGAAGTCAAACTTATTTTTATTAGAGGCAAGCACCTGGAATAATCATTTTTACAAACTTAACAAGCTCCATGTGAACGTATCCCCCCTTGTTCTTTATTACAACTAACAGATACTTATGCTGTTTACAAAGTCTTTAAAAAAATTTCTTCAATGAATTTAACTGCCTTAAATTGGGGTCCCTTCATCGCTGTACACCAAACTTTTAAAGAATTATTCTCTATCATATTTAGCTTTCCTAATCACACCTGATACATAGGCTTACAATTCTCTCCACCATTTTTGTTTCCTCTTTGTACTTGTTCTTTTGAATTTTTCTTCAAATAAATGACCAGTATTGTACAGCAAGGTAAAAATTCCTCCACACTTGTATAACTGTTACTATTTCTCAGAAATGCTTTTCTTTATTCATGTCAGGACAACGTTGTTCTCTCTTACAACTGTATTAGATGGTCAGCTCAGTCGTTCCAAGATCTGAATCACTTGTTCCTGGCTTGTAGTAAAATCATCTGTAACCATCAGGGCTCAGAGTCATTGATATTTACTTGTCTGATTTACTACAAAGAACTAGATCATTTAAACAGCTTTGCTGATCTGGCCTTAACTACATGCTTCTATTCATGAATTTTGATCCACACTTGGAAAATTGCATTCCAAATTACAAAATGGCTGTGAGACCTCTGGAGTTAACCTGGCTCAAGGCCTGGTCCAGCAGGGACACACAGTGCTGGCTTCCCAGGACCCCCTTCCAGGTGGCTTCCAAGGATGTCTGAAGAGGGGGACTCCACTACCTCTCTCAGCAACTGCTTCCAACCTGTCTTCTACATTACCAGAAAGCCTCTGCAAAATACTATCTATATTTATAAAGAAAAACACACATTTGAGAGCACTAAAAACATAGTGGTAGCTTCATGTTTCCATTCTCTAATTTAAGCTGTACATTTATTCTGCTGCTTCATGGACTGAACTGTAACACGAGGGGTTATTTGAACCAGTCCTCTGCTACAGCCTTTCCTTGGATAACACCCCTGTTATCAATTGCACTGAACATATTACAACCAGTGATGCCCACATAGAGTTGCATGTTCTGAGAAGCTCTATAAAGCAATCAAATATTCATCTATATTTGAATATAAAGTGGAAGAAGCATCTGTCTTCACCACAGTAACAACTGCTGTTCAGCACAAGTGATCCTTACACATGGTGCTGTAGATGCACAGGAAAGCTCTTTAACAAAATAAATTTCATAGTTCAAGGTATTGCTAATTCTCAATATATCAGCAAGCACTTAAATTAACAGAAGTTCTTTGAAAAGTATGGTATTGTCTATTTTAAGAAACAGAGTGCAATAACTATCACCCTGAGAAAAGATGAGGCATTTCATACAAGATTAACATTAGATATCCACAAAAAATTGAAGATCAGTTTAAGGATTCCCAGTATCATAAAATATCTGATTAAGGACAACATCACCATTTCTGTCTGACTACTCAAAGGAATTATCAGAAGTACAGTCAAGATAATGGTTTAATCAACCTTTCACGTACACACACATACAGCAAACATAACCCTCTAATCAAGCAATGACACAAATCTTTTTTCTGTAATTTTGTGAGATATTTTTTTTTCTTGCAACACTTGCAAGAGAACCTGCAAGTAGTAAATGAAGCTTTCAGCAGATGGGAGGCAGCACTAAGCCTTGAAACACAATAACAATTTTTAAATGCAAAGCTTTTACTACAAAATAGAATGTGCACTTCCTTTCTCCCTTTAAACATTCTTTGAGTTAGTAAAGTTTTGGTGGTCTTTTAAGAAAAAAAGTGGCACAGAATAACTGTTTCAAACTGATGGACATACAAAATCATAATTGACCTCATAACCTTAAGTTACCCTTGGCATGAAAAAGCACCTCCAAGATCTTCTTTAGCACAGCCTGTGCTAGAAATGGAGCTGTTGCAAGAACCTGGAGCAAGCCGGTACCCTAAGTTTCTCCCTCTTGACCAAAACACCACATGCATCCATTACCAGTCATTGTTCTGGGGACAGCAGAGGAATGTAAAGCAAAGAACAAATTCAGGACATGCAAATCTGTTTAGAACCAGATGCCAACTTGCAATTCCCAAGACTATATTTCAAGCTCATGTTGCCGCTTATGCTGTTCCAGAAGTTTTTTGGTAGGCAGCATTACATTACATATCCCACACTTATGCTTTCTTTTGTGTGTTTTCACATGCTTTTGGAAAGCACATTTATCAAACGTTGAAAATTTACACCTTCTGCAGTGCAACTTTAAATGAGTCACCAAGTGCCGGTTCAGGTGGCTTGACGTGCGGAAAGCAACAGCACACTGACTGCATTTGTATGGCCTCTCCCCTGTGTGAATCCTCATGTGTAGCTTCAGGTTTCCATTGTGGAGTGTGCAATATCCACACTCCTTGCAAGTGTATGTTTTGACAGGTAGCTCCTTTTGTTCATAGAGACAGCCAGTAGATGAGCTTTCCTCACAAGAGTGTGAAGCCAGATGCCGTTTCAAGGACACCCATTTGTTTGTCGAATAGTCACAGTTCCTGCACTTGAGATAATCTGAATTATAATGCGTGACTCTGTGTCTTTTAAGGTGACTGGAAGTACGAAACTTCTTCTGACAAACACTGCAGCTGTAAGGTCTCTCACCTGTGTGAGTTCTTACATGCAGTTTAAGATTACTTAAAATGTGAGTAGCATACTCACACTCTGCACACTGATAGTATTGTGGCTGACTTTGTCCTAGGAAATCATTCCCTTCGCCCCCCTGGACATCTGGCTGTAGTCCAGAGACTTCTGAACCAAGCGAGGAACGGACACTTTTTGAACCTTCCAAGGAACCAAAATCTCTTTCTGGACACACAACTACAGGCATGTCACGATGCCATTCAAGATCCTCTAAACAACTGTCTACATAGAAGCAACAGCCAAACTCATATCCATTCTTTACGCGAATTAGGCTGTGTTTCTGCAAATCATCTGCTGTTTTAAATGCCTTATTGCATTCTTCACACACATACTGTCTTTCATTTGTATGTAATTTCAGGTGCAGCCTAAAGTTGCTATGAACAGTGGTAGCATAACTGCAGTGTTGGCACCTGTATGTTTTGAATGCAGACAAACTGGAAGGCCACGTCACCTTTAGGTTTTCCACATATTTACAATATGCATCATCATCTTGAACCTGTGAATGAGAGGCCTTGGAGTTGAAGAGAGGCTCCCCTTTGCAAATGACAGCTTCCATATGGTGTGAATTCAGAGGAACTTCAGATCTATTCCCAAAAGGTAAACTGCTGCTTCCATGGCTGTTTTCAGAGAATTTCTTTCTAGAGTGCATTTTCTTATTGTCCCGCACATTATCCTCCTGCTTGGAGCCTACTGCTGAAGCCAGCATTCTCCCACTAAGACAATCATTTTCTACACCATCAGGAACAGACAGAGAAACAGTCTCCTGGGAATCACTGTCAGCTTTGCATATTTTTCTTTTATGATATTCATTGCTCTGATTCGTATAACCATTAGCTTTAAACTGTTCATGAAATTTCTGGTGAAAGCTGAGATGTCCTTTAGTGTAAAACACCATGTTACACTCATCACATGTGTAACCCTTCACAGGTCTTTGGGTTCTCTTTCTTCTAGTTGCCGAGTCAACTTGCTGCCCTTGGCAAGTTTCCTTCCCTGCATGTAATCTTCTGTGTCTCTTTAATGCTGTAGTGCTTGTGAAGTTTGACTGGCAGAACTCACAGGAATACGGTCTAGCCCCTGTGTGTGTGTAGCTATGCCTTACCATGCTTGCAAAATACAATGAAAAAAAGGTGCAAAACCTGCACTGGTACAGCTTATATCCAGCATGCCAGTAGATGTGATTCAACAAATAGGATAAGCTAATGCAGGAATAATCACATTGAGGACACTGGTAGGGTGGTCTTTCTTTATGTCCCTTCATGTGATTAATAAAAAACCTAGGATTTGATGAAACAAAGAAACAAACTCTGCAGGAAAAACTAACTGGCCCACTCAGAGGTGTAAAGTCCCTTTCTATTTTGCTGAAAAGTTTATTATATTTACTTTCTTTTTTCTTGGTCTCAGATTGTCTTTCTTCAGATCTTCTCTGCCCAACTTCTCTCACATTCTTTCTATTTTTTCTTGCATTTTTCAATCTAGTTATTTTCTTATGAAGCTTAAGGTGGTTCTTAAGGTTGACAGAAAAGAAAAAGGTTCTTTTACAAAAGCAGCATTTATACATTTTCTTACCTTTATGAGCTGAATAAAGATGTTTCTTTAGATGTGCACTGCATTTATATACAGAACTACAAAACCTGCACTTCAAATTCAATCTTTCATGCTTATTTGTAAAAGAAGATGCTTTAGGAAGGGGTTTGATGGTGATAACATTACTTAGGCATGCTAAACCTTCTTGCTGGTTTTGGGATTCTTTTGGGCTTGCATGAAGAGAAATTACTTTTTGCTGCCGACGTCTTTTTTTAGGAAATGGTGATAATGTCTCATAAAGATGCTCTCCAGGAGTATTTGATTCAGCAGGAGTGAAGGCACTCATCTCCAGTTTCCCTACCTCTTGTAGCAATTCTTCTGAAGTAGAAGAACATCCATTAACAAACGGAGCAGAACAATTATAGGTAAATTTTGGTTCTTCTTTCAAGCCACGCTCCAAAAGAGAAACCAGAGTTTCATCTTCAAATTTGCTTCTCTTACTGTTACTGGCTTCATTATCTCCATTCTCTGAAGAGTCAGGATCTACAGGGGAATAAAAAGTCACATGCATGACAGGTCATACAATCACCAATGTTAGGATTAATTGGTAGTAATAATTCTGAATTGTCTAATGACTTGATTGCTCTTCACCCCTTTTGCTTCCTTAATACTTACCTATCTCCACTCTTTTAATGTCTCTCTTCCAATACCTAAAGGGGCTGACAAGAAATCTGGAGAGGGACATTTTACAAGGGTCTGCAACGATACAACATGGCGGAATGGTTTTAAACTGACAGAGAGGAGATTTAGATTAAATATTAGGAAAAAGTTTTTCCCTCTGAGGGTGGTGAAGCCCTGGCACAGGTTGCCCAGAGAAGCTGTGGCTACCCCATCCATGGCAGTGTTGAAGGCCAGGTTGGACGGGGCTTGGAGCAACCTGGTCTACTAGGTGTCCCTGCCCATGGCAGGGGATCGGAACAAGATCATCTTTAAGGTCCCTTTCAAATCAAACCACTCAGTAACTGTGCTTTGTGTATGCATCCACATCCCATCCCCACCCCCCCACTAACACTTAAACAGTGTTTTAAGATAAAAAATCCTAGGATAGAAGCCTTCTTTTCACTTAAAGCTCTGAACTCCATTGGACAACACTGCATTCCCTATACTTTTTAGGGAACAGCTTTATGCTAAAATTCCTATAAAAGTACCATCACCAAACTTTGCTAGGGCTCCATTCTCACCAATATGACACCCCTTTTGCTTTTTAAGTTTATTTTCAGACACTTTTTCCTAATGAAAGGACACCTTGCAAACTGCAGCAAAATGCAACAGTACCAACTTATTGTAGTTTCATTACTTATTTCACATGAGTCTGTGAAAGAACTAAGCACACTCCAGCCAATATTCTCTTTCTGATGCATTTGATATTAATCCATGTTGAAATGCTTACTCTAAAATAAATGGGGCTGGCATTCTTCCTATACACCTTCCTACCTATTTCAAAAACTTGAGATTTCTTAAGCTCTTGCACTAGGCTTACTAACAACTTACTTTTCATTTCAACAATAGTCTCAATCTCCTTGGGGATTTCTGGTTGCTTCTCTTGACTGCTACCATTTGCAGCACTGACAGGTTCCTCTTCATGTTTGGGTATCACTGTCAATGTCACCTGGCTGTTTGTTTTGATGATATCATATCTATCCTCAATGCCAGCAGAGAAGAGAGGAGGAATCTTCTGAGAGCTGTCATCAATATCACAGTCTTCTCTGCAACTGGCTTCATTTCTCTCTGTAAGCTGTGTTTTGCAAGATGATGTAGGCAACACATAATTTTGATATTCATTCATGCCTGCACCACCCCCATCAGTTAAATATAATTCGTATTCATTACACACACTCTTGGCAACCTGTTTTTCTTCAGTGTATGTTATACTATTATCCTCATTTGAAGCAGTCTTGTTTTCTTCCCAAATGCTCACACTGTTACTGTCATTTGAAGCTGTTCCACTACTTTGTAAGAGAATGCTACTGTTCAAGTTCACTTCCAGCTCATCCTCCTCCTTTGACTTGGGAACTGACTCTGCTTGCTTCTGAGAGTCATCTGGGAGAAAATCATCATCGCTCAGCACAAGCACGGTGATAGGCAGAACAATTTCAAAAACATCTGACTCTTAGGACACAAAAAAAAAAAAAAAAAGAAAAGAAAAGAGAGTGTAAATACTATTTCCAAAATACTGCATACATTTCTGGTGTCCCCAACATAAAAAGGACATGGAACTGTTGGAACAAGTCCAGAGGAGAGCCACGAGGATGACCAGGGGAGTGGAGCACGTCCCGTATGAAGACAGGCTGAGAAAGTTGGGTCTGTTCAGCCTGGAGAAGAGAAGCTGCGTGGAGACCTCATAGCAGCCTTCCAGTATCTGAAGGGGGCCTACAAGGATGCCAGAGAGGGACTGTTCATCAGGGACTGTAGTGATAGGACAAGGGGTAACGGGTTAAAAAAATAGGGAAAGTTTAGATTAGATAAAAGGAATAAGTTCTTCCCTGTAATGGTGGTGAGGCCCTGGTATAGGTTGCCCAGAGAAGCTGTGGCTGCCCCATCCCTGGCAGTGTTCAAGGCCAGGTTGGACGGGGCTTGGAGCAACCTGGTCTAGTGGAAGGTCTCCCTGCCCGTGGCAGGGGGTTGGAACTGGATGAGCTTTAAGGTGCCTTCCAACACGAACCATTCTCTAATTCTACGGCCGCCACTGTGCCGCGCGCCACCCACTGTGCAGGTTCATGCCCAAAACCTAGCCGCCGCCGTACGGGAACCGCGCACGGATGCGATCGGGAGAAGCGTTTTCCAGCCCCCGCACGATCCCTACCAGGGAAATGGGCACCTACCGCTGTCGTCCGCCGGCTCCGAGCTCCCCTGCGTCACCGACATTCTGCTGCCTCTCCAGTCCGCTCCCCCTGTCAACCACACAGCCTTACGCACAAGGCCGCAACAGCACCCAACACACACGCGCACGCAAGACGGAGGAGGACAGCACGGCCCGGAGCGCAACTTCCCAGCGGCCAGCGGGAGGAGATGGGAGGGGCGTGCGCAGCTGCCGCTTTCTGATTGGAGGAAGCGGCTGGGTGGTGCCGTCTGGGAAGGGGCGTGGTGTCCGCGTCCATGAGGGAGCTGTGTAGTGGTGGTTAGGGTTTCAGTGGGGTTGGTTTGGCGTAGTTTAAAACTCGGTTTAATCACCCAGTGCCTGGATTAGAATACCCCAGTCGTGAGCAGGGAGGGGTTTTCGAAAATTCTGCAAAATCTGTTCGCGTTTTAAGCAAAACAAAAAGAGAAGATAGCCCATCAACCGGGCGGTGGAGAGCTCAGACCTCCGCGCCCCGAGCGTTCTTTCCCAGGTTCTCGCAGCGATCTCGTCATATTTGCTTTGGTCCTGCTGCTGAGGAGCGGAGGTGGAAGAGAACAGGCAGGGTAGGGTAGGGGAGAGACTTGCAGAACGGGTCTGAGGGTATATTTGCTGGTGAGAGTGGGTAAGCTGCAAGGTGTGCTGAGCAGCTTACCCAGAAACCTGTTTCCAGAATGTTACAGAGGAGCCTTCAGAGGTGTTCATTCAGGAATGAGCTTCTGTGCGTTGGTGAGGGTTTGGGCTCAGAGATGGGTATACTAAGGACACACAGAAGGAGGAGTTTCATGGTCAGTGAACAGTGTCTCAGGACTTAAAAGACTGCTTTGCCTCACTCTTGCTCCTCTGTGCCAGCTCCTTGCTAACTCAGCTTGTAAACCAAAGGAAAAATAAAGTTGTTGTGTCACTAGGCCCAAAGGATTTCACAGAAAGTAATTTACAGTAGTGAATCTGCTTACGATAATTTTCTTCCTAGCAGCCAGTATAGTGCTGTGTTTTGTGTTTGTGACCAAAACAGCATTGATAATGCACCAGTATTTTGGCTGCTCTTTGTACAACATCAAGGCCTTCTCTGTTTCCCACTTTGTTCCCCTGTGAAGCAGGCTGAGGTAGGCAAGAGGCTGGGATGGGACCGAGCCAGGACAGCTGACCCCAGCTCCTCACAGGAGTTTGATCCAAGTGACCCACAGGGTCATTCTAGACTGTATGACTACCTGGTGTCTTATTAACACAGTTTAGCTAGCAAATCTAAAACAGAGCACCTTGCAGGCAGCTATGAGGAAAGTTAACACCATCCCAGCTGGAGACAGTGCAGGTGCTGATGCCCATCTAACAGAGGAGTAAGAGATTTTGTTCCTTTTCAGTTTACTGCCCGGCTGTCCATGTTGTGGAGCTGTTGATAGAGAAAACAGCACAGGAAGGTAAACTGAAATAAAAAGTAAATCAGTAATGAGAGTAAAACTGGTTATATTTGCCTTGAAAGGAGTGTTCTCAACTGGTCTGATAAGCTCACATGTGCTGCCAGAACTTTCAGTCCCTTATAGCGAGGTAAGGATGCCGTGAATGCCTCATGCAAGGCCTGAGGGAAAAGTGTTGGGGTTTATTGAATCTATGACTCCACTAAATGGGAGGCTGCTGCAGCTTCTCACTGCCAGATCCAGCCAGCAGTAAGGCTGAGCATGTACTGCCAAAAGTCACTCGTGTTCATACACCCAGCATACAAATATATATATACACAGATTTAAATATAAACACACAAATTTAAATATACATACACATGCATGTATGTGTGTAATAATAATCAGCCACACAGATTAACTCAGACAGAAAACACAAAGCACTCAGACAAATACTAGAGGTATTGGTGCCCTCATCCTGTTCCTCCTCACTGCCTGAACATGCTGGATTCTGCTAATGGAATAGGTATGCATGCATCTATAAATATGCGTACAATATATATATGTATATATATACCCATACTAAGGATCATTGCAATAGCTGGTGGAGTGCTCAAAGTCTCATTTATGGGGAAAGAAGCGGCACACCTTATAGAATCATAGAATAGTTAGGGTTGGAAAGGACCTTAAGATCATCTAGTTCCAACCCCCCTGCCATGGGCAGGGACACCCCACACTAAACCATGCCACCCAAGACCTCATCCAGCCTGGCCTTGAACACCGCCAAGCATCGGAGCATTCACAACCTCCCTGGGCAACCCATTCCAGTGCTTCACCACCCTCTCAGTAAAGAATTTCTTCCTTATATCCAATCTAAACTTCCCCTGTTTAAGTTGGAACACGTTACCTCTTGTCCTGTCACTACAGTCCCTGATGAATAGTCCCTCCCCAGCATCCTTGTAGGCCCCCTTCAGATACTGGAAGGCTGCTATGAGGTCTCCACGCAGCCTTCTCTTCTCCAGGCTGAACAGCCCCAACTTTCTCAGCCTGTCTTCATACGGGAGGTTCTCCAGTCCCCTGATCATCCTCGTGGCCCTCCTCTGGACTTGTTCCAACAGTTCCATGTCCTTTTTATGTTGAGGACACCAGAACTGCACACAATACTCCAAGTAAGGTCTCACAAGAGCAGAGTAGAGGGGCAGGATCACCTCCTTTGACCTGCTGGTCGTGCTGCTTTTGATGCAGCCCAGGATACGGTTGGCTTTCTGGGCTGCGAGCGCACACTGACGGCTCATGTTCATTTTTTCATCGACCAACACCCCCAAGTCCTTCTCTGCAGGGCTGCTCTGAATCTCTTCTCTGCCCAACCTGTAGCTGTGCCTGGGATTGCTCCAACCCAGGTGTAGGACCTTGCACTTGGCATGGTTAAACTTCATCAGGTTGGCGTCAGCTCAAGCCAAGAATTTGTTGTTAGCACAGCTGATAACAGTTTAGTTCAAGAATCATTATTAGTCTAGATCTGGTTATTATTAAAAAAAAATAAAAGAATAGGATTGCGTTTAGAATACTTCTGTGGAGAAGAAATCTCAACAATAATAGAGCAATTAGAATGTAAAGCACCCAGTTTCTATTATTGGGCAATGAAGAAGTTAAGATTTGTAAAGGACTGTGTGTGTGAAAGCTTGAAAATCTTGAGTTTGGAAAAACATTGTTTCCTTACTAAATTCACAGGCCTTGAGAAGAGGTAAAAGACTGATACATATGGATCAGAAGAAGAGTAACAACTAACTTGGGAAAGATTAGGAAGGAACCCAAGGTCAAAAATCCAGAACTAACTTTGAAAAGCACAGCAAAGCAAAAGATAACTGTCCTCTGTGAACTTAGTTCATTGTAATAGCAAAAATCACACCCCCTGAGATGAGACCCTTGCCCACAGAGACCCTTTCTGATGGAACATGCGTAATGAAGTAAATATGTACTGTGTCCTCAAATGGAGATGAGAGAATGGAAGAGGCAATGATTGTAGATATAGATTGTTACATGTATGGAAAACACTGATTGTCACTGTTTGAAATGCATGAAAGTGAATATCTGGCAGACTGAGGGTATGCTAGGTCTGTGAAACTACCATCTAGCACCCATCTTTGTGCAAAAAAGAATGGAACAATATCTTGACTCTGGGGTGAGGGGGATGTCTTACCTAGACTGTTTCCTGCCACAGCAATCCATAGGACGTCCTTCTTGTTCCTTGTGCAAAAAGAAAAAAAAACTAAGCAGAAACATCTCCTCCTGCCAGAACCGCCTGAATCTTCTCCACAAGAGGGCTCTGCGGCCGCGGATTTGCTCCGTGGCCGTGCTGGGAAAGGCTCTGAAATGGGGGAACCTCAAAATACACGAGAGGTCACCAATAATCCCGTTCCTGTGCATCTGGTCCAAAGCATCTCTTGTGGAAAGGGGTAATAGATCTGATTTTCAAGTAGAAAATTAAGGGGGAAAAGAGCATCACCTCAGTGGTAATTATAATGAAAAGGTAATTTCCCACACATTTGTTGTTCCCATTTCATAGGTGACTTTCAAAATGAATCATATTGTTACCTCAAAAGACAGTCTCAGAAACTCTCTAAGATTTGATTCAGAGTTTTAAAAAGCAGGCATTCTTTATTGCAGCACTGGGCGCACACACAAATCATTTCGCAAAGGTGAAAGGCGCACCTAAAGTCTACAAGCAGCATCCATATATCCCAAAAAATTATGCATATTTGCAACCTTTCTAGGAAATGTGTTACATTATATTTCCTGAAACTAATTGTAATATTTGCATTTTAATTACACGTGCTTTTCTTGCTGAGTGGTGGTCTTGAGGGATCTCTGTTGGTCATCTCTGCTTGCACATGTGAAAAGACTCTTGTGAGTTACTTAACAATTGTGTCTGTGTTTTAGGTTAGTTCTGATTTGTTCTTCATCTTGAAGAACCGGCCCTGTCTGTCTTGTGAAAAGCCGCTCTCCAGCTTTCTTGTCAGCCCCTTTAGGCACTGGAAGTTGCTTTAAGGTCTCACTGGAGCTTTCTCCAGGCTGAGCAAGCCCAGCTCTATCAGCGTCTCTGCATAGGAGAGATGCTCAGCCCTTTGATCATCTTTGTGTCCTCCTCTGGACCTTCTCCAACAGGTCCATGTCCTTCTTACATTGGTGTCCCCAGAGATACATAAACCCCAGCTGTTTTAAAGAGACTAAGCTACAAGAAACCCATTGTGAATAGGACTTCTTTTTCTTGGCTGTGAGTCATACCTGAGTTGTCAGTGATGTAGACACTGATATCTTGTAGTGATGTCTGTCTCAACCATTTGCTGAATCTTTATTTTTTTTTGCCCTGAGCAAAAGTGCAGGGGTTAACAGATGAAAAGTATGTCACTGCTCAGAGAGCTGGTGTTCCTTGTAACTTGTGTCTGCATCTGAGGAAATGCAGAAAATGAGGAAAAGAAGTTAATTGGGTCTGGTTAAGTTATTCATATATTCTCAATGGAAGAATAATATCTGTTTCCATTTTTTTCTTTTTTTTTTTCAACATAAACTTTTAAACAATCTTATTTGAAAAATATCTCCCTCACAAGAAAAACTGCAAAACTCTGTGCAAACTTTGCAAAGCTATAAATGACAAGCCTTCTTCCTTGAAAGTGAGTATTTCCACTCTTTTTCTTACAGTAACAAACTATACCTCTCAGCCTAGTACTCCTTAATGCCATCATCCACCAACTAAAGTAATCATGCAATGGCTGAAGTGTGGCCTATAGACAGTGGATCTGGGGCACAGTGGATCTGCCTTTACAAGCCCATTGCACAAAACTGTGTTCTGCAAATTCAGCTTGCAGTGGAGTGATAGAAATCTGCCTGCAATAACACTTGTGCCCACAATCCAGAATGAAAAAAAGAAATAAGTTGTGGGAAGTATCTTGTAAGGAATCTCTGTGATTCCTGCATCTATGCCTTCTAACTCTGTGACAAAACCGGGAGAAGGAGAACATCTTCAGATCCACTCTTAAATGGAGGAGGAGTTGATATTAATTAGTAGCCAAAGGTCATTATTTATGAGCTTCGATTATGATTATCCATGCATGCATGTGTCTTGGCCAGTGAATGTTCCTATTTTCCTTTGATTTGCCAGACAGCAGTGACAGAAGCATGCATATATTATATTTTTTAAGTGTACTTTAACAATAACAACAATCTTTTTGTCTGCAAGGTAAAATTCAGACACTGATTTGTACTGAGACTTTGTCTATGCTGATTAACAGTCAAATATGTATCTTGTACTTTTGGAAGATAATAAATTTGTAAAACAATTTGGAAAGTATTGGACACTAACACTGCAGAAAATTGTAGTATCCCTAGTGAAATGTAATTATTTGAAGTGTGGATTTTTGACATCTCTGTGGCCAGAAAGGTGGCCCAGATTTACATCAACATAAGGCATTGACCTGAAATGTGTGACATGAGAGTGCAGTCACCCTAGGCTGCTCCTAGAGCAGGCTTTTTTTTTGATTCTCATGCATCTAATGCTGTGCATTGGAAGGACCCGTAACAGTAATTTCATGAGGTCTTACATCAGGATGCTTCAGTTTGCTAGCTAGGGCCTTGTACCTCCAAAAGGTAGCCTTAAGTCTTCTGAAAGCTGAAGAAGGTTGAAAACCATTGCTGTACAGTGAGAACAGAGGTGAGTGAGGTGTTAGGCTGAGCCACCTCTCTCAATTATGGAAGAACTTTGGAAATTACACTCCTGATATGCAAGCTTTGGCTTCAACACTGAAGTGAGAAGTAGTACATGTGGTATCTGTCTACACAGTGCTTTGCTTAGAGGCGCACAGTCTGATTACAGCCTCTAAGTGCTGCTGCTGTATAAATACTACTGTTGCAGCAGTTGCACACTTTGTATTTCATGCTCCTGATTCTGTCTCTCTGAATGACTGTTTGTCATCATCTCTCATATTGATGCCATCAGAACCTGTCATTTGTAAGTGCTGGCAGATGGCAATATAAGTCCTTTCCTAGGCATTAGAATATGCTGTTTAAAACCTCAAGACAAATACCATCAGCTGTAGATGCTTCCAGATTGTCAGCTGGACAAAAACATCCACTGCTCCTAGTAATTTCAGTTAAACCTTTGCAGGTTTGGCATGTAACAAAAATCAGGCTGGAAATAGCCTAGTTGAGCAAAAAGCCTGAAACCCCAGGGGTAAAAGATAATGTCAGTTTTAGACCAAGGAAAGTCAGAGAATTTTTCCTAGGAAAATAATGTAAGAGCAGTTATGGTCTGGCAATTAGAGCAGGCAAAGTGGTAGCCGAGTACACATCCAGCTGGAAAAGCACAGAAACAGACTGGAAGAGTTGGAAAAAAATCATTAATTTATCAGCTAACGTAAAGAGGGAAGATATCTCTAGAAGGGTTGGTCAGCACAGTATCAGCTGTATTAGGACTGTGACTTACAATGACTGAGAGCTCTTTAAAAGCCGGGATGTTGCAATAGCAAACCAAGACCTAGGAACTAACTGGCTTGCTTTATTGTAAAACCTTCTGGGTTGTTGTTTTTCTCTTTTTCACACTGACTCTATTTTATTTTTAATTTTTTTTTTCCCCAAACAGCTTGACTGAAGTCTGTTCCAGAGGGAAGAGAAGAAAACATCAGTAAGGAGCTAGTCATTGAGAAAAAGCTGAGCAACACTTAGGGACAGAGTCTTCTAACACCAAATGCCCATGGAGAGATGCAGCTCAGGATTGAGAGTCACACAAAGTCCCCAGTGCACTCTTCTTTTCAATGCTTTCTGCCCCAAGCTGATCTCTTTGTCATTAAGTTCACCTTGAACTCATTCAAACTGCAAGACTGCGGGAGAAATTCAGTCTTATGGTTATGGCACAGTAGCCAGGATATTTGATTTCCACTCCTGCAGGTGGAAAGGTTCTGCAGGTTTGTGTAAATCAATGTTGTTAGTAAAGTGCTTCACATTCTTCACATTGCCTTAAGAGAACAGTGCAGTGCTATTATGTAAGTGTTTGCAGCTCTTGGTAATTGGAAACAGGTTTTAATTTATTGCCATACACAGTATTTCCCTGAATCAGGAGGTAAATATATTGAAGGTAGAATGCAGGAAAACATGGAAATACAAAGGCATTTCTCTGGTAAACTGAGCACATCCATGCAGCTGTTTCCCTAGAAGGGAGGGAGTCCGGGGGATTCCGTGTCTTAAATACATGCTAAAATGCATAAGCCATCCACTTCCCTTAGTTTCATGCCCATGTTCTTCAAGGAACACTGAAGACTCTACTCTTCCGTCTGCTCTTATTTCTATTCTTTCACAGTTTTCTTCTCTTTTTTCCACCTGCCAGTTTTCTTTCTCATTCCCCACATTATCGCCTTTCTTTCTGCTCTCTGTCCCTGTTCTTTCTCTCCTAAACCTTTTCTCTCCCAGTCTTACCCTCATTTTTCAGAAATCTTCATTTGACTCAGTTCACACCTTGCTTTGCACAGTAGGATCTCCAGCAATCCCTTCTGCTCTCTGTATCACTGACTTGCACTTTGGTGACCTGCAGCTTCTTGGAAATCTTAAAAGGGAAAGCCTTGCTCAGCCCCAGTGACCCCAGGGTGGATGTGCCTAATGATCGCAGGAATGGTGGGAAAAGGAGCTGTGCTGGGAGAAGCTCAGTGCCAGCACACTGGACAATATAGCTGTCAAACTACGTCTATTGTGAGCATGTATAAACTGTTTTTTTCAGGGGCTCGGAGCTGTGTTTTATTTGGAAGAACATAATGAAAACAACTAGACACAATGTTGTCCCCAGAGTTACATGTATGGCTCGATTTCAAGCTTCAAAGCACAGAAATACTAGAGCTTTTCAGATTAGTGTACTACTGACTGTATTTTTTAATTATTATTTTATGTACACAGAATATTGCTTAACACTGGTCTTGGAAATTACTATTTTTGGGGGTTTTTAATTGAATCTTTCTGAAAAAAGTATCAATGTGAAACAAACATTGCCAAGGAAATTTCAGCTTGAAAGTTCCAGCAAGACTTTATTATGGAAAGTGTGAGGAAATTTTAATATGGAATATTAATGCCTCTGCCTTCAATAACTTGAAAACTGAACATTAAATTACTGACAGTTTAACAGTGAGTAATGAGCCATCACTTGTCAAAAATAGTATTGTAGGAAGAGGTCAGCTGTTCCGGAAAGCAAATGCCTATGGATTGACAAGGTTAATCATAAAAATACATGTATCACTGCCAAATTGTCAGTTGCTGGGTGACCCACAGCTGAAGAAAAGTATATGTGCCTAATGGACAGAATTTAATGATTTACTATCTGTGTGAAGTTTTCTTCAGTGGAGCGTGTAAGACCAAAATACATGTTGTACAGACAAGAAGCAACCAGCTTTGTTGGTGGAGTTCAGGATATGATTAAGACATAGGGTTTAGTCCAGTTACTTGCACATAGGTAGGTGCCTTGGGTTGATTGAAAAGCCCTTGGCTACCCTACGGCTGTTTCTACTGCTGGTCTGGAAGGAGCAGGTATCCTAACTGTGTCCTATTGGCCAGCCCTGTGAGGATGTTTCCTATCAGCACAGCATTTAAAAGAGTGCTACAAGTCCAGCTATGAACTGATTTAACACCTTAAAATGAGATTGAGCTACAACTTAAGAGACCTGCACCACATGTGTGTACCGGTGCAGCAGATGTCTAAGCCCCCATTATAGATGGTAGACCTTAGGAAGTAATTAAGCTTATCAGCCACTACATGGTTCAGTCACCTAAACATGGGTGTCTACAACCATTTGAGGTGCCATAGGGCATGTGAGACATCTGTGTGGGCTGGCAGATATGACAGATATGACGGAAAAATGAGACCTTCGGGAAGAGCATCTGTAGACCAGGCAAGATAAATCAGGGCTTCTCAAATGGCTGTACACTTACTTAGGCAATACAATGTACCTGTCCATTTTGTCAGCTGATCTCCTTCTAGACTTCATTGGTAATATTGGCTGCAAGCTCTATTCAATTGGCTGAACATAAATAACAATAAAAAGTTTCTTTATTTAGTTTTTATGTATCCTAATGGACTTGAAATAACTTAAAATAAAACATTCCCACCAATTAAATAAACCATGCATTTTATTTATGGAACAGTTTCTTCACAGGCACAAGGGTTGAAGACCAACCCAAAAACATGATAAACAGAACTTGATGGCTAAGGCACCTCATTCAGAATGGATAATGTTCTGTTTGCTTTGAGTGGATATTATTTGATTGTTTCGATGATTCTTGATGTATTTTTTGCATGTGGCAGGGTTTTTCTTTTTTCTGGTTGAAGGCCTTCTTAATGTGATCTGTTCATGTCCTGTTGTGAATTTCTTTTACGCTCCAAAACTGGGTGGTTAGATCCCAATTGCCATTTGGAAATTATCCATCCATATCTCTGTCTCTGCCAGGCTGCACCAACAAAGTAGATAGTGACAGACACCTGCACAAAGCAGTAGAACTCAATCCATCTATATGGATGGCCTGGAAAGGCCAGGTTGTACAGGCCTTTGAGCAACCTGGTCTAGTGGAATGTTGACCCATTGCTGGGGTTTGGAATTAGATGAGCTTTAGGGTTCCTTCCAACCCAAACCATCCTGTGATTCTGTGATTTCTTTTCTTGCCAATTTTTAGACTAAAGTATTATTACCTCACCTATCTACCGTTCTCTAAGGTGTTCATTAAACTAGACACATAAGGCCCTTTTCTATGGACAAAAGAGAAACAAGCACCTTTAGTGTGCAGTCCACATGACCTTTAGATGTCTGCATTAAAAGAAGATGAGTCTTTTGCCTGGAAATACCCTTTGTAGCGTTCAAAGGGGAATCTAGATTAGCTTAGATGTCTCCCATCTAAAGTTAGGGCTGCTGTTCTCAGGTGCAAAAAGGATATTTCGTTTGACTACATAAAAAGGTGTTTTGTTTGTCTATACCATATATTTAACTTTTTTCTTTTCCAAAAGATTTCTTAAAAAAGTCTCTCCAAAATACTAACTCTATGCTGATCAGATGTGGTTTATGGCTTATAGTCAACTTGGTTACTTTTCTGCAGTTGGGAGGAGTGTCTCAACAGAAAACAAAACAGATAAATGGATTCTCAGTTGTTTTTCAACTTAGTTATGCATTCTGCAGCTGCTTCATAATCATAGAATAAATCAACTATATTATTCATGCTGACAAGACTGAAAATGACAGGAAATTATGGAAAAGAAGAAGCCAAAGCTTTTCATGTTTGCAACTTTTTCCCCAGCTAAACAGGTCAGATCCCTCCTAACCTATTTTTGTATTTTCCTTCCAGCTTAGATTATTCCATCCTAAAATAGTTTAGGTTATACTTCAAATAATGGAAAAACACATGAGGCACATTTTATGTGATACAAAAATTCTCTCCAGAATTTATTTTCCCCTGTACATTGCAGAGTACCACGTCTGGCTTCAAGCAAATTCCATTAATGCAAGTACAAAATACTCTTTTCCATCATTTTGCCTCGCATAAGTGACAGTTACACAGCATGTTAGAAGTGATGGAGGCATTCACTGAGTGGTATGGACTTCTAATTAGAGTAGAATGATTACTAGGGTGACTTACCAGTCAAAAGGTATTATATTCGCCATGGCTATGGTGTAATTAAGCACAGATGGGACCCACAAGCAAGCATTACTCTGAGAAATAAAGTTCACATAACACTGAATAGAAGGAGCTTTCTGAGGAGAGGAGCTAGGAAGAAACTTACTTTGGTACACATGATTTCTCTGAGCTGTCCCAAGCCACTAGCTTGCAGTGCTTTCCCAGACACCAACCTGTGACACGTTGTAGGAAGATGCTTTATCCTTTCCCTGGCAGACAGAAACAGTACATGTTTGGTTTTTTTCCAGAGAGTCGTTTGCTATGCCTGCATTTAGCACATATTCCAGATTTGGCCAAGTTCACTCTGACAAACTTCTCCCTAGTTAAAGTTACCTGGAGTAGTTCACTGAGAAACAAACCAAATCATATTTCCATTAGACAGGCTTCTCACTGAAGATATTATGAAGGAAAATCTCATTTTAGAGACAGAGAAAAAAAACCCACAGAGTACTCTTTTGCCTAAACAGAAAACTGGAACACAGTCATGATGTCCCAGGTGCCAGCTCATCACTGTATCACTGGGAATGCAAAAGGCAATTAATGTTGTTTATTGCACTGACAATTCTGTAGGCTGCACTACCTCCTTGCACTGATCCCCTTACCTGATATTGCAGTTCTTTGAAACATTATGCCATCTCTCTAGTGCGAAAGAGAGAAATGCTGCTTACTGCGGCTCATTAAAAAAGAAATCAGTCCACTCTTTCAGAGGTTAAGTATAGTATCTAGGCACAGTCTGAGAGCAAAACTCATACTCAGCCTACCTGAATATCCAAATTGGGTTCAATCTTCAGAAACCTGTATTCATGCTTTACCTGTATTTCTTTATAGAATTTTTGAAAACAGAGGTCCAATTCTTGCCCCAGAGGGAGCTGCATTCCCTAATAGATGATATGAGTCTGTACATCTCAAATAAGTCTGTTAAGTTCACAAAGTTCACAAATTAAGTTCTGAGATTTCAAAATACAGCTATTATGGAAATAGCCATTGTTATTCTTGCTTTTAATAGCTGCTGACAATCATGAATATTTTAAGGATAAGTGCCAAGTTAGAAGCTGTGTTTATGAATAGAGCTTTTCAAATATGCAAGGACTCTATTATGTTTTGGGTAATTTTGTGAGAAGCTTTATGTTGGTGTGTTTGGACTATCATCCGAGAAAAATGACACAACAAAGATTGGCAGTCTTTCTTACATGTCCCCTTGTGGAGCCAGTTTATGGTTTTGGTTGTGCTAAAGATGTTCTACACTTCATCTTTGCACGGCTTTATCGAATTTACTTGAGCTGTCTGAAACTCAACATTTCCATTTCATGGCAGATGTCAAAGTTTTACAGTGTATTTTTGTTCTCAGTATGAACAAAGCCACAAGTATAAAAATGTTCCTGCCTGTTTAGAAAAACATTGCTTTAAAAAAACAAATCTATTTGTATGTATGTACACAGGAAACTTCACTTCAAAATTAAATTATTACTTCCAAACTTATTTTGGGTTTCTTTTTATCTCTGTGTTAGTTCATTATCTCCTGACATAATAGCTCTAGTAGTCCAGGATATGGCACATCTCATCACACTGTATCTTGTCAGGATGTGGTCCAGGTAAGGATTTTATTACTAGGCAACCAAGCGGGCAATTTCCAGTGGATGAGATTCAACTACAATTACCTAATTTAGGTATCTTCTTTTTGTAGTGACAACATCGGAGCTAGTGGCCAAATTTCTGGTTTGGAGAAGGATTTCCTATAGCAAACGGAGCCCACAGGGTAGTGCACATCACTCTGAAGTGGGTACCTCTGGCAAGTGAATTGCTTTCCACTCTGTATTGCCTGTATTGACTAGTTCTCCAGTGTGTATTACAGGACCTTACAGTCTGTTGTAGACATGTCCATTTAGTTTTGAAATGGATGCTGAATTTAACGCTACAGCATTCACCAGTGGGATGGGAGCTTTCTGAGAACAAAGTAATGGCAATAATTTGAAGCCGCTTGTTCATTTAATATTATGATCTTTGGAATATACTTGATGCTATTTTGGACCTGTCATCCAGAACATATAACCAGAGCAGGGTACTTCAAAGGCTATCTTGTCACTGAAAAAACTTGGTATATTTTTAAGCTGTTAATATAAAATCTTACTGAGGTAAATTTTTGTAGTTCATGCAAGACAGCTCAAAGCCAACTGGATTTACGTGAACCTGTTTCTGTGAGGATCTTGTGTTGACTTAGCTGTTTGATTTAGCAATCAGATGTACAAACACATTTTTGAAGCTTGTCTAATGAGGATGCTTGGAGTGAAATTCTTTCTAACCGCATGTCAGTGTCTGAATCTGAGAAAATTACCTCAGGCTCCCTTTATTGTCAATGAGAAGAAACAGGCATTTAGAGTGTGAGTCATCTGACCTATTTTAGATGTCCATTTTAGAGTGATGAGTTTCAGATGAAATGCTGATTTCTCTTCATTGAGTACCAGAGAAGCAAAGGGTGATTAGCTTAGATGTAGACATCTAATGGGTGGGATTGGATGAACTCATTCCATCCCCACGTCAGAGTACAATGAGGGTATGCTTTGCCTTAGCAGCAGCAATAGTTTTATCACTCAACAAACACCATGGTTGATAAGGGTTCTGTCCCAGTGATCTTCATGGAGATGAGAACAGCCACTGGAACTGGAGCTCCGTTTCCATTTAAGAATGATTCATAGCCCACTGTGGTCAATGGGAATCTTTCCACTGGCTTCAGTGAGCTTTGCAAACCCTGGGGTTTCGGCATATATTAATTTAGCAGCTGGGTGCCACAGTTCAAGATAACTTCATTCTTCTGGGTTTTATTATTAACGTTTTGCCAAAAGTCAGCACTTTTATGGCAGAGCTGGCAGAACAAAGTGAGTCATAGACTAATATGGGGGCTTACTCAGTCTTAAAGGCTGTGTCTGTGCTATCCTGTTAGCATACATTAGCACAACAATTCCTTCCCTTAGTTACCTGAATCTCCTCTGGTTTGATCGATCTAGACCAGAGTCTTCACCATCACAACAATCAATACTTAATCCCTTTGTCCATCTAATCTACGGCTGCTGCTCATCTGTGTTTTACAAAGAACAGCTTCCCCAGCCACTCTGAGTGTTAGCCACCTTCCTCAAGGAGTCCCAGCTGTCTAGTCAGCTGGGTCACCAGAGACATGAATAAGTTAGGGAGTCTATTTTAAACTGCTTATGTAGGTTCTTGTTATGACCTGTAAAGGGCAGGCAACCTCCAGCTGAAGATAGGTAGGATGATATTTCACATGGAGGGTGCCTGTCTCTGTGACGTAAGGGGTGCCTGTGGGCACCTTAACATTTATAGGACTGTAACCAGAATGTGGATCCTTCAATAACTGTTTCCCTGGCATATGATCTCTATCCTTTCATCATTTGGACGTCTTGAAGCCTACATATCAGTAGCAAGTCTGATGGATTAAGCAAACTATCTGTACTGATGAGGGGACTGAAAGTACCTTTGAAAAGAATTCAAGGTATAGAATCATAGAATTGCAGAACCACAGAATGGTTTGGGTTGGAAGGGACCTTAAAGATCATCTAGTTCCAGCCTACCTGCCCTGGGCAGGGACACCTTCCACTAGACCAGTATACAAAACTTTGGGGATAAAACCACAGGTTCTTTCTCTCTGCCAGATTGGCAGAGCTGTAACTTATATGATGGAGAACAGGTAAGAGGAAATACATTATTGAACTGGATTAACAAAGCTTGAAACTTCATTAATTAACAAGTAACATGAAATGATATTGTAGCTTTTGGGCGCAAGTGAAGACTATGGAAAGAAAATATGAGGGTTCGAGGATTTGTCTTATTTTCATGGCTTTATGGGTGCTTTTGCAATACTTATACTTTTACTGATCCCACTGTTCCAATCTTCCTTTTCAGTTTCTGGGAAAGATTACTCTTTTGTGCCTGGAGAATGCCGCAGAGAATGTGCTGTTGCCTTACTAGCAGAGCCTTACAGGTACCAACAATTTTTCTGCAACAACAAAGGGTCAAATTCATGTTCCCTCTGTTGCCCAGGTCCGTGTGATACGACTTTCACAGTCAAACAGATCATTCAAATACTAATAACATCATTGTCCTAATTGTGTTTCTTCAGGAAAAAAATAGCAATTTAAAACCTTTGAGAAAACAATAAAAGTTGGACAGCTAAAATACTTTTTCATTTTCAGTATTCATGGCTTTTGAATGGTCTGAGGAATTTCAGATTTTTTAGTTATGGAAACAAGGAGAATATAAAAAAAGTTTAAAGCCTTAACTCAAGATTAGAGACACCTAGGTTCCAGTTTATCCTTTCCTGTATGTTTCTTGTGTTGCCTTGAATAAATCTGTCAAGATGGGATTCAGCTCAATCAAATCTAGCCACCTCAAAATGGGTGGTTTGTTTAAGACACCTCTCCGGCTTCTTGTAGTGTCAGTAGGCACTTCCAATGACAACTGATCTCATTCAGACAACGTGCATATTTCTCTACCAAGAGTGCCTGTCTTTCACCACTGACTCTAGAAGAAGTCTGGAGGACCAGTTTAAACTAGATCTGAAGCTTTTAAATTATTTTATTTATCTGAAATAAACTCTGTTCCAATGTTAAGTTTATAAAATCCACTTAAGTACATGCAACAGAGAAATAGTTTAATATATTCAGTTATAGGCAAAAATAGATTAATATTATCCTGTCAGTTCACAGAATCACAGAATCCCGAGGGTTGGAAGGGACCTCAAAAGATCATCTAGTCCAACCCCCCTGCAAGAGCAGGGTAACCTAGAGTACATCACACAGGAACTTGTCCAGCCGGGCCTTGAATATCTCCAATCCACACATTAAAGTGGTCACAAGTCAGTAACACAGAAATGGTGAGTGGAAAAAGCATCATAATTATGGATTTTTATTTACCTCATGGTTTTTGTGCCTGTTGTATTCAGCCTGTCAGAGTTTTTTCTAAACAACTGTAATGGATGAAGACGGCCTAGAATTTTCCCTTCTGAATGAATGCACAGATTCTCTCCTAATGAGGAAATGGAGTCTACAAACAAAGAAGCAAACAAACATGTTTGCAACACAGGCTAAATATAAAGTGCTCTTGGGGAGGGATTTTCCAAGTGACAAGCATCCCTACTTCCAGACATGCTGAAGTGTGCCACGGGGGCCTTTGACCGCATGTGCTGATGTGAGTTCAACAAGCTCCCATCAACAAACCCCTTCTGCCCCTAAGCTCTATGCTCATAAGTAAACCAAGCCATCAACTCTGCTCTGAGCAGCAGAGCAGGTGTAGCACAGTTCAGATCTACATGCCTGAACCTTCTTCCTTCCCAGCACAGGAAGGAAACTGCCCACCATGAATGCTCCTTGGCACACTGGTGTCCTTTGAATCATGTCCATACATTGCCTGAGGGAATGCTGTTTTGCATAGGCCAGAACTCTGCCGCAAAGTGTGCTAGTGATTTAAAAGATACAAAGAAGAAAGCTTTATTGACATCCATAGTTTAATTTGGGAGTATTAAGGCACAGAAAGATTTAATCACTTGCCGAAAAGCAGACAGGAAGACTGTGGCAAGGCAAGGAACTGAATCCAGCACTTCCCAGGGCCATCACCACAAGACTGTTGTTTTTTCTGAGCCTACGTTCATCTCTGGTTTTTCAGTGTAATTGAGTGCAGAAAGTATTCATAGTTGCTATTGCTGTTTTTAAGCATGGTCTATTACAGAATGAACCATGGTCTTAAAGTGAGACAATATTTTTTCCTATGTACAGCAGATTACTTAAGTAGCAGCGAAATTTGTGTTGTACCTACCTAGAGCTGCAGAAGGCTGCAGCGATGCATAGCTTTTCTGAGACCTTTTGTCTTCTTACTAGTTTTTCAATGTAAAGTGGCCCTTGGAAGGTAATCAGAAGGATAACACAATATTACAAAAGCATAGCCAAGCACTGTTTAAAGATGGAGGAAATAGCTCTAAGTTTCTCTGTGCAAATACAGGGAATATCCACTAAATGTTTAACTTTCCCCCTGATCCCACTTTTGTTTCCTGTTAAGTATCAAGAGCAATGAGAAGAGCACCTGACTGCAAGTCAATAACACTTGTGGGAATTATTTTTTGCAACTTAGATGATCTCTTATATCCCTGCAAATGGCATTTTACATCACTGCAAAGCGGCAAGGGAGTGCCAAGAAGTAAACCCTACAGCACCTTCCAATGCAGAAGTGTGGGATTTGCTCCCTGGAAGCAACACATAGCTGCAGCTCAGTTAACCTGGAAAACTCAGCCAATTGAAATGCTAGTGCCCAATATCTAATAGTAACACAAAAGTAGTGTAGTAGTTTCTCTTCTTTGCCTCACAATCCTGCTCTGTGCCAGCTTGAAGCTTGGCAGTTTTGTATAGCAAGGATTAAACACTACATGGCTTAAAGGGCCAAAAGACCATGGAAAGGAAGGCAAAACAGAATAGCTCTGACTTCTCTCACTCATATAATCTGAAGGCTGAAAAACAGGCCTGAATATGATTTTGCAAATTTGATAAAGACCTGAAAAGTGACGGAGAGTTTTGACAAGAGGCTTCTGGTGCCATCCTTGTTGCTTGAGACTGTTAAGCTCACTCAGCCAAGAAATAAGTTTCACATGAAGGTTAAGAACCAGGGAAGTTGCCTTAGCTGTGGGTTGTTGCATTAAGAGTTGCTGGGCAGGCAGCTATACTGAATGTTCTTCTTAAGAGGGTCATTATTAAACTGCTGTTGGTGCCACTACAGCTCATTGTAGGGCAGAAGAGATTTGTTATCATCATGTCTCTGTTGGGCCTACCTACCTCTTCTTTCTTTATTGATCAAAGAAACCTGTTATTTTCCTTTAAAGAGAGCATCCCTGTGAATTTGCTTTCATATTTTGCACTATATTTTTGTAGGCTCTCATCTATTTTTCTTTTCCAAGTCTAAATAATAAGTTGTAATCCTGGCATTTCTGAATTCCCAGTGTGGGTCCATTTAGAAATTAGTAAGAGTAAAATTAGCCAAATCCTAATATGAAAGAAAATTGGCCTCCTTCTTAAAACTATTGTTGTATCACAATGGTGCTGAGAGGCACAAGCCAATATTGTGCAGCACTGTTACCAGACACTGAGCAGAAATAGGAGATCAGTCAGACCTTGAAAAATGTAGGATCTCTGTGGATAAATCGGAGGCAGAAAGAAGAAGGAAGTGACTTGATGAGTGTTACACAGTAGGCAATAGCGAGGCCAGAGCAGTACCATTGAGTTCATCTGTAGTGCATATGTATCCTTGCACCCTTGAATTCCACTGTCCGTCTGCACTGGATTCAGCCATTGCTTGCCTTGGTGTCACGCCCCTGGCCTGCTGTATTCCTGCCTTTCTGGAGAAACTGGAAAAGGGAATAGAGGCAAATGCACCTTGGACCGTTGGTCCTTCACATTACAAATCCAAAGACTGCCCAAAGACCCCATGGTGTCAGAACAGCTGGGTTACACCATGTGGGTAAGGAATACCAGTATATTCCTCAGCTCTGTCGCCAAAAGTAGGAAAAATACCTTGATCTCTTCTCTCCCACTTTTGTAACTTTGCTTTCTGACTACCTTTAACTAGATCTAACAAGCTCCCTTCAGAACAATTCCCCCTTTCCCTCCTTCACTGAAGCAAGCATCACCAACACAAGCAAGAATGCAACCAATGGAATCTACCAGAGGTGGCACTGGATGGGGTTTATTTTCCTCTTGCCTATGTTCAAAAGGTCCCTCAAGTATTTGCCATTCCATGTGGCCCTGCACATTGAACAGCCCCATTTGTGGCCATCACTGCCACAGCCTGCTTTGTCCTATCTTAATTCTGCCAGATCCTAGTCCTCCTACCAAAGTTAAGGAACAAAGAGAAGGACCAGTTTCACCTGTGCTGCTGGAGCGACGCTATCTCCCATCATGCTTCTGGATTTCCCCACAAAGAGGAGAGATGTGAGTTTTGTCACTGAAAAGAGGTAGGAGTGAGCACAAATCAGCACTAGGTCATCTAAAAAAGAGACAAAGAGCAGAGATGGGACTAGCCTTGAAGCTGAAGAGATGGCCTTCCTGCTCCCAGTGCTGCTGGAGGGATCTGAGCAGGTATAGTCCCAACCCTACACACTGTGATCCCTTTCTAAGATCTGACTCCCAGTGGCATGTTTGCTATTTTGCTACTTCCAGGACACTTTTGAGCTTAGGATCACAGTCAAGTCTTTGTTGCCACCATGCTACAGTTATACGGAATCAGACAGTCTTAAATGATTTAATCTGTTCACTGGCTTTTTGGGGTGTAGAGTGGCTGCAATGCATTGATTCCCAGTTCACCCTTCTCTTTAGCTATGCTTCTGCATGCAGAGGATAATGATACAGAGCTACTGCACAGGAATGTTCTTGTGGTGGTAAAGTTATGGGTGGTCCATTCTACAAATTGTATGACTTCTTTCCATGGTCTGAATGACAGAGAAGAACCATGAATAAATAGAGTCCAGGACCAAAAGCAAAGGAAAACTCAGTACAGCTTGCTACTGAAAACTACTGTCAATAATTGATTGAAAAATTACTTAAATTAAAAGTGTACCCTCATGATTATTTGTGTAATACCCAGCATAACAGGACAGAAATTTGTCTTTGAAGCCTTGAAAGTGAGGGGATCAGTTCTGTTCATACTACTATTAAACTCAAATACTGTCACTATGTTAAATATAAGCAGGTATGCATTCTTCAATTCCACACCATAGGCAATATATTTTATTCTTGTCTTTTCATAGAATCATATAATGGTTTGGGTTGGAAAGGACTTTAAAGCTCATCCAGTTCCAACCCCCTGCCACGGGCAGGGACACCTCCCACTAGACCAGTTTGCTCCAAGCCCAATCCAGCCTGGCTCTGAATACTGCCGCAGCTTCCCTGGGCAACCTATG
Organism: Psittacula echo; assembly: GCF_963264785.1. Taxonomy (NCBI): domain Eukaryota; kingdom Metazoa; phylum Chordata; class Aves; order Psittaciformes; family Psittacidae; genus Psittacula; species Psittacula echo. The sequence goes on from NC_137738.1 coordinate 104,331,284, forward strand.
CCAGTGCCTCACCACCCTCATAGTGAAGAACATCTTTCTAATATCTAATCTAAATCTTCCCTCTTTCAGTTTAAATCCATTCTCCCTTATCCTATCCCTACATGCTGTTGTAAAAAAAATGCATCTCCTGGTTTCTTGTAGGCTCCCTTTAGGTACTGGAATCTGCTCTAAGATCTCCCTTGAGCTTTCGCTTCTCCAGACTGAACAAGCCTTTCCTGATGTTATAGTATTTTTCATTTTATGTTAGCATCTTTGATGCCATTTCCTTTCCACTCATAATATCTTCTCACACCTTTGAAAGAAATAGTCATAATATGCTTCATACTTGCATGTTGAATTAACCTTTTCATATCTCATTACCATCTTTCCCTTCCCACCTCATGCTATGTTTCCACTTAGTCTTCTTTTCAGATTGCTTCTCAAATTACTCCTTTTCATTTTGTATTTGGGAAATATGAAAACAAACAAACAAACAAAAATAAAACCCCCCTGTCCTGAGAGGGCATCTTATTGCCCAGTTGAAAAGAGCTGGCTTGTCACATCAGAGACACAACACATCTTTACTCCACATGTGACTTTTCTCACAGCTGTACATCTTGACCTCTCTTTTTCACCAATGTGTTATGAGTATCAATGTTTACCAGATACAAACAAATGGTGACATTGTTGTTTAATAAATATGAGCTTCTGGCTTTAATTGCATGATATACTTAGTAGTTCTAGTGTGGAAGTTGTACAAGTTTTTTTGTTTCCTCATAACTCAATCACTGGTCATTGATTTAGTGTTAAAATTGCTATTTTAACTCCTCACTTCAAACTCCCAGTAGCATTAAACAACTCTTAAAAGTGAAGAATAGAAGTGATACAAGACGTCTTGAGGTCCTCTTTCAGTCCTTTGTGTACAAGATGGTCTTGGGTTTGGAGCCTGTTCTGCGGTCAAACATTCACCAGAATAACAACTCCAACACACTTCTTCTGGGGGAGTCTCTAACTGCTGTGGTGGGGAGCTGCACTCACTTTGACTGGGTTAACCAACAGCCAAGTATTATATGTTAAAATGGTTTTAGTAAAAGAGCAGAATTTATTGATCCAAACTGGATTCTTCAGTGGGGCAGCTACCTTCAGCTACTGTGGAGGGAAGCTAGGGAGGTCAGTGTCCCTAGACCAAATTTAGACTTTGTAAATAACCCCTCAGGCAATAACATGCAAGTCTGTGCAGACATCCAGAAGAAAACAATAAACAAATTACTATGCTTGAGGTTGCAAATACCAGCTTAAACAAGATTTGGTTGTTGAAAACATACAACTTCATGAGCAGACTGAGAATTCAACTTAAATACTCATTCTGGTTTGCAGAAGTGGAGATGAAAGCTAGAAGCTCAGCTAGAGGTCTCAAAGGTGAGCCTCAAAAAGTAAGACTGCATAAATAGACTAATAATTAAATTAAAGGAATTAGTAGGAATTCCTGGAGAATATGATGAGGTTGTCTCCTCTAAGGAGGAGAAAAAGGTGGCATCTGCTAATGAAAAAGCTTGAGTGTGCATCATGGCAAACTTGTTTTGAGGAGAAGGCACCCAAAAGGGACTTTCCAAACAGACTGTTTGCAGTACTCTGTTCAGCTTGAAATCTCAGTCTTCACAGAGAGTAGATTTGGACAGAGCAGCCACTGATAAACAGGAATAGCAAAACCATGCTCATCTTCTAAATGATAAATTACTATTTTTGATAGACACGAATTCTGTGCAGATAGGGACATAGCTGAATAGCCCTATTCATATATCAGGAGATATCAATGCTATTGATTTATAGTACCAAATTAAACCTAATATTCTTGGTCCAAACAGCTCCAAACATTGAAACATTTTATCTCTGCAAAATGAACTACCATATACTAGCAAAATGATAATTCAGAACAACTCTCTTGTTCAGAATTCAGTATACTAGTTTTTTTCCCTGTGGAAAATAATAATAGAGTTGGAGGACATCCTAACTTGGTAGCATCAAGTAATTACTCAACCCACACCCTGTTTTACATCAACAATAGGAATATCTTATATATATATATATATGATTACATGAACACGTATATATTTAAATCATACATATATATGTATGATTTTATAGTGAGTTCACTTTTTGTTCAAGGTCTCGTATAAATTTTAAAAAGTGAGCAGGTAGCAACTTTATTCTTCTATCTATCTAATTCAAAGAGTACTTTCTTAAATTGAAGGGCAATTTCACAAAACACTTCTAAAATATGATCCCCTCAAATTGGGTCTGTCAGGATACATAAACTTTGACTGCGCTTTGGTTGTAAACAGATAATCTAAATTGATCTGCTGTGCAGAAAGATAATGCTCGGTACAATTTGCTATTGTTAAATGACACAAGAATAATGCACTGGATTTGGGATCAGTCAGCTCTTCTGGTTTTAATCATTTATTTTCTTTTCTTCCATTTTATAACTGAGCTGTTGATGTAATCCTACCCCATGTGAATGCTAATTTCAGGGTTTCACAATAAATGAAATGCCATCTAAACCAGCATGAAATAGCCACATAGCTTAAGGTGCCCACAAATGTTGGACAAGGACTAGGCTCCTGATGTAGCCAATGGGGCATCCAAGGAGTAATTAAATTCTCAGCAAAATGTTTTAAACTTGACTCTTATTTCTTTTTGCTTGCCTGAAGAAATTTAATGTTTTATTTCAGTAGAGAGAGGATGGACCATGCAGCAAGTGGGAGAGCAGGAGGCCTGTCTTGGATTCAGTGACATCAGGCTCCTTGAACTGAGTCCTCTGTTATGTTTTCATCAAGAAAGGCCAAAAAAACCCCCATTAGGTGAGCTAACTACATAGCACAGGCCAGTAAACTTTCCAAAGAATTTTCTTTATCAGAATTAAAAGCTCTGTTTGAGCATTAACAGTCCTTTAAAAGTCACTTCTCATCCAGTGACCTTGAGAATCTATTTCTTAGCTAAATGTTTGCACTCATGATAACAGCAAAACCACTGGGCAACATCTGTACCAGGGAACTAAACAGGATCACTTTGCCTTTGAAACTGATGACTTTACTGCCTACTGGGAATGGTCCTGGGCTCATTCAGCTGACCTGTGCCTGAGAATGACTTAGGGCAGTGCTAGCTGGCTCAGCCCAAAACAGTGCCAGCACCTGTTCCGTGAATTTAGCAAGGTGAACAGTTGAATTCCAGCATCTTTGTGGTGATCTGACATTGTTTAATTTACCAATATTATGGTTTTGTGTGCAGTATACAGGATTAATTGTCAGATTGCAGCAGTTTTCTACTTTCTGTCACAGGATTTATTGTGCCTTGCTGACGTTAGCAGACATTTCTTCCCCAAATTGGGATCAAATGCTGACTTCTCTTTCTTGAACAGATTACACTGATTTGATCAAGCTATTTAAGACTTTCCCTTATAAGCATGTTTTTGAGACATCATATCTATAATTTTTAGCCTTTGCTGATAGATGTTCCTTTTATAATTAATATTGTGCCTATCCTACCTTCCTAGACTAATACGAAACTTAGTTATACACCCAAGGCTTGAGAAGCTTTGCAACAACCAACCACATTCAGCTGAATATCTGCTGCCAGAGAACATGCTGAAGGACAACTGGACTGAACATCTCACCAGTAGGTGCTTGATTTCTTGAGTTAAGTGGTATCTTTGGTCATAGAACATATGAGACTTTGAAGGAGACCACAAAGGGGCACTGGAACAAGTTGTCCACCACAGAGCTCCACCTGTTGTGGGTCTCCATCCTTGGAGATATACAAAATCCAACTGGACACAGCCTTCAGCAATCTACTGTAGCTGATCCTGAGCAGCAGTCTTGGACTGTATGACCTTCAGAGGTGCCTTCCATCCTCAGTGATTCCGTGTGCTCTTTTCATTGAATTGGGGTCTGGAACGTCAGTTTCTCTTCACCCAGATAAGACCAAAGTCCCTCCTACCTGTGTTTTCTTCCCTCTATCCATAACTCATGCCTTCCTAGCTGTCCAGTCTATACAGTCTCATAACCTTTTTTCTTACCTGTTCAGATTTTTCAGACCAGCAATTTCTGCCATTGAACTAGAATTTTATAAATGCTGGAGAAGAACTGGTGGACTGTTCCATCTCCTAGTGCTTACCTGTGCCATTAATACATACTCCATTCTGCTTCTGCTGACTTTGGAGTGATGTGATGGTTGGGAGAATTTTCAGAAGCACTTGAGCCAACTAAACATGAGCCAGCCTCCATCAAGAAGTAGCTTACCATAAGGAAGTGATTTCTGAGGATAAAATCATAGAACCATAGAAGGCTGAAAGAGACATCAAGGATTATCTGGTCCAACCTTTCTTGGCAAAGCATTGACTTTGACTAGATGTCCCAGCACCCTGTCCAGCAGAATCTTAACAGTGTCCAATGCTGGGGCTTCCACCACTTCCCTGGGGAGATTATTCCAATGGCTGATTGTTCTCACTGTGAAAAATTTTCTTGTGTTCAGTTGGAATGTCCCCAGGAGTAATTTGTAGTGCCTAGTCTTCTTTAAAAACAAGGGTTGTGTCTGTGGCAGCAGAATTAGTGGTGAATTTGATATGTGAGATCTCTGTTTAGAGGTAGAGGCAGATTTACTAAGAACAAAACTCATCACACCTAACATTTTGGCAGTGGGGTCATGGTCCCAGGTACAGGGATTTTGTTTCTCTGAAGTGATAACCATACCCTGAGCAGCACCTCTGTGAGATGGATTCACTTTATAGATGTAGCTAGTGAGCAGCACTGAACCACCACTGCCCCTGCAGTTTTGGTTTGTTTTTATTTTTTATACTATAGCTGTTAATTGCAAAATACATTAATAACCTCTGGAGCAAGAGCTCCCTTGAGCACCATACTAGAGAGTCAGATACCACTTGGCTTTTCTCCCTCCAATCTTGTGACCTAGGTGTGGAGCAATCCAGCTTCAAGTGGAGAGGAAAGCATCTTTCTGTTATGCCATTTTTCTCACTCTGAAGTATCTGTAACCTGCAGAATAAAATGCTCTTACAGGAAAAACATGTACACAAGTCTCTGAAACTAGAGGAGGGAACTAATTTCTCCATTTCATGGAGGATGATAAGCTTCTAGGGCAAAGGAGACCTGAGAAGGCTGCAAGTGCTACTGAGCCCTATGCTATATGTGTTGTGTTGCATGCAGTTGGCTGCTGAATTAAACTCCTCAAAGTCTTCAAAGCAAGGATCCCTGGTGTGTAAATCCAGACAGCTTCAGCACAGGAGCACAGATACATGCAGCAAAGATGAGGTGGCAGTGTATCTGTGTATGGCCAGTTTTGCTTTCTGGTGAAACTCAAAGCTCTTAAAGTTCTCTCAGATTCTAAAGGATTCCAGAATTCAGCCTGTTACTGCTATACTTAAGCACCTAAATTCCACTTAGAATTGCACATGAGATGCCTCTGTGCTCTTGCGGATCTTAAAATTCACTAAGTCTGAACAGAGTAAAAAAGGCCAAGCAGAGAATGATGCTAATGCAGTTTAGCATATCTAGGTACTGGAATTAAATAATTTAGAAAGATCAGCTCTTCAATGTGCTGGCTGGGTGCTGCACAGGCTAAAAGTCAAGTTAATGGCATTGCAACTACAGAGATGTAAAGTGTGTGCACTGAAATCAGGACCTGTGTATGTAAATTGATAGGTGAGTCTGTAACACATTTGGAGACTGGAGCAAAACTTAGCATTATTTATAAAGACTAAGAGAGCATTATGACAATTTTAGGCTCAGATATTACAAGGAGAAGGTAAGCTTGGATGTGAAGCATTGCTCTGATTGCTTGCCAAGTAAAAACACTGATACGTCACTGGAGTGAAATCAGAGCTTGGTTTTGCTGTGGTGCTCCGCAGACTGGACTAAACATCCTCTGGTTCTGCCCTGGAGCAGCTCTGAAAGTCAGTGGTGTGACTGACCCTTCTGAACCCCCACAGCAAACAGCTTTCCTCTAAACACTTCAGCATAGAGATCCCCCACCCCAACCTTGTACTTCCCAGCCATAAAACTGGAAAACAAACATCCCATCCCCTGCCTCATCCCTCAGCCTGAATTAATTCCCCAAGGCTGCAGCTGGTTGAACGACAATAGGTTTTGCTCAGCAGTGGCAGCCTGGGGAGTTTGAATTGTGAAGTTTATTGACTAGCCCAGGAGCAGAGCAGTGTGAGAAGAGAGCTGGGTGGAGAGATGCTCTGCCAGCCAGGCAGGCGGAATCGCTCTGGCAGTGGCTCAGCCTAGCTTTCACTCTGTCTCCCCAGGGAGGGAGCCTTTCTCTCAGTCCAAGCTTCTCCCCTGGCACACAAGAGGGAGGGAGAGGGGAGAGAGCAGAAAGCAGAAGGGTCTCTTCACACGACAGCACCCAACTGCCCGGCTCACATCTGCAGCAGGCAAACCACGAGGAAGTCTCTTTGCCCCTACAGTCACTTCACCTTTGATTTAAAGCCTTCACCCACTTCCACAAGGGACAATGGAGGAGCAGTACATTTCCAAACTCCACCCGGTAGTGGATTATGGAGCTGGGGTCTTTCTTCTGATCATAGGTGAGTTCTGCCTTCACAGCCTGCTTGTTTGCTTGAAGCCTAGAACCAGACACACCGGAGCTGCCCTGGCTGTGCTGCAGTCAGTCAGAGGAAGCTGGAGGGAAAAGATAGCAAATCTGTTTCCACACAGGTTCCCCTGCTTAGTGCCTTCAGGTTGGTTGGATGTCACGATTAAATCTCTGCTCTCAGATTTGCAATTTTTTGTTTCCATGCTGAAGACTTGACAGATATAAGTTTGCCTCTGTGGCATCGCGCGTATTCAAATTAAGTTGTTTACTGCTTATCCTAGCATCTCAGCCCTGTTAACTGAGAGATGAAGCAGCTGATTTCACGAGGCTGATCAGAGAATAACTTTGGTCTGACCCTTGGCAGGGGGCGAGCTGTCATTATGCTTGAAGAGCAGCTGTGTCTTGGGAGAATAAACTGGCATAAAATAGCAAAAGGTTTCCAAATAGCAGTTCTAGTTTTTATAATGGCCTGTTTGCTCTGCTGAAGGCATATTAAAAATTAAATACAAGTGGGGTTAACTACCAGTGTGCTCCAGCATGGCTTTAGCTAAGTGTTTACTTCCTTGTCTGTTTGTTGCATATACTCAGGTGATTTGGTTACTACTGTTGTAGATTTGGAGAGGGGCAGAATTGGTTTAGGCATGCAGTCCAACTGAATTTTGCTAAGATAGGATCATAGAATAGTTAGGGTTGGAAAGGACCTTAAGATCATCTAGTTCCAAACCCGATGCAAATACTTGCATCCCTTCAGCTCATTTGAAGACTCTGGTTGAGGTGCATTGAAGAAAGAAAAACATGTATTTTTATGTGCTTTAATAGAGAGACTTTGGGCAGCGGGGCTGGGCTTTAGCATTCACATCTCACCCCTGTTCCTTGCACTCTTTTCATTGCACTGCACTGTGCTGTGCTGTCCCCTCAGCTGAGCTGACAGCAGAGAGCACAACTCAGGGTGAGAAAAATCACTATCTGCAAAGCAAGGAAGAGTTTTTATTTAAATTCAAGTTAGGAAGCCAGCTCCTTTCTCATAGAAATGTAAATAAGCAGGTGCAGATAAGGTAATGGGCAGCAACAAAGGACAGGGGGCTGGAGCTCCCCTTGTTGATACTGCTCTTGTACCACTGTGCTACAGTCTCACAGCTGTCCTAAAGAGCTTTTAGGCACCCAAACTTCAGATATAGCTTCCAGCATTGGATCAAGAGCCCTGTGTGGAATCCAGGATCACTACATTGCATAGAGAATCTCAGGAACATCCCATATATGAAGCAGTGAGCTTAACTGGAAACCATGTTGCATTTATCCGTAGTTTTGCCACCTCACTGGGTACTGCAGCAGGGCCTATGTGTCCCCTGAAATTAAGTTTTCATTACAAAACCAGGCTAGGGCAGAGGCTTCAGCACTCACCACCAGCATCTCTGCTATTTGATCAGTAGCTCATTCTTGAACTGTTCTGTCCCATGCCAGCCAGCAGCCTCACAGGCAGTGGGATGGAAAGAAATAGCATCTGTCAAAGTCAATGTGTGCCCAGATGTCCATCTCTGATAGTAAGACTAAGAGCTACTTCCTACCTTATCCACGGTGGTTAGGGCTCTCTCAGAAGAAAATGAAGTGAATTAATTTTCCTCCTGAAGCCTGTGGATGTCCCATTTGGCAAGAGAAGGCTCTTCCCACCAGCTACAGGTTGCTGGCTGTCATCAAGTGGTCCTATGCCAAGCCACTGTGGGCATCTTGTGTGTGCAGACATACAGCTGTTGAGAGCTCAGGGAACACTTCAAGATATCCAGGGATGCCAAGTGAACATCTGTGGTTAGAAAGTGAATGAGGGATGTGGGGTCTCAGGTTTGTACCTCTGGGTTTTTTTAGGCTTTCTCTTTGCATCTCTGCCTATTCTTGGATTTATGCCAATGCATTTATTCCATTTTGTTGCATGGGCCTTTATTAATTCCTCTGTGAGCACTCAATTATGTGGTGTCTGTGAGCAAATGCAACCTCCCTGTGTTCACAGCGGCAAGGGAACGACAGAATCATTTTCTGTTTTCCAGTTTCACTTCTGGCTTCTCAGGAAAACCTTTGATCAAAATGTAGCTCCAGCAGAATGTTCACCTGAAGTAGAAGAAAAAATTAGTAGTTTGCTACTTGTACTTTTCACACTCTTGTCCTGAATGCTTCGAAGCCCTAAGGTGTGTCTGAATAATGTATATCCAATAGGTGCATTTACAAAGCAATCTCTGGTCTGTTGCATGCCTCTGGCTAAACCATTTCCATGGTCTGCCTCACTGCACTCAGACCATATGAATAGTGTGGGTGTCTAAGCTGCAGCACATAGTGACAAGCAAGGAGCTGCCAAGCCAGCATATGTTGACTGTCGAGGCAGCTCAGAGCCTGGGAGGCTTGTGCTGGGGCTCCAGTGGAAGATACATTGTAAAGGGAGAAGGAAGGCTTTGGGAAGTGGAGAGCATGAGCTGGGAGGAGGGAACAAGCAGGCAAGACAGCTGGAGTTCTTCAGTAGGAAGGAGGAGTAAATGAGGACATTACCAGGGAAATATGAAGATGGGTATGCCTGTTTTACTTCCTAGTGTGTTGTGCAAGATACTGAAAGAGAGTGGAGTTTGCAGGTGTGAGCTATACACGAGAGGGGAGCCACAGGGGAATAGGTGGGGTATAGTGCATGGAGAGAGGGTGTGACATGGAAGTGAAGATTTACATTGCGGTGATATGAAGGTGCAAGATATGGTCTACTATTCACATGACAAAATTTCCCTCAGTCCAGTGGATGCTGTGATGAGGATGCTGAGCTGTGTAGCAGTTCTCAGAAATGCCATCCAGGCAGCATTTCCTATCTGCTAAGAGAATGAGTTTCCTCATCATGAGCTGAAGAACAAGGTGTCATGGCAGGAAATAGCAGATACACACCAATACTGTGCTGATACAGCAGACAAGCATCAGCACAGTACTGCGCTGACTTGAGAGGCTCTGAATTCTGGCTAATCTCCTAGTCTGCTCTCTTCTGGACATTAGGCTAACACTTCACAGCTGTGTTAACTATGTGATTATTATTGTCTGTGCTGATGCTTCTCTTTCAGCCATCCTGACAATCCTTGGAAATTCAGCTGTCCTTGCTACAGCCGTGAAACGCTCTTCCCTCCTGAAGTCACCGGAGCTGCTTACAGTCAACTTGGCGTTAGCAGATATTGGAATGGCCATCAGCATGTATCCGCTGGCCATTGCATCTGCCTGGAACCATGCTTGGCTGGGAGGAGATGCATCCTGCGTATATTATGGCTTGATGGGTTTCCTTTTCGGTGTCTGCAGCATGATGACCCTCTGTGCCATGGCCGTGATTCGATTCCTTGTTACCAATTCATCCAAATCTAACAGTAAGTAATTAAGCTTCTGGTAACCTTGTGGTGGAGCATTTGGGCTGTTATGTTCAGAGAGGAAGTTTGTGGAATATGGCATGGTGTATCAGTTCAGTAACTGTAGGAATAAGCCTCAACTTTTAGTCCAGTATCAAACCCTAATGTTCCTAGAAGGATCTGATTAAATTCTTTATGAAACAATGAGGATTTTCCACTTCTCAGTAATACCAAGTAAAACTACCTGAGAGTTTGGACAGCCCAAATGTTTTGCTGGACAAGACTCTTGGCTTCCTATTTGTGTGCAAGCAGACATACTGACATACTGGAATTTGAGAGGAAGGAGTGTTCTCTGGCATTCCTGGGCTGGGTGCCTGGTACAGTTGGGGTCAACTTGATCATGTAAAGCTCCCTGACTTATTAAAACTTCAGATTAGCACTGACATCTGCACTCAGGTCTCACCCAAAACATGGACAGTCTCTGTTACGTTCCTCAAGATGACCAAAGGTTCAGAAACCGCAGGAGCAGCCCAAGCATGTTTGTAGCTACCACCTTTCTCTTCGAGAAGCTACAGCAAAAACCATGTGGCTGAGTTCCATACATGCTTGCTCTTCCTCTTTCTTGCAGGTAACAAAATCACCAAGAACACTGTTCGCATCTTGATTACTTTCATCTGGCTCTACTCCTTGCTCTGGGCCATTCTGCCCTTGGTAGGCTGGGGTTACTACGGCCCTGAGCCATTTGGCATCTCTTGTACAATAGCCTGGAGCAAGTTCCACAACTCCTTCAATGGCTTTTCGTTCATTCTGAGCATGTTCCTCCTGTGCACAGTCTTGCCTGCACTGACCATCGTTACCTGTTACTTGGGAATTGCCTGGAAGGTTCATAAAGCATACCAAGAGATCCAGAATATTGACAGGATCCCTAATGCAGCTAAACTGGAGAAGAAGCTGACATTGGTGAGTTGTCGCAGTGATGAGAAGACCCTACAGTAATCAGGAGCTTGCAGAGAACTGGCTCTGCTCACACACGGTTCATGATAACCCTTCATTTTTTCTGTCTAGTATTGACTAAAGATGGAGATGTGGTTCCAGTGTCATCCACATTGTCATTCCAGTAACTTGGTCATGATAATATATCATAGCTACAGTGCAGCTCATTAAATCCTTAGTTGCATCCAAGATTTCATGGACAACAAGGTTTCCAGTCATGCTGGAAGAGCTGCTGGATTCTTTCATGATGTAGCTGGGCTGAAGGTCTTATTCTGCATCCTAGGTATTTTTAATCAACTGAGTGGCTATTCTGAGTGAGTGTTACACAGAAATTCTGTACAGAAAGAGGACTTTTTAATATATCATTATTGCAAATAAGCACTTCAGTTGCTAATTTCTTGTGGAAAAGCAGAACTGATCCAAGCTTTCTAGAGGCCAGTCTGTTGATAGGCTACACTGTCCGGTTAGGCTGGGTCTCCTGTGACATTGCAGCCAGAGTCAGGGAAGGAGATGAAAACAAGTGTTTTGTAAGAAACCCACAGTGTAGATCTGCTAGGTGGGAATAAAACCATATATGCACTGTCCAATGTTAGCTGTGCTCATGTCACAACATAGCAGGCATACAGTGTCAGGTATTTCAGCTGTTTCGGGCATGGTTATATCCACGCACCACATGCCTGAGTATCAGTGCCCGCTAGGAACTGAATCCGTTTTCCTTTCAGATGGCTGTACTCATCTCGGTCGGATTCCTAAGCTCATGGACACCGTATGCAGCAGCCAGCTTCTGGTCCGTATTTAACCCCAGCGACTCCCTGCAGCCCATCGTTACATTGCTGCCTTGTCTGTTTGCCAAATCTTCAACAGCATATAACCCTTTTATTTACTACATCTTCAGCAAAACTTTCCGTTCTGAACTGAAACAGCTGCAGTGCTGCTGTGGCTGGCGAGTTCATTTCTTCAGCACTGACAACTCTGCCGAAAATCCCATGTCAATGTGGAGCGGGAGAGACAACGTGCGTCTCTCTGCAGCTGCAAAGGTGGAGAATCAGGGAGCTGCAACTCGCTGAGATGCAGCGATGGTGTCATAACAGAGGTCAAACCTTGGGCTCCCTCAAGGGTCCAAATAAGTAGGAATGCAGCACTGCATATCTCATGCCAAATCCAGAGGTTTAAGTATATATTTTTAAGCAACTCTTAAATATTATCTTTATGCTACACAGCAAAAGAACCTGCTATTTTTTTCAAGAATTTCCAATTTAGAGGAAATCGATTTATGTACTAAACATAAAAAAGATATAAACTTATTTTCAAGAAAACAGTGAAATTAAAAGAGAAATTATTATTGTGGGGTTCATTTCTTATACTTTAGACTTTTTAATGCAACCTATCTGCAAAATCTTGGCTCTTTCAGTAAAACAGCCATCAGAGAAAAACTGTAGGTTGAACACAGTGTGCTGCCAAACAAATACAGCTAAGCATGCAGTTTTCCAGCAATACAGAGAGAAAACCATATAGGTAGCAAGAAATACTGTCAGGAGATATAAGTGGCTGATACCAAAATGCCTGATAGGGATTTACAGTCCCTTGCTCAGTCAGAGGTATAGTTTCACTTCTCAAAACACAGTCAAAAAGGAGTTGAGCAGCCTCAGCCTTCAGAAGTTAGGTGGAAATGTGGCAGTCGGTGAAGGAAGCCTTCTGCATGTCACAAATAGCAAAATGAGAAGTGAAGGAATTCCTCAGCAAAAGGAACTGTGCACTTGTGCTGTTGCTGGTTGAGGTACAACAGGTATAACAGCTCATCTACCATGGGAACTTTTTATACAGGCATGTTTTATAGGACAAGAGGGATTGGTTTTGAACTGAAAGAGGGCAGATCTAGACTAGATAGTGGAAAGCAATTCTTCCCTGTGAGGGTGGTGAGACTTTGGCACAAGTTGCCCAGAGGGATTGTGGATGCCCAGTCCCTGGAAGTATTCAAGGCCAAGTTAGATGGGTCTTTGAGCAACCTGGCCTAGTGGAAGGTGTCCCTGCCTGTGGCAGGGGGTTGGGACCATATGATCTTTAAGGTCCTTTCCAACTCAAACAATTCTATAATTCTATGAAGAAAACAGCAAGTAATTTGTTTCTGAGCAGTGTGAGACTATGGGCATGTGCCCCAGTGAACAAACTTAAGTAAAGATCTGTATCAACTGCAATCTTTGAAGTGAGGATACAGTGCTCTTAGTTCAATCTGAATTTTCAACCAACTGCAGAAAATCTCAGTTTGAATGAAGTGTTATGGTGCTGAACATCTCAGAAGTACGCTACAGCCTCTTTCACCATAGAAAAAAGCACTATCCCAGGGCAGCTGTACTCTAATTTTATGATGGGATGCAATGAGCAAGAAGCCAAAACAAAGTGAAGTGGAATAGGGCCATCATGCCAGAGACTGCCCCTCCAAAGATCTTCACAGCCCATTTGCCTCATATGGTTCCACACAGGACTTTTCACATGTATAAATCAAATTCCTTCTGGAGGGAAGACAAAAATGGTGAGAATTTAGGATCAACTTACCTGAAGAATGTCCTAGTACTAAATAGACAGGGACAGCAAGAACAAAAATACAGAACTATGGAAGGAAGAATGAGCACTGCAATGAACTTCATTTGAAAAACACCGATGTATCAGGGATGGGCAGTGACGTAGACAGAGCAGAGCTGCATGCTCCTACATGGGCTACTGCCAGATAGAGGATTTGTATCTCATTAAACAAACCCTGAACTTTGATAAATTACGGTTTATCTACTTGTATGTTTCTAAAGAGGTTTAAGTCAGATTAGCCTTAACATCAAAGTGCTGCTGGATTCAATCACATCTCTACTGAACTTCAGTGACTTATCTGAAGACTTCTAGGTCTACAATACCTGCCAAAAAATTCGAAAGAAGTCCTCTGCATGCAAGAGATCAAGCACAGCTGGAACAGATATTTTATTTACCAGTATATATGGAAAAAAACCCCAACAAACCCAAATAATTAGTTCCCTTCATTCCCAGAAGTCATAGTTGTAGAGATAAAATTTTCTTGTGGGTACCTATATAAATAATCCTCAAATAGAACAAGCAGAGAATTAATTTAGAACTTTCTTAGAAAGCACAAAACACCAGGGCACAGGGCAGTGGAACCAAAGGTATGTGCTGGCCATCCCTTGCTGATGATTATATTCTGTAAGCGATTAGTACAAGGCTGGTTGCGTTGTGTGACACTTCAGCATTACACAGATTGCTGCCTTTTCTCCAGGCACTTCTCAATATCATCCAACACTTGGACAGCAGCTTTTGGAATACGAGTCCCTGGACCGAACACATTGGTAACACCAGCTTCATACAGGAAGTCATAATCCTGTTCAGAAAGAAATTTAAGTGCTATAGTTAAAAGTGCAACAGAAAATTGGTAATTGATTTAAAAGTGGTGTATGTTCTATCATGTAGGATGGACCTGAGAAAGTGTATGTGACAAGTCCCAGAAAAAGGCAGCACAGCAGAAAGGGAAATGGGAAAAAATTGGTAGTTCAGAGGTACAAAAACACTCCTGGGAAAGATTTTATTTGTTCAGAATCAGACTAATGTCAGATCCTTGGAAAACATTCAAAAGTCAACTGGATGTGACCCTGAATGTCCTAATCTAAATATAATGCTAATTTTGAAAATACTGCTTTACACAAAGGCTTGGGCCACATGACTGCCAGTTGTTTCTTGTAATTTGAGTTAGTCTGATTTTATGATTGTCCTGAAATTTCAAAAAGACCTGGGACACAGTTATGTATTCTCTCTTTATAGGATACATTATTTTTCAACAACAGGTTAGTAGCATCCCATTGAGAGATACTGAACAAAACACAATTTTTCTCCTAGAAAAATACGAGTTCCGTTTGTTCAATTTAAAAGTTTGTCATTCCTGAACACTCACGTAAGTGGCTAGGAAAGGAAGAAGTCCGGGAAAGGGGTGTAACAGGAGATTTATATGCAAAATCAGACTGAATCTCTCTAGACAGAAGATCACCCTAAAGGTGATTCAGACAGGGAAATTGTGGATGAGCTAAGGAAAACTCTAAGGCAAAAGCATGGATCTGACTGCAAGGGAATCCAAACAACAGTTCAACAGTTTAGGAGAAAGTATAAGGAATGAGAGAGAGGCAACACTGAGGCCTGATGATGGGGAACATGAGAAGAGGCTAAACAGTGAATGTGATATGCAGCCTATAGGTGATGGGACCTGTCCGGTGCCTTAGTCACTAGCTATGACTCTTCCAAACTGTTCTCAGAAGTCGTAAAGTCTCTTAGGAGCTAGCATTTAACAGTAATATGCAAGGTACTGGTAATCAGAAACAACAGAGCATAAAGAACACCTCTCTCAGGCTACTGATTTCAGAACACAATATACCATCCAACAAATGCTGTAAGATAAACCAGAACATGATGTACAGAAAACCTGATCAGCAAGACCTGACAGCACTCTGCAACCATCTTGCAGATCTGTGCAGACCCTGGTGATTGTACACAGTAGCCTTCAGTTTTGTAAATCCCATCTGACATTAACAGAATATAGGAAATAGCTAAAAGCAGTGCAGACAGAAATAAAGTAGACTCTCAGTCCTGATGGAAATGATGTTGATCCGTACCTGAGGTGGGATGACACCTCCACATATGACAAGAATGTCTGGCCGGTCAAGGGCATTGAGTTCTTTGATGAGTTCAGGCACAAGAGTTTTATGACCTGCTGCAAGTGTGCTCACACCAACACAGTGCACATCTGCATCAACTGCCTGCTGGGCCACTTCTCGAGGTGTCTGTATGGAAAGGGGATGACATGAGAATAGCTTGAGCCTTGCTGCTGAACAAGCATTAGAGGGAAAAATGCTGCATTTGAAAAACACTGGACACTGCTCAGTCATACCTGGAAGAGGGGACCAATGTCCACGTCAAAGCCAATGTCTGCAAATCCTGTAGCAATGACTTTAGCTCCTCTGTCATGGCCATCTTGACCCATCTTTGCAACAAGTATACGAGGCCTGCGCCCCTCACGATCCATGAACTTGTTAACTCTGATTGAAAATACATATTGTATCTTAGTAAGTCAAAGAAAATCATTAGAAGTATTTCCACAAATAAAAAAAAGACTGGCTTCAACTGTAGCATCATTTATATGCATCAGATAAAAAGATCTTCTAAGTCATACTTTGTCTACGTAGTCTGCACACTATGTTAATTTTTATGTTATATGATTACTAGTATGATTTCTTGTATTTACTAGCCTCAACAATAAAACGTTCTTTTTTAAATAAAACCATTCCACTACTTTTCTGGTTTCCAATGGACAAAATTTAATGGTTTTATGATTTTATTTCAGATTTAATGAGTTGACTTACAATTAACTAAAACACAATGCTTAGATTTTAAGGAGAATTACAACCAATTATTTCCAAAGAACTTGTATGGCACATAGGCACATAAAGATGTGTCCTAGACATCATACTGTGCATCATCATTCAACTGGTCACAAGTCTGCCCAAAAAAGGATAACTATATCCCTCATTCTGTGCACTCATTCCACCACCTCCCTTCTTCTGGTTGGTAGCAGTTCATATTTCTGTTGTATTAAGGTAACTCCATAACCACAGCACGTATCAATCTTTCATCTTGCTGCTCCCATGTACCACTACTTTGACTGGGACACTAAAACTACCACATCTCAGAAATGACAGTTTTTATTGGTTTTGGTTCCTTTTTTTTTTTTTTTTAATATTCATAGAATTGTAGAATCACAGAATGGTTTGGGTTGGAAAAGACCTTAAGATCATCTAGTTCCAACCCCCCTGCCACAGGCAGGGACACCTTCCACTAGACCACGTCACCAAAGGGTGTGTCCAACCTGTTCTGAGCATTCTGTTGGGAACTGGATGGATTTGTTGTGCCTTGAAATCATATGATGACCTGGCCAGGATGATCACCCTTTGAATCCAGTGGCTTACTCAGGGGAAAAGAATGACTCTAGATAAACCATTTATTAGCACAGATGAAAATCCTCAGGAGGTGATTCCAGGACAGAAATATGCAGCATTTAAGAAGGAAAAAGTAAGAACTCACACAGCTTAAAAAGGAATGTCAACAGAG
Organism: Psittacula echo; assembly: GCF_963264785.1. Lineage (NCBI taxonomy): Eukaryota > Metazoa > Chordata > Aves > Psittaciformes > Psittacidae > Psittacula > Psittacula echo. Next base: position 104,348,371 of record NC_137738.1, read on the forward strand.
CCTGAAGAAGCTTCTGCTTGAGGATGTACAGGAGTTTGGCCTGCCTCCTCTATTCCTAAAGACTGCTGAGAAGATCGATGAAGTAGGTATCGGAATCATAGAATCCCAGAATGGTTTGGGTTAGAAATGGCCTTAGTGATCTTCTAGTGAAAAATCCACCCCCCCGCCACAGGCAGGGACACCTTCCACTAGACCAGGTTGCTCAAATCCCCAACCAACCTGTAAGCTGTAAATGTATAATTAAAAATACTTAGAAAATATTTAAAATAAAAAATGATGGTGACATTCCCCAGCACAACTTGACTTGAAAAGTCAAGTCAGGCTAAACATCACTATTGTGAAGCCATCAAGAAATTTCCTTTCAAGAGAGCCTGTAAGTCTTCAATGTGTAAGCCACAACACAGCAGGGACTTAGAAGCATCGATTCATATTACACCACCACCCACTACAGCAATTAAGTTTCTTTACCCAAGAGGACAGCAGCAAAGGCAGAAGCTAACAAAAGGCACAAATAGGAAACTGTTTTCACACATGCTACCATCTTCTGATGTTTTTCTCCCTTGTGGTATGAGTAAGTAACATGCAGAGACTTGAAGCTGTATGTGGACATCCAGATGGATTTTAGCCTTATAATTTTAGGAACAGTAAGAGTGAGGTTACAGGGACAACTTATGGGCAGAACAAAAACAGGTTTTGTAACTATGAGGTGCTGGAAATATTTTAGAGATTACTATTATACAGTCTGTAAAGGAAGCAATTCAGTGTATGGGGATTTCAGGCAATGTTTTTCAGCTTCTTAATCCTGTGGCTGCATAGTTTATTTGAACAAAATTCTCAAATTATAACATCACCCCAGTGGATTTTGTTTTCCAGCAAATACAAGTTCAGTTAAGTTTTGACTATTTTCTTATAGCACTTAGTTCTTATTCTGCTGACAGTCACCGGAGTACCTACTGAGGTCAGTGTCATTCAGGTTTGGGAAATGCTTTCTTAGGTCACAACAAGTAGCACATGTATCTCAAGGATTAAATGTGAGGCTGTGTTTAGCTACACAGGAAGCCATTCTCACCTCTTGATGGCATGAAGAATTTCATCACTCTCTCCAAACTCCTGGCGATAAGCTCCGCTCACCATTCGGTCACTGGCTTTATGCTCCCCAAACACCTTCTTCATTGCATCTGTTATTTCTCCAACAGTGCACCTAAGAGAGAGGAACAAAGTATTAATGCTACCAGGAGGCTTATATGAAAACAGAATACAGATACACACTGGCAGTGGCCCAATAATTGGCCGTGCTGCAGAACAAATTCATTTGCGCTCGTTTCCCCTTTAAGTGTACAACTCTGAACATCTGACTTACCCCACTGTCATCCATTAATAAAACATGCAAGAGAATTTTTAAGGAAATACTGTTTTGCTGATGTGAGAAGTGACAAAGCAACAGGGACCATTGCATGGCAAAATATTTCAAGAAATTAAATTAAATTTTCTCAAATGAGAATTTTTTTGGGGCTCAGACTACAAGAGCTTGCATTTGGACTCATACTATAAATTCAAAATATAAATCAAAATATAAACACACAGAAAAGACTGAAAAGTAACTTCTTAACTGGAATTTATTTTCTTTTCCCTTGATGTTAATATATTAGTATTTATTTTTCTTCTCCTCTACTCTTGACATAGCTCCTTTATCCACTGAGCTGTAGAAGAATCTGGGAAATCCATTTACATGCAAGTTACAAGCTGGAAACACTTTGCATGTTCAAAATCATACACATTTTGCTGCTGTAGCACAAGTGCTAGAAGCAAATCAGGCTGCGATCTATCCGAATAGATTCCACCTGTCTGTGTGAAATCTATAGTGCAGACTTTACCAAAGTAAACAATGCTGCGCTGTATTTACAGTTGACCCCGCAACCAAATACTTGATGAAAGGAACCTTAGAAGGGAAAAACAACTCGTGTGGAGAAAGAGCAGTTCAATCAGTAGCTCAAACACAGCAAGCTTCTTCTGGTATGAAATTAACTGGGATTTGGTACTGAGTAACGATTTTGAAGGTATGTTACTGAGCTTCTGTTGAAATCTGTCATAAAAATATTTAAGTTTATACTTGAATGGAAAAAGACTAAAGAATTTGTATATATAAAAAAAATGAATGCAACCTGCTGCAAATTTTGTCAAAGGAAAGGAAAAATACTACTCTTACAAAGCACTTTAAAAGTATGCTTACACATACAGAAAATAAACCCCATTCAGCTACAGCTAAGCATGTTTCAAACCCCTGGAATTCACATTTTCTCCTGTCATATTGCATTTAAATATAGGGTACTATGAGGCAAAATTAGGTTAAGCATTCTCTGAAGCTTTTAAATGAAATGCTCAAGGGATGTTTGGACAAGATGCAACTTTTTGTCTACATACTTTTCGAAAGGGACGGCAAAAGAATTGTACTTGGTTCTCCTTCTGCCGTTTGCAGTTTCAGTAGCTATTATCTGATTCCTACCTCATGCAATCTGCCATACATCCATTGTAACAGAAGATGCATTTCTGCTGTATTAACTGAATCTTTCAGTAAAATTCAGTTATTCTACTTCCTGTGACCCACTCCAGCTAATCTGCTCTTTTGCTAGCTCATGTGTTTTTATACTCAGCAACCTTCACCATAAACTGTAACTATGCTAATGTAAAATGGCAGAAATCCTATCATGAATATATATGCAAGAACTGTGTAATGCATATGCCTGAAGCCAATCTCCTATCTCTAGGTGCCACTCTTCACAGCTGGCTTGCTTTGTGTCATGCTGGAACACACATTTTTAACTCACACTACTGACACTGTCTTGGCCACTTTTTGTCATTTCCCCTCCCCTGGGCTTTCTAAAACTACATTTTTAACATTCTCTGCTTTTATCCGTTTTCTTCCTCAGAGCACTGAGTTCATATCTGGATTTATGAGGATCACAGTCCAGAAAAGCAGTTAAGGCAAAGTAATACCAGATTTATAGTATCTGTACGGCTATGTTTGAATGTGACTTAGTCTGATACTCTCTTTTAACTTATCTGTTAACAATGATTCAAAAAGCATTAGTTATAAAGCAACTGTCCATGACTGCATCAGAACCCACTGACATCGCTATGCAGTATACTTTATTTTTACAGCACCTGTATGATCTCAGACATCTTAGCCAGTGTTACCTGCATTACAGCAGTTCTCAGACCTTACTGATCATCAGGTTTTGTTTGCCAGGACATCTAAATACTCTTACTAATATTACTGTTCTCTGATATTACTAATAAGAAATTGAAAAGTAAAACTGCTTAAGTGCTAGATTAACTGACTTCCCCAATTCAAGAGCAAGTTTGCAGCAGACTTTGAAATAGTATCTATAAATACTGACTATTAAAACACTGACTGTGCTAGACATCACAGATTGTAGCCTCATAGAGATCCAGCCCATGCATAAACACTGACAACTTACTCCTGTGTAAACGCTGGCAGTTTGCTGAAGGCTCTACAGTGGCATAACACGTCTTTTCTTCTAGAGAAAACTATAATCTTAGAAAAATCTTTCTTCTACTCTTTTGCAGAAGCAACATCTAAGTATAACTTCAGTGCTAAATTAAAGCGCAGCGCGTGTAGATGTGTGCTTTTCTGTTCTTACTATGTGAAAGTGTGAATGAAAGTGTCATGTAAGAAGCGAAAAATAAATGGTTTGGACTATCAATTTTATTGAAGTATTATCTGGCAGCTGGGATAAAGTTTTTTCTGTGTACTGCTCAAAAAATGAAATACATTTATTTCTTCTACAAATACTGCTTTTGAAATCCCTGTATTTTGGAATACAGCCTCTTTTCTTAACAGGAGAAGAAAAGCATACTTCTAATGACAATTACAGTTTTCTTTAATCAGCTAGCCACAACACTAGACCAGTTCTTTACAATAAACCTCCTCCCACTTCTGTTTATCTTTACAGCAAAACTCTGTTCTGGAGATAACTGTTTTAATCTCACTATTATAAAACTTAAGTAGCATAAGCAACAATTCTGTTAAACAGGGCACCTCTCTAAGAAGCCTGTTCCAGTGTTTGACCACTCTCTCAGTAAAGGAATGCTTCCTAGTATCCAGTCTAAACCTCCTCTGAACAGCTTTGAATCGTTCCCACATATCCGACCACTGGATACCAGTGAGAAGAGCTCAACACCTTCCTCTGTAAGTTGCCTCCTCAGGAAGCTGTTCCTCTTCTCCTGGCCAGGCAAGCTCAAATTCCTTAACTGCTCCTCATAGGACATTCCTTCCAGCCCTTTCACCAGCTTTGTTGCCCTTCTCTAGAAGCATTCAAGGACCTTCACATCCTTCTTAAATTGTGGGGCCCACAGCTACAGACAGTGCTAAAGGAGAGGCTGCAGCAACGCTGAATGCAGCGTGATAATCACCTCTTTTAACTGGCTGGTAATACATCCCAGGATGATGTTTGCCTTCTTGGCTGCCCAGGCACACTGCTGACTCACACTCAGCCTGCTGCTGACCAGTACACCTAGACCCCTTTCTGCTGGTTGCTCTCAGTTATGTTTTCATAGCACCTTCTGTCTACCTGTTAACAGGTAATTTGCAGCCTAATCTGGGGTTTTAAGTAAAACTAAAATTTTGAAGTGGAGACCAAAAGACAGCTATATTCTCTGCTTTGTGTTTTATCAGTCTATAACCCCTACAAAATGTGGCAAGGGCAGTGTATTTGTACATAAATAGTAATCTGCACTTCCTGAACTTCTGCACTGCTCAAAATTACTGCTGACCAACCATGCTATATCAGAGCCCCCAGGTGCTCAGAGATTCCCTGTGCTTCCTCAAACTTAGTTAATTGAAGAATGGACAGACAGGATCTATTCTAGAGGCCAACACTGAAGTAGGAAAGAAAAGTCTTAAAAGCACCTTAGGTGAAAAAAGTAAATGTTCCACTGGACTCCAAAGGATGCCTCACTGCTCTACTCAAGAGTATCTTTTATGTGTTCGCCTGACTAACCAAACTTATTTCTCTCACTCAAAAAAACGTTTTCACACAAATTCATGGTGCAATGAAGGATAAAGCAACAGACCATGAGAAGATTGTGAATATCCATTTTCACATCTCAGACGCTCCTTAAGCTCCCTGACCTGTGAAATAGCAGGGTGATAGAGAAACCTAGTTATGTCCTGAAACTGGTAAGAATCTGAGTTGCAAACAACACAATGTGTATGAACAAGGAATGTGTATGAATATAATTAAGATTCTTTGTATCCATATAGTTCTTTGTAAGAAATTAAAGCATAGCCTTATGAGACTGTAAAATGTAATAGTCTATCTTACAATGTCAAACTGCAGTCATCTTTTCCTTCCACCTCTGAAGAAAAACCCAAAACATCTCAAGATACCAAATGCACTGACACCATATCGAAGAACAACAAAAAGGTGAAAATGAACCATCAATCTTTAAACATCAGTTGGATATTCATCTCCACTCTCAATACCTTGAACGTGCTGCTTCCACTGCAAATGCAAGTAAGTTCCCTTCTCCAGTCGCAGCACACTCTGTTAGAGCAGCGAGACATTGCTGGGCTGCTGCTTCATCTCTACTAGCCTTCACCTAACACAGAAGAGAAAAATATTAACTTAAAACAAACTATAAAGTGAGCTGACTTCAAGTGTTAATTCTAGAGGCATGCAATTGTCAATTGTCATATATGCTACTTATATATCAGTAAGATTCAAAGTAAAAAGGTGTCTCAGACTTTAAAATGTGTACAACTCCATAAAAGAACTCTAAAACAATTTTATCCATGTTCTTACTAATTATGAAAGTGGAAGTTGATTTCTGCTTCCATAACCCTGCCCTTAATAGCACTTGACAAGATGCAATAAACAGTCTGAGTGATTAAGTAATGGTAGATATTTTTAAAGCAAAACATTGCATAGCTATTTTCTATCTTATTTTCAGAAAACATAAAGTTCCTCATTTTGAAAAGTTAGACAAATTCACAAGACTATCTGAAATACAATGATTAAAATGAAATGAATGTAACAAAAACATTTTTGTTTGGAATGATAATACTGTATTTCTTGGGATTTTCCATCAGACTCCATTGAAGCTGAACAGAAATGCAGCTTTTCTGCTAAAGACTAGAGCAGATTCTCAGGAATTTGAGGGTCAAGTTTCTGGCAAGCCACCTTTATTCAAGTTCCATCTGCAATTACAAGAACTTTTATTTTTAAGAAAGTTGTTCCCACCTTATTAATCTTCTCGATCTGCTTGCTACGGACTGAAGTATTATCAATAGCCAGAACTTCGACTGCATCCTCTTTTTCTAGCTGATGCTTGTTTACTCCAACAATTACTTCAGACCCTGTTTCCAGTGGAAACACCAGAAACTCAGAACAGATTTGCAAATTACTATGAAAAGACACAATATTAATAGGATAAGAAAACTTTGAGCATTATAATGCAGTGCTTTGCTTTATAACTACATACATTTCAAATACATAAAATTTGTTCTATAGGAAAGACTTAAGTCTGTATTTTCTATATTTTATGAGAGGATGAGATGCATGAACTTGGCGAATACTGGGCCTGAAAAAAGATTTGAACTAAACCAATATTTATCTTACAAACTGATTTTGTAATGAGTCGTCAATATGCATTAGCTATTTTTCTCTTTTTCAGTTTACATGACTGAATCCTACAGAATTAAGCAGAAGTGCTCATCTCCAGCACTTTTCTGCATTCATTTTTCTGATTTACCAGAGAAATAAGAAAGTAAAGTTCCTACCTAAAACTACTGCATGTAAATAAAAATTAATTTGTCATGTTGGAAATCTGTATTTCAGCTTTCAGCCAGTATGGACTTAACCATTTTTATTTGCAGTGCCTGAAAACATTACATTATATATATATATATATAGTTTGGTTGATATGCTGGAGGTAAGGAATGCCACGCAGAGGGACGTTGACACACTTGTAAGGTGGGCTGATGCCAACCTCTTGAAGTTCAACCATGCCAAGTGCAAGGTCCTACACCTGGGTTGGAGCAATCCCAGGCGCAGCTACAGGTTGGGCAGAGAAGAGATTCAGAGCAGCCCTGTGGAGAAGGAATTGGGGGTGTTGGTCAATGAGAAAATGAACATGAGCCGGCTTCAGTGTGTGCTCGCAGCCCAGAAAGCCAACTGTATTCTGGGATCCATCAGAAGGAGCATGACCAGCAGGTCAAAGGAGGTGATCCTGCCCCTCTACTCTGCTCTTGTGAGACCTTACTTGGAGTATTGTGTGCAGTTCTGGTGTCCTCAACATAAAAAGGACATGGAACTGTTGGAACAAGTCCAGAGGAGGGCCACGAGGATGATCAGGGGACTGGAGCACCTCCCGTATGAAGACAGGCTGAGAAAGTCAGGGCTGTTGAGCCTGGAGAAGAGAAGGCTGCGTGGAGACCTCATAGCAGTCTTTCAGTATCTGAAGAGGGCCTGTAAGGATGCTGGGAAGGGACTCTTCATTAGGGACTGTAGTGATAGGACAAGGGGTAACGGGTTCAAACTTAAACAGGGGAAGTTTAGATTGGATATAAGGAAGAAATTCTTTACTGAGAGGGTGGTGAGGCACTGGAATGGGTTGCCCAAGGAAGTTGTGAATGCTCCATCCTTGGCAGTGTTCAAAGCCAGGTTGGAGAGAGCCTTGGGTAATATGGTTTAGTGTGAGGTGTTCCTGTCCATGGCAAGCGGCTTGGAACTAGATGATCTTAAGGTCCTTTCCAACCCTAACTATTCTATGATTCTATGATTCTATAATCACAAAGAAAAAGCTATAACCATACTCATCTGAGATGACTGGTTTTTTTTTCCAGTCTTCAGGGAAAACGGGCAGTTCTCAAGCAAAACCAGGAATTTGGCCAGATACATTCAATATTGCCATCTGCTGGCACTCATGCTTTTAAATTCAGTAATCACAGTTTAAAGATACTAACAGAAATAAAATAATTAGGTATTGAAGGCCCAAAATACTCCTCTAAAATGGTCTTTCTAGTGCTTTGTCTAATCTAGTCTTAAACACATCAAGCAGGACTATTTTCATAATGGTGCTGTATTTCCTACATACTGCTATCTCCTTTCCAAGGCTTTCACTGACATAAAACTGTTATCACTTTATCTCTCAAAATCTGCTACTCCTAAACTAAGAAGAAAAAACCTCAATGAAAATGTGCATAAAAGCCTTTTTTACAAAGGTATTCTGTTGGTAGTTTTCCATTCTTTCATCTCTCTGCTTCCTACCAGAGTCAATCCTGGCTTGTTTTCGGGCTGCACACTCTTCAATACGAAGTTTGGGAATTCCCTCAGCAACAGCTTTAGCCATTCCACCCATTTCTTCTATCTCCTCAACAAGCTGAGAAATGAAGAGGATTGCGAAAGTGATTAGTAGCAAGGTTCTTCAGAAAACAAGCTTTGGCACTGGTGTTATCATTCAAATTTATGTTATACCTATATATACAGGCTTGTGCTCTAAAAGTGTGCTTCCTATCTCTGTGTCTCTGACTACAGATTTTGATATAAATTAAGAGACACCTCAAACAAAAGAATATTCCTGTTACCAAAACTCCATGAATTTGTTCACTTCTAATAGAAGTGTCCCTCTCTCGAAATATACAGTGTATTTTTGTAAAGTTCATTTACAAAGAAATCACTGATGCATAAGTGTAAAATAATTCCCTTGTTAGAAGTTACCAACATTATCAGATAGTACCTTAAGAGGCATTTCTCAAAACTCTTATACCAATTTTCCTACAACACATAAAAGGCTATGCAAACTGACCTTTAAAGCAGCTTCATAGACATCGTCGGTGAGGCACTCCATAAGGTAAGATCCCCCCCACGGGTCTGCCACTTTAGGAATACCTGACTCCTCTTGAATTATGATCTGTGTGTTCCGAGCAATGCGAGCACTCTTCACTGTAGGCAAACCCAAGGCTTCATCATAGGAATTTGTATGCAGAGACTGTGTACCTCCAAACACTGCAGCCATTGCTTCAATTGTAGTACGGATAACATTGTTAAAGGGATCCTGGAATGAAAAAGAGAACTCTGAAGCTCAATGGTTCTGCCAGAGGGCTGAAGAAGATTAGTCACACATGTACTACACTGCAGTGAAATGAATGCAAGATTCCCCATTGAAACACTAAAATCATAACAAAAGCTGAAAAAGAACAGTCAATAATAAGCATTCAAACTATCTATTACTTATCAGTATCTCAGACAAGGAGATTAATCCAGAAAGAAAGCCAAAATTATCAGTGCATGAGCAAACTGGTAATGATAACACAGCAAGGCCTCATTTATATTTAGTGGTATTTTGAAGAACTTCATGAATCCAAGTTGGAGAGGATGGAACAGGAAATCCCAATGTCCTCCATCCTCAGATAACAGAATTCTTGGAGTAGTGAACAGCACATCTGCCAGACAGGTTACTAGTCAAGATCCCTTTTGGAACTAAATGTACTTAGTATTTGTGATAATGGCAGCACTACATAAAGACAGGAATTACAGCTGAAATTTGCTGGTGCTATAAAACTGGCAGATATCTGCAGGAGAACTGGGATATTAACCAAAACAAAAGGATAATCTGGAGCACAAGGTATAGAAACTGTCAGTATTACAGAATATAATCTCAGCCTTTAGGTGAAAATTTTTATCTGTTTTTTTCAGACATTTAGAGAGTCGAGTTGGATATATATGCCTTTAAAGTCAAAGAGGAATTATGATTTAGATTCAATATAAGGAAGAAATTCATTACTGTGAGGGTGGTGAGGCACTGGCACAGGTTGCCCAGAGAAGCTGTGGCTGCCCCATCCCTGGCAGTGTTCAAGGCCAGGCTGGACGGGGCCTGGAGCAACCTGGTCTAGTGGAAGGCGTCCCTGCCCATGGCAGGGGAGTTAGAACTAGATGAGCTTTAAGGTTTCTTCCAACCCAAACCATTCTATGATTCTGTGATCTCCAGGGGGTGACTTACATTCTGAGATAGAGCGAAGAATCACACACTGCAGCTGCCTGTCTAATTTGATGTGATTATTGAGGGAACTTAACAGTAGCTCAGACTGCATAACTCATTCTTAACATGCTTGTTAACATACTGGAATCTTTTTGTGAATACAGTTTCAAGACTCCAGTTTCTGCCTTTCACTTGAGCACTACTAGGCAGTCCAGAATACTGAAGTATTTTGGGAAGCAGCATTTTGGGAAGCAATGCTGCTGGAACTCAACAAGACGTATGTTTTACATAAGCAAAAAGATGTATCCAGTGCTTGTCAGGGTAAGACAGGCTGTCTCCTTCAGAAAGCTGCACCTTTACAAGTAAAATCAGCAGCCCCCTAAAATCAGATATACACCATGAAAACATATTTAAATGAGGAAGTTGATGACAGTCCAGTTTCTAACCTGCTCAGTGAGTGACCAGCCCGAAGTTTGACAGTGAGCTCTCAGCAGAAGAGATTTGGGATCCTTCGGCTTAAACATTTTTTCTACCAAGTAAGCCCACAGTCGCCTCCCAGCTCTCATCTTAGCTATTTCCATGTAGAAGTTCATGCCAATTCCCCAAAAGAAGGAAAGCCTGTAATAACAGTATATGAACAGGATAAAACATTAAACCATTATACTAACTCTGTTTCAGTAAAGGAGAAGCCCTATAGCAAGGTCACTGATTAATTTACTTTTACAGAAATAACCCAGACATAAGATGATGTTCCTGGACATTGATGCCAGCTGATACAGAATGATATGATGCCAGCTGATACGGAATGATATGATATACAGAATGATAATTGGACTTATCTTCCAAACCAAGTGACTGCAAGCACATTGCCAGTGACAATGGTCCCTGGAACTGCCAAACTGTCCCCAAGGACTGTTTTAGGGAAGCCCTAGGTCAAGTGGTGTTCCAGCACGTCACGGATACAAACAGTGACACCCCAGTGCCAGGGAATGCTCGTGGTCACAATCTACTAGAGTAGTTATTCTCACAAACTACTTCTAATGAGAATACATTACATATTATAACCATGTTTTCATCCTTTTACTGATGATTCTAATCAAAATACAAACTTCAATATTGGCAAGCATATCAGGGAACAGACTGATTGATCTCTCTTTTCTACTTATAGCTTCTACGATATATAAATGTAAACATGATAGTTAAAGCTAGTAAACCCCATTATACTAAAGAAGCCTTTTTAACAGTGAATTAGCTATTGAAACAATTTGCCAAAGGCTCTTACAGATTTCTCCATAACTAGAAAATCTAAAAATAAGGCTGTACCTTATTTCTGAATGATTCACTTGGATTTTACCACAGATGCTGGAAATAGGTTAATTCAGCTGACTCCTTTAGTTTGAATGTGCAAGAGGCTATGTGAGTCACGTCTTTCGTTTTTTAGACTCACCGTATAGTTAGGGAATCTGTAAATCAACCAGATCACTGAAACTGCTTCTGCTTAGTTTGGCAGTAGCTATACAAAAATACAATATCCTGCTTAAAAATTTTATTTTTAGAAATTTGCAACTGTGAATTGAACTACCTGAACTTCCCCTTGTTAAGCATTTTCCCCAAATGTTTCAAAATACTACTACTAAAAAGAATAAGTAACACTACAGCCTAAAAGAATTGCAAGAGCTCTTGCTGCATTCTGCAGTCCCAAAGCTACAACTGTATTCGATACACCAGCTTAGAGATCCTTTTCTGATCAGAGAACAATTATGGCAAAAGACCTTGACAATGCTTGGGCTTGTGAGCATGCTTTATTCAGTTTATTATTGTAGACGTAGTCTAAGTGTCTTTTGGACCAGATATATTTTCCTACCACTGAAACTGTGTAACAAAACAGGCTGAGAAAGTTGGGGCTGTTCAGCCTGGAGAAGAGAAGGCTGTGTGGAGACCTCATAGCAGCCTTCCAGTATCTGAGGGGGGCCTATAAGGATGCTGGGGAGGGACTATTCATCAGGGACTGTAGTGACAGGACAAGAGGTAACGGGTTCAAACTTAAACAGGGGAAGTTTAGATTGGATATAAGGAAGAAATTCTTTACTGAGAGGGTGGTGAGGCACTGGAATGGGTTGCCCAAGGAAGTTGTGAATGCTCCATCCCTGGCGGTGCTCAAGGCCAGGTTGGATGAGGCCTTGGGTGGCATGGTTTAGTGTGGGGTGTCCCTGCCCATGTCAGGGGGGTTGGAACTAGATGATCTTAAGGTCCTTTCCAACCCTAACTATTCTATGATTCTATAAAACCAAAACAAAACCTATCTGCAATGTGAGCACTGTCAATATTGTTTTAATGTGTAAAAATACTGAACTTGATATTTAACTCTTTTACATTCTCTTAAACTTTTGGTAAAATTAGAAGTTTTAACAAAAGTGAGTTTTATATTTAGAAATTTCTTTATCTCACCTTGGTGCAAATTCATCAATGGTAAGGCCAGCTTTAAGTCCAGTTCTGCAATACTCCAAGCCATCTGCTATAGTATAAGCTAATTCCAGAATAGCATCAGCTCCTGCCTCTTGCATGTGGTACCCACTGATTGAAATGGAATTAAATTTTGGCATATGCTGCAAAAATAAAAAACATCAGGGTACAATAGCAGAAGGGAGGATCAGATAACTCCTCTATCAACATTCATGAATAATACATTCTTTGTAGACTAAATACAACCCATCTCTATTAAGTGGTGTTTGCAGATGTTTACTTCACACGCTTAAACTATCACCTGCCATGGTATCTTTCTCAATTACAAGCTGTGTGCCACCTCTTCAACGAAAATGCCACTAAGAAAACAACTGGTAGTACTGAACTTCTAGTCATCAGTTCAGAACTTCACCCCTTTCATTACCTCCTTCTCACGTTTAATTTTGCAGCACAAGTCCTTCAAGATTTCTTCCCTTTTTGCTCCTGATTACAGCTGTATTCTTAACCATGGGGCAAAGAACAGCCTGTTTGTTCCTTGTCTATAAGCTTCCTGACATCCTTTAAGGCCTAGGTTCATCTTAATCTGACTTTTAGTTGGACTGACTTAAAAAAACTTTAAATTTATGCTGTAAGTGATTTGGGATCTTAACTTCTCCTCCTGGCCCTTTCTACAACCACATCATTCATCACTATGACAGGTCTTTCCATCTTCTGCTTTGTCCTCCAAAGTGCCTCATAAATAGTTAACTAGATGTAATAACAGAAGTAAATACATTTAAACAAGGAATACCTTTGAGGTGTACTGGAATATGTCAGCAATAATCCTCATTGATGGTTCTGGGGGGAAAATGTAGGTATTTCGGACCATGAACTCCTTCAAGATGTCATTTTGGATAGTCCCTGTCAGCTTGGCCTGAGGCACTCCCTGTTCTTCTCCAGTTACAATGAATGTTGCCAATATGGGAATGACTGCCCCGTTCATTGTCATAGAAACTGACATTTTCTCTAAAGGAATTCCATCAAAAAGGATTTTGGTGTCTTCCACTGTATCAATGGCAACTCCAGCCATCCCAACGTCTCCTCGAACTCGTGGATTGTCTGAATCATAACCACGGTGGGTGGCTAGATCAAAAGCAACAGATAATCCCTGCTGGCCAGCTGATTGAAAAAGAAAAAAAATCCAACAGATTGAGATTCAGAAGTGTTGAACAGACTTGTATTAGAACTGAATCTACATTCGTTAATTTTATTTTACATGATCTAGGCTTGGATGAGAAACCAATTTTTGATGTTAAATGCTGTTTCCTCCCCAAAGATGTCCAAGGTCTTCAACTTTAAATGAAAAAGCTTTTAATTGAGAAAAAAAAAAAAACCCAAACCTGTAGCCCTTCTGACTGAGTCACACAATCAGTTTATCATGCTTAGCAAACTGATTAATACGGTTTAGCCACAATTTGCAAATGTTTATAGACAGACAGTATCAGGGTTTAATACATCAATTTCACTTAGCTGAAAACAAAAGCATGATAAGCGACTTCACATTACCTTTTTCTTATCATAAATTAAACACACGCACACAAATTGATATCTTGCCTACAGTGACAAATGTTGTTTATTTGTAAAGCAAAGTGATACATTACTAAACCTGCAGTAGGAGAAAATTACTCATAAAACATGGAACAGGATACTTAGAGCTCTTGGCAGTCTTGTTGCTGCAACCTGGAAGTGGTAACCCAAACTCTGCTATTCCCAAGCATTCACTCTCTGCCCAGCACTGCTGTTCCTGAAGTAACTGTATCTACTGCATTTGCAAATTGCTTTCTCAACACCAGGAGAGCTTTCCTCAGATACCAGCTATCATCCCTGATCTGAAAAGCTAAGTGTTAGTTCTTAAGCACAATGACATACATGTAAATGTCTGCCCAGTTTCAAGCAATAGAAAGTTCAGCAATTATGAAAACTAGTAATTCTTTTTCAGCATTTCTCCAATTAGAGCGTGATTTTAATTGAATTATTAGAAAGGCTTTAAAATAACAAGGTCAGATTCAGAATCTATGCTAAATAATTCAATAATAATACAACCATTAACACAATAAAATTACAATATCACAATTTCAAATCTCAAATAAAGATGGCAGCAAACATACTTGAGTAACTGAGCTGCGCCAACAGCTAACCCAAGCATTAGCACTTCTGCTTCAGCAGCAGAGTTCAGCAGGAAAGCCAAGTAAGAGAAGGCTGCGTGGAGACCTCATAGCAGTCTTTCAGTATCTGAAGGGGGCCTACAAGGATGCTGGGGAGGGACTATTCAACAGGGACTGTAGTGACAGGACAAGAGGTAACGGGTTCAAACTTAAACAGGGGAAATTTAAATTGGATATAAGGAAGAAATTCTTTACTGAGAGAGTGGTGAGGCACTGGAATGGGTTGCCCAGGGAGGCTGTGAATGCTCCATCCTTGGCAGTGTTCAAGGCCAGGTTGGATGAGGCCTTGGGTGGCATGGTTTAGTGTGGGGTGTCCCTGCCCATGTCAGGGGGGTTGGCACTAGATGATCTTAAGGTCCTTTCCAACCCTAACTATTCTATGATTCTATATCCAGAACAATCTTTCTGTTTAAATGTTTGTTTGTAAACCTCTAATACCCTTTATTTATAACTTCTTAATCTACTGAGAGTTTTATAAATTGAAAGAATCAATAATACTTGCAAGGATACTAAAGCAGCTAATACCGCTTCATATTAGCTAACCATGACTATCACAGGAGGTAAATACCCACAAACACCACCCCCCCCCAACCAGTTATGTTTTAAGTAGGAGGGACTGTAAAGTGGGAAATAAAAAGTGCCACAGATGAATTACTTATAAGTAGTATGTATTTATGAGTTAATGTAAAATTTATAACATTAGATGAAAACCCAAAATGTCAGAATGCACTAACCCCAGAAGTTTAGCCAAGTGACTAAGTTCAACATCATTTTCTGCTGCAATCTTCTCTCACAATCATATAATAAGCATGAAGTGCTCCATAAACTCTGCTGGTTGGACACTTGAATGCAGCCAAATTATGACTCTCTAAGTGTTAAGGCAGAATAACTGAAAATAGCATTTAGCACATTAATTTTTCTACCTGAATAGCAAAATGGAACAAAAGCAGTTTCAGAAATGATCCAGTTTACTGGTAATAAAGAAATAGAGTGCCATTGGGAAGATCCTACCAGAAATCAAAAGTCACAAGGCAGAATAATTATATTCACCATGTAATTTACCACATGAATGATCCCCACTCTTCTGCAAGGCAATGTGGTTTCTCAAAGTAGCCATCTTACCTTTAATGTTGTCTTTGTAGAACTTATTGCTCTCCTCCACTGTACTGAAGCCAGCATATTGGCGGATAGTCCATGGCCTGTATGTGTACATGGTTGGGTAGGGTCCTCTAGTGTAAGGTTTCATCCCTGGCAGCTCCTCAGGGAGGTCTTCTGTGTCCCTTTTGGAGTATAAAGGCTTGATGTTGATACCTTCTGGGGTGCGCCAAATTAAATCCTTTGGATTCTTGCCTTTCAGCTGCTTTTCAGCAAGGGCAGCCCACTCGGGGTGCAGCGGCTGCCTGTGCAGGGAGCGCCATGCGAGCCGGCAGGCTGGAAGTTGTGCCAGGTGTGTGCAGTGGTGGGTCCATAGGTGCAATAGGGCATCTTTGGCTCTTAGCATGGCTGTCCCACTGGTTGGTTAGTAGGTGGCAAGCTGAAGAAAATAAAAACACGTATTTTGCATTATCATATAAATCTAACATGAGAGAAGTGAGCACGGAGAGGTCCAGCAGTTTGCTAAAGCCAAAACAATTACTCAAGAAAAACTAATTATTTAATTATGCACATGATAGATATCCTCCCTCCTTGCCTTTCAACCAGACAATGTGTAAACAGAGTTCAGGAAAAATCCTACCTTTTGTTCTTGCTACAACCACATATAAAATTTATTTTAGTCCCAAAGCAACGTCATCATTAATCAGTCACTGAAAAAATCAGTGTCAGGCATGAAAGCAGCATGCCCAGCTAACAGCTTACCTTCCCATCTCTCTCATCTATGAATTCCTTAATGTGAAAGAGGGATCCCCAAAGAAGCATTCTGAAGGAAGTGGACTATCAGAAAATTGCTGACAATTGTACACTTTGGGAAAGGGGGCTTGGGCTGGATGGAAATCAGAGATATACTAAGAAAAAGAAAGGTGGTATGCAAAAACAGAGGGATGACACAAGCTGCAGAGCTCATCCCACCATGCATGAGACTGATATGGGGATAAGTTAAGTAACTCTGTAATGCTGTAAGTTCTTCAGCTTCTGCTCTGTGTATCCTATCACTGCATTTCCTTCACAAGCCAAAACCTTTACAGTTTGGCTCCAAAGTCCTGTCAATTCCTCTCCACCTCATATCCTTCAGAACTCCCTGGAAACATGCTTCCCTGACACCTTTATGAGAAAGTGTGCACAAAACTGGAAAGCATCTTTATCAGTTATGGTGCTGCAGCAACATGCTCCACGCAACTGCTTTAATAACAGATATGCCACGTGTGCTTTACATATAATCTGATAAGCATGAAGATGCACCAGAGGAGTACTGAGTTCCCCGCAGAGGCGTTATTCTGCAGCAAGGATGGAAGACAACCTCTGCCTCCACTGCTGCACGGATCCCGGCGCGCTTCCCCCGGCCACGCACCCCGAAGGAACCACAAAACTTCCCTGTCACCTTCCTACAAACCTCCCCCTCCACCCCCCATTCCACTGCACCCACACCCGGAGGGGGGACAGGGACTAAAAAGCACCGTCCATCCGTCCCTCAGCGCCGCGCCGCACCTGGCCGCCCCACAACCACCCTGACAGGCCCGGCGTCTGTGCGTGCCCAGCGCCCCCCGCCGCTACAGCCCGCCCCCAACAAGCCCTCATGGCGGCCAATGGGACCGGAGGTCCGGTGCGGGCGCTGCTCCGGGGGGTAGCGGCTCTGCCCGCCAGCGAGACGAAGGCAGGGAGTCGAGCTACAGAACCACGACACACTCCAACCACGGCTATCCTCCACTACCTGCTGCCTGCCCCTCAGCTGGCACCCAACACCCGCGCAGCACTGCGCTTGCGCGTTGAGCGGCAAGGCGCATGCGCACAGAGTACCACTCGTGCACCGCCCTCCAGGCGGTAGGCGGGAATGAGCAGTGCGCGTGCGCCCCTTTGCGCGGGCAGCACGGTTTGCTAACGGTTCGGCGGTGCATTGCGGGATTCGCGGGTGCGGTGAGGCGCAGAGTGAGTGTCGGGGCCGTGAGTGGGTGTCGGGACGGTGAGGTCTGGTGGATGGTGTTGCGGAGGTTCCCGCGGTGTTGTCCTGCAGCAACGGGGGGCAGGAGTTTGGGGACGGGGGCAGATATGGGAGGGGTGAAGACTACAACTCCCAGCATGCGTTTCGCTCGGGGCGGGTCCTATAGCGCGGGCAGCATTGCATTCCGGGAGTTGTAGTCCGCCCTGAGGGTTAGTAGATTGCGCTAACGCTGTCCCACAGAACCTGTAGTTGCTGGAGGACGGGGGAGAGGCAGGGCTTGTTTGTAGGAGTAGGGGGGAATGGGTTTAAACTGACATAGGAGAGATGTACATTAAATATAGAGAAGAAACTTTCCTGTGAGGGTGGTGAAGCACTGGCACAGGTTGCCCAGGGAAGCTGTGGCTGCCCCATTCCTGGCAGTGTTCAAGGCCAGGTTGGACGGGGCTTGAAGCAACCTGGTCTAGTGGAAGGTGTCCCTGCCTGTGGCAGGGGGTTGGAACTGGATAAGCTTTAAGGTTCCTTCCAACCCAAACCATTCTGTGACTATGATTTACATGGTGTTCGTTGTGAGTGTTGTCTGTTGAGCTGCTGTCCTCTGCGTGAAGAGAGAAGTGGCCTGAGGGAATGCAAGAAAAACTGAATACATCTAGTTGTTGTATTTAGAAAAGAGAAAGCTAGTGGGGTGTAACAATTATTCTCTCCTGTGTGGCTCTTTTTTCCTCCATCTGTATAGCGAGTAGGAAAACAAAGGGTAGGTTTAAACTGCAGCAAGGAACATTACAGTTCAGTGCTAGGGCAAAAAGTTCTGGTAATAAGATGACTGTACTAAACTGCATTACAAAGAAAGAATTTCTATTGCTGGAGGCCTTTAGGAGCAAATTAGACTGTTCAGTTTAGAAAGAGATGTGAAACAGACAAAGACTCATCCAAAAGGCAAATGGAGATGCTTTTTTAGAGGTCCTGCACTTCAATAAGCGTGCAAGATTTAAAATGCTTAGAATTAGCAAACATGCAAATGTTTGGACTCATTTAGCACTGGGTGTTTCCATCTCATTTTGCTTGTTAATGTGTGGTTGTACTGTATGGACTGTAATTGCTGGGTTTTAACTTGGGTTTTGTTTCCTCCTGCTTCATTTGGTTTACGGATAATGAAACGTCATGTACCTTGCAGTAAAATGGGGAAGACCGCTGGTGGGAGATCAGCAAAAAAACCAGTTAAATCACAAAATCAACCAGGGCATTCCAGCAAGAAAAAAGGAACAGATACAGAAGGAAGAAAACAAGGCCATAAAGGAAAGGTAATCATTATTTTGTATCAAATTAGAAAAGTAACTGAGATGGGGGGGGGGGTAGGGAAGGAAGAGGCATTTTTGCCTATTTTTGAACTGGAATTTTTAGAGAATATTTCATTAACTAAACACAGCCTTCTTGAGGAAATGTCCAGTGTTAACAGGTCTATTGAGACCTACTGCCTTAGCTGCTTCCTGGTTTCTAGAATTTCTAGTTGTGTGCTGCTGTGCCTGTGACAAGTAGAGGGAAGCACTGTGCAATCATTAATAAAAGGGCGAGCTACTGTGCAGTTCTGAAGAGCTGCATAGCATCTGTTTGAACAGAGTGATAAACTCGGATGTCATTCGGCTCTATTTGTTCAGTTCTGGAATATATTCCCTGCATGTCTCAGGACTGGCATAGGCAGCTTTTTGTTGGAGAGAGCTTGCTTAACCCCTGAACTTATGAATGGCATGAACTCAAGATGTGGCTAGATAGCCAAATACCTTGTGCATTTCTTATTTCATTACCTCATTCTTGGAACGGGAGGAATGAGGATGAGTGAATTGCTTTCCTCAACCTGCTGAGATGAATTACTGTTTCACAGTTCAAAAAGCCTTTTTTGTGGTGAGCATCAATAGACCTTTGTCAAGCATTGACATGCTTTCACAGCCTTTTTCCAGTGGATTGCTAGTAGTATCACAGTATCACAGTATCACAGTATGTTAGAGATTGGAAGGGACCTCAAAAGATCATCTAGTCCAATCCCCCTGCCAGAGCAGGAACACCTAGATAAGGTTACACAGGAATGTGTCCAGGCGGGTTTTGAATGTCTCCAGAGAAGGAGACTCCACAACCTCCCTGGGCAGCCTGTTCCAGTGTTCTGTCACCCTCACTGAGAAGAAGTTTCTTCTCAAGTTTAAGTGGAACCTCTTGTGTTCCAGTTTATACCCATTACCCCTTGTCTTATCATTGTTTGCCATTGAGAAGAGCCTGGCTCCATCCTCATGACACTCCACCTTTAGATGATGTTTCAAAATTACCACATTTGCTGCAAGTGCTTTTCTTTAGCAGGTCACTCAGACAGTCAAAAGGAAAGCTGAGGAAGACAGCGACTATTCCCCTGCAGGTAGGATTGTATTGTTTCTTTATGTTTCCTTATGTTTGTCTAATGCAAATTCAGTGTTTTTAAAAAAACAAATGCAAGTTGCTTTGTTGAAATCCTAGGTATATGAAGTATCACTGAAATAAGTTTCAAACTTTTCTTTCTGAACAGTAACAGTATTTGCAGTGCAGTCATAGCTGGTGTGCATTCATAGAATCATAGAATAGTTAGGGTTGGAAAGGACCTTAAGGTCATCTAGTTCCAACCCCGCTGCCATAGGCAGGGACATCTCACACTAAACCATGTCACCCAAGGCTCTGTCCAACCAGGTCTTGAACACCGCCAGGGATGGAACATTCACAACTTCCTTGGGCAACCAATTCCAGTGCCTCATACTATGTATATGCGTTGTATATGCATGAATTAGTCATATACTTTTGTTTGCAAGTAGTGTTCTTCTCTTGTAAAATTCTACAAGCACCCAGAACATCTCTTCACAGGTCATATCTTCTCTGTTAACCCTCTGTCTTAAGATTGGTATGCTGTGTTGGATATACAAATGAGATGAGGCCCCTGCTGCATCGAGTTTATCTCCTATATATATTCTCACTCTATTTTATTTCACTCTGGGTTTTCTTGCTTGTATTGCCAATGACTTTGGGAAATATCTGTTTAGAATTAAACTACTGTAATAAAGATACTTTTCTGGTTTGTGCTTTTTAAACAGCTTGTGACTTGAAAATAAGAAATACCACCTAATGTGGATAGATTTGTGACGTGGAAAAATCTTAACTGTTACACCTTTGACTACGATCTAAATGTAGTCACAAAGCTGTCTATCCAGGTTTGGCAAACACATTTTTTCCTTTGTATTAACAGGAGAAAAAGGTTTTTCAAAAAAAGTGAAGCTAACCAGTGCTAAAATAGGATCTTGGAAGACTCTCTCAGAGAGCAGTAGGCAGTTTCTGGAAACTGTAATGGATTCAATAATACTGTAAGTGCCAGATATCTTGGTGGTTGGAATAAAGTAAAAATCATAACATTGCTTGAACTGGAAAAGCATTTTTGGGCAGTGTGGCTGGCTATGTGGTATAACACTTTATATCTGAATTTAGAAACTTTTAGCTAGTGAAGTTCTACCTAATCTGATGTGCTTCCTGTACTTAGAGGCTTTGTGATGAAAATTCTGCCTTTGATTTCTTTCCAGATCTGTTTTGTGCCAGCAAAGGGAGAGAAAAGGTGATGTTCAAGAGCATCTAAATTTACTGAAAGAAAGGTAAGAAATTATAATTAAAAAAAAAAAAAAAGAGAGAGAGAAGGGATTTAGTTTATCCAGTTGTTTTGTATCATGTTTACAGAATTGCTTCTGGGAGCATTTAGGAAATTCCTAATTAGGGAATCTTGGAAGGGGGACTTGGTGCAAAATCAATTGGGGAAATATCTCAACAGTATGTTGATTGAAGTGGACAAGCAAATGTAGATGAAAGACCCACTTTAACTACTTCTGTATGAGTAACAGAACAGAGGAGGTATTCTTAAGAGCTCCTTGAATCAGCTTTGTACTCTTTATACTCTTTTTAACTTTGCAGGCAGCTATTTATTTTGTTATCATTTAATGAAAGTGGTGGGAGTAGTTATAGCAAAACTTTCTTAAATGCTAATTCATTTTCTGACTGTTGAAGTTCAAAGCAAATTGAAATTTTGTGTTGGAGCATAACTTGTAGCCTTTTTATGTCATTGTGGGAGTAGTTATGTACACTTTCTGAGAAATTTTGTCTCTGTGTGTATGTATTCCAGACTCTTATCAATGTAGGGCCTAATCCTATATGTTGCCGTCTTTATTCTTACAGTGCTTCAAGATTCAAACATAGAATCATAGAATCATAGAATAGTTAGGGTTGGAAAGGACCTTGAGATCATCTAGTTCCAACCCCCCTGCCATGGGCAGGGACACCCCACACTAAACCATGTCACCC
The DNA here is from genome assembly GCF_963264785.1 of Psittacula echo. Lineage (NCBI taxonomy): Eukaryota > Metazoa > Chordata > Aves > Psittaciformes > Psittacidae > Psittacula > Psittacula echo. Next base: position 104,370,484 of record NC_137738.1, read on the forward strand.
AAGGCCTCATCCAACCAGGCCTTGAACACCGCCAAAGATGGAGCATTCACAACCTCCCTGGGCAACCCATTCCAGTGCCTCACCACCCTCTCAGTAAAGAATTTCTTCCTTATATCCAATCTAAACTTCCCCTGTTTAAGTTTGAACCCGTTACCCCTTGTCCTGTCACTACAGTCCCTGATGAATAGTCCATCCCCAGCATCCTTGTAGGCCCCCTTCAGATACTGGAAGGCTGCTAGGAGGTCTCCACGCAGCCTTCTGTTCTCCAGGCTGAACAGCCCCAACTTTCTCAGCCTCTCTCCATACGGAAGGTACTCCAGTCCCCTGATCACCCTCGTGGCCCTCCTCTGGACTTGTTCCAACAGTTCCATGTCCTTTTTATGATGAGGACACCAGAACTGCACACAATACTCCAAGTGAGGTCTCACGTTTTTCATAAATTGTTTTGTTTAAATGTTTAATTTGTAGTATTTAATTTCTGAGTTGCCACACTTCTGCAGTCTCATCTGACATGCATGGCTGTTTGGTGTACCTGACAGACTTCAAGTCTTCCTCAGAATTGGAAGGACCTTTGAGAGCAAGCTGAAACTCTTCCTGTGGTGTAAAACGAGATAAGATTTCACAAAAGCACTTTCAGATCTTACTAAAATGATCTTTCTTGGAAGCAGTTAAAAGTGCTGCTTTTAGAACTTAGTTTTATTTTGCAAGGAGAAAGGTTAGAACTGGGAAAATATTAGTTTATGTCAGTTTGCAGTCAGGGAGTGTACAGGCCATTGGGATAGAAACCACACAATGTCAATGTAATGGCAAAGGCTGGAGAGGTCAGATTTCTTGTTTGTAGTTTCTCCCTTAGACATTTATTCCACATGATTTTGGAAAACAATTTAAGACAGCTTTTTTTTCCTGTTTGGATCCTTTCACTTCACTGGCAGTAATTGTTCTAAACTGAATTTTGTTTTTCTCAGAGAAGTCATTAGTAATTTTCTTCTTGCTTTGCAAAGAATTCCAAACAAGTTATGCTCTCCTTTCTCTATAATAAAGAGTCCTGAGATGTTTCAGGACTTTAAAGGTGCCTCCACAGAAGCTGGGCAACCTGAAGAATCTTTCAGACCTTCAGATGGCGGAGAAACAAATGCTAAAGGCAAATGAAGAGTTTTTGGTACGATTGCAGGTATGAAAAGCAAGGAAGGGAAAAAAATATCTTGCCTATCTGCTGTTGCTCATTGTGTTGTAGCTTTCTAGTAGTTGGACTGCTGTCTGTGCCTGTGATGTGAGTTGTTGTCCACTGTTCATCGTTATCACTCGCTTTCACTACAAAGCAGTGTACCTTTTTTTGATAATTTTTCAGTGGCTTGGCTGATGCTGATTATCAGTGTCTCATACACAAAAGGCTTACCATCTCTAAGGTAAATTTTATTCTGGTTTTATGTCTGTTTTGTCTTAGGAAGAAATAAATGAAGCTAAGCAGTCAGCAGACCGCAGGGAAGAAAATATACAGCAACTGCAGTACAAAATCCAGGTGCTCAAGAACCAGTTAGAGGGAGATGAAAAAAAGGCCAAGAAGGTATTCCCAATACCTGCTGTGATTTAAGCTGAAAATAGGACAATGCTGTTGAAAGTTTAGTTTTCAGAAACTGGATAATGACAGCCAGTTTATTTTCCTACTTGTGTGCCTGATGTTTGGTTTTTGTTTTGTTTCCCTCTTTTTTCCCTTTTTAGGTATTCCAGGAAAATGTCAGTGGAGCGCTCCACCTTCCAGAACTCCCTAGGCGCAGTTTACAGGCACCCACTTTGCAGGTGAGCATGGAATATGTTTTCAGAGACGCCTTGGTTAGAAAAGGAAGGCGACAGTGTGCTTTTACCACTTAACCTCTGCCAGAGGGAACAATTCTGAAAATTCTGAAATATAAGGGTGTTTTTTTTCTTCTTTCTTTTTTCATTTAGATCTATATGATTAAGTTTAAAAAACCAGAACAAAACCCTAAACCCCCTGCCATTTAAAGGATCACATGTCTTTTCCTAGGAACCCTGTGGTCTTAGGGAACCTGTAATGATTTATGAAATATCTCTCTGTAACTGATGGAAGGAAGACTGTCTCATTCTGTGTCTTTGAATCGTTTTTATTTTAGCTGTATTAAGGTACAGCTAGGCTGCATGAAAGTGAAATTTCTGTTAGACGTGATGAAAGCTGTTGTTTGTTGTCTTTTATTTATTTTTCTTTTAGGAAGAAATTTTGAAGATGAAAAATCAGAAAGGCCTTTTAAAGGATATGAACGCTATTCAGCAGTCAGCTGACTTGAAGAACTTTTTAACCCTCATTGAAAAGACCTATGAGAAGGTGGACTTCCTCTGAAAGACTGAAATATACATATCTGTATATATATATCAAATGGAAAGAAAAATAGAATTATCTGGTTTCTATGTGGAGCCTCCTTTGAAGAAGATAATCTGGGCCAGCACTCTGTGTTACTGTAGTAGCAGCAGGATGCTGGTCATGGAAACAGTATTTTCTTCCTAGTGGCTTTACAGCTGTGACTGCTGAATTTCTGTTTCTGTGAATATTGATATACAAATATGTAGAGGCATTTTGCGACTGTAGTGACTTAAGTGATCGATCAAGGTTTTGGGGTTGGGTTTCTTTTTTTGGACCTGTGATGACTTCTAATGATGATACATACTGTCTTAGGAGAAAGGAGGGAAATGGATTATTGATTTGGGTATTTTTATAGGATAAGTAACATTCCATTATATTTGGACGTTTATTATCACATTTATAGATCAGTGCAGTTAGTACCTGTTACCAAACTAATGTTTGTTTTGGAGTTAAATCCGCCTTAAATTTGAAACACAGATTTAAAATATGGTTATCTGATGCTCAGTTGCAGATCTCCAGTTCAGGCTTCTTACCACTTTTAAGTAGAAAACCTCCATGGTAGGGAATCGAATAATTGAATATCAGATATACAGGGTTTTTTTACACTTTCATGTTCATCATTTAAACCAGGTGGGTGGTATATTTTTATTTTTTTTATTGTTGGTTTGTTGGGTTTTGTTGTTTGGGGTTTTTGTTTGTTTGTTTGTTTTGTGGGTGTTTTTTTTGTTGGGTTTTTTTCTTTGTATATATATGTTTTAATGCAGATGGCTGAGAATGCAGGTAAGAACATTATAGAGAAAAGCTCTAATCTCAGAGTTGTGTACTCACCTTATATTTTTATTAACTGTCAGGTCATCTTTGGCTTCAGAGGAAGAAAATAAAGTTGAAAGTCTCTTTTCTCATGCACTTTAATATCTCTCCTATTTTTTCCATTATAGAGCTTCTCCCTTAAAAGATTAAGTACCTTCTCCAGTCGAATTATCTACTGGAAGACAGTAGTGCTCTTTATGTCGACTTACCCTTCAAATACTTGGTCTTTTGTTTACAAGCTGCTGATACTCCTGATGAGACTTAAGATAATTATCTCTATTCTCCTATGAGAGATTAAAAATCTCTCTGTAGTTGCTACATGTAGGGTCAGGAAAGCCAGACTAAGTACTTGTTTGGTTTATACTTGCTTTGTATCACATGAAAAAATATATAAATATTTAGAAATAATAGAATTTTGATCAAGAACAAGGGGAATATTTACTGACATAACCACTGCTCATTGTCACTTAGCGCAGATTACGAGTTCAGGATTTTCCTGCATGCCAGCTATCTTAATTTTTTGTTAAGCAAAGATATACTCCTTTGCTTTCAATAAGGGTGATTTACTTGCAAACAATTTACTATGTGGGTTCTGAAATTCATGAACCACATATATACCTTTTTTTCTTAAAAGAAAAAAAAGTATGGAGTATTTGTTCTTAATCTGAAAGTACTTGAGGTGGTAAGAACTGTCCTTAAGTAGAAGTAGGTAAAAAGGCAACTATAATAAGAATGAATTTACAAAGTAATTTAAGTTCTCTACCTATTGCACTTTTAGGTGGAGTTTGGTATAATACATATTATTTTGACCTGGGTTGAAATTTAGACAGAGAGCACCATCACAAATGCTCGTTGACTGCACGGTGAGAGAGTAGGAAGGAAAATAAGGTTTTACAGTCACTGGGGGATGCTTCCAATCTGTGCTCAGCAGATATCCAAGAATGTGTAAAGCTTTGGTTTGGGGAAAATTCTCTCTGCAATTTCTATTCCAGAAACTTCCTATTTTTCACAGTCAATAGAAGAATTAGAACAAGCAATAAATACAAATGAGGCGACCATCATCATGCTCAGTGAGGGAAGGGACCCCTGTGCACCCCATAGTAGACAATGATGTTCATTGCACCAGTACTCAGCTGATGAGCCCTGATGTCTCTGGATGGCATCCTGAAAATGCTGGGCCTGAACCAAGAGTACCACTCAACTCCCCTGCTGCCTATGGGGAGACAACAGATCCAGAGGCTTGAAGCAGCATCAGCCTAGGGCTGTTTTGGCCCTCAGGCAGTTCTAACTTGCTGTTGTAAGGCAGTGGGAGCCCTCTGACAGCTGGAATTTGCAGATACTGTTTATGCAATGTTTAATAGCAAGTCAGAAAGTTCATTACAAAAGTGCCATCTATTTGCCATGGGGGCATGTTTTATTTATTGGGATAAATGTGTTTTGTTTGAGGTTGATAGGAGCAGGAAATGTAAACATCTGATTTGCTTTGAGTACTTTGATGATATGAGAAAGAAAAACTTTAGGAAATTAAATGTGATCACCAACTTCTAATAACTTTTCTGCAGTGATTCCCTCTTTCAAACCTTGCGTTCAGTGAAACTCCATCTATTTTCATAAATGTTTTTAACATTTTTTGTCCAGTGCAGAGCCACAAAGATGATTAAGGGAATGGAACATCTCCCTTATGAGGAGAGGCTGAGGGAGCTGGGTCTGTTTAGTTTGGAGGAGACTGAGGGGTGACCTCATCAATGTTTACAAATATGTAAAGGGTGAGTGTCAGGATGATGGAGCTAGGCTTTTCTCAGGGATGTCCAGTGATAGGACAAGGGGCAATGGGTGTAAAATGGAGCATAGGAGGTTCCATGTGAACATCAGGAAAAATTTCTTTACTGTGAGAGTGACAGAGCACTGGAACAGGTTGTCCAGGGGGGTTGTGGAGTCTCCTATGTTGGAGATATTCAAGGCTCGCCTGGACAAGTTCCTGTGTGATGTACTCTAGGTTACCCTGCTCTTGCAGGGGAGTTGGACTAGATGATCTTTTGAGGTCCCTTCCAATCCTTGGGATTCTGTGATTTAAAATTCAGGGGCAGAGAATGAAGAAAATGTTTTTATTCCTGGTAAAGCTAATTAAAAAAATCTCATGGTATTTTCCTTTCCATCAAACAACTTTATGAATACAGAAACTAAAATAAACAGATCTAGATCAGAAGTTTACTACTCATTCTGAAAATTAGAGTAGATGAATTCAAAAGGAGGGCAAATTTGGCCCTGAAAATAAAAATGCTGCAACCACTGATGTAATTTTTGGATTCTCATATTATCTTCAGTTTTGAGTCTTTATTCATTAGTCTCTATCTAGCAGTCTACATTTGAACACTCATAGATGTTTGAAGTATCTGCATTATCTGGGACATGAACATGGGGCTTATATGGCACAGGACCTGTCCCCCCAGCCTAGCAGCTGGAAGTGAAACAGAAGATCTAAGGGTATCTAAAATGGTGCTAGAGGCTTGGGGTTAAAGCAATGGAATTGTGCTCTGTATATCAACTTTAAAGTGGATTGAATTGCTTAATTAATTATTTACAGCTGAATGACTGGAATGTTGTTTGGATAAGGAGATGAAGGCATTGTGTAAAGTGTTGATATGAACAGACACCACCACCACATCCCCCCTAAACTAAGGGAATGGGAGCAAATGAAAAGGAATGTTCAGAGTGTCTGATTCAAGTAGAAGGAATGTGTGTCTTGCTTCAACACTGACTCTCAGCAGAAAGGGCACTCTTGTCCCTCTTTTTATAGGGATTTTATAGGGTTTAGGGATGACATTAAATGAAACAGCAGGGCTGAGGTCCAGGTCTGAGGCAGAAATTCCAGGGGGAGGGTGGAAGGTGAACCTCTACAGGAGACTTGGAGAAAAGGAAGAGCTCTATTTTGGTAAGAGTCTCACCAGTGCACAATCTCTGCCCTGGAATGAAATGTAGAATGGACATAAGACAGTCAGTGGAAGCTGCTTCTGCAATAGTTGAGAGAAATAAAAACCTCTCAGCAGCTCTTATTGTCAGGAAGATCAGTGGGAATCCAGAACATTTGAAATGTCATATCCTAGCTATGAATAAAGAATGCAGCAGCTCTTAAAAGTCTGCAGGAATCAGGGAGAAGACACTTGGTCTTCAGAGGTATGATATGTTTCTTTTCCTTTGTCTAAATGATAAATCTGAGGAAAAACGTATGGAAATCCAATCTGAAATCCTAAATTCCAGTTTTCTGCAAAATTTTTTGTTTTCTTAATATTTTTATACTTCTACTTGGTTCAATATTTGGATCACAGCTCAACTTTGGCTGGTTTAGTATAGAATTTGGCTCTATCTAATCACAGGGAACTTTTTACATTAAAATTCATCGGAAAAGACCTTGGAGACTCACAAATGCTGGCTAGAGTGGGACTGAGGAGGAAGGATATTCTATGAATGCTGTGACTATAAATTTTTTTCAGTCCTGGTAAAATTCAGCAACTTGTAAATGGCCTTAATCAAAGCGTGATGATTCAAGGCCAGAACTGACAAAATCCTGAACTAAAATTTGTTATTTGTTCCCTTGTATGACAGAAAGTGGAAAATGAAAAGCTATTGTGTTGCTGTGCTATGAAATAAGCCCTCCAGGGAATGCCCAAACCTGACACATCCCTGAATGTCAGCTAGGGCATCTAGACTTAAATCTGAATTAAATTCTGTGAATTGGAAGTATCATAAGACCTTCTATGAAAAAAAGAAAAAAACAACAAAAAATTGCTATATGTTGGATGATGAGTATGACAAGAAAAAACCTTATTCAGATACCATGCAGAGTTAAAAATATACAGATAGGGTCTATAAAAAATACAGTGGTGCATATGACAGACAATTAAGCTAGAGACTGATGTATAGGAACTTCACCGAGCAATGACAGCCTGCAAAGCAGAAGAAAAGGCATTCATCATGGGGCTGGAATCTCCCATGCTTTGGCAAATGGTGCAGGTGTGCAAGCTTAGATATCAGGCTCCGTGGAAACCTCAAAAGGCAACTCCTTTCTGTTCTTTGATTTTATGCAGAACTTGAGCTTTTTTATAAGGCATCTGTTTTTGTTGACACAGTATGTGAAGTCTTGATCCCAGCTGACAGTATTCATGACTTTTTAAAAGGGATGTGCAAAAAGGAAATATGGTTCCCCAGAAAGACACAAAAGCCACTTTTCCTGTGTGTTATGTATGTGGTCACAGACAATGCAGCTGCATACAGTAAGAGACAGAGGCAAAGAAACCCAGGCCATAGAGCAGTTGTGGGCTACAGGTTATAATGCAGAAATATGTTATCTTAATCATTATGGAATTTGCTGAAAACTTCCCTCATATTTAAGAAGGTACTACATATTCTCATATATAATCACTGAATACTGAGAAGCCGTGTTCTGAGAAATCTGTGAAACATGGGTTGTGAAATGGTTCTGTGAAAAAGACAATGTGGAGGCCAGGCGTCAGTAACAAGTAAACCCACTGGTACAAGTGATTCATGTCTAAGATCTGTAAATGGGAAAAAGAAGGCACCTGCTGAAAAAGGCATGAAAGCATCTTTCTTCACAAATTTTCCATTGGCGTCAAGAAAGTGCTCAGGATAGAACATGTCTGGTTTCTCTCACTGTGATTTATCTTGCAGGACAGAGGCCAGTAAGGGGATGATGCAGGTTCCTTGCAAAATGAGACAGTGGAATTAACTCATGGACAAATATTGTGGTGGCAGTAATGTCAATAAAACTTCAAGATTGTGAGCCCAGAGAAAGAGATTATTCTGACTGCTGTTACGTGACTTCGTTAGAGAGTTCATGTTTATCACATAGGCCAGGTTTGAGAAAGAAAAAATGCTAAAAGAAACAATCCTGTAGGCATCTCGCCTTGAGAATGTGTGATGTCTGCAACAGTCTCATGAGGTAAATCCAATGCCAGGATATTAGCAAACATCTGAATTTCATGGATGACAGCATCTGTATAAGGCATCTGAGTTCTATGCTCGATCCTTGGTGGGTTTGATCCTATCACTTCCTCTATCTCTTCTTGGACCTTTCTTGGTCCAAGAATCAACTATAAGAAAGATTCAAGGACTCATTCATTCGTGAGTTATACTGTGCTTTACTGATGTAAGATATAAAAGGACTTTGAGTGAAAACCACAAATTCTCCCCAAATCTTTTTTTCCTTTCAGAAATAATGAGAGGTTGACAGAACTAGTGTTTGGTTATTTCTTTACCAGTAAAAAACCTAAATATTTGTACTTTTCTGTCTCCCTTTGCCTACAAAAGGAGGCAACTTTTGCTAGATATCTCTTGCTCTGACCAAGAGGTATCTAGCACTACGTAGACAATAATTAGCTGGAAATCTTGGCCTTTTGTAACTTAGTGTATTACAAGATATGTTGATTTTCAAGCTTTCTGTTCAGTTCCATATGCACAGAGTGTAACAGCATCTGTTACAAAAACACTCTGAATTTCAGGGTTCTTTAGCATCAGCAGAAAGCTCCACTTCAGTGTGGTGGAAATTGTCACAACACCAGCAGTAAATAAATTGCTCACCAAGCTTAACAAGTTGCCAGTATGGAAATACCCATTGGTAGTAGATTTCTCCTGAAAGAAGTGTTTGAGATAAAAGCATGAAAACTTAAGGCTTTCCATATGGAAATGCTATTTACGAATTTAAACATTTGCTAAGAAATAAATTCTTTATTTTAAAAAGTGTGAAAGACAAAAACAGCTTTAAGCTTGAGAAGAGTGTTGGCATAGGTTTTATGTTTTGCGTGGTGTCTGCATTTACTGGGGCCAGCTGCAAAGACAGCTGGCTTCTGTATGAAAAAGGTAACCCAGGTATATCAGAGACCTCAAATAAGATTCCCAGGAATGCTCAGGTAACACATTAGTTCTGTAATGCGTTCCATTTTTGAAAAAGCCAGAAGGTCTAGGACAAGAGAGAGAGCAGATTAAAAGGTGCAGCCTCTGTAAATGTGTTGATGCAGTCTGAATAAAAACATTGTCATGGTTTGAACCCAGCTGGCAAGTAAGTACCACGCAGCCGCTAACTCAATCCCCCACTTCTCCCTCCACAGGCAGGATGGGGAGGAGAATGAAAAGAATGTAGAACCTGCGGGTTGAGATAAAAACAGTTTAATAACTATAGTAAACTACAATATAATATTATTAGAGGAAACAACAAGGACAGAGACATAAAACTAAAAGGGGGAAAGAAAAAAAATACAAAACCAAAACAAGCAGTGATGCACAATACAATAGCTCACCACCTGCTGATCGATTCCCAGCCCAACCCGAACAGTGACTCGTCCTTTCTGGGTGACTCCCCCTAGAGTCACATACTGGGCACGACATGCTATGGTATGGAATACCGATTTGGCTAGTTTGAGTCTAGTGTCCTGTTTCTGCTTCCTCCTGGCTTCTTGTGCCCCTCCTCACTGGCAGATGATGAAAGACTGAGAAGACCATGACCAGGGTAAACACTACTTAATGACACCTAAAATATTGGTATGTTATCAGCATTATTCTCAGACTAAAGCAAAAACACAGCAGTGCACCAGCTACTAGGAAGAAAATAAACTCTATCTCAGCTAAAACCAGGACAAGCATAAATAAAGATAAATATTTGTTGATAAATATTCAGAGCAGCCCTGAGGAGAAGGACTTGGGGGTGTTGGTCAATGAGAAAATGAACATGAGCCGGCTTCAGTGTGCGCTCACAGCCCAGAAAGCCAACCGTATTCTGGGCTGCATCAAAAGGAGTGTGACCAGCAGGTTGAAGGAGGTGATCCTGCCCCTCTACTCTGCTCTCCGGAGACCTCACTTGGAGTATTGTGTGCAGTTCTGGTGTCCTCAACATGAAAAGGATATGGAACTGTTGGAACAAGTCCAGAGGAGGGCCACGAGGATGATCAGGGGACTGGAGCACCTCCCGTATGAAGACAGGCTGAGAAAGTCGGGGCTGTTGAGCCTGGAGAAGAGAAGGCTGCGTGGAGACCTCATAGCAGCCTTCCAGTATCTGAAGGCGGGCTATAGGGATTTTGGGGAGGGACTGTTCATCAGGGACTGTAGTGACAGGACAAGGGGTAATGGGTTCAAACTTAAACAGGGGAAGTTTAGATTGGATATAAGGAAGAAATTCTTTACTGAGAGGGTGGTGAGGCACTGGAAGGGGTTGCCCAGGGAGGCTGTGAATGCTCCATCCCTGGTGGTGTTCAAGGCCAGGTTGGAGAGAGCCTTGGGTAACATGGTTTAGTGTGAGGTGTTGGCAGGGGGCTTGGCACTAGATGATCTTAAGGTCCTTTCCAACCCTAACTATTCTATGATTCTATGATTCTATAATGGCTTTAAACAGGAAAAGGGTAGATTTAGATTAGGTCTTAGGAATTAATTCTTTATTATGAGGGTGGTGAGGCCCTGGCACAGGTTGCCCGGAGAAGCTGTGGCTGCCCCATCTCTGTCAGTCAATGCCAGGTTGGACAGGGCTTTGAGCAGCCTCGTCTAGTGAAAGGTGGAAGAAACATTGGAACTAGATGTTCTTTAAGGTCCCTTCCAACCCAAGCCATTCTATGATTCAGAGATTCTACACATACAGTGATAAGAGCTTCACCTTTAAGAAATGTTAGAAATGCTGGTCTGGAGTTTTACCCTTGAAGAATTTCTGCAAGGCATTTTTACCACTATGTGCACTTACTTTACTCTTTGCTGGTTACTGTTTAATGGGTTATGTCTAAATTAGTCCTGTGTATTGGCAGAGATGTCTGTGGGCATAAGTCCAGTTAGAAACAGCAACTCAAACACTGCCTTGAACTTTGAGACTGAGAGGAAGTGGGAGAAGGATGATAATTGCTCAGGCTTTCCCTTTTCTCTTTATAGCAGATATTAGAGATGCCAGGTCCTGAGTTCAATGGATCTCACTAACATGCATACAATTCTGAACTAAATTAGTTCTTAGTTCCAAATATAGGATTTCCTCTGGTACTCTTGTACATGTTTGTATAGTAGTTCTGAATCAGGACAACATCGATAATTTTCTTTGCAGTAGGTTGTACTAGTATTTGTATGTATCTCTCTGTATGTGTCTGTATTTGGATGAATGTGTAAAGAACCAAAGTCTGCCTTAGAGGTAAGAGAAGAGAAAGTATAGTTGTGTGCGTATATGACCTGTGCAGTGTAAAAGACCAATTCCTGGCTTGTTTGCTTGATGAGAATCTGCATAGGTGTAGGGACACATATGTCAGTGGACTGTTACTGTATTTTGTACTAAACATATGCATTTTTTTTCTGAGTCAGAAATGAATCCAATAAAAGCTCTGGGAAGGTAGTATAGTGTCACCTTGTAGGGCTTTGATTGGATGGAAAATGCAATGGAGAAGAGGTCCAGGTCTGAGATGGAAATTCCTAAGGGAGGGTGAGAGGTGAACTCTTCAAGAGCCTCACCATACATACTTTGTTAAGAGCTTGATCCCAGTGAGAGTGAAAGAAGACAGTATGTCTCTGAAGAATAACAGACAAATACAATTGATTAACTGATCATTAAATTCATGCGTTTAATCAGCAACAGATTTGAATACACATGTTAAAAGAAATTTTGTAGACAAATGTTCAGTAAATGGCTTTAAAATAAATTTGCCTTTCAGGAATGAAGTACAAAAAATATTATTCTGAAAGAGATAGTACTGCATATCTGTAAGACAGTTTTCAAAGTTTTGATCACCCACCGGTGTTTTGGAAAAGGGCTACGTGTCAATAAGCTTGGCATTTGATTAGTTTAAATAAGAAATAATTTCTAAAAAGCTGAAATAATAATAAGATATTTTTTTTTATTTTTTTAAGTCCAACTTATTTATTTAATTAAAATGTAATCCATCTATACTTAATATCATAAAAATAAAACCCCACTGCATTAGAAACATTAAATTTGAAGTTTTCACTTAGAAAACCACCAATCCCAGTGGCTTCAGTCAGTTTGACTCTTACAAAGAAAGGTATATCTTTTCTGGTTAGGACAGGAAACAGAAAATATGTTTTAAAGTTGGCTGACCTAACCTCCAAAATGCTGCTAACTTGAGAAGTATGAACAATCTTCTAAGGTTTCTTCTGAGAATGGCAGAAATCTAAGAAAGAGCTTTCAGAATCCTGATGGTGGAATTTAATTTCAAGTTGAAAGTTTCACACAGTTGTTGCCATTTAACTATTTTTTTCTAGATATTTTTGTGCACAGCTTAATAAGTGAATGAATTTTTACTCACTTTAAAAAAACCCAACAACTTATATCAGGGAGTTTGATTTGTGCGTGATCAGCATCTCTCCATCATATCAGAGTGGACACCACAGGAGGAAATCAAACACACATGGATCACGGAATCACAGAATTTCTAAAGTTTTTTAAGGAAAAATGCATCAACAGAAATGAAAATGTCTGTTATGAGAGGAGGTTTTTTCCCTCTTAAATCAAGTTGGTAATAATAAGTTGGAATATAAATTGGAATGGAAATAAGTTGGTAATATAAAAGTCTTGAAAGTTCATCCACTGTAGCTTGTCCTGAATCAACAGTGTCTGTTTCTGAGTCTGATTAATGCCTAGAGGCACTGTGATCCTTCTGTTAGATTTTCATCTCCCATCCGTTGCCTCTTAATGGATTACCACAGGTAGGTAGGCATAGATGTGTAGCTCTGCTCCCAGCTACTGGCAACTCTGAGCTGCTTCAGATATCTCAGTTTTTGTCTCTCTTAATTGAGCAGCCATTCTCATCACTCCTCAGGTGGAGTTAATTTACCTTAATTTAGCTTCACTTTTCTTCTTTCTGCTTTTTCTTGTTTTAGGAGGCAGTGACTTCTAAAGTAGTGACTCATCACACAGAAGTTCTCCACTGAGTCTTCTGTAGGTTGAATACAGTTGCTTTCTGATCAGTTCCTAAGAACTCATGTTTTTTCTTGGAGCTAGCATTTAGTTCAGCTTGTATCTTTTGACATTAACAGTGCTACTATCCACTTATTAATGTTGGACAAAATAAGAAGTATTATGTAGTTACCTGTTTTTTCATAGCCCTACTCAATTCTCCTATTGTGTCTTGAAACAATCTAAATAAATCTACGCCAAGATTCAATTTATTTTCACCATTTCACTTTCTTCTCTCTTTCAATAAACACAGTAACAAAGAATCTTGATAATAATGTTGCTACATAGTATACCTTAGTAATCACTACCTTTTGTGCTTTGGCATGGAAATGATTTCAACATTTTCTTTCTTGTCATAACGAATCTTTAAAATACAGATCATTTTCTCCCCCATTCGAAACCAGGACAACACACTTTCTGAAAAAGCTAATCTGGGATGCTCTGGTGAAAAGTTGTTAAATTCCAAATAAGCAATAACAATCTGTTTCTTCTTGATTACCCCTATGCAGTCCCTAGGCAGTCACAGATGTGACCGTAACACAGAAATATTGCAGTTTACGTATGGTATCCTGTGGTAGGTTTGAAACACAAAAGTTGTTTCAATGGCTATATTGATTCACTGGTGACAAAAGGTAAAATAGAAGTAATTTTGTAGAGCAGTTTGTGGTGGGTTTTTCTGATGAACAAATATATTGGAAGGATCTCATTAATTCATCTGAGTTTGGTATAATAACTACGTATTCTACAATCAAGCTTGTTTTGTATTTAAAAATTATAGCTACCTACTGCTCCCTGTTGAAAACCTAGTGTGGTTAGGACAACCCTTGTAAGTTGTTTTTTAGCATTAGAAACTTGAAAGAGCATCATTAAGGCAAATATTACAGATTAATACTTTTTCTACATGGTGGCTTCAAATCTGCTGTGCTCATCATAGTTTCTGGAGTGAATTTCATGTGGTTTCTTCTCTTCTGGAACCTGCCATGAAAATCAGAGAAGTTCAGTTGATGAGATATAGACTTTTGCCATATAAGGAGACCAAAGTGCACCAGGAATATCACTGTATTTGTATATATTATGTTTCTGTTTATTAGTGTTGATGCAGCCTGACAAGAACCACCAGTTCTGAATTATGAGGGATGAAATAAGGATTTTCTTAATAGAAGAATTCCTTAACACTGATGTTAGCGATGTGAGTTCAAAATTTACCATCTGCAATTTTCAAAGAGCTTTAGAGGAATAAGGCGATCATCTCTAATGAAATGAAAAACAAAGTTGTATGCTAACTGTCAATGTCTCTTCACATTACCTGATAAATCTCACTTAGAATATTTCTGAGCACATTTAAGAACTTTAATATTCCTGACATTTTTGTTAATTACATATGACTTAATTACATAAACTGGAGAGAGTCCAGCGCAGGGCAACTAAGATGATTAAGGGAGTGGAGCATCTCCCTTATGAGGAAAGGCTGAGGGAGCTGGGTCTCTATAGTTGGGAGAAGAGGAGACTGAGGGGTGACCTTATTAGTGTATATAAATATATAAAGGGGGAGTGTCACGAGGATGGAGCCAGGCTCTTCTCAGTGGCAAACAATGATAGGACAAGGGGTAATGGGTACAAACTGGAACACAAGAGGTTCCACTTAAACTTGAGAAGAAACTTCTTCTCAGTGAGGGTGACAGAACACTGGAACAGGCTGCCCAGGGGGGTTGTGGAGTCTCCTTCTCTGGAGACATTCAAGACCCTCCTGGACACATTCCTGTGTAACCTTATCTAGGTATTCCTGCTCTGGCAGGGGGATTGGACTAGATGATCTTTTGAGGTCCCTTCCAATCTCTAGCATACTGTGATACTGTGATATGACAGCCTCTTTCAGGTTTTGCCAAAAAACAGTGCTTTGACTTTCCCAAGGTCAAATGGAGAATAACTTGCAGAGCTGTCATTAATAAATGTTTTTTTCTGATTGTCATGGCTACAGCTGATCTTTTGGCTCACAACTTCCCCTTAGACTGCAAACTGTCTCTGACCAAAAGCCAGATTGAGTGGTTGGTTCATAGTGGAATTTAATTAACGAAAAAACTAACAAAATATCCCTCTGCTTAACAATGTATAATTTAAAGGGAATGTATATCATCTATTTCTTCCTGAGTTTGTCCTGACATAAAGAATAAAATTCAGATTTCCCAGATTAAGAACCTGTCATTGGTCTATAATGAAGGGAGATGCAGAAAGCCTACAAATGGTACAGGGAATTTCTTAAGTTAGCCAAGACGAAATATATGTCTGAGTTTCTGCTCTGCACTTGATTGTCATCCAAATCAGAGATGTATGTGGGACTCAACTGATCAAATCTAGGTCTGTACAGTACAGAGCTCTACATCTGAGCTAGGCAATGAAAGGTCTTTCATTATCAGTGGGGATTATAGATATTTTCAGGGTAGCCTGTATTCATGTAGCCTAACACAGATCTGGGAGGATTCAGATGAACTGCAATCTAGACCCATCTCTTCATAGAGCATAAGGGGAGCCTAACAGGGCTATTTCAGATGTACTTGTTTCTCAGCTCATTGCTTGCATCTTCATGCATAAAAAAATAGTGCCGGGGGGCTATCTTCTTCTGATAACCTCAGTGGTCAGATTGTTCAACCAGGAAGCATAACGGCTTCTCCTTAGCTTAAGGGATACTCACCCTACAAATACTGAAGAAGAGCTCTAAATTTCACAGAATCACAGAATTGTTAGGGTTGGAAGAGACCTCTGGAAATCATCTGGTCCAACCCCCTGCCAAGGCAGGGCCACCTAGAGCATGTTTTATTTAGTATAAAATTCTAGATCATGCTAGAAAAGCAACACCATTTACCCCAAAATGCAAATAGCATGTCTAAACTACAATATGGAAAAGGATGCCTGTCACAGCAAGAGCTTAAAAGAGATTAAGAGCTCCAGTGAGGTTTCAGTTTTTTGGATCTATTTCTGCTTCTTATTCAAGGTTAGTCCAACTTAATGGCATGACAAGCTAGCAAGTCCAAAAAAGACCCTGAGGGTAGTCTTAATTTCATAGCCTCAGCTAGAGAAGCATTTTTGAATGTTGACTTATATGTGCAAGCCACAAACCCTAGGAAAGTAGGACTGCAATGTGCCGTGTGTATTCCAACATAAGGAAAATAAAGAAAGGTTGTATCTTACCTCCCAGAAAACAGAGTCATCAAAGCAGTTCTGGTCAGACACTTGTCCCAAGAAAGGCAGCTTTAAAATTCCACCTGCAGGAAAAACAGCATCAGAGGTTAAAAAAAAGGACAAAATGACCAAATAAATGTTCCTCAGATGTGCCATGGGGAGTCTTCTATGTTTTCTGACTCATTTCCTAGTCTACAGAAATTCCCAACCACCTGGTCACTCATTAGGAGAAGTGATGCAGTTTTCTTCATGTCAACATGAATAAGACCTTGTTTTTAATTGCTCAGACCTTTCCCAGATTTCAGACTGGAATTTTTGTTTGTAAAATATCCACAGTCACATGGAAATACGTGACACCCAAATGAATATGCCTTCATCTCAAACTAGTTTCTGTTCAGAATTTTAAGAGGAGAATTTAATCCATGACAACATCTTGCTATTCCTATGCATAGAATGCAGTTTCTTTGGAGTATGTATTCAGCAAGATATCTAGGCTTCATTTGAAGACAAAATTATTGGAAAACTGTTTTTATATTTAAGTTTCTGCCAGTTTGCCATCATGCGTTATTTCTATTTTCCTATTTTGTATTATTTACATGAAATTGTTGATACATTGAATTCTCCATGAGCAAAACTCTAAATTCATACATATTTCAGTTGCTATATGTGTCGTACTGACCTGTCAATGCTCCACCCGCCAGTGCAATTCCAATTGTGCTGCCCAGGGCAGCAGCCTGCATGCCAGGAGTTAAGTGGATATTTTGCCTGAAAAGGGTAGAAAACCAAACCATTGATAATCAAAAAGTTATTGGACTTTGAGACCGGTAGCTGGTCTTTCTTGCAATATTTTACTTGCTGTCTGCTGGACAAGGTGGATCATAGGAAAATATCAGCCATTGCTGTGTACAAGACAGAAATTATGATTTTATTTTGGTTTTGTTTTAAGACTACAGAAGAAAACAAGGTTTTTAGAAAGGTTATTAGTACCTTCAATGCCTTTAGAGAATGTTCTCCTTTGTCAAAAGGCCAGTATTCTATCTTTCTGGAGTCTTTTAAGATAATTGAAATAGCTCATTTTGCTAATTTCTTGGAAATCTTTGTTACCAGCAGTGTAATTGTAGAATCATACTAAAGATTCACCTACATTTGAATGGTTCTTATGGTTTTTATGATGTTTTAGATTTATGTATTTTTACTTGAACTTTAAATTTGGAAGAAGCTTGGCATATAAACAGTGTGCTAAAGGCAGGATATCAAGAAAAGTCCTATTTAAATCAGAACACAATGTCTGACATCAAATCAAAGATGCAATTTCTGCAAAAAAAATCATAATTAGATTCAAGGAGGGTGGAAAATTAGGATAAGCCTTTAAAAATCAATAGACTCATTTCTCTCTTCTCTCTGTAACTCACCTAGTTTCGTCATTTATTGCAGTTACTACGATGCCAGCAATACCTCCCAGTATTCCAGGTAACCCATGTAAATTATGAACTCCACAAGTGTCATGAATGTTCAACTTGGATGCCAACAAAGGCTGAAATGAGAAGAAAGATGAAGTTTATAGTGAGTTTATAGTCTTCCATTATCTCTAGAATGATATGCAAAAGAAAGGAGTGGAGAAATATATGAAACAACTAATTTAGGTATACAAAGTTTAGATATAAACCACGTTTTCTTTCCCTTCACTGTGAAATTGTTTATATGAAGACAGACCCAAGTCTGTAGGTACAAGGGTACAAATTTCCAAGCTACCATCATAAATATAATGGTACAAAACGCAGGACAGTCTACTTAATCTTAATCTTTTCAGCCACTGCAGTGAAAGTTAAAAGAGGTGGTTAAGTAGCCCATACACACTTGTTCTGAGTCTGCTTGCCAGGTAATTTCTTCCAGAATGTTTCTCAATCAGGAAATTCCAGTTTAATCCATTTTAGTCAGAATATTTTTTCTACATTTTGCACATGAAATAATTCCATTCTGCAATTCTTAAGTACTTATGATTGCAGATCTATTTAGAAATTTTAGAAGACTGAATAGTCCTATTTCACTGATGCATGGACTTGGAGGAAGATTTCTGGCTGCTCCTTGAACAGAAATACCAATTTTAATGAACTCTAATGTATTTGTGATCCTTCTCTGCTTCTGGGTGATAGACTGAAGTTAGCTGATAAGCATATATTTAAATCCCACTGATTTAAAAATTGCTGTTGTCTAGAGTTTGCTCTCTATACTGGTGATATCAGCCAGGTTCTAAACTCCCTTTCTAGCAAACTAAAGGAGCTCCAGTAAAGCCAAATAAGCAATAAGTACATGAGAACAGAGCTGGTTCCTCAGTACTTACAGTCAGGAAGTGGAACCCAAGGACAGAGATGATTCCAGCAACGCTCCCAATGCACATGGCAACAAAAGGGTTGATTGACAGGTCAGCACAGGTACCCACTGCTACTCCTCCTGCCAGGGTGGCATTTTGGATGAGAACCTGCAAAGAGTATACAGAGACAGAGATGATGTACGTGGAACAGAGGCGCGTTTTAGAGATGAGTGACTGAAGGCTTTTTTGCATAAGGAAGTTTTCCTTTTCTTCAGGTGAGATTTTTTCCGATGAAGAATGAACAGGAATTTAAAACAGGATTTTCTGTTGCATGATCAGGGTGTTGGTTGATGCTGCTCTCAGCCAGTTTAACTGGGATCAGTTTAATGAAGTCCAACTTTTGCAAAGTCACCAAAACTCATCTGACCTCTCAAAAAGCCAGGCTGAGCCAGTGAGAACTGCTTCTACAACAGCAACAAATTCTGCAAGCTCATTGAACCATGCCTGCTCACTCTGAGCTTAGACATACACTTCTTCCAGCAACTTCTGGAAGTTGCACTTCCAGCAACTGCTGGAATGAAGTGCATGAAAACATAGGGGCTGAATTTTAGGATAAGGAGATGAAAGGTTGGCAGTCTAGCAGCCTCAGCATTGTTTGGTTTGTCTACTGTGCAGCTGCCCTGTGAAATTGCCACAGAACAGATCGTTGCTTTGAGAGCCCTATTCTGGCTATGGCAATGCAGTAACTCACATAGGATCTTTAGAATAAGACCCAAAGGTCCACCTGAATGTTGGACTAATGTCCCTGTGGTCCAGCAGGTTCCATGGACAAGAGAGAACAAGGGAGCAGGACCATCACTGTAATGTCTAAGAGCTTTTCACTCTCCAGATACAGTGATCACACTGAGGAATCACCACATACCTGAAATAGGGGGGGTTGCCACAGGACCCAATTTTACATTATAGTTTTTAGAAATATAATAGCTCTAATTTTGCACATAGCATGAGCAAAGGCTCCAGATAGTTCATGGATATTGTAAATCTGCCTAATGATCCTTATTATAGAGGGGTGACTTGATTTATCAGAGGTTACAATGTGATTCTTACCATACTGAATTTGCCTCTTTGATCCAGCAGACTGGAAAGGGCGAATGTTACAACAGTACATGCAGCCAAGGAATAGTAGGTGTTGACAATTGCTTTAATATACAAAATGTTTTCAGATGCAGCAGCAGAGTTAAAACTGGGCCAAAAAAGCCAAAGGAACAAGGTACCTGGATGAATGGAAGTCAAAATGAAATAAAAACTTTTCAGTCACAAGGGGTATTTCAGTGTGAAAGATCCAACAGAACAGAACTAGCTGCAAGAAATGAGGAAGATGATCAATAAGAAACATGAAATTGCCAAAATGCTGGAAGAAATAATAGATTATGCAGAAGCTTTTGACATTGGCATTTGTGGTTTGGACACCTGGTATTAACCAAATCCTACTGGAAGACTTTGACACATTGTGATTCCCTTGTCATGCCCCCTTCACTGTAAAAGCTCACCGCCACTGTGAAAACCATATCAGTATAGGATGCATTAGCAAGACAGTTCACATGCAAATACTTTATCCTCTATTGATATAATTGATAGTTTTAGCTGGTAAATTGAGCTATGAACAGATCTCACAGACAGATAGGTGTAGAATAGGTCTCACAGACAGATAAGTGTATGGTTTCTAATGTTCTTTAGTGAGACAAGCACAGTTCAATAATTTGAATTATGGCCAGCTTCTACAAAATACTGCTTATAACAGAAGATTTAACAATACTTGAGTCACCACAAATGCACAGTAAAAATGCATCTTTAATTTGATTTATCCTACAGGAAAAACTGTAAAATTATGTGTCATTGAGAACATCGTGCATGTATCGGACAAAAAATATATGCGTCTAGGAGTGTACTTAAGAAAATGGATGCAGTGTAATAATAAGCAATCATTAAAATGTAGAAATGAAGGAGGGATGAAGAACTGATCAGCATTCACTATTACATCACTTACCAATCATGGCAGATATGTCCGACTGATAGGTGGATTCTTCATTTTCATGTTTTTTTTTCAAACCAGGACGGCACAAGACCAGGGTTACGGCTAAACCAAAATAAGCTCCAAAAGCATGGATGGTCATTGAGGCTCCAACATCTGCAGCCTGTATTAAGGACCCAAAGTAATGCCACAGATTTTATACAGCATAAAGATGAGGATTCAATGAAGGAGAAGTCAGGATGTCCTTAATAGCTTATTTTCTATGATAGAAACTAAAACCTAGAGTATGGAAACTGGAAGTATTACAAAGTGAAAGCATTTTTTACAAACAGAAAATAATTATTTCTAAAAAACGATACCTGAAATATTTTTGTAACTAGATGTTCATTGCATGCAAAGATTGTAATCTCCAGAATTGTTAATATCAGCATCTGAAGAGGACTTGTTTTC
Source organism: Psittacula echo (assembly GCF_963264785.1). NCBI lineage: Eukaryota > Metazoa > Chordata > Aves > Psittaciformes > Psittacidae > Psittacula > Psittacula echo. Next base: position 104,391,584 of record NC_137738.1, read on the forward strand.
CCCAGGACTGCTCCAAATGAAATCAAAGCGGTTGCTGTACTGAAGTCTGAATTTATCATGCTGAAGTTAATAAAAAACAAAGCAAAACAAAAAACCAAATCAGTTTAAAGAGACCTGAAAGAAGGCTCTAATATCAAACCTGCCGTATCATTAAAATGATAGAATTTTACATCTTCAGACATACAATTATTAAGATCATCTTTGGGAACAAAATTTAAGCCAAATCTTTCCAGATGGGTTTTGTAGAGATCTTTTCAGCTACTGAGGAAAAAGTTTGGGAATGTTATCTCCTGTTTATACTATATATGTGCTTAGCTGGTTGAAATTACAGTGAAAAGTCAGATGAGATATATATTTCAGATGTGCAGAAATATTTTCAGCTCTGACTGTCACTGGACCTCCAAAGAGGATAGGGAACTTAAAGCTTTGGTCAGATGGTCTATCTAATTTCAAAAGCTTTGTGTGACTTTCTATCACTGTGAATCATGTTTGCATTAGCTGTCAGGAAGGACTGGTGTTAACAGGTCATGGGGAATGGCAAAGATAAAGCCACAAACTGGTCGAAACCTTGCAGCACGGAAGGACATTAATTACAGATCCCTCTACAAATGCATATCTGTAAGCATTAAGGAACTATTTATTTCTGCTTGTCCCTCAGTAATGTTTGGATGTTGTTCCTTTCAAAATTGTCTACAAGTTGTCTCAGAAAAAAAGAACTGCAGATGTGGAAAACAAGACCTTGGCAGAAGCAGGACAGATGAATGGGAGGGGTAAAAGTATCTAGGGACATTGCTCATGAGGTCTCTTATTCTATGATTGAGGTCCAAAACCTACTGCAGTACGGTACTCATGCAAATCATTCCTTGAGAAGTAGGAGAAAATCTTATGAGTGGATAGATATACTGTTCCAGCCATGTTCTAGCCGCTCTTCCATGTGTTGTGGAAGGGCAGATCGTTTCATGCCTGCTGGCTGCAGGAGATGCTGTGTTACTGCAGGTATTCTTCCAGCTTCCACAGCTCCAGGGAGTCAGAGTAGTCTCTACATGTAACGTATCACCTCAAATTTCATCCCACACTTTGGTTCCCTTGGCCCGGTGCACCACATGTTGCCCCTTTAGAGGTGAAGGTCAGATGAATGTCAAAAGGTGGACAGTAAGGCTCAAACAAATTTCAGTGAACTTACAGTTTTATCCTGTAGATATTGTAGTTTAAGGCTTCTCCTGTTATCTTAACAGATAGAAATGTCAGTTTTGGTAAATTCACGTGTACCTGTTGCTGTTAACATGAATTTTCCCTTTTTGCATGTGCCAAAATCCTTGCATCAGGGTTCCCCACTGGAGACCAAAGGCAGCAAGGAGCATGCTGATACCAACACTGCTGAATCCATATTTCTTCAGAAAGGTCATCAGGAAACCAAAGCCAACAAATATCATCACATGGACGTCCTGAAAGACTGAAAGGATAACATGACTGTGTAGTGACAATGAAGAGCGAAGGGAGGCAAGCTAGGGACAAATGAGGATTTAATAGAAAATAAAAGAGTTCCAACTCATGTCATCATCATGTGATCATTACTTTCTCTCTTCATGACCAGTCTACTAGTTGAAGATTGAGTGTCTGGAAAATGCAAGACCCAGTTACAAATTTTACTCCTTGCTATATCATTGTGGATAGAACACTAGGTCTCTATACTAGAAAACTTAGTATATTTGGAGTTGTTCTCTGTGTATGAAGCTACCTGGAATATCACAGCTTCATGTCCTTACAGAAAAGTTCTCTTCCCTCTCAAACAAAGCTTGTCACATACAACATGTTCTGGCTAACTCCAAAATTGACATGAGGTTTGTTTGGTAGAGTGCTTGTTGACTCAGTGAAAGGTACGTTTCTGATCCCTAAAAATTACTTTCCAAGAGATTGATTTCTTTCCATGTGTAAAAGAAAAAGGCATTTGAGGTAATGTCTAAACTAGCAAATTAATATTGCTAATCAGCATATACTTAGCCCTCCTTCAAACATGCTTTTTCCTTCCAAATATGAATTTCGTCTAGGTAGTTGTTTTTACATTATTTTTATTTTTACTTTATTAGGCTTTTTAATGCAAACTGAGTTTATCACCACAACATAAGTATTTTAAAATTTAAAATATATTTGTTACTCTGAACTGGTTTGTGTGATTTAATGGACTCTACAAAACATGCCTGTGTTTTGTAATTGAATCTTTCTCAGATGTTAATGTTAGTAAGAACCTCAGTATACAGAAATTGTTTCATTTCATTTCTATTTCATTGCCTCTTACATGGAAATACACAGGAAAAACTTGGGACATTGTCTTGGTTAGTATAATATTTGGCTTGAAGTTATATTTCCCAGTTACCTATAGTTTTCCTATATGCATTACCAAGTTTAGCCAAAAGAGGGCCCAGAAGTATAATAAGTTACTGAAGATTCCTAATAAACTCTATATTTGCGCTGTCATATTCCAGCCCTGACCTAGCACAGAAATACATACATGCTTAAAGTAAGATCCTTCACACTGGGCTTCACACATCTAAGGAACAGCACAGAAATGCAGTAGGTTTGCAGACATCCCCAGCCCTTTTTCTTCCTTTTTAGGCTGGACATTTTCACATTTATTTCCTGACCTCAATAATAGCCAGTGATGGGATTCTTGAGGCCCCTGCAGTCCTTTGAAAGCTTCCTATTTTCCTCCATGTTACTCAATTTCCAGAACCACCATCCAAACTCTTGTGTTGTGCTTGTTACTCATTTTAAAAGGTACGCAATTAACTTATCCTCCACATTTAGGCTTCTGCTTTTGATACGCTTGGATATTTTGTATCGCAATGCTGTGTCAACTTAGTTGTCTTGGTTAGAGCTCAACATATTCCCTTACTTCAGAGGACCTGGCAAGAGATGAAAGAGATATGGCTGGAGACAATCCAAACCATGCTAATACAACCTTCCTGATCCTATCAGCTGCAAAGTCTTTAGTAGCTTAGGGGATGCAGAATCCAAAACACAGCTTAATCTTCCCATATTCCTGTGTCAGGGGGAGTCCGGGGGAGGGAGTGTTTAGGAAAAAGACGTTAAAGTACAAGATAATTTGACGGGTACATTTGTCTGTGCACCCTCTCAGCTTGCAACAGCCTGTGTCACAGGAACACAGAACTGTCTTCCTATCTGACTTGACTGTGGTGGTGGACTGCACATCTAGAGCACCTCTCCTTCAAATGTCTTAGAAAACATGCAGCAGTGGTTAGTGCTGGTAGATCTGAGTGGATAGCCTTCCCGTTGTTCCTGTACCACCACCATGATGATCTCAGGTACAGGCGATTACCCTGATTTTCTTTTTAAGTGGGACAAAAATATCTTAACAGTCACATGAGAGATCTCTTTTCAAATAAAGGAGGACATAACCCAAGATTGATTTCCCTCTTTTTTGAGGATAAGTGGAAACCGGATGCTGAACAAGCTTTTTTTATTGTGTTTAAAATAATTTTCTATGAATGACCATTCACTTAGTAACCTGTAGGATCAGCACCTTTGCATTTGACAAGTGGCCCTGTTTATTTGTCTGACTTTTGTAAAACTGCTTTATTAAGAGCTTGTTAATGTTACAAAAACCAAACCAAAACAAAACTGAACTGGAGGGCAAACCCATAAAAGCTACACAGTGACATCTACAAAAGTAGACTTTTTGTTTGACTTTGGCAGAAGAAAATGGAAGTCAAAATGATACATGACTTCAGCAGTGTTCACTTTATATTACACTTGAGTTTCATGCACAAAATGAGGGGCATGTTTGAAAATTACCTACTCCCTTCTTTTTAGTATTTAATCAGCCTATGCCATGAAATTTCCTATGTAGTTTTAGTTTTTCCCATTCAGGGTAGTCAGCTTCAGGTAAGAAAATTTTTCCAGTCTCCTAGAAGATATTATTTTTTGTTAGCTTATTACTTGCTCTGGTTTGCAATCTCCTAGTTACAATTATTAACATAACACTAATGTTAACAGCTAACCATTAACAATTTAGTTCCATTGCAGACAAAGCAAGTAAATTTTTCTCATTGAAATGTTCCCACTCATGTATACCACATCTTAGTAAATCATGTCTAGATTAATAAAAAGATGCTTTAATGTTTAAGTAACCTGAGTCTACATGTGAGCAAAAGAATAGGTTTCAAAAGCACATTGATGACTGAAGAGTTTAATTCTCAGTGCCCGTCAACTGGGCTTCTGCATGCTCAGGTCTCTTTTGAAAGGTGCTCTTAGAAATCTTACCCCAGGCCTGAAGAGTAAAAGCAATTCTTTCTAAAGCAAGCAGCTGTTGACATGTAATCTTGGGTCCTTTTGAGGGCAAGCCAGGATTCATATAAATGTTTTAAAGCTATCTGGACTTATTTACACAAAAGATTAAAACTAGGTTAATTTATAGATGTTGAGGGCAAATTTCAAGAGGTCTAGCCCATATCTTGTGATTTAACTACCTCTTTTAGACCCTTTTAAAGAAAATAAGGTCTGGAATTATTTTGAATGATTGGGAAAAAAAAACATGATTTGAAATAAAGTGTTTCAGTAACTAGCTGTGTTTAAGAAAACACAGTTCTCTTCTATGGGACAGGAAAATAAAGATTGGGAAAAACTTTCCAGCAGATCCTGAACAGAACCACTACACATGATTCTTCAAGGCTGCCCATGATCAGTGTATTAATTCCACTGCAAGGTTCCCACATGGTTTTCTGTCTCAACACAAATATGCTTGAGGCACCTGGGTTTATACTAAATACATGATTTCGCTCTGCCTAAAGAAATAGACTGTAGAACCCTGAACAAGAGGGGTGCACGAGTTTTCCTAAGCCATGAGTGATGGATCAATCACAGGACATTATGTACTGGACACCGGTACTAAAGAAATCCTCTAAGAGCACTTCCTTTTCACATGCCCTTGTCCTCCCATTCTAGCGGCACAGCACACCTGATGTTGTCCATCCATATGCTATGCTTGTATCTGCATTCATCAAAAATAGATATAATGCAAAGTTATGCTTTGGGAATGATCTCAGCTCAGCCCTCCTTACCCAAGTACAAAACTGTGGTGATCTTCAATTGTTATTTTCATCTTCCTTCAGTCCAAAAATGCTACAACAGCTTTGATTCATGGTGCTGATGTATTTAAGGCATATAATAGCAAGCTATGCACTGCAGTTCTGAGAATACAAATTGGCCTCTGGTCGAAACAACTAAATCTATGAGGTACAGATGGGTTAACATCTCTGGGAATAGCATGGAAAGCAGTTTGAATCCATTGTTTTGTGAATTCAGGGGAAGTCCTGGCACAGGATATGTCCTAATACATTTATAAAACCATAGCACTAACTTTCTGCTCGGTCCTCAGACAAACTGTGCTCTTGTGTGCATTTTCTAGGCAGGGAATTTTGAGAGGCAGAAGGCCTAAAAGTGAAAACATGGGTGTAAGGAAATCCTGCTTTTATTCCAGTTACTGTGAATGAGATCCATCAACTTTTTTAAATCAGCATCGAAAAGTCCAACACTAAATCTGTGGTGTTTGCTTAGTTTATGTCTCTACTGGTGACCTGAACAGCCTGCCCAAAAGGCAAATGGCATTATTAGGCAAATTACACCTGTACAGCTACATGCTCTTCTCTCCCAAAACACTGTTCCCACCTGTACCATTTATTGAGAATAGTCCCTTAACCTATGCTATGTCTAAAGCCATACGTAGGAGAAGGTCAAAGTGTTGGTTTGACCCAGCAACTTGCAACTAAGTACCACACAGCCTCTCACTCATATCCGCTGCCTAATAGGGAAGGAGAATTTTAAAGAAGGTAAACCCCATGGATTGAGATAAGTACAGTTTAATAATTATATATATATAATATATATAATACTCATATTACTACTAATAATAATAATGAAAAGGGAAATATCGAAACAAGAGAAGGAGAGAAAACAAAAACCAACAAACAGTATGAAACACAATACAATTGCTCACCACCCACTGATGGATGCTCAACCCATCCTCAAGAAGCAACCAGCACCTCCTGGCCAACTCCCCCTGGTTTATATACTGGGCATGAAGTGCTGGTATGGAATACACCTTTGGCTAATTTGGGTCAGGTGTCCTGTCTCTGCTCCTTCCTGGCTTTTTGTGCCCCTCACTGGCAGAGCATGAGAGACTGAAAAGTCCTTGATCTGGGCAAGCATTACTTAGCAATAACTAAAAACATTAGCAAAAACTAAAAAGTGTGTTACCAACATTGTTCTCAGACTGAAGCTAAAACGCAGCACTCTACCTGCTGCTAAGAAGAAAATTAACTCCATCCCGGTCGAAATCAGCACAATGAACCAAAACCATGCCAAGAGCTTGCTGGTAGTTCAATAGTGTAGATGGTTGGGGGGCAGTGTGCACTGCCTGTGCAGGAAGGCATAAGAGCCAGCAGGCAATTTCTTCCAAATATTTTAGACTCTGATATTAGGAAAGGAATAACTGTGGGTGATCCCTAACTGCATAGATTACTATGCTATAGTGTTGGGATATGGTGAGAAGAATTCTTTCCTCTGTGATGTTGATGAGGCTTGTGCCCTGTCTCTGATGTATTTTTAAAAAGAAGTTATTAAATTAAAAAAAAAAAAAGCAGGGCTGGGGGAGAGTTTTGTTAAGTGTGAGAACAGCCTATCCCAGGAGCTCCCAGGGATCACAATACCCATGGTGATGCATGTGGCATAGACAATCTTCATCCAGAAGACTTGTTTACTAAGAAATGCACTACATATTTTAAAGGACCACTGAAGACTTAAATTACTAGATGATATTTTGAGGTCCCCTCCAATCTCTAGCATACTGTGATACTGTGATACTGTGATACTGGCATGAGGATCTTATGCACCTTTCTTAGTTTTCCTTGGTAAAAAAGACTCAATGAAAATGCAGGTCAATTTTGTATCAGAGCTAGTGCACATGACATTCAGACTGGAAAAGGTAATTTTCTCTGTTCTTGTGGTGTGAAAAGACCTTAATCTGAGTCTTAAGGACCCATTTCCTAGATAGCATCCTTCTGGTTTACCAGATTTTACAAAGATGCTCAAAAAGCTATTGTTCTATGGCTGTATCTGTTGTTGTTGTGCTGTTTTGGGGTAAAGTCAGAGAAGAGGTAGGTGGACAAGGGTATAAGGCAATAGCTATATTAATAAAGCAACAGTACCTGAACAGAATTATCTGTGATGTCGAGTTATTAGTGTTGTTTCTGGCACAGTTTTTGCCTAGGCCTATTGTCACCTCCTAGGTCACAGTGGACCAAGGATCATTCCCAATAAGCTGTCTATATATTGGACCACCTAATTTAGGGACTGCAATAGTTCAATATCATAGAATCATAAAATAGTTAGGGTTGGAAAAGATCTTAAAATCATCCAGTTCCAACCCCCCTGCCATGGGCAGAGACACCTCACAATAAACCATGCCACCCAAGGCCCTGTTCAACCAGGCCTTGAACACTGCCAGGGATGGAGCATTCACAACTTCCCTGGGCAACCCATTCCAGTGCCTCACCACCCTCACAGTAAAGAACTTCTCCCTTATATCCAATCTAAACTTCCCCTGTTTAAGTTTGGACTTAATCATGGACATGGCTAAGCTGCATCTCAGAAAGAGAATGGGCTCTAGCATAAACTAAGTTACTATTTCTTCAGGATACTGCTGGATTTTAGTGGTGTTAACCCAAATATGATTAGTTAGCCCCTGATGTTCATCAGCTGACTTGCATCTGGAGCTGAATAATTTCATGCATTCACTGTACTCTCCAATAGACACTTCTCTATTTGAGAATAGATAGCCCAAGACTGCTAGGTGGTGAAGTGACCATGAGATCACATTCCTCTGTAACAGTCACTGAAAAGACAGTTGGAAAGATAAAAAGAGGGATACATTCAAAATTATATCAATACGACATGCAGGCAAGGAAGTCAATGTTATGATCCTCATTAAGAAGGCATAAGAAGACTACAAGTTGTTAAAGCATCAGAGGCAAGAGAACAAACAACAAACCCTCAATGTTGCCAACAAGACACAGGCTACTCCTCTGTATACTTACTTTTCTATTTATTTACAGCCTGATCTTTGTATGAGGAGGAATAGGGTGTGAGAAGTCAGCAACTATTTCTGAGGCCAAAACTTTTCCACTGAACTTGATCAAGCATTTGCAGAACAAAAAAATCAACAGAAATGTTTACAGGCTGAACCATTACTATCTACAGTTGAGCCACTGCTTTGAAAGATAGGAGGGGGTTATCCACCTTGTGACAAAAACTATTGCCATTTGTGGAGTCCATTTTCTGTAACCATATTTTATAATGATGATGAATATATTGAATATGTTGCCCAATTTCCATGTTTTCGTAAGAAAACCTTTTGAAGCCTTGATGACAGAAATAAAGTGTTTTGTTCATTTTCATAATCAAGATAGAAGATCAGGCAAGAAACATTACCACCCATTTCTGGAAAATGCTAGCATTGTTCAAAACAATCAATATTTCTCTAAGTTTTAACCCGCTATGCAAACACTAGAACTATTTTCAGGATTTTTTTGTACCAGAAGAGGTAATTGTAGCAGTTAGGTCAATTTAGTACCTTTCAGAACCCAAAATACTTTCAGAATTTTATATGTGCTCAGCTTGAATTTGCCTTTGAAGCCTGCTGCTTTCACACCTCAGAAAAGGTTTGTTTGCCCCAAAGAATGCCTTTCTTTTCTAGCTATATTGGTAGGCCTAGAAAGTTAGTCAGAAATCTTATTTAGGATTAGTTTAAAGAAATTATAACTTCTGTAAATGTCAGACAGCAACACTTACTTGGGTATAAAATTTCAGGGTTATTATCTTCTTGATATTCCACAAATATCCCAAACAAAACAATGATGATCACTTCCAGAAGAAGAGCCACAACTGAAAACTTGAACCTCATGTTGGTGTCAAGAGCTGAAGGCATTGCAGGAGAGTAGTTGGTTGTGAGAGCCTGGTAAAAGGCACTTGCCTTTAGTGGATCCTACTTCAGTGGATCTGGGTGATATAGCAAGCAAAAAAAAGAAACAGCCAAGCACACCGTCACACCCACAATGGGAGGGAAACAGCATGGGCAATATAGTGTTTTCTATTTCCCAGGCTATTTCTGTGCATGAAATGCTGGCTTACATTTATTTTTTCAACTGGTAATTCACACAAGCTCATTTAGCCACAGATATGCTTCTCACTGTCCTATAAGTATTTTAAAAAGGAAACAGCCTATATGAAAATCTCATGGAGACTGGGTTGCTTCATGTAGTAAGGAACACAGCTTCAATCAAATGAATAGTAGCAAATAATGAAAAAATGAATGGTAGCAAATAATTCCTTCAAGTTGTAGATTTCATTTTAGAAGGCAAATAATTTTTCTTCTTCTATGAAATATGGATAATATCCTATCTCTTCATATAGGATATGATAAACAAAGAGAATCTCTTTCAGCAAGGTGGGGAAGTTCTTATTTCACAGTGAATGAGTTACTCAGAGCACATGTTCTTACTGTGAATTCTAATTAAAATAAAAGTAATTATACTTCAGGAGAAAAAAAGGATATTCCTAGTCGTAAAAAAAATGAAGATTATTAGAAAGAGGAATTAGAAAAAAAAGCTCAGATTTTCAATTTTATTTTTTGTTTTTTTTTGCGTTTCCCTTAGCTCTTATCATTCCCTAGACAATGAAAATAGTTCAAAGACCAAACCTCCTAAATGGTTTTAAAAAGATCAGTTTATAAACTTTCCCATGAATGAAGGAACAAATTATATTTCACTAAGATTTCTGTTGAGTGATCACTTGTTCTTGAGATTCACATTGCTTGTCAAAATTTGTCTTGACCCTTCAAAAGTTTTTATTTTATTTATGTGATACTAACTTGTCCTTTGTTAATCCAGTATTCAGAAGATAGGCCAAAATTGTAGCATATGAGCCTTTATTTAATGAAAAATTGTATGTGTTAAAAATATGGATGATATTGCAGTAGTAGATTACTTGGTCATGAAGTAGTAGTGCTAAGGTACTGCAATAAAATTCCATGTCAATCCTTAAGTACAAAAGTCAGCATAATCTATCAATGCTTGGAGGTGGCACTAAATTTAGCTGCTGTCCTGTTGAGACTACTGTTGGAAAACTACTCACATGCTATGAGATTTAAAGAACTAATTTCTTTTTAAGGTACATCTATACTAGTGTATTGGCCGGTGCCAGAACCTTTTCTCTGGTCCTGAGGCCAATTTTATCAATATTTATCAATCTTTAATTTGCCAAGCGGGTTGGCAAGGCACCGTTCAGGAATGATGCCCTGTTTATGGTAACTCCTGGACTAAGCCTGCTTGACACAGGTCTTGCAATCTTAAGAATGGACAAAAGTAAGAAGAATGTATCAGTCTAGCACAGAATCAAACTTGCAAGTGGCAAAGCTAAAATAAGCATATGTGTATTTTTTCTGTGTAGCAACTGTATTTCATTTGAACAGCTCAAAGAGTGGAAGCAGAGCTTTGTTAAAAAGCTACTGCTCATCCTTGCTGTACCACAGGATAAGGCAATGTTTGATTGTAAGGTCCTGTGAGCTCCTCCATTTTTACAGGAAGTGATAAAAAAAGAACAAAATCACAAGCAAAGTTGTTTTTTACCCATAGCTCAGCCATGAATATCTTGCATTATTCATTATATAATGTTTTATTTAGTGAATATCTCACATGATATGAGTGCAATCCTTATATAAAGTCCTTTCAAGGGTGCAGAAAAGGCTCTCTATTTGAAATCTCACTGGGGAAAGTGACTTTTAATAAATTTTTAAACTTTAAAATGGGTCAAGTTCCTTCAATTAAGTCTTTCTCTGAGATTATTACTTTATATAATAAATTGCATGCTGGTACAAAAGCTCACACACAGACACATAATCTACATCGAAAGAGTATTCATACATGTCTGTTGGTCACATTATGCTGCCTTTGTAGTTGGTGGGAAATTATGTAAGTTTAAACAAAAGGATTGATATTAATTCTCTTGAACAGTTTTCTTAGGAAAAGGTATATAGTTCTCATTTCCCTTCATTGATTATTATACAAGCTTTTGATAAAGAGTTCAGATTTAAGCATTCAAACTCTAGAAACTTGACTCAAGACCAAGCTTTTCAAACAAGATTTTCAAGGACTTGCCAAATGTGCTTTTTTTCTCTGCTGCAATATACATGGCCTGTGAAGTGCACGAGATGAGGGTCTGTTAACTAAGAGTATAAACAAAAGCTGTGCTTCAGCATGTACATGCCAGAAAGCTGATGTACCAGTGTAAGTGGAATATGCAGTTCTTAAGAATTACATCTAGCAAACCTCACGTTACCTTCTCAACAGACTACCCAATGCCCAGCTTTCCCTCGTGCTGCACCCCCCGCCCCCCCCCTTCCTTTTCTCTTTTTTTTTGGCCAGAATGAGCAAGTTAGCTATTTTCCCAGTGAAGTGAACTAATGTCCAGCAGCCACGATATATACATGTACAGGTGATTTATATGCTAATAGGGACTCAGAAGAAATTGTATTCCAATATTTATGTATTCCAATATTTGTTCTTCTAACTAAATGAAACACATATCTCTCACCATTAATGAGGCTTATTCTGTCAATGATTAACTTCAGATATTACTAACTTTAAGCAAAAAGGACTGACAACTCTAGCTGCAGGAGATTACCAGAGAATTACATCCAGTTAAGCTGTGTTTGGCTAAAGCATACCTTGTTGAAGAGGAGTGCAGTGGACTGTTTGCAAGAGATAACAGGGCTCCTTCTCCCTGATACAAGGGCTAGTTTGTACTGCTCTTGTGATAAAAAAGGGACTACTGCAAGGGAGATGAATGTTTTACGTATGCCTTAAAGCCCTACCTATCTATCATTCTGGAAAAGCAATAAGAAGTATTGTAAATGAGATGAATGTTTTAAGTGTCAGATGCTACTTGCAAAAGATTTTAGTGACAAATAATGTATGTCCATTGTCCTTCCTTGTCATAAGTTTTTTTCTTGCTCCCCATCAGTCTTATGTGCTTAATTGTATCTGGGCACTTGAGGTGGCTCTTACAGAGATGTTCCTGCCAGTGTGTCCTGGTTTAGCAGCAGCAGTCATTTTTTCTACTGGTGCAGTGCTGTGTTTTGACTTTTGGCCTGGGAATAATACTGATAAAGCTGATGTTTTCAGTTGCTGGTCAGAATGTTTACTCTGACCAAGGACTTTGGGAGTCTCATGCTCTGCCAGGGAGGAGGAGAAGCCGGGAGGAAGCAGGGACAGGACACCTGACCCAAACTAACCAAAGAGGTATTCCGTACCACAGCACGTCATGCCCAGGATGTAGAACGGAGAGTCGCCCGGAAGGGCTGGAATGCTGCGCGGTGGGGGACGAGGTACCGGTTGGTGAGTGGTTGTATTCTTTTCTCTTGTTATTTCCTTTATCATTATTATTGGTGGCAGCAGTAGTGATTTGTGTTATACCTTAGTTACTAAACTGTTCTTATCTCAACCTGTGTGAGCTGCATTCTTTTGATTCTCCTCCCGTCCCTCCAGAAGCGGAGGGAAGAAAGGTGTGTGTGTGGGGGGGGAAGTAGACTGCATGGTTCTGATTTACGGCCTGGGCTTAAACCATGACACAGTGTGAAGTCTCTTACTTAAGTCTAGCTCTAAAGGTAAGCAGGTATTAAGCTTCTGAAAAAAGCACAAGGAAATGACTTCAGACATGGCAGTGTATCACCTCAGTTGACTTAGGTCTGTCTCCAGGTATCAAAATCCAGCCTGGACCCTGTATTTGTGTTCACTCTACTCTTTGCATCTTTCCAGAACATCACTAGGAAAGGACACTTGTCAGGGAAATTGAAAAGTCTTTTGCTCCTTACATGATATTGACCTTTCATGATATAGCTTTCCATACTGGCACTTGCAAATGCAAGTGCACATCAATCTGAGATCATAGAATCATAGAATCATAGAGTAGTTAGGGCTGGAAAGGACCTTAAGGTCATCTAGTTCCAAACCCCCTGCCATGGGCAGGGACACCCCACACTAAACCATGCCACCCAAGGCCTCATCCAACCTGGCCTTGAACACCGCCAAGGATGGAACATTTACAACCTCCCTGGGCAACCCATTCCAGTGCCTCACCACCCTAACAGTAAAGAATTTCTTCCTATATCCAATCTAAACTTCCCTTGTTTAAGTTTGGACCCATTACCCCTTGTCCTGTCACTAACAGTCCCTGATGAATAGTCCATCCCCAGCATCCTTGTGATATGTTCCGGAGGGGGCCTACGTTGTCCCTAGTCTGTCTTTTATTTGCTACATACCTATAGAATCCCTTCCTGTTATCCTTAACATCCCTAGCCAAGTTTAATATATCTTCAGGTTTCTCTTGGGTTGCAAATATTCTACAACATCACTTTATTTAGATTTGTTACCTTCAATGTGTTCTTGTTACATTCATGTTAACCAAAACAAAAATTTCCCAAAACAAATTTTAAATGGAAACTGAAAGTTTTATTCTACCAAAGCCTTTCCTTTGGTAAAAGCTCAGTACTGGAGGTGTTGTTAAGAAGAAAAATAAAAAGATTCATCTAAAAATATTTATTTTTCAATGTTCTTTAAAGGATTTGTTAGCTATGCTAGCTGTAGAATTATTTGCAACATAGAGTGTGAAGGGTTGTTTTCCATTGTCAAGGAAGTTATGTATTCTTCTGAATTACTTTTTACCTGAAGATCACATTATGTGCAAAGGAGTCTTCAGTTTCTAGCACCCCCCTCTATGTTCCTCTGCCAGTTGTGATAAAATTTCAGTGAACTCTCAGCTCTGGGTGAAAGTCTTGATCATCTGTGAATCTGCACAGATGCTGCAACATGCTGATTTCCATTATTAATTTCACTCTTCATAACACGTAATATGATATTTCTGTACCAATTCTTTTCTTTCCCTAACAGTTCCATTTATATAGTGTGGTTTTGTTTTGTTTTTCCTTCCTTGCTTCCAAATGCCACCTTGTAGAAAATATTGTCTAGACATATACAAGATATTTTTCTGGTCTTATGTGCAGATCACATGTACCACTTTAATAATTTAAGCAATAATTTAGGTGCCTTAGTTTGCACTAAGGTGAGAATCCATTTCTTTGTGAGGAATAATGGTAAAAAAAGTGCTTTTGAGTGATAGTGACTCTAGAGCATGATGACATTAGGTGATGTAACTGCAATAGTAAGTGCATTCATCTCTTTTCCTTGTCTGTGACAAGTTGATTTGCAATCCCTGGCTTGTGACTCAAGAACTTTTGTTCCTCATACCAGGTTTTTTACCAGTTTTCTATGTTTTTGAGTTTTAAAGTATGTATTAAATTATCTGTAAATATTGTGGTTTACATTTCCCTGTTTGCTGAAAACTAGATAAATCTCTTTCAGCTTTAAAAGTCCTTCTTTTTTTTTTTTTTGCCCCCAATAGTCTTTACAGTTACAATTTTGCTCAGTACAGTGCTGTGCTATTCCTATAAAGGTTCTGTGTGGTTCATTTACTGTAAGGAAAGGCCACATCACCAGAGTGATGACTGCAGAAAATTTGGCATGCTTTCTTTTTCAGCAAGAGGGCCAGTTTCCATCTATTCTACCTCATTGTGCCCTCCTATTGAGAAGGTTAAGTAGCTCTCTCTCCACTAAATCTTGCAGAGTATGCAAATGGCACAGAAATCTTAAATAAGCTACATAATACTAAGTTTGCTGCAATAATAGCTATGCATGCATGAAGAGTCAAAGAGGGTGGTTAGGGAATATTCCTCAATGAAAGGATGTGTTAGCTTCAATCTTTCTAGCTAATATAACTCCTAGTGCTACTTTTGTACAATCCATCCATAGCAGCCAGATCAGAGAGGACGTCTATAGAGTGTAGGAAATAGGCCTCAGGGAGCTGATCCCAGAAGACCTCCTGCAATGTGTGGCACTTTCATCATTTATATAAGCATCAGCCTCTCAGAGGCCGAGCTCTAACGTTCTAGTGGCACAGCAGCAAAGTGCCATTTAGTGGCAATGCGTTAAATAATTGGTCTGACCTACATGAGTGTTAGGACAGAGAGATAGTAAATATCTGATTTTGATAACTCAATGGGTGCTGTAAACTCTGAGCCACACCACAAGTTAAAACCCAGTGTAAACTGTGCATTTTGTACATGCGTTAACACTGATCCACAAGTCCTAATCAGTATGACCTTGACACAAGTGGCAAATATAGGTAGAACAACCAGTACATAAAAAATTCCTACCAAAAACTCCTGCATTGCTCATTTTTCCAATGTACAAATAACACTTCCTTTGGTTGTCTGAGTATTAGGCAAGTACGGACTTCGTTCTTTGTTGCTTGAATGCTGACGAAATGCAAGACATGATTTGTGACCTTCATAATTAATTTACATAACTGTTTTTTAGTTACCAGGAAGTAGGTACTAAATCATTGCATACCCAGAAGTAGTCCTGTGCTATTGAACTGACAACATGAATTTATTATTTCCTTTCAATGAGCCAAGCAGAAATTCAATTAACAACTGAAACCCAGCTTACTATCTGAAACACAACACCTCTTCCGAGACAAGCCAGTACTGGAGGTACTACGATGAATAGAGAACATATAAATATGGGCATATAAGGAAAAATTATTTCAAAGAAAAGTCCAGTCTTTGAAATGTTGATACCAACCTGTGTAAGATACAAGTTTTCATGCCATAGCTCATTAGATGTTACATTCTTCTTAAACATTTTCCAGGTACTTCTAAAACGTTTCCTTCCCAGCATTAAATAACTCATGTGGGGCTGGGTAGAAATAATTTCTACTGGTTTGTTCAACTGATCTGTTTAGCTAGATCTGCAATGACTGTTAATGTGAGACTATTGGAGTAATCTAAGCTCCAAAGATTTAAGCTTGTTTCATGACATATTGTGATCAATATTATGTCAAACTGGTCTGGATTGTTGTTGTATTTCAAAAGCACCCATTCTTAGGTTTACTGATTACGTAAAGGCTGATCCAAGCCCCACCAAGAAGGCAGGGCAAAAAGCAAGACTATAGACAGGTACCCTGAGATGAGGCAGGCTAAGCCAAAATGGGCTCCTGGAGCCATGGGTAGGTGGTAGGAGAGGGTTCAAGGAAGGCTGGTCAGGGACATTGAAGCCTATGAGTACTCTTGGTGCCCTAATGACTCCTTGATGCCCATTATTAAATACTAGGCTTGGCTGGTCATTCATATTTATGTTGATTTTTATCTGTCCAGCAAACTTTCTACATTTTTTGGATGGCCTCTCCCTTATTTCATGGTTTTTCTCCCTGCCTTTACATTCTACTGCTTGTTTTCATTTCACTTTTCCCTCCTGGTTCTTCATACATCTCTTTTCCTTTTTTTTTTTTCCTTCTCATTGTCTCCTTTATCTTTTCCCATTTATAAACTCATTTCCCTCATGAACACTCTTCTGCTACAATCTGTGGAAGAAGCATGGTGGCTGTTTCCAACACATAATTTATGTTGATTAAAATTTTTTATCTGTCTCTTCAATCACCCAACATTTGACTGTTTAGTAACACAGATATATTTTTAGGTCATTGAGGACTTTTCCTGGAACTGTAGGTAGGTTATCACATAATCCCTTCCAGAAATGTTTTCTCTCTATTTGTAAAGCTTTTGTATCTTTCTTCATTCATTTGGAAAGTTGCTGTTGACCTTTGCAGTTTTAATGTTTAGGAATGGTTTTCTTCGTTGTATTTATTAATGCCGTATATATATATATCTTACTCTTGTGATAAAAATATCCAGTAGCTCAAGCAGTCCTTATGTTTTGGGCTTTTTTTTTTAACCTTTCTGCTCTTTGTAAAGACCAATCATATTCCTTTTTAGATTTTGCTTTTCCCAATCAAGTGGGCTCTTTGGTTTTCTCAGATATCGCAGACTTTCTGTTTTCCCGAATATCTTCTTTTGAGGCTGAATTTCAGCTCACTTAATGACAAATAACTGGAGCTGTAAACAGAATTTAAAATAAATATTCACCAATATCATGTAAGATAGCATTAATTCTTCTTTTTTTTTTGAAATGTATGCCACATCCTAAGGTGACATTTGGTTATAACGTCACTCTTATAGTTAACAGTCATCCTGAAATTAATATATCCATTAATATATAACCTGAAACAATAGTATTCCAGAGAGAAACCACAGAATTCCAGGAAAGCCTGCCAGATAACCACCAAGTTGCAACAATAATGCCTGTTTTGGAAAAGATAGCAGGGAGGAGACTAAAATCCTAATTTTGAACTGGAAATGCTTGAAAGTAAAATGAGTCTGGATTTACCAAACTTTTAGACATGAGGTGTTTGTCTCATTTCCTGCCATTATCTCGGATACCCAAATTTTACCTCAAACCAAGAGAAAGGATGCTGTTCTGTCACTTCCAGAAGAGTTAGGACATATGCAAACTAGGTCCTCCTAGATCTTCATTTGAATCTTGCTAGGTATTAACTGACTTGCTGTGACATATGCTGTTGTCACAAGCAATTAGTAAGATTTTCTAATTACTGGAAGTATTTATAGCTAGAATCTTTTATTATTAGATTTTCATTGCCTTATGGATTAAGGTGGTGAAAGCAGAACTTTACGTTAGTCTGCATGTAAATGAGAAGTCTGTATTTGCATACCAATGGAGCATCCTGCCAACTTCTTATTAGGTGGACACGAAGCTTTCAGTAGCAAAATAGTTTTTTTGTTAACATTTCAAATATTAAAAAAGAATCTCTGATGAAGGACATTTTTTTGCTGCTATAAGCTTCAGCCAGCACAGAGATGTTGGAAGGTGAGAATTCTTCACACCTCTGTGTTGAGAAAAATATTCCCATAAACCGTTCTAATAATCGGACTCTGCTTGAACAGTATCATATTTTGTGCTCCTTTTCAGGCAGAAGAAATGTGTGTTGTCAAGCATAAGAGTGAAAAAAAATTTGAAGGCGATTTGCCTGTAAGCCACAAATTGGGGATAAATGCTGCAAAGGACATGTTAGACCTTGTGGTTGAAGTAAATGATTAAACTGTTCCATGTGATGGATTTTCCAGAATATTTCATGTTCATCAGAAAGATCAATTCTCTTTCAGACTTATTCATTTTACTCAAACACAGTTTTTCATTACTAATGCATTACCCCTGCACAATACAAAAGGAAAGTAAAAAAGAACAAGTTTGTCACTTAAAGTAACCAATATGTTAAGAAATATCTCCTGACATAAGAAATAATGACACCTGCACAGAAGCCATTCATAAAAACAAAGCACTAACTTAGAAGTCTAGTTCAAAAAAATATGAGATATTTTTATGTTTTCTGATACGTTGCTTGTGAGGAAGGAAACTCTTCTCCATTGCAAGACCAGAGTTGCACAGCCACATCTGCACAAGAGGTGAAGCCATTATTGCTTTCAAATTAATGGTTTTGTGTCATTTCTGTGTTTTAGAAGAAGTAATGCTTAATGCTTAAAAACTCTCCCTTACTCCTCAGTGTTTCAATCCTGTGCAAAAATCACAATGGCTATGTTTCAATTTTTGCCAAAATAAACAGCTTTTGACCTTTCAGGAATCACTTTGTGAGAATTCTGAGTTATCACATGTGCCTGCACAAAGAATGCTGTGTATCACTAAATAAAAATAACATGGTTTAACATATACTTCCCTTGTTATATTCAGTGTAGGTTTTTAGAATTTTGCATTGGGAAATGACTTTTTAAAGAAGATAAATGAACGTTTATGCATGCCCTAAGATAAAAAATGGTGGTTTAAAGTCAATGAATAAGATTAAAAAATCTTGTATTTAGTTAAAAAAATGTCAACAAAACAAATAAAGGCCTTAATTTGATTTTAGTTCGGCATCTTGGGTTTTCCTCCTTCCATCACTTTATGCAGAAGTTCACTAAGAGAAGAAAGCAGAGCAAATGATGCAAAACAGAAAGACAAAAATGTGATTTGATTTGAAATGATAATTTCTGTTACTGTAGAAAAGCCCCAAAATCTGACAATAATCATTTTAAGGAGTCATTTTCAGTTACAATGTATTGGGCGTTGGTTTGCACAACAGTAACAAAATGGGTAGTTAACATGAGCCATTTCCTTAACGCATGTGAGAGTATTTCCATGCCAATTTATTACTTCAACTTCTCCTAAAAATTGCCTTTCTTCAAGGCTTGGTATTGATGTGGGTGTCAAAATATCTGTTAGTCCTAGGGAACAGCTCAAAGATTGCATTGCACAGGATCAAGACCAGGCAACTGAGCCCATGAACCTTCAGACATCACCAGTGCGTTGGCGCAGGAGGGAGTGTCATTTCCTCACTTATATCTCCCTGGTGCCCCATGTCCCCTTGACTTGTGGTTAAACGGAGATATCATTATGCTGGAGGTGTGGCTACCAAATGTGATATTATAATTAACAGGTCTTAGTGCTTCATAGGCTCTTTCTCAGTGTTCACTAATTAATCTTCCTTGCCCTGACTGTGTCAGTTTATCTCTGTGTTGCAGTCAGTGAGACTGAAGCATGGAGGTTACATGTCTTGCAGCCTGGAGCAGTGACAGTAGCTGTCAAGTAGCTCCTTAATGAGGAAGACCATCTCCTGTTTGTCATAGTTTAACTGTGGCTCTTACACTTAGAGTAATCCAATTTTTGGCAACCTGGCTTAGAAGAGCCTGAAGCAGCCCAGGGGTGAGGAACATCCTTGTCCTGTCTCTGCTCTTATGGCCCTTTGTTGCTTGGTCTTGCTTAAGCATCTTTGTATAGTTTTGTTTCTTGGGCATTAATTGGATATTCTGACAACATAAATTTCTAATGGCATGTCAAGGTTTCCAACTCTTGTTTTCCGTTTAGTATGAAGTCTTAGCTTTAGCTGCTTAACCTTTTGTTATTGTAGGTATGGTATTTTAAGGACATGAGTAAGGCAAGATTTATGGAAGAATTTTTCTCCAATAGATGGAGAAAACCAGGTAAGATTTAGGCTCTCAGTAAGACTTTGTGATACTGAAAGAGGAAGACTTTCAATTTTGCTCAGCCAAGGGGCTGATTCTCAGGCAGCCAAATTAGATGTGACTACTGCAGTTAGCACATTTAAAATATCAAAAATGTTCTTTCTTCACAAGCCATAAGACTGTTAAAGTTACTACATCACATTTGTTCAAAAGTCTGTGTTTAAAGTCTTTGTCATGTAAGTTAACTGCTGAAGAGCTTTTATTCTCCACAGATAAGACTTGGACTTGTACCATAGTAGTTGTTTTTATCAACTCTCAGCATATGTGCTTCTCGTAAGCATATCTGGAACCAGAATAGAAATTGTAAAAAATTCTCTGTATTACTAGCTCCTTGCCTGAACTACACCTAAAAAGTAGCACAATTCTGTAGGTGTTACTTCAGCACATATCAAAAAGCATACGTTAGTACCACAATGGAAACAACTCTTAAGGCATAAGTATAAAAAGTAAGTTTGTGAAAATACAGTCAGAGAATGGAGAAAAATGTTGTTTAACATGCTGGATCTCAGTGACCATCATATCACTTTTACCTCATCTGTATATGGGAAACTCGTATTTCAGAAACGTCTCAGCCTTTCCAGGGACATAGAATCACAGAGTCATAGAATCATAGAATAGTTAGGGTTGGAAAGGACCTTAAGATCATCTAGTTTCAACTCCCCTGCCATGGGCAAGGACACTTCACACTAAACCATGCCACGCAAGGCCCTGTCCAACCTGGCCTTGAACACCTCCAGGCCATTCGCAACTTCCCTGGGCAATCAATTCTAGTGCCTCACTGCCCTCACAGTAAAGAACTTCCTTATATGCAATCTGAACATCCCCTGTTCAAGTTTAAACCCATTACCCCCTGTCCTATCACTACAGTCCTTCTTCAGCATCCTTATAGGCCCCCTTCAGATACTTTAAGGCTGCTGTGGGGTCTCCAAGCAGCCTTCTCCTCTCCAGGATGAACAGTCCCAATGTTCTCAGCCTGTCTTCATACGAGAGGTGCTCCAATCTCCTTATCATCCTTGCGGCATCCTCTGAACTTGCTCCAACAGCAACATGTTCTTATGTTGAAGACACCAGAACTGCACACAGTATTCCATGAACAACTAATTGGAGTGACTCAAGCTCTCCTTGAAGTCTGTATTGAGAGACCAGATCATCCAGGAAACTTTTCATCTCACCTGCTATTTCTTCTATTCCACATCAATAGGGTAGCAGAATCTTTTGAAATCCCTTATGAAATTAAGCTTAATGCCTGGACACCCTGTGGCAGTCCAGCAGGATGCATGAAGCTCCAGGGTAGTGCATCACTTCATGATGCAGAAGATCTCTGCCAGCTCCTGCTGCTGCCATGCTCAAACACCATAACTGGATATCCAGAGCACAATGCTGGCTCTCTGGGGAGGGAGTGCTCTTGGAAATCTCTGATGATAAAATAATCCCTCTTTAAACATTCATTGACCCAAAGAAGAGTGTAAGGAAAGAGAAAGTGTGTGCATGGAAGGAGTTCTAAAACCTATATCCTTGTTTGTTAGCAGAAATTTAATCTTGGAAAACATTCCCCAAAACACCTGAGAGTTTTGCCAGAAATACGTATCCTCCTGTAAGACAACTGCAGTTTTACAGAATAATATTTTCTGAGGAAAATGTAAGTTTATTTGAAAATTTTCACCCAGCTTTTGTTTGAATTACACTTTCTACAAATATTGCTGTGGTTGTAAGGAGCCTCAAGTAGTGGCACACAAGTCATAATGTTGAAACTGAGCTTCATGCAAGCAAAAAATCAAGGCTACCAGAACTAGCCATTGATACCCTGGAAACTATAAATTGCCTTAATTTGATGGCATAAGTTGCTTTAATAGGATGGTAATTTGGCTGACAGAGACAGAATGAAATGAGGGGAAGAAACAGCTACCAAACAGTTTCTATATGTAGTAATTAATTAGCTAGTATCGGCTAAGAAATTCTGTGCAGATAAGCATTAAAATCAGGCCAGGGTAGGCCCTGAACTTTAATTTCTGGTAAAAGGAGGAGGCAGCAAAATGAAAAACTGATGCAGTTGAATGTCTGGGTATGGTTCACCCTCTTGTGTTTTTAACCAGAACTGCAGTCCTACAGAGAAAATTACTTTTGCGTGTGTAAAATATGAAGGGAAGGTACTAAGTAGAATCAGTCCTGCTCAGGGATACTATATGTGACTCAGGATCTATGAGAGACCAGCAGGCATCTTGAGGAGCAGAAGGAGGTCTGTGAGACAGCACATGGGTTAATGGCACCAGGATGAATCACCTGGGAGATGTGTCAGGAGGAAGGTTAGTGGGAAGTAGCTCCTCTGTTCAGTAAGACGATGCTGTTCCAGATGTTTGCTCATTTTTTAACATCTATCAGAGTTTATAAACTGTAAGGAAAGAGTTTCTATTTCCTCTGCAGCTACCTTTTTATTAAATTAGAAATATAAAGATCAGATAAAAGCTATACCATATATATATATTAGAGCTATATGATTCTGACATACTGTTTTACCAGTGTAATAGCATTTTCAGTGTCTAAAGAGGCATGATTGTGATAATCCCCTTATTAAATGGGTCAGAAAGTTTCTCCAGGTAATCAATGCCATTGACAGGTAACAAATCCAAGCCCTCAGTTCTGGGTCAGTACAGACACGCAGCCCTTTGAAGTCATGCCCTGCATTGTAAAGGGCCTGGAAAGATATGAAATGAAAAACTTCATCCAAGGAAATGCATTGTTAGAAGCAATACACAAAAACCATGGCATCCTAGGCAGGAATTGGTGGCCTGCTTGTAGGAAGAGGTGGGAGAAGGCATAAGTGAGGCCTTCAGCTGAACTTAATCCTCTTGGAGACAGACACCCCAAGGGTGTGCACCGCTAGGAACTGGCACTATGATGGTTCCTGGGAAGTTCTGGAGAAAATCAGATATTTTGATGGAGATTTGGGTAAACTTGGATCCACTGCCTTTTTTTTTTGTTTATTTGGTTTTTTTTTTCTTACATGCTGCAATGAGAATTCCAAGCAAACGTGGGATTTAAAACTTACCACTTTTTTTGTATGAATGCTTTAAAAAGGCTTCATATTTCTTGACTGTGCCATATGAAAAAAAATTATAATTTATCACCTGCATACACAGATGTATCAGAAAATTTGTACTTAGGCCACAGAGTAAAAGTTGGCAGGTTCAAGGTGTGCTTCTTATTTGGCCATACAAAAAAATGTGTCACGTTTTGCTTTGTCTTTTCCTGTCTTATCCCCACTCAAATAAAGTATCGATTAAAAAAAAAAAAAAAAAAAGGCTTGAAATATTCATAAATGAAAATATTGAATTATAAATAATTTCAGTGAAAACCTGTTTGTGAAGCAGTGGTAAATCATGTATTTATTTAGCTGGAATACATTCTATTTATAATCAAGGCAAAAGTAACAGAAGAAAGCTGTGTGTCATTTAGCATATTTTGCAAAAGACACAAGGAGTTTTAAAAGTGTGTGTCCCATTATAAAGAAATGAATATGTAAGATTTGTTGTAAGGAAAACCACAAAGTAACACATCAGTAGCTTAAGTGTGATTTCTACAAAGCCTAAAATAACATCAGAGATTATTTTGAGCTACTAGACTTATTTAGGACTGACGTAATGGTGAGATATCAGAAAAAAATGTCACCTATAGGCCAATATGAGCTGATACACTGAGAGTGAATACACTTCACAGTGAGCTCTACTCTTTCCTAATAAGTCTCACAGCAGCTATAATGACATCCACCAGGACATTATATGATTTGAGTGGTGCAGCCACAGGTAGCAGGACACTTCGCCTTCACCAGTGAATGATTACAACTGAACAACACCTTCAGATTTCTGCAGTTTCCAAAGAAGTCTTGATACTTGCAAGGATTGGCTAAAATACAAGGGACAGAAACAAACAGATGAAACAACAACTGGAAACCAAGCCCTGATGTGATATTTCTACATTTTCCAAAAATTCCAAATTTGCATGTCTATATAATGTTTGTACTTCTGCTCTGCTGCTAAAATTGCTTGAATATTTTAGAAAAGGGAATGCAGACAGAAAGGTGGTATCTTACAATTCCCATCTATTTGTATGCTTTGACTTGCTCCACATGGAATTCTGCAGAAGCCAGGGGCCTGTGCAGCTCTTCACGTACATGAGGATGTGTGACAATCTGTGCCCTTAGATGCAGAAGTACATCAAGACGTTCTGTCTTGATCTTTCCAGGAGAGGGCAGCAGAAGATTGAGTGTGACAATGCACCCACTGCTCAACAAAGCAATTTCACAATTTACCTGTTGTCACAGGATGGTTGAGGTTGGAAGGGACCTCTCGTCCAACCCCCTTACTCAAGAATGTGCCTATTCTAGAGGGATATTTAACTACTGTTATTTCTGGGGGCAGGGAATGAAAGAGGCAGTTCTAGGATCTTTCATCCAGATAAGCAAGAAGTAACTATGCAAAAGTTAAATGCTACAAAGGAACACATTATTATTTGAAGTACTTGTTATAAGGAGGTGAATACATTCACTTACTGCAAAGTCCTCTCTCACAGTGGCCAGGACATTCTGCACATTTTGGTCCACTTCTGTAAGGCGTAGCTATTTGCATTGCATTATTTCCTCTGAAATTGGAAAAACAAGATCAAAGTGCACCTCTGAACCATTAAAAGGAGTTCATGCTATTTATCACAATAAAAGGCATCCAGAAGATTCTGGATAAAATTGTTTTCATAGTCAGTCATGTTTTAGTTTCAGATATTAATAGAAGAACTTTGATTTTTAATAAAATAAGGTTTGGGGAAAGAAAATTAATCAATTATTTGAATTTATATAGCATTATCAGCTTAAAAAAGATTTTCATGTGCTTCCTAGTTCTGCTTTTTGAGTGGCTTTCAAATGATTGTAGCTTATAAGGAAATAACCTCAGCAAACACATTCTGACAAACAGGTGTTTCAGATACGCTCTTTACCTCTGTGAATATTCATTTGCTGTTGGCTTTCACTTTACCTGTGACTTTCTTGTGGTCAGAGTTATAAAATGATTTGTGCATGATGCCTGATTGTGATGGAGACTGACCTTTGTTCATATTCTAGAATTTGCCTAATATCTGTTTCAATGTGAAATAAAAGAAATATTTCTATTTAATCTGATGTTAAATCCACAGTCCACACTGGTGTTTTCAAAATTATAAATGGTTAAAATAAACAGTGATATTTTTATCCTACACATGACTGCAGGAGTTTTTGAAAACATACCAATAACTATTGCATCTTAAATGAGTAAAAAGACAATACGTACGAAGGACAGTATTGGCAAACATAAAAGTAGTTGAAGGGGTTCATAGGACAGTAGGCAACTGCACATCCAACCTGGTAACTGTTATACCAGATTAGCTGTAGGAAAAAAAACCCACATTATTTCAGAGTCATGTTTTATTGAATTCTCATAAAGAAACTCACAAAATAACAGAATCATAGGATATTGTTTTGCCTATTTAGCTTTTAAGTTTACAATTTAGTTGTCTGAAAGAATAAATAGAAAATAAGTTAACTGTGTCCTCTAGCTTACAAATGTTTCTGAACTCTGTTTCTGGCAGGACACTAAAGTTTAAATTCAAATATTTGCATCATAAAAATTTGGTTTGACATTTCTTAAGTATCTAAATCCTTATATAGAAAAATATGTATTTCTAAATTAAAGCCATGGATATTCTTTCCTTTTTTTCTTTTTTTTTTTCCCCTGTCCTACAGAATAATATTTCTCTTCTGGATAGCTCTTCTAAAATACTGGTTTGATTGTCTCAGAGCTAGATGAAAAAGAATTTAATCTATCTTTGAATCAGAGTGTGAATAGAGATAATGGTTTGATGACAGTGATGATATTTTTTCCTGAAGAGAAACTCCATTAACTGTCCTCCTGTAATCCTAGTGTATCATTGCAGTTTGTTTCAATTCTCCATACCTGGGTATAGCTCTCGATATTGACATTTTTTGTGACTGCTCCATATCCGTACTTGAAATTGGAGGACTGACTGTTCCAGGCTTGAATTGCTTCAGACCATGTTCTTGGGTAAGATGATAGTAATACATTCTCACCACAGGTGACACCTGAAGTGTAAGTAAGTCTGTTTATAACTCAGGAGAGAAGCAAGCTGTAGGATGGGAGGTAGGACAGAGGGGTTGTAGCTACAACCTAAAAAAAATCTCTACAATGCCACCTATTTGCCATGTGATTTTCATACTGCGCCTGTGAAAGCTGCAGTAAATGTTACTATGGTTTTGGTGAGCTTCCAGTCACAGATACTACTTTGGCTGCAAAATGTTACACAAAAATGTTTGCACTTAGTCATACCGACAGTCATCTACTGTGCTGTCTTGTCTCCAGCAGAAGCCAAAAGCAGACACTTCTAAAAAGGTACAAATATAGGGCAAGTACTTAGCATCCGCCTCTCTCCAGTTTCAACAATTCGCCTTAAAGGGTATTAGTCTGACAAAGATATTCTACAGCAAATTAAAAGTTATCCTTATTTCTAGTTCACATGCACAAGGGTCATCTGCAAATTGCCATCAGGCCCCCTCAGCTTGCAATCCATACTTGTCATGTACCATTAATGATTCTCTGATCTTTTGGGCTGATTTTCATCTCACACCTATTTGCCCATTTCTGAGCATTTCTGGCAGCATTTTCACTCCACACCTGAAAGACACAAAGGAAGAAGTATCCAGGTCACAGACAGGTTAATGCAGTACATGAAAAGATAAAAAAAGGGGAGGGATTTGGGTGTTGTGCACCCAAATGGTCCACAATAGGAAACGGGAGTCAGGCAAGTTTACACCACTGGGATACGGGCACCACACTTCTTCAGCTCTTAATAGCTGCAGAACAAGTTATTTTGCACAGTAGCACACTGCACTGATCTCCAGATGGTCCTGGTTACTAGCAATTTCATAACATACTGTTGCTTTCTTTTGGCTTTGTGTTTGTGTTTATCATTGCAGGGTGCAGTGCACTGAATGGTATAAAACTGATTTTGAGCCCTAGTGCAGCTGAGATGTAGTGATAGACACCAGCTAGACTTTGAAGCTGGGGAATGTTTGCAATTCTCACCATGCAAACCTAACCATAAAGCACTGACCAGATTATCTACTCATGGAATAGCGATAACAAAGAATATCAGGGATGATAGGAATGGGATCAATGATGGGCAAAGCAAGCTCAGCTAAGGATAAGTGGGTATGCAGATTTAGGTCCTTTTTGCCCCCCTGACAGTCTGTGATTCAAAAGCATGCAGCTCCTTGTGCTCCTGTTCCAGGTTTGCTTTACATACTTTTCTTTATCTAGGGCATGTCTTTCTCTAAGGGAGCTGCTTATCTCACTAAAGATTAAAAGGTGGTATCCATAATCTGAGATCCGTCACTACATTTTGTAATTTACCCCTGGTTTAAATGTTCTCACTGAAAAGGCTTGCAGTTGCTATATAGTGCAATGAACAAACATAAGGCAAGAACGTGTGATTCACTGTGCAGGCTATGTTAACATAGCTTTGAGAGCGAAAAATAGATGTGGTTGGGGCGAACCAGTGTTCGTGGTTCCTTTAGACAAATAACCCTAGACATGGAACAGTTCCTGTGTTGCTTAACTGAGTTTTCTAAGTGGAGAAACTAAAAGATTTTGGTTGGGAGAGGGATTCTGAATAGCACTTGTGGTCTCTCCTGAGACCTGTGCAATGACTACAAGTGCTTTTATCACCAAGGAGTGCAAAATTAAGCATGAAGTCTAAAGAAACAAAGGGATAGAATTCCAATTTCTTCATCTCAACCCCAGAGCACCTTTCTTGCCTTCTCTGTTCACTGAGTGTGGGTTGTTTAGAAGGCTACAATCTTCTGCTAATGATGTGGAAAGCAAGCTTACCATCTTCAGCATGTTCCTGGCTGTGGGAATTACAGATCTCCGTATTTCATTGTGTTGCTCAAGGATCTCTTTTTGGTTTTGAAACGAAAAATGAGTAAAGGCGGAAACATCCACTTGTTTATACTTTACATCCTGGAAAACAATAACAAGGAAGGTTCCAGTTATCAGCACTTTAACAAGCAAGATAAATTATAAGCTTCTTGTCAAAGTAAAGATCTTGGAAATTCCCAACTTTCCTTTATTGGTTCTTCAATTCTTATAATTGCTGATTTCTTTTTTTTATTCCTTCCTTGATTTGAACTGCACTTTTCTTTAGGAGGCGTCACACTGAATGAAATTTGTAGGTAAGAATTCTACTTTCAGGTGTCTCCACATCAAACAGGGAGAAAGCTTAGCTCTGGAGCCAAATCTCAATCAAATCTCCTTTTGAGAGCGCTAAAAAGTACCTAGCTGTTCTCACTTGTAAACATCGGAAAAATGTGAAGCTGGATCAAAACTTAGGATGGTTATCAGACTATCTTCTGAAATACCTAAGGTCAAGAAAGCAATGAATCATTTAGATTGTCTCTTACATCATGATGTCAGGTGATGAATCCTTGCAGAGAAAAAGAATTATGATGCATATATTGGAATTTTCAGAGTAAAACATCTATCAGGAAAAGATTCTTTCTGCTTAATGTCTAAAAAGAAGACACCTCAATATAAGCTAGACATTCTGGAGAGGGCAAGGACACAGGTAGCTCATCCCAGAAAAACTATTAATGTGTTAATAATTTCATCCCTGAATTGTAAAGATTTAAAGATCACTAGACCAGAGTAGCCCACGTCAGATATCTATAAAACGTGTCCAGTTACGGCTCTTTTGCAGAGGTGATTGCTCCTACCTGCCCATCAGATTGGTGTAGCAAAGCAGCCAGGAAAATTATTGCAGTTAGTAGATCCATTTCTATAGAGAAAAAACAAAACAGAAACAAAACCCCAAATCCATTAATTTCTGCTGCATAGAAGTTTGTGCTGTAATGTAGTATGTGAGCAAGATACAAAACTGTTGCAGTCAAGCCTGCTACACAAAACATTATTTTAGTTAATACTTAATACAGTTGGATATTCTGAAACTGTGCGAATGAATATATGACGCTGCATAGGCACCACTATCTTGTACAGAGAGAAGACTACTTTGCATTGAAGCAGGGACAGTAAAAAGCATAAAGTCATGTGTTTCTTATAACAGGGTTTATATTACTGAAGTTAGTGGATTTACTCACTAATTAGTCCTGTGTGAATGAGTCAGCTTACATCTGTCATGCCAGAAATTGCTGCTTATTATATTATCATAATAATAAAAAGAATAATGATGGTTGTCACAAAGAGTTTTAATCTTCTCAGATGCTTTGGTGTGACTCATTTACAAATAGTGCAGCAGCTTTGATACTTTCATCTTCACTGAGGAGCAAGTTCTGTATATCATGGTCTCTAACTGGGCACAAGCAGGTCCACTTATAACCCTAATGTGAGGCTAAATTTCCAACCAAAATTCAGTTGGGAGAGAAGATCTGGGAAAACCCTGCCAGAACACTGGAAAATACGAAGGTTTTCAAACATCTTTGTGTTTGAGACCCTTTTTATGTTAATATTTTATGAGTATTCTACAATAGTTCACAGTAGGAGTATACCAGCATATGTCACAGTGTGCAGTGTTATAGTAAAAGACATGCTGTAGTGATGCTCTTGCAGCATTTAGTTTTGAGGTTGAGTGACTTCCTCTAAATTTAGATGCTAATAACTATAGGCATAGCTAGAAACATTCATAATTTTTACAAGACAGGAAAGACTTTCTACTAGATTGGATGTCAATCAACCAGAGAACATAAATATACCAAGTGACTTTTGCACACAGCCAAAAGATCTTAGGGCTAATATTCACAGCAAAATGTTAATGAACAGATATAAGCCATGAGTCCACATATCAGAAGGCGGCAATTGAGCCACTTGTTTGAACAAGTTAAGTTTTTTTTTTTTAGATGCTCAGCTATGCAGAGTTTCCACCTACCCCTAAGAAATTAAACCAAAGAAGAAAAAGGAAAACACTGTTCTCTTTTCTCTTTCATGGTAGCAGTGCAAGACTAAATTGTCTGAGTGCAGACTGAAAGCTCCATACACTGTTGAGTTATTCCACACAAGATGTGGTATTTCATGAATTCACAAAGTAATGAGCTTGGTGTATTCATTTCCAAACTGATACTAACAAAAAAGGTAGCAGAGCACTGTCATGAGGAGATGTGAGTTTGAATTCAGTGGGCTTATTATTACATTAAGATGGCGTTGTGCCTAAGCTAACTTCTAAAAGGTTAATTGAGCTTATGAAAACATCAAGAGAGTGTGAGCTGGTGACTATTGGTGACTATAATGTTCCTGATACTAAATAGATGGCAGGTAGATAATTTATTTCAGTACTATATTCTGTTACATGATATAAATCAGCAAGACGTATCCTATCACATCAAAGACTTCATGTCATTCGGATATTCAGACTTTAGCTTCTTTTCCCACACCTGTGTAAGGAAACCACTTGCATGAGGTAGAGGGGATCTCACTCATATTGATATACAATAAATTCTTAAACTAAAGGGATATTTTTGGCCACTGTGGACTTGTCTTGTCCTTACACGCAGAAACAAAATCTTTCTGGGAATCCTCACATAAGTGCTGCAACTGGAAACTAAAACCATTTCTAGCTCCAGAATAAAACTTTATTAAAATATTACTGCATATCATCAGTTGTCAGACTGTACAATCACATGTGCCTCTTGGAGTAAATATATTTGCTATTATTTTCAAAGTCAAAAGATGACAGTTCCCAGGTACAATTATCCTTCCATGTCAATAGTATTCAATCCATTAAATCACTTCTATGCTTCTGAAAAGACAAATGCTAGCAATGTGCTTTTAGATAGCTCTGCCTGAAAACAGGACATTTCATGCAAATTTGATTGACTGTAAAAAAAAGATATTAAAATATATAACTAAGAAGCTAGAAAAAAAGTTCTATTTGAAAAATACAGTCCAGGCTTTTCATGTTTAGCCCTGGTGCTTCACTTCTCAGCAGAGCCTTCTTCCTGCCAGCTGATAAGGCTTTCAGGGTATAGCAGGTTTGAAAGTTTGTCTTTTCAGTTACTTTGATAAAAGCTTTTCTACTTTCTCTGAGTTTACATTTTTAACTCTCATTTAAAAAAAAAATAATTTGCTCTGCATTAAAAAAATGCAATCAGTTTACTGCAATACTATAAGATATAATAGACATTTTGACAGCATATATACCTGGAAGCTTGGACAGATAATTTAACATTTCTAGACGGCAAAATTCTGACTTCAGCTGTAATGGTATAACCTGATACTCTAAGTGAAATAAATTTAACATAAAAATAATTCAAACTACATTAGAAAAACATTTCCTATGATTGCCCACCCTCTGCAAAATGAATTAATTATTTTGAAGAATAAAGCAAATGAAGTGTTACTTTTTGGTCTAAAGATATATGGAAATTAGACTTCACTGAAGCCATTTCTCACCCACACAGGTGAGAGGTGTGTTTTCTAAGCTGAAGATACAACTTATTTTTAAAATTTTCTTCTGGAAATATTATAAGCAGATGTTTTCTCTTAATTATCACATTTGGCACAACTTAGATATTAACTACATTAGCCTTTGTAGCACAGTGCCCAATCAATACCGACCAAGTGACTCTATGGATAAACTCTTTAATACTGAAATTAAATGCTGCATACATTACCTTTTGTCCAGCCAGAATCCTGTATCTTTCAGGAAGAGAGGCAAGAGTGAGAGGTTCTCCTCACTCTAGGGTTGTATGTATATATGTATGTATATATATATGCCTTTCCTTATCAATATTGCTGATAAATGACATCAGCTTTTGGGCTGCATATTTTAGAAGAAAGAACTTTTGTTAAGGAACAGGTGACTGAAAATGAACCAATCCAAATGCATTGTTCTGGCTTTTTTTGCTTGTCTCCAGGGCAAAGAAAGAAAGAATATAAATAGCCTGTCCTTTCGCAGCACTTTAACTTTGCCTTTGCCAAAATGCTTATAGTGTGATCAGCAAGATGCAGTGCTGATGCTACGTTCACAAAATGAAAGCTTAAATTTAGGTGTGTTTGCTTTGTAGTTGTCTTTTCTGGCTCTGGCAAAGGAGTGGAATAAATATGCTTACGCAGAGACATAAGCCAGCACATGCACAGAATGACCTGCACACTAAGCCACACAGTGATATTTTCTTCCAAGTGGTTCCTGAACTTTCATTTGCTAAATAAAATTTTTATTGCATTATCTTACTGAGTCTAAAAGACTGTGGTACTAGACTTCAGTGTACACACAATTCACCCCATGTGTTGCTCAAGAGTAACTTACTTGAAGAATGGTTATAGATGTGTACATTTTCCCCCTTTAGTCAGAGGAGATGCATGGCATGTGTTTGGTTTTTTGCTCCAGTGCAGCACTACTCAGCTTAAGTTTCCTTTTTGCAGAATCTGTGCTTTCACTCATTTATAAGGTAATATCACAAAGCCAGCATTATTAGGTCCTCAAAGCTCAACTCTGCTCTATTTAAATACAACCCATCTTGCTTCTTTCCATGCTGTCTGTTGGCTTTCAGTGGGCATAAAACATCTGTACATCTCTTCAGTGTTTTCTTTCAGTTCCTGTCCTCATCCTTGCCTTTTCTGGGACGCCTTGCACACTGAGCATCACTTTTGTCATGCTGGGTCAAATTTGCTGTCTGTAGTACAACTCAATTTCTTTGTTTCCTATTTTTTGCAGTATTTCTGCAGCTATATGCTGTTGCCAGCATTTTAATATTGGATTATAATTCCTTCCTAACACATGCTTTTGTTCTTTATTTATATAGCGGGCAGCACTACGGGAAATTGCTTGTGATAAGGTCTCTCATATCCTTCCATGTTCTGAGATAAGGGCAAAGGTGCTTTCTTATCTGAAGTGCTTGTGGCAACTTGATGAGACCAGGGTTATCGCCATCAGAAAGCCTCACGAACTGCCTACGAAGGCTGTTAAAACTGCATCTCTGTTGACTGTGAGGAGAGGCAGTCTACCACTTCCAGATATTCTACCACCTCAGATATTCAGGAGATAGTTCTATTATTTTACTCTATTCACTGTACTCAGTAATTTTCATTAATTTGGTACAGTCACCTGAGCTTTATTTGTATTGCTAAAATGAAATAATACCACTGCAAGTGTGCCACACCTGTTTAAATAGTGAAATCCATTTGTTCTATAAAGAATGTCTGTCAGATATGCTACAGTTCATGGTCTATGGATTAAATAATTGGGAAGAAAACAAAGATTAATACACTGACATCCGGGACCATGCTACAAAGACCAATTTAGCACATCAATTCCCACTTCTTCACGTGGATTACCCAAAGGGGTGGAGTAATTTAATCAAAAAAAAAAAAAATCCACAGGGTTCTGTAATTTTTTTTTAAAGATTAAGCTATGGAAATTTCTTAAAAAAAAAAAAAACCAAAAAAAAACCCAAAAAAAACCAGCTTAAGAGATTTGCCTGTGGAAGTTCTTCTTCCAGCCATTATATAAACCTGAATAAGAAGAATCTGATTTGAGATCAGTGAAAGAAAAATTCCAGTTTCTTCAATTCTTCATTTCCACTTAACTAGTGCCTTTGATTAAAATTGATGCTGATCTGTGTGGTTCAGGCTTTGCACAGATGTTTTTCTTATCTGTACAAAGCACCTTGCAGATCTCAGTCTTTTAGCTAACTTTGTTTCTCAAAAAGGAACATTATTAATTTCTTCCACCCAACCCAACTCCCTTCCCACTCCAGATAACTATTAGGGAGAAAACCAACGGGATAATAATTCAAACAATTACTGTCAGATGAGGGTTGATGCCACACAAACAAAGGTAGCCTAGGCAAAGTTGTAGATAAACACAGAAACTAGGAGCCTTTGCTTTTAAAGCCAGTTCACAATCAGGGTTGAGATGCTAGGCATAGCTGACATGCAAATTGGAAGTTTTGGTTACAGCACCATTAAAATACCACTTTATTGTTTTTAAACTAGATGAGGTGCACTCAGCTCACATAGAAGCAGGTAGAGCAAATCCACCCTCAAGGAAACACACAGTTCAACGTCTGTGCTCAGTCTTCAGAGAACAAAGGTACTCACCACAACTTTTTCTCTGCAATCTCTCAGTCCGAGCAGATATACTGATTAAATCACTGCCCACTATGGCACAGCTGCAGTCTTTAAGTGTTGATACTTGCTTTCACTTTACAAAGGAGATATTTCAGGCACCATTGCCTACTGGTGATTTTTCAGGTCTACTCAAGAAGGCAGACCTGCAGACTAGCACTGTGACTGCTCCCCATTTGCTGGGCTGTGATGACTTGATTGCCGAGTTTAAGCCTCTGCTGAACATGGCTTAATCAGATCTGCAGTGGTGAGGGATGAGGAGCAGCTGAGAAAGACCCAACCCATCTCTTACTAGCTAGATTTGGAAACAGGCTTCTCAATCCTGGGATTGCTTTGGTCTTGTCCTTCTAGTGGCTTTATGGAGTTTAGTGTACTTATAGACATAATACAATGTTTCTGACTTGTAAGTTTAAAACTTACTGTGAATGAATATTGTTCAGGTTGTTTGCTTTCTGTTCAGTAGCAACTAAATGCTCAACAAGTGAGGCTGTAGACTAAGCATACACATAATTGTGACTGAGTGTGGTTGCCTGAGGCATTTCAATAACTACTCAGTTCTGCTGCAGACAAATCATCCCATAATAAATTTAATAGTTAAATATATTTGTATAGAGCCTACAAATAGGAAGTTTCTGAATTTTGTGATTTCTTGCTTTTAAATAAAAAAGGACATTTTTAACTTTCTGTGATTTTTAAACGTGAGTTCATTACTCATACATTCTTCCTTAGAGAAATCAACACCCTAGAAACAGAGCACAGAATAGGAAATTATAAAAAGTACTAGTTTTTGGTTTTTTACTCTTGTTTTTAGTATGTGCGTATGTCCATGCTCTCTTTAGTCTTTGTTGAAATGTAGCAAAGCTGAACAATGTAAAAACATAACATTGCTCTTTTTTTAACATTATACAGATTGGCACCTCAGCTACAGGTTAAATCTAGTAATTTACTAGGAACATTTTCTAAATCTATACTACAGGACGTCAAGGATCTGGCTCCAGAAAAGAAATCTGGGGTAAAATTCATTCCAACTTCTGGGGCAACTCAATATTGGAAGCATTTGAGCTAATATTTTTTACCTCCCTTTCTTATAAATATTTAGAAGAATACTTTTAAAGTCACCTTTAGGAAGCAACATATCTAATGCATTTAAAATGTTAGATTAGAATAAGAGAAACTATCAGATATAGGTCAATGAGATAGATAAGCTACATCTCCTCATTCAGATTGCTCCCAGAAAACAAATGAACTAATGCCTGCTTTAAGTGAACGTTAACAACAATAAGGAAGGACGCAAAAAAAGTGAACAAAGAAGATTTATGCATGGAATAGTCATGTGGAAAAACACTTCCCAGCCCCCAACCCCAAGATGTCTTCCTCTGAGAATATGCTGTAACCAAACAAAACATAGTTCTGCCTGTCTGATGTTTTAGAGAATATCTGTTATTTGAAATGAATCTGGCCAACAGGAAACAAAACAAGCAAACATTTCTCAGAATACAGTGATTTTTGGTAGAGGTGATTTATTGAGCAGTTTTTGGGTTGTGTTTTTTTTTGTTTTTTTTTTTTTTTTTTTTTTTTTTGTTTTTTTTTTTTTTTTTTTGTTTTGTTTTTTTTTTTTGTTTTAAGAAAGTGGAAAATACATCCCTTTCGTTCTAACTAATAGTGAAAGACACAAAACCAAAGCAATACAGACTCCAAGCTATCACACATGTCTCAAATGTAATGATGATCTGGAAATATTTGTTTCTTACTCATGGATAAAAAGGGTTTTAAGGGCTCAGCTTCAGTTTACATGGTTAATGACTTCAGCCATAACTATCTCTGTGTAAGATTCTTTCCTGTGAGAGTGGTGAGGCACTGGCACAGCTTACCTGGAGAAGCAGTGTTCAAGGCCAGATTGGACAAGGCTTTGAGCAACCTGGTCTAGTGTAAGGTGTCCCTACCAATGGCAGGGGACTGGAACCAGGTGAGCTTTAAAGTCCCTTCTAACCCAAACCATTCAGTGATTTTTTGATTACATGAGAGGAGGCTATATGAACTGAAGTTTTCTATTAATCCCTTTTTGTTGGCCACAAGTATTTGCTGGGAAAAGGTGACAACAATGTGGGGACTTTTGCTGTTTATTCTTTAAAAAAGTGTCAGTCCTAAATTAATTCCATAAGTATTTTAGCCTTCTCATACACTTAGTAAATGAGAGGTATTGTAGATGGCACAGAAAGAAGGTTGGTCATCTTCTAATAGTTTCCAGCTGGTAGTAAATATTTTGAATTTAGCGAGTCTGAAAAGCATGTTAAAATGTAGAAGAAAATAGGAAAATCTGATTTGCAAGTCAGTGAGTCCTGCATGGACCATTCTGCTGGACTGGTTGCAGTAAGCAAATGAGAAAAATTTGAAGCAATGAAAAGCAGTATTAAGATAATCTCAATTTAAAATCACAGTATCCCAGCATGAAGAGTAATTTGGAAATGATTTTGCTGATTAATTGAAGCTTGACTCATAATAATTACTGAAATAATTGGATTTGGCTATGGCCAAGCTTGCCTGTGGAGCAGCTTCTCACCTTCTTGTAACATGAGGTTATAACACAACGAAATAGGAAAATACTTGATAAAAGATGAATGTAACTTACACAACCAGAGGGCATATTGCATATCCATTCATAGCATATCTTTAGTGAGACGGCTTTACACATTTATCACTGAAGCTGAGCCATTCCACACCCTGATGTGCAGGAACCAAAGCACTAGATGGAAGAAAAGGCAAGAGGGAAAATTTAATTACATGAAAGAGGCCCTGAGAAAAACTGCTGTAAAGAGAGGCATAGATTTCTTGTTTCTGCATCCTGTAATGTTTTTCCTTTTTGGAGACACTTGGTGAGATAGAAAATGTATACAGTCCAGGAAGTGGAACATGGAACACTCTGTTCTGTAATGAACTGAAGAAAAATAATTAGTAAGAAAAAAATATTTCCTGGCTGAAACTGATACATGTCTTTTAGGAGTTCCTGTTATTGAAAAGTATCCAGTTATTCACACTGGTATCAATGATATCTAAGTATACATGCTTACGTTAGTGATTTTCTAAGATAAAGGCAGGGAAAAGCAAATATATACATTTCTTCATAAATCAATGCATAGACACTTTTGAAAGAAGTCATAAAATATAGTCATGTCTAACTAAAAGAGAGTATCTAAAATGTGGATTTCTAGACTGAGCTGATTATCCCAAGAGAGAGAGAAAGAGATCTAGGTTAGTTGAGATCAAAGTCTAAATGCAGCAGACTATATGGAGGCACTTGGCACCATTAAATATAAAACAAGATGTCAAAACCACCCTCGCAGCTCTAAAGATGTTGCAAAGGATGTATGGAAGACCTGCACCCTTCCAAATTGTAGCTGAAGCCCTGGTAGAATACTATGGGGCACCTCAGGAAGCTGTGAACTCCCAATTGAATTAAACATTTAGATGAGACAATGAGTGGTGTCTTGGGAAAGACTTCTCTCATACTAAGATGTCAGCATTTCAACAGGTTTATTGTGTTTCAAGCTCTATTGTCATCACTGATCTAGCACCTCCAAGGAGGGGAACCCAGAGTAGTTTTTGGAAAAGCTAAGCCTGTAGAATCAGGTGAATCTCCAGGTGAAAGTCCCGTGAGATCTGTAGCACTTAAGGCATCACTATTTTCTAAGTGTGTACTCCTGTACTTTGTATTTCTTGATTTTCAATACTGATGCTATGTTTTCACATGCCGTTCACAGTCTTTTAATAACTGGGGTTGAATTCAATTTATATTCAAACTGTATATATCTACTATTAGTAGTATATTGTATAGCTGTCTTCATCTAAATTTAGTTCCCTTTATAGTCAGTGAAGTAAAACAATCACTTCCGAGATGTGATGTGCATTATCCCAAATGTCTCAGCCTAAAACAGACCACATGAATTTGGGGTTAAAACCATGCATTTTTCCTAAATAACAATAAAAATACTTTGGAGCAATTATTGATAGTCTGAATTATCAATATTTCCATCCAGGAGAACTGAATCCTACCTCCTACTCTTCAGGAATGGAGTTTTATGAACTGGAAATGTCTGTTACCTATGAAGCAGTTTAGTTTGGCTCAGATATCCTAATATGAATTTGTAGAGAGGGAAAAAAAAAAAAAAATCATGCAAACCTGAGCTTGCAGTAGCCAGATATTGATTTAGAAGCATAGTAAATATATATTCCCAGCCTTCCGTTTTCCTTATGTGACTGATGTCTCGAATTACATCTATCTTAACAAATTTGTCTTGCTCAGAACAATTGTGCTCAGAGATGTGGGCCTGATGGACTTGTTTAACTTATTGTTTCAAATTCAAGTGCATAAAACTCAAAGAGGGTAGATTTAGATTAGACATAAGGAAGAAATTCTTCACTATGAGGGTGGTGAGGCCCTGTCACAGGTTGCCCAGAGAAGCTGTGGCTGCCCCATCCTTGGCAGTGTTCAGGGCCAGGCTGGTTGGGGCTTCGAGCAACCTGGTCTAGTGGAAGGTGTCCCTGCTCATGGCAGGTGCTTGGAACTGGATGAGCTTTAAGGTCCCTTCCAACCCAAATCATTCTGTGATTTACTGACTGGTTTAAGTTGCCATCTTTGTCCTGTGTTCTGACATTCTGCTGTATTTTATTTATATCAAACCTGGAACAAAGACTACCTATTTGGTTTTATTAGCACATGTCAGGACATGGTCAACCTTAATAGAAAATATAGGAAGCAGCAATTAGTGAAGAGGAGGAGAAAGAAACAGGATGTAAAAAGATAATCTTAAAAAAGTAAGATATAGGTACACTCAAAGCAAGGTCAGCCACAAAACAGAGACATTTAAGGGCACCACAACTGTTCAATTCATACCCACCTGCATTTATGCTTTGTGGAGAAAGCCTTTCAGAGCTAAATTCTGATCTGTTGTATCCATTGACCATTCAATCAGCAGATAAACAAGCAATTTACCAATCAGTTCCTAGAACACCACACATGCTCACTTCTCATGTCCACTACTGGCAATAAGAATTCACTGTAAAACATCCCTGGATATACAAAAAGAAATAGGTGTGAAAAGAAATAGACGCTAACTCTTTTCCTGTCCTCAGATCTTAAAACCTTAATACCTTCTGCTAGTGTCTTACTTATATTTAGGATTTTGGGGAGAGGAGTCCTGTCCCTCCCTATATAGACATTTATGTGTTTTATTTAGTTTTTACAGACACAGTTTGACACTGCAATTAGCAGGTTAGGGCGTTGTCAATTACAGACCCTTGTGCTCTGTTTCCATAGTCCTTCACATTCATACTTCTCTTTGAGAATACGTTATTATAATACGACCCTGGACAGCTTTCAGGTTTTTTGTGGTGAGAGAGGTTTGGCGACAGAATTAGAATCTTGCTGTAAGCATTTGTAAAGGTCTGTCAGAAGAAAGGAATAGTCTCCATCTAAATCTGAAAAAAACTTCTAGCCAATTATTTTAAGCACTTTATTAAAGAGCCATCACATAATCTTCTGGAAAAAATGCACTGGATACAAAATATAGACAATGTATATGGCTGGTTTTTGGAAGTGCTCAAGAGCAGCTATGGTATTCCCAGGGTGGTGACTCTTTCAGACTTCTTGTTTCAAGTGCCATTTAAAACTTTTTGGTAAAATCTTAAAATTTTGGTTAAATCTTAAAGCTTTCTGCTACAGATGCCTGTGATTTTTTTTTTCTTTTTTCTAATTTGCCCTGGCATTTTTTAAGAATTTTGCAGGAGAAATGAAGAAGAAATGTTGGTTTATGGATCTTCTCTTTTTGAAAATAAGCACTATAGTGTACAGACCCCTAGAACTCTAACTTTGATTATTATTATATTGTAT
Source organism: Psittacula echo (assembly GCF_963264785.1). Taxonomy (NCBI): domain Eukaryota; kingdom Metazoa; phylum Chordata; class Aves; order Psittaciformes; family Psittacidae; genus Psittacula; species Psittacula echo. The sequence goes on from NC_137738.1 coordinate 104,431,758, forward strand.
GTTGTGTTTTATACTGACCATCTATTCATGTTGGTCTTGTTATTCCTTCCCTCTCAGAAAGGAAGAATAAATATATCCTTTATTTCTAGTTACTCAGACTTCTTCCTGCTATCTTTTTTTTCCTGAACATTATCAATCTCACAGTTACCTTGAGAAACTGAGAAAGGTCTTGATATATTGTGTGGGACAAATGTGTTCTCACAAAATTCCCATTGCCTGAAGTAAAATGTTGCTCAAGATGGAGAAATGATGCTACTTGTATTGTTACAGCTGTAAATTTTGAGTAAGAAAAATCTGAAAATGTCAAATATCTATAAGAAAAAAGTCACTTTCTTGCTTACTGCAGATGTTTAATATTTTAAGTTATCATGCAAATTACTTAACCCAGCATGAAGTTGGATGGTTAGATTCACACATTCCTGTTCTAAAAACCTATGGTAGGAATTTCCAGAAAGTGCAATATGGATGTTATGTACTAAGTCATTATTTGCATAATGATATATTATGAATTTATTTGGAATATTAGTATATCAACTTAGGACTTAATGATGGTGAAGAGAGGGAGATAATTAACTTATAGGTCTTACTAACAGGAAGGTGATTAGCACATCCCAGAACAAAACATGTCTTTTCTGATGTCTCATCCTTATTAAAGCTTGCTATCCTCCAATTCACATTCATATACTTTGTTATTGTTGTCTCATCTTTTATTATCCCAGATAACTTTTCCAACTTATTAGGATCTTTTTCTGAACTCCGGTCCCATCCCCTACATTATGAGAAACCTCAACCAGGTTCAGTTGTAAAAAATCTTTTAGAACTGAACTCCCTATTCAGCTGCACAAGTAAACAATGAAAATAGTGATTGGATCACACAGCATGGGAGCCCTCAGGGCTTTACCTGATACCAATTATTCATGTCAAACTGAGATGTGAATTGAAACTTTTCCGAGTTTCTCCTGAGAATGTGTTTCCTTCATGGAGATATAATCTAAACCACATTTTCTTTCTTTATATGTAATGACTTATAAGTCAATATCAAAAGTCTGATTAAAGTCAAAGTATATCTTGTTTATTGCTTTCAGTTTACTTATTTTGTCAGTTATCCATCTGTTACTGCTGAGGGTTGATACTCCCCATTTGGATTGGACACTGGTAAATTATGCAAACCTATGAAGGTGTTTATTGATTAGTGAACACATTTTGAGGTAATAAGCAAAGCAGCCAGTAATCTAAATCAGTAACCTAAGGAACCAAAACAATCCATAATTCAATTAACAAAGTAACAAGATATTGATATTGAGTGTTATACAGATATGAAGGTGCTCACATGCAACTATGAAACTATTAATTATAGCTCTTAAATTTAATCTGAGATCTAGATCCACTATTAAATTACAATTCTATAAATACCGCGACTCAGTGTTATTCTCCCTCAGCCAGATATTGACCTGGTACAAAGTACAGTGGGTTGTCCAATCAAATGGGGGACCCCCAGCTGTCATGATGGACTCAGATCCACAGGTCGGCATCACTGACATCTGTAGGTGTCCATGTTCTTTCTGCTGAAAGATTCACTTACTATTGTTCTTTTATTCTTCATTTTCCATTCTCCTCAGTTTGAGCCCATCTTTTCACTGCCCTTGCCCACCATTTTTTCTTCTCAAAGGCCTCTTAAATAAGCAGTCTTTTTCTAATTACATTTTCCCCTTTGATCCTAGTTTCGTTTCTACTCTATACAAACCCTGATATTTCTGATAGTGTTCCCTGGGCAATCTTGCACTTATATGGTATTACTGATACAGTAGGTGGGAATGTCATTGCAACCCGAAACACCCCCGTCATTTTCCAGTTCACACTATTTGTATTTACTTTACCATATCCAGTCGCTTGACATCATTATTCTACTTTAGCCTTCATTTTTCTGCCTAGTTCCAACTGAACATAAGCACATTCTTATCTTATGGGCCACTAGTTTGCATACCAGAGCAGCAGAGTAAATTGTTTCACATTTCTGCTTTATGTATGTAAAGGGAATCATGAAAGTTCCCTTTTAAGGACTTAGCTACTATGAGTCCTCTTCAACTTGCAGGCCTGCTTGATGGAATTTGAAATATTAGATGTGTTTTGTTATCACCAAAGCCTTTATGGATTTATGCACTGCTTTTTCAATAATTGAATTCAGAATTTAACCAGGCCAATGATTCAAATGTTCCTTTATTTCCTTTTTTTAGGCAGAAACTCCATACTCATCCTCCCAAAGCTCTAAATCACTTCTTCCGTGAGGTGATTGACTTCATGAAGTTGGTTGTTCATGGTTCAAAGGTTTGCTCAATTAGTTCCTTAAATATCAGTGATGAATTTCATCAGACTTGACTATACCTCTGCCATCTCACTGCTATCTTTAATATTGCAGGTGGATTTGTCCTGTCTTCTATTGTAGTGAAGACAATTTATGTGGATATTTATTGCATTTCCCCTGTGTATGTGTAGGTGTTTTAATTTCACTACCTGGATCATCCCCCTATCTGTGTAGCTTTGAAAAAGAAGTAGAAAAAAGCTTTTACATTGTGACATTCTCATATGACAGATCTGCAGATTACAGTCTCACAGACTTTTGTCTTGCTTGTCCTTTGCTCTGTGGAAAGCAAACACTTTGAGTCAGTGAAGTACCACTCCCACAGAGCCAGAAAGTGTTTACCAGGAAACTTTCTGTTTGCCAAAGTAATTTTTCTTCAGTAATCCATGTTGTACAACCAAGGTATTTTTTCATCTGCTCCAAGAATACTTTTAGTGCCAAGCAACAAATCACAAGCTCTCTTCTGCTTATCAAATAAACAAGTTAATGTGTATTTATCTTAAAAGAACGTCATCGTCTGAAAGCCTGAGTTTAAGAGCAAATTGCAACTCCTTTCCTTGATTTTCCTTCCTAATTTTTTTTTTCTCTTACTCCTGTGTGAAATGCCTGAGCATACACAGGGAAAACCACGCATAGTGGCAACAATATTGGTCAAATGTGTGGACGAGGGTGAGGCTCAGGTAGTTTGAAGGGAGGCTCTTCAGATGACTCCAGCTTCCCAGTTCTGTGTTCGATCACCTCTAATATTACGACCTCTCTCTTGGGTTGATTTGCTCTGGCATCTTTAGTCAGGCATGAACTGTTCAAGCAAGAGATATAAAATATAAAGCAATTATTTATTGCTAAGGTGGCTGTGTTCTGGCAAGTTCTGAGGCTAACAGACTCATGACTGTCCAGAATCTTTGCTGGGGGGGCAGGAACCAAGGGGGTTGGTTGGCCTCCCAACTTCCTTGGATTGCATCCGCAGTAGTGCTGACATACCAATGTCCACCAGACCTGTGGACACCAATGGCTCTGATGACTCACCCAAGAGACTTGTGATTCCCGACTACCTCCTGATGTTTTTGTTTTAGGACTTCATATGTTTCCATATTGATGTTTTCCTTTCTGAATCATAGAATCATAGAATATTTAGGGTTAGAAAGGACCTTAAGATCATCTAGTTCCAAACCCCCTGCCATGGGCAGGGACACCCCACACTAAACCATGTCACCCAAGGCCTCATCCAACCTGGCCTTGAACACCGCCAAGGATGGAGCATTCACAACCTCCCTGGGCAACCCATTCCAGTGCCTCACCACCCTAACAGCAAAGAATTTCTTCCTTATATCCAATCTAAACCTCCCCTGTTTAAGTTTGAACCTGTTACCCCTTGTCCTGTCACTACAGTCCCTGATGAATAGTCCCTCCCCAGCATCCTTGTAGGCCCCCTTCAGATACTGGAAGGCTGCTATGAGGTCTCCATGCAGCCTTCTCTTCTAACAAACCAATCTCAAAAGTACTTTTTCTCTCTCTGTTTTTGTTTTGCTGTCTTTCTACAAACTTTCCCTGCTTGTTCTCAACAGTCAAGAGTAGGCACTTGGGACATGGTTATTGGGAAAACAGGCAGCAGAACCTTGGCTCGCATCTGGAGGGAGCTCAAAGCTGGGATTCCAGAGAGACAGGATTACACTCATTCTCAGTGTAAAATTCAAAGCTCAGATTCTTTGCACATGTATTTGTATGTGGACTTCTCTACTGCAAGCCTGCAGAACAAGTTTGATTCAGTGACATCCAGTGGCAATAATTTTGACTGATGAATGAAACTTTATACACTGGTTTGCTCTTGCTGTCACCTCCATGTTTGCAGCAGGAACAGTTCATTGGTGAGAGTGATGATGCGCAGTTGACTGTCCAAGCTGTGCATCAAGTCAGACATGCAAGGACAGTTAAGCCAGCTGAAGCCTCTTGTGAAGTGAAGGATTTTGCTGATTTGGTAAACCTATATAGTCCAAAGATTGTTTTAAGGTCTCCTTTTCATTTTGCTCTTATTTAAATCAGCAGGGCAAATGAGAGGGGATATTCACATCACCTATGCGTAACATACCCAGTGAGCCATCCAGATTCCATCTGCAGAGAGAGGCTTCTCTGTAGGACATCATGGGGCAGCAAATCAGAGATCCTTCCCTGACCCATCCCCTGGAGAGCCCTATCCAAAGCACAGCAACCTGTAATGCATGCTTCAATTCATTGTAGTAGATCCCCCAGAACGGCTTAGGGGACCACTTCCAGTCTAAACGGAGATTTTGCACTGACCATTAATTGTAGCATAGGTGGGATGTTACCTCTGGGCAGCTGGCACAGAGAAGCACTTTGCATGTACAGCTTCCTCTCCAGCCTGCAGGAATTACTAAGCATGCAGGGTAAAAGCAGGCTAAAACCCATGCCCAGACTTTTAGTATGGAGAAAGTGAGGGCTGCCGAATGCACTGTTGGGTATTCCCACTAATAAGCAGTTCCAGACAATAGATGTCCCATGAACATTGTATCCTATTGCCCTCTGACGGATAACAGCCGTCCAACCCCTTCCCTGACAGAGCCAGGTGGCTATGGGCACTCTGCAAACACAGCAATTTGCTAAACACTCAGACTGGCTAATCTGGGAATATGACTGCATGGGTATCATAAAAGAGGCTTTCCCACCTCTTTGCAAGCCCAACCCTGCAAATTTTTATTCAGCAGATTTCTTCAGGGTGTGATGTCTGATTGCAGTTTCAAATCTACACACATATGACATGCAGACAGAAAGACTTTATACTGACACAGATTTATAATTTTAACACAGTCCCAGTAGGGACGGCTGTATCACTATAGGATAGTTTCCTATCAATGCAACTAAAACCACTATCTTGGCCTGTGCTGCTTTAATTTTTCATGGGGTGATGACAGTGTTTCTAGGAGCCCCTGGAGAGTTGTGATTTTAATTTGGAGTATCCTGCCTTGTATTCTTTTCTTATAGAAGATGCTTTTCATTTTTTTTCTTTAAAGACAAATAAACAAATGGTGAACAATGAAGAGTAACTTAGACTTCGCTTTGAAAATACATGGTTAAATAAAAAATAGATTTAGAAGAAACTTTGAAAACTCCAGTTACAGGATCCACAGACCTAAAACATGCCAGACAGCTGTTTCCCTATGCTGGCTTTGCCTCTGTTGAACTCAGTCTCTGCTGAATTGGTTCTGGGAGCCAACTGTACTCCCCCCAACCCCTCCCAAGAGATTTGTCTCTCAGAGTAAATAATGAAATCACATAAAATCAAACTTTAAACATAGTACTGTGTATTAAGAAACAATGCAGCTCCAGTCATTAGTGCATTATAGTATGACGAACTGTATGTCATTTTAACCATGTAACCTTAAATAAATATGAGGAAAGAAAAGACATTTAAGATTATGTTCCTTCAGAGACAAAATTGCAAATATTTCTGGGGCATGGGAGAATGGAAATCTCTGCCTGAAGATGAGCTCAGTGCCAGTGAAAACAGTCCTATCGTAAAATATTTATTATTTTATCACTAATTAAAGTTTTTTCTTCCTCTGTGGAAGTTGGTTGGATGTTGTTAATACTACATGTTGTTGTAGATAATACACAGTTATCTCATTCTATACAAGCAGTGATTGGTTTGTAGCTGGGTTGTATTTCTCATGAAGAACCTTGACTCATTTTTTTCCTCTGAATTTTCTCATCTATGATTTCTTGTTATATTATTCTCTGTAAATATTATAAAGGTTGCACTGAATATGCGCTGCCTGCAGTTGTTGCTTAGACTTATTTCGCTGCTATAATGTTAAAGCTATTTATTATATATTAAAACACATAGACCCATTCTGAGAGGATTAAATGGCACCTGCCTTTCTGTACTGTTATCTGAAGGTGAAGAACCTGAAAACTCTCCAAACCAATTGTCTCCCTCAGCATCCTGGCTACAGGGAAGGCTCTTCTGTAACTTTAAACCGGTCTTGAGTTTTGTCAGTCTGCAAGGAGAAGTCCTCAGAGTCTTGAGGCTTCAGCTTACCTAACCAGGCACAATACTCTGGTGAAAATATCAGGTGATGTAACTAAGAACTGGGTCCTGAAGTTTCTTTTGGTTTACCTGCAAAAAAATTTGAGGAAAATGTTCATTTTAAGTGACACAGAAACTTCAGCTTCAGATGTTCAGCTTTCCACCAGAGGGCACTCCTATATTTTTAATGAAGGCAAGTTTCCGATCAAGGCTGGGCACATTTATATAGCTTGGCGTGAATGCCACAATTCCAGCTCTGGCATGGCAAGCAGAAAAATGTAGGGTCGGATTCACCTCGTTTCACATCTGCCAACACTATGCATCATCTGTCACCCTCCATTGCGAGCCGTTCGTGCACAACATGTCTTCAGCATGCCAGATGTGTCAGGCGTACACACGTAAAATAAATATTCAGTTCATACAAGATGTCTGATGTGGCCAGGATATGACCCAGGATAACGTGGCATAGAAGGGATAGGTATCTTCCTCCTGAGGAGGAATGAGGCCACCTGTGTCACCAGGTTTGGTACCAGATTTCAGCATTTTCAGTGGAATATTCCATCATTTGCTCTGGCCAGTGATTTTCATGGATATACATATTGGCATTAAAATTAAATCACTTTAGTTGATACAGCTTGGGTTGATTTTGTAACTTTGTTGCTCAAGAATTCATATCAATATACAATATAAAAAAAAATCTGCAGTCAAATCTATAGAGACTGAAAAATGTGTTAGTTTAGCTGGACTCTATCCCTATCAGGAGCCATTTAGTTTCTTTTAAGGCTTTTTTACCTTTTAACCTGTTTTTTAGAATTGCATGATGATAATTAAGGTCATAATAAGGTAATATACTTGGATGAAGAATAATCTAGATAGTTTGGGGTTTTTTATGGCAGAAGAGAAATAATAGTTTTTAGGGCAACCACATGAGGAAGCCAAAGCTTTCTGAAGAAAAGTGTTAGAGAAAATCAGACATTCGTCTGACAGGCTCTGCAAGGCTGAATCACATCCTAAGGATTTATTAAATTTAGTATTATTCTTTAGTCACTGAAATATTTGGCAAAGACAGTTTAAGGAGGAAATAAACTCTACCAGTAATTTGGCCAAAATACATATGAACAGAGTAAGCAGAGACTGGAATTACGACACACCAAATGGTTTCCATGTTCTGGCACCATGTCAAAAGTGACAGATTCTCACAGCAGCTCTTAAACCGAACAGGTAAATACTTTTCCATTCCACTAAAACCAGTGAGAAGGAACAGAATAAAATCAGACTGTCACACTCAGCTTTACACCAAGGAAGAATCTGTGTTAACCTGAGTGCAGTGGAGACATGGGAGAGCCAGGCTGAGCTAACACAGATGTGTGCATTTACTTAAATTTTTCAGTCGTTCCTTCTCAGTTGTGTTTTTCCTACAGACACCTTTGGCATCTTTTTTTCTGACACAGTTTTCTCCTGGCTGGTTATATCTCTGCAAGAGGTGCTTGCAAAATCACTGGTCTTTACTGGACCTACAGGTGTCATGTGGCTGTTACCTGCCAGTCTAGTAAGTAGCACAGAAAATCACAGAGAGAAGCCAGGCAGCTTCTTATTATAAATATACAAATTACAAAGTATACTATTGTCGTGGTTTAAGCCCAGGCCGTAAATCAGAACCACGCAGTCTACTTCCCCCCCCCCCCACTCCCCAGAGGGATGGGGAGGAGAATCGAAAGAATGTAACTCCCACGGGTTGAGATAAGAACAGTCCAGTAACTAAGGTATAACACAAATCACTACTGCTGCCACCAATAATAATACTGATAAGAGAAATAACAAGGGAAGAAAATATGATACCGCTCGCCGGAAAAGAGCCCGACCGAAAAGAGGAGGTGCCCTTCCGGGTAGCTCCCAGTTACATCCCCGGGCATGACGTGCTGTGGTATGGAATACCTCTTTGGCTAGTTTGGGTCAGGCATCCTGTCCCTGCTTCCTCCCGGCCCCTCCTCCTCCCTGGCAGAGCATGAGACTCACAAAGTCCTTGGTCAGTCTAAACATCAGTGTTATCAGCTTTGTTCCGAGGCTGAAAGTCAAAAACACAGTGCTGCAACAGCTACTAAGAAGGAGAAAAACTGACTGCTACTGCTGAACCCAGGACAACTATGCAAATATACTTTGTAATAACGTGACTTCCTTGACTGCATTGTTCTGTGATGACACCTCTCAACCTTGGTACCTCCTGTGCTCCGGCTAATGCATCAAACACTGTCTGTTCTAGGCAAAACTCATGATCATGACGGTGTAAGCAAAGGGAGGTCAAGAATATGGGCTCTCCTATGAAGCTGTGATGTTGCACTTCAGAAGGAGACGAATGACCTCCATGCTCTCAGGATTTTAATATGGTGAATCTCTAGATAATTCATCAAATGGGAACAGTTACTTCACTTCTCTGGACTGTTTTGTGACTTCTTATGTTAGTGTGCTTCTTAAATTTCTTCTTTCGGCCCTCTGCAGAAAATCTCTGAGTGTTTAACTGCCTGCCAGTATCTCCACTAATCAATCTCTTGTTCAGCCAAAACCCTTATGCTCTGCAGATCTCCCACCTCCCAGCCCCTCCCCAGCCAAGCCTGCTGTCATTAAAGTCAGCCAAGTTAGCCTCACTATAGTAAGCCTGCACACAAATCTGTTGAGTTTGCACATGATGATGAAGACCTGTCCCTGCAAGTATATGAGCTAGACTGCTGGGGTGGGATTCATCTCATCCAGCTCTAAGACACTAGGGGTCTACTTGAGAGACATTCTCCTTATGCTGCCTTCAGAGGTGATAGAGGTACTTCAGATCTGTGTTTTGTCTCCTCTTCTTACAGCAGGTGTCTAAGATAGGCTGGATGAGCAGTTAATTGAGTGACTGCCTTAACATCACCAAGACTTAAAAAAACCCCAAAAGTACCATATAGCTCAAGTCGGTCACTATATGTATCTCTCTGAAAACAAGGTTGAGGAAAACAATTGTTTCAGGAAGAGATGTAAGATGGAAGTGTAAGAATATAAATGCTATCTCTATAGTACCATTTGTCTAGGATAACTTTTTGGGTCTAAAAGCCCAAAGGTCGAAAGATCAGTATAACTGAGCTCTACCCCTTGAAATCACAGAATCACAGAATCCCAAGGGTTGGAAGGGACCTCAATAGATCATCTAATACTATGATGTCTTCCAAATTGCTAGTAATGAATGGTCCGTAGCATTGCTAATTTCTCAGCCATGTCAAGGCTTTTCTGTAGGGCAATGCTAGCTGGTCTAAGCTAAAATAGTGCCAACGACTAAGATTATATAGGTATATAAATCCAGCTCAATGTTCAAGCTTGTGTTTTGGCTCTTTGTCACTCATCAATATAGATAGACATGGAAAAAAGAGCATGTGGAAAGGATGTGGAGGAAGGTCTAGAAAAAGGTCTCAACCTAAGAATAGATTCAGGTCATGCCATAGAGATAGCATTTATAGTTGCTACTGTAGAATGCTATTAGTGGTTGACAAACAGTGTGTATGCATCCTCAATAATACATAGGAATGTGTTAGACTGCAATGGACACATGTAAGGAATACCTGTCTGAGCTAGTTCATGTTTATTTGAAACAGCAGTGCAAAGTTGCCAGGAGGAAAACCTACTCCCAACTGATACATCTTTTTATTGGTGTGTTACTTTTGGAGCCTTCTTGATGGTATCTGTATACAGTCTGTGGGAATGATTAAAATGTGCTGTATTTCCTCTGTGAGAAGCAATGCAGACTTGCACCTCTCCACTTCTTCAACTGTTTAGCTAGTCACAGCTACCACCATTGCTTTGGTCTGCATGCACAACACCCATTCCTGCCCTAGATCTGAGGGCTATTTTTAGGGTGCAGTGCAGTTGTTGACACATTTCCCCATTGCACAGTCACACAACACCTGCTCATGAGGATGGACAATACTACACATACCACATGTACTCTGTACATGGAAAATCCAGGCATACTGCACAACTGCTACTTTGTCTTTGAACAAGCTTGCTGCTTCCACAGAAGTGAGCTCATACACTCGCTCACCTGCATGGTGACTTATGTGACCACTGATGGAAACAGTAGCGTGAAAAACATTTGCATTTCACGCAGAACTATAAACAGCATACGGTAATAGAATGGTTTGGGTTGGAAGGGACCTTTAAAGATCATCTAGTTCCAACCCCCTGCCATGGGCAGGGACATCATGAAAGATGGCAATGTATTTATGGTTGTTGTGGTTTAGCCCTGGTAGGGAGCTAAGTCCCACACAGATGTTTGCTCATCACCCCCTTAGAGGGATGAGCAGAGAATCAGAAGGGTAAAAGTGCAAAAACTCATGAGCTGAGATACAGATGGTTTAATAGGTGAAGTAAAATCTCCAAGCACAAATAAAGCAAAACAAGGAATTAGTTCACTGCTTCCCATGGGCAGGCAGGTATTCATCCATCTCCAGGACAGCAGGGCTCCATCACATATAACAATTACTTGGTAAGACAAATGCTACAGCTCCAGATGTCCATCCTTTCCTCCTTCTTTCCCACAGCTTTTATTGCTGAGCATGACATCATATGGTGTGGGATATTCCTTCGGTCAGTTAGAGTCAGCTCTCCCAGGTATCTCCTTTTAGCTTCTTGGGCACCTCCAGCCTACTCACTGATGGGGCACATGGGAAGCAGAGGAGATCCTGTGTAAGCAATGCTCAACAACAGCTAACATACCACTGTGTTATCAACACTGTTTTGGTCACAAATCCAAACCATAACATCATACAAGCTACTATGAAGACAATTAATTCTATCCCAGACAAAATGAATATAATGGCAATCAGGTTCACTGATTGCAAAGATGAAGACCCATAGCAATTGCTTTTAGCAGTCTAAAACTGCCTCCTCATTTTTCTCTAGATCCTGTAGACTACCCTAGCCCTATGTGTAGATAGTTGCCAACCCAGGGTAGCACATAACACCTCTGTTTGAGAAAAAAAGTTTCCTATGATGTGTTCCACAAAATTACCATTTTCTCTTCCTTCCCCCCATTATAGACTGTCAGTATTACTAAACTGACTGTAGATGGCTTAAGCAATTCAGCGTAGATCCCACCCCCTCCCCGTCATATTGGTAATCTTCATAGATTACCAGTTAATGGGTAAGATTGTTTGCTTTGGTTGACCCAGGAGCTGTGGGATACCTCTTGGCTAATAGGTGTCTTCAGTGCAATCTTGTTTCTTATTAAGTGATACTGGCTGGGCAGGCTGGCAATTATGTCTCATTAAGTGATGAGTTAACCTGAATGGCCTTTTTATTTGTTGTTAATTCCTTAAATGCAGCAAAAAGGTATCCTATGTATTGTGTATCACCTCCTGGCAGGATAAGCCTCCTGCTACCATCCACTAACAGCAAAACAGGTTGATGCTGCAGTTCATAACGGGAACAAAGACAGCTTGGGCTCAAGGGAGATGCTTTATGCAGAAGATGAGATCAGGCTCAGACATCGACCTGCTTGGGGCGATGTATTATTAAATGCTATCTACTGATATGCTGGTTTTGTAGAAGCTGATTAATGACATCCTACTTTATTATTCCTTATCTTTTATCTTCACCTTGTTTTACAGATGTAACTGGCAGTACATGGCACTAACCAAAGACCTGTGGCACTCATTAGATGGTGTCTGCTCCTCACAAGTGCCATCAGGCATGCAATTCCCATTCGTGATTTTGCTAACGATGCTGGTTAACACGTTGCTGTGTTGCTGTTCAAGCGACCTGAACAACATGGCCTTGTCATTCTCAAACTAACTTACCTTTTACTTATCATTTTCTTTGACATAATCCTGCAGTAAGCTGAGAGATAAATACATGACAGACACTGCAATGTATTCCCCTGGCACTAAAATCTTAGCAGTAACACTGCAGAGAGTTTTAATCTAACGAGTGCTTCTTTTGACCTGTTTTCTATTTTTTTAGTGTTATAGCTGCAGCTCTTAAGGCAGATTTAAACCAGAAATTTTCTGTCTTTGTGTGAATGTGGGTGTTTAATACTAGCAGTTCAAGACAGGTACAGGATACAAGCAAGTCAAGCACATTCAGTTATGTAAGGTCCTGTTTTGTATTAGCTTTGATGCTGTGATTAGTGGAGAGGAGTAATCCTCTGCAAGAGAAAACTAAATAGAGGAATAATTTTCTGCTGGGTTAGTGTGCTGATTTATCTGAGCAGGGGTTAGTCAGGCACCAAGACACTTTAATTGAAGACAGCTAAAGCTATCTATCTTGGTTACTTCTTATGGCATAACCAGCTGTGGATTTGGTGAGACATGAGAAGAAGGTGTGGATTAAGGAAACGTAGCTCCTTTTTAGGACTGGCCTGTCTGATGGGAATATTGAAAATCTACTGTGTGACTAATTGATCTGCCCTTCACACTGAGGTTGTGCCTGATGTGCAGCCAAGAGCATGGGATTTCCTGCATCTTGCATGGTGGTAACTGTCCCCAGAATGAAGTGTGGCACATAGTTGGATGTAAATGGAGGAGCACAAACAGCCCGGGAAAACCCAGCGAACTATTTCAATGTAGCACTGTGAGTACACATAGATGGACCATCCTGACATTTCCCCTTGTTTTCGTTTGCTGCTGAGGACTGTGGGATTAAATGCACAGATTTTTAGAGCTCTTGGGATTTCTTGCAGCAGCAGGACTACATTCTTAAATAAATAAGAACTGTTGTGTCCCTTTTTCTGATCTACGTTACAGACTGATTTAACAGTAGATGAGCTAGACCCTGCACATCTGTTACAAAGATGCCCCACTCCTGGTCAAGCTGAAGAACTCATGATACTCAACATGCTTTGTGCATCGTCCATGTTGGAGACCCAGGCACTGGCATTCCCAGTGATCCCATTTTCCTGTAAGAAGTGTTAATCCCTCTTTTTGGCCACTGGGAGAGCCAAATTACATTTCCAGAAAACTTACGTACTAAATGGCTTCCTTTCTGCTTAGGTGGGAGAAGGTGTATGAAACTTAAGGAAGAAGTTTGATGCAGAGTAAAAGATTGTTTTTCCTGAGTGATATTTACTGATTAAGGTCTGAGTGACAAAGCACTGCTGAGCTCTGCATTGCCTAACAGTTAGAGAGGTCACAGAAGAATAGACAGGAAAATCTTCCTACCTAGTGATGACATTTGGTCTTATCATAGCCCAGCCCCAAGTAGACAAAGCTCAGCTGTTGAGGTACTCTCTTCCTTATATTGGGGATTTATGATAACTTGTTTCTGTTACATCACTCAGGTGATTTTCCCCTTTCTTAGCAGTTAGATGTTCAGACATTAAGATCTCAGCATTTTCAAAGGAAGTGCTGGTATGAGATGTTACAGAAAGCTGGGGTGAGCTCAGAGGTCATCTCCCACCAAACTGGGGGATTCTCCACCACAAGCAGCTCTTGTAATACAGATGAGCCTGTTGGACCTCTTTCCACACACAGCCCTGTCTTCTTTATCCTTTCCTTTTAATTCCTTCCCTTCACAATACATCTACTTTATAGGGTTTACAAGCCCACCACATCAACTTACTCTTGATGAGGAGGGACTGGGCTGGCAGAAGTGGGGAAACAGATGAAAGCAGATAAAAGCGTAGCTCAGCCATCTTTTCTAAATATACTCCTGGGATGCAGCAGATTTTAAGCCATCTAATAGTTTTCCACTGTTGCTGAAGGAGATTGTCTTCCTTTCTGCGTTTACATGTTTCAGTACCAGCCAGACCGTGGATAGGTTTTTTGCCAGGTTAGGAAATAGAATCAACTCAGTAAGAAGGAATCATAGTGGTGGCACTGAGAATGCTATTCCTTGCATAGGTGACAACCTGTGTAAGCCATCCCAGGTAACTTTGCTTCCATGGTGCTATCAGAGCAGAAGTAACAGCAAAACTTACGAAAAAATCAACAGAAATTGTTTCATACATCACTGCTATTAAGTAATAATTACAGCACAGTAAATGATAAGCAATGGCCGAAGTGCATTATAGGCAAAGTAACAAATGTACTTACAGCAGTGGACGGTCCCTACCACTAAAGTTGAAAAGTAAGAGGTTTATTCTTGACATATTAGGGATACTGCTGGTTTGTGGGCAGGCTGATACCCAGATTAAAGGATCCCTACAGACAGCTCTGGGAGAAATACAGCTGCTTAAATCCAATTCTGTGATCCTAACCACCTCTGATAGCTCTTTGTCATACCAAGGGAAATCTGTAATCCTTATGCATGCTGCTGCATGGAGGGAGTAGGAGGATTAAAACCTTGTTTCCTCTTAAATTGATATAGACCACTCCTTGCTCAGCCTTTTGTTGTAATATGCATCTAATTTCAAGACACTTACCTCTTGTGTAAGGTGCTGAGAGGACAGCCTGGGGAGGATTTTGTGTGCAATGGCTGAATTTCAGGGGGTAAAACATCAGGTTCTGGAGTATTTCTTGGACCAATTGAGGACACAGATGAGCTTTAGCTCTCATAAGATCTGAATGTGTCTCCTCTGAATATAAACCTCTTGGTTTCTTTTACGGCTGCAAAATGATAAAATGATCATCTAATAAGGTGTAAAACTATTTGTAGATTATTCAGTTTTCTTTTAAGTTTGTCTTGTCTTTCTTACCTGTACAGCAAGCTAATGCAGCAAAGCAGGTAGACATGCCTGTAAAGTCAGGAATTCCATCTGAAAATGGCATAGAAAGAGTTAGAAGAATGTTCATTACTTTGTTGCATAACACTTTTTAGATTAGTGGCTTAACATTACAAAAAAGAAAATTAATAAGAATTATCTCTGTACAAGTAGAAAAAGCACTTTTCTGCTCAGATGATTAATATTTGAAATACAATAGTCCAATTTTTAAGGTGATTATAAAGTCTGTTATGATTTTTATGATGCCTTTACTCTTCCAGAACAGAATAAAAGCCTATCTGATACAGACTGTGGACAGTCTGGTACTAGATAATAGCATAGTAAGCAGTGGATGATGACTCAGCCTCAGAGGAAGCGTTTGATAAAAGCCAATCTTGCATATGATAGGTTAAAAGTTAGACAAATAGTATGGAAGGACAAACCAGCATTAGCAGGAATTAACTGGGTGGGAAAAGAAACCCCAGATATTTCTTGGTCTTATGTAAGCTTACAAATACAATTTCCTTCTCTGGGTTTACATGATTATGTAAGCTAAAGGTGCAAGCCAAAGGTACATGCTCCTGAAAAAATGCAGGAAAAAAACCATACTAAAAATCAGTACATTTTTCTAATGCAACAAAATCAGAAGTGTGAAAAGTGTAAATGCAACTTCATTACAGTATTATACTCCCAATCTTTGTATACTCACCGTACCTTCTCTCTTTTTAGTTGTATCCAGTTAGGTATAGCTAAGGAATGGAAATTCTTACCTACCATGTAATTTCAGCTACATGTGACATGCATTTCAAAAAGTCAAGCTGTCTGTCCCTTCAACACTTAGGACTTTCTTCAAGCCTGTATTTGATACTATGGAATTTTCCATATTTTGATCAATGCATTCATGTATGCTTTCATAGCAGGACATTAATAGTGAACTCAGAGCCTACATTTATTGGCTTCCTCAAATGTTAACATGTTCGGTGTGAAAAAGGGAAAAAAAAATTACTAGATACATTGAAAATAGTGTACAGGATGTTAAATTCCATTTGTATATTTTAAAACATTAATATTTGTGAGTTGTATTATCTAATAATGATGCTTTTACAATATGTGCCAGGCAAAGCTTTGCTGAAAGCTGTCAGGCAGATTGAAAAATAGAGCTTCTTTTCCAAATCTCAAGAAAATATGGAAAGATATTCACTGAAGGCATTATGTTATCAAAAGTCAGTTTTCAACATTTTAGATTAATTTATGAGATCTGTTGTTTTGTGGTGCCTGCTTTCAAATATATACTTGTATTAAGCCCACACGTTTGGTTAGTAGCTCTGTCTTTTAAAATGTTGTGGAGTTTGCCTCTTGGATGTTATTTGGAAGTAAATAAATAAAAAGATATAAGCAAAATTAAGTGGGGGAAAAAAACAAACCTCCTCATGAGAAAACAGTATTGAAAAGAGACAACATGGGGTCATTTTTGTCCTGCTTGATTACAACGTATACTATTTGGAAGTTATAATAGGACTTGGCAACTTTTGGGATGCATTGCCATTTTCTTAAAATTTACTTAAAATTTATATCTGCTATAAAGCTTATCGGATTGTTAAATGGTGCTGTCCTGCCACATGCTAACTAATGCAAAGCAGTAATTGGTTTAAAGAAAATTAGCTTTGAGATTATGGTTTTATTTAAAAACTATAAATCCTTCTCGTAGTTATTTTTTCAGATGGACACATTTTGTTTCTTTCAACTCCCTTTCACAGAGATCAAATGCTACTTTCAAGCATATGCAACATCTTTTTCTTGAATTTTGGGAAAGAGCATTTGCATTGTCAGCCAGGAGAGAGAATAAAGTGAGAGGCAATCCACAGTTTCAGTAGGATTTTTCAAACCCACCACACATAACAAGACTTCACCATTTTTCCATCCTCACCAGTGAAACACTGTTGTAACACTTTAAATTGTCAAATCAATCAAGGCTCTAGGCACACATTTAAAAGTACACTGCATGTTTTTGCTTTGCAGGTTTCAAGAACATTTCTTCAAGTTCTGAAAAGTAAGTGCATCAAGGCTTACAGCATGGGAGAGGTGTAAAGTACATCCGTCTTACAGCTTTCAGAAGGCTGCATACATTCCAGGAATATCCAGAAGTTTCATAACTAATGATGATGCATTTTCAAAATGACATGAAAGTTTCTGTTTCAGCACTAAAAGATGTCATGACTGTTGGATATCATATCTGGGGAAAGAGCAAACTCAGTTCTGCCTGTCACAGGATTTTTCTACCTTCCATTAGAGGACATTTTTTTCGTAACAGCAAGAGACAGGATACTGTCTTAGCTGAACTGTGCATATCATCAAGTTTTATTCTTCCTGTTACATCATTGCACAATTCTCACAGTTTAGAAAGGAACTAGTTCTAAACTAAGTTCTGGTCAGGAAGTTGAGCTAGGTAGGTCCCTTCCAACTGAATCCTGTTTCCTAGCCTAGCCTAGTCTATCCTGTTCTATTCTGTTCTAGTCTATGACAAACAAGTCTAATTTATGCTAGTCTATTCTAGTAAATGCTAGTCAATTCTATTAATTTCTCCACAGTGATCCATGATATGGGATATATTTCAGACACTGTCCTACAGCAGCCATCTATCTTCAGGGAGCTCCAACAGAAGTAGGTGAGAAGGAGAAATGGGGAAAAAAAACCCCTTTCCACAGGCCCTCCCATGGCAGCTCTTTGTCCACTCTATCTTTGCTAAAAGTAGTAAAGATTTCAAGGGTTCCACATTGAAACGTGAAACAACCCAGGAAGAAGATGAGGATGAATCATGCTAGGATGAAGGCATGTTTTGATGTGGGAACCACAGTGTCCACAGGGAGCTGTCAGGGACAAGGCACACTGCCTTGCAATACAGTTTAAAGTATATAGTATAATGGCTTTTAAGTCTTTTACCAGAACTGCCTAATCACAACATGACCATTTGGTACCAAAGTCAGTCACTAAACCTTTCTCAGGCCCTATAAACAGCAGTAGCTGGACCTCACATAAAGCAATGGTCATAGGCATCTTCTTTCCAAACTACGCTTAAATAAAAAAAAATAAAATAAAATGTTGGTGAAGGTCTACTTTTTACATTTTTAGAGAACGTGTCAGGGAAATAGGAGACCTGATACAATGCCAGTACACAGTACCACCAACATTTATGAAGAAGGTACTGTAAGCACTAAGTTAAATGATACTTCCTCCTAGGTGAGGAAAACATTCTGTGCCCCACTCATCAAAGGAAGTACTTTTGGAGAGAAAAAGATTATAAGGTTCCTTGAAGAAAACAGGAGCAGATCAATGTCTCTGTAGCACAGCACTGGGCATCTTGGTTTTCCTGCTCCCAGAATTGTTTATACCATCATCAGTCTATCAGCTGTTATTAACCTCTTCAGATCTTGCCTCTCCCAAGTACCAGTTATTAATTTTTTACTAAACTTAATAGATTATAATTCTGACATATTTCTTACAACAGAATTGGCTCATAATCTTATATTGTTATAATCTTATATTATTTGTTTATAATCTTCGTTAAAAGTAATCTAGAACCTGGGACGTGTTTTTGTCCAAGAAAATGCCCTAAATGTGCTTGTGCACATGGGAATGAGAAAAGTATTCAGTGAAGGTTTTCCATACACTGACAAAAGCTGTCTTCATCCATGATTGTGACTGGTGTCTGGGGAGGGTCATGATCATCACATGCAAGAACTGTGCAATTATCTCTGGATGTGTGACCTGGTTGTGCAGATATCTAACCACATTTGCAAAGGCCTCTGTGCCTACACAAGAGCATCAAGGATGTGTGTGTGTGTGTGTGTGTGTGTGTTCATGTATGTGTCATGTCATTACTGTTGTCTGAACCGCATCTCCCTAGTTCGCAAAAGTCTTTTGTGGCTTCGTCAAACATGCTACCAAAGCCAAAACAACATCCACTTGTCTGAGTTACTCACTGAAGAAAGTTTGGTTTGGCAAGATCGGCTCATGACAAAACCATGTTGGTGTTTTACACTGCTGATTACTATATGACAGGTAAACAGCTTGTTCCATTATCTTCCTGGATACCTAAATTAGGTTTAATGACCTTTAGTTCACTGGGTCTTTGTGGGTGAGACGTGAGAGGCTGATTTTTACCTCATTATGCTACATCTTTCCTCTTGTGAGTGACTGAGAAATCAGTTCTTGTGGTATGGGTTATGACAGAAGGAAATAGATTTCTAGACCCATTATTCCTAGTAAATGACTCTTTTTTAGGAGTGTACGTAACAGGTCTACCCATTTCCTTGCTAACAACACTGGATTACTTACTGAGTTATCATCATCCTTACTTGAATCAGTGTTAATTATTTAAGAGAGCAGTAATTCATGTTCCTGTGCTCACATCTATGTCCTGGCATTTCTTAAATTACTAGTAGAGATGTACCTGAATGGGAGGGCAGTATACCATGGAGGAAAAAAGTGGTGGGAGTGTGAAAAAAACCCAATCAAAACAGTAAGCACTTTGAATTGTGAAATCAGGTTTCTAGCTTACTGCTCATCTTTCATACTAGAAGTAATGCCACCAAAATGAATGAGTCAGAGGTGTGTGTTGAAATTGCCACTGAAATGAATGCGTCAGAAATGTGTGCTGAAGTTATTCTGTACTGAAGACTTTGGGACATGGAATCTTAATTATAACAGCAGCTTCCTTAATAAAAGAGGACTAGGATGTGAAACCATTTTATGTGAGACTAAAACAATATTTAGTCCTATTGTTGACTGCACAGAAAATCACCTGCTTCCCAGAGGTCACAGAAGTGGGTATTGCATGTTATTTATGCTAATGGCCATTTCTCTCTGAAAGAGAGTCTGAAGGAAAGCTGTTTGCCTGACTTCTGGTTTTGCGCAGTAAATCTACAGTTTCTCAAATGAACTGTTTCTGCTTATGCTGCTAAAGAGTTGGGCTCCTTTCGAGACATAATGCTAATAAAGTCACAAAGTTGGTGGAGGTTTAATGAACTTTATTCCATGGTAATAAGAAAGAATGAAAATTACAATGAGTAATTTAATGACTGATACAGCAAAAGCAGATATTAAAAAAAAAACATTAGAAGACACCTCTACTTATTATTGAAAACAAAGTTTCCAAATGCAGGGACTTTCCTCTTGGCTATGTATTATTGTGAATTAAGTTGTTTTCTCAGACAGTCCTTTTTCATTAGAAGGCAGGTTTGGTTACCTGTATTTATGTTGAGTGTAATCTTATATTATAAGCAGGAGCATTAATTTAAAGGAACTATAGTTTTGTAGTTAGTTTGTTTGTTTGTTTTCTTTTACAGCTGAGCATTATATGGTAGAATGTATGTCAGCATATACATTCTAGACATAGACACAGATTCTAAACTGGAATAGTACTAGTGGAAACTAGAAACACTCTACAAATAGAATATACATGTACATCCTCTTATAATTTTTTCTCATGTGAGCCACTGGACTAAAGCTAGTCCTTCTGAACGTAAGAGAGAGGCAGGATGGATTCTGTTTTTGTGAAAGGAATCACTAAAGAGATCGATGTCCAGGAAGGAAAAATTGAGCCCATTATTTTATTTCAGTTTTTCATTGGCAGGAAGAGGGCAATGAACTTGAAGAAGCTATGGGTACATCCAAGGAGACTTTGCAAAGTCAGTTGGAATAAACATCTCCAAAATTTCAAAGCTTGGCTGAAAATAAATTGAAACATGAAATTAATCATAAATGGGAAATAAAAACATTTCTATTCAAAACATTATTTTTGTGAATAATTCTTTCCTCTGTAACTTTTTCCTCTTTGTTGCCATTTACTATGCAGAAGCGTCCAAAATCTCTGACCACACTTACAAAAATTCTAAATTTAGCTATCTCAAGGAGATTTCTCACTAAACTTGTAAGATGTTTTGAAGTCTTTTTCCTTTATGCTACAGCCCATGATGAAAAGTAGTTTAATTACATAACAGAAGATAGAAATTAAGTCTTCTATTGTGAGACTCAGCTCATATGCTCTTATGGTCTGTTAGAATTCTTAAAACTCAGATTTGCCACTTGCTCTTATCAAGTGTGTTGCTACTGCTACTTGATCAGCCACCACAGTTCAAAGGAAGAAGAAGAAGAAAAGATACAGAAGTACCCTCCTTTCCTGACATTTCCTAGATTCAAATATGAGAATTGTGTCTCCTGGGTATGGTAAACCATACAAACTGCAGCTGGAAATTTGGAGGTCAGATGGGTACGGAAAACCATACAAACTGCAGCTGGAAATTTGGAGGTCAGATTTCTGTGCTGCCATTCCTATAGACATGTATCTGACTCCACTTGCAGTCAACACATCTCTTTATGCTAAGAAGTATTCATGAGAGTTTCCATATAAAGACCCAGACATTATCATCTTTAAAGAAGGTATATAGGCCATATGAATATCTTGATTCATGAAGGGGAGGGTATATGGATCCCAGTGTACATCAACCACTGTCTAACATTTGCCAACCCTTGCAGACTCTTTCTTTGGTTTCATTCCACAAGTTGTATCACCTAGGTAAAGCACCTAACATGGTGAAGTGTAGTTCTGTAATAGTGCTTTTGGCTCTGTATTTGAATAAATAATTAAAAAATATTCATTTGCATAAATTAATTGGTATTTTTTAAAAGCATCAACTTTATCCAAGTAAAATTAAATTCTTAGAACTTACTGCATAATCCATCATCACAAGCATCAGGGCAATCACCACAGGGTTCTCCTTTTTTGTAGGGTGTCTGAATTGAACTTATTAGATTCCCCCTGAAACAACAACATAAGCTGTAAAGTCACTATAACATATTTGAGGAGAAAACTTAATTATATGGATACATCCATGTATTAATTTATACCCAATCCTCAGTTTTTCCCCAAGAAATTTATATATATATATATATATATATAAAATACATAAAAGATATATATGTATATGTGTGTGTGTGTGTTAGGTTTTGGAAAGGTTTTGGTAGTGGGAGCGAAATTTGCAAGGGTGGCTTCTGTGAAAAGACACCAGAAACTGCTCCTATTTCAGACAGAATCAGTGCCAACTGCTCCGAGGTTGGAGCAGGTCTGAGGGGGAGTGATAGAGTAGCTTAATGGGCTGCTGGTGGTCGGCCAAGGTCCACCCACCACCAAATATTACAGTGTGAATGTGAAAATTAATTTTAGGTAGTTTATGAAAACACCATTCTGCCTTGAAATTCCCACTGCATTTTTTTGGTATTACTTATAGTCTTCACTGTACTGTACCTATTGGCATGACTTTCTGAACCAAGATATCAAGTAGAATGTGGAAAACACTTTTTAATTTATTTATTATTATGAAAATCAGAATTTTTAGGCAAATGAAGTTTAATCTGAAAATCAGTGTCACTTTTACATATTTTATGCTTTTGCTCCTTTTGACTATTCCTTTGATGAGTATGTTTCTGTCTTTTCATATTCCTAATACGGTCTTCAGACCTGTACCTCAGCTATGGGTGATATGCCCTAATACAAATTTCACTATCTATCTCCCAACTAATTTTGATAATGTAATAAGGAGTTCTAGAATCAGAATCAATACGTACATGGGGCAGTATTGGCAGACATAAAAGTATTTGTATGTCCTGTTGGGACAGAAAGCGACAGCACATCCGATTTGATAAGAATTGTACCAAACCACCTGTAGGTATAGGAATAAAAATCATAAGAGGATGAAAAATATGCATTTTAAAATCAGTTAAGTACAAAATACATTGCAGAAACATTTACAACCAAGGTAAATCACTTTATTTACCCTTTATAGTAAAGTATAAGTCCCACCTTCTTCAAAAAACATTTTTTTTCTCTGCTTTTACCCCTGAACCAAGTAATATTTAAAATAATATCATAAAAAAGACATGGAACTGTTGGAACAAGTCCACAGGAGGGCCACGAGGATGATCAGGGGACTGGAACACCTCCTGTATGAAGACAGGCTGAGAAAGTTGGGGCTGTTCAGCCTGGAGAAGAGAAGGCTGTGTGGAGACCTCCTAGCAGCCTTGCAGTATCTGAAGGAGGCCTACAAGGATGCTGGGGAGGGACTCTTCATCAGGGACTGTAGTGACAGGACAAGGGGTAACGGGTTAAAACTTAAACAGAGGAAGTTTAGATTGGATATAAGGAAGAAATTCTTTACTGTTAGGGTGGTGAGGCACTGGAATGGGTTGCCCAGGGAGGTTGTGAATGCTCCATCCCTGGCAGTGTTCAAGGCCAGGTTGGACAGAGCATTGGGTGCCATGGTTTAGTGTGAGGTGTCCCCGCCCATGGCAAGGGGGTTGGAACTAGATAATTTTAAGGTCCTTTCACAGAATCACAGAATCCCGAGGGTTGGAAGGGACATCAAAAGATCATCTAGTCCAACCCCCTTGCAAGAGCAGGGTAACCTAGAGTACATCACACAGGAACTTGTCCAGGGGGGCCTTGAATATCTCCAACGTAGGAGACCCCAGAACCCCCCTGGGCAACCTGTTCCAGTGCTCTGTCACTCTCACAGTAAAGAAGATTTTCCTGATGTTCACATGGAACCTCTTATGCTCCATTTTACACCCATTGCCCCTTGTCCTGTCACTGGACATCACTGAGAAAAGCCTAGCTCCATCATCCTGACCCTTTACATATTTGTAAGGTCACCCCTCAGTCTCCTCTTCTCCAAGCTAAAGCGACCCAGCTCCCTCAGCCTCTCCTCATAAGGGAGATGTTCCACTCCCTTAATCATCTTTGTGGCTCTGTACTAGACTCTTTCAAGCAATTCCCTGTCCTTCTTGAACTGAGGGGCCCAGAACTGGACACAATATTCCAGATGCAGCCTCACCAAGGCAGAGTAGAGGGGGAGGAGCCCTAACTATTCTATGATTCTATAGGACATAATGGTAATAATTTATCACACATACATATTATAAGTTTGAATTAAACTGTCTCATTTATATATGTTTTCATTTTGTATTCTGTGTTTCATGCAGGTGAAAAGATAAGGTTATCAGGAGCCATTGTCCAAGAAATTCTCTGAGTCAATGGAACTCTGTAGAATATAACAAACCTATTTTTATTTCCTTCTTGATATTTTAATAACTCTATTCTTCCAGTGTCTAAGCAATTTTCAGAGGTTGGACAAACAAATAAGTTTCTTCCCTTTGTTTCTTCCTGAAGTCTTGAAACATCAGTATCTTTAATCTTTACTCCATAAAGACACTTAGCTCATTGTTTTCTATTTAATTATGTTACTTTAAAAGTTTTCACCTTGTTTTGTCAGAATAACTCTTGTATGACCATTGTACTTGTTCCCTTTAAGGATAATGAGAGGATAAAAGTTGTTTAGCTAACATAGAAACATTTATATATTCTTCCTGAAATATGAAAACCTGGCACTTACTTGAGTGTAATGGCCAATCACAGCACCTTCTGTTTTTGCTCCAATTCCGTATTCAAAATTTTCCTCCTCATTGTACCAGGACTGAATAACATCTGGCCATGAGAAAGCGCCAGTTGACATGAAGAGATTTTCCCCACATTGTACATCTGAAAAGAGAAATATACTGAGAAATGCAAAAAAGACACGTGTGAGAAACAGACAGCAAAGAAAGTACGGTTTCTATAGGAATTCTCATCCCAGATGGGACAACAGTGTGTTTTGTTTGTTTCCAGTTCAGTGACATCACCCTTTGTCAATACTGGAGTTGTCACTTGACCAGTTTGCAGCATGGGCAGCTTGTTTGGCTGGTAGTTGTTGAAAGACCTTCTGCATGTCTGTAGATAACACTTGCACATGTACACCACAGATTCATGACTGTAATTTTGTTATTTGCAAATTTGGACCTTCAGTTTTTGAACCTTCCTTCCCAGCCAGTTTCATCCAGCACATGCAGGTTGGTTTTTGTTGTAAACTGGGTCTAGAATCTTTTTTTTCTGATAGGTATTTTGAGAGATGATTTTTTCTTACTATAATTTTTTTCACCCACTGAAGAAACTGGGATATACCTCTGTAAAACTGATGCAGGTGGAATGAGAATAGGATTGAATTTTTTTCACTTACTGAACAGATTTATATCTAGAATTTTGACTTTTTACCATGCACCAAAAAAATCACATTGTATATAAATGGCATCTCCACATAAAACAAACAAAACAAAACAAAACAAAACCCCTGAAACTGGTCATTTCAGTAATACATACAATATTATTACGTTAGCACACATTTCACTTACTGGTTTTCCTCATGCTAGCAGGACTGTGTCTTAAAGTACATTCATTGGCCCAGCTTTGGGCATTCTTTGCAGCTGGAGCATTCCATTCCTTAATGAAAGAAGGAAATATTAGTCATTCAGACACATATCAATTAATAATCCTTATGAACTAACAACATTTGGAAATTACACTTCAAATCAGGAGAAAACATATATAAAATAATTTTCTTCCCCTTTTTGGGGTGTAGGAACAAAGTTACTATACATTCAGAACAGAAACTGTGAAGACTGACGAAGAACACATCAGAATCAATTAACAATGCTGTGACTCTTCCTTTTCCTTTTCTTTTTTTTTTTTTTTCCAAAAGAAAGAGATATTGTTGTTCATATATCACAAAATTTTCCAGACTTCTTTTTCTACCTGCCCAACTTTGCGTTTCTCTTGGTGATGGCCATGCTCAAACCTTAATAAAGCTCTGGAGAGTGAATTTGTGGCTAAATAAAATAATGTGACCTTGCATACAGTCCTGTATTTCTCATAGAGTCCATTATGCATTTTAAAAGAGATTTACAGCACACAACTTACCATCTTCAACATGTTGCTGGCAGTTGGTTTTACTCCTCTCCTGAGGGTATTATGTGTGTCAACAATAAGGTTTTGCTGATCTGTTCTGTTAGTTGACAGAGCATTGAAATCTTCAGGTTCCTAAATTGAAAGAACATGTTATATTTCTCTTTTTCATTTGAATGTAACTAAATCCTGTATCCTGTCTAGGAAATATTAAAATACCAACATACTAATATCAATCAAAGACATGATCCTTGTGATGAAGGAAATACTGTGATATGCTTTGCCTCCAAAGCATCTCAAGGGGTGCTTCCATGTGCAGTAGCACTTTCAGTGGTTCCACAACATAGAGCTTCCTGTGTCATATCTGCCAGCCCTCTGGATGGCTGAGATATCCTGGAACACCTCTTCAATTTAGGCTACTGGATCAGACTTGACAGGGGGGTTGGAACTAGGTGATCTTTAAAGTCCCTTCCAACCCAAACCAGTCTGTGATTCTATGATCTTTGTGAGGTCCAAACTACTAGATCTGTGTATTGGAGCTTCTGGCAAATAATCGTTTCTGACCCAAATCATAAGCAACACTGAGTCTATAGATTCTTTAGCACGTAAGTGTGGAACCAGTCTACTGCTTTGAAATTAAACAGACTTCAAGGATAAATGTTTTCCAGATCTTAGATATCTCATTAGACTCTTTCTGCATATGATAGTGTGCAAAGGAAAAGCCATATTCTGTCAGACCACAAGTGCCCAGGTCCCATCCAGATTTTCTGAGTACAAAGTGTGCATCCTACCTCTGCAGTGGACAGAGGCACCACAACTGTGAGACACAGGAACACCACCGACAGAATCATCTCTGAAAAGGGGAGAATGAGGATTTAATTTTTTTTTTTACTGATCTTTCATTTCTCTCAATATATAATGCATTTTTCTGTGTATTTCCTGGCTTATAGTCAAGTAACAAGGTAAGATTTCTTTCTTTCCTCCTTCTCTCTTCCTCCCATTTTTAGAAGTAAAAAAATAGTTATTTCCCCTCTGAATATCCAAATTTCTATAAACCAAATGCTTTCTATATCTCATACTCCCGGCTATAATCCTGGCCAAATACCTTCACCTGAATTCACAGTATATTCATGAGGACCTTTGTGCTTCCTTTCCCATAGGAAACCTTCTGTTTATTGCCATACTGTAGAACAGCTGGGATGAGATGCTGCTTTTAGCTTGTTTTAATCTGAAATGCCCCCTACTCCTCATTGCTTGCTTTGGCTGGTCTGAATTGGTTGAAAGGGGAATTAAACTCCCAGCCAATATGCAGATCTCTACATTTAGGTGTGCAGATCTCTACACTTAGGTGTCTGAGTCAGGATTTAAAACCCTTACTTAATGATCAGCACTGTGAAGCCTTGCACGTGAGCTGGAGCAGAACTGGCTGGACCAGAACTGGGCCAGCTTTGGCTTCCTGGGAAAGACCTGTTTCAGAAAGCTTTTTTTTTTTTCTTTTTTTTTCTTTTTTTTTTTTTTTTTTAATTTTTTATTATTATTTATTTTTTTATGACAGCTCTTGATTATGTTACAGGTAGTGTGAAATGACACCAGAAATGAGAACCTTCTCTCATTAAAGAAGCAACTACCAGACCCTGGATTCTACTTGCTTAGGAGGCTCAAGATGCCATTCCAAACCACTATAGTGATCCAGGAGGTAATGCAGGTAATTTAAAAGTTCAGTTGTCTAGTTACAATCAGACATAGGAGTTATATTCAGGTTGTTTCTGCTTAGCTACCTTGGGCAGGCAAGCAGGTGACTAGAGTGGAGTTTACTTATTTTGGCATTATTCCCAGCCTCCCACTCCAAGGGAATTTATAGGCATGTTACCACAGTGATATATTATTAGCTTAACATCTTATTTGGTTTTGAGGGGGCTGCAGGTTTTAACTTTAATTTGTTCTTGGGGAAAGGCCAATAAGGTTTGCTGATCTATTCACACTCAGCAGAACCCCTTTACCTTGAGGCAACTATTTTATGTAAAACACAAGGTGCTCCGGCTCTTGGAGAACATGTGGGTAAGAAAAAATTCCTTTTTTCAAATGGTACAACAAGGCCCATTTTCCTCACCAGCTTTTTTACATTGCACTGGAGGTGACTCACAGTCCCCATTCTGTAGGCAAAGATGTTACTCCAGCTCTACTAAAGAACAAAGAGTGGAAGTGGGCTAGAGTAGCTATGGGCAGTTGTAGCTCAGAGGCAAAAAAAACTAGACAGACTGGCCACATCTGTACAATTATACTCTCACAGCCTCAAAATATGGTAGCTTATTCCAAGTATTTGTAGTTGAGGAAAGATCTAGTTAGTCAGAAGGAAAAACGTACTGATAATTAACAGTATAAGTAATTGATTTTCTGTTCTAGATATTGATTTATGTCTCTTATGTTTAATTTTGACATCACCTGTGCCTCTTTGAAGTGCTTCAGGATCACAGAAGTTATTCTAAATTTTCTACCTCTTATTTCTCAAAGTAGTTACAAAACTTTGCAATGTATATGACCTAGGTGTTTAGTAATAAAAGATTATACTCCCAAAACATGAAAAGCTATTCTTTTAACTTAATTTCTGACTAGAAAGTAAAAGGAGTTGGGGGTTATTTTTAGCTGTATTCAAGTTACAAGCAAAACTGTGTCTTCTGAGTACGAAATGTGATGATATGCAAATAGAAAACAACCTTTTTTGATCTTAAAGTGTGTAAAACCAAATTGTTTCAAAAGAGAAATAACTTTTCATTGAAATTCTGAATCTTTCTGTTTTGCAAAATCAAATGAAGATGCTGACTTAAAGACATGGGCAAAGTATTCATTCACTGTAATATTTTCTATAAATTAGCTTTCAATTAAATATAATTGGTAATTTAATACATGATACAAGTTTCAAAATGCCATTGAAATGATTTTTAAGATCTAGCGGGTTTCCTGCTCCAAGATATTAACATACTTTTGGCAATCCCACTGATTTCAACCAAATGCTTATAGTTTATGAGATGTAAATTTAATTGCTCTGCATTAATTTCTAGGCACTGGTCCTAAAATCAATCTCCCTGTCCCCCTCCCTTGTTCCCCCTCAATCAAACATAAATCAGGACATGTGCCAAGTCTTACTGACTTTCCTGCAACTCCATCTGTGTACAGGGATCTGCCACTGAAAGATGGTGCTTTAGCATCCCGAGTTTGTATGAGTTTAGCAAACTTATGTGAATATGTTTTTCCCATCTCTCCTCCTAAAAAAAAAAAGGTGTGTCCTAAATGGTTCATACAATTCAATACCCATTACAAAAAAAATCCTCATTATTTTTTATTATCCTTGAAAAAGACCGGGAATGGAATAATACTAGCTGCTATTTCACTTGTACAGTATTATTGCACAAAGTCCTACTTAACAATCACCTTGTACATTGGTGGTAAATTGCACAGGGTGGTAATTTCCTCACCCTGACAATAAATTGTGATAGCTACATAAAGCAAGAGAATATACTGAACTGAATATATATCTAATTCAACAATTTGGTCTGTCTCTTTCAGTACTTACATATAATCTGCCTAGGTACTAATTTCTTGCACACAGGTGTTTTTTAATCTGTTTTTGATTATTCATAAATTTTCTCTTTTATTTTTTTTTTTCGGGTTGTGTTACACTACTGCCTATGTAGTTCTTATTTTTCAATAAATAAAATCCTCTTTCTGTGACTGTCCTAAATTGTTGAGGAAGTCATCTGACAATAGGTTGCATTTTAACACATGAAAAGAATTGTGATACTTTAAGCAAACAGATCAATCCTACCTTTTTTTTTCCTGGAAGATCAGAGGTTTCTTCCGTCCTTCTTCGGGTAGTTGTGGAAGTGACTGGGGTTCTTCACTGGGGGGAGATTTATAGCTCTTCTGTTTCCTGATAGGACAAGGTGACTCAGCGTCACAGGTGTTATAGAATTCAAATAGTGACCAGATAGAACTGTGCATTGTCAAGTGCACAGTCTTCCAAGAAGGTTGTGCTCCGTTTTTATTTCCTCTTACCTCTTGTACTGGAAGAGACAAAATACTCTGAAATGAGGTTTGTATGTAATGTTCCTTGTATGTGAAATTTGCAGTCAATGTTAATGCCAGGTACAAAGGCTCTGTGCTAATGATTGACGCATCCAATTATAGTAAGACTTGATCTTAATCTCCAGCAATGCAAATAAACTCAGCTGGCTACTGGGGTGCCTCTACACTGACATTGGTGCAAACAAGATGGAATCTTTCTTATTGACTTTTCCATGAGGGTAAAAGAATGTATTGGGCCAAGTTCCTGTTCATGCTATGGCTTCTTTACATCAATCCTACATTGTAAAAGTCAAAGAAGGAGACAAGGATATTTCTGTCATTGATACTTTTACCCAGTAGTGGATAAAGATTAAGAGGTTATTGTGCACACCACTATTAGAGCACATATTTGTTTTGGCATTTCTGGGTATATGGAATAAGATGAGAATGGGTGGAAGTACTGACAAATCAGAAGGGTATGTGTATGCACCTTGACTGTTTCTGTCCACATTTAGTCTCAAATAATTGCTGACCAGAGCAGCTGTCATTGCTTTTATATATAATGTGGTTATTTTTCCATTTAAATTCACATCTTCCTTGCTTGTAATCACTCAGCTCCTACTGTAGTCTCTTGTAAAGTGTGCCTTCAGAACAACCTTTTACTTTTCATTACCTGGGAAACCCATATATTTGCTCTACCAAACAAAATGGTAGCGGTGTGATTTGTTGGTTTATAATTGCATAGAAAGGAGCACACGGTTGGCAAACTTGGGGTTGACACCAAGTTGCAGGCAGCAGTCAATATGCTGGATAATACGGCTGCTGTTCAGGTGAATCTCAAAAAGCTGAAGAAGTGATCTGACAGAAAAGATCCAAAAGTAAATAGCTGGGAGGACTGACTGTCTAGGGAACAGCTCTAACTACAAGCACCTAAGGATTGTTGGTAGACAAGTTGCATATGAGTCACTTATTCATCGATGACTTGCACGAAGGGATCGAATGCCTTCTCAGCAACTTTGACGACGATAAAAAACTGGGAGGAGTGGCTGATACCCTAGGGTGATGTGCTGTCATTCAGAGGGATCTAGACAGGCTGGAGAGATGGGCGGAGAGGAACCTTTTGAAATTTAACAAAGGTAAGTGCAGGGTTCTGCACCTAAGGAGGAATAACACCCTGCACCCGTACAGACTGGGGGCTGACCTGATGGAAAGCAGCTCTGCTGAGAGGAATCTTGGGGTCCTGGTGAACAAAAAGTCATCCATGAACCAACAGCAATGTGCCCGAGAATGTCAGTGGTATCCTGGATGAGCAGGATGAGCACTGCCAGCAGGACAAGGGAAGTGATCCTCCTTCTGTCCTTAGCCCTAGTGAAGCCTCAACCTGGAGTACTGTGTACAGTTCAGGGCTCCATAGAAAAAGAGAGATTGGAGATCATGGAGAAAATCCAGTGAAGGCCTCCTAGAACGATTAAGGGTCTGGAACTTTGTTCATATGAGGAAAAGCTGAGGGAGCTGTGCCTGTTCAGCCTAGAGAAGGAAAGGCTAAGGGGGGATCTGATTAATATGTATAAGTATCTGAAGTGGTGGATGTCAAAAGGATGGGGTCAGACTATTCTCAGTGGTAGCAGGTGATAGGATGAGAGCAATGGGCATAAACTAAAACACAGGAAGTTACACCTGGGCATGAGGAAGAACTTTACTGTGAGGATGATCAAGCATTTGAAGAGGTTGCCCAGAAAGGTTATGGGCTCTCCTTCCCTGGAGATATTCAAGAGCCATCTGGATACAGAACTCTTGAGCTATGGAACACATCCTGAGCTACATGTTCTAGGCAGCCCTGCTTTAGCAAGAATGTTGGACTAGATGACCCCCAGTGGTCCCTTCCGTCCTCAACCATTCTGTGATTTTATGATTTTTTGATTCTGTGAGTCAACAGTGCTCCCTTGTAATAGTGAGGACTAACCATATATTGCACTGTATTAGGCACTATGTAGAGTGAATACTGAAAAAAGAATATATGCCTGTGTTTTCAGCACTTTTGAAACTGTTTCTGGACTACTGTGTTCAGTTTTGCAGTCCCCAAAATAGCAAAGATGAACAAACTGGAGTAAATCGAGCAAAGGGCCACTACGTCAGAAAGGGGAAAGGTAGAGATGGATTTGTTCACAACACGGGCATGAGGTAAGGACTACAGATTACAACCCTGACTGGATATAAAGAAAACATTTATAGTGAGGCTTGTCAATCCCTGAGGCCAACTGACTAGTGAAGTGGTAGTTTTTGCATACTTGGAGATATTAAAAAATGGACAAGGTGCTGAGCAATGTAATTTAACTTTCAAGTTGGCAATCCTTTGAACATGGTGTTAGAACAGATGAGCTTCAGAGGTCTTGTACAACCAAAACTATTCAAAAGTTGTGTGATTTTTATATTGTTTACACTGGAAAAGTACCAAATGAGACTTGTCTTATTTTAGTTGTTGACAGATATGACAGTTTAATTAATTACAGTGGAAACCTCTAATTGTTGAAATTGAGAAAGTAAGTGTTACTAGGATAATTGTTATAACTGTTACTAATGGAAAAGTTTGCACTCTGGTGATCTGTGATTCTGGCAAACTGTGGCTCCTAAGGTAAAGACTATAGGCTACTATGCAGCAATGGACTGCTAACTCATGTTCATCTTGTTGTCCATCAGGATACTTATGTCCCTTTCAACAAGGTTGCTGCCCAGTCGCACAGATAGTAGCCTGTGCTGGGCTCTTTGATTATATTATAGCATAACTCTTAGACTGGGCATAGAGGTCCAGTTCCTCCTGTCTGTTGGCTTTAAGTTCGTACTTGCTGCCTGGGTTCGAACCACAACAAACTTGGATATAAAGGACTCCTACCAAATCTTTTCTAGTGGAAGTGCCATAGTCTCCTTGTGCACAGGGGACGTGACATGACCTCACCCCCCCAAGATTCTCAAGCAAAGCTAACTGCTAAAATGTGTATCAGGGATGATAAAAGGTGGCTATATCAAGTATTTTCATCTTGACTATCAAAAACATACAATGCATAAGTACAGGCTTAGAGATTGTCTCTCTGGCTTTACAGCTCAATCTATTCATCTTATTGGCCCCAGTAGTGATGTTTGAGAGGAAATTGTTTTTCTGTTGAGCTCTCCTGAGCTTACTATGTACTATTTTGTTCTCAGAATTAATTTTAATAGTATATTGAACTGAAATGCCTTCTTATTCCTAATTAGAAAAGTCTGTATTAGGCTTACTGTTAAAATAAGTTCTAAGACAAACATTTACACTCTTGAATATCTGCTAAAAGTTGACTTACTAGCATCCCCTTCCCTCCACCCACCAACACACAGACAAAATGTCTTTTCATTATAATTTTCATTAAATTTGGGAAATTAACTTCTTTGATGTCATTGAAGCTAGTTAGACACATTTCCCTTGATAACATATGAAGAAAAATGGACACTTCCAGGATGTGAATAATTTCATCCTGTATCACTTATTTAAAATAGATTATACCCATAAAAGCCTACAAATGTTTGGTTTTCTTCATTTCCTCTAAATAAGGCCTAGAGCAACTAACTCATCTTTAGATTTCTATACTGAAGATGTCTAAAGGTTGATGAATACATCACAGCCACTAAGAAAGCAAAGTGGTCATACACACAGAAAACATGATTATCTAAACCTCACTTCACTAGTAAATTACATTAAGTCTCAGGCATTTATAAGGTGCCTGTATGCCTGGCTTTGCTAATTCAAATATGATCGATTCCTTATTTTTCTTAAAATTTACATGTCAGCTCCATCTTATCAGATATAAACTATTTGTTTCCTCTCTCTGTTTTCTGACATTTGTTTTTCACCCACTCTTCAGATTCTGACCATGACTTACACAGCCCCTGGTTATGACTTTCACCCTTTTATTGGTAATTTTTGAGCATCTTTACTTTTTTAATGGGAAAATGGTCAGAAACATGCAGGGCTAATGCTGGATCTTCTTTACTTTGATGCCTATAAAATATTTTAGTGAGGTAAGCTCGCTCTAGTCTGTGGATATTGTTCTTACAAATAGGTTAAAACCATTTCATTTTGTCCTTATTATCTCCATTTATTATCCCTGTTTATCTATATCCCTCTGTTATTGTGTCTGGTAGCTAGCTATACAACATCTAGGAGGAAAAGCATCCATTTGTTCTCATTTGTACAGCATCTTTGACAATGGTTCCTTAGCACAGAAAAAGGTCCCAGAGGCTATCATAACAAGAACGTAAAAAGCTAATAAACTGCTATAAAGTATCATACTTTGGATTCCTCTCACCTGTCTTTAGATGCCCAGATGATTCATATCTAGCACAGAATAGTCATCTAGAGTCTCTCAGTAGTTGTCAGAGACTAAGAGTCACCTTTCTATTTTCCCATCTTAGACACCTATCTTAAGTAAATTAGCTTATAAAAGTATTGTCTGTTCTTGTTGGCTACGAAGACAACTTGGCCTAGTCTCAGTGCCACAAAAGCCTCTGAAACCCCACTCTGCAGAAATATTCCTGTATGTGGGAGGCACTCTCCAAATATCTAGGTGTTCCTGGTTTTAATCTATAATTCCATTTCATAATTGCAAAGAGAAATAGAGAACAATTAGATTTAGAAAGAATTTGATTTTTTTCCAGTGGAGGAAAAAATAATTTTTATCATAGATTAGGATTAATCTCAGCTAAATTAATTAATCTAAAGATTCACTTTTAGTCTTTAAAATGGCAGGTAACCTCCAGGTTCATATTATTTAGACACCAACCTTGGGTGGTAACCCTGTTCACTGATGGAACAGACACCTGAATTAGTGATGTCAAAACATTTGAGAGAGAATTTTCACCCTCACAAGCATCTGATCTCTTCTGTTCAGCAGTCTTGCACTATAAATGGCTAGAGCTGTCTCATTTTCTACCAGTCACAAACCAAAAGCCCAAATGCTCATCTGAAATTTCATGCCAGTTACGCAAATGGAACAGTCAATAAATGCATGGCTCTTAAAGGCCAAAGAGACCTTCTGGCAGTTTTCCCACTGGTATTTTAGACATAATTGGCCACATTATTTTCTCATGCTCCATATGACGAAAATGTTCTCAATTATTCGAGCATGTAATTTTTTTATTACCCTGAAAAATGTGTGTTCTTTTCTAGGTATCATCTGCATTTATCTCAGGGAGGTAATTCCTCTGTGAACAGTGTAACCTCAGATCACACGCTTGATAAATATTTTGAGTGCATTACTGTGACTCCAAACGATATTAATAATCCTGAAAGAAACTCAATGCTTCAGCTTCTATTTCCACCCCACTGTTGTGATGTCAAAGACTTCAGGTTTACCAGTAAATAGTGGAAATATTGTAACATTAAGCACAACCATTGGAGAACAGCAGCCTGAAGATTCCACTGCGTATCTCTAGTAATAGACTGGTTGCAAAGTTAATCACTGAGGCAAGGTGCTTCTGTCCTAAAGATAATACCGGTTCTTTCAAGAGTCAATGGTTCTTCCTTCCTTTTCCATCATCCCTAATTTCTGCATACAGAGCACAAAACCCAGGCTTTTCTGTAGTTCTTCTAAGAGTACTAAAGAAAGCAACTCTAGGCAAGTATGACTTAGAAGAAGGTTAATCAACCTGTTTATTTAGTAACTTCAGATTTCTGCCATAGGAAATGCATTTAGCAACAGTGCATTTATTTAGTGTTATGTTTCAAGGATCTGCTCTATTAGGCAGTCACGCAGAAAAATGCAACTGAAAATCAAATTAAACTTTTCTTTTTCACTTAACTGAAAGAAGTGTTTCCATGTTCAGGGTGAGAATCTCTTGTCAGTATTTTAGCAGTATAGCGAGTTTGTATAACAATATCCTTGTATCATACCATGCTTTTTCATAAGTCCTCATTTAGATCTTTGGTACAGTTAATTTCCAGCATACCTGCTGTTATAAATTTTGATTTGTGTCAGAATGTTAAGAAGAATATATTAGATGTCATTGAAGGGAACATCTGTGATAACCATTTTGGGCCTGGGAAAGATGAAAAACAAGGAGCATTCTTCGGAATTTTATTAATGTCTGGTATATATTTATTACCTTTTGTTGAACATTTAATAAAGCAGTGCTTTATTAAACACTTCAATAAGTGTTTCAAAATTCAGTATCTCCACTGAATGCTGCAGTTCACTAATGGATCTCTCATTTCTCTTATTTCCACAGGGATGTTTTAGTTACAGTCTCATCTGTTTTAGTTTAGCCTGATTAAACCCTGAGGTAGTCTAAAGCAGGAATCTGTTACAGAAATAGCAGTCTTGTGTTTAAGACTAGTAGCATATTTATTAAGAAAGTAGACTTGGAATTAAAAATTAAGGAATCTGAGTGGAAGGAAAACTTGTTGCAAAATTGTATTTCTGTTTTTCTATATCCTTGTATGTGTTTCTTTATCTCTTCATGACTCAAAGAAGAGCAGAAAATCCACTGGCAAGGAGAGCTGTGTTCACAGTGCAGGTGCATTTTGCTCCATTATCATGCATTTTTTCACTGCCTGTGGTGGTGTATACGTGTTATCACATGAAAGGACTTGAGAACTGAAGTGTTATGTCTCCTCTGATGACCATGGCCAAGGCCAAGGTGTCCACTCAAACCTGAATCCAAATATTTGCTCTTTATTATGTCCTTCATCAATGTGCAGCAGAAAGATAGGGCTCTAAGAATCAAAGAGCTTCTGTGGACCTTTTCAATATCTCTATGAACACATGTAGGCTTTTT
Source organism: Psittacula echo (assembly GCF_963264785.1). Classification (NCBI taxonomy): domain Eukaryota; kingdom Metazoa; phylum Chordata; class Aves; order Psittaciformes; family Psittacidae; genus Psittacula; species Psittacula echo. Next base: position 104,468,512 of record NC_137738.1, read on the forward strand.
CTAATTGCAGAGAAGAATAGCACACTGTGGCCTTTAACAGAAATGGGAAAGCCACAGATATTTCTGACCTACCTCCCACATAACAGCCTTGTTTTAATATCATGAACACAAAAAGTTCAGGCACAAATTTACTACAGCTAGAGAGTTTAATAATTTCTTTGAATATTGTACTTCCAGCTTATGAAACCCCAGTGTCTTTGGGAGTAATTTCTTTTCCTTCTATTCCTTCTATAGGTTAAAAATATATCCTGTTGTCAAGTACCTGGACATGATTCCAAACAGCTTCTGAAATAATACTGTCTCTAACATCACACTAAGTCCTATGCATATAAAGGTAATAAAAGCTGAACTTTTCTTTTTCTTTTTTTTTTTTTTTTAAATTTTCCTCAGGTGTTCTCTGTTAATAGACCTACGCAATACAGGAAACTTGGACACTTAATCCATCAACCTGCACATCTAAAGAACTGCTGTGCCAAAACTAAGTCAAGTGTGATTACAATATAAGAAAGAAATACAGACATTGCTACTGAATTGTGCATTTTGGTTCTTCTTAATAAGTAAATATTTGCAGTCTAAGTGACAATGTAGCTGTTTCTGCCCCCTGTGTTAGTGGCTTAAATAGTCATATCCCCTTTCAATTCACTTGAACCCAAAATTTATTAGGAAATGTGATGAAAAATTCTGAAGAAAATAGTGTTATAAAGACCATTAAGACCATGTTCTCTGAGTGATTTAGGTACCTGGAATGGAATTAATTTAATTAAATACAGGCATCTACAGACCATCTTTAGGACATTTTTCATTTCATCTTGAAGTTCACATCTAAACAATATCATACTGTATCCTAGAAGTACCTGTTTATATTATGATTATTGAATAGCCACTTTAAAGTTTAATATTTTTAATTCTTCCTTTAAAAAGATATTTTTATTTAGCTAATTAATGAAAGAAAGAGATACTAACAGTCTTTTTAAGATAAACAAGTGAGGCAGAAGCTGAAGGAAATAGGTGAAGGAAAGGGACAATACATTCAAAGCTGGTGTGCACCCCTGGAGGGTTAATCTTTTCTTCTCTTCACAGGGAATTTCTGTAGCTTTCCTCTGGTTTGTGTGTGGTTTCCTCTGGTTTCCCATGATGGGGAAAGGAACACTTGTGAAGACAGACCGCAAAAATGTAGAATCCAGTCAGAGTTAGGGCAAGGAGAAAGGAATGCCAGTTGCTGAAGTATGGAACAAGAAAATGAACTCTTTGTCATTAGATGAAGACTGAATCTGTGAAGGCTAAGAGGAGCTTTATGGTGCTAGTCAGAAACAAAAAAAGAAGGAGAAGATGGGTGGAAAAGAAATGAAGCAGTTCAATATTGTCAGGAGGTAACTGTGACTGTAATTTCTCTGACTGTTATTTCTCTAGTAAGAACCAGTGAGGGTTTTAAAAATTTCAGTGGTAAAGATAATTCTGAACATATTTGACAAGCATCAATGAATGTGTCTACCCAAATTATCTCAGAAAAGGGAAAGTAATATTAATTGCACGATGCAATAGGAGGAAACAAGAAGAAAACAGCTGCTTGTCGAATGCAGGCGGTTTGTGGCTCAGTCACAAATGGAACTTAATTTCTGTACACAAAGCCAACCCTTCATTTCTCCTACTCTTTCAAAAAAATGTCATTAGGAGACATCTACATAATTCAGATCTTATCTCACATGCTGTACATCTGCCAGAAGGGCCTGAGTGTCCTTTTTGGGTATGCTCTCACTAGTAAGTGTAGAGAAAGCTGAGCAAGCTTGGATTATTTGCAAGAAGGAACAAATGTCTTCGTTCATGGAGCCATGAGCACTGTCTGGGAAGAAGGTTATCTGCCTTGGATCACACACCATACTGCACTACATTGCTCTGTGCCTTAGCTGGCTGACAGTTGCAGTTCTGTGCTATGTGGGTGACAACTTGCAAGGTTGGATCTCCACATGCTCAGGAAGTTTGGAGTGCAGACATATAAGAGAGGATTTTGTTGCTGAAACATGGATGCCTGTTGCCAATTTTGCTGTAGCATATTCGAAACATATGCATGGTACTGACAGGTATTACACAGTGTTTACGGGAGACTACCCTTCTGGAGTGTCAGATGGAGGCTAGGTAAGACATCCTGCAGTACTTAAAATAACCCTAAATGTCTATATGTAGGCAAATTAATCACATGCCTATTATTTCAGGCATCCTGAGTTATCTTGCCTGGCTTCAGCTATGCTTCAGAATTCTGGTGATTTCCTAGAAATTGTCTGTCATGTCTGTATGGCTTCTAAAATGACACTTAATACCAAAGTTTGGACAGCTGAATATAGCCCACTGTCTGTTTCAGTCACTTTCCTTTAGATGTTGAATTCAGTTGCCTCAACTTCAGTGCCTGGCACTGTCTTGAGATGCTGTAAGATATTCTGCCTTAACATTAGCTACTGATTCTGAAAGTTTAAAGTTCCCATTGATGTTTGTTATATTTGACAGCCCTGGGTGGCTGTCTCAAATATACCAGGGCATCTTACACAGCCAAGAATAGCTAAGCTAAGGGACAAAAATGGAGACTCAGCTGTCTAAATTTTAGGCATTTAGTTAACCTTAGTACTCAATCCATGATCAGCGAAGATAGAGTTCAGATAGTTCAATTCATGTTCGATGCCTTTTCACACTTGTACCTTCCTCCACAGTTGCCTATATCTCTCCACTGATCAAGAGTGAACCTATGCCAAGATTCAAGTTCACACACCTAATTGTAGGTGCCAACATTTGACCTTTATGTCCTGACCCTGGTTGCAGTCACTGGCAGTAAGATTTAGTTGTTTGCAGAAATCCAGAGGTATTAGGAATACCTTTAAATATTAGCAATATTCATGTGGGACGTATTGTTTGTTTATATTTATAGATTACACTAAAAGATGTGAAACTTTGTGGATCTGAAATATGTCTCAGAGTCAGAAGAACAATCAAAGAGTTTCTTGTATCATTTGTGTACTCGAGCCCAAATGCTTTATTGCATGGAATCACAGAATGGTTTGGGTTGGGAGGGACCATACAGCTCATCCAGTTCCACCCTCCCTGCTGTGGACAGGACACCTTCCACTAGACCAGGCTGCTCCCAGCCCTGTCCAAGCTGACCTTGCACACTGCCAGGGATGGGGCAGCTGAAGCTTCTCTGGGCAACCTGTGCCAGAGCCTCACCACACTCACAGGGAAGAACTTCTTTTTAATATCTAATCTAAATCTCACCCTTGACAGCTTAAAGCTGTTCCCCCTTGTCCTGTTCCTACAGGCCCTTGTCAAAATCCCCTCTCCAGCTTTCTTGTAGGTCCCTTTAGATACTGGAAATCTGCTCCAAAGTCTCCTTGGAGCTTTCTCTTCTACAGGCTGAACAACCCCAGCTCTCTCAACCTGTCTTCGTATGAGTGGGGCTCCAGCCCTTTTTGCTTAACCACTTCATCTGACAGTTCCCTCAGGACTTACAGATGCCTCTCATCAGGTGCCATAGACTTGTGCACCTTCAGGTTCTTTATATGGTCTTGAATCTGATATTCTCCTACTGTAGGCAGTTCATTCTCCAAGTCCCTGCCTTTGCCTTCTGCAGCTTGGGTGGTGTGGCTGGAGCGCCTTGCCAGTGAAGACTGAGGCAAAAAAGTAATTGAGTACCTCAGACTTCTCCATATCCTAGGAAATTAGGTCTTCCCTTTCCTTCCAGAGAGGGCTCACATTTTCCCTAATCTTCCTTTTATCACAGTCATATGTCCAGAAGCTTTTCTTGTTTCCCTTGATGTCCCTGGCCAGCTTTCATTCTATTAGGGCTTTAGCTTTTCTAATCTGATCCCTGGCTTGCTTCCATGCTCTGTAGCTTTGGTCACATCTTGAAAAGTGAGACTTTCAAGACTTGACATCAGACTGGAACCAGCTAAGGTGCTTTTTTTGAATATTGTGTTGTGTTTACAGGCAGAATTCAACTGGTGCTATATGAGGAGACATCACCCTTTTGTTATGGTACAAAGCCCAAAGAGGATATTTCACTTGGAGCCCCAGCACATTGAATAGACACTGTGACTTCACTGCAATATAACTTAGACTAATGTGGTAAGGTCACAGCATCCTAACAACATGGTCCTAACCTTGCTAGACTCATGAAAGTGCATTAAACATGTGCCATGTAAGTACCCAAATGAACGTGCTTTATGATGGGGTGATGTATAGTTCAGATTCTACAAGCCAGCCTGGACCATTCATCCATTCACAAGTTTCTCATCAAGTCTTTTTCCTTTATGTTTGTCTTGGCATTGGCATTAAAGCAAATAACTTTCAAAGCAGAGATCTCCTCCAGTAAATACACTGCTGACAAGTTCTGTGTAAAGAACGAAGATGTTACTAACCCTGTAGTGCAAGTTTAGATCTTAGGTGTTTGGTTTTAACAAAGCATTAACATTAAATATGCTTCCTTTGTTTGCAAGATCTCAGACTTACACAGAAGCACTTTCTTCCTTGGTTTGGATTTTTTGTTTGCTTTTTTCTTCCTTTTTTTTTTTTTTTTTTTTTTGGTGATTTGTTTTTGGTTTTGTGCTTGGACCTGAGCAGTAGCCAGTGATGGCTGTTTCTCTGTGCGTGTGTGCATGTGTGCTTGTGAGCCCAATGCCATATTTGAAGTCTTTCACCTCATGCTTGTCTGACAGCTGACCAAGTACTGAAAGTGTCTGTCACAGACAGATTTTCACTCTAGTTCACAGCTAACATAACAGAGGGAGAGGGGAGGGGAAAGAGAGTTCACAAAATGTATGAGGAAACGTGTCGGGAAGATGCAGGGATCTCTGAGCAGACAGAGTGTCTTTTGTCTCTCAGGCAGAATGACTCCCTGGCTCAAAGCCCACAGCAAAGCAAATAACAGAGCAGATTCATTATACGCTAATATTGTTACATTTCAGTACATCTGGGAATTAAATGATAGACAAAGGTGGGCTTTCTCCCTATTATTTTTTTTTGTAATCTCAAGAACTTGCCATTGTCACACTGTTCAATAGCTTCTTTGTATTCACTAGATCTGCACACAAAGCCCCAATTGCCTTACTCAAAATAAGTCACAGTTACATTGCAAATGCTTCTTCATATTAGTTTTCACTCAATTGCTAAAAGAACAAGGCCTATTATTGATCAGAGTTATACAAAACAGATGGTATTTATCTTTTTTAATATCAAGAATAGCATAACCATATTTATGTATGAATGGCAAGATTATTTTTTAACGTTTAACACTGTATGTTGATGTCTGATGTCTGGTCTAAGCTAACTCAAACAATTATAGACAAGATGCATTGCATTCTGGAAATGCTTGCACTGCTCCATTGATTACAGAGATCTTTGACACAGATATTTGTTTTACAGATCGTTAAAGAATCTCAGTTTCTTCTGAAGATTTAAGAATTTTTACTTCCTCATGAAGATCTTAATTTTTATTTCTACTTAAATTTTTACTTTTTATTTCCTTTTTTTTTCATTTTTTAAGCCAGATGTAACTTTTTCTTTTTTTTCTGAGTAATTAAATACAACTTTAAACAAGGTTATGTAAGAATCTGTAAACAAAGAAACAAAGAGAAATCACACCTTTCCCCCAATCCATATTAAATATTCACATAAACTATTTTAATAGTTATTTACAGGTATTTACAGGTGGCATTTTACACTTTCACCATTTTGCTAATCACTGTTTTCACCCATCTGCATAAACTGCCAGAACTGATAAATGTCTTATTTTCTTCTGAGGTTCTTGACACTTGCGTCTATGCTTTGGTAGTTACACATCCTTGTGTCATTCAGCTGCAAAATAGTAATTAGTGGTTTATTTTTGGAAGAAATGGCTCTGCTCAGAAATAGTTTATTTTTTCAGTAAGATAAATCTCCATGAGTTTTGATATGTTACGGGGGACTCATTTGGTGTTACACCTCTTCCAGATGAGTAATTTCTTAAATATCCAGCCCAACTGTGAATGCTCAATCCCTGGAAGTGTGCAAGGCCAGGCTAGACAGGGCTTGGAGTAACCTGTTTTAGTGGAAGGTGCCCCTGCCTGTGGCAGCGTGGCTGGAACTAGGTAATCTTTAAGGTTCTTTCCAACACAAACCATTCTACAATTCTGTATTTATTCCTGTAGCACTTGGGATTCTTGCAGGCATACAGATTTCTCATAAAGTTTCCAGGAAAGACAAGTCTGGAGAAAGCAACAGTAATTTAGTTGGTAGACTTGTGGTCTATGTATTCGCTTCATTTGCAGTATTTTGTTCTTCAAATCTGCAGTTTGGGTTTTGAAACATAGAATTTTCCTAATGTATAAAATGAGCAATAATTTTCAGGTTTTGAACTTGTACAATAAGCCCAGAAGAAAGGCATAGAAAGTAAAAACAGTAAACACACAAGTATGAGCCAAAATAAATAAATTATGCTGTCACACACCTGTTTTGTAAGAAAGACAAGTAAACAAAAATGGAAGTGTTGGAGTTAGCATCTCTCGTGCTCTGAGGTTTTATCCATTATATGTGTATATATTAACAAATATATTTGCATATATACACATAGATAGACTATCCTTGTTCCCTTCTCTGTACATACATACACAAATATGTATATGTGTATGTGTACATACATACATATACATATAGAAGTGTAGCAGATCAGTCTGTGTCAGGGAATGTTCTCTAGCTCTTAAACAAGTTGGTAACTCAGCCTCCAAATTAGATGACTGCATTAAAATTGCCTATTGAGAATGGTCTCTGACCTATGCTGATTCTTGAACCATGCTTGGACATCATTTTCACACCTACAGGTTGGGCAGAGAAGAGATTCAGAGCAGCCCTGCAGAGAAGGACTTGGGGGTGTTGGACAGTGAAAAACTTAGCATGAGCTGGCAGTGTGCGCTCACAGCCCAGAAAGCCAGCCGTATCCTGGACTGCATCAAAAAAAGTGTGACCAGCAGGTTGAAGGAGATGATCCTGCCCCTCTACTCTGCTCTCGTGAGACCTTACTTGGAGTATTGTGTGCAGTTCTGGTGTCCTCAACATAAAAAGGACATGGAACTGTTGGAACAAGTCCACAGGAGGGCCACGAGGATGATCAGGGGACTGGAGCACCTCCCATATGAAGATAGGCTGAGAAGGCTGGGACTGTTCAGCCTGGAGAAGGCTGCGTGGAGACCTCATAGCAGCCTTCCAGTATCTGAAGGGGGCCTACAAGGATGCTGGGGATGAACTCTTCATCAGGGACTGTAGTGACAGGACAAGGGATAAAGGGTTCAAACTTAAACAGGGGAAGTTTAGATTGGATATAAGGAAGAAGTTCTTTACCGTAAGGATGGTGAGACACTGCAATGGTTTGGCCAAGGAAGTTGTGAATGCTCCATCCTTGGCGGTGTTAAAGGCCAGGTTGGATGAGGCCTTGAGTGTCATGGTTTAGTGTGAGGTGTCCCTGCCCATGGCAGGGGGGTTGGAACTAGACGATCTTAAGGTCCTTTGCAACCCTAACTATTCTATGATTCTAAAGAGGTAGATGGGTATCCTTATACCTCTTACGGCACTGGGTGAATCAGTGAAAACTTGGCTATGTTTACTCAATCTCTGCTGGCTGTAGTGGGAAGCCTAGGTACCCAACTTGAACATAGGCCCCTCTGTATACATGTTTGAGGGCAGGCAAGCTGACTTCCACTTTCGTGCTCTCAAGGCAACTTTGAAAATGAAAACTCATGGCTAAATTAATTTGCTCAGACAGACATGTAAAAAGCTTTTTTAAATTACTCTTTTTCTGCATATCTTATTTTTTTAAAAATAGAAGCTTTAATATGCCATTTGAATATTCTCTAGCAATAGAACTATATTACAGGACAATAGAGAAACTCTGAAAATAAAATAAATAGATCTTTCCAAAGCTCAAAACTAATGCAGTACACTTAAAATCACTGCTCTTTCACTCCTGTTGGTACTCATCCTGCACCAGTGAAGTCTGTTGTTCCTTTTAGTACATACAGAATAACAGCCATCTCTTACTCTACTATAAATCAGCATTAATTTGGGGCAAGATATTTGCAAATTGAGGCAAGTCCAGCAGAAGTCCATGAAGATGTGTGGGAGCTTGAATTAATAACATAAGTGGAGATGCCGAGGGAGCTGCATTTGTTCAGCTTGGAGAAGAGAAGGCCATCAAGAAATATATAATTTATATTTCAGCAGGGGCTGGGAAGACATATACAGTTTATTTTCAAAGATGCATGATTAAAATACACAAGGGAACAGGTATGGTTTCTAAATCAAGATGGAATGAAGAGGTGCAGCCAAAAGAGCGTCCCATATCATGGGTCTGATACTGTGAGATGCCTGTGGTCATTAACACTGGGGAAGTCAGTAATTTTCCACATTGATAAGAAGGGAAATGTTCAGTAATGTCAGACATATCCCAGGGTTTAATACGGATGATTGGGTTCCCTCTGTCTTTTTTCCCTCTGCTCTGTTTCCCCTGACTATCTTAATGAGGGGTGGATTCTCATGCAGTTTAGCACTCTTGAGATGCTCATGGAGGATGACAGGTACTGCTTGTTCTGTTTTCCTTTTTATAGCTTTTGTTATACAGAATAACCTATTTAGCAGTGCCCATTAGTGGCACACATATGGTCCATGATGGAAACCTCAGATTTACGTTCTTGAAAATTTCCGCACACAGATAACTTTTCCAAGCTGTCCCCATCTCTGTTCTATGTAAATGTATGTCACAAATCTTGTCATTTCCACATCAGTGGAGCAACTGACTTACTGAAAATCCTCTTCTGCCAGTTGTTAAAGTGTGCAACTAACTTAAAACAGAGAGGTTGATTTTCTGGGGACTACTCTAAACATTAATGTTAAATATTCCTTGCTAAGTCAGTTGACATTGACTATGACTGTAGGCTATTAATATGAATTTACCAAATGAGAGCCATTTTCTCATTTTCTCTTTGCAATTTCCTGTTGTTTTTTTTTAATTTGTCTAAGAAACAATTTCACATGGGCAGACTATGACAGGTTGCTATTGTGAATCTGCTGCAATGCTTCCAGGTATTCATAATATAGTTTGTGTTGCTAAATTCTGTGAGGGAAAAATATCAAAGTTAAGGGATTATGCTCTGCTGAAGCTGATTAAACAGTTCCTTCAGTTTACAGAGTAATGACAAATGAAGACTTCTTACACACAAAACCAAGTTATCCAGGTTGTTTGTTAATGAAACAGATGTCAGTTTGCTTAAATGCTAGGCTTCCTTTTCTTTCTGTGCTTCAAATACTTGAATTTCTGCCTCAGCAAAATTTAGGAGTATGTTCCTGAATAACATTTACCTCTACGGTAAGAAAATTCCTTAATTTGGCTCTTTCACAATTAAAAAGGGGGGCTTACATTAAAAAAAAAAAAAAAAAATAGGAGAAATTGGATTGCATTCCTTTGTTCTGGTGTTAATCTTATTCATAAAAACGGCATTGGAAGTGCCATTATAAAATAGTTCTACAAAGGGTAGAATTTATTTGACCTAACTTAATCTTTTCACCTTAAGGATCTAATCTAACAGGTCGTGTAGGCTTCTTATGTAGTAGATGGAGAGAAATAGCTGTAAAAGGGCTATTCATCACATCTATGTGAGATGAGGCATCTATTTCTGAGGTGTCTCTGAAGAGCAGGGTAAAGCATTCTTTACAAGAGATTCACCTTATTCAGCAATAATGGACAGACTAGATTGGATGAGATCCTTAATGTTTAGCAGTCTGCAGTTAGGCAGGATACTTTGAATTTTCTCTAGAACTTTAGAAACATGAAAACAAAAAGACATTGCAGATTCTCTGAGAATTGCCTTCTGATAAAAAGTTGGAAGTGACTTTGGAAAAGTAGCATCTTTCTTGAATTTTCTCAAGTGGTGTCAAGGCAAATAACATTGAGAAAAAAAAAGATTATGAAGCTTCAGTTATTTTAGTAGGGAATTTGATTGATGTAAAAGGAGACTTAAAGGGGAAATATTCCTAGTTAGCCACAAGCCACAATCATCTTATTTTGCCAAGGCCCTGTTTTCTCCCCTTTTTTCCTTCTTTAAGCTTTACCAACTGCTCATTTATTTCACAAAGTTCTGTTCTGCCAAGCTTACTAGCAAAATGTCTACATCTGCTTCACTGATTTCAACTCATTTGACACCACTTTTATACCAGTGGTATGAGTCCACAGGAGCAATCACATTGGAGCACTGGGAAGTCATTGCATTCCCAGGCATTTATTTACCACTTACCACTTTTATTCTTCAAAGTAACGTAGCCAAAGCAGCATGTGTGTTTTTCCGGCTTTTTGAAAAGAGGCTTTTTACCAGAATTTGATGCAACTTACCATGTTCACAGACACTCATGCTCTGTACCAGCATTTCACCAGACCAAAGATGGGTAAGTGAATGGCTCCACTCCTCTTATGCAGCTGCTCTTTGAAATCAGTGAGAACAGCAATAATATTAAAAGAGGATATAAGAAGTTACTCTTTTGGCATGGATGCCACTTTTAGGTGCAGGACAGTATGACTCGTTTGCATATATTTAGATGGCTAGAACATAGATGCCCACATCTCACCAGGTCAGCCCCATCCTTCCTTTACAGACAACAGAGAAAAACAGGGGCTTGAGGGGACATTAGATCTCTATGTTTAATACCACCCTATTTTTTCACTAGTAGCAACAGTAACTTGATCACCTTGCTCAAATGTCCACACTACGTTGTAGATACTCAAATATGCAATGACCAGTGGTGAATACTTAAAGTTAGATGACTTGTATCTCACCCTTACAAGTGTATCTAAATTCAAGAGACTAAGACCATGCCAGTATGTATTGAAGTACTTATTAACAATGGTTGCAAGACTTGTTCTTTAAAACTGAGGAAGGAATTTTTATTCTTCTATATGTGTAACACATATCATGCTTTTGTTGACTTCTTTGATCCACATTAAAGCAGTCATAGATAACATTCACACTGATTTACTCATGTTTGTTCTGAATTTAAAAGGCCATAACAGTTAATCTCACCTTTGTTGACATGGCATGTAGTCCGCTGTGCACTAGATACAAACACATTTGGTAATATAAACATGTATTGTTTAAAGCAAGTCGGCAAGTCAAATCCCCCTGACTGAACTTGGAATATATTAGTAAACTCAACATTACTAAAGCCACAACAGATCTTCACAAGATTTACTGTCATCTCTTCACAAGAGTTACTGTCATCTAGTCATTTACTGCTTAGTCCATCATTGCAAATGTGAAGACAGTTATTGCAGGGGATTCTTTTGCGTTAAGGTGTGTAAGTAGAGCTCATTAGACTTCCTCTGAAATTTTGAAATGACATAAAACGGAACAAAATCTTTTCTTCATCTTTATTCCAAGGAAGACAAGGAACCTTGGTCCCTGATGCTGCAGCTATTACCCGAAGGAAGTAATTAATATCTAGTGTCTATCTAATTTTCAAACAAATGAATTCCAACTTACAGAAAGTTCTAGGACTGGCAGAGAAATGCTGGCATCACTCATTTCCATAGCCTTATCTGTTATAGGGAAAACATAACAGTAGCATAATTCAATGGGTTCTGAAACTGAACAAATGTACTAGTAGCAGTACTTAGCAGTACCTAGCTATTGCAAAGTAGTAAAAGCCTGGCATAATTCTGGGAAATGCTGCTGCCATTGTAACCACTATTGGCAGTGCTACAACACAAAAGGCTGGTTATTCCAATGCAGCGTAATATTTATAGTTTAAGCAAAATCTAGGATTTATTTCTCACCACAGTCCTGGATGTTGTTCATCCATTAAACATGAAGGTTTGGGTTTCATCAAACTAGTCCTGGTTTGAAGGTGATCATGAGGTGTGTGCACTTGTGTAATAAGGATTTTTAACCACAGGAAAAATGTAGACATTACACTGTATGAGAATTTGCTTGCTTTTGTCAAGAAAATATTATGAAACCATTCAGGCTTCTCCAGAATTAAAGAGAATGGAATACAAATGAGATAGAGCAAGAGCTTCAAAGTAGTGTTTTGGACACCTCTCAAATATTCTTATTGACATTAAACTGATCATTCTTGCATGCCTATATGTACCTTGCACACTTGGACTGAACTTTGGTTTATACCACGGTTTCTTTGGTCTTCTGTTACAGCCTGGAGGGAACTTCAAATATGAGCAAATGGATTTGCTGTATTCTCCTCTCACCTGTTTACATTGTCACAATCACACTCATATACACAAAGACTTTGTGTATATGAGAATTTGCCTCTGCACTTTAACATGATTCACCCGAGATTCTTTTAGTATGAGACAGTTTAAACCTTGACCCTTTCCCGAATTGCCTTATCAACGCTCAGTCTCATGAGGTAAACGTCATCTTTGAAGGAAGGCTTTTTCTCCATCCTTTTCTGATCCTTGCTTTGCCTTAGTGTCCCATTTCTATCTTAGGTGAAGAGAGTAAAAATTACTGCAGGCAGCTGATATAGATTAATAGCCTCTATAATTGGTCAGTGCTATAAGATTCAGATTTCCATTTTCCTACGGCAGATTTTACCAGCCTGGTTAGGTATCTGCTCCTTTACATTCTCTGTTCCAGTGCATCAGATAACTCAGAAATCTTGTATTTTTGGAAGTCATAGTGAAATAAGTATGTCTGTTCCTTTTTTCACTATATACAAAAGAATGACAGAAGCTTAGACCAATTAGAGAATAGTTAAGGAAAACAAACAAACATACATTTGCATTGTCTTCCATAATTAGAATTTTAAGATAAAGTGTTTGTCTGCCTAAGGTTTAGCACTCTTTGCAGCTTCATCATTTCACATGTTAAGAAAATAAGAGCTAAGGAACACAACTGATTCGCAGGATAAAATAAACTACTGAAGTCTGCTTTGGTGTCTTTACCCAAAGTTGAATATACAAGCTGTTATTTTCAATATCTATTACTGAGAACTCTGTGTTTAAACTCCTAGGACCTTTTGAATTTCTAAGCCCAGTGTGCACAGGTATTTCAGCTGCCTGTGGAACAATTGCTTAAGACTGATTACATCTTCCACAGACACTGTATTTCTCTGAATCTATAAAAAATGGCCACGTAATCAAGTTTTTCCCTAAGGAATTAGATCCCCAAATATAGATAGCTAATCTTTTTAAAAGAAATGTGTTCTCATTTGCTTAGTGTACCAGAGATCTAATGATAAACTTTTACCTTTAGCTAACTGATTGAATTTTCAGTTAATAAGTACTGAGCTAAAGCCACATTCCTCGGTTACTTGTCAAACCGGTTGTTGATTTCAATTCAGTATTATTTGAGAAACTGCTTACTGAATAAAGAAAACTTCCATACTAGCACAAATTTCCAGCATTATTGGCTAATTAAGGCTTTGTCTACACTGGCAGCTGGGGACTTTAGGCAATCTCACTCCCATATGCACTCACCATTTACATTGTAAATCTTTTGGCTAGGTCTTAAGTGACAGTCTTGCCTGATGCTGCAAAAAATGTTGGCATGAGGCTGATCTGACCCCTGCATACCATGTGCTTTGAAATTATCTGGGCACACAATCTGTAAACACTATAAATCGATCTGCTGCAATCCCACAAATCCCAGCTTTTGACTCCTTGCAGTTCTTGAAAATAATATTTTTTTTCTTTTTGCAATCCATAAGTACAAACAAATCTCAGAAAAATGAAGACCATTCACAACTGATTACTAAAAGAATTTCATTTTATATCGTGTAAGGAAAATTATGATTCATTTTAGCCTTTTGTCAGATAATATGCAGCATCAGGTATATGATTTATAGCCCATTTATAGTCCTTGGGAAAGGGGGTTGGGGAGGGACAGTTAGGTTCACTGTGGACAATTCAAAGTTGGTCACAAATGTCAGATTAGATTTCCTTTCTGCAACATCATAAAGAAAATCCTTCAAGGTAGCTCATTGCAGAGGCATAACACTTAACAAGTTAAAATAAAATTTATTTTGCATACCTATTTATACACAAATTTTGCTAAAATTTACTTTTTGCAAAGATCTTGGTTTTATCACATAAGCACTTAAGAACAAATCGAGCCTTTGTCTTATAGACACATGCAATACATATTGAAGAAAAATGTTTTAAAGACTAATAGTCTTGGAAATACAAGGAATGCTAGAATATCTTTGAAATACAAGGAATGCTAGAATTTCTCAGACCATTTGCAAAGCAGAGTGTTTTTATTAGTCCAAAATAGAGCATATTTTTGCCACTTTTAGAATCTTGTTCAGTGGCTAACAATAGTTTCAGCCCTTATTTCCCATAGTTCCTCTCCCTTTTTTCTCTAGATTTTCTGCATTTCTCACCATCATCAGTACTACCCATTCTTCAGATTAAAAGGCCGGATGATAATATATCATATCTGTCTGCTTGACTTCGTTCAGCTTCACATCATAGTGCATATATATAGTACTATCCATAGAATAGAATAGAATAGAATAGAATAGAATAGAATAGAATCATGTCTAAATTAGAACTAGATCTTGGATTTTTTAACATAAAATATCCATTTTCTTAGGCAGAAATAAAGGTGCTCACGCTGGGAGAGGTAGATATTTACATTAAGAGAGAAGCATCCCTTTCAGGAGGGACTGAAGTCCCAGTTCCAGCTGAGAGACTGAAGCATGTAGATTAAGCAGACTGGATCTTCCTCTACAGAGCTGCAATGTGAGCAGCCTTAAAGGAGGCCTGGTTGGAAAGTGAAAATTACTGAACAGAAGAAAATGTCTGCTAAAAAATGCTGGCAGAGGAACTGCCTGCCTGCCTGGGAGCTCTGAGCCTGGGAAATAAGCCTTCAAACTAAAAACATCCCTGAAAACTGCATCTGGCCTCTTTGAAGTGTAGCTGAGGTACCCAGAAGCCAGAGATATCCAGAGATACCATTGATAAGTACAAGGAACTGTAACAGCAATTTATTATCTGAAAAAGTGGAAACAGTCTGAGAAAAAAAAAAAACTGGTCTGAAAGAAGCAAAACCATCATCATCTATCAGCTGGTGCAGGTGACAAATCAAAATTAATAGTATCCATTGGCTCCTCAAAGTGGTGATGACCTGTGTCCTCTTATGTCTGTATAATACAATAAGGGCTTAATTTTTACACAAAATGGATCTTCTGTCTCTGAGAATTTCCTATTCTGCGTGTCCCTTCCCTTCACTTCCTTTCCCTTCCCAAGATCAATAAAAATTGAGTTTGTGGGCTTTCTGGTATTAAAAAATTTGAGTCCAGGGTCACAAGCAATATCAATACCACAAATGAAATCATCAGCATGTTACAAGTTGTTGGAATTATTCATCATAGAAGGTCAGTGTGCTTGTCATCTTGTGTCTCTGGCAAGTAAGTGGATAAAGCAACATAAACTGCAGCAGTCCTAAAATGTAACTAAAGATTTATGGAAAAGCATTTTTTTTAATAGATATTTATTTGCATTTTCGTATCTTACATTATATTAATTGAGGTGGCAGCCTGGGACAGATGTTTGACAGCAATACTTGAAGTCTTCCAAGGCTGCCAAATGTGTTTCTGGTGATCACATATCAGGTCTTCTAAAAAGATTTCCAAGGAAACACCACAGCTGTCTGGGGCCTACCTCGAATTTTGAGTTCATACCTGTCTGAGGCAGATGAGATCCAACAACCAACCAGCTTGATGAGCACAGTTGGTAGACTCAGCTTTGAAAAGGAAAAAACATTTTTGAATTCCCTGAACTGCTGCAAGTTTAATCACCTGGAGAGTTCCCGTAAAACCGTCTCTCTCACTAACAACATGTAATTAATGCATCAGTGTGACAGTATTGAATGACTAATAACAAAACATATGTGACTATAGGAAGTTGCGAATGCTCCGTCCCTGACAGTGTTCAAGGCCAGGTTGGACAGAGCCTTGGGTGACATGGTTTAGTGTGAGATGTCCCTGCCCGTGGCAGGGGTCTTGGAACTAGATGGTCTTAAGGTCGTTTCCAACCCTAACTGTTCTATGATTCTATAATTCTATAGGAAGGGACTGTCTTAATCTTGGCAGTAAGCGCTGAATGTGGATGTTCATTCTGAAATGCTCCAATCAAAGATATCTGACTTATCAAAGTTGACAACAAAATCTGAATTTTGCCAGATTTCACCCCTATAAGGAAAGTTCAAATACCTGTGGGATGCTGATTAGACAAGTCTGCTTAATAAGTCTTTCAGCCCATCTGCCCATGAATCCCATGGTGCTGTGATGTTTCATGATAGTTTCCATTAACTCCAAGTTTCACAGCTGATGGACCAGCCTGTATATTTAAACTCATAAATTATGTAGGGCATGATCCTACACATTGCAGAACAGCACAAAGCCTATTGCTTAAACTTTTAGCACAGGCCATAGCTGGATCTCAGGCTGATAAATACTTTCTGAACAATTTAAGGGTAAAATTCAGGAGCTACCATGCTCCAAGGATCATCCCCAACTAATAGTTTAGGATCTAGCCATACTGTCTGGAATGTGACAACTATAGCTGAGCCCAATGGCCTCAAAGTCAGAAAACAGGCCTGGCTATGTTAACATCACTTGAATAAATGTAGTCCCATTTGCAGAATGAAAGAACTACATGCTGTCACATAAACAAAGCTGTGTCACCTTATAGTGTAGTAAGTTTAGGCTCTGTATATCATGTAGACAGTGGAGTTAATTGCTGGGGTGAGGGCATATGGAGGTTAAGAGAATAGTTCTTTGTGGGTTTATAAGCCACAGGTTGAATACTACTTCTGTAAACTATCCCAAAACATTGAATACTTGCACTCTTTCATAAAGGCCACATCTGAGCCTGAATTCACTATGTAACCTGATGAGAGGAATCTGATCTGAATGCAGATCTGACTTAAGACACAGTGGGGTTATATATTTCAGCAGATATTTCTCGCAACACTTCCATTTCAGGACACTTGCATAAAGTTTTTATTTGCTTAATTTTTCCTAACAAAAAGACAAACTCCAGTTTTGCTCTGGAAAACCACATCATTACCACCTTTGGTCATATACTACTGAGAACCACAGGACTCTGCAGACATAAGGATGAATTCATTTAAACAGAAAAGTTGATTGTGAATCTGCTGAGTTCAGTTTCTACAATTTTGTGTTTGCAACAGGTAATTAGCTTGACACATATTGGGCTTTTGGAGTTTTCACAGAATTTTAGGGTTGGAAAAGACCTCTGGAGACCATCTAGTCCAACCAAAATAGCCAGGATAATTGCACGATGTTTAGTTATTTATTACCTACACTTCAGCAATAAAAGAGAAGTTCATAGCATTGTCTCACTCAGAACTGATACAGAAAAACATTTCTTGCCATAATTTTGGTAATGAAACAAGCCTTTCTCTATGATGTCCATTTTTAAAAACTGAAGTCAATGGACATTTAATGAAACGAGTGATAATTCATCTTCAGACTCACAGGAAGACTGTAGAAATGAATGATATCAAGATATGAAGTAATTTGAGGTATTTGTCTTTCTTTTTACCCCTTTTGAAATTATATCTTAAGCAATATCTGATCATATCCAAGCTGAGAAACCTTTTCTGTCTTTGTCATGCATGTTTCGAAGTGGTATAAGCAATAGTCAGGTTTCTACCTGGCTGTTACTGCAGACACCAGTAGCATGCAATGTGAACAATACAGTCAGAATATTAAGCTCTCTCTGGGTTAATTGACCTGCTGATATTGTAGTGAATTAGTATGGCAGTCGTAGTACCACAGCTTTCAGGATCTGTGGAGCCTCATACAGATTCTGAAAGTATTCTTTGTAATAGGTATTCCTTAGCTATTTAATTGTATCACACCTCTTGGAAGTTTCAGCTAACCCCTACAATTTACTTAAGCACTATCTATCATTTAAAATCAAATACACTCTTACAATCATTTCACAATCAGTTCAGCTTGGCTTAACGCTGAGTGACTCCCAGCAACTCCCAAGGGTGTGTCATATTTAAATAATCCTGATATTTAATGTCTAATGGACAAATAAAAATGTATTAAAGGTATCACTACCCTTATTTTTTATAGGATTAAAAATGAAGGAAGTCTTACATTGTCCTTGAAAAAGTAAATTCCACCATACAGTACTGATATGAGGGTTGCAAACAAACAATCCAGTTCTTGATTCTGGGACATTTCTGTGTTAGTGCTTGAGTCAACATTATGGCAGATTTGCATAGCCTGGTATATGTGGAAGTGTAGAAAATGGCTTTTAGGATTGAAAGCCACTCCGCCAGCTGTGAGGCACAGCAGCTATCTTTGTGTTCTCTCTAACACTATGTGTGCATTATGGAAAAAGCAAGTTTTGGACATGCTAACTGCTTGCCAGCTGAGGATTCCTTCATAGTATGGCTGTTCCCACCTAGCTTTGACAAATTCATTTGCATTCTCCAGAGTTTAAGTCTCAACAAGGCTTTCAGGCAATTTGTTCTATCCTAGGCCTCAGTAATATTTAATATAGTTTTCCAAATAGCTGCTGATTGATGTTTAAGCACTCATGGTCAGGCACCATCTGAAAGGCAGCTTGGGAAAATATTGAGAATAAGCAATTAGATAATTTAAATATTTTAGCCTGAACATCAAATAATGTTCTCAAAAACTAGTGTAGGACAAATGTTTGCTATACTTCTTACAGCTTCACATCAGAAGAAATCTTGGATGCAAGACTAGAAGGGACTTTCTGAGCTGTAAAATCTAGTCCCACTGATATTGCAGACA
Source organism: Psittacula echo (assembly GCF_963264785.1). NCBI lineage: Eukaryota > Metazoa > Chordata > Aves > Psittaciformes > Psittacidae > Psittacula > Psittacula echo. The sequence goes on from NC_137738.1 coordinate 104,487,331, forward strand.
ACTGAATTAGATAGTTTCTCTAAAATTCATAAAATGTCCTCTTTAAACCAGTTTATATTTTGTATCACAATAAATCATTCCCAAACTTTGGCCAAGCACTTTAAACTACTTACAATTGATGTTGGGTTGCTAAGGAAGTGTATTAAACAGAGATACAAAATATATCACTCTTCAGTAACAGGATCTGACTTGTTGCTAAACATGAGTTATCTTTCACCACAGAAAATCAATATTATCTTTTTCTCTGAATAGAGATAAGGATTACTCACTTCAATTTACATAGTACAAGCACTGCAAGTCCACAGCCAAGAAGACCTTTCCCGTCTTCCTTAAACAAGGGAAAGCAGGAAGGAGAATAGCAAAAAATAGATATAAAAATTAGATAAAATCATAGTTTTTTTATTCTTTTTGTAACATCTCGATGTTTAATCAAATTTTTTTTTAACCAATAGAAGTAATTCAGAGACCTTGTGATGCATTGGATCACAAGTTAAGAGCCATTTATGAGTAAGGCAGCAGTATCTTAGCCAGAAATCAGTAATTTCAAAGCTTTGTCAAGGAGTCTTGTGGATGGATCACATATTCTCTGCTTGTTCAGTTCAAAGAAACAGCATCCTTTATATACTTTTTCTCTTGGTACCACCTTGGAGGTAATATGTTTGTAGCAAAAGCTATGGAAACGACGAGATCACGAGACTGAGATCCTGTGCTCACAGTCTAAACAGAAGGTCATTTTATTGCATTTGTTCAATCACAGACACTCTGTATTTGCCTTTTGCATTTTAATGGCATGCTTTGTAATTTGAATCTTATATTTTAATAGGAAAAAGGAATAATGCAAATATTTGCATTTGTGAAGAAGTACTAATACTTAATACTCAGAGGAACCTTACAGATAGAAACCCTGTATAAAGTCTGGGGCCTTATCATTCATAACATTAATAGTGAAGGATGGTATTCCATCTGCCTAACTACCCTAACCCTAATGGAAGGGAGAATATATAAAGGATAATGAAGCATGATTCCAAATGATGTTGCTAGTGAGTCTATATTTTAAAAGATGAGGTACCAACTTTTTGTTCATTTGCTTCAAGTTCATTTGCTTCAATTAAATTTCTAGAAATAAGTAAAAAAATCCTGCTTAATCATTCACTTGCAGTTATAAATTTGCAGAGATTTGCCATTGGACTATTATTATTTTAAAACAGAATATGACTAAATTACCATAGACTTTAAGTGCAGTTATAATAATCAGATCACTGGTATTCAAGAAATCTGTTTTTTCTTGAGACATATTCATTATACCTACTGTTTAAAATCAATGTTTACTTAACAGAAATGTCCTTTCACATAGCTCGAGACATTCAGGCAAGCTGATTTCTGGTCTCTTTCCTTGTTCAACATATGCTGCGGGATTTGACTCTGGATTTCCTGCTTTGAGGACAAATCTTTTATAGAAATCAAAGAAACTAGGATGTTGCATAGGATAACCTTAACCTTTATAGGAAGTGCTCCACATACTCTGCTTGTTCAGTTGCATATGTTCAGTTTGTTCACCTGAAAAAGAAAATCTCCTATGACATCTTTGTGATGATTTATAACCAGTTCTCCTGAAAGTGGATGGTAGTAATCTTCTATTTGCATTTCTTTTCAGATGAACAGGGAGACAAAGCAAGGACGACAAAGTCTGGACCTAAGCCATGTCAAGTGGATCTTCAGGGCAGCTGGAGTATCCTTTTCTTTCTTTTTTTTTTTTTTTTTTTTTTCCCCAAAGTGTTTGTTGCTGTCTGAGGCCAAAAAAATTTATTTTTTCTTATTTTTATTCAGCCTATTCTTTCATGCAAAAGGGTATAAAATTCTGCTCCAAAATGGGTGGCTATGGGTTTCCCAGTACAGTATATATTAATATACACTTTATCCCATAAACTTGGAACATGTTTTCCTGCTGCTTAACTTCCTCCTTTTTCAGAAGTGATACAAGACTCAGGTATTTATAAGTCATATAATCTCTGACAATATTTCACAAAACTATCAACTGTTCACAGTATAAAGATATTACTCCAGTGATATTGACTGGCTATTGAAATCATGAATCTCCTTTCACTGGCATTGAATGCACTGAATGATGATTATACAATAAGTGACCTTTTTAATGCTTATAAATATTATACATGCTTTTACAGAAGTCAATTTCAACACTGTCAAAATATTTACTTACTTATAGTGGATTTGGACTTATAATTAGCTAAAGGATCCTGCCTCATTCATCCAAAGTAATTGAAGGCTTAATTGACTGAAAGCAATTTCTACCAGCCACCTGCATGAAGGAGCATTTGTTGAAATTGCCTTTTCCCTGTAAGCAATTATCAGATTTGTTACTGACAGTATCGCATTGAGCTTCATTAGCCAACAGTTCCCGAATCCTGCAAAACTGAACGTGCTTAATTATAATCTCAACCTACTATGCTTATTATTGCAAGTGCATCGTGACCATAAAATTAAGCTGATGACACTAAACTGGGAGGAGTGGCTGACACACCAGAAGGCTGTGTTGCCATTCAGCGAGACCTGGACAGGCTGGAGAGTTGGGTGGGGAGAAACTTGATGAAATTCAACAAGGGCAAGTGTAGAGTCTTGCATCTGGGGAGGAACAACCCCATGTACCAGTACAGGTTGACCTGCTGGAAAGTAGCGAAGGGGAAAGGGACCTGGGGGTCCTGGTGGATAGGAGGACGACCATGAGCCAGCAATGTGCCCTTGTGACCAAGAAGGCCAATGGCATCCTAGGGTGCATTAGAAAGGGTGAGGTTAGTAGGTCAAGAGAGGTTCTCCTCCCCCTCTACTCTGCCTTGGAAAGGCAGCATCTGGAATATTGTGTCCAGTTCTGGGCCCCTCAGTTCAAGAAGGACAGGGAATTGCTTGAAAGAGTCCAGCACAGAGACACAAAGATGATTAAGGGAGTGGAACATCTCCCTTATGAGGAGAGGCTGAGGGAGCTGGGTCTCTTTAGCTTGGAGAAGAGGAGACTGAGGGGTGACCTCATCAATGCTTACAAATATGTAAAGGGTGAGTGTCAGGATGATGGAGCAAGGTTTTTTCAGTGATGTCCAGCGATAGGACAAGGGGCAATGGGTGTAAAATGGAGCATAGGAGGTTCCATGTGAACATCAGGAAAAACTTCTTTACTGTGAGAGTGACAGAGCACTGGAACAGGTTGCCCAGGGGGTTGTGGAGTCTCCTACGTTGGAGATATTGAAGGCCCCCCTGGACAAGTTCCTGTGTGATGTACTCTAGGTTACCCTGCTCTTGCAAGGGGGTTGGACTAGATGATCTTTTGAGGTCCTTTCCAACCCTTGGAATTCTGTGATTCTGTGATTAAACAAATGATTCCCATCCCTAAACTTTTTCTTATCCATTCTGAAATTCTATAAAATAATTGATGGGAGCAGGCTACAGGTCTAATGAATTCTTATTCTGGAGCTTTCTCACTTTCAGTTCCCAAAATTCTGCTTGGGGTCTTCATGCAGATTGAAATAAGTTTTTTAAATCTTGGAAAAAAAATTATATCAAATCCCCTTCTGAAAAATCCTATTATGAATCATAATGGACACAAAATCAGATTTTAATTCACCTAACTTTCGTGATGCCTAGAAGTACAGCTCTGCCTACATTATTCTTCATGGGTGTGGATTTGTCTGATAGGGGATCATCACAAAATTGAAGTCAATAGAGGTATCTCCTAAAACCTTTGTTTCATTATTGATATACTTATGACACTCTGGTAAGGCTAGTGATAGGGAAGTATGGCACGGAAAATAAATACTTTATGAGAAACTTTTATAATTTAAAAAATATTTCTTTTCCTGTTGGGTCAGCTGCTCCCCTTCCATTCATATATGAAACAGCTTTCAAACATACTTGTTTGTTGGTAGTTTTTAAAAAAAAAGCAATCAGGTGATTGCTGGCCCAATATCAATACAGACTGGGGCACTCTCCCTCTCTATTCTGTTCTTGTGAGACCCGCCTGGAGTACTGAGTCCAGCTCTGGGGCCCACTGTACAAGCAAGACATAGACATGTTAGAACAGGACCACGGGAGGGTCATGAAAATGATCAGAGGGATAGAACACGTCTTGTATGAGGAAATGCTTATACAGTTGGGATTGTTCAGCCTGGAGAAGAGCAGGCTCTGGGGAAACATTACTGGGGCCTCTCTATATATGAAGGGGGGTTATAACAAAGATGGAGAAAGACTTTCATCAAAACCTGTAGTGGCAGAACAAGTAGTAATGGTTTTAAACTGAAAGAAGGGAGAGTTAGGTTAGATATAAGGAAGAAATTTTTTACTATAAAGGTGCAGAGACACTGGAGCAGGTTTCTTAGAGATGTTGTGGATGTGCCATCCCTGGAAGTATCCAAGTCCAGGTCGGACAGGACATGGAGCAACCTGGTCTAGTGGAAGGTTGCTAGGGCAGAGGGGTTAGAACTAGGTGATCTTAAGGTCCCTCCAACCCAAACCAGTCTATGATTCTAAATGAAAAAGATGTAAACACATTCAGGCAAAGAATCAGTATCATTCATCCTTGATCCATCAATCAGTTCATAAATCAGTGTAGTATACAGATTCCCAACACTTTTTTATGTTTTTGGAAGGTAGTCAGCACTTAGTCGCTAAGCAAAATTTTCCTTCCTTTGCCTTTTAACTTTAAAAAATCATAAGAAATTTTTAGTAGCCAAAAAGCAGTATCTGCTATGTAACTATGATTTTTTTTTATTTCCTTCAGAAATGTTGATAGAAAGAAGATCTATAAAGAAAATGAACTGTTAAGGTAGTGAAAGATTTGTCTTAATTGATTTGCTCGTATGACACTCCATGTAGTCCTTTTTCATGGATCCTAAACATAGGATACATTTTTTTAAACTAGCTTTTGAAATCTCTCTAAAGAACTGCAATCATTTTCCCAAATTACGGCTGTCAGTATGGCACACTTTAGATCAGGACTGGCTTCCCCAGAGATAAGTCTGTATACACATATATACTTAAGTATATACACATATATGCAGTTTAAATTTTTAAGTCTTTACTGACATTTAAAAGAGGAATTTTTGTCTTTTTAATATAAAAAAAATATTTCAAACTTCATTTTTCTTACAAGATTTGTCACAAAAGTTGACAGAAAAATACAAAATATATTTTCAAGAGTTGAAAAACTCTCACCTTCCAGGTTGACCATCATCCTTAGTTGCCTTAATGTGGAGAATAGTTCCTTCCCAAATCTGCTTTATTTTGGAAATGGGCACAGCTCACTACACTGTTATGGGCAGCAAAAAGTCATACACCCCATGTAAAGAAACATTTTCCTGATGTAGAAAACTTCTGAATGAACAAGTGCTATGATTTAGACTTTATTTTTTCTTTTTTATTCTTCATCTAGAAATAAAGAAAAAACACACAAAACCCCCTACCATTTTGGTACGCTCCACAAGTGCCAGTGTTACTGCTTATGAAAAACAAGGAAACCAAAATTTAAAGGAAGCACCATCACCAGTTTCAAGAATGTGGTGCTTCTAAGACATAGGAAATAGGTACAAAATAGGAATCGTGACTAAATTAGCAGCGTAGCCACTGAGGTGGAAAAGGAACATCAAATATCCTGGCTGACGTCTTGCTTATTCAAATGATTGAGATGAGGAAGTATTTACTCAAAGGAAGAATTCTGGAGTCGTATAATGCAACCTCCTATTAAATACAGAATAAAGCAGGATTTTTCTCACTGAGAAATATCAGTCTCTGACCCAACTCCTGGATTCTTTTACTTTAATAAGGTTTTTATAAGGTATTAATAAAGGATGATTGCTCTATAAAATGTCATTTATTTAGTAATATAATAATATTAAACTTTTCCTATTTCTATATATACAGAAATATCAAAATATTTGATATCTGAAGATTCTCAGAGATACTTAATGTCGTGATTTTATGAAGGAAACTAGATATGAAGAAATCAAGATTTGATAACCAGAATAATAATGTTGGGGGTTGGGCTAGATGACTTTTAAAGGCTCTTTTCCAACCCAAAACATTGTCCAATTTTATCATTCTTTTTTTTTAAACCAACAGTCTCTACTACCTGGATAAGAGTGTTCAAATCATCAAGGAATTTCTAAAAATGCCACAAGTCATCTTATTATTCTAGTCTTTGGTTTTAGCTGAACTGACTGCTGAGCATGCTTTCAAGCTTTGATCAGTCAATGACTTTGAGACAGGAATAGTCATCAACTGTGCCTATTTTCAATTACAAACTTGGAATCTACATAGTCAGTCCAAAAAAAATTGAGTCCATTCTTGCTTAATCACGTAAGAAAATTGCTTGCATAAACCTCTGCAGTTGCAGACTGCCATATGATTAGAGTAAGGAGGTGTTTTAATAGGTTGGTCCGTTATAACATATTGGTCCATATGGACCATAAATAACAAAGTGCCATCTGTGTTTTAAATGAAGTAAATGTGTGTTGGCACACACTTTGTCTAACTGCGAAAATATTTCGCAAATATAAAATGGATTAGGTGTTATATTTTGAAAGCTCAGTTCTCTAACTCCCCTAGTTAACTGTGTAGTAATTTCAGAGCTGTAGCTGTCTCTGTTTTACAACAATAAAATTCCCCAGAGTTTGGTACACCACAGTGTTTTACAAATGAGCACATAAGCATTCATTTCCTGCCCAAGTTCAACACTGATTCACAAAGGTGATATTTTGTGGCCTGTGTCATTTGAGGAAGCAGACTTCGATAGAATCCTCTGAACGTGCTTTATATGTACCACAGAGAATGAACTCTGTAGTGAAGCTTGGCTGCTCTTTTGATGTAAGAAAGGGAAGCATCAACAACAGAAGCTCCTGGATGCAGCTGGCAATGTTCCACTTCCCTATGACATTTTAGTGGCTAAAATATATACAAAAAAATAAAATTGTTAAGTAAAAGGCTGAGTTTCTCTTCTTCCTAAATGGAAGCTCAAATGTTTGGTCTTTTCAGACAGGAACCTAGCACAAAGAGCATTCTGCTTTTGACTTCTGATTTCATTTCCATCCCTGTGTTCCTTTAGAGACTTAGTTGCTCATTCAGTGGCTGAATGAAGTGAAAGGGATTCAGCGCTGCAGTGAGGATGAATAAATCAATATCAACAACATGCTCAAGGGTGGTAATAGATGTTAGGAAAGAAACTGAAATATGGATCATTAACTAGAGCTTCCAATTTAATTGTGAAGTTTAGCTAACATTTCACAATCGTCTTTCTGGAAGAGGCAGGGTTTTATGTAATTTTAACTTTTACCTCTATGTTTCCATATTAGACTATATACCTGAATACCATAGGAATATTACTCTACATCACAATAAACTACTATATATACATATATATATACATATATAAATATATGAAGAAAAAGGGACAGCAAGAGAGAGATAGATTTTTGACAGGTAGTAGAATTCATTTAAATGTTTCTTCAGCAATATGTAGCACAATGAAGTCTGGTTCAATGCTTGTTGGAGTTAAAATATTCTAAAACAAATAAGATGCCATAGAAGGTAATCATTAATTTTTATCTTAATAAAAAGTGAACATTAATAGTTCAAACATGATTGAATTTGAGATTAAATGTTCAATGAAAACCCACATAGTCTCTCAGTTTGGTGATATCTCTCCCATCTCCCACTTTCTTCCCATTTTAATATATCTATGCCATAGCTCAGTTTTGACTAATTTTTTAAGCATAACAGATATATCACTGGTGCAAGGGCTGAGAACTGAACAACTGGAGAGTCACTTAGGGCAGAATCCATTTCCTCCAGGGACTGGGCAACTACAACTTCTCTGGGCAACCTGTTTTTATTATATGTTTCTATTTTTTCTCTTGGACTACAAACTGACCACATAGTGATTTCAGACATAGCAATTGGACTCTCGATATCTAATGTTTGGGGGTGTGAATCTGACCATGTATGTTATCTCCTAATGATAGTTTGAAGACTAGACTTGCACATCTTTAATATCACAACCCTCTGTGTGCAGTGTTAGTCACTTCTAGAGCTGATGGACACACTGCCAGGAAAAAAGTCATGTTCAGAAAAGGTGTGTGGGATGTGGAGCTCATCCTGTTCAGTGCCTCTCCAGAGAGTGCTCTTTCAGAGTGTTATAGCAATAGTGTTTATCCCAGAGGAAAGGAGACGATGCCTGTGCTTGTACTTTCCTTGTTTTCAATTTTCCCACAAAGGAAGTTATTCACAATACCTTCAAAGGTGTTCTTTATTAGGGCTCTGAAGGGAGGGTACTTAAACAAAGAAAAGAAGTTTATCTAGGAGCAAGAGTAACATCAGGGAAGAAGGCACTATTTGAAAATGCACCACAGAATACTCTGCAGGCTGAGACTTCTCTATTTTCTGCCTCCTTACCTGCATAATATGAAATGACTCTCACAAACTGGAATAAGAAAAAAATTCCAATGCATATTAGACAATAAATGTGATCTGGAATAAAGTTCTTCCAGTCTCTCCTTACAGAAACAAGTGAATTTTTTGTAAAATACTGAACTATTTAGCTGGAGAGATGAAGTATGTAAAGCTGCATTATTGCATTCCTTGATAGCTACAGAACACTATTCTGTGGAAAACCAGAGCTGTTTCTCTTGCACCCCAAAAGTCTGTGTCATCATTTAAAATTATATCTCTAACTCTTGAGTATTTTATCTACTTACAATTCATTTACAATAAAATACCTCTAATAAAAAACATTTTAATGTCCCTAAAACTCGTTTTTCTCATGTAGCTGCATACTTTACTATCAGAAAGCACTTGCTTACATATCTAACTTTAAGAGAGCGGCTGTGATGATAATACATTGTGAATCTATAACTGGGGTGCACGTCTGCCAGTAGCTCTAGTGTCTCTCCACAGAGTCCACTGACTGTGTGAATCTTACCCTTAAATGACAACTGTATTTTATTTGGGCATAGGTAAATAATTTAAAATTAAAAAATCTTCCCTATTAATTAATTAACTTTTGCAAATCTCAGGATCCTTTACAGATTTTAGCCCTTTAGTCCAAGGTCCTTATCTTGAGGATATTTTAACATTTCTGCATCTGAGAGCAACTATAGCAAGTTGTCTCCTAAGAGACAACTGTCTATAGCAAAATGTCTCCTTCTCTGGAGACATTCAAAACCCGCCTGGACACATTCCTATGTAACCTTATCTAGGTGTTCCTGCTCTGGCAGGGGGATTGGACTAGATGATCTTTTGAGGTCCCTTCCAATCTCTAACATACTGTGATACTGTGATATAGAAAGAAAATAAAACAGGAAAAAAAGAAAAAGATAAAAGCATATGCATCCACTGCGTGAGACTGTGGATGAAGATATTTGAGCAACCTAGGAAATTCTTATTTCTTTAGATCAGGTGGAGCTCTGTTTAAATGACACCAGCAGGGCCTGCAAATCCAGCCCATAAAGCAAGGCAGATCTTTTCAAACTATCTGGCAAGTGCTCCTATGTAGCTTGTCCCTAAAAGAAAGAGATAGAACAACAGATAGCATATTGATACATCTCTATAATTTAACTGCTTATCTTTAAACTTTTAATGGGAAAATTAAAAACCCTGGCTTGTTTCAAGGATCTATGACACATTCTGTGGATCACTGATCTTTCCTCCTACTGCGAAATTATGACTTTCAGGGTGAATTTAACTTGTTGCAAACTGTGAACTTTGGCAGCTAATATTCAGCTGCTGATCAGTCTAATTAACAGATAGTGTTGTGAGTGAAGAAAAAAAGTTGGAAAATGGCCAGTACATGCTCACTGAAGACTTAAAAGCGTAACAAAGACTAAAAAGTTGAATGTGTATGGGGTTTTGTATTAGCTTTTAAACATATCAAGTTCCCCGTCTATGCTTAATTGAACCTCTTCAAAATAAGACAAAATTTTAAATACAACAGAGGTGTGAAGATAAAATTCCTGGTTTCCTATATTTGTCACTAATCGTGGACTAAAGGTATAACTTACAGCAATTTAAATTTGCTTTCAGTTTTAGTTCAGTCAGTGTTCAGAAAAGATCTACTGTAGACTGGCTGCAGTATCACTGTGAAATAACTATTTTCTGGGGTGCAACTTAATTTTATCTTTGTATTCCTCTTTTCAGCTGTAGAAAACACCTCTAGAAGAGTTCCTGATAAAGGTGGTTGAGAAAACTGTGATTTTCCAAGGTCTAAAGTGAAGAACTCAGATCTCTTGAACCCCTACCAGGCAGCAGTAAAGTCTCACCAATACATATCAGCCATTTTCTATCAAACTGAGATCAGTCCCTTTTTCAATGAAGTGAACATATAAGTAAACACACAGTGATCTGGTTTTTGTCATAAAGAGAAATGTCAACAGCTGTATAAGCTATTTTAAGTTAATTCTTTTGCTACTCAATACTTAATTGAAAGGAAAGACAAGTCTTCAAGCAGTATTGGTTTCCACCATGTAGGCTGTATCATGCACCCTACTGTGCATGCACATATACAAACACAGATGTTCATGAGCACTTATATTCACTTGAAATAGCATGTTTGCAACTGTTAGTGATTTTTCTGAAGATGATGTGACATCTTAAATCTTTTCCTATGCCTTGTAGCAGAGCTGATTTGAGATGTCACAGGCAAAATTGCATTTTATAACTGAGAGAAGTGTGACGGTTTTTATTGAGATAGATGTGGTGATGAGTCACACCATCAGTGGGCCTTTGGGGAATGGCAATATGGGTTTGAAGGAAGCTCCAGGGATGTGAAGAGGGGCTTAGGTATGAGATCAAGAAGGGTTGATGAAGATTTGAAGAGCAGTGAATGATTTCAGGAAGTTATTCCTGGGAGAAAACTACTTTTCCTCCTTTCTTACTTTTCATTAACTTCCCCTTGACACCTGTTCAGACTGTGAGGTTGCAGTGGGACTGTAGCATGCTCTTCCACCACCAGCCTCCTTCTCCCCTAAAAGCACCTTCTATGTCATGCATTCTCTTATACCATCACAGAATCACAGAATGGTCTGGGTTGGAAGGGACCTTTAATTATCATCTAATTCCAGCCCAATTGCCACAGGCAGGGACACCTTCCACTAGACCAGGTTGCTCAAAATGCTGTCCAACCTGGGCTTGAACACTGCCAGGGATGGAGCAGCCACAGCTTCTCTGGGCAATATGTGCCAGCTCCTCACCACCCTCACAGTAAAAAATGTCTTTTTCATATCTACTCTAATTCTACCCTTTTTCAGTTTAAAACCATTGTTCCTTATTCTATCACTACAGGCTCTGGCAAAAAGTCTCTCTCCAGCTTTCTTATAAAAGGTCCCACATAAAGGGGCTTCTAGACCCACTTTAACAAGTCCATGTCTTTCTTGTACTGGGGGATCCACAGCTGGACACAGTACACTGGGGGGGGTTTCATGAGAGCAGAGTCATCTCCCTTGACCTGCTGGCCACCTTTTTTATGCAGCCAAAGAGCCAATTGGCCATGATTAGCTTCCTGGGACTCTTGGCCTTCAATCATTTCAGTGAAGACTGGGAGGGGATCTGTCTGGTCCTGCCTTAGGATAACGGAATGAGGGAGAGGGGTTGTAGGCAGACCCTGGAGCAGCACTGGAAAGATGGACTCAGGGCAGCAGAATGCATGGGAAAGACAATGGCTGTGTTGAGAGGGACTCTTCCCCTTCTGCACTACCAGATTTATCCTAGTGAGAGCAGTGAGGCCGTTTGTGTCGAGCTGTGCAGGTAGGAGACAGAGGTTAGCATTTCAAATGCTACAACTTGTCCACATAACCAGGCTTGCCTTGTGCCCCAGTATAGGAAAGATAGTACAGCTATTGTGTTGTTCCAGCAGACCATTTTCTGAGGTAATTACTTTGCCAGCTATAAAAGCCACTTATTGAGAATTCTGTTAGGATAAAATACAAGCCATAGAAATGTGTCTCCAGTCACTTGCTCTACTGTAATACCACAGAAAGGGAAGGAAACATTTGACTCAGAGTTCAAATTCTACTTTTTTTTTCCACAACCCCTACATTCAAATAATTCATGAGGCTTGGACCTTGAGTTACTGGCTGGGCTTAAACCACGACAGTTCTGGTGAATCTGCAAATCTACTACAGTTTGGCTGTTATTCACCTGGATTTGATAAATTGCATAATATGAAAAAAAATACTTTGTATGAAATTTCACTGTGTTCAGGATCACAGCCTGGAACTGGCAGCAAATATTGCTTCAGGCTCCTGGTCTGACCTGGCGGAATAGGTGAGCTCAGCTGTGTAACTGTCTTCTGAGGTGACTCTTGCCAACAACAAAAATCTAAGCAAAAGGGAAAGAAGTTTGTGTTAGATTTTTGCCTTTGTGCCTCAAAGTGTAAATGTGGAAAACTTAGAATGTGGAATAATAAGAGACAGGTAAGGCCAGAAGGTCACTTCTGTAGCTCAGGCAAAGTTAAACACAAAACAAAACACAAAAATCAACTTCTGGTACTATTTCATGTCTGATTCTTTTAAATGGAGTAAGCTGATCTACTAGGCCAAGTAAGTCACATGCCAAAACATTCATATATCCAGCTTTACATCATGGGATGAAGATATGGATATGTAGCCAGGTACCTGGAGAATTTGGTAGTGGTAACTTCAGGAGCTCCCACCAGTTTATTTGCTTTCACAAGGGCCAGATTACCCACCAGTTGCACAGACAATACAAACCCTTGGCTGGTTATATGATGTCTTCATCATTCAGTCTGTTCTGGGAAACCTTGCAAACTGCTCAGGAGCCATGAGATGACAAATCAGACAGCTGAGGGGTTTCTCTTAAAAAGATCTCAAAATGCCTGTTAAAAATCCCATGTTTCAAACTCAGTCCACCTTCTTGCCTGACCATGTTACCATGGTCACTGAAAACCAGAACACAGTACTTTGACACTGAAAACTGAAGCTCTAGAAAAGAGTTGAAATGAACAGCTTAAATAACATGCAAACCCAAACAAAGGCAGAAGATCCACTGCCCTATTCATTATTGTCGACTTCATACTAAAGGTTTCAATTTCTTATTTGAAGCAAATTTTAATTCAAACTCTGCCAAAGTCATCAATGAAGACTCATTTTTGTCTTCATGAAAAGTGTAGAGGCCTCTGATACACAGAGACCATGGATGGAGGGCTTGAAAAAACACGATATTTTTAAACTCTTTCAAGGCACTTTTCAAACACTAAAAATAATGTCCAAGGAAACTCTGAGATGAAGGTATCCCTTACTCAAGGAATGATGGGCTAAATGCAATGGTATGGAGTAACAAAATGTGTATAAAAAGTGTATGCATACGTTGTTTTATGCCACAGCATTGTGCTCTGTTCACTAAACAACACTGTAAAAATAAATTGGCATAAAATGAAATATATTTTGGAAAGAAGTAGGAAGTTCCTCCTGACTGACAGCGGCTTGCAATGCCAGGGCTTGTTCTATATTCATACTTACAAAATGCAGATTATATTTCTCTCATGCTGGCAAGCCAATAGCTAAGCCTCACTGCTTTTGGCATTCACTAGATTTTTGTCATACCTCCCTAATATGCCTTAAGGGTACTTGTTGATACCAAGAATTGAAACAAAGCTTATGCTTTTGGTTGCCAAGTCACTTCAGCCAGATGGAAACATAAATCTGGAGCCAGAAAATATTACTGTTATTTGAATTTGGAATGTACAATGGTGGCTTTGTCTTTACCATGTAAATGTTTCTTCTTGTCATGGAAAAGTCTAACATAAGAAAAGATGTATGTCATTAAGGCTTCCTTTGTTGCTATCCTAACAAGCTGGCTTGAATATGCTGCAAGGTCTATAACCTAGTTCTGATAAATAAATGTACTATGTTCCTTTATGAAATTTACTTCCTTTTCAGCTGAGGTAGGAATAACAATGAGTAATGGTTGTGAGACGAAGCCAGGCAAATCACAGCAGAGCATTTTACATGTATGTAACAGAGAAGGATGAACATCCCTGGTAGTTCACCCTTGTGCCTTTAAATCAGGACTGGATGTTTTCCTGAAAAATGTATTCTCATGCAACTTGAGGGGTTTTAGTATAATACAGTTGTATCTGGACAAGGATATTATTGCTGGTAACCATCTCAGCAGGCTTTATATATCTGTGTAATTCTAAACTCAGTAGAAAAGGTCTTAATTTGTTGGGATTGTGCTCAGGACATCTTTAAAATAGCAGTACATTTTGTATTTTTTTGTGTAAATAATATTTGTCTTCATAATTCTTCTGGGAAGATACAGTGAAAGGAGAAAAATTACATGAAATAGACAGCAAAGTGTCACTGCAGCACTAAACTTCTTCAGTAAAGGAGATGTTTTCCTGTATGAAATATAACAGATACTGAGGTGCTCTTCTGAACATCAACTCTTTTCTTGGTATTTACTCCTGAGACTGGAAATGAAAATGATCTTCAAAAGATAACAATTAAATTAACAAATGTGTATCATCTAATAGAATCTACCTGAATTTAACAGATGTCATCTGAGACTACACAGTGTCACTTGAGGATGACGAAATCTTTAGCAGCTGTTCTTGCATCACTGTAGTCAGTGCAGCCCATACTGTTTCACCAGAAGCTCCTTTTTTCCCTCTGGAAGGCACTAATCAAGATGACTCCTTCAGACACCCCAACTTTAGTATCTGCTTCAGCTGTTCTACAACAAACAGCAGCAAAATAATCAGGTTCATCAAACTTTCCCAGATGTTGGTACAAGCCAGATTGCTGTCAAAGATTGCAGAGCAGTGATTTTTAAGAGAGGTGCCATGTTTTCTTCAAATGTGAAACTGTCCATGCAGACAGTAAAATGGTGGGTCCACACTGTAGGAAAAAACAGCCTCCTGATTTAAACTTTGAAATTTTATCTTCTTTTATTAGCCCAGAGAGACTGGAGAGAAGAAGCATCAGTTGTCCAGAGCAAAACCTAAGTGAAAAGGTGAGAGTTGAGGAGAAATCAGTGATGTTTCTACATATTACTTGCCTCATCCAAATGACAGCAGAACCAGAGTCTTTTCTTCATGCACAGACTGCTTAAGGCCTGGCTATGCTGCTCACATATGTGGGGTCAGTGGCTTCAGTGACGTGCTGGATCCCTAGAGTGGCCTGACTCATGGGCCAGCTCTCTCACCAGGCTGCCCAAACACCTGCATCCCACTGACTGGTGTCCAAGCCAGGAGCCAGATGGTCTGGGAGTCTGGAAAACATGAGGACTGACGTTTCCAGGGCAATCTGCATACATGCAGCCTTTCCAGGGCTGATAAGGATCTGTGAGTCTTCCAGCTTGTGCAGCCCTGATGGACCCTGGCCAGTGCCACCGCTAAAAGGCACTGCTGTTACAGGCCAGATTGTCCCTTACTGTCAGCAGCTGTCAGGGTACCTAGGGAGTGTATTTTGCTTCAGGATCACAAGTGTACCAATGTTACTGAAAGAAGACAGTGCAGAATTTCTCTTTTTTTATTGACATATCTGTATTTCTGGCTGTCTCTCCTCATTCAGGATAAGGTTTCCTTCTCTGCAAAAATCCTTTTTTCCCAAACCTCCTCAGCTACTGTGCAAGGAAAAAAAAAAAGAAACCCCAACCCTGCCTGCGAATTTTAACGGAGATTAAAGGCACCATCTAGTGGCATCGGAGGGAATTTACAGGGAACAGAGGAACGGCTCATTTGCAGTCGATACTGTCACAGACAGTGGAAGAGTCAGGGCCTTCCTTTGGTGTTTCTCTCCATGACACCTTGTTGAAAGATGCTTGCTGCATGAAAGACAAGCTTGCAGGGCTGCACAGAGCAAAACCCTGCTTCATAAAAGGTTCAGCATCTCGCTATCCCCCATGCCATTCTATTGCCTACTCACAAACAAGACAGTGGCAGTTTTATTCTGTTCTCCCAGAAACTGCTGGCAAATACCTCAGAGCAGGACTTAGATACTACAGAGAATTCAACAGGAGGGGTTCCAAGCCAAAGGAAGTGTTCTGCTCAATTCCCATTTTCCCCTCAGACTTCAATCATCCACATTTGACTTCAGAACAGGGTATTTTACTGTTGGTGACATTTTTGGGGCACAACAGTCAGCTTTGGTCTGCATCTTTCTTCTAGCTAGTAGTCCAAATGACCAAGCTCCTTTACTTCCACCCTCATGGATTCACCTGTCTTACTGGAGACTCCAGAAACATGTATCTGTCATGCCAATATGTCCCACTGTTCTGCTGTGTAGGATCATCCCAACTCCCTGAATTGTAAGGGTGCTAAAACAATGCAGGCCTAAAGCACTGAGAGATTACTGGAGCAAAGGATGGAGCATGTGGGAACTAAACACCTAAGGACTGATCAAGCAAGAGTCTGCACTAGACAGCTGATGCATTGCAGGAAATCTAAGGAAGTCCAAATATGCATAAAATGAATGAGACCATACTATCAGTGACTGGAGCTGGTACAGGCCATTAAGCTTTCCAAAAGGCTCATATTGCCATGCAGAAGTGCTCTGTGAGCATTTGGTGAAACAGAAAGAGAGGAAGAGCAGGAACCAGACCCCAGGCCTTAAACATCTGAGTATATGAGTACTGCTTTCTCATGCTTGAAGACATGTGTATTGAAATTTCTCTTCCCATCAAGAAGGAATCTCTATCTACATAACTGATCTGCAATTAGAAATTTTGATAATGAAATCAATTGCAACAACTGATATATGTTAAGGACATAAACAGACCTTATTTTTCGCATATAATGCAGGAGCAATATATCTTTGCTCACCTGCTAAATACAGAAGAAATATTGACTTGCCTTACATCTAAAAATGTATTTTAAAAAATTCTGTCCATACAACTGTCACATGGTTACAACAGCACATACATAACAGTTTGGCAGATTGAATTAAATTAAACAACTAGTGGTTATTGAATCATAGAGTCGTAGAATACTTAGGGTTGGAAAGGACCTTAAGATCATCTAGTTCCAACCACCCTGCCATGGGCAGGGACACCTCACACTAAACCATGACACCCAAGGCCTCATCCAACCTGGCCTTGAACACCGCCAAGGATGGAGCATTCTCCAGGTCCCTTGGGCAACCCATTCCAGTGCCTCACCACCCTCACAGTAAAGAATTTCTTCCTTAGATCCAATCTAAACTTCCCCTGTTTAAGTTATGAACCCGTTGCCCCTTGTCCTGTCACTACAGTCCCTGATGAAGAGTCCATCCCTAGCATCCTTGTAGGCCCCCTTCAGACACTGGAAGGCTGCTATGAGGTCTCCATGCAGCCTTCTCTTCTCCAGGCTGAACAGACCCAACTTTCTCAGCCTGTCTTCATACAGGAGGTGCTCCAGTCCCCTGATCATCCTCGTGGCCCTCCTCTGGACTTGTTCCAACAGTTCCATGTACTTTTTATGTTGAGGACACCAGAACTGCACACAATACTCCAAGTGAGGTCTCCGGAGAGCAGAGTAGAGGGGCAGGATCACCTCCTTCGACCTGCTGGTCACATTCCTTTTGATGCAGCCCAGGATACGGTTGGCTTTCTGGGCTGCGAGCGCACACTGAAGCCGGCTCGTTCATTTTCTCATCGACCAACACCCCCAAGTCCTTCTCCACAGGGCTGCTCTGAATCTCTTCTCTGCCCAACCTGTAGCTGTGCCTGGGATTGCTCCGACCCCGGTGCAGGAGCTTGCACTTGGCATGGTTAAACTTCATAAGGCTGGCATCAGCCCACCTCACAAGCGTGTCAAGGTCCCTCTGGTTGGCATCCCTTCCCTGCAGCGTATCAACCGAACCACACAGCTTGGTGTCATTGGCAAACTTGCTGAGGGTGCACTCAATCCCACTGTCCATGTCACCGACAAAGATGTTGAACAAAATATATTTTTATATAATTATATAAATATAATAATATAAAAGAAAATAATATAAGTAATATAATAATATAAATAATATTTATATTATTATATTATTATCTATTTCTGAAAGTTTGCATTTGCCCAAACCTAGGGAAAAGCCTTCCATTCTCATTTTTTAATATTCCATATCTGGTAGGTAGGTTTTGTTCAGTTAAAAAAAGGTTTCAGCTAGATAAATCTAAGCAGCAGTCTAAAAATCATGAAAAAAGTCTAATGTACTGAGATACATACACTCTTTGGTGATAAAATGTAACTCTTCTGGGGTGAAAAAGCCGCTCTTGGAGCATAAACAACAACATGAGTAACAATAATTAATGATTGTGGTCTCTAAGCTCATCTGGAAGTGTGAACTGGGGGCTCACACTGAGGCAAAACGTGTGTGAAGCAGCAGCTCTTGCCTTCTGCTGAGTTACAAAATCGGCTTGAGCCAAGGAATAAAAGGAGGTTGAAGGCATAAGGGTGGGTGATTAAAGAGGAAGAAGGGAAGGGACAGAAGAAAGCATTTTGGTGGCAGGAGTGGAAGGGCAATCCAAAGTCAATAAGGTCAGTAATGTTCCTGATACAACATACATTCCTGGCTTTTCATCTGGGAAAGATTGGATACATTTGGGCTAAACCATTTTCAATTGGTCAGAAAAGCAATGTCCTTGTTCCCTAACCTATGAATATAATTCAAGAGCGGGTACAAGAAGCAAGCACTTTATGCAGCAAAACAACCTGTTCTGAATCTGTTATCTTTAAGCTGCTGAAGTTGATAGCAGTCAAGCACATGCTTCATTGGAAAGGTACATACATGCTTAAAAACATACATAGATTTAAGATTTTGCTTATTTTTTTCCTGAATTCAAGTTTTGGTTTTTTATTAATACTGTTATGGCATCACATATGTGTGTAGCTTTACAAAGCAAAGATCAACCCAGCACAGAGAGAACAGAGAGGCAGAAAAATCAGAACAAAATGCGATCATCAGCTCATGCTAATTTCATCTGTGTAATTTTATTATCTACTTAAATAAAGTCAGATTGATTGTTATTCTGTGGTGGTTTAATTCTTGGGATCTTTGCGTTAACAATTTGTTCTTTGCCTTTTCCTTCTGCTTTCACATTTTAGTGAAACACATGCAAGTTCTGGTATAGAGCAATTTGATTTCTTATGCCTTTGAAATCCTAAACTGTGCTGACAAAACAGGTTAATATTTATATGTCAATAGTTCAGATTTGATGCACTGGAGAAAATGCAGATATAAGATAAAAATATGATGGCTGTAGAGAGAGATTGAACTTAATCTGTTCTTTCTGAGCATACAAATGTCGGAAGTGTCAAAGCTCTCTGTCAAAAGAATTTCTCCAGACAACACATAATCTTCAGGGGAGTTAAAATCAAGGGAAATATTGGAAAGTAAAAAGGAGAACAAACACTCCAATCACAGGCCACAGAACTTCATAAAGAAAGCAGGGATCCTTCTATAAGAGACATCACTTCAAGAGTGTGGATCCTTTCTGGGATGTGCTTGTACCAGGGATATTTAAAATACGGACAAAATAGTCTTAATACAGACAGACTGGTTAACTGAGCAGGTCAGACTAGAAAGATCCTTTGCATCCTAAAAAGACAAAATGCAGAATTAACAGAGGGAAATGATCTTTCAGTCACTCCTCCCATCATCACTGTCCAGTGCCATGTATATTCCTACATTACATCACATACCTGTCATTGAAACCACAGACACTTTCCTTGTGCTACACCCCTCCTATTTTCTCTGGAGCTGTGTCTGTCCTGGTGAAGATCATAAGTAGCCTATATAGCTTCTTTTTACATGAAAATTGTAAACTACAACCACAGGTTCCTTTAAATTTACTGTCTTAGGTCACGTTGATTTGATCTCTGGACATGTCATATCTTTCAATCAAGTATAGAGAGATCCTATGTGAGTCCAGGGTAACTACCTGCACTGTATTGTACAGTACTTTCATACTAGCAAATTAAATAGGGTCTTGACCTCGTACAGTTTTGGGTTCACAATGACCAGGGACTGTTTCCAAAAGAAGGCTTGCATACGGCCTCATTTTTTTTCTGAGAAAAGACAGTGTCATAGTATGGACATGGCTGAATACCCTTGAGTTCGGTGGAGAAAGAATGCCACTATCTAGTTTAATATTACAGTTACAGCACAATTCAAAATTTTCTTTGGAAAGATGAAGCCTATGTGGACATAACTGTAAGGTTTCACAAGCAGAGGTTATGGACCAGAGAGTTTTTCCTCTAAAGGATTGCTTGAAACCTGGTGTCTGGCAGACAAATTAACTGATTGGGCAGCTATGAGTTTTATGTGCAGCCTTATTAAGAAAAGAACAGCAAATGCTTTGCGTTATCAACACACAATATAAGATGCAGACTCTTAGAAGATTTAGGCACTTGACGCCTCTACAGCTGTTGGGTTCCATCTGTGGAAACCTGACTGCTAAATACCTGATGAGTATCTGGTACTTGCATACTTTAGGGGAGGAATCTGGGCAGAAAAGCCCAATTTCAAGAAGCATCCACCACAGAAGTTGAATACTATTTTATTGGGAAGGAGCTATCTGACTTGGCTTCATTACAGATTCACACATTCAATCACACCAACATCACTTTTCAAATACCATCTCTTACAAATGGATGTTGTTAACTTTCCCGACAGTAAAGGCACAGCATGTGATTTTCATCCATCAAAGGAAGCTTAATAAATCAACCAGTACATTACAGCTTCACGCCAAGTTAGCACCTTCATCATGGAATGAAATTAGCAAAGCAAATACACTGGCTAATTGTGAAATATGCTAATTACCAGCTCAACCCGTGAAATGAGGCATGAGTGATGTGTGACGAGCTTTGTACAGAGTCGTGAACACTTGGAAATGCAACACTTAAATAAAGTCTAAAACTGCTTATGCAGAGAGAAAGGAGAACAGACAGGGCTAGGGAAGAGGCATGGTGGAAAAATATTTTCATGAGAAGTTTGAAACCTTTTCACTTCTGCTGCTCCCATGGGATTAAAGGCTGGAAGTAGGGAAATGCTCTAATAACAGGCTAGAGACCATTTTTCATCTATTTCACACCAATCTATGTCTATTCGATGTCTTTACCAAAGAGAACCAAGCTAGCAGTTTGGGATAAATTCTCAGGTTGGCACAGTTTGACTTAAGCCAAAAGAGTTGTGGTTTTCCATCAGTAGACAATTTGTCTTTTTATGTGATGAATTCAGACTTTTTAGCTCACAAGCTAAACACTGACATTTGGTCTTTGCAAATGTCTTCATTACTGAGAATAAGATGATGTTTGGGAGTATATTCCAGCCTAAGGGTTTTTTTGCTATTCACCTTAGCTATTATATAGACTCTGGTGTTGCTACACAAACTTCCTCCTTGTATTTCTGTATTGATCTTCTAAATTATGTATTGTTTTCTCTACTTTCCCCCAACTTTCCATCCTGATGGGGAAATAAAAGACATTGAGAGAAGGATGTCTTACTATAGTTCAGCAACAAGGGAAAGAAGCACAGATGCAGAGAATGAGTCCTCTTTTAATAGAGTTGCCCATTTAATGCCCAACTCTTATCTCTTCAATTCTTTCCATGAAGTCTAACAAGGCCTACTCACATGCAGCCTTGGATAAGAGGTGCAGGATCTAAGCCTTCGGAGACTTTGAAAAGCAGTGCCAATGTCTGAATATGGTCTGATATTTTGATTTGTAAAAATGAAATAAACCCAAAAGTTTAATCCATAATAAACAAACAAACTCTATACCTTTAAAAGTTCTTTTCTGAAAATTGCTACCTGAAGTGTTCCCAGCCCTCCATTAGACTGGCACAAATTCAAAAGCTTTTTTCAAATTCTGCAGTACAACAAGTGATAGAATGAAATGTCTCCCAAGTTAAACATTTGCAGAAGTGCTCAGAGTAACTCAAGACTGTAACTGAACAGAGTTTGACTTTTTATATCTCACCAGACTGAAAAAAAAATTGCAGTTCATGAAAACAAAAATTTCATGATTTAGTATTAACATTAGAATGATCTGCAGCTAACCATGTGTTAGTGAAAATGGGAATTGTGTCGACCCTTAGCTTTTTGACCTTTCCAGGTTACATGGTCCCTAATATTTGTTGACAAAGATACAGACCTTGTCTAGCTCATGAAAGCTTTTTACGGAAAGCTCACTTGAGAAAAATGAGTAACTCCACGATCACTTCAGTTAACACAGCTCAACACCATTGCCAGAACATCCTATCCCCCAGCTCTTTACTCTCACACCCTCCCTCATACCAGCATGGGTGATTGTGTAGCCACACTGTTGAGTTGGATCAGGGAACTGATCCAGCTGAGAACTATCAGAGCGAATTTCTGGAGACACCAAATTTCATTTGTTGCAGGCTCAGTCTTACAGAAGATCTGTGCTGACAGCACATACTTTGGGAAGGAGATAAGAGCATGCAAATGGAGAACAAACTGTCTCTACAATACTTTCCTGGTCTCTGGGCAGTCTGCAGCCTCAGGGACTATGTTTATGGTATACTGGAGTCAAGCTGCAGCAGCTCTTCACCTTCAAACACCACAGAATGAAGCAATGGGTCCCCAGGATGAATGGATAGTACCCGGAAAAGGGTTAATATGCAGATTTTTAATAAATTCTTGCAGAAAAAAAAAAAAAAAAGCAGAAATGTACATTCACCTTTTTTTTTCCCTAATTATCGGCTACTTATTAAAAACATAACCTCAACAAAAGCAGACAAGGATTGATGTCTTTCTATAAATCTAATGTAACGTCATCTACCTGACCATCTGTCTACACTATTAAACAAAACAAGACAAAACCAACAACAACAACAGAAGTCACAAATACTTTAAATTAAAACTGATTAGTTGCAGTAGTACTTTGTTCTGTACCTGACAGGTTCGCTTTGGCTTTGCTGAACAAAATATTAAGCCCCTTGCTGGGTTTCTAGCTACTTAAGGATCCTCTTTCAAGACAGACTGAGAGGCAGCATTCTGGCAGAGTTCAGATGCTGGCTTATCCCATAGCTTGTTTCCAATTTTTTTTTTAATATCTCTTCTTGGAGGCTTAACTAGATGAGCTGGTTTATCAAAAGCTTGTTGCTGGAACATAGCAAGAGTAAAGAGATGAGGAAAATGCAGCCTGCAGGTAGTGCCTGTTCATGTTGCCTCTGACAGATCCTCAGAGATGGGCCTGAAGGGATGGGTAAGACTACCAAGAGCACTTGTCTTCTCACTGTCACCGTGAAAAAAGGTGATAGAGACACTGCTGGCAGTGAGGCCATCCTGTGAGGCAAAGGCAGGAGAATGAATACTATAAATCAGATCAACATAATGTGGTCAAGATGATCCATCTAGAGCAGAAGTGCCAAATACGTTTATAAGTAGAATATGGATGGTTTACAACATGTTATTCCAAGGTGGAACGCAGATCATGGCACTTTGACAGAGGCATCTGTGGGAAACAAAGTATCTCCAGCTCATGACTTAGGCTGTATGCCATACTCAGGGCCCTCTGCTCCACACAAAGGCAAAGACTCTTCATCAGAGGGATTAAGCCCATGACGAATATGCCTCATGAATGGCAGGTCAGGTGTTGCTTCTGTCATAATCCAAAGAAAAGGAGATTTCAGACTCTGGCAAATTGTGAGGTTAGACTTTACTAACCTCATTTTTCTTCTCACTTGCTGCTGGTCTGAATAAGTCACTAAAGCCATGCACGCATAAGGCTAATAAGTCTGATAGGAGAATCAGGTATGAGATTTTGGCATTTGGAATATTAGGTGTATAGGGGATGTGGGGGAGAAGCAAGGTGATGTAAAGAGACACAGTGTGTTTAGAGGAACTTACATGTTCCTCAGTGAATTTCCCTTGACAGTTTGCAGAAATACAGTGAGTCAGCTGTCATCATATAATATATTAGTATAAGAGTGTAAAAAGAGACAATATGCTTAGGCACTGATTAAAGAGAAAAGGGGAAAGTTAAAAAAAGAGCCACCACCAAACCAACAAAAAAACCAAACAAGCTCTTTGTTGGTGAAAGGGAATTGTGAGAAAGTTTGGAAATGTGCTTCGACTCAACTTCAAGAATTAGTTTTGAATTAGCTGGAAGTATTTTCATTCAGGCTGCAAACCAGCCCAAAGACCACCTGCTGTGAAATAAAGGAGCACAGACCAGCGGTTATTATAGCAATAGCCATAAGTTTATTGCTTATTGGTACTAAACTTAAATCTTAGTAATTTTGAATTACTAAGTTAGCTTAGATTTATGGAGATGCAGGATCATTTAGAACTGCAGTCATTTCAGCAGGGTATATTATCTAAACCAATTTTCTTATAGTGATGCAATTGCAATACCATAGTTACGGTTGTATCAGCGTTTCCATTATAAACTCCTATTTTCAGGGTTTTGTAATTTGACCATAAAAATTCACTCCTTGTTGAAACTTGGCATACAAGGTCTGAGATGAGCAACTTTTTCCTTTTCTTTCAAAATTGAAAAAAAAATCTGATCTGTTCAGCCATTTCTAATGTTCTAGCTGTGCAAAAAACCAAAACCAACGAAGCAGTAGTTGGCTGTTTAACATCCTTCACTGTCCATTTGCCATAACTTAGATGAGACCTTTTTTGGTAAATACAAGATGGCAAATTGTTCCTCTGTTGTGATGGGGACGAAAACAAATCATACATGTTGCTGAAAACACTTTGGGGAAGTTTTGCACTTCTGTGTTGCTTTTCTAATGTGCATGGCTGAAATTTCAAGTGTTCATAAAACAGTTAAGAGCAACTTTTTAAGTATCTTTCGATTCAAAAAGAGTGCTTAAGTTTCGTAAAGTTAAGTGGTCCACATTATGGCATGTGTCTTATGAAAATACCTTCTCTGATTTGTTTTTGCTCTTAAAAAAATTTTGCTCAGAAACATCATCAACCACTTTCCTCTACAGAATTACCATGACTGCATTTGAGCTAAAATATTAATATTTACCTAAATTAGTTTAACATTGATTCAATTTGTTTATTTTAATTTGGACTTAATTATTAACCTTTCATCATAAATCATTTATGCTGATATATTAGCTGATATATTTCAAATGTACCTCTCTATCCACTAGAAGGCACACCTTACATTCAGATTAACATATTTACAAACCGTAGAGTCTTATGCAGAACCATGTTTAAAAGTGAAATTTTCCATCTGATCTTAAAATAATGCAGATAAGGTCTGACATTTCAACCATCAGAAAACATACTAGTTTTGGCTTTAGCATTAAATGAAACTAGCAATGATTATTTTGCCTCTGGCTGCTAATTATTACTGTACAGTACTTCAGAAATACTTAAAGCCATGGAGTGTGTAAACCTACAACAAAGTTCGCAAAGTCATAGTTGGATGAAGTACCTGCAAATCAATTGCTCTGTCAAAGCCTTTTTTTAATCTCATGATACACTTAGCTGAAGCTGAAATTCTGTAAAATCACGCCTATTTAAGCAGTTCTTTGAACTGTGAGATGGACTTGTATTTTTGTTTATATCTCCTGTGGTTAATAGGCCATTGAAATGGAAGGTTTGGGTTAACCTCAGAAAGGAGGCCAGATACTACTGTTGCTTGAGGCACTGATCCTATGCTCAAGGAAGTCAATGACAAAATGCCTATTGACTGCAAAGAATTGAGACTAAACTAAACCAAATAAAAAAAACCCAAAACAACCAAAACAACAACAAACCAAACCACACAGTGTATTGTATTCCTGAAAATCTGAAACGTGATATAATTTTGAAAGTGGAAATGATGTGATTCTACATTAGCCATACATTTCACATGTATCTAAAAGAAAACATACAGTGATGTTTCTGATAACAATTAGGAATGGTGACAGCCATAAGATTTAAGGTACAAATCCCTGCCTGATTTATGCAAATAAGCATTAATATAGAAAATAGTGAAAATTCTTTTTGTATTATTGAAATGAAGTAATTTTTTTTCTAAAGCCTCTGAAACTGCCTTTCATTTATGCCTGTGATTATAAAGAAAATTAGTAAAATGCTGAAGTTGCAGAAGAAACTAGGCAAAATATCCGGATTTATTTCTGCTGGCATTGGTATCTTTAACCTCAAACATTTAAAAGTATATGCTAGACAAATAATTTACATTTACAGTGCTTACAGTTTATTGCATACAACCAGCATATCTCAAAACCGGGCTAAGATTTAAACCAAAATGGAAGAGTTGCAAGGAAAACAATGCCTTGCATGCAGTCCTGAAAAGTGCTGGTTAATTGTGTGATGTTTTGAAAGAGTTAGTGGACAGTGCCTCCACTTACTGACACATTTTGTGGCTGTTAAAGGTGTGTGTATTTTCAACATGGTTACTCAAAAGAAATTTTTCTGTAGACTTAAACACAAGACTTCAGGAAACCAAACTTAGCAATCTTGGCCTAATGATAAGTTGTTGAAATATCAGGTTGCTATCATGAGGCTGTAAACTCTCCTGTGATTGTATTTATACTGCTGTCCTTGAGTCTAGACAGCTGGTCAGCTTTTGCTAGAATAATCTTTTTCTGAAAATAGAAAAGATCAATACTGGGTAAAACCAGAGAACTATCAGCCTTGTTGGTTTATATATACCAAATCAAGACATAGAAGAATTAAAAGTTGGTGGTCACCCTTCAGATGTGGAGAAATAATTTTACAGCACATGCAGTTCTGTAGGAGAAAAAAAATAAAGCAGAAATTCAAAGCAGTCAGTTGGTCACTTTAGATACACCAACATCTTGACAAAGCAATTCCGGATTGCTTATCTCCCTTATTCTGGGTATATTTTGATGGTGATATGAATGGAACTTCAGCAGTGGACTTTGCCCACACTGTTATATGACACCTCCACGAAAACCAGGAGCAATTGTCTCCAGCAGGTGGGACTGGCCTGTACTATTCAAAGTCCATATGAAAAGCACTGAATATTTAAGACTTCATGGGGTTTCTTCATGCTCTCTCTGATGACAATGAGACAGAAGTGAATGACCCAAAACCAGAACCAATAAAAAAGAGCCTCTAAACCATGGCAATTTCAATTTTTTCACCAATTCTGGTACAAGATGAGTGAGAAATAGAAGACATTTTCACTAAACAAAATAGAACAAAATGGTCACTATTTTAGATCAGGTCAAAAACTCTGATTGTTTTCATAATTTCAAAATATTTCTTTTCAGAGCCAGTCTTTTTTACGCATTCTTAAGCGGCAAATTAACTCACAGTTTGGAATGTTCTTGAAATAGAAGAATCCTTGAAAAAATACTTTCTCACACAATGGAAGATTTGTTTCTGAAAAATTGGCATATTTTAATATTCAATTGAGGAGAAAAAAAAAATGTTTTACTGTACAATTCCTGAACAGTATCACTAGAAACATCCTGGGGTTTACCCTTCATGTTGCTTGTACCTAGTTTTAGTTTTGCCACTGTTAATGAGAGGACACCACTTTTTCAAAAGTTCACTTGGCTCTTGTTTTCAGGCATTCCATCTTAATTTCTAAAACTGCCTGCTGCTTCTTTCCACATGGTAGACACATCCACACATGCTTCTTGTTTCCTCAGAAAAACAAGCAACTGAATTCTTATGGGATCTCATCTATCTTATGGATATAATGTCTTTTATTCTTTCTTGCCATATTGGACAAGAACAATGGTTAATATTTTATTCTATTTCCTTTTAGTGTTCCTATGGTTGAAGTCGTTACTCTCGATTATAATCTGGGTTAAGAAAAGTTATGAGACTATTGGCAAAGACAACCGTGTTTATCACTTAACAAAAAAAAGAGATTGGGTTGATTATGTAGAAACATCAGATATCCTCATAAATAAAGGCATGGATTTACAGTAAGGGCTGAATCTCTATTAATAAATAAAATGGGCCATGGACCTTTCACTGGAGGAAGATGGCATTAGGGAGTGCTAGTCAGCACGAGCAGAAGCACGAACATGCTAACAAATTGTGGGAAGACTGGGACCCAGATCAAGTCTGTGCATTGGAGCCTATTTGTTCATTTGTACAGATGCAGTATGGGAAATTTGGTTCTATTTTTTTCTTTTTTTTTGTGTTTTATAAAGAAATAAAACCTTAGGTAATACACTTGCTTATGTCTGTTTCCCCATTTATTAATGGGCATAAAAATACTGACCTCTTTTGCAAAGATCCTTGAGATCTGCTGATGAAAAATGTTATATGACAGCAAAGACTTTTTTATCAGCACTATGCACATAATAATTTCAAAGAAGAATGGATGCCAATGGCACCAGTTACTACAATGTGCAAGTATTAGTGTGATTAGGGCCAAAAAGTTGGAACGACTGGTTCTTCCAGCCAAAAATTTGGCTTGCTGGCAAGTAGAAAACTAGCCGGACCTCTGCCAGATGCTATATGCGCAGCTGTATAGATTATGTGCCATTGCTGTTCCATCTGCAAAATGGACCCAGAAACACATACTTCATGACTGGACTGAGGCTGAAAGAAAATTTATTAGGAAGGAAAAGAAAAGAAGAAAATTAAAAAAAAAAAAGAGGAATGACCAGTATCTCAGAACAAGAACTTTAATGTTCTTTTTGTCAGATTGTCTTCATTCTTTTTCATTTATATGAACCCACTAAAGTACAAACTACTAGCATTAGTTTATTTATCACTAGAGGGATCAGAAAGCCTTGTTCTGATCCAGAACTCTACTTAGAAATGGATAAAAAATACCCCAAAGACAGAATCAGCTTGACTCTCTTCAGTCATCTAAGCATTTGGAACAAAGCACTCTCAGAGAGTGATATGTCCATACTAATATATTCCTCAGATAACTATTTTAGGAAAACAT
Organism: Psittacula echo; assembly: GCF_963264785.1. Lineage (NCBI taxonomy): Eukaryota > Metazoa > Chordata > Aves > Psittaciformes > Psittacidae > Psittacula > Psittacula echo. The sequence continues at coordinate 104,516,186 of NC_137738.1, forward strand.
CAAATATTTCTGCAGATATTTTATCTTTCTCTCTACTCTCATCAAATAGAGAAGGTGCCCAAATGACCATGGACACAAAGAAGGAATCTTATGACATTTCCCCCTTCACCTGAGGAGATCTAGCATCTAAAGATAAAAGTCCTCTAAAAATCATGCTGAAGGAAAGTTTAGAGTGTTTGGAGGAAATCGAAATACATAATTACAGAAAATAAGGAGAGAGTAACCCGGTTTCAAGACAAACAACTTGGATTTTCTTGGTCAGTTCTGCAGAAAGTCTGGCTGAAGAAAGATGACTCTGGAAAGCTGCTTTGCAATATGACTAAGGAGGATAATAAACAGGAGCTAAATTAATTTAGTGAATGAAAGGCAGTTCTGAAAGGTCCAGTATAAAACATTAGAAAATTAACTTCTTTGTGAAACCAAGTGTGATATAAATTTACACTTGTCAGATGTATTAATAACATGTTCCAGCTTGTTCAATATTATTCTTTGAATAAAAATCTGAATTTGGAATGCTAAGTACCCCAGAAATTTGAATTAGAGAAGGACCAAACCTTCCCCATAGCTGTAATTTGACAGAGTAAATTTAGTTTTTCTCAAGGAGACATGTATCAACCTTCAAAAAATCCTCAACTGTGATCAGTAACTTTCTCCTCTGTTCATCTGCTGTGTTCAGAAAGCAGTAGAACCAGTCCTGTATAAAAACAGAAAACACTTGTTTTAAAAGGGAACAAAAACTAGAAAATACAGCATAAGAAATGGACATCTCATCTACCCCAATCTCTAAAATCAACTCAGCGATATGCTCATATACCAAGATATGCTTTCTAACCCATTTTTGTAAAAAATACTCGCATTTTCTGTAATGGATCTATCCCAAAGACAGATCTTTAATTTTTACATTTTTCAAAAAAATATTAAAATTTATAGTAAAGATTTTGAAGAGCGTTGTTTTGAATCGATGCTGAGGTCACATGCTATTCACATACTATCATTAGTGGCTGCAAGGATAGGCCAGCACTGGGTGTCTTGACTTGTTCTGACCAGGTAACCTTACCTTGCTTAAATTGCTATTTACATTAAGTGTAATCAGATAGACCAAAAGGCAAAACTAATGATGACACCACAAATGGAAAGTGGAGTTACTGTTGCTCTCTTCTTAGAGATAATAAATGAAGAAAATCTGCCTGTCTTCTGGGGCAAATTTTATCTCAGTCCATTTCACCAGTTTACTTCTTTTTTCTTTCAGTGTACTTCTATCCATAACTATAAATTAAATTTTCTTTCAAAGACCTGTCACTGTTATGACTTAGTGTGTTAATTTTCCCTAATTCTGCCAATCTAAGCTGAAACATTTATTTACTAAAACCAGTATGGATGTCCCTGTTTGGGTTGTTTTTTTTGCCTTTGCTAAAATCAATATCCGAACAAATGCATCGCAGTCCCTCAGTTTGAGATTCATTTCACTCTGATTCTCTGTTTTTTTCAACCATAAATTTAGATTCAGAATTCCCTGCCCAGTAGGAGAGGGAGGAAAGATGCGTGTTGGTCATTTGCATATTTTAACAGACGGAGCTGCTTTTACTGTGCAGCTGTCAATGCAGAAGAAATATTCTTTGGGGTAAAGCACTTAGGCTAGGCAAAAAATGTCTGTGAAGATTTCCATCTCTTCAACTCCTGATTTTCCACCAATGGGGACAGGAGATATTGTTGTGTCATAAGATTATCTACCCTACTGTAGTCAAAAGGACAGATATCCCTAGTGGCTTCTGGAAAGCTCAGCTCCCCCAGACACTAAAATCCTTTCTATTTTCATACTCCAAGAACAGATGAGTATGCTTTGCAACTGCTTGGATTTTGCTAATCAAACAGATTGGTTTAATTTTGCACTAGAACCATAAAGTAGAAAGTTTCTAGCTCAATGGTCAGTGATGGCATCTGCTGCTGAAAAATGCAACATATTCTTTCTGGGATAAATCAAAGTTTAGGATCACATTAAATTCTGCTTCTTTTCAAAGCCAGGCAATTCTTCTCTTATTATAAACAATAATAGAGAATGATAAAGATCTGAACAGAAATGATAAATTTGTTACTGAAGATGGTAGAAAGGTAGGATTAATCTACATATTTTTAAACCACTAAAAATCAGGTATACAGGAATGTATTACCTAATTTAAAGCACTTAATATTGGAGGTCTAAAAGTCAAGCTGAATAGGTTGGCCATTTCTTTAGTCAGTGGAAAAAAAAGGCCACCTTGAGAGAGTCATTCATCACACCATAATACCTAATGTCTAATGCAGAATATTCTCCTGGAGGCTGCCTCATTTTATTAAAGATGAGGAAATATCAGTGATTAGCTTAAACTGACCACACAGGTTTTAGAAGGCTAAACATGGATGTGAACATTCAAGCTTGAATGGTTCTACTGAGCTGAAGTGACAATAATTTTCCCAGTTTTTTGGTAATGGTGCTTAAACATCTCTGGTTTTCAGAAAGCTTCCTTAAATTTATGCTTTCAGGTTTCAGCTTCTAAGCATAGGGATTTGATATGCCTCTGTTTACTCACTGTTTACACAGTAAAACTGTGCCCAAAATTGCTGTCAGGATAAAGATAGTTCCTGGATCAAAGGAAGTGGCACCAAAAGATTGATGGAAGAAACTAGAATGCAAAACACAGAGGGAAAGTAATAATATTTTATATATGATGGACTGCAGGAATCAAGAAGTTATCTCTACATCCAGTCTCTCACTTTGATGAGTGCTGTCACCTGGGTGACCACGACCCTATCTATCAATCTAGGAAGTTTTAATTTAATACTTATTTCATTTGTACTGATGAATTTGCAGAGATATATTTTCCACCATGCTTATTGTTAGAGCATAACCCAGTTTTTTCATATGCCTCACTCCTCAAAGCAAAATGCCATGTCTTCTTTTTCTTTTTTTTCCTTCATTTATTTTGTGTTTGTGAGTTGTGTCCAACAATACTGCCCACATATTTTAAAAGTGGTAACATAAGGAGTTATTTGCAAGAAGTCTTGAAGTACCATCAAGGACACCTGCTTGCAGGATTGTATTAAATTGAGATCAGCCAACATTACAGCGTATTTCAGCATCAGAATCAGCCAAAAATATGTCCCTAGCAGTGCTATTTTCATTATTCAGACCTTCACCCAAAATCTGTGTAACTGCCTCTTAAATTAATTTTCACACTTGCCTGTCTCTATAACTGACTTCAGCAGTGTGCTGTATATTTTAACTACAAGGAAATATTGCAGGTAGAAGAGTTCTCCCTGAAGTCACTAGCATCCACCTTAAATTCAATCCACGGTCTCTCAGTCCCACGCTTGCAGTGGGGGGTACCTGTCATCTTTTTTATCGCGGCAAGCTGTGCCCTAGATTCCGCGCCCCCTCCCTTTCCCACCACCCAGGTATGTGTGAGTGTATGTTCTTTTCCCACTGATTTTTTTATTCGATAAATAAATAAAACTTTCCTGAAGTTGCTGAGGTCTCAAAGGAGCAGGAACTTGTAATATATATATATGAAAAAAAAAAAAAAAAAAAGAGTTCAAAGGCAGCCAGGCAAGGTAGAAAGGAAAAGATCAGTTCAGTGGGACATAACAGGAAATTTGAGCTCTTCTAGACTAACACCAGTTACTACCCAAATAAATATCATATTGGTCTTACACATTTGGGCTAGAGTTGCATGGGTTTGCTGCAGAATGAGCACCAAAATGCTTAGAGAAATACAAGCACCAAAATATAGAGAAATACAGATTTTCTAGGAAGGCAATAATTAATGATACCATAATGAAAGTATCACCATGCTCCCAGTAAGATGTAGTTGTACCGGACTCTTCTTCCTCTTAGGTGATGTGTAGGCTAGGCTTTGCCAATATATTAGGCATAATATACAGGTAATATTAGCTTTTCCTAAAATCAGGCTAAATCTCAGAGATTTCTGGTACTTTGCTCATCTTTTGTCTAGTCCCATATGTTGGAGCCATTACATAATGACCTTATTACATTGGATGTCATATTAAAACTTTTTGGACTGTATCTCAAATCTGTTGGTATGGGCAGCTTTAGTGTTTTTATCACAGTGGCCACTTAGGTGTCTTAGAGATAGAGAAAAATAATTTTTAAAATATTGTCAAGAAATAATTTCCGTCATGAAGCTTCAAGCACAATCTAAATAAAAGGCAACAAACATTTTATCCCTAACCTGCTTTAAGCAGACTTTCTGCTCCAACCTTTTGCCTGCAGCACAGACCCCAGCTTTCTTCACAAAATGCTTGCTCATTGAAGGGCAAATATCCATCCCAAAACTTTTGCTTTTGGTGAGGGAGCAGCAGAGGACAAGTTCCCATTCAGGTAATCTGGGAAGCATTGATTTTCTGAAATATCAGAATGTCCTATACATCGAAATTTGTAGTTCTATTCAAGAATAGTACTGCTGATTAAATACTTCTTGTTCTGTCTCTAGACTGATAAAAAAAATCAATGTTTTTTGATATGTTTTTGATTGTGGGCCAAAAGTAAGCATTTGAAATGTGTTTGTGAAATGTCTCAAATTGATGTTGGTAGGCAACCAGTGTCAAGGAGCTTCTTCAGGTTTGTTTTGGGTCTCTAAAGCATTCCAGTAATAGAATATTACCTAAATTAAATTGTAAGTATTTTTTTTCTATAAATAGCTTAAACTAGAAATCATTTTCTCTGAGTTAATTTGCAAATAATCTTCTTGGAGGAGGACTTGTCCGAGATTGACAAGACCTCCTTCTTGACAATATTTAACCACAGTCCTCTGAAAGCTGGGCCTGGATAGAAATCTTTTAGTGGAGTTTCTCATATCTTCTTTAGGATGTCAAATGCATGCAGCTTGATGAACCCCTGCAACATGGTTCAGAAGTATGGTTTAAGGTCTGTGATTTACAATGGCCGAGTTCAGCGATGTGGTTTCTTTCATTCACCAGATTATAGCTTTAGGTACTACATGTCACTTGATGGATTTCTTTTCATGCTGATTTCTTGATTTAAACAGTAGCATCCTTGGGATACAAGCTTTTTAGACAATGACAAACATAGTGGGACTTCAGTTCATGTCCTATAGATGTTTTCGTAGCATGAATAACAAATGATAGCAGGATGATGGTGTACAAAGTTGACCCTGGACTTCTACAAAAGAGGAATTTCACATGCTGGAGAACAATGCTAAAGCCAAAGGAACCTTTGTAACCTGAAGCCACTAGCACACTTCCAGTTCACACTAAATTCTTTCCCACCCACCAAATGACAATTTCCAGATGAGATTTCAAAGGCCATTGCCTTTGCCAGATAATTATTTTTTTTTTAATGATTCTTTTGCATCCATCTTAATTCTACTCAAATCATGCAGGAACAGAAAAGATAGGGGGAAAAAAAAAGAGAGAGACACAGAGAAAGAAGTAAAAAAAAAAAAAGACAAACAAACCCATCAAAATGATAATTGCTAAGTTTTCATTTGCTTGCTCTTTTCCAGTTTAGCTGCTGTGGCAGCTCCTCTCTCGTCTTCCACTCTGCCTTAGCTCCCAAATTGTATCAATTATCCTCAAATCTCACAGGGCCTGCACCATCTGAATAACAATTCATTAACCTTCACTTTCCTCCTGCTGATTAACTTGCCCCCACCACCTCCCTGATGTAGGAGACAGCGTGTCGGAAATTCAGCCAAACTTTTTAATTATGCAAATAATACAATGCCAGGAGATAATTATTTAGCCCAGGACTCAGGCTGTATATAGTCTATGCTGTGCTCTGCTTTCACAGGCTTTTTGACCCTGTTCTCTTCTTTACATCATCTTAGTTGTGTCAAGGAGAATGAAGGATATTCAGTTTCATTCAGTGCAGGTGATCACTCAGAGAAGCTGCACACTGATGTGCCATGGTCTGGGGAAGAATAGGTTGCTGCAAGGCTGGCCAGGGGACACAAAAAAGCCAGTTTAAGTTTCAGTATTTGTCTTTCAGTCCACTGACTTCCAAGCAGCTTCCAGGTAAATCCTGTGTGAATGCAAAATCTTTCATTGCAGGGCCGAATTTTGCATCTTGCATCTGATAGGACAGACCTATGTAGCTCAAGTTTTTTTCATTGCTCATGTCTGGTATAGAATTGCTAAATACTGCCTACATTTTATCAGTCAAAACCCTTTCTTATTCCAGTCCAATCTAATATTTTATAAAGGAATAATTGGAAATCAACTTTAAATCTTCAAACTTTTCTTTTTGACAGAGCTAACCAAATTATAACCAAAATTTTGTTTTCTACAGATACGCAAAACTTTCACCCAGAGCTAATTCAGGAATGCCAAGATGGATTTGTTTCAAACTTTCTAGCATGCTTTTTTTGACAAACAAATATGCAATTGTTTCTATTACGCAAAGGGTAAGATTCTGGGCACATGAGATTCTGAACTTAGGTCTGCAGTCAATTCACCTTGTGTCTCTGACCAAGCCATACAAATATGTCTACGCATCAGCACAAGTGGTTTACATACTTACCTTTGTAGCTCTGTCTGGTTTGTTGAGTTTCTTTACCTGTAAAATAGAGGTGACATTGCTGTACAAAGAATTTTCAAATCTCTGAACTGAAACTTTCTTATAATTACAGATCACATTGACAAAATAAAATTTTACCATCTGCTCCATTCATCTGACATCATTCCTGTACTTTGGGAAATGATAATAGATTCTGCTTGATAATCAGCTTCAAATATAGTAGTGTAAGCAGATCTTTGTGAGATTAAATGATGTAAAATTCAGGAAAGATTGGATTCCTCTGACAATATTTTATATGTCCTAATTTAACAGTGTTTAAATTTCATTCTTGGAAGCAGACCATGGTTATATATTCAATAATTCCAATTTATGCTAGAAATTTCACAAAATTTCAAAACTGCAAACACATTCAGGCTGATTTCACTGTTCAGGATGTAAAAGCAAAGCTTCATCATTATGATCTTTGGTGGTAAACTTCAAATCACTTCAAAACAAAATAGGCCATTCTATTATCTTGCAGTTCTCATTTTCTTAGATATTTCAGAGTAACTGAATATAATTATCTGAGTTTTGAAAGTGGGAAAGTGAAGAAATAGGCAAGATAAGGCCCTGTTCTTAAATATTTTTAATTTTAAATAGGAATTTCTAAATCCGTAAATAGACTAAGGAGAATATTTTCTCAGCTGCTTCCTAATGGAAGAGGAGCCCACTTTTCCTTGGTGTGTTGGTTGTTCTCCAGGAATACCTCCTTTTCTTTCATTGAGTGTAAACTATTCATCATGATGCTGGAAAGTTCAGCAGCTGAAATCCCAGAATTTCACAGCAAATACACTTCCTGACCTCTCTTGTCAATCAGACTCAGTCCACTAGGAAGCTGAAATAGGCCTGATTGACACAATATATATGGTCATATAATTAAGGACTGTGACTACAGATTCATTCTTTCTCACTCATAGGCAGTCCGTTGCTCAGCCTACTGACTTCTACAGGTCTCATTTTCAGATACCTAGTGGTTCTCATACCTTGTATAGGAAGTCACAGAGGTTATCTATCCTTACAGCAGGAGTAAGATGTGACAATACCAAGACAAACTCAGCTTATAGACCAAGTGCTATATAAGAACCTAGTGTGCAAAGAAATGCCTTGTATCACAGAGATGTTGAGTACCTTTAGCCATTATTGTCTATAATGGAAGAGTCAGATGGTCTTCTCTTTTAGAAACAGGTCACATACTTAATTGCTTATATATGGTGCTTCATAACCAGTTTTAGGTTCCAAAGTTTTAATAGTTTGTGCTGTGCAACAAGAAAAAATCACATTGAAAAGCATAGTCAGTACCAAAGTGAACACAGAGGCAGTCTTAACTCTCTGGCCTACATTCAGTATTCTGGATTATGTTACTTCTTTATATTAGCGCTACACATGAGCAAGTCTTTGCCAGCCTGGGGGTTGCTTCTGTCCTTTTCAGTAGCCAAAAATTTACAGACACTTAACAATACACAGAAATCAGATTAGGAAGTTAAATGAAAAATAATATTTGATCTGAATGAAATATTTAGGACACAACATCAGGACTATGCAAAGATTATTAATGGAATGAGTTCACTTTCTCAAAGGTGAGAGAAGTGCCCACTAAATATTTTCTGTGAAGGCAATAAGTGGGAGAGATATAAATACGTAGCTTTAAAATGTAGTCCGGACATCACTCGTGCTCCGTCTTTAATCACTGTGAACAGCCAATTTTTGATTTTTTACTGACTTAGAGACATCCTAATAACTATTAATTGCATAATGCCACCAGAAGACATGGGTTTTGTATCAGTAGAGATTTACAGTTGAAATTCTTCCTAATGGAGTTTCAGGATTATGTGTTGCACCATTCTAAAGGCCTGCACACCTCTGGTTGCACATTTGTCCTTCAAGTTTTCCTATTTAAGCATAAACACATGCTGAAGTCTTCCACGCTAGTACTTCATCCTTAGCACTCAGTAAGATACTGATGGCTAGTTCATGTCGTCTTGTGTGTAACCATGTTCACTCAAATAAAATTAAACAACCCATGATATTCCTATGACATTTTTTTGGAAGATATACAATATCAATTATGTGGCTTGCCTTTTCATTTGTACAAAGCAATACTTAGAATCATAGAATAGTTAGGGTTGGAAAGGACCTTAAGATCATCTAGTTCCAAACCCCCTGCCATCGGCAGGGACATCTCACACTAAACCATGGCACCCAAGGCCTCATCCAACCTGGCCTTGAACACCACCAAAGATGGAGCATTCACCAGGTCCCTGGGCAACCCATTCCAGTGCCTCACCACCCTCTCAGTAAAGAATTTCTTCCTTATATCCAATCTAAACTTCCCCTGTTTAAGTTTGAACCCGTTACCCCTTGTCCTGTCACTACAGTCCCTGATGAATAGTCCCTCCCCAGCATCCTGGGGAGGATTTCAACTTTTCAGATTTAGAGCTGGAGTAAGGTTTCTAAGAAAGACTAACTGACTGTGTTTCTCTATCCAGCTGGACTGACCTTCAGAACCAAAGTTAGAGAAGGACTCAGTTAATGTATGTCTACAGATTTGTAACTTGATTTTTATATAAGTGCTAAGCTAACTCTGTTTAATTGATTTTCCACATTGTACACTGAGAAATAGGATTTTTATGGCTCTTGAATAATTCAGAACTTTGATTCCTAAGGCAAAAAAAATGGGCAAGGGATAAAAGCATAATTATCATTGTAGCAGAGGTCAAAAGGACAAGCTGGCCATAAGTTCATAATGTGCTTGTGCTCTTGGACTCATTGTGGACTGTGGAATAATACCTTGTTGAAATCTTAAGGAAAAAAAAAAAAAAAGAAAAAGAAAAAAAGCACACAGGCAGTTAGCTGCAAAAGAAAAGAAGGAAGTGTTAATTTTTAAGCAAGTTTGACAAAGATTGAGTTTCATATGACAAATACTGTCAGCAAGACAGGATTCTGTCAGTGGAAGAAGTTTAAACATTAACAATTTCTGTCAGGCTGTTGACACAACCACGGCAGACATTTCCCAAGATGCTGAGATGACTGCTGGCATTTGTCAACAATCCTGTCACAGTGACAGCAATAAGACCATGTCTGGAAATGTGACAGTTTTGGCTTTGTGTTCCCCTGAGCATTGGCCCAGGTGTTCAGAGAAAGTGTGGGAAAAACCCGTATTTCTGCATTGTCATTCGAACGCAGAAAAACACAGGAGGAAAATGAGCTGTCACTCCAATTCCCATGATGCCTTGCTGCTTAGCATAATTCTACTCTGCGGCCCAGGGTCCACTGGTCCATACTCTGACAGATAATTAAGAAAGCAGCAGCTTTTTCTAGACGGCTCTTCCTCATGATTTGCATTTTAGCCAGAGGCGACCAGCTATAAAAAAAACATGATGGAAAGATGGTAAGAAGCCAATTAGATGGATGGATGGCTGACTGACAGCTCTCTGGTGTTATTACTCCAGATTTCATTGTATGTAGCCTGGCAGTTTTCAACAAGAACCAACTTTTGCAGGTTTGTAGAGCTGTTAAATGAAGGGCTATATATAGAATGCAACGGTTTTGCACAAATCTTTTACATTTTCCTGAAATAACCATTTATAATTTTCATTCTAGTTTAAGCATGATAATTTTTCTTAGTTAATCTTAATTTACCTAACTGCATTCAAAAATTCTGGAAGACTGAATTATATAGCTCTGTCAATACAGGAATGATTAAAAAGTGAGCTGTAAGTTAAACTGTGACACTTTACAGCATGGCAGAGGTGAAGCCAGTTAGTAATTAATGTTTCTAAAGAACAAGTCTGATTTTTAACATAAGTAAATGACACCAATTCATTTGAAAGGATCAAGTATTTTTTTGAAAGAAATACATTATTTGGAAGAATAAGGAGAAAACTGAAATTTCTCATTGTGCTGGGGGAGTCTGTTCTCAGTAGATGTTTCTTTTCTTCTGGGGATCTTTTTTCAATTTTTTTTCTGTTGTTTTTTCCAGAGAGAAAAGATTGTTTTGCACAGGACCTAACAGTTTTAAATATGAAATAGCTTGCAAATTGCTACTTTCCAGCTCATCTGTTCAGCTCCAACAGCTGGTAGCCAATCAGAAATATTCTTCTGTGCTAGTGCCTTGTGGCTGTATCTCACTATAAAATTTAAACATTAGCAGAGCTTTTGTTTCATTTTTGAGTTGTTTGTGGATTTATATTTTTTTTAGTTTATGAATACCAAATTTAACAAAGCGCGGCAGTGATTGCAATTCCAAAGCTGCAACTGCCATCCGATGAGTAATAATCTTCACCAACATAAAAAGCCTCTCAGCTTTCTTGGGGTTCTGCAAGTCTATTCAATGCTGGCAATTATGTCTTGATGAATGGTTGCTTTTTATTTTTTTTAACAAAGTTTCCTGTAAACGAGTGCTTTAAGGAATATGACTTTGTGGATGTGAGTCATCTGAACTGTTGGTAGCATGGATAACTGACAATACTACTCCTTTCTTTTTCCTGCTGCAATATAACAAACACAAACCAAGCCCATTGGAATTTCCTTGTTCAAACCTTGCTACAATTTGATTTTTAAATTTTTTTTCAGATAAAATATTAGGAAAAAGATATAAAGCAAACTCACAACATGCTAAAGGCCAGGCTATACTAATTCATGCTAAATAGCAGTCTGTGGATTTTCTACTGTAGCAAAGTGGACCACTCATATTAATCAAGTAAGTGAATTTATTCGATAGTGAATCACTCAGAGCTTGTAAAACTTTTAGAAGACCAAGAAATCTTATCCCAGTCTTGCCTTCTGTCTCACTTAATTTTTCACTACATCCCCATTTTTAATATTCTAGGAAAAAAAAAACATGTTTGAACATGTTATGAACCTCCTGGTGAAAAAATTGGACTTCTAATGCCACATCTTGCAGACCTTTCCAAAAGCCAGGTCTGCATTGCAATGTACTTCATACCCTTTTTATCATCCAGCTATACAAACACCTTTCCCCCATAATCTACTATTAAATTTGCCACAAAAATGGCTTTTAATACATATTGCCTTTCCACTATATCTGAAAGTTTGTGCTGTAATTAAGACTTCTCTTTTATCCTGAAAATCCTTAGTCTTAAGACTTTAATTCAGCAGCAATACTCTGCCACCTCCATATAAGTGATAATCTTAATATACCATGGATTTAGCCCAAAATTATCATTGCTGGCAAGCACTGAATGTTAAATACAACACAATGCATAAAAACAGTGGTCCCAAATAAATTTTACCAGCTGAACTCCTTGAAGGGGAAACATGTTAATTTGTGATGGGACTTGGAAAACTAATATAATTCTGAAAAAACATTAGTATAGGAATTGTGATGCGGTGCTTAGAAAGTCTTTTATGGCTGAGAAAAATCACAAACTACTTTTACTGGCCTTAATTTAAAACCTTGGAAGAATCCTCCATGGGAAAAATCAGAATGTAGGCTTAAATTCGTATTTATAATGTTTGACAAGAACTTGCCATGTTTTTTCCAAGTAATAGCAAACATAAAAGTACGCTGTTCATGACCATCTCTAAATTGAAATTGCCATTTTCCATTGGGATAGCAAGCACAAATTAGGACAAAATATTTACAAATAGACTGAAAATTCTGCTAATCTTGTATCTTCCAGATCATTTAAATATACTTTTTCCTATTTGATTTATAGCCATATTGATTTCAAAATATTATCTGTGAATTTGGTCTAATAGATGTTAATGAAAATTTTTGTTATTTAAGCTCACCTTTATTCATCTAGCCTTCAAAATACTCATAACAAAATGAAAAAAATAATGAAACCATCATGTTTAGGGGCACAATATTTTGATGATGAGATGAGAATGTGGGAAGGAGGAAAGGGGATGAAGTTAGTGTGAATTTTTGTTATAACATTCTTCCAATTTTTTTTTTTTTTTTTTTTTTTTAATCTAAAATGTGGATTCATTTCAATCACTTCTTTATTTGCGGACAATGTCAGAAATGCTGATGGATTTTATTTCAAGCTATCTAGGATTGAGGTAACACTGATCCAGAAAACCCACAGTGAAAATTGAGTTGATTTGACTCACCGCTCCTACAGAAGAAAGAAATAAGCACTCATGGCATATATTTTAACTTTTTCATCTGGAAACACCCTAAAAGACTGCACAAAGTAAACATTTCACACATTGTTTTCTTGAGCCATTCGTTTTGTTGCTGTTGAGTTTCTGAGGCTGGAAGAACAGGTAATTAACTGTCAACACCATCATTACATGAGAGGTGGAAGAAGTGTGTTCCAGTAAAACTTCAGTGATGATTTTAGTGTGCCAGGCTGCAGTGATCAGAATTGGAACATGACTATGACACCTGAAATCACTCCTGTTAGAAAGATTCACAGTATCACAGTATCACAGTATCACAGTATGTTAGAGATTGGAAGGGACCTCAAAAGATCATCTAGTCCAATCCCCCTGCCAGAGCAGGAACACCTAGATGAGGTTACATAGGAATGTGTCCAGGCGGGTTTTGAATGTCTCCAGAGAAGGAGACTCCACAACCTCCCTGGGCAGCCTGTTCCAGTGTTCTGTCACCCTCACTGAGAAGAAGTTTCTTCTCAAGTTTAAGTGGAACCTCTTGTGTTCCAGTTTGTACCCATTACCCCTTGTCCTATCATTGTTTGCCATTGAGAAGAGCCTGGCTCCACCCTCATGACACTCCCCCTTTATATATTTATATACACTAATAAGGTCCCCCCGCAGTCAGGGACATTCAGGCCGGAAAACAGCTACTCTTCTAGCATGTAGTCTAAGCTTGATCCTTCTGATGTCTGGTTGAGAGATCCATCCTCTCTTAAGACTAAGTGTCTTAACACTGAAATTATTAACCTTTATAAGCTATAGGAGGAAGCTGAATCTCGAGTTTAAAGTAGTCACTTTTAGGTGGCTCATATTGGACAAAATGGATTTAGATTGGATTCAGTTCTTTGGTTTTATCCAAGGCTAGAGGCCAGGATATTGCTCAGATCTGACACAGTGGCTTGGGTGATAAACCACTTCCTTTAAGGAGAATCCACAATTTCCATATAGATCTTTTGTCTAATAGTCAATTCTATCCAGCTCCCTAGATGAGTAATACTAAAAGCCTGGCAGTGTTTTAAGCCTACCTTTCTTTGTTCTTCCAATATAAGTTGCTAGATGTGAACTGCTGCTTGATTATTATATAGTGAAAATTATTCTTTTTTGGCTGTTTGATGCCCTGTTTTCCTTACAGCAGTGATGAAAAATCATATATGAGATAAAGGCAGAAGGGACTGAATATAAGAATTACTTTATTATTCACTACTATTTTTTATATCTAGTGCAATAAAGCACTAATATAACAAAAACACAGACTCCAAATACAACCAGAATACTTTAGGAGAAACATTTTGCCCATGATCTTCAGCCAACAAAAGCATATTTTAATGTTAGATGATATGACGGATGTACTGAACATGACAAAACAGCAGGCTCTTCAATCCAAACCAACAGAAACTTTACAGATGAAAACAACTCTTAAAACAATCTTTGTGTAGAAATACTGCAGCAGGTCTTAAGATTTAACTAAAGACCAAGAAAAAAGTCCTTGCATTTCCCTAGTGGCCTAGAGAGCAGGTTCAAAAAGCATAGGGCACAGCAGCAAAAAGTCTGATCACACAGGGATTTAAAACAGAAAAGGAGAATCACAAGTATTCCCTAATTGGAAGGCCAGACAGAACAAGGGTGAGTGTAGCTTTCTAAAATTCAGAAGGAAGAATGAGGAAGATGAGGCATTCACTGAAATGTCAAGATAAAATCGATACAGCATTTTCTGTGAAATCAATGCAGAGAGTGGAAGACATTCAAGATAACAGAGAAGCAAATGCTCTGGAGCAGATGAAAACGCCAACAGTGGCACTGAAAACAGGTGTTGTTTTCATAATTAAAACTCAAGGGAAACCTGCCTAAAGGGAGCCATAATAATGAAATAAGGGGAAAATATACCCATAGAGAACAACACCTCATTAGGAGACATAAACTTCACATGTGAATAACGTTGAGTTAAATGATAAATTGTTTTTCTTAATGGTACTCTGGTGTGAGACAGGTTCAGAGGTTCTGCTTATTTTGCTGCAAGCTGGTGATTAATGACTGCAAAGGTTTTCACACAAGTGTGAAAGACATGACTGGAAAATGAAGATGCAAGTTGTGTCTCCAAAGGCGCATTTTGTAAAACCAGTGTCTGGACAGAAATAGGAAAGCCTTTGAGAGGTTAGAAAGCCCTTATAATGACAGGCTGTGGAATGACCCAATTTAGTTATTTTCTGTTTGGTTTCTAGTTAATACTGTTTTCCCCTGTAACCGATGCACACTAAAACCTCAAGAATAAGACCCTGAGGCAATTCTGAAATCATCTATAGTGTATTTTCTCAGAGATAAAAAACATCAGTGACTCCCTTCCCTCTGACTCGGCTTGGTGTTCAGGTACCATGGAGTCAAACATGCTGCAGATGAGCAAAGAGGTGCCAGAAACCCTGAAGGAAATCTAAAATGTCTGGGTGATTCCACATTTGTGTTTTCATAACCTTATCCATATCATTCCTCAAATGGAGATGTTTAAAGACAGAGAGAAACTGCTTATGTATAAGGTTGGTTTGTAGTGCAGAAGAAAACTAGTTTGCTTTGAATAAAACTCTTCTGCTATCAACAGAGTTCTCAGAGAAGTGTAGCATAGGGATTAGGGATAAACATCAGCAGATCTGATGTTTTCCAGTTTCTATGTGCTTAGCAGGCACAGCTGGGATTCAGGAGCTGTTACTACCTGCTGCATGATCTGGAGTACTAAATAGGCCAATAAACCCTAAATTCTGTAAACAAACAAAGTCACTATTCCAGCAAGTTCCTGGGTGGGAAACAAATATACACCATAAAGAACATTGTAAATTGTTCAGAAATAAATAAACTTGGCTGTTGTCACTATAGTGACTTGGAATATTTAGTCAAACATGTCTGTTCAATGACAGAATGTTTAAAACAAGCAAAATTAAAGTCATACTTCTTAACATAAAACCTCTGTTTGAAGACTGGGTTCATCATCTGCAAGCAAGAAAATTTAGAAGGGATAAGAATTAATAAGGTTCTTATGTGTGTGTAACATAGGACAAGTAATGAATAGCAGTGATTTTGTCTCCAAGCACATCACTGAAGAGATCAATACTTTATTGAGTTCAGATCTCTAGATGTTAAAAAAGGATGCTGGAAAACTGAAAAACATGTGGAAAGCTACAGTCAGCACTGAAAATCTTATGCTGGAAAACTTAATGACCTCCAACCTCCATCCTTAGTCTCTAAGAATAAACAGTGATAACCCGAGTTTATACTTCATGTGCATAGAATATTAGGAATTATAAGATTTCTGTCTCATAGAGAAAAGCTCATGTTACACTGCCTGGATTTAAATTCAGGCAAATTGACATTAAAAAAACCATTTATTTTTTTATGTTCAGGGTGATGAATAAGAAGAAAAATAACCTGCACAATTATATGATCTTTTACGGAACTTCGCGAAGACCTATATTAGGCATCATAACAATTGGATATTGCTATAAAATTTACATCTCCACTTTGCACAATTAAGCTGATGTAGATGTCTAGAAGAGATAAGGCCTTCCTGTGATCTCAAATCATCTCTATACCAAAGATCTTTTCTGAAGGTGGCGTATGGCAAAATAGCGTTTCTTTCGTGTATGGAATTACAGAGGCAAAGTATCTCAGTACACCTTGCTCTGCCAGGTTTAACAAAATTCACTTTATTTTGGGGGCGGTGTGGCAAATATGAAACACAATTGAGCAATGCCCCATGAATTCAAGGGGGACACACGTAATCTTTTGCAATTAAAGTTGCATAGGGAATATGGGTAGGTAAAATAGTAATTATCAAATTGGAGCCTTGCCAGAAAAGTGGGACAACCTTGTTGTCTTTGTTTGGTATCTCAAACTTTTCTAATTCAAGAAGAAATCCTCAGGATATCCCTCCAGAGGCCTTATGCACCATCCTCATTCTAGGGACGGCTTTGCAAATTTATACATTTAGGACTGCTGCCTTAAACACTACGTCTCACAGACAGAAAAGAACCTAAATTCAGCTATTCCCAGCAGTGCAGTAGCTATTGCCCAGCCAGAACTGAGCGCCCATTTCCAGAAAGCAAGACGAGTTTCATACCTTATGAAAGGATCTTTTTAGGCTGAATAATTTTAGCCAACTAACCTGAAAATCCAACAAAAACAATGTGTCTTACATAATGACTTCTGTGCAGCCCTGGTTAAAATATCACTGTGAACCTGGAGATCTTTGCTGGAATATTTTTCTGGAATTCCGTCATGGACAACTGAGTCATTGGGTGGCAACTTTTCTACACTGAGGTCTAGCCTTGACAGGAGGTGGAGGTAGATGGTCCCATCCTAGCCTGTGGCTGGAAGAGCTGCTGGTATAACCGGTTCTTCATGTTAAGAGGAGCACAGATCCCAGGTTTTGTCTATTCTGCAGGAGCTCTCCAACCTGTAGGTGACAGCTAAAACTGAACTTGTACCAACATTGCTCTTGTCTTTGGTTTTAAGTGGAAAAGGACAGCTGCGCTTTCTTGGGCATCTCAACACTGCCAATCAAGGCATTCTTGTGGGATTGCTTTCCTCACTTTTAGATGTGCCAGCCCTGTGGGTCCTGAACAACATACAGATGTGGCATCAATAGCAGAAATCTCTTCAGGCAAAATGATTTGGACTGTTTTACATCCCTCTTTTGGTATTATGGACATATACTTTACCATAAAGGAAATGTCTGTATTTGGGTCCCTTCAGCTGCAGCTGTTCTAGTAAAAGCCCAGTCAGGCTCTGGTTCAATCATTACCATGTGGTAAACTGTACTGTTAATTGCTGGAAGATTCCTGGGCTCAGTTTGGTTTTGGCCCAGGCCAGCCAGCAACAACTGCATAGCCTCTGGTGATTTGCACATAAGGATCATGTCTAGTAGGAAATCCATGTTCAAATACAGGAAGTCCATTGGTTGTGGAGGGCAAGAAAGTTGATCTGTGTAGATGTGAACTCTTGTCTTGGATCACGGAAAAGCTTATATATCAGGGCAAAGTACTTTTTTTATGGTAATAGAATTATAGTATAGCAATTAATTGTTATTAAATTATATTGCTAGCATAATAATAAAAATTTAAACTTATTTTATTACTGTTATAGTCAAACCAAATGTCCCCTTAGTTTGGAAGCATGGGTAGTGATCGGTGAAAGAGTCGTGAGAAAGACAGCAAGAACAGGGCTGGTACAGGCAGGTATTTCTCTAGTATATGCTCCAGACCCCACCAGCTGATGGCCTGGGGCATTCTTGGGCCAGTGGCTGTGCTGAGGTATTAAAAATCCTTCCTTGCTTCTGGGGTCAGAGCACTGCAGAGCCATTTAGCTTCTGGAAATTTGCTTGTCCGTGAAATAACATTAAATTGGCTGAATTAGCAGCCAAGTACTATGTGATAGCCAAGCAGTACTTAAGCTGTGGAGAAAGCAGAGAAGGGAGATATGCTGCAATCCAACAGGAATGTGATGTGATGAAGATAGATTTCTCTTACATGATCACGATTCAGCATTGGAGATTGTGCTATTGATGTGCACACAGTAAAAAGCAACTTTTGTCTGAGGAAGCTTAAAATAAGTAACAGTGAGAAGAACACAAGTGAGCAAATAATGTTCTTTTCCATTTTACAGGCAGGGATCAGAAGCACAGAGAGATCAAATTATTTTTCCCAGTCTGAACAAGAGTAGTGTGTCCTGACTGAGAATTTCTCTGCTCTGCTTTTGCTCTAAGATTATCCTTAATCATATTTGTAATATTCAGCCTGCTTCAGATATTGACCACTGGCACACAATAATTTCTAAAGACCCCTGCAAGTATAACCTGTCTCTTAATGTATGACTGGGCAGAGGGACTGAAGGGATGTAGGAATGTGTAAGAAGGATTTAAAAAACCATAGAATGAGGAGAGCTATTTTAAAGCATTTTAAAGTTTAGGAGAACAAGATATATTTGCAAATGCATATTAACAACAAAATGCAACAACAGCAAATCCCCTGAATCAGTCATCATATCCTTATTTTAACAGACCTGCCAAAACTCCTAATTAAGGTCTCCCTTAGGACTCTTGTTTTCTATCTCATTATCCCAATAAAGTGGACACCAATGAATTTCTTAATGAGGATTAAACTGTAGGCTTTAGTTGAATTTGCATGTCATATATGCTATTGATGAGACTCCCCTGAAATATGCCACATATACTTGCCAGTTTCTAGATCAGAATTCAAAATACTGTATAAAATATCTGGTAATAGACTTCCACTGATTAGCCTAGCAATTACCCAAAAATAGGAGATAAAAATTGTTTTGATAAATACAGCATTTGCACATCCACAGTCTAACAGTGTGTGTCATATTGCTATGTATCTGGCTTAAAAGGGACAGCTGCTCCAGGGATCTGGAAACACTCTCTTTAGTTTTTAACAGAAGGAAAAACTGAAACGGAAGCAGATGTTTGTGGCTGTCTCACGCGTGAGATAAGGCCTTTGGAGACTTTTTTTTCCCAGCAGCAAGTGTTTAAAGTCTCATCTTCCTTAAAGGAATTTTGATTTCATGCCTGACCCAAGAAATATGCTTTGTGTAAATTCATATGACAGAGTTTCTTGCTGATGGTTTTAGTCAACACTGGGGCTGGGTCATTAGGTTGTTCTAAAACTTGGTTACTGCCCGCGCTTACCAGAGAGATGATTCACTGCCAGGAGCGAACTTGCTTTTCTGCACATCCTCCATTGCTTTGCTGTTAGTAAGGTAGCACCACTAAAGTGTTCTCACAAAGGCCAGAATCCTCTAGGTCCTATGAGAGGGAAAAGTTACCTGCTAGAAATTAGACAGAAAAGGATTGCTCAGCATTCCTAAAATCTGTAAGTCCTGAATTAGTGTTTTAATTTATCCAGAGTGTTCAACAGACCTTAATTAGCACCCTCTAAATGAAATTTATGTCTGTCTTGCAGAGATCTTCTGTGAACTGGGAAGCTCATTTCTTTCTGAGGACCTCCTTGCTCTTCATCATACACAAAGATGAGCACTGTCACTCCCACCATGCTTGCTCAGCTCTTATTTCTCATCTTCATGCATTAATGTATTCATTGACACCTGACAGCAGATTGCTGAGACAGTTTAACCTTCTGAAGAGATGCCAAATATTTCCCTCATATATAGTGGGAAACGCACACACACAAGTATGTATCTTTGTTGGTATGCAAATTGGGAGACATTTTTGAGTTAATGTTTAATCTGGAGCTCGATACTTTGTTTGAATCTTGATGCCTAGGTTATCCAAACTCTTTTATACCTGTACTAGATTTTGTGTTTACAGAAAGTGTTTGATAAAAAGCATGAAAATTTTAGATTTTGTGATATCAGAGAAAAATCTTGGAAATGCTACAAGCACACATCAGAGTTCAGAAACGAAGACAAAAAAATCCCAGTAATTACTGTCGATTTACAGATCTTATTTACGATACTCTTGAGGATGCATGCATGCATGTGGCCTGGCACACAAGTTTTTCAGTGGTTGGGAGATAAAAGTTAATTAATAAGTAATTTCCATCACTTCTGCATGTCATCATCTACCAAATCTGAGCTGTGAATCACACCTATGAATGCTTTGTTATGGAGATAAGACTGCTGTTCCTAGTTAGGTTCAGACAGGAAATACAACACAAACCATAACCCTAAAAATAGCAGTGAGCCACGTGAAAGCAAATCACAGATGTCAGGCAAAGCCAGAGGAAATATACAGGAAAACTACAGTCTTAGAGTCAGTATTTCCCAACTTTGGCATTGTTTTGGCATTGATGTCAAACAGAGCTTTTTTTTTATTTAAAAAAGTTGCTTCTTTTGCCCATCCAACAGCAGCAGCTATGACCAGAAGTATGCTCTCTATCTCTGTGATGCCAAACCAGATTTCATCTCACAGCAGGGCTTTCTGTCCAAAAAGGTTCCACCCTGCACAAGAGTAGTGGGGGCTATAGATGATGCCCAGTTTTAGTCATCTTCCAGGCAGCTCTTAGAGGCATTTTCAAAGCTGTGCTAAATATCTTGTTTGAAAGTAGGGTTACAGACAACAGCTGGAGCTTAATACTGTAACAAGCATTTTCTCCTTCCCATTTCATTGTAAGAGGAGTCACATTCATTCAGTAAGGAATAAATGTTGGGGATTTTTTTTTTTTTAAGTAAAAATTAATACATTGGGAAATACCTGTTCATTGTTTGCAACAGTGAGGTGGATCAAATGAAACAATGGGTAAAAGACTGAAAAAAAATTACAGGAAGTGTCTCATCGTATGCACAAACATGCAGTCATCCATGGATTTCCTTGTTTCCAGTGCTGAAATTTTATATGAGTTCAAGTGTTGCCTATACAACTTTGCAGTTAAGGTGTTCATTGAGTTAGATACAAAGCATGATTTCAGGTTTGGGAAATCCCTGAGCTGTAAGGTATTGTAGGCTGGAAGACATTTCTGAATGCTGGTTTATGCTTTTCCATACACATTATTTTTTGGCTCCTACTGGAGACAGGATACGGGTCTGATCCAGTGCTATGCTTTTCTGTTCTTAAATACCAAAATGTTTCACTTGGCATTGTAATGTAACATTTTGTCTTCCTAGTCCTAATCTCCCAAGTCATAGTTTTTTACACAAAATTAAAAAACAGGAAGGAAAAAAAACCACAATTTATTTCTTTCTTTCTAGTTCAAGCTGAATTTTCTTCCGGTTTTCTTTTTCAACATTAAATTGAAAAATGTGTTATCTGCAGTCAAAGCTAAGATTTGCTTTACTTGGTTTTGTCAGTAAATCATTTGGACTTGAATTTACACAGGTTTGCATAATGACAGTCTGTTGTGTTTCTTAATTTGGGAATTCAGGATCCTACTGTTTACCAGGTTCAATGAAAAATCAATTTTAAATTCATTTCAATGAGTTCTGTTTCTTCCCTTCCTGTGGACGAATACATCTCATATTATGCGGTACACTGGTTAAACTGGCCAACCTAACTCCTGGATAACAGATAAAATCAGCTTTCATAGATGTAGCAGGGTCCCTGATTTCAGGTAAAAGCAAGATTTTCCTGGTTTACTTCAGAAACTGGACAGAATTTAACACTGGTTAAAGCTAAATAACCTCTCTGTACACCAGAGACCATACTTCTGCACATGAGATGTCACAACTGACAGTCCTGAGATGTGTTTATTTGGGGACAGTGATAGAGAAATTATTTTAAGTGAAGGGCTTGACAGCTTGGAGTTTGATTCTGCCCTTGGCATCATATAAACTGAGCTTTCCAATAGTCAGGGTATTTTGCAAAGCTTGTGTCTATATGAAAACATTCCCTGTGAATCTGCTATAAAAGTACAATATTCTGAAATCCAAGCATCAATAATTAAGCACTTCATTGCACTGATTAGGACTTGAATAACTTCTTAGTTTGGCAAGACCTACCATATGCATGATATTCTAGCCCTTCCACTTTTGGCTATGGATGTAACAGTTTAATTCAGGTGTGATCCCTCTCCACAGGGAATCTCTAGAATCATCAGCCAAATTTCCACATGTCCCCAAGTGGTTGATGAGGTTCATAGTAGTGTTAAGATGCCCAAACTAAAAAAAAAAAAAAAAAATCCATGGGACTTAAGAATTTAGATGCTTTAAAAAAAATCTTAATCTTGCTCTAGTCAATAAACTGAGAGGTGTAGCATGCTTGTCTGTTACCTCTGCTTGACAGCTTCTGTGCAAATAGGACCCAATTGTCAATGGTCACTGTCATTGTACCTGACATCTTCCTTCTGAACAGTTTTGCACTACCAGGACTGAGGTGTCTGAAGTTAATGTGCAATCAGCCTATTGATGTTTAAGAATTTTTAGTCACAGTACTTTAGTCAGTAAAGCATGTTTTTGAGTTACAGGATGACACTAGAAAATTAGTTGGATGAGTTTGTTCCCACCTTACATTGCAGGAATTAATTTACAGCAGTACCTACTGCAGTTGGTTTTTGTTTGGTTACATTGCCATCACTTATGCACTATGTATGTCTAAACCTGAGCTAAACCTTTTCAACTCTATTTAAATCCATCTTAGAAAGATCAGCACAGCCAAGGTGGATACTCTTTTTTAAAGGGGTTTGAGAGATATGTGCTCCACAAGAGCATATTTGTCCCCATTTAAAGATTGTCTCAGAAATAAACCCCTTCAGTTAGCAGTGATGAATGCCGCCCTGAATATCTCTACTTGTTCTCTGCATTTACCAAATACTCAGATCTAAAAGCCAAAGATGGGCCAAAATGAGGGCCTACTCTGTATTATTTAATGACAAGAACCAATGCAATGTACCTGAATACTTCAGTTTCACTTTCACT
Source organism: Psittacula echo (assembly GCF_963264785.1). NCBI lineage: Eukaryota > Metazoa > Chordata > Aves > Psittaciformes > Psittacidae > Psittacula > Psittacula echo. The sequence goes on from NC_137738.1 coordinate 104,539,251, forward strand.
TTGAACAAAGATTTTCAAGAGCTCACTGGAAAAAAAATCTTTATCCATTATTTACACAAATTAAGATTACAGTATAATGACAAAGATAATGTCTATATGACAGAGAGAACCGATATCAGATGCATATCATACCTATAACAATAAATTATAGAGCACCGGATGTGTTTCCAAAGAAGTCACATTTTATCAGGATTAGTCTCTGTGCAATTGCATCTCTTACCTTTGTAAGAAGAGAAAATGCTCCATAAAACAATTGAAAAGAGCAAAGGCTGCTGTTTCCCCTTCTGCTGGTATCTAGTAAGCCATGTGTAGAGCCAGGAGCTTCCAGCCACCTGTTTACCAGTTTGACAAGGCACATGATACTTGCTAAAGAGACCAAGTTACTACTGCATACTTTAGTACTGGAAGAAAATCTGCCTCTGATAGTTTTGGACAACTTGTTACATCCCATTCCAAAATCTGTCAAGCATATAATGACAGCGAGGACGCAGAGGAATACTTCTCCAGTTGAAGTACAAGAAGGCCCACAAGGAAAATTTGCTGATTTGCTAAACCCTTTACATTTCCAGATACAGCTGTAGGATACTGAGCTTATTACTGTTAACTATCACAAATACCAGGACTTTTTCCTCCATGGGCTATTGAGCCAGGCAGCTCTTATTTGAACAGTTCCCCTGTAACTTGGACACTACCAATAGAGTAATCCTGAAATCTTGTATTGACAGATGGTGCTGCTTTTGGACTCATCCAAATGCAAGTTGCCTAGAGGTTTCAGTAGAACATCTTTCACAGGAGATTTCATCTCAAAGAGCTAACCACTTGTGTTTGCTATCAGTGCACTGACACATCTTACCTTAGAGAAACAAGTAATGTAGTTTTGTGTGTGTGTTTATTAGGTTAAGTGGTAGCAGCAAAGATAGCCAATCCTCGAGAGATATCCATGCTGGTGTTGCAATTAAAAAGTTATATACTTTTCAGTGAGAAAGTGTACACAAGGGAAGGTTGATTACCTTTTGCTCAAATTTTACAGTAGAGGTAGAGATATGGTGATGTAGACTTTAGTACCAGATGCCTATGCACTCTAAGAGGCTTTTGTAAACTCATATAACTTATGCTAAAATGCTGCATCTTTATTTTAAGCTCATATGGGTAGATGAAGATTAGCGTGATGATGCCTGAAATTACATCTCATATGAAACTGTACAGGTAACCCAAGTGACTTCCACAATCATGCTGGTTGGAATCATGCAAGAGCATGCAAGAACACAGTCTGCAATTCATTTCAACCCTTATCTCTACACCTGTGCTGCCAGAAATTTCCATCCTGCAATGTACCTGGAAACATGCAGAAAAGACAGCCATTTCATTTGGAAAAACTCAAATCAACACAGTTACAGTGAGCAAAACTTTTACCCTTCTCCCCAGGACAGTCTAAAATAGATGTTCTTATGCTGTTTTCTTTTGGGAATAAAATCCTGCCTCTATCCTGCAGGTATCTTTTCTCTCTTTGTAGTAGCATAGTCACTGGGATCAAATTTAAAATGTTCAAAACCCCAAAGTCCTCAAAAGGTAGTGTGAGACTACACTTCATACAAAAGCAAGTAAGCAAGCTTTGATTTATTTCAGAAGTGGCATGTTCCTTCACTCTCAATAAAAGTTAGTTGTACAGGAGAGGTGGCTAAAATACAGGGTTATAAAAATTCCAGTTATTTTCCTGGCTCTGCTGCAGAATTGCAAACAGATTCGCCTTATCTCAAATTACCCACCTGTAACTTAGGTATCCATTCTGACTAGCTATGGCTCACTAGATGATGAGCAGAGAGAATAAAGAAAACCTGAGAGGATATTTACCAATATGCTTATTATTATGCAAATAGATAAGTGCATGCTTTTTAGTAAACACAGGTTTATTAATAAATGATGTTTTCTAATAAACACATGCTCATCTAGGTCAGATGTTACAACCTTTGAGTTCCCCTTATCTCTGTTTAGAGCAGCAGGTGTCTAGATGACCAATTTAGGCTTTATTCCTAGCCTTATAGTAGATAGATTTCAATGTGACTAATCACACCTTTCTAGAAGTATGCAGCGACTACAATATTAATTCCTCACCTCCTGAGAGCATTTTACACACACGTTGACAGAGGTTAGTCACCAGAAAGAGCCACTGTATTTCTTGCAGCCTATCCACTCACCTAAAATATTAAAATCCTGTCAAACAAACTCGTTTTCACTTGTTTCTGTTGCTAAAACGCGCAGTTTCCCAGGCCCTGTGTGAATTGTGCCATTGGAGCACTAGGTGGCAATGTTGCTACAAAGAAAGCTCCTACCAGCTCCGTAAGCCCAGGTTGCTGCGCGCCACCAGAGATCCCACGGTGCTTCGCAGGCAATGCAGACGCGCAGAGAGGTGCCACCGCTTCTTTAGGCATCATTTTGATTGTCCCCCTGTACTGGGCACTGGTGAGGCAGCACCTCGAATCCGTTGTTCAGTTCTGGGTCCCCTGCTACAAGAAAGACATTGAGGTGCTGGAACGTGTCCAAAGAAGGGCAGTGAAGCTGGTGAAGGGTCTGAAGCACAAGTCTGATGAGGTGTGGCTGAGGGAACTGGGGTTGTTTAGCCTGGAGAAAAGGAGGCTCAGGGGGGACCTTACTGCTCTCTACAATTACCTGAAAGGAGGTTGTAGTGAGGTGGAGTTGGCCTTCCAAATAGCAAGTGATAGTGCAAAAGGAAATGGCCTTAAGTTGTGCCAGGGGAGGTTTAGACTGGATATTGGATATTGGGGAAAATTTCTTCACAAAAAGGGTTGTCAAGCATCAGAACTGGCTGCCCAGGGATGTGGTTGAGTCACCATCCCTGGAGATATTTAAAAGATGTATAGATATGATGCTTAGGGACATGGTTTAGTGTTGGACTTGGCAGTGTGAGGTTAATGTTTGGACTTGATCTTGGAGGTCTTTTCCAACCTAAATGGTTTTGGTTGCCCAGGCTTGCTCTGAGTGAAAAGCTGTTGGTTGGTTTGTTCTCATTTTCAGTAAAAAGCAAACAAAAATGATGACCTGACGTTTAGCACAAATTTGTTTTTTCCCATAAAATTTCCAGTGGTCTGGGGCATATTGAATAGGACACACAGGAATGAGCTGACAGTCCAACCAGTCCAGTTCAGCCATCTGACATGCAGAGGTAAGAACTGAAGACTGATCTTAATAAAATGGGTGGGTTCATTGAAAGAAAATATTTCTTTTAGAGAGAAAAGAACCAATGCAAGTGTGCTACAGCTGGCAGTTCAGTCTGTCTGTATTCAACTCCAGACAACTAATCAGTATTATCAGGTCATGATCCTGAAAGGCCTTTGCACATTCTATTTATTTTAATACACTTCAACACATATCACTTACTGTTATCCTAAACTGTGTGAATTACATCAACAATAACAGGATAAGGAACAGTTATGGCCTGAGTTTATTCCATCATTACAGGAACCTCAGGTTTTAATTTATTTTTTAAGAAAACACTACACCCTGTGGATAGCCACTCTTGTGGCTGAGAGCAAAAATGTTCACAGTGCAGGAAAACCCTCCCCACATCCCAGGGAAGGAGAGTGGGCTGCACTATCTCACAGGGCTCCTTCCAGCTCCACATTTCTATCTTAGAAGAGTTGAATCCCACAGTAGGTATTGAACTAAGCCATGGTGTGAGAACCTGGAACTACACTGGAGTTACTAAATAGTTACTAAATGGTCAGCATAGTCCCTTATGCAGCTTCTTAGTGATGCACAGTAATTGTCTGCTGTGGTGCTCAGGAGCATCCAAAGATGTGTCAATGTTAGGGACAAAGGTCTAAAGAACCCACCTACCTTTTTGCTCTATCTGGTGCCTTTCCTGCTGATTGTGAACAATATTATGTCAGAGTTACTTATTCTATCAGCTTTAGCTATCAACAAAGTGGATCAGGTTTACTCCATATCTTACATGGAGGTCATTTGCCAGGTCAGTTTCTAGAAGAGATTCTCACAGTGTGCATTTCCTCAGAGTATTAATTATACTGCAAAACCACAGCAATATTGCAAAAGAGTGAGATACAGTTTTATCTGACTGGAAGAACAAGAGGAAATTACAAGTCTTACAGTGTATATTAAGAAGACATTGGAATTACCGTTTGGATTTGTTTGGGTGGGGAGGAAAAGATTAATCTTCATTTTTTCGTCCTAAAATGACTTTTAAGTCTTATGTAGTTTATATATAAGTCCAAGTAAAAATATAATAAAATTAACGGATGCACATCCATGGACTTCAAGGAATTTTGCATGACTGTGTACCCAAATGTGTGAGGTTGCTTCATGCACTTATACTTGAAATGCTAAATCCAGACTTTCTTTAAGAGTTTTCAGTGGGAAAAAAAGTAAGTAAGGCTGCTGCTCAGAAAGGCAAGCACATTTTCCTTTGGAAATCTCTCATTTATACATGTATTTTTAAATGAAAATGCTATTACAATTTTTTTCACAGAGATGGAAATTTACCCACTTTGGGTTGAATTGTTTTTCTTTTTGAAATTGCTCATAGGTCCTGATTTCACAAATGATATAAATTTGTCAAGATGTGAGCTGCCCCAAAAGGTCTCCAGCTTTTTTTTCTTTTCTGATACCTTTTCCTTTCCCTTCCCAGTGCTTGCACTCTTCTGCAGTGAGCTAGAGCAGGGACAGGACTCTTTGAATATAGCTTTCTTTTGGCTGGGATAAATCCATGTTCTGGTGACCAGGAAAGACAGTGTGATTGGAGACGGGGAGCAGAGAAACACTCATTTATTTGGGCTTCGGCAGGCATAAAACCACTTTCTTTATGCTCTAAAATCCTCTTTGCTGGATTGAATTCTTAATTTTTCAGTGTTCTTAAAAAAAAAAGAAAAAAAAAAAAGAAAAAAATTCCAAAGAAATTCCAAAGAGTAGTTACTAGACCTAAAGAATTGTGTGGGTTTGGATTTTGTTTGTTTGTTTCCTTGATGTGCCATTACAGGGTGGGGAGGGAGAAAAGCAAAGGTTTTATTAATACCATGAAAAGAGTAGATTCTTTTTCTCTCCCAGAGTCATCCATTTAGTAAGGAATAAAAAGAAATGGATGAAATAAGGGATTTTTGCTGGTTTAGCCATGAGATCAGACACAGACTTTGACAGTACAGCGAAATTGTGCTGTTATCTGAGGAAAAATCAGAAGCAGCTAAAAGATGGAAAGTTTAAAGAAGTGAAAAGATGTGCGTTTCTGGCCTTATTCATGTCTCATTAGCTTCTGGCACAGTAAATTGCCTAGACCAGCAAAAACATTTGTTTCTCTTTTTTAATGCAAATCTGGGGAACAAATTGTAATGCCAGTGAAAAAAAAAAAAAAAAAGATGCCCAAAGAATAAACAGGACTAAACATTTTCAGAAACATCAGATATGGCAACTAAGAGTATGTGTCCACCATCCCCCTTTCCAAACAGGTTTATCTCCCCATAATTCCTTTTTAAGACAACTTATTGACAAGCTTTCAGAAGCATATTCTTTCCATTAGATTCTCCATATTTCTCTGCTCAGTCAATATATTAGAAATAAAGAAGCCCCCCTTCTCAGGGATGTGAGAAAGGCTACAAAGGAATTAATTCAATACACACTGAAATCAGTAGGCTTTGGATGATCCCTTTTTCTTAAAACGTGCCCTAGTGTGAACTTCCAAAGGTTGCTGGATGCTGAAATATGTGCCTGAAAAATTGAAGACTTTTTGAAGCCTCCCTATACTTCCAGGCACCAGAGTGTCTCTGAACTGGTCCCAAGGATCATGGCGAAGTGACAGTCAAATAAATATCCCAGCAACCTCCAAAACTTCCTTATTATTTCTAAAATGCATGACTAACAAACTTTCAGATGAAGAAAGTATGGAAAGGCAATGCTCTCTCTGCTTATTTGTGGGCTGGCTCGTGAGTCACCGTGACTCAAGAGATGCTTTTCAAAGCCCAAGGGACTCAGAGGGCTTTTTTTGTATAGCCCATTTGTGATTCCTGTGTGATTTACCTCTTCATTCTTAACTGAATTCCCGAGGAAGAACCTCAGTGGAGAAATTTAATGTTGAAAACAGGCACGTGAGCCCAGTCAGAAATCCTGGGGCTGGCTGCGTCAAGCAGAACCTTAGACTGGGTGGAATAATCCTGGAAAATGCCAGCCCCTCTGGAAAGTCTTTAGCTGGAATTTGAGAATTTTTTATTTTTCTCTTGACTTTTTAAAAAAGGACTCCACACACACACCTTTACATCCTCTTCCCATTAATAATTTTCTCCCTAAAATATTTAATGAAATGCTTTGATAGACAGTGGTGTCTACTAAAAGCCATGACCAGAAAAATGTTTTCATTTATTAAAACTACCTTTAGGAATCTCTCTATCACCATTGCAACACAGATGCTTAAAAATGCCTGTTGGATTTGAAAAACCCCAAACCCTCTTTCTTTTCTCTTTAATGACATTTTCTTTTTTTGTTGAAATGCTAGTTCACGAAAGCTTTTAAAGGCATTTGTGTCTGAACTGGAACGGTGACATGGGGACCTTCAGGTTGTACCCAGAGCTGTTTGGTGGGAAGGAACATGTAGGGAACTAAACTTTGGTGCTCTGCTATGTGATATGGTGCCTAAATTAAACGTGTGTGTAGGAAGGAGAAAATGAAGGGTGGTCTAAATATGGCTTTTTGCAATGAAAGATAACCCACCCCCTGGCCCTTACAATCACAGAAGAAATTAAATGAGGAAGAGGAAAACCAGCAATGCAGATTAAGGTGCTTGCAATTATCCCATGGAAATTGCATGCTAAAAGTTGTTGAGGTGTCCTTAAATGTCTTCAACTGAAGTGTGGTAATGAAAACAGGTGCTTTCATGGTTACCCCAGTAAGCACTTTTATCTTGCATGCCTGCCCCGAAAGCTGTTTCAGTATTAACTTGCACCTGAAGTAGCCAATGATGTTAGTGCTGCTTGAGTGCCAGTACCCTGCAGACTGGAAGTGTTTCATACCTCTACATAAGCTGCACAATGAATGTGGGGCAAAGGAGTTGTCAGTGCTCTGACATCCAGGGCAAACTTGTTTCAAGCAAGTGGATGAAAATAACTATCTGGATCATTAATTTATAGTTTCTATATGGAGTTCCATTTATTGTAATTCCATTCTCAGGCAGGTAAAGGGATACGTGACTATGAAAGTCACCGTTCTTGGTGCCTATTTCATCAAAGACAATGCTTTCAGGTTGACCTTGGCCTCCATTAAGCCCATTGTTTTTGTTGTAACTGCTAGGGAAAAATTTGGCTGTATGAAAGATGCTAATTCTGGCACAATAACTCAGGAAGCTTTTGTGCCACACATAGCATAAAAGAGTAATTAGATTAAGAAAAAATAAGTAACTCTGTTTTAATGGTGATGTACAGTCTTTCAAAGAAGCAGCTGCACACACCATGACTTTCTCCAGACTCATTAAAGCAAAAACCTTAGCCTTCCTGCCCCATTCAAAATCATAAATTCTGCTAGTATTACAATGCCAAGTTGATCTAAAGTGATTGCTCAATGAAAAGGAAGTATTGACTCTAAATTTCAGTGCTTTGTAATGTTCTGACGCAAACTGTAATCTGCTTTCATGGACAAAATGAGACTTTTCACCCTTCTTATTTGGATTGTCAGGTTTTTTATTACTGGTCTTATAGGGTAATCACCCTTTTGTTTGGTTTGTTGTTTGGTCTGATTGAGTATTTTCCTCCTATTTATTTAAAGGAATAACTGCTTGCTTCAACCAGAACTTGCTTGACATCCTTTACAGTTTCTGTCCCACCTGTGCATCAGTTTAAGTCATCATATTTAATTCAGTGATGAGGCTTACCCAGTCCTGAACAAGGAATAGAAGACTAAGCCGTTCATTTTTTAGGTACTCAAGGTTCCCACTGAAGCATTGAATGCTGGACACAGCCCTCTACAGCAAACATATGTCAATACACAGATGGTCACAACAGCAGCATTTTCACGCAGACATTCACTTGATATTTTTAAGCAAATTCTCTTCCGTTTGTCCTCAGACCTGTTGTTCACCCAAGTATTCCAGTCAATTTAACCTGCAGGCAGAAATTTTTCCCTGAAGAAGACACACAGATACAACAGCAAAAGGAATAATAATCAAAATAATAAAATAATAATAATAAAATAAACTAGGAAGAAAATTAGTGAGCCAGATGGATAGATGGACTGATAGCTTGATATGCAGAAACAGTTCGCTTGGAGCCAATTCAGGAGGATGTTCAGAAAACACAGATTATAGCTTGTAAATGGGAATAGTTCAAAGTGGGAACCTAGTATTCTAAGACAGGATTGTGTAGGCTGGAAAACAAATGTGTGTGTGATACTGTAAGGGTTTTTTTAAAAAAAAAAGAAAAAACAGAAAAAAACATCCCTTATCCTTCTTAAAATTAAGGATTTTAGCTGGAATGTAAATATAGATAAGACTGAATAACAGGAACACCAATAGAAGGATGAAACACCCTCTGCAGGTATCTGCCTCCACAGACCATAGAAGAAAATACGGATGACTAACTGGGATGAAGAATTATCTTTTACAAGACTCAAGTAAAACGCTACCAAATCAACTAGTTGAGGACAGCTTCATCAATCTTGGGATTCTGTAATTCACTGCAGGGTGTAGAGCCCTCTCTTGAAAGAAAACCGCTTGTGTTACTGGAGTCTCATGGCAGTATAAAGGAGAGCACAGGGGCAGAGATGAGAGACAATTTTAAATTAGGCTAACTGTCCTTCAAATGGCGTCAAGTGGGTCTTTTGGCTGGAAGAAACAAAAATAAAAAGGCATGATTGTGTTGTATAGAAACTAGAGCACTTCAGTAACACCTGGCTGTGGCTGAGCCTTTGCCATGATAAATACTGCTGTAGTAATATGTAGAGAACTTAAACAGAGTAGGACATGGTTCATTCATTCAACTTCATTGAGTTCCAGTACACAGACCAGTCCAATGGTCCTGTTTTACATACTGTTCTGTAGATATATATACACACACCAGAGAGTAACAGCATAGTCAAAGATTATCTCCTCAAAAATTTCAACATCTAAATAATTGTATTCTTTCTCTGTCACACTTGGGAGTTTCATAGAAACTGTTAGACCTGTTTGTCTGACTCAGTTTTCTTTGGCCTAAATCAGAATTGGCAGAAAGACAGAGATATATAAGGGCTTATTTATATAAAAGCAAGATATATAAGTGCAGATATATAAGTGCAAGATATATAAGGGCTTATTTAGCCATATCTTTTGATAGCTTGCTCAATTGATTAGTCTATTCAGCAATAGATTAATTAAAATCAACTGTCAAAATTGAAAGGCTTAAAATAATGAATCTCTTCCCAATACTCTATCAAATCCCTGTTAATATGTTCTGAGCAGTTTGCTGAGATTTCCCCTTTCAAGGCCTTGCTGACTCTCCTTCTCCTTTATTTAGATCTCTGCCAGCCTTTTGTGACCATCTTCTCAGTCATTCACTCCCTGTCCTCTTCATTTTCTCCTGCCTTTTCACAGGACCCCACACATTTGCACCCTGCTTTGCTCTCCCTTTTATATCTCTTCTTTTATCCACCTCTCCTGCTCAGACATGCTAATGTCTGATCTAATATAGGCTCATCACGCTTTGCTGCTGCTTCAGACTTGGCTCCTGCAGGCAGTGGAAATTATATCCATGGTGCCAATCAGCATTGCCTTGTTGCCTTCAGTACAGCTACCTCCAATTTACACCAGCAGAGGATCCAACCTTCTGCTGCCAAAAGTACTAATGATTTTGCAGAAATATGGGTCTCTCTCCCCCTCTCTTTCTCTTTTTTTCTCCCAGCATGAAAGATCTAATTACAAATTGCTGAAGGCTTGCTGCAAATAAAATAAAAATAAAAAAAAAAAGAGAAAAGATACCCTTTTGACTCTGCATTGTCTGTTACTAATTTACTGAAAGGAATTGGATCTATATTTTCACCCGAATAAATATTTCTTCTCATGAATACTGAGAACAAGTATTCAGTGAAATATCTCCATGGAGAGTTTTTAAACTTATTTTCACAGCTGTGAGTTTGTTCAGGCTGGTATTACTGGATATCACTACTATGAATGATAGCAACATTAGCATGGTATAATGTTAACAGAACCATCCAGCCTGGCTTTCTGCTCTCTGGAAATACCAATTATCTTGCCTCCTAATAGTTTTAATCCAGTGGTTGGGAAGTGTGCCATATTTTTAGTTGTTATATTGAGAATGACAACACAGCAAAGGCTAAAGGCAACATTCATCCTGTTAGGCTAAACAGTGTGAGGGCCTTTGCTCCTGGTGTCAGCTGCAGAAGGGACTATATCTGATTTCTTCTTGGAGCCCCTGTCAAGGTGTGCCTGAAGAAAGCAAGCTGGGTAATGAGAAAGGGGTATCTGCTTTGTAATGCTTGATGGACCCAAATAACTTGCAATCAAAGGAGACAAAGGGACTATTTGGCATGGGGGAAATACATTTGGTAATGTTGATTGTTGGAGTAACGTGCTGAAGGAGACTGGTTTGGGATTTGGTGTCCCAGTCCCCTCAATAGTTTATCTTCAGGAATGTAATTTTCTGGACATAGGCATCAGAAATTTGTTCATGGTATGGAAGCTTTATGGAAGGGAAAATGAGGAATGGAGCCAGTGCTGCCTGATGCCCTGCTCATTGCCATGAAGAAGACCACTTCCCTCTACTTCAAGCACCATGGTTACTACAGTCAGTGGCAGTGGCAATGTGTTTTCCCAGAAGTATAATATCAGCTTGAATTGTTGCCATAGCATAGCACTTTCAATCACTTGAGCCCTGGGCAACAGGCAGCTCTGTGGGGACAGGGACAGATTGATGTCAGGCTGGGATGGCAGCTCATGTGTCAGGGGCCAGGTCTGAACCAAGAGTGTCCATGGACAGGTCCACATAGGGCTGTGGTATGACGGGGATATAGCTCATGTGGGATCCCAGCACAAGTTCCCCATGTCTGTGGGCTTTATTGTCCTCCAAAGATGTCTATTTTCCTAAATATAAAGGCAGAAAAGACTAATTATCTTTCCTCCTGGAAAACTTACCTTCTAGGCATTTAAACTTAACAGACATGAACCCAATCTTCAGCCTCAAATGCCAGTAATTCTGATAAGAATAGCAATATGAAGAGTGACATTAAAGATGAGACTGCATGGGCCTAACTCCTGATTTTATTGAGGGAAAAATCAGGCACGGAGGGTGTTCAGAAAGCATGAGACCCTTACAGGCTCAGGTACTGAAGAAGTTAAAACAGCCCTCAAACAGCTCTTGCTGAAGCCCTCTAAACCAGCTGTCACTCCATCACAGAATCACAGAATTGTTGAGATTGGAAGGGACCTCTGGAATTCATCTTGCCCAAGCCCCCTGCTCAATCAGGGCCACATCCGCGTCCACATTGGTTTAGAATATCTCCAAGGATGGAGACTCCATAACCTTTCTGGACAACCTGTGTCAGTTTTTGACTGTCTTCAGAGAAGAAGATATATTTTCACATGTTTTAATTAAGACTATGAGTCTGTGTTCCTTGTTGTCAGCTGTAGAGCTGAAAGCAATATAGATGTAACAGATGGAGTGAAGGTGATGAGTGCCATTGAAGGGCAGTGTGGATGATGTGGAAGTAATGCTGTACTAAAGTGGACATGATCAGGAATTAAATCCTGTCCCTTACTTTTACTTGAAAATAATATTTCCTTTACCTTCTTTCCATAGCTGACCTTTAATTAAACCAATGGTCTGATTGTTACAGACTCATCAGCCTTCGCTTAAACATCTTCCTTTCCTGGTTATCATCCTACATTACAGTGCCCTTTGTGTAACCAGTCTGTACTGGGTGAAAACAGAAAATGTGCTCCCATGTGTGGAAATACTGCCATAGTTTTCCTGCAGGCATGGAATGACCATTGTCTGTCTGCTGAAAGGACTATTTCCCTTTAATTTGTATAATTTCTGATATTTATAAGTGCTTCAGCACCACTGCAGACCGTAGCACAGTGCTCCAAAGTTGGAGCAAAATACTACCAGTCACAAATGTTAACTAATTTGTTTATACATTTGGTTTTTATGGTAGGTTTCAGTTGGCTGAAAATGGGCATGTAGTGACATCTGAGATTTGTGCACAGGGTAGTCTGGCCTGACTGCAGAGATCTGCATACTTATCAAGCTGCAAAGTCCTCCCAAAGGACACTGAATTAAGGAAACAATACTGTCTTCTGTGGCTACTGCTTTGAATAGCTATGCAAAGAGCAGGGACATGGAGGATCACGTCATTGTGTTTGTCATAGAAAACACTGATCTCTGTGGAACAAGCTTATGAAGACAGTTCACCTCCCATTGTGAAGAGTTTATCTATGGTTAAACAACCCAAATTATCTATAGAGAAACCAATAGATTTCCTTAAACCTTGGTAATGAGTCTGCTCTTTCCAGTCCCTGAACATGTTCTGCTTTAGCAGATCACTGCTCATCCTCTTATGGTTTACAATGTGGGTCATGAACTTGGAATATAATATTCCAGCACTTACGTTTTTAAAGTGCAACCCATGTAGCATTTTAAGCAGAAAAAAGGCTCAATTAGAAGATGACACAATACTCCCAGTACAATGTTATGTGACAGGGAAAACAGGGCAAGCAATTGTATTTGTTTAATTTAAGAAATCAAGTGGACAAGGGTATCTAGACCTTTCTCTTATCCTTACTACTTGTTTCAATTTTGTTGCTAGTATTTTTCCTCCTATTTAATAAGCAAGGCAGCTGACAACTGAATTAGTACTCTTTCCTTAGTGTGCCACTGGCTCATGACAATAGCCTTAGGGGTAAGACATAGATAACTGAGAAGTTTTCTCACTGTTGTGATATATTTTTTCATACGGTTAATAAGGCTATTGAAAAGACATTCTGTCACAGTGGTACAATCCAGTGAATTTGTAATTTCCCTTGTGTTGCCACTAGGAGGAGATGCACTTTATTAATATCCCTGTCTCTTTTTCTTGGAAAATGCGTTAAAAGGATATGACAGTCTGCAAACTAAAGCGTCCTTTAATGTTGCTAAGGATTAGCTGCTGTTTATTATCACTAATGGGGAAAGGCTTAGGGCTGAATTGTTGTTGCTCCATTGTGGATTTTGTTTCAAAAGCCTCACAAGAGTGCCCTTATATTCCAATCAGTGAGTTCAGCTAAAGAAACACAAATAAAAGAATCACTGGTAATTAAAACAAAAAAAAAAAAAAATAATTATGGCTAAATCTGCATAAAAGGATTCCTAGTATACTGCTTATAAGCAATTGCATAGTTTTCCTTACAATAAACCCTATCAAAGCATGTTGGGTCCAGCTCATTTCTGAAATAACTCAAGGTCCTGATGACAAATCCTGTACTGCTGGTATAAATCAAGGTATTTGCACCGAAGCCAACATCAGCTGAAGGTTTTTCTCAGTGTATTTGCATCAAGACACCCTGTCCTGAAAGGTGTGAAAGGCAAAGTGAGGGGTCAGTGCTGAGCACCTTGTGAGAACGGGGCTTTTGTCAACAAGGATCTCCATCAGCACCATACACTATTCTAATATGGTAATTGATTATTTCCCAAAGGCCTCTCTACCATCAGCTCAGATTCATACAAAAACACTTCCTTTGTTCAAGCATCTATCACAACTATAGCAACTACCAGGGAAAGAGGTAATTGGAGTGGCAGAGACTGTCCTGTTCTCAGTGGATGGGCAATTGCCCCATGGCGAGACATGAGTGGGTGGTGTATTTATGCACAGGCACATATTGTTCAACTGGTACATGCCTCTAGATATGCTGTTTGTACTCGAAGGGCTCCAGCTTGCATGTTGCAGGTTATTAATCTGATCAGTGTCTAAGCATAGGGCTTTCAGCTGGAGCATTTCTTACTGCATGCAGGTCGTTGGAAAGCACATTTAGCTAACAGCTTGTAAACTATTTATCAGAAAACTCCAAAGACACAAATAAAAAAGTAGAATAGTCTTTTCTTCTCATTGTTTAGATTGAAGCACAGTATATGTATACAAGTATATTTCGGTTTTGCTTTACTGGTGTTGAAGGTTATCAGAGATCCAAAGTCTCAGCATTTCTCCTCAGCTTTGCGGATCACCATCTGCTCAGATCTCTCACAGAATCACAGAATTGCACAATAGTAGATGTGGCATTGAAGGTCATCTAGTCCCACCTCCCTGCTCAGGCAGGGTCAGCTGGAGCACATTACTCAGGATTGTGTCCAAGTGGCTCTTGAATACCTGCAGGGAAGGAGACTCCCCAGCCTCCTTTGGCAACCTACTCCAGTGCTTAGTCACCCTCACAGTAAAGTGCTTCCTCGTATTCAAATGGAACTTCCTCTGGTCTAGTTTATGCTCACTGCCTTTCATCCTGTCACCTGGCACCACCCAGAAGTCTGGCCGCAGCCACTTGACACCCTCCCTTCAGATAGTTATACACATTGACCAGATCGCCACTGAGCCTTCTCTTCTCTAGGCTGCCTTGTCATCCTATGCTTCAGGAATGTTGTGTATTTATGCAGTCCTGTATCATTATACCTCAGTTTGCACCCTTTGCACAGGCTCATATTCATTTTAGCTACTTTCTTTTTCCACTGTGTGACCTTCCTTGCTTGTTATAGGCAGTTGGCATGTTTTTTGAGCCACCAATCATCAGAATCTGGTTTATGAGGTGGAGAGAGACAATGGTGTCAGGGAACACAACTTAATGGAAACCTTCACCTTCACCAAATTCCATACCATAGGCCCTTCCCAGAAGGTGATTTAATGTCCCCATCTATGAGACAAAGTGATCTCAAAGGTTTTTTCCAACTTGAATGATTCTATCATATGATTCTATGATTTCAGAATCAGATATTGCTCTGCAAGTTGAGGATTGTTAGTTACCTAATATAGATATGGTCATTTAGATACACTGGATCCAATTTAATAGGTGTTCAACGACACTTGAAATGCCTACAGCTGACATGCAACTCCGGAGGAAATGAGTCACCTGTAACCCTGTGTCATACCTGGTCATCCTTTTAGATGATCTGTGTACTCTGAGGAGTCTCACATAACTCTGGATCCCGTTGTATTGGGGTCTGCCCATTTTTATTTGTGCCCTTCTCTAGTGCTTATTTTTGTATTATAAAACCCTGGGCTTCATGCAAGATTGTAGCTGAGCAGTTTAGAGGCAGGAACTGATCAGCTCTGTATATGGCTAGAAGAAACAAGATCACATAGAAGTTCCTTTTTTTTTTTTATATTTTCACTGAAATAAAGCATTAGAAAAGAGGAAAAATTACATCACTTGGCATATGCTTCTCTTTCTCAAATTAAATGTTTGAACTCTTCATTTCAAAGGGATGTTTTATTTTAAAATCAGCTTACGCTTTTAAAGGGAATCATAAAGAAGCAATAAATTAGTCCAAGATATTTGCTTTTGCGGGTAGGATCCATGATCCTACAAGCAGGTATATACAATTTAAAACTAAAGACTCTCTTCATCTTTTTCACACTACTCAGGTGCTGAAAATAACACATGTACGTATTTTTGCAGGATTGGGGCCCAGATGAGCAATATCTGATTTTATGTGTTTGGAAGTAATGAGCATATGAATAACACATCTGTAAGGCTGATGATTTAATGGCATGTAGATGGTGATTGTAATGACACAGGGTGAATGCAGAATAATACAGAGCAAACACCAAATTTCCAGTAACTTAAAGGAAATTTAAAGTTAAATAGTGACAGATGACATCTAGATATTGATCACCAATTCTTGCTATTTAAGCAAAACTGAATTCTATGAGACCACATCAATGACAATTCAAAAAACTAATGCTTTTTTCATGTAACTAATGCAGTGAACCTCAGCATCAGAGACCAATAACAAACTATGTTGGCTGGGAGGAAAGCCCTCCAAAATTGCACTTTGTTGTCTGCTCTAAAACCAGCAAATGCAATGAGATTTTCTGGTTTTATGGTTTTCTTGCAGCATTGCACTGTTATTTTGGTCTCTGAGCATTGGAGGAGGAGTTTCTCTTTCGTTCTAGACACCAAAACCTAGTCTGAAACATCTCTTCATTTGTCACTTTTCATATGTTTCAGCAGTACTCATGCAAGTGTAACTCTATCCAGGAAGGAGTGGGCTGGTGGGAGGTGATTTTGTTTTTCTGCATGGTGTGGGAGATTTTGCCATTCAGTAAGACCTTCCCACTGCCATCATGTTGTTTGCAATCCCCAGCATCCAGATGCACCTCTATGGAGAGATAGCACTGGATAGGCGTTTTTGCACAGGGAGTGCTTGAACAACACTTAACATTCACAGAAAGTAAGCTGAGAGTAGTATCTTTGCATGCTGATTAAATGCTTGTTCTAAAAATCCTCTCAGTCTTTCTCCAATCAGGACTCACTTTTAACAGATAGTTTAGCATTCATGAAAGGTTTATCATGGTGACCTGAACACTGGGAGCCTCTATACATTAAATGATTTTCCTAGACCTCTGCAGATAAGCTGTCCCTATCAAACATGCAAGCCTACGTTGTAGGTTAAGTCAAGATCTGTTATCATCCACAGTGACTGTCTAGATGCACAGAGGCCTTAAAGAAAATAAGATCAAAATCTTTCTTGACATGGTAACAGGCTTCTAAATTTTTATGTCCTATTGTACCTTAACCCAGCAGAGAAGGCAGGCAGTATTCGAGCATTAAAAATCTGCTTCCTCTCAGCCCCTTTCTATCTCCATAGGAAGCTGTTGACAAGTCATTTAAAAAATAGATCAGATCAAATACATCCAGAGCATTCTGAAACATAAACGCCTTACTAAAAGAAAAGTAGAAAGTCTGCAACACTTCTGCAAAAGAGTTCTGGATGTGGAAAATTAACTACCATGGGCTTAGACTCCAGAGAGTAAATGAGGGGCTTTTTGGAGATTGAAGTCGTGTTATGCTGTCTGGGCAGACAGGCATAGCCACTCTTTGATAAATTCTGTAATGTCTTAGCCCAGATGGCCGCAACCTTTGGAGAGAAAGAACCCAGACATAATCAGTATCATAATATGCACTGTAACATCTGCACTGACCAAGTGCTACCAAGGCAAAACAATTTACCATGTTCTGTTAGGTTTTCTGAGGTTATCTCTTTTTAAGCACAATGGAAACACTTTGTCCACTCTCCTAAATTTAATGCTGCCCTAGAGCTTTTCCTTGCAGTGGATAGCAATTGTCCATTCTCAGCCTATCAGAGCTATCTCTCCAGGCTCTGGAAACTAGCACCCTCTCAGAAATTCTTTCCCAGGCACAGTCTGGGAACCAGCACAGACCAGAAACTTTTCTTAACAGACATTTTGGATGAGCCCACACTGTTCTGAAGTTCAAGACAATGGACTGATCTGTTTCAGTTGGCCTCCCTGCCAGACAATGCCATGCAAGTACATTTGATTTGCTAGTATAACCTTTGAATGTGATCATTTCACCTTTACTGTGCAGGTGGTGAGGCTCTGGAACAGGTTGCCCAAGGATGTTGTGAATGCTCCATCCCTGGCAGTGTTCAAGGCCAGGTTGGATAGAGTCTTGGGTAACATGGTTTAGTGTGTGGTGTCCCTGCCCATGGCAGGAGGGTTGGAACTAGATGATCTTAAGGTCCTTTCCAACCTTAACTATTCTCTGATTCTATGATTCCATAGTAAGTATGGTGGTGACTCAGGACTTTCAGTCAAAACAGAGAAATGAGTATTCTTGGAGAGCAAGTCATCTTATCCTGCTGGAAGTGCCCAGAGTAGTCAGGTAAATCGCAAACTAAACCAGCCCGTTTACCCTTCCGATCCCCTCTGCCATCCCACCTGGGAGAAGGAGCAAGCAGCTGTATGGGGCTCAGTTGCCAGATGGGGTTCAACCACAACACCTTACATCTCAAGAAGGGTGTATGTTTATGTGAGTATAATTTAACCTGGCTGGGTGTGAAGCTGCATAGTTTTCTCAAGAGCTGTCTTTAAAGAGTTTGCAGGTAGTGACTTGTTCCATATTGCACAATATGCTTTCTACATTGGGATTTCAATGAAGGAAGTACTGAAAAAAAGAAAAAAAAAGCATTAATGAATAAAGTCAAATAGATAAGACCTGAACCCTTTGAAGGTTTCTAGGGCTTGTGCTATTGACAATTTCTTTCCTGCATTTTCTTTGTTTTTGTGCCTAGTGAGTATCTGACTGCTGTTTTAGGAGCTACTAGCATATTCTACAGAGCACTAAATTTTACAGTACCCCTACGGTAACCTTAATATCTTTTATCTTGGATACTTTAGTGAATGTACCTTTATTTATAATGTATTGTACAGCCTGTGATGCTCACTAGTGCTTCACTTTTAGCATTAGTACTCCAGGAAAGAACTGTAGCTTACATTACGACAGGGGCAATTCAAGGTAGTCTTATTTGGCAGGATAGCTTTCATTTAAATTGGAGCCTGAAGTGGTTCATAGGATTAGGATGAAAAGAGCTACCAGTACAAAAAAATAGAAAAATCAGATTAAGCAATACATGTCTAGAAAAGAACATAATTTTGGTTTTCAGTTAATTTTTGAGATGCAGAGTTGAATGGAGGTGGAAAGATATGAAGAGGCAGTGACTGAAAGATAGAAAAGACTTCTTTGCTACCCAGCGGCATTAAGAAAGGAGAGAAAATATAGGAAAGGGTAGAAAGAACAAAATTTGAAAAAGAAAAGCTTGAAGCATGGGCAGCATAAACTAATTCGTAGCATCCATCTTAGGACATATCTGTTGTTTAATTTAGTTGTGCATCACTCTCTGAAGTCACCTTGTCCTTCTCTTGAGTTCAAGTAGATGATGGGGTTTCTGCTGTAGGAAACTGAGGCTACATTTCCTCTCCAGATGGTGTAAATGCCTCTAAAAATGAGCCAGTGCTCTTGACTTGTAATGGGGTTGAAGTAGGAAGACCAAACTGAGTGATACAAGATCTCTGAGGGACAGGAGGAAATATCCACTGAGGCCATTACAGAATTGAGGTGGAGGAAAGGAACAAACACTAAATGCATCTGCCACAAGAAGGACGGAGGCAGCTCATTGTGTACTGTGACACCCATGGTACATAATCTCAAGGCTGTTTGCTGTAAATCTGTATCTGAGTATAAATGATATGATCTACTGGTTTTGGCTGGGATAGAGTTGATTTTCTTCATAGTAGCCCTTAAGATGCTATGACATTTTTATCATTGCTGCTCAGTGCTTACAGAGGGTCAAGTCCCTTTCTGCTCCTCACCCCCCTCCCACAAGCAAGTGGGCTGAGAGTGCACAAGAAGCTGAGAGGGGACACAGCTGGGACAGCTGACCCAAGCTGACCAAAGGGATATTCCATTACCTGTGTTGTTGTTGTTGTTTTTGGCAATAAAACCTGGGGGGAGGAAGTGTAGGACACGTTCAGATTTACAGCATTTGTCTTCTCAAGTAGACATTACATGTGATGGAGCCCTGCTTTCCTGGACATGGCTGAACACCTGCTTGCCTATGGAAAGTAAAGAATGTATTCCTTGTTTTGCTTTGCTTGCCCACACAGCTTTTGCTTTACCTATTAAGCTGTCTTTATTTCAACCACTGAGTTTTCTCATTTTTACTCTTCTGATTCTCTCCCCAATCCCACCGGAGAGGAGGGAGCAAGAGGCTGTGTGGGACTGAGTTTTCTACTAGGGTTAAACCATAGAATCATTGAAACACAGAACAGTTAGGATTGGGAAGGACTTTGAGAATGTAAGACCTTGGGTCACCCAGCTGGCTAGTGCTGGACACATACAATTCAACCAGAGATTTTTCAATAGGGGCTGAATGTTCTGGAGCTGACCAATTCCACCTGAGGATTTTCATCTGCAAAATGCTAAGACAACTTGTATTATTTGAAGGAAGATCCTACATCAAACATGCTACCAGGTTTTTTGCATTTTTTGCATTACAAACCACATCTTTGGAAGAAGCATTTTTTATTACCTGCAAAACAGATTGCAATGAATACAAAGGTCCTGATCCTGCTCACAAAGTATGTACTGTTGATCAATGACAAACCTGTACTGACTGAAACACCGTCAAGTCCAAAAGATGAAAGCAAACCAGGAATGTAGTGACCTTTTATGTGTTTGCTGGCAATGAACTATGATACATTAGAAAAAATGGGTTTGATTCTGCTTTCCCTTACCAATGTGTAAAAGAGAAGTAATGCCACTGAGTTCAGTGGCATTTCTGTAAATAAATGGAAAATCAGATTCGGGGACTCTTACTGAACCCAACTCCACATCTTGTAGGAGGCTGAATATCCACTTCTTTCTCACAGGGGCTCTTTGTTTGTATTTTTCCCCTCTGTATCTCTCTTTATTTTCCTTTCCTTTGAAGTCTTAAATCCTATAGGTGACCAATCTTTCATCCATAATCTGCAGCATTCAAATAAAAGGGAATGATCTATAGATTCTAGGATTTTCTGCACGCTATGGCTAAATCCTAGCAGAGTCCCTTATGAGCTAAGAAAGCTAGGAGCAGAGTGTGAAGTTAAATTGATCCAATCAATGTGCCACATGCAATCATCTTGTGTTCACTGCTAGTTAACAAACAAGCTAAAGCCCTAGATATATTTCTCCTCCTTAGTAAATTGTCACTGTATCAAGTGACAGGTTGGCCAAACATGTTTAGCAATCTCAGTAGCTCCTGTTCTTATTAATCATTGTGTAGCCCTGAAATTTGTAAGATTACATAAATATTCCTTCAGCTGAACACTTCTAAAATCTATTTTGCTATGTTTGTGCTATATTTGAAATAAATATGATCATTTTTCATAGTGAACCTGTATATTGCTTTAAAGAAAATAGAATGTAAATAAGTGCATTTTCCTCCAGCAACATTAAACAAAAAGGTTAAGCTCCTACTGACAGAAAAGATGTATTTGCAAGTGATTAGTTATATTTCTATCATAGCACTTGTCTGTGTTCTTCTTTTGATGTTTAAACAAAGCTCTTGAACACACTGGGTTGTAGTCTCTGATGTTGATTTATAGGTAGGACTGAATTCCAAACACTGAAATAGTAGGCAGGCATTAATAAAAAGGAGAGACTTTCTTCCTGCTGGTTAATATATGACTAAGCTATCCTGTTTTAGGCCTCAATCTGTCAAGAACAGGTGTATAATAGGGGAGTCCTTGAGGCGCAAAGACTGGAGCTATACACAAAGGGTTTTGTTCAGCTGCACTTAGGACAAATGTTGAAACACCAATTTACAAAATTGTTTTGACACAGAATTATTTTATGGTTATTATGACACAGACACAAAATTATTTAGGTTACTCCAGACCTAAGAGGATTGGTAGGAACTCCAGATGGACCTAACTAAACTACTGTAGGTAATTGGGCAACACAATGGCAGATGAAATTCAACACAGACAAGCAGAAGACAAAATGCACTGGGAGAAGAGTTTAAGTGTTAAAAATCCCATTGACTTCAGGGAGGTCAGATTCTTCAAGAGCTAATTGGAGCTTAAGAAAAGCAATTTATAGTCACAGTATTCTCCTACCTGGCTTCTAATTGATGGAAATTCTTTTATAGATGTAAAATTATATTAACTCTCTTCATAGCATTTGCATTAGGTATTTATGTTCTATAATAATGCAAAATATTTGAATGTCCATCACATACTTGACTATATACCTGTTTGGTGTCTCTACTAGAGTTTGTAACTTTATCTATAGGACAACAACCGCTTAGGACAACAAAGCTTTGTCTGGTGGATTTTTCTCAGTGGAAAATAAAATAATCTTGAATGATAGCAACATGAGTGGATGCTATTCTGTAAAACATATTTGATGTGCAATACAAATTCTTACTTTCTCATGCCATTACTCCTGCAGATTATAATGCTTTACATTACAGCCCAGAAGAGTTGTTTATTAACTTTATTATCCACTGAAGCTGATCTGTTAGATACAGAGGTAAGGACTGTTATAAACCTCATTTGTTTAGAATGTCAAAACAGCACCATATGTTTAAACCAGTTATGTCTGCATTTACGTCTGCATTTACACAGAAGACTTATGGTTTTCAACTTCTGTTTCTAAACCTTATTGCTGCCTTCTAAACAAGATCCCCCAGTGACTCATGCAGGTGGGAAAAACCACAGCTTGTAAACCAGAATTTGGAAA
The DNA here is from genome assembly GCF_963264785.1 of Psittacula echo. Taxonomy (NCBI): domain Eukaryota; kingdom Metazoa; phylum Chordata; class Aves; order Psittaciformes; family Psittacidae; genus Psittacula; species Psittacula echo. Next base: position 104,561,518 of record NC_137738.1, read on the forward strand.
CTGCAGACCATCCATTGTAATGACCTTCTGCTGCAAAAATCTATTAACTTTAAAAGCATTGGAGTGACCACTCTGCAAGTGTCCATCCAGACAGGCAGAGCTCCTGGGTTTCACAAGCCTGGCCTCTCTCTTAGTATGAAAAATGGTAGAGTATGCTGAGATCTTCAATCTTCTGCAACTTAATTCCTGTATATACATATCTATATGTGTGTTTATTTTTTTACCCTTTATTTCCTTTTTTCTGCATATACTCTGTAAGACTTGTGATACTGATCCTGAGCCAGACCATCATCTGGGACAAAATAAACATGGTTTTATTGATTTTAAGTGGGCTAAAGAAAGTTATATAAGATGAGGATCCGTAGGGTTTTTTGTTTAGTTGGTTGGGTTTTTTGGGTGTTTTTTTTTGTTTGTTTGTTTGTTTGTTTTTTCTTTTTTCTTTTTGTTTTGGTGGTGTAAAAGCACACATTTCCTTACTGATGTCAGGCTAACTAAGACCAGAGAAAACTGGAAGTTGCAATTTTATTGCAATGTCTACAGCTGGCAGTAAACATTAATTTCACTGAAATAAAGTAAGAAAGACAGGGTTCCTTTCTCACAGAATGCTGCAATTATATAATTAAATCCCAGGAAACATTGTGTTCAGTTATTTTTTTATGTCTTTTTTCTATGTTAGTGGAGAACAACCAGGTAAATTCTGAAAGGCTGCTTTTAATTTTGTCTAAACAAGTATGAATTGCCCCAGTGGTGTCAGTAGACACAAAAAAGCATCAAAACAGTGTGCAAAGCAAGTGCTGAAACTATTGCAAATGCAGGAAATGAAGTGAGAATCAGCATTGTCTTTGTTAGTGTGTAGAATCTCTCTTTGCCAGCCTAAATTTTACCTTTACAAATAATTTGATAGTGAAACAATTGTTGGAGCCTCATGAGGGTGTGACTATGCTGACAGCAAACTGAAAGGTGCCACACTTTCATTTACTTCAATATAAAACAGTAAGAAAAGGCATATATAAGCCATACATAAAGTGTGTTTCTACCATGGCTTAAAATTCCTCTAAACTGTGTTGGCTTAGTAGAATATCTTTCACCAAATCATTCTGTAGGTTTCCCAGATAATTCCACAGGGAACAAGGTAGAAAAGAGAATAGCTGAAAGAACACGTGGAGAAGGACAACAGAGAAAAAGAAAGCCAAACTTCATGGAAAAGGATTTGGTTCACCTGGTCCTGTAGGATTACGGATATATTCTAGTGCAGAATCATGCACATTCTATGAACCAGGGGTTTCAGCCATGTTAAATTCTACTGTATTTCCTTGTACTGTATATTGAATTGTTGTGGGTTTTTTCTTAAAAAAGAAAAAAAGTCAAGCAGTGCTTTCTTAAAGGAATTTGTGGACTTAATATTGGGAAAGAATAAGTGAATAAGTAAACTAAAATCCATGAACATCTATGCTGTGGAAAGAGTATGTCATTCAGTAGTTTCTGCCTGTTTGCAGGTGGGACTTTGATTTGAAATCTTCTAAACATTCCCCACCTCCTTACGTGACTGGCATCAAGCCCTCATGTTAAAGTTGCTGCAGTTTCTCATTACATCAAAAAGGCTGATCCTATAAGCAAAATGATCACTGTTATTTGCAGTGACTCCTGAGTAATTCAGGGTCATCATGAGACAGAATAGTCACTTTTACTTCGTCAACAACCTTATTCCAAAATGACAATGAGCTACAATCAGGGCCCTAAATTGGAATCAAAACTTCTAAAAGAAAAAAATAAAAGTCAGTTAAAAATTAAGCATGTTAATAAGAAGTATGTTACATCAATTGAAAAGATGTAAACATAAGATGGGAGAGCATAACAAAAAGTAAGGTGGCTTTTTAAAGTATCTTTCAGCCTTAGAAATTGCTAAATTGCAATTTTACATTAATGATTTTTTTTTTAATAGCAGCATCAATCTGTCCCCATTTTTATATGTAATTTCCAGGAAACTCAACATGCAAAACACACATCCTCAAGGTCCTTATGCTTTATGGCTGCAATCCCCTCTCACTATTATTAAAGGAGATGGGAAGGCGACTTGGGACTTCTAAAAAGGAGAGAAGAAATAGAATTGTGCTGGGGAAAAAATAATAAGAAGAAATCAGGATGTCTTACTGAACAGCCAGAGTTGTTTTATGTGGAGTTTTTCCCTCCAGCAACCAAATGGAACCCAAACAAGACTATTTCTCTGAAAACTTGTTCTACCTACCATTTCCCAACTAAAATATGTTGTAATAATATCATAAAACAGCCAAGGATGAAGATCTTATTCTGATGGACTGCTCAACACCCTCAAAGGGTGGATATTAATATACTTGGGAATCTCACAGTTGAAGCACTTTAATGCAAACTCACAGTTTGCAGGGGATTGAAATACTTCACCTAAATAATTTATACATGTATCTGTGTATATAAATAAATGGAAAAATGAAATTTCATAATAGCAATAAGTCTGGGGATGTTGTTATCAGGAGATAATCACATCCCGTGGGGCTTCTTGCACTCAGCTGTGCCTCCTTTCCCTCCTCTTCCCAGTCCTTGTCTTGCCCCTGAGGTATGATTTTTCTCATGATAATTCTTATCGTGCCTCCATGGTTAGTAGTAATAATAATTAAAAAACTCACTTTTTTCACAACTTCCCTGGGTGCTTGGCACATGATCTAACTCCCCACTCGCCACCCACCCCCACTTTCCTCTGCCTCCACTATTTGATCAACTGCTTTGGAAAGAAGAAACTCAATGAGTGGGGTTCTGTCTTCTGACAAAAAATGCAAAAGTCTGTTGTGGCTGTATTGATCGGGCTGGGAAAGCAGCACTGCAAACAAGTGTAGCTCTCCTGAGAAATATACTCTGAAGATCCATACATTCATTGACATTTTATAGGACGTCTAGACTTGCTAATCCACTGCGAAAAATACAAGCTTTGTAGTATAAAAGGATGGATAGGGGGCTGTGTCTCTTGTTCGCAGGAGCAGACCTCTCATGTACTAAATTACCAACAGTTTAATAAGGAGGAAACACGGGTCCAAATTAAGACTTGTTTTCAATGGCTTGGACATCCTACATGTTTCTCAGAATGCAAAGTTGCATTAACCTCTAGCCAGAAAAAGGTTTTGAATGGTTGGTTGAGATGCTGGGTGGGTTTTGTCTGTGTATGGGAAGGAAAAGAGAGTTGTAATTGAAATTTTATAAAGTAAAAAAGTCTCTGTACTAAATATTCCTTTCCAAAGTCAGACACTTTCACACTCCATCTATTCCTCTTTCATAGCAACTTTTTTCACACTCCATCTATTCCTCTTTCATAGCAACTTTTTTCTGCCTGCAGACTGGTAGAGGATAAAGTAGTAAATATGACAAGTTCTTAGTGCCCAGACATCCCTTTCTACCAGCCTCCACAGAGACTTCTGTAGGCAAAGATAAAAATGGAGGGAGGGCTGGTGGAAACCACATCTAGGAATGACAACAGAAAACTTGGCGCCCCAGAGATGGGAGGAGGAAGGCACCTCTAGGTCACCTTTGTGGCTTCTTGTATTTACATCGCTCTGAGACCAAGCAGAGCTGCAGTGTGCCTCTGAGAGCTCCGAATCTGGCTCAATTGCTCCAGCATCTCAGGGACAAAAATGAACTTCAGCTGTCTGGCAGCTTATCAGCCTTGGAAAGAAATCCCCTCTTCCCCCACAGCAACAGCTTCCAGTAAAATTTGTCAGACAATCTAAAGTGAGTGCTTATTTTTATCAAAGTAAAGTTGCTTGGTTTTGGGGTTTTTTTTGGTGAAAGCTGAGGGCAAGAGCAGGATACTGCTGCAGTCAAACCAGAGGTCTGTGACATCTATAAAGAGATGTATAAATTAGATTAGAATTAATATTAGTTTTTTCTGAATACAAATGAAAGTGTTCTAAAATAGTGCATTTTGTATATACAGTTAGTGTTATGATAACAGTTACCTCTAGAGAAATAAAAGTGTAGTAAACATTTGGGGTTTTTTACTAGCTAGGAATAATGTGGCAACACTCAATGAAACTAACTCACATACCTACAAGCACAAATACACGACCAAGAATAATTGCTGTTAAAGTCACTATGCCTTAATTCAAAAATCACTGTGCTAACTATGACTTTTTTCTTCTGGACAGATGCTCTTAAAAGCTTCTGGGAGGGACTTTCACCAAGGAATAAGTACTGTACTGAATTAATGTAATAAATTTCATTTAACACTGTGATCATTCACAGTGAATTTAGGATCTGTTGCAGAAATTACTGTCTGCCACACAGAAACAGATGGTGCCCAAATAGAGTTGAACTTCCCAGTAACAGGGAATGCCTTTGGTAAGACTGCTGTTTGTGAGGTGAGGAAATTCAAATTTCAGAAGCTGATAAAGGACTTCCCCCATATACATGGAGCCAGCACTGTAGCAGAATAGTAATATAACCAATAGGAAAAAACCTCCTTTCCCCTTACTTGGACACTGAAGCCAAAAACTCCATGAACACAGTCCTACTAGTTTGGGCAAGTGTCCTGAGTTCAGCAGTAGCAGTCATTTTTCTCCTTCTTAGTAGCTGGTGCAGTGCTGTGGTTTTGACTTTCAGCCTGGGAACAGCGCTGATAACACTGATGCTTTTAGTTGTTGCTAAGTCATGTTTACCCTGACGAAGGGCTTTCTGAGTCTCATGCTCTGCCAGGGAGGAGGGGAAACCGGGAGGAAACAGAGACAGGACACCTGACCCAAACTAACCAAAGAGGTATTCCATACCACAGCACGTCATGCCCAGGATATGGAACTGGGGGCAGTTATCCGGAAGGTCTTGATCACTGCCGGGGTCAGGCTCGGTATTGGTCGGCAGATGGTGAGTGGTTGTATTCTCTTCCCTTGTTATTTCCTTTATCATTATTATTATTGGTGGTAGCAGTAGTGGTTTGTGTTATACCTTAGTTACTAAACTGCTCTTATCTCAACCCATGGGAGTTACGTTCTGTCGATTCTCCTTCCCATCCTTCTGGGAGTGGGGGGAGGAAGGGGTTGAAGTGAGCAGCAGCTGCATGGTTCTGATTTACGGCTGGGCTTAAACCACGACAGCAAGGTTGCAGTTATTAATGGAATAGGCGAGAGTAAGGTATTATATACAAAACATGTTGAAGTGAGAATAGACTGAGAGAATAAACCCCAGACTTTGCACAGAGTCCCTGTTATATGATCCTTAGTTCAAATAAAGAAGTCCTGTTACTGTAAAGATCTTGGTAGGATGTGCTATCGTATTTGGCTATATGATATAAGAATTGGACTTCATATTCTAGGAAGATACAGAAATCCCATCACTGCTTACCAAGATGCAAGGTTTTAATACCTTATGGATAATGTGATCTGTTCCAAAGGGCCAATGGGCCTCCTAAAGTCCCCACACCACAGGTTCCACAAGGTAATGCAATAATCTTCTGGGTGAAAATTTGCAGAGGTCCTTTGTTAGTATTTTCTGCTGAATTCTTCAAATCTGTAGACAGTATTGAACAGCATTACTGACTCTCTCTAATCAGCTTTCTTTTAGGTAGTAAAGTCAGAGGACACATTTTTGCCTGAAATAATTTGTGATTTAAGCTGCTTATGTCTGTTGTAGCAATTTTTTGATGGCATTATTTAATAGTCTCATTTTCTTCTTAGTATTAACTTTGCAACACATTTTGGGAGAAAAATCTTACCCAATTTACTGGTGCTCTTTTACAATAGAAATGTCACATACACATTTGAATGGATTTTCACCATTACCACCATTACCTTTCACAAGGTAACAAACCAAAATTCGTCTCTCATCCATTGATTATGAATAGAAATGAGAAACAAGCCAAATATTCACATCTGCATTCATCAGACCTCTTGAGAACTTAAGATTTTCCCAAATTATTGATGATTTCAATGGTGGTCTCAAAATGCCCAACAGAAAAATCTGAGGTTTTAATAACTTTTTGGAGATCAGTCTCATTTATCCCATTTCAAGTAACTAATTAAATATATATTTTTATATATATCCGTGTGTGTGTGTGTGTATAATGTCAGCAGGAAGTCCAGCAAATAATAAGTTAGTCTGAAAAGTCAGACCTGAATACTTAAAATATCAAGATAAAATACATATTTCTTTAGTTATGGAACCATCCGTTAGCTATTTCTTGATTCCACCTGCCTGAAGGAGGTAATGAAAGCAAGAAACTGCTTTTTCTGTTATATTTTCTGGAAGCCAAGTAAAGTATTGCAGGAAGTTCAGCTCTGTGAGAAATTTGCAACTGCTTTCCTTTTTGATGTCCCTCCAGTGACAGGAAAGTCATTTGCCCCAGAGTGTGTATATAAATAAGAGAGAATAACCACACACAAAAAAAAAAAAAAATAAAAAAAAAAAATAAATCTTTTTTTTCTTTTCACAGTTCCTATGGAAAAGGGCATTAGTCAAAAGGAGTAAAGTATGCTGAATCGTGACTTGTATTCATTACAGCATCCTCAAAGGGAGCCTGAGTTCAAAACCATGTATTTTTAAATTAATAGGTAGGGGATCAATATTTTTTTTTGTCTTTTTCCAGGATTAGTGTTCTGGTTTCTGACAAAGAAAAAAAAAAATCTCGTGTTTCTCAGTAAAAAATCAAGAGTCTGTGACTTGCATATATAGTTAGCCTTGGAAACTGAGCTAAAACCCTTGTAATATAGCTCTGACCTCTATTGAGCCTTTAGCTGAAAAAAGGATCAAATTATGGCTCTTCTGTTGTAGATGTACAAAGAAAATAGTGAACTTGACAAAGGATGGGTTTTTTTCATCTGAACACTGCAGTTAAATTGATCTTGATTTGCTTCTAGACTCAAGGTCTAGATCACCAACACTGCATATATGCTAATTCTCTCTGGGGCTCCCATGTAAAGAAAGCCAAATAATTCAGTTGCAGAATCATTTGGGCTGCAAGGGATCTGAGGAGATCATCTGGTCCAGACCCTTTTTCAAAGAAGAAACAATTTTGAAGTTATATCAGATTGCTAAGGACTATGCCTCACATCCCTGGTGCAATCAAAGGAACAATATAGGTATGGGCTTTGCAGGCTGGACTTGTAGAACTGGGATTTGCCTCCTCCCTTCCCCCAAAAATCTGAAATAAAAATATAACTTACAACAAGTTAGGTGGAGGTTTTTTTGTTAGCCTTCTCCCTCCCTTCTTCAAGAGTACTGGTCACAGGTCAAGATCCTGATGTGCAATGTACTGAATAAAAAGTCAAACAAAAAGTTCACTCCATTTACACCACAGAACTTCAAATGACATTTCAGACTTCCCACGTTCACTACTTCCACCCAAGCTAAAAGAATTAATTCTAGCAGTATATCTACTCTCTTGCCACTGTACCCACAGAGCAGGGCAAGTACTCGTTAAGCAATGGTTTAATTTTTTAGAATCACCCAATTTAGAGATGAAAAAGCCTTGCCAGTTCAAGCTAGTCCATCCCCTTGTCAATACTGAATTGATGCTTATAAGATTCCTGAACTTTTTGCCTACTCAAATTTTAAATAATTTAACTATTGAGGCTCCCACTATTTCTCTTGGGAGAAAAATCCAGTCAAACAGACCTTGAGGTCTAGAATAGATATTTCTCTTTGTCTTTAGCTAAAATATCCTTTTATTCAGTTTTGTAATTTTATTTTCCTTAAGACTCCTCTGCTCTCGTGAGACCTGGATTACAGTGTCCAGCTCCTGGAATCCCAATAGAAGAAGGACATGGATCTGTTGAAGCAAGTCCAGAGGAGGCCATGAAAATGCTCTTCTTTTTTTCCTAAAAGAGAACTAATAAGGGCTGAACTCCTAAAGGATTTTAGGCACTCAATTCCCATTGATTTTGACATGTCATAGCATCATCCTAAGTGCTTTTTGAAGCAAAGTCACTAGCCCAAAGTCTTACAGGGACAACATGGCTAAAATGAGAATTTAGCACAGTTATTTTAATCTGCATCAAATAGTTTAAGTATAAACCTGTCCTCACACTTTTTTCATCAGTAGTGACAGAAACTCATATTATTTATCATTCCTTACAAGTCAGAAGCTATTTCCCCAGAATGCTGATGAACATAAACCTCAGGTGCCTTAGTGCTCTCGTGTCTGTCAGGAGCAGTCTGTGGAAGTCACATGTTTGAGAAGAACACAGCGACTCAGGCTCACCTAACACTATACAGATTAGGCATGCAATGTGGAATAATAGTCGAAGTTTTCTGTCATATGTAGGCCATTTCTCTTGTAGCTGAACTATCTTCTGCAGGCTGTAACTCAGGAAGGCTGTGCTTCTGGGTGAAAAAATAATATATAGTACATGGCTGTTGGTTAAATTATTAACTTGTAAACCTTAGAGAGAAGCTAATTTATACAAAAAGTCCAAGCAGATAAAGATATACTGGATCATTATGACAATGAAAATAGTGTAAGAATACAAGAATGAGAAATACATTACAAGGTATAACATATGCTTTATTTTTGCTTGATTGCTTAAACGAGGTAGCAGTGGGAGACCACTATCCTATGACAAGGTTCTGCTCCATTGACTTTATAAACCAAAACAGAATTACCCCTAACTAATTTGAAGACAAAATTGCTGTACAGCAACTGTATAGATACTGCTCAGTGGAGGATATTAATTCTTGCACCCAGGTTGCCTGTAACTAGGAAAACACTGCAACAATATATTGTTTGAATTTATGAACGCAATTACATATTTTTCTCATTCTAATGTCTCTGGTACCCAAAACCAGTGTAACAAAGTTTTTTCTTTTTCTCCTCTTTGCTTGCATCACTGTCACACTTTAAGATCCCATTCTTGATAAGGACATATTTATGTAACCACCTTTGCATTCATGTGGGTGAGCAGATTCTGTATGTCTTCAAAAACCACTCTGGAGCTTACTCAGGAAAGCAGTAGCTGTGATTTGACTTGATTGACTTGAACATGAGGTTTGAACAGCAGTTGCAGTGCAGTGGAAGCAAAGACCCCTCTGGCAGGCAGGGGATAGTTCAAAGCCCCTCGAATTTAAGGCAGAGTCTCAGCTAGCAAACTGATGCTGCCAATGCCTGCTCCCATGTTTATTAACAACTTTTATCTTTCAAAATAGAGTGGTCTCATCCTACTGCCCCTCAGGAATAGTGCCTAGACCAACCACAGGACTCGGTATTTGGAGGGGTTGAGTACTAGCTGGTCCATGTCAAAAAATGCCAGGGATTACTCTAATTATTTGTTCCTATAAACAATTAATTTTGGCATCTGAGACCATTTCCCTGACACTGTTCCATTTACAAGCAAAGGTGCAACCTGCAGGTGTTAGTCCCAAGGCTGGTCCAACAAGGTGATGATATGGTGTGAACAGTACCTTGCTGTGCTATCTAGAACACACACTTGTCACCAGGAAATTCAGTGTGAGAAGGGTTTTTCAAAGGCTTTTCTGGAAAAAGCCCCTATTAACATATATGGAAAGAAGGAGCTGAAGATTACAACAAGATAAAACTGGCTAATAAATAAATAAAGGCACTTAGATTAGAGTGCCAGGTTAGAGGGATATCTTAGAGACAGAAAGGCAAATGAGGCTGCACAATAGAAAAATGCTTTGAATAAGAGGTTGGAGGTTGTATGTGTTTAAAATATAGTCTTTTACATTATTAATCAGAAATCACGGATTCATTGTCTTTTCTTGAGACAAACTGGATCTCTTACAGGCCTGTGTTGACCATCTTCTTTCTTCTCTCTCTGCTTTCTCTGCCAATTACTATTTTTTTAAAGAGATATGGGTTATATCATGGCTGAACGGGAAGAGAAGACAATAATAATAATTTATTTTGCAGCAAATCAACTTTGATTTTCAAGGCAAGAAGCTTTATAGAAATGAGATCTGACCTTAGGCTTTGATCCTGCAAAAAAGTGTGTGTACAAGCTTAAATATTTGCTCATATATGCCCTATGAATTCAATGGGATTTTTCACATGATGGGAAATACAGAAGAGTGTGAAAGTTTTATTTTTGACTTCAGTGGAAATAGTCCATGGCAAAATGTATTTAACATTCATGAAGTAAGTTAAATAGATCTGTGATGTAGGCAAGTTTTTTTGGGATACCTCATTCTTTACACAACCAGTCATTTTATTTGTGTTTTTAATATCTGTAGCACAGTAAGAGATGCTCACTGGTGTATTAGAAGAGATTCTTTTTATTTTTGTTCCTTGTAGTATTTGGAGAAGAGAGAGTACATTCGTGGTGGCCCCTCTAAAGCAGTTGATGTGTTGGACTGTATATGTAGTGTTTGTTCATTATATGTATCACCAACATGAAGGGACCTAACCATGTGAAATGCAGTTTATGATAAGATGTTAGACTTATAAATCAATTTTACAGGAAAGTTCTGCTCTTTCTCCTGTCTCTGATGGGTCAGTACAGAGCTAGGCTGGTTCTCTGATACATCTCCATCACATACAGAGCCCTGGCGGTAACTTGGTAATGGAGTACACACTTGAGAGACATCTAGTAGTGTATACTTCAAATAAATCATCACAAGAATTAACATAAGGGATAGAGAAAATTAAAACTTTTTTCTTTTTTTAAAAAAGAAACAATACAGCACTATATATGTAAGTTGTCTGCCAGAAAGGAGTACCAAAATCCATGTTTTCCTTTAAAGTGTTCTGACAAGGGAAAACAGGAGAGAAGGATGCATTTGTATGCACGTCAATGTGAAAGTATGAACATTGACACAGAGGAGGGCTTTTTGGTTGTTTTTAAAGAAATGGGTGTACCTGAAGATACAAATGCACCCTTGTCTGCTTTGGTGTTTACACCTGATTCAAATGTGTACAAACACATAATAGACAAGCCATTACATATTTTTGCATGTGTATGTATTTATGCATGTGCACACAGACACACAAGTGTGTGTTTGACAGATCTAAGGAAAAATAACACTTCGGATCGTTGACTCATCCAGTGTTGCTCCCTCTCTTGATGACAGATTTCCTTTTGCTGTTTCTGGTCTTTTCTCAGCAGAAAACACACTGCAACACTAATAAAATCGGAAAAGCGACAGATTGTGTTTGCCCTTTTTACACCACGTCCACTGTTACGCTACCTTATTTAGAAGAGTTATAAACGGATTAACTGCATTTTCCTGCATCCCCAGGAGATCAGATGAACTAAACAAGGCTGGTTTTAATCTAAAGGTCATCCAATGGACATATTCAGGTTAGATTTAGTTCTCCACTTTTAATGCAATATTGGATAAAAACCCTAAGTAATGATGCTAGGAACTTTCTTGATTCTTGCATCCAGAACTTAAATCCAGAATCCCGAGTGGTCTAACTCACAGGCAGAATTTCCATTTTGATCGTTACAATCTTGCTGATGATGTTTTCCCATTTAAAATTAGCTGCTGATCCCAAAAAAGATTTTGTTCTCTACCCAATGGCTGTCTGGGGTAAACTTTATGTGTATTTGAGAGACCCAGGTATGGAGATGTTCTGCTTTGGTTCAGCTAAAACTCTGAACTATAAAACTGCAGACAAACTTGCAGAATCTCAAAACCTGCCTTTTTTTTTCCCCCAGTGTCACTCAAGATAATGCATGAGCTGATGACTCCATCTATCATTCAGCCAGACAGTACAAAACATAGAAATAGCATCCCCTATTCCACATGAGGCATCCAATCCTGAGCCCTAAGGTGGTGTCTTCCCTGGACTGGCTGCATTCCTGACCCCTCCAGAGGTTCTTCTGTGAACCTGAAGGAGATCATCTGGTTGTCTGGAACATGGTGAAACTTTATGTTGGAGGCAGAAAGCTTTTCTCTAATCTTGAATTTCTGAACACATGGAGGTAGATAAAGTTAGTGACCCAAGAAACTTACATAAGGGCAAGACAATTGGATATATATAAATTATGAGTTAACAGTCATGGAGAACAGGTAGATTTATGGAGATTTAAATGAGTTTTAGCCAAACTGAATTGTATGCACAATCCATGATCAGCAAAACAGCTTAAAAAAGCAGATGGAAGTACTGTCTGAGTATTGTCACATCATCAGAATAACAACATCTCACTGCAAAATACTGGGAAAAGGAAGTCCTGTCTGGGGTTTTACCATACAGTTTTATTTGATTTTACTCAAAGATATTAAAAAGCATTGCAAATATGATGAGATCCACTGGGACATCAATGCTTTAAAAGAATTGCCATTATAAAAACGTAGTTGTTTACTTCTATTTGTGTTTCCGGGTGACTCTGCCTTGCAGTACACACACACTCATATACATACAGTAGCAATACACACACAGATGTATAAGAAAGTGATGGAACTTCTGCAATTTCCATTTACAGGTCTAATAGACAGACTTCAAAGGAATGTTCTGACATTTCTAGTCACAATCCCAAGCTATGCTTGTAAAGAATTGTTAACTGTTGTATGCTGGCTTAATTCCAAGTTATATTCAGCTTACCTAAAAATGTACTTTCAGGTGAAAAGGTTATCTTTCGTTCCCTCTCCAGAGACTCAAGGCACATGCTGAAGGTGGGGTGGCTGCAGTGCTCTACCTCAGAAGTGGCTGCATTTCAGAGGTAAGGGAATAATCCCACTTGTTCAACTTCTGCCAGAAGATGCACACTCATGGGGCAATCAGACTTTAAAAATGCAGGCTGGAAAATGCTTTGGGACTTTCTAGAGTAGAAAGCAGAGTTTAAAATAAAAAGCAAGGAAGGCAAGAAAATGGGGAAAATGGGGAATCAATAAAGAGTGAATAAAGATAGAAAAGAACAGAGGTGAAAAGTAGGAATTCAGAGCACAGGAATGACATGAGTTTTTTTCAGCTGAGCTCTAGGGGAAAGCTGAAACATGGAGAAGTTTCTACTGAAGTCCACAAAGTTGCATCCAGTTACTGGTGGCTCAGACTTGGTCTGAGACATTGGCAAAACAAAAGCAATTTAGCCATAATGGAATGAGCCTTCCCCCTGTGAGAAACTTGCCTGAATATTGCAGCATATGGCAGAGGCAGCAGTCCCTGGATAAAGCAAAAGCTTAGCCCTTAGTCTCACTGCTCTACAGATAGGGAAATGAAGGCAGAGTGTGTACAGATTTAACTGTATTTTTTGATGAAACTAAGAGCTAAGCTGATATCTTATTCCCTCACCCTCAACAGAAATGACTGATAGATGAACAAAAGCTGCTGCACCAAGTTCCAGTTGCGTTGAGGATGTTATTTCAGCACAGGATTATTCAGAATCCCCAATGGATTTGAAAGAACAGGTAAAATTGATTTAACATAAGAAAGCCATATTTTCTTTTAGCCAGACACCCATCAAACATTAAATATACAATGCAGAGGTACAGCAGTCTTGAGCCAAAGCATACTGTATTCTCTTAAGAGACCTAAACGGTCTTTCAAATGTATAAAGTGCATCATCTATCTGTTTAGGAGGCTGCCGTGCTTTATTAGGGAATCAGATCAGCTACATGGTGGTGTGAGTCAGGCAGAATTGTTCCTCCCTGTGCACTGAACTGTCAGTATCCACTATACCTCTCTAATACAATCTCATGTATAAAGGCAGTTTCTAGAAATGGTCCAGAAGTCACACAGAACTTATGCACAAAGAGGAAGCATCATCAAAAAAGAGAGATGTGTGTGGGACTTGAGGGGACATCTCCAGGCTGCAGAAGGGGCTAAAGTAAACTTAATTACATCTTGGTATTTTTGCCTATTGAAGCTATGATTGCTGAAGGATGTGGACCATTGCCCTGGCTTTATGTGCGTGTACACACACCATGATGTTCTGGCCTTCAGTACCACAGTGCATAGAATATCCACCAAAACAGAATTAAGACCAGCCACTGCTCATCAAAAATGTGTGAGGTGATTTCTCCTCACAAACATCTAACACGAACTGATTTCAGAACAGAAGAGATTTGAGGGAGAGTCTTATCACCTTCCCTTGTACTCTAATCACAGCCCCCTACCCTGCCACTGTCTCCCCACTTTCCTGCCCCATTTCCCCTCTGTTCCCTCCTCGCTCATCACCACCGGGCAAAAGGTGCCAGCGTCCTCCGCACCAGGTCAGCAGCAGCAATGAGCAGAGGCGGCCGCACAGTGAGCCACACGGGTGCCCCATCTCCTCATTGTCATTCTGCCCGTGTCCCCCCGTTCCCTCTCCTTTCCAAAGGTCAGCCCGAGGTCTGCGCTGGAGCGCTAATGGGCGACCAGCGCTCGCCAGCGACTCCTGCCACTGTATAGGCACTTAGTCCCTGAACATCAAGGCACACCCACGCTCTCCTTGCTCCTTTACCCTCCCTTCCTCTCTCTGCCTTGCAAATGACTCTGAGGAGCAGAGGCTGGTGGATGATTTAGATCGGGGGGGACGAAAATGGGGGAGGGAAGGGGGAAAGCACTCAATTTTTTTGTTTTATTTTTTTATTTTTTCTGAACTGGGCTCCCAGAGAGCACTCAGGGCTGCCACGCAGCGCACAACGCCTACCTGCTCAACTGCAGGGAAACAAGCTTCTGAAGGCTTTAATGGGATTTTGCCCGAGGCTGTTTTATTAAGATGTCGGCTTTTTCTGCTGCCTCTGCAGCTGACACCATTCACTGTCAGCTGCCCCCCTTCCCCCGTCCCCTCCTCCCGTCCCCCCCAACAATGCACCAAATTACTCGCTTCATTTAGTGCTCATGGCTCAGCCCAGGCAAATAAGAGGAAAGAGTTCGACTTGACCAGATGAGTCTCAGAAAGCGGAGGTGAAAAGACACTGCTGCTTAACCGGGTGGGGGGGAGGAAGGGAGTTCAAGCAGAAAAGGGAAAAGATCAATACCGCTGGGGCTTACTCCCACTCTATTAGAAAGAATCATATTTCATATTAACATAGCCAATTTAGAAGCCACATTTACATTCCTAATTTGCATCCTGGCTTTAAAAGCTCATTTGTAATGCATTGTATAATTATTGATGCCTTATATGTGAATATACCACACAGTGTCAGGTTGAGAAGGGGAAGAAATGCTGTCTGGTTTCAATAAACAAACTAGTTACAAGTTTTAATGAATGTTAGCCAGTAATAAATAACTTTTTTCTCCTATCTCAGAGGGAAAAGAAAAAAAAAAAAAAGCAGAGCTGGACGAGCTAATTAGAGGTTGTATATTTCGGTAGCAAGAGTAAATGAGATACGGCACAGCAGTGGAAAATGTACTGTGTAATGCTCCTTTCTCTCTTGTTGTGCATGAGTGGTAGTGGCAGACCGAAGGACGGTTTCATATCTAGAACAGAGCACACTGAAGAAATCCTGTCTGGAAGGCAAGGCACGCTTTGCAAGTGTCTGAAATCATTATCTCTGATGTTTCTTATTAAGTTCTCCAGGTTTCCATGTAAGCTTAAGGTGAGCCGACAGAAGGAGAGGAACGGATGAAAAAAGGGATGACAGGTGAGTCTCAGTGTACACATGCTCACTTATCTCTTACTAGGTTACCTTTTTTGTTGAAGTACACTCAAAATTATTACTAGCATGGGATGAAATTATCTCAGTTGTATATGGAAAACAGGAATGTTTCCTAAAGTTGACAAAATAACTCATCTAGGCTGAGGATTGAGGAGCTGGGCTTGTTGCCTCTGCTAAGGGTAGGGATAAAGGAGAAAACTGGGTAATTCAAGCTGTTTTGACCCTCAAGTGCAAAAAGCAAAGTGACAAGACATAGAAGCCCATAAGAGACCCCCATGTTTAACTTGCTCATGGGTGAGTCCCACTTTTTGCCCATGGTCTTGGCAACAAAATAAATTGCCTTGATGAATTTCCTGAATTTCACAGGTATTTAATCTGTTTGAGAGGAAGCTTCTGACCAGAACACTTTGAATGAGCCCTCGCCTGATGACAATATTTGAAATGTCTTGGGTTACTGTCAAGGTTTTTGAGTTAGCAACTGGGAACAGAATGACCGTGCTTTACCACAGCTGAAAAGCCAACACCATTTTTTATGGGTTCTGAATTTTGCAAATGGTGACATCTTTTTACTTCTCCACTTTTTTGAGCTGTCAGAGCAAAAGCTTTCAGATTTGAGTTGTTGGGGTTTTTTCTGCAGCCTTCCCACAAAGTGTTTTGCTGCTTAGCACAGGACTCTTCATCAGGGACTGCAGTGATAAGACAAGGAGAAATATGTTTAAACTTAAGCAGGGAGAGTTCAGGGTAGATGTAAGGAAGAAGTTCTTTACTGTGAGGGTGGTGAGGCACTGGAACAGGTTGCCCGTTTACCAGAGAAGTGGTGAATGCTCCATCCCTGGCAGTGTTCAGGGCCAGGTTGAACAGAGCCTTGGGCAACATGGTCTATGGTGAGAAGTCCCTACAATAGTAGGGGGGTTGGAACTAGATGATCTTATGGTCCTTTCCAACCCGAACCATTCTATGACTCTATGACTATATGGCTTCAGTGACTGTATAGACTAACATACATTAGATATCATTATTGTCTGTTTAGACAGATGTACTTTAGTCATATGACACATAAAAGATGATATCCAAGCAGTACAGGTGGGAAACTAAAATAGAGGCAGGTAAATAGAAAAATTAGCCAAATATTAAAAGATCTTTTCAGAACATATGGAAGAAGTAAAAAAAAAAAAAAAAAAAAAATTCTTCAGCTCCTTCTATTCTGCCATTGCAATTCCCAAATCTGCTCTCCATTCAGAGCTATCTATTTCTTGTTATTATCAATGCAATTTATCTCTATGCAGCTTAGAAGACTGCCGGGGGCTGTCAACATGTATCTAGTGCATCTCCCTCATGTAGCATCAATGTGAGTAGGTCAGAATATGTGTCTCCCTTTCATGAAATAGTGTGCATTTTAGTCACCCTAGATACAAAATTGCTCAGACACTCACTTTGGTACAGGGATATTGCTATTATGCTGATAAAGTAAAAAAGTTAAATGCTTCCAAATGTCCTGTATCTCTCTCAGATGCTATCAGAGAAAGCTGATGGAAAGGAGGTAGTGCTTGTGGTGCTCATGGTGAGCTTTCTGAAGTGAGTACACTGTTTACTCTGACTGTCTGCAAGCCCAACTGATTTTCTATTTGTTGTAAAGCATGAGGAAAATTATCTAAATCAAGATTTTAATAATCTTCTAACCACTTTCCAAACAAATGAAGGTGTAATCTCTCACCTGTTTTTCAAAACTTTCCTATAAAACAAAGGTAAGGGATAGTTTCTCCAGCTTCATAGTGGTCATCAGCAGAATACTAGCATGCTGTGCCATGCTTCTTTACTTTTACATCACTGATGTGTATCTAAAAGAGGTGTGCACAGGTGGCTAGACTGTACTGAAGAAGACAAATTACACAGAAAAGCATTTTGAGAACATGAGAAATTACACCCCAAAGGTGAGCTTTTGTATAGACATTGATGTCTTCAGGGTTTTCTAGACTCTCTTTCCTATAAAAGAGAGAAATTGGCTTTTTCAGGTTGCTATTCGTCTTATCCAAAAGTAGACATCCAGAACACATGATATGAATCCAGTCTTAGAGCTTATTCTTTTTGCCTTTATAAAGGAAAGATTTTATAAAAATATAATTTCTTAGAAGTTGAAAATTATCATATGCATCTCTAAGATAAGATCACACGAATCCTACCTTTAGGGTTTAGGAAATGTCAGACTGAAGGGAAGATACACCAGCTCAGTGATGGTAGCTGAAAATGCTTTGTTATTTTCTCTTTCCTGGTATATCTCTTCCTCTGGGATTAAGTTGAAATCAAAAGCTACCAAGCTTTTCCAAATATCTTCGGAATGTTTATACATATCACCATTTGAATCAGTGCCATCACTTTCAACTGTCTTCATCTTATAATAATTAGGCAATCAGGACACAGAATGGAGAGTTAATTTTTATTTGCACTCAAATTCAAATTTTCTCACACAATTTTTTGAATGTAATCAACTTTTTAAAATAATCTAATGCCACTGGACTCAAAGTGGACGTTGGTTAATGATAGCAACGGGGAATAGGATTGGGGCTCAAAGAAAAAGAAAAGTTAAATATTTGTCTGTGGAGACGTGTGATGTGTCTTTTGTTTTTATCTTCTGCTACTACTTCATCCTGCTGCCTAACAGTAAATACTCTGTATATGCATGTGCCAATGTTATAAAGAAAAATTAAGAAGATTTTTGAGCTGGTTGAGTAATCCAGTGTGAACAATGCATTCACACAAATTTGCCTCATTTTCTTTTCAGAAAGTACCACTGAAAATACACTTTTGTCAAGTATATTGAGTGTTAAAAGAATAACAAAACCCCTAATTTCCCATAAGTTCACATATATTTATTACAAAGGGTTGCTCATGTAATATCCTAAACTTGCTAAGTGGCAGATCCTCCCTGTGACACTGTGGAATGGATGCAGGAATGAAAGGGATATTTATTAGTTCCACCACCTCAAATTTAAGCATGTAGTTTACGTTAATCATTAAAGTCATGTAACCAATGGAAAGAGATAGGCACTCCAGACAACTTAATCATATAAGTTTCTCAAAATAGATGAGTTCTCTTCTGGAAATTTTATGATGAGGTGTAGCTTGGATGAATAACAGACTAGATGTCTAATCTTTAGATGACTAACTTTCCAAAAGAAAAGATGTCAGCAAGGATTCACGCTTGCCATTGCTATCCCTTTACCTAGCTGTCAGACACACACCTGGCCCTTCCCAAAGTAGAAGTGTTGACTATGTAGACAGTTTGGACAGTTTAAAGATGGGGTTTGACTGTAATATCCACCAAGTTTAACTGCTTCTACCCAAGTAACATATGTTTGACTGCTTTGGGGATTAGAAAAGTTATAATAATGTTCATATGAGGTTGATTGTCTGAATGAGTTTCCTTGAGGTTTTGCTGTGCCTTATTAAGAACAAGAGAGCAATATACATAGTGCAAAATGCCTCCTCTATGCTAGAGCAGTGTGGACATCACAAAATCATTCTGCTATGAAATTTGTGCTATACTGAGAAATCATATACTCCAGAGGACTATGTGTATATATGTCTTCCCTCTATCTAAAAATGCAGATAAAATAAATGCATATACATGCATATAAAGACACACAAATATGTATATTATTCATATATACAAAGGTAGTTGTTCGGTATCTTTTACAGTTAGAAAAGAAAGGTTTGCCTTAAGGTATTTCAAGTTAATGATATGAAGCACCTCAGATACACTATAACTGTTAAGCTGAATTTTGTTTTGCATTTTGATTATAAATTAGAAGAACGGTACATTAACTCTGTTTTGAGGATAAGATTAAAACAGGCCTTGTTTATTAAGCTGCTACTGTGGTGATATTTGCAGCATATATTACATTTATAATTGACTTATTAAGACTTAGGCACTGCAAATTACAGTGATAGTACCCACAGGCTAAAAAAATCATCAAAATATATAATGGCAATTTACGAAGGTTTGTATCCACAAATGGGAATTTTTATCTGGTGTTCTCTTGTTCTAATGTTTTACTCACAGCTTTTGCAATATTCAGATTGTAGCTCGAATGCTGCAAAGAGATATTGAAAAGGAATCATGACAGAAAGAGGCTCAGAAAATGCATTGAGTGATAACCCCAAAAAGAGCCTATTTATAACAACATAAGATGGTTTGTTAGTTAACCTTTTCTTCAGACTTAAAGGAAAGGTAGGGGAGTCAACTGGGCCATCTTCTACTCTAGGCTGCGGATAATATAGACTAATTCCTCACACTTTGTCTTCATAAACATGTATCACTGTCTCTCTGTCTACATTATTAAAACAGTGAAGATTAATGCAATAAAGGTTGCAACAAATTTCAAAATAAAGGCCATAAAAATAGCTGACCTGCTAATGAGAGCTAATGAGCTGCTAATGACTGCCATAAAAATTTTTATTCTCCTAATATGCAGGCTCCCACAAAAGAGCAAACAAGGAGTGTGATGATAAATCCCAACTTGTCTAAACCTCAGCTTGAATTCCTTTGAACATTCTGGGGGGAATACAATTACATGGACATTTTCTGGCTTGGTGACATGTATAAAGTAGATCAAAGATGAGGTTGAGGAGGTGCAAGGTAAATGGAACAAGAGAAAACACAGTGCAAAGATGTGAATGACAGCCTCAAAGTTGGGTTTTATCTGGCACAAGCAATTCAGGAGGTTCCTCGATTGTGTGGAAGGCAACTTCTTACAAGTAATAGAGGAGCTGATAAGGATAGGTGCCATGCTAGACCTTGCGCTCACCAACAGGGAGGAGCTGGGGGGGAATGTGATGTTTCAAGGCAGCCTTGGCTGCAGTGATCATGACATGGTGAAGTTCGAGATCCTCAGGGCACTAAGAAGAACGAGCAGCAAGCTCACTGCCCTGGACTTCAAGAGAGCAGACTTCGGCCTTTTCAGGAGCCTGCTCAATAAGGTTCCATGGGATAGCACCTTGTCCAAATACAGCCAGCCACATTGCTATAGTATACACATTGAAATTTAGCTTCCTCAATATGGAGCTGAATGCCACTTTATCAGGGCAAATGATTAATGCTTAACTGGAAAGAAGAGGATGAGTTGCATACTACAGACGACATCTAGAATTACAAAACTCAGAACTGAGTTGGGAACTAAACTCCTGTCACAATGCTACAAATGTGTTCATGTCTCTTACAACAACAGTTCAAGCACTGAGATTAAAAATACATAGTGTCTTAGGCAACAAGTTCCAAATGCACCAGACACAGGTGCATTTAGATTGAGGTTTTCAAAGCCATCTAATTTGGCTTGTCATGAAACTACACATTCCTGGTTCTCACTTCCCCCTATGTTTTGAAAACTTCTATTTTTTTTTCCCCAACTCAGAAAATGATCAGAAAGAAATACTGGAAAACTTTCAGTAAGTTTCTTCCACTGTAGGTTTATGTGTAAGGTCTATCACAGAAATGTATCATGCTTTGAAATTTGACAGAGATATGACAAGACTTAGGTATTCTGGGCCTCTCAGGGCCAAGAACTTATTCTGAAATTATGTGACATTCACTTCACTGAGATGTTTACTGAATGTCACTGAATGTGGCAAGTCAAGTAGCAAAATGCTGAGATAGATGTGGATCAAATGCATAGGTAAATACATTTTAGTTCTGTTGGATAATGGTTAACGTTTCACTTCATATCCTCCTTCTGAGTAAAAAGAAAACAGTAAACCAGCAAAACCTTTACTGTAAGGAAAATCAATAAAGGTAGAATAAACATATCAAATATATACATTAGAAAATAAATTAAAGTGGCCAAGGCCAGCTCTAGAGTGAAAGACTCAGTTACACAAAAACTGTAGCTGGCTCTAAAGTGACAGATGAAATCTTGGAGTACTTCTTCCTTACTGATATCTCACTGAATAGGACATGCTGCCCCAGCAGCTGGTCCCTGCCTGCTGCCTGCCAGTGAAAGCAGGCTTCTGGCTGCTGGTGCTGCTGTGGCACGCACTGCAGGATTGAGGTATGCAGAGCATCTGTTTCTGCAGAACACTGCATACAACCCCAGCCAGCAGTTATTCTTGTGGTCTTTACTTCCATTGTACTAAAGAAACCAAAGACTGGAGGCTTTGTTCCAGATAAATAATTTTGCTTATTTTTTTAGGGCACTAAAATTCAGTTTTCTTAATGTTGAAAGCATATTAGAGAACATGAAGTCTATCCTCTTTACTTTTAACACTGAGAGGCATGCCTGCTTGCTCTCTAGGGCTGTCATTTATTGCTCCCTAAAACAACGCCTGGACCACAATGAATCACAGCCTAGAAGTTTCTTTTCCCTTCCATTACAAAGAAAATGCACCATATCTAGGGTTCTGAAGAGCTCTAATAGTAAAGACCACCTCTTCCATATTACTTACGTTAAACTTATTGCCAGTGTATTTGCATAAATAAGTTTGGAACCAATGAGCACTTTAATGACCTACCAACAAATGTCTTCTTTTAGCTTTTTTGTTTATGTATATATGATAAAAAGTCATCATCATAGCCTCTGAGGTTCTGCCAAGTATGAGGAGCTGAGTCATAGCAGTGTCCCACAGGAACTCGGCAAACAATTTGCATTTTAGATTCTGTATCGATGCTTCTAAAAAGGCACATCCCCTATTGTCCAGCTTTCTCCATCCTCTTGTTATACTCCATATTTAGGCACTTGGTCTAATGCATATTTAGGCACTTGGTCTAATAGAAATAAGGTAGATGAAGCAGGATTCTTTCTAACAATATAGAAATGTCAATTAACATCTTTCTCCTGCAGACACAGAACTGCTATTATTCACAGCACATTGTTCAGCTTCATAAAATATGTTCAAAACTGACATATACATGTGGTCTAATTAAATTATAAATAGGGAGGAAGCTCATCAGTACAGTTTGGTGATATATGGTAAAAGCATTGTCATTACACCTGACAGTGAGTCCATTGGATCAGATACAGATTCTTTTCTGAGCATTTATTTTCTGAGCATTAAAGGGTAATTGAGAAACTTTTATCAGACTCTATTTTGAAACACTTTGACGCATGCATACTGTTTTTATTGAGATTCTCATCTAGTTGAAAATGTCCCTGCTCATTGTAGGGGGGTTGAACTTGATGAGCTTTGAAGGTCCTTTCCAACCCAACATATTCTGTGATTCTTTGGTATAGATGACTCCGTGCAGTTTGGAGACTAAGAGACTGTGTGTCGTGGTTTAAACTCAACCAGTAACTCAGAACCACGTAGCTGCTCACTTACTCCCTCCCCTTCCTCCCCTCCACTCCTGGAGGGATGGGGAGGAGAATCAAAAGAATGTAACTCCTATGGGTTGAGATAAGTGCAGTCCAGTAACTAAGGTATAACACAAACCACTACTGCTACCACCAATAATAATAATGATAAGGGAAATAACAAGGGAAGAGAATGCAACTGCTCACCACCTGCCAACTGATACTCAGCCTGACCCCGGCAGTCATCTATCCCTTCCGGATAACTGCCCCCAGTTCCACATCCTGGGCATGACGTGCTATGGTATAGAATACCTCTTTGGTTAGTTTGGGTCAGCTGTCCTGTCTCTGCTTCCTCCTGGCTTCCCCTCCTCCCTGGCAGAGCATGAGACCTTGGTCAGAGTAAATATTACTGAGCAGCAACTAAAAACATCAGTGTTATCATCATTGTTCCCAGGCTGAAAGTCAAAACCACAGCACTGCACCAGCTGCTAAGAAGGAGAAAAATGACTGCTACTGCTGAACCCAGGACACTGTGGCTGATTTTTATTACTATTTTTTTATTTAAAAAATTATTAAGCAGAGAAAACAGATTGAAAAAGAGCCACAAATAAAGGAAACATGAAAATATTTGCAATTTCATTAGTTATTGGTGGGGTATTTGTTATGGACAGGTCTGGGCAGGGTAAATGAGGAGAGAAAAGAAATTAAAAAATAGAAGTCCAAAAGGCATCAAATGCTTTTTAATTGAGATTGGAAGCATTCCAAGTCTGACTTTCAAAAAAGTCTTTGATTTACAGTAGTTCATGTTGGGCTCATGTTGTGCCTGCCAAAAATCCAAAGTAGATCAGAGCTGTTTTTGAAATAAACACAAGCCTAATCTGATGTAGGTATTTCAAAACTCCCACTGCTTTAGTTGTAACATCATCTGTTACTGAATGATTTATAAATCATCCCTCTACGGGCAAATTTCTACAAGGTTGAGGGTGATCCATCTTAACTTTGGGGCACAAGGACATGTTTAGATTCCATATTACAATTGATGGAGACCTTCCACTGTTTTTAAAGTATTTGTGAAATGGATTCTTTGGTTTCCTGTATATTAGACAAAACCAGTACCTGGGTATGATGGAGTGTTACTTCTTTGGCTTTCAACTGAGTAGAAGAGATAAAAGGGCAGAATTGCTAATAAACATTTTATTCTGCTTGATTTCCAACTGCACAGGAATTCCTTTGTAAAAGAAGAAAAAAAAAAAAAACAAAACCAAACCCAAACAAAACCCACTTACTTTTGGGGTTTTTTTTAGAAAATCTTTTGTTCACAACCAAGATTTGTTTATAACAAAGTAGTTTATTAGGAGGGATTATTTCATATTAGTTGGGTAGGGTTTGTCTCAGTTTAGTTTACATATCTAAAAGCAACACATTTCTTCTCATTTACTTTTGGGTAGATTCCATCTGGAGTTGATCCTAACAGACTAACTTGCAGAGAGCAATTCTGCACACCCTGACACTGGCAAGAGTATTTATATTAAAAAAACACCTGAGATTCTAGTAGCCCAGATGGCTACTAAAAGTGGTCTTTCTGGAGCAACTTAATTAAGTAGAAACCAAACACAATTAGTTACACATGGAACAACTATTGCCACTCCATTGGGAAATGTTCACCTTTTAAGTTCCAAGCCTGACTGAGAGGACAGAACAGGGGTTACCCTGAAGCAGTGGTGAGGCCAGTATTACCTAGTCTAGCACTTACACATAATCTGGGACTGACACTCAGGCAAAACTGAGCTGGTCTGAGCTCCACACTAGCTGGTCCAAAGTGCCTCAAAGACAGAATGGAAGTGTAGAACGCATTCAAGTCCACAACAATATTTTTATGAAAAGCTTTCTCTTGAATCAAAAAAAAAAGGAAAAAAAAAGAAGTGCAGAAAAATGTGCAGGATATGCTGGTGAAATTACTGATGGTCTGAACTGAAAATTCAGAAAGGATCAGTATTATTTTCTTTTTTCCCCTCATATTTCATTTTTTTTTTTTTCAAAATTTCATTTTACAGCACAAGTTATCATTTTGAGGTTACAGCAAAAGCAAAAAAAAAAAAAGGCTAACAAATGTTTCATAAAAACATTTTAGATTTCATCTTAAATATTTCATTTCTGCGAACTAAATATTTTCTCTACTTAGACATACTTCCATTCTGCCCAGAGAAGTAAACTGTCTGAAGTCATATACTCTTTACACCTAGCTGAATATGGTCACTAACATTTTATTTCTTTTCTTTAATTTGTCACATGAGAAGGAACAGTCAATTGAATTCAGTTTGATGGTGAGGATATTTTATGCAGTTTTCCAAAAACATTGCATAGGTCAAATTTACAGAGCTGTAAAATTCTTCTCTGGTATTTGCTGGGCTCCCTTAATCCACTTGCAAGTTTAGCAAAACTGAGGCTTTCTCATGACAATCCTAAAAAATGACCAAATCTGATCCTACAAAATTGAACCATTGTAGATTAGCAATTAGAGTGTGGAAGAGTGGTTTGCTTCTAAAACCTCTAAATAGCGTGTTTTTTCTATGAGAAACTTATGTCACACTTTGCATTTCAAAGTTTTACCTGTTTATTTTATTTTTTTCTCTATTTTCAGTAAAATATTTCTTTCACAAACATTGTCAGACATACAAACTGAGATATTTGGTGTCCTCTCACAGGAAAGAGTTAATCGTTTATCCCCAAACAGCAAGATGAATCCAATAAACAAATATTGAGCTCCCTGATGTTAGATTGGGTGAAGCGGCATGAACATTAGGTTTTATTTTAATATGTTAATCTAATAAAATGATGCAGTTTATTTTATATCTTAAGGGAGATGTGCTGATATTATCTCAACTTTAGATGCATCCTCACTTGCCTGTAGAGATCAGTCTTCCACTGTATCAGGGTGATGTTACTGGATGTGGCAATTTATAATTGGAAATGGCAGCCTGGAGATTCTCTAAAAGCTTTGGCTTTTTTTCTGAATACTGAGGAATTTCATTAATTATTATTATTTTGACTATGAAAAAAGGATTTGCCCAAGGGCAGTTTTGATGCTTCTCAAAGATTATTTTTCTCCACAGAAGGTTGCCAAGATTTCAAATTTCTCTGTCAAGAAGCTCAACTTGTTTAGTGGGAGGTGGCTGGAGTAAGCATTAACGTTTACAGCTTTGGGAAAGAGACCTCAAGCATTGCTCGTTCACTTTGAGGCTATTTTACCTCCCTGGAGTAGGGGCAGCTGTCACAATTAATGGTTAGTCCACTAACCATTCTTCACAGAGGCAGCTGCTTCGTTTACCTTTGTACAGCATGGGGAAGGAGCTGGCAGCACAGTTCCCTAAGCAAGGTGTGTTCAGCTCTCAGCAGGGTGAGTGTAAGCCAAGTGGGATCATTTATGACCCATCATATACCAGAGCATATCTTTCCTTCCCCAAATGTCCTTTCTGCAACACAGCCTGAAAGATAAGTGGAAAGGGGAAGATTTCATATGAATACTGCAATCTAAAGCTGGGAATTAGAATCCCAGAATCAGAGAATGGCTAAGGATGGAAGGAACCTCTGGAGATCAACTTGTCCGACCTTCCTTCTCAAGCAGGGCCACCTGGAGCTAGTTGCATGGGACCATGTCCAGTCAGCTTTTGAATATTTCAAAAAATGGAGACTCTATGATGCAAACCACCTTATAAAAATGGATTTGCAGTTAAGGAAGGCACCAGAAAATAGATCCGCTTTACCTAGGTTGTGGAAGAAAAGGGGTGAAAGAAGATCAGGTATAATCTTCTGCAATGAGAGAAAGCAATCACACTGCAATATTTTATCAAAACCTGAAAATTAATGTACTTTTTTAAAAAGATAGGTATAATTCTCCTTTCCACTAGGTTTTTTTTTCTCCCACCAAAGAGATCCTTATAGAGCAACTCTATTCTTTCATCCTTTTCCCACCACACATATGCAAAGCAAACAGAAACATGACCCTTTTATACTGTAAGCTCTTCAAACAATTCCCAATTGATGAGCAAAACAGAAAGAAGTTTGGATTCATCCCAGGGCTATAAGTCCTATAAGGCCATCTGTTTAGAGCAGACAAGTCCTTGTGATGAGTCACTTTCTTTTGATGCAAGTTTGAAACTAACTAAATAACAGGTGAAGATATAGCACTTTAAATCTCCCTTCACTGCAGTAGTTAGATCATGTAGTTTCTCGCTACTCGTGTGGTGAGGGACGGAAGCACTAGTTCCCTCCGAACTAGGGCTGAGACATAGAGCATTCACGGAATGCGGGTCATCAACGATTTATTGCGCAGCTAGAATTCCTTATATCTGCCGCCTAAGCACCTCCCCAGGGTCAGCTGGTTCCTGTCCCTCCTGGCAACCTCCCTTCCATGCACCAATCCCTACATCTCCCCCGCCTCAAGACTAGAAAACTCAGGGTTTTAACAGCTATTCCAGATAACAACTTATAACTCTAATTAACTAAGTAAGAAAGGTTTGTGCCACTAAGTATTCACACACAGTGCATATTACATAATCAAACAAGAAGGAAACAAACATCCTAATACTAATAAACACAGAGCGTCAGCCTAAAGGGACCTAGACGCAGGTGTTTCCGGCCTGAGTGATGTCATATTCAACAGCCGGCCACAAAGTTCATAAGGCACGTCGTGACTGGATCCGTGAGTGAAGTCATCTGGACACACAAGGGCCAGGGATGTCATTTCACACCTCTTTCCATCACTCTCTCCCAGATATAGACGAGCGCCGATCACCACCTGTGAAATATAGCTCAAATACAAACTTACAGACACAACTACAAATACAGTAGTAGTCACTTTGCCGGTACCCAGCGTAGGCCAGTCTCACCCTCTACACAGGCATAGCCTCGCCCGTGAGCACGTAGGGCAAATGGACCTATCTTACCCTTTTCTGGATCTTTCACCCATACCTGTGGATACGGGGGTTTGTCTAGAGGTGGAGCAAAGTGCGAGCTCATCGGGGATTGTTCACTTGATCCATGCGAGAATTGATTTAAACTAGTCAGAGCAGAAAGTAAAAGTCAGTGCACACGGACTGCGGGAGCTCTTCCGGGTATGGTCTCCCCCGCCTCAAGACACCCGAGGCGAGCTTTCAGAGTCCGGTGCGTGCACTCAACGATAGCTGGGCCAGTGCTGTTATAAGGACAACCGGTCTTATGTTCAATGCCCCACTGTCATAAAAATGAAGCCACCAGTTGACTTGAATATGCTGGGCCGTTGTCGGTCTTGATCTGGCTAGGGACTCCCAAAATCGCCATGACCTCGTGCCAATGCAAAATGGCCGCCTTAGCGTCTTGCTTGCATTGTGCCGTAGCCAAGATGACACTGCTACAGGTATCAACCGTGACATGTAAATAGCGCATAAAAACTGGAGCACAACAGTCAGGAACTGGCAGATCTTGTGCAACACGGTCTGCACTACTGTTACCTTCAGTCAGGAGTCCAGGGATGTGCGAATGACTATTACAGTGATTTGGGCAAATTTCAGCAGCTCGCTCAGACAAAGCCTGAAAAAGGACTTGCGCACACTCCATCGTAGTCTCAATGGCCAATGGGGTCCACAGACCACTGTCGTAGCACAGTAGCTACAGTATATATGCTTCCAGAAATCGAACTGCTATTGGCTAGACGTAACCAATATAGATTGTGATTGGCTCACAAGTGCAGTCCATGCATTTTGAAGCAGATAACAAGCTCGCTAAAATTATCCATTCGCTACCTTTCTCACATAACTTGGAGTTTCACCATCCCGCTCCCACATCTTGTTAGCCTTGAGAAAATGCCAAGTTCCTTATTCTACTGCACATAACTGTCCTTTAGTAACCTAAGGCTAGGCCTTGCAGCCTGGGTAACTTGAGTTCAGGCCTTGCAACTTAACTCAGAGTTTGGCTAAGACCAAACAGCTGGGATTGCTCACATGTCCATTGTTCAGCTGTATTCTTCATAACCACCATCTCCTAAGGCTGACATCTGGGTTGGTCATGAAATGTCCACCGTCCCTTAGCCACTCCACAATTCTCTCTTTTTGTCTTTGAGCAAACCAGACAGATGTTACATTTTTCTTAACTATAGACATCATACACCACAACATGTAACTTGCTACTAATACAAATAAAACTAACACACATAATATAGTTACTCCATCCATCATCTTTCGTTAGCCGTTTAACCCCCTCTTTCAATTGTTGTATACTCTTATAAATTGATTCCAAACGATCTGACAAATTCATGCAGCACATTCCCTCAAATTCAGCACAACCATGCCCCTGTGCCAACAATAAAAAGTCGATTGCTGCCCTATTTGTAAGGTGGCATGACAAACACTATCAACATCAGTCAAGAGCCCACTTAGTGCAAGCATAGTAGCATTTGTCAGTTCCTTCTTATCTTGCTGGGATTCCTTCAGCTTTTGTTGTCCCTTGGTTCATGTCCGACTCCACGTAGGCACTTGCTGATCTGGGTACATGGCTGTTCTTTGCCAGAAAGTCATCCACATCTCTGCATTTTTCTTTTTATACAAGCCAAACATGCTTTGTAGCACTCATAATCATTCTTTGGATACATTAAAGATACACAGCAACAAAATCAAAATTGTTAAAATGACAATAAACACCATTAGTTCACCTTCCACTACAGCAACCAGCCAACCTGTCAGTCCCCATTCACCTAACAAATCGTCCAGCCAAAAGGCTTGCCCATCCTCATACACCATGTGTAAGATCTTAGCATGTTTTCATATTACTTCAACATAGGTCAATCACAGGCTGCTGGGTCTGCCCTTTTTCTCCTGGATGTCTCTCTGATAACAGGGGAGGCCATCCCCTCACATCAAGGTCTGGCATGGCATGTGTCCCCATCGCTCCACGCCTGCTGGGTTGCAGCCAACAGCGGAGCTAAAGGTTCTTCTTGGTGGCAAACACAGAGGCCAACCCAGTCTTGCCCTTGACTGTGGCAGCAGGCATTTGGTCAACCTCAGTTCTTGTACCTCGTTGTCAATGCAGAGTTTCACCTGCTTCATCCAGTAACAAGTTGCTACTGTGGCAAAGCACACGCAGATTTACATTACCAGAGTAACTATTACAGGTTACAACAGCATGTTGAAAATGCTGATGGCAGCAAGAAACCAGCCAAAGAACTTTCTTACCAGTGAAGTTCTTCCACCCTCTTAATTTGTTCCATTACCTGCTTTATAACACTACCATCATATTAGAATCTTTCTAGCTTTTGTCTTAGCATTTTCTAGCAGCTGCTGCAAATTTGCATGCCCTAACATCTTTTACAAGTAACAAATGCACACAATACAAGGTATAGTTTCTCATTAGCAACTGGCTAGTAAATACAGGTGGTTTTATACACAAAATCACAGCCTCTAATAATAGCTACCTTACAAGCACACATATTCAAGGTGTTACTTTTCAGTTGCCCTCAAGTGATGTCCTGTAATCATTTATTTTTCTCTTCCTCTATCTCATTCTGCTCGGGGTATTCACTGTCAGCTCCTGTAGCTGAGGCATCGGGTTCCTCCACTTGTCTGTCCAGCTCATAGCAAGGCTTTGCAAACTTTGCAGGCAGCTGCCATGGACCTGTAGGTAGGAGAACACAAACATACCCCCTCTCCCACGCTATCAGCTCCTGAGAAGGAGCTGGGTTAGAGTGATTCAAGGCCATTCTGATGGGAAAGAAATGTGAAGCTACAGCTGCCTGCCTGCTTATCAGCAGCAGTAAATACCTGCCAGCAACGGCACTTTGCATTAACCCTTTCTTGTCCAAAATGTTAATCTGCTACCCATTAAAACTTTTACACAAACCCAACAACAAAAAATACATAGAGCACTGTCTGCCCTCAGCACACACACATGCACACACACGCATGGGATCCCACAAGCACACTCCATGCAATTAAAATATTTGAAACACAAAACCTAGACAATCATTATTCCCACTATACGGTCCCTCATACAGAATGTGGAGTAAGGACCCTGTGAAGACAATTAAAAATCAGCTCCAAGCAGCATCACTGCAGTGTAAGGTGGCAGGCTCAACTTTAGCGGGCGTCTCCGCAGAGGCTCTGCCCCCCCCACATCGCATGAGCCTTGGGCTCATGCCTTTTACGCTGACCAAAATGCACACTCATTCCGATGCAGGTGGCCAGCCTACATGGGAAGAAGTGGTCAGCAATATCCTTAAAAAGTCTCCAAGGGCTAACAGAAACATAGATATACATGGATATATATTTGCCAACTTCTAGTACATGTGGATAACAAAGAGACTATCAAATGAGTTGTATATGGGGTTTCAAGTCCACAGCCCACCACAGCACTCACACACCGTGTTCAAAAGGCTATCAGGGTACCTTTTTTTTTTTTTTTTTTTTTTTTTTCCGTAGAAAATCAAAAACAAACTGAACACTCCTGCCTGGTAGCCAAGGATAAAGACAATGTCGTTAGTAGGGAGGATTCCCCCAGGGTAGGCTTTGAGGGTCGTTGTCGCTCGTTGTGGGGAACCCCTCTGTCCCCTGCCCTGTCGCACAATGGGGAGTGTTGCCAGGGCTCACAAGACTCCACTTCCCGGTTTTTTGCTGTTGCCGCGGCCGCCGTTTCTGGCAGTCTCGCTGCAGCCCCGGCGCTGCCCGCTCGGCCGCGCGGCTCAGGGGCTCCGGCCACGCCTCCCGGGGCACCTACCTCCACAGCTCCCGCGCTTGCACCCGCGGCTCCTCCACCCGCAGCGCCTCCGTGTCCCGCAGCCGCTCCAGCAGCTCCTGTCCTGGAGACAACTTTTCTCGATGGCACCCCACGTCTCCCCTAGATCTCCTGCTTTCTTTTCCCCAGCCAAGACCGCTTCCAAAAGCTCTTGGCAGATCCGTCCCCATCGGGAGGTATCTAATACGTCCACGGGGGCCTCCACCGCCCCCCGGCCTCGCAACCATTGGATGCAGTGGCCCGCTGGCTCCGAGTTTATCGCCTTCGGCAACCCAGCTTGTTGCACGAGGGCCTCCAGTACCTGTACCACGTGGCTCACATCCATCGCTATCACGTCGGGGTCACCACTTGTAGTTTCTCGCTACTCGTGTGGTGAGGGACGGAAGCACTAGTTCCCTCCGAACTAGGGCTGAGACATAGAGCATTTACGGAATGCAGGTCATCAACGATTTATTGCGCAGCTAGAATTCCTTATATCTGCCGCCTAAGCACCTCCCCAGGGTCAGCTGGTTCCTGTCCCTCCTGGCAACCTCCCGTCCATGCACCAATCCCTACAAGATCATACCAACATGAGCTTTAATTCTGAAGCCTTAAGGTGTAAGACAAGGGGTACAGCATTGTCTTGCCATGGTGGAAGGTTTCCACCTGCATCTCAGCAACTGCTGGAAATGAAACACCCATGTGCATTGCTCCAGAAAGGCTCTGTGTATGCTGTTGTAGTGATCAGGAAATGGTGGATCCTAAGCATAGCAAGAAGGGTGTACAGCAAGCTTGCTACCCTGAGCTTCAATAGAGCATACCCTGACCTCTTCAGGGATCTGTTTGGAATAATTCCAGACATTTGTGTCTATCTTTTAGCTTAGTTGTATCTTAGGTGACCAAATTGTTTTGTGGATTTGGGATTTGGACTCTTTATATTTCATTGTCTTCCAGTTTTCTCATTTTTTGAGACATCGTACAGACTAGGTGAGTCAAAGGGGCAAAAATTAAAAACTACTGTGGCAGTTGTTGCTTGTAAAAGTTACTTAAGTGGCATTTGAGCTATGACTAATTTATTCAGTATTTAGAATTTAGTGAATTCTTTTTTCACATCACCCATCATAAATAAAAAGAAAAAAAAAGAAACCTGTTTGATGCCTAAGGCGTGTTTTAGTTTGTTGTTCAGGTCAGTTAATTTTGATGCTTAATTTTTAATGGTTCATTTAACATAACTGTTTAGATAAGAAAATATTTTCATCTAAAACTTGTATTTGTAGGATCAGTTGCTGTCACTTCAAAACATTTTAAGTCTCAGATGACAGATTAAACATCAGGGGGGTGTTTAATGTGGGGTTACAATCTTTGGAAAGAGAGGCTGGAAAGCTGCTCAGTGGAAAAGGACCTGGGAGTGCTGATTGACGGCTACTGAACATGAGCAACTTGAGCCCAGGCAGCCAAGGTCAACAGCATCCTGGCTTGTATCAGAAATATTGTCATCAGCAGAACTACAGCAGAGATCATCCTCCTGTACTCAGCACTTGTGAGTCCGCACCTCGAATCCTGTGTTCAGTTCTGGGCCCCTCACTACATGACAAACATTGAGGTGCTGGAGCGGGTCCAGAGAAGGGCAACAGAGCTGGTGGAGGGTCTGAAGAACAAGTCTTATTAGGAGTGGCTGAGGGACCTGGGGGTATTTAGTCTGGAGAAGAGAAGGCTCGAGGAGGACCTGGGGACCCTATCACTCTCTACAACTACTTGAAGGGAGGATGAAGAGAAGAGGTGGCTGCTTTAGACTGAATATTAGGAAAAATTTCTTCACCAAGAGTGTAGTCAGACATTGGAACAGGTGGCCCAGGGAAGTGGTGGAATCACTGTCCCTGAAAGTGCTCATAAAGCGTGTAGAGATGAAGCCCTTAGTAACATGGTTTAGTGATGGGCTTGGCAGTCCTGAGGTAACGGTTGGAGTTGATGATCTTAAAGGTCTTTTCCAACCTAGCTGATTATATGATCATTTACAAAAGTGGTCTCATTTAGGAACTTGAATGGGACTTAGCAGACTTAGACTGAATTTCAGTCTCTGCTACTAATTCTTTATGTGGCTTTAGGTAAAACATTTAGTCCGCATCTCCAAAGATTTTTGAGTACAAGCACTTTTGTTCACACAGTCACTTGCACAGTTTTTATGTCTGAATCCTTCCTGTGAAAGAAGAAAATGATAATTTATGACTGTATGTAGAAACGAAACTCATCAGTGTCTGAGGTATACAAAATCACACACTGTTAGTGGGTATAGGAGCTTCCACTTTAAAGTTATTGTCTGCTAGATAACATGTTTTTAAACAAAAACAGTAGTGCAAGATAGCTATTACCTCTAAACTGTGAATAACAAACAAGTCTTCCACTGCTGATGTGCAATTTCTAGTATTTCCCTAACTTTTGCTACAATATTTTTGTTTCTTTCAGAAACAAAACAGCAAGAAAAAAAGCAACCATAAACAATGCATTTTCAAGCCCTTCAGTGACCCTTCCACTCTATTTTCTTCTTCATTCCTGCTGAGTCATCTTCCTCTGCTGAACTCCATTGCACAGCTCCTAAAGGTACTTTCTTTACATATTTTTCTCAAAATGCAGTGTGAGTTCATCAGAGGCATGGCAACCTTTGAGTCATTAGACTGACTTTCACAAAGGAATCAAGAAAATTCTTCATTCAATAGGGATAGGAATCTGTCTTCTTCTCCCTGAAGGCAAGTCCCTGCAAATGTTTTCATAATCCCAAGTATTAGCTACATAGCAGTTGCCCTCCAGAAGCTAGGTTCTTCTTCCAATCCCTACTTCTCAGCCACACAAAAGAGGAAACTTATTCTGCTATGAGTTCAATTTTATGGTGTTATCACAAAT
Source organism: Psittacula echo (assembly GCF_963264785.1). Classification (NCBI taxonomy): domain Eukaryota; kingdom Metazoa; phylum Chordata; class Aves; order Psittaciformes; family Psittacidae; genus Psittacula; species Psittacula echo. Next base: position 104,595,924 of record NC_137738.1, read on the forward strand.
AACTCTGAGAAGCAATGCATGTACTGGTGTGTAAAGGGTGCATGCCAAACAAGTGTAATTTACTAAGACCTCGATGATTTACCTGAAGTGAAAATCTTTGTATGCTGCTTCTTGTGGATTCAGGACTCTTTTATTAACATTCATCAAAATTCAAACAGGTAGTAGCAGCCCAAAAAGTCTCAACACTTGAGGCACAAATACTTTGTCTAGATCCATTACAATGGAGATTATATCACTGTTTTGCACAGAAACTGTGAGGTCAGGGCAAAATTTGGTTTAGCAGCAAGGATTTCAGGCTTCTGAGAGACCTGAGTTCTGCTTGTTTATAATTCCACCACCTACATGATAACAGCCTTCATTAACTCTCCCATATTTCTTTTTCCTGCCAACTTTGCCTATCTTATCCAAGTCGATTGTGCATTTCTTAGGACAGAGCTTTGCATTCATGTTGTATTTGCTCAAGACCTAACAAATAGGAGACCTCTGTTGCATACTTACTGCTATTCCCACTCTTTGCAAAGTGCTTTAACACTTTCTGAGGAAAAATGATTGATGTGATACAAGGCATTAGCACTGCAAAGAGGTCTGTACTTTCCTATATACAAATAAGCTGATTTCACTGCCTTAAAAGGGAGTCATAAGCATGTTCAAAAATTCTATGTAAAAGCTATTTATTGATGCAGTGAGATATCTCAAGTCAGCTCCCAAATTTGAAAAGCAAGACTTAAGCACAGCATGAAAAAAACTTGTTTTGAGGGGGGCTTATTAGACACTTTCAGTACTTAAGATAAGCATTTTCTTCCCCAGGCAGCCTTCTTTGGCTTTAGTAATTTCGGAGTAAGCAGATGGTGGTTTCAGAAACAATCTCAGCCTGCCTTTTGCCAGAATATCACTCTGCTTGTTTGCTTCCTTCCAAAAGCAAGTCTATGGCTATCTGTGGTCCTAAGGACTCTGTGCTGATTATACAGGAGTTGGTAGCTGGCAAATCACTTGACAAAGAGTACAATAGCGTTTTAGCATCAAGGCTTCCCACAGGAGACATTATACCTTCAAGTGGGGGAGGCAGGAAGGAAGGGGGGGAGCAGGGGAAGGAGGACGGATTCATAGTGGCAAGGTACCCAGAATGTCACTTACAGTTGGTTTGCTGCAGTTGTCAGGGTTCACTTCCATTAAGCTTTATGTCAGTTCAAAAACTTTACACATGAGGCTGTGTGAAGCATTCTGCCACTGCTGACTGCCCGGGGCTAGCCCACAGAACCTATCTTGTCACTGGTTTTCCAGAAAACCTCTCTGAGAATTAGTTCAGTGCATATGTTGGCCAGGCTAACCATAAGAGGTGTTTGTTAGCTTGAAATTGGATTACTTATTTATTTGTTTATATTATTATGTTGAGGGGAGTGCAAGGGGTGGGTCTTTGTTTGGGGTTTTAAAGGAGACAGGGTTGCTTTAAAATACCAGAAAGGTTAACTAAATATTTGGTATCATGACAAAAAAGAGATGATGACAACGAGGTGAGTTCTCTTGTAAGAGAAGCCTTCTCTGTGGGCTTTTAACTAAGACCATAACAGAAGCATCAAAAGTGACTCTAAGAATGTGGTGGGAGCTGTTCTGAGTCTGTATTTCACCTTCCTTAAAAATGCAGATATTATTATTATTGTTAAGAACACCACCAATAAATTAATCTTGCATTCAAAAGGAAAAATAATAGAATATATGTATATTCTATAAGCAGCTAGGAGAAGTCACACAGTCACTAGTCCTTGTTCTTGTGGGGGACTTCATCTTATCAGATGTCTACTGGAAATACAACTTGACAGAGAGGAAACAGTCTAGGAGGTTCCTGGAGTGTGTGGAAGAGAATTTCCTGACATAGCTGATGAGTGAGCCAGCTGGGGAAGGCATCTGCTGGACCTGTTGTTCCTTCTTCACTACTTATCTCTCATTTTCTTTCTTGTGTTAAGTTGGAAAGGAATGTACTTACTATGGTGAGTTACTTGTTTCCACATTGTCACTGCGGAGTAGTGCTTGCAATAGACTTTTCTAGACACTGTCCAAATACAGAGAAACTATCCTTGCTGTGAAAAATATGCCCAAACTCTTTACAGAAACAAAGCCTGGGGATGACAAACTGAACTTTATGAGGTATCCAGACACCTAGATCTGTACTCACATTAAACACTGCTGTCTCCTTCAGGTTTTGCTTTGCTTATTCATTTGTTAATACAAAGGCTGGGAAAAAGATAGGAGGAAGGCAGGAATATATGTACTTTTGGAGTGTAAACCTGGGACCTAGAAGTGCTGGATTTGAGTTCAAGAGCTGGCCCAGACAAGAACAAATGCATGTATGCGTAGTAAAAAAGGGTATTTATCTCTCAGTGGATCACAGGAATATGCCTGAGCTCTTTGCAGAAAAGGGGTCTGACACTGGCTCACTCCATGCCTTTAAGTAAATAAATCTCTGATCTACATTTTTTCACTTTCCTTGGCTGATAAGAACCAGTTAATATTTATGGATCACACTGAAAACAATTTTTACTCTGATTATAAACCTTAGGGTGCAAACTTTGTCTCTGTCTCTGATCTCTGCCTTACATCTCACCAGCCAGGCTGCTTATGTTAACAAGTGAATAATGAGGCTGGCAAAAACAAAGTCAAACCTTTCTTTAATTTTTTTCTTTTTTTGTAATATCACAATTTCATAAGCCAATTCCCTGCTCCTAGGAAACATTTCTGTTGCTCTTCTCAGAAACGCAAACATGGCTTTTTTTATTTTACGTTGCTCTTTTAGGTTTCATATCCCAGGCCTCTTTATTTTCCCTTCCTCAGGCTTCCTTTTTGAGTTTGAAAAAAGGAGAAAGGGCAGGAAAGGAAAAGAGAGAAAATGAAAGCCAGCCAAATGTTTTCAAAACGTAACATTCATACATTGAACATAACTTTCTTTCTTCTTCAAGTCCTAGCCAAGCTTCTTTAAACTTCCAGGTAGCGTTAGCAGCTCAAAAGCCAGTACTTTCATTGAGTTTGTTTAGCAGCTGAGTATTGACACCCATGTGGGGACACTGATGTACCTAGTGGGAAAGTTGTCCTTCTACAAATGCTTCTGCACTCAGGTGTGCACAGTGAGGAGGAGGAAACCCATTAGTGCTGTGATACAGAGCTGGCTCCCTGGTCCATCTGCCTTCCTCTTTCTTTACCACTAAAGTATTCAAGGAACCATAATGAATTTAGGGGTAGTACCTTTATACCTTGAATAGCTTGTAGTGTTTCTTTCTTTGTGTTAGGGGCAGCCCTTCCTCTAGGTTTCTACAATGAGTAACACAGTGGGTGTCTTCATGTGATATTCCTCTGACCTTGTGGTCTTTAAGGTTATAGTTATACTAGCAAATAAAATGGGATAGGGACAGCTCTCTTGAGTCCTGCTGGGAAGGTTTGGCTCCCATCTCTGCATACAAACAAGCTCTCAGCCTCTGAAATAGGTCAGCTGCCTCCAGCTTGCCTTTTGGGAATGGTCCATAGTCTGTGCTAACCCTGGCCTGTGACCCGGCTGTGCTGATAACCTCACGGTGCAAATGATCAGACATGAAGCCTGTGCTTTCACCTTGTTTATACAATAAATCATAGCCTAAGAGTCTACTGAACATTGCGTAAGCAGTGAAGGAAGAGAACACGCATCTCCATTCTTTCTCTTTTTAGATTGGTGTTTTAGGATGGGATTGTCTGAGGCAAAATATCATGATCGCTGTCTGTCAGCAATTAATACTAAGTTTTGTGCCTAGTACAGGCATTTGCTTCCCTTTCATAATCAGTAGAGAAAAATATGGAAAAAATCTTTCAATCTTCATTGAATCAATCTGAAGACAAAAATATTGAGTTACATGTATTGAGCTACCTTCTGAAGGTTTCTCTTCCTATTAAAAAGGGAGATCCTAAGTAAGTGCTCTGTTTTCAATTAAATGAGGTTACGAAGATGGATCCCATCTGATTTAATGTCATTGCTAAAAGATCCCCTAACTGTTCAGTCATGAACCAGGACTTCTGCAGAGAGACAGAAACTGTCATAATTAGACATTCAGCCAGTGACATTCTGAGCTCTTTACAGTCAGCAGTGAGAGAGGGGCACTCCTAGGGTATGTTTATCACCCCACAGAAGATATCTGAGATGTGTCAGATGGGTTATCGTATAGAACTGCCTTTTTATTTTTCCTTTTTTTTAACTGACGGTCAAGAAAGCCCAGGATGACTGAATGACCTGTTACTCAAATAAAAGGCTTCTCTTTTTAGATGCCTAATATTGGGTAAAATGAATCTTGCCCAGACAGTCTGCTGTTTCCCATGAAGTTGACTATAGCACCCTAAATTTTAGTAATCAAGTAATGTTTGTGTATGAACTGCACAGAATATGTATATAATCAGAACAAAAAAGACTTTTCTAACTCATTTGATTGAAAAGATCAAACATTTAAAAATATCTCACCCTGTTTTGAACTGCAAATCCTGGGGAATGGCTGAACTTTACAGAAGACCATGAATCGGTATGTGAATAAGTCTGTCATTCTCAACTCACCTCTGGGATTGTGCCATTGCATGTCTAAATGAAAGATCATTTCTTTTGAGGAAAGTGTCAAGCTGCACTGCAATTTTCTGACATAAAAAATTTCTATGGAAAATCTAAAGTAGGGAATAAACCCAGGTGGGCTTGTGTTTCCTTATGTCTCATACATGCTGTATCTGAGAGGAGAATGGGAGAACGGAGACATGAAGACAAAGTTTAGATGTTAGACAAATGGAGATCTGCTGTGAAAAAAGTCCAGACATGGAGTCTATTAGTCTCAGAAAGGCTGAAAGAGATGCCAATAGTACATATACATACCATGGTATGTTGGTGTGACATAATAAACATTGATGAAAGAATTCAAGGAGATCCCCTTATATTTCTGTCTTTATCTCCAACTAGGAGCTAAAAAGGTTCCTTTTTCTGTGTCCCTTGCACAGATCCAATATGTATGTACAGCAGTTATCAATTATTGTTACAGCACATCCACTTCTAGAAACTAACAACTTTCATAGGTAGATTTCCTCTTTATCATGGAGGAAGAGGAGAAAAAAAAAGCCTTTCAAAAGTCTGGCTCCAGAGCCAGCCCACAAGTATTTGGGTTCACATGAGCAGAAGGTTGTCGTCGGTAGGGTCTGTCAGTTATAAGTCAACTGGGACAGAACGTTTCTGAAAATATTCAAAAGGGTCTTACTGAGATGTATATTTCAGCCTCCACTAAAATTTCAATTTATCATCACTTTTTCTTTGCTAGGAAAGCATGCTATTTTAACAAGCATGTCCAAATCATACCATAGAGAAGACAGGTTCCAAAACTTTCTTGGGGTGTAGTCATTGTGGGTCAAAATGGTAAATATTTGGGCACCTTGGAGAAGTTCACACTTACTTCAATGCCATAAGAAAGATCCAAGGTATTGTGCAGATATACTGTTCCTATCTGCATCATATGTGGTGAGAAAAAAACTTTCATAGGTTGATCTCTTAAGTAGCATGTGCTGATATTAGCATAGATAGATAGGTATTAGATAGGTATTTCAAATACTTGGTCTATGGTGTCATAGCTTTTCACCTTGAGGCAGTTTTGTTTGATTTCTAAGGTAGTCATAGTCTATTTTCAGAGGATTTCCCCACAAGCTGGGCCAAAAGATAGCCTGCTGCGGCAGATAACCAGAGAAGGATAGTCAGGGGTAAGACTGTGGTACCTTGGAGATGATGAGTAGTGCAACAGCCTTTTGGGGCCATACCTTACATCAAGCGTGTTAGTTAAAAAAGGCTGCAGGGGAAGAGGTTAGCAATTTCTTTTAGGAGTCACTTGGAAGGCAACCTATGGTGAATCTCCAGAGTATGGCAGACAAAAAAAAAAAAAAAAAAAAAAAAAAAAAAAAAAAAAAAAAAAAAAAAAAAAATACTGCCTTATTTTGGGTTATTTGAGAAGAAAATACTGGTTCTTATTGCCTATTTTTGGAAATCAAGGCTCATGCATGTTTTGTTAATTGCATTGAAAGCACTTGGGAAATACCAGAACTACCTCAGTCCTTTGGAGGGGCAAACAGCAGAAGTGACCTCAAAGGATCTAGTTTTTAGTTACTCATTTGTCAGTAATTATCTACAATCAAAACTGAAGTATTCTAAGGGAGAATGGGGAAATTTAATCCTTTTCTTTTTTACAATGTGGCTGTTTTTCTTATATGAGAACAAATAACCATTAAATTTGGGGGTTTATGGTTTATATTTTCAAAATGTGTCAAAGACGTCAGAATGCTGTGACAGGGTTATCTTAGCCTTCTGTGTTAAATCAAAAGGCATCAATAAAAATGCTAAGATAACGGGTAGGGCTTGAAAAGCCCAAGACAGACTTGGTTTCCTCACTTTATAGCTTTAATGGGAATTGGAAACAAAATTGCTATTTGTGCCTGAAAACTGTCTCCCAATTATAACAAAAGAGATGATCACCAAAAATAATACTGAGGGCTGGGGGACGTGTATTGCTTTTTCATGTGCTACACATATAACTTTTATGGGTTTCATGTGACATGAGTATTGTCCTTCAACAAAAATACTATTTTTGTGTTCTAAATGGAAAAGATATACTTAAATCCTAAGAAAGAGGTTTGATTTTAAGCATAGAGGCAGAATTATGCTTATGCTTGGGCTAAGGTTGTTGTAGTTAAGCAGAGTGTACTTCTCCCTCATTTGGGATCTCTGAGTGTTAGTATACACATTCAAGTGATATTATAAGGGAGAAAAAGCAGTGAAGGAATACCTATAATATCTAGATTCTGTTTATGGCTTAGACAGATGACACAGACCAAATGATTTCTGGAAATTAAATTATCTATAAAATGAAGGGAATGTAACAGATCTCTTTTGTAAAACACTTTGCAATGTCTTGAAGATCAGCAGTAAACAAGAATATCATTTGATACTAAGACAATGTAGTGAACTAACACATTCAAGTATGAAAGCAGAAAGTCATTCATTGAAACTCTTTAGCTATTGGGAATAATTGCTATAATAAATAACTCCCCACTGTGTTCTCTTTACCCAGTCCTTTCATCAATGCTTGAGTTTCATTAGGTGGGTGTTGTAAGCCAATTGTGTCCTGGAGGGAGAGATCGGAAAGGTTTTAAGTTGTTGGAGGTGTCATTCAGGTTCTAGCAAAATAAGGGCTGAGGTTAGGAAAACCTACAGATGCAGTCAAGTTTCAGATTTCAGAGGTATTTTACTCTTCTTTCAGAAAAGCAGCTGGATACTGTATATTACACAAGCTCATGTATAAAGAAAAAGGTATGGAAATTAACTTTCTCCCTGGCTATGATAAACTACCAAGGGAAATTCATAGCAAATCTGTCTACTATAGTTAGTCTTGCAACAGAGCTATTACAGAAAAATAAATAGTGGCATTGGTCAAAAGAATGTCAAGATGCTTTCAAGCTGGCTAAACAGACACTTATATCCTCCAGGGTTTTAGTGCACTTTGTCCCATCCCTGCCAATCTGTTAAACTACTGATGCTTTGCTGTATGAGGTCAGAAGTGGTGAATTCTCCCATAATGCCAAATAGCCCAGAAAAGCCTGTAGCATTTGCATTGAAAATACTTCCTAAAGAGGAAAAGGACTATGCAGAGATGAGGTGAAAGGGGGCAGTGAGGAGGAACTCGCACAGACTGCATGCAAAGAAAATGAACTTCACAGACTTTCCACTGTAGTAAAAGCAAACAACATGGCCCACTTGACAGAAATTTTTTTGAGGCTTGATAAGTGGATTCTAGCAACATTGACTTTGATCATCAGCATTTCAAACTTCTTTCTTGAGGAACAAAGACTATAATATTAAACAGGAAGTACTGGAGAATCACCATGTGTTATAGTTCAAAATGTCTTGGTGTAAAACCACTCTGCCATCCCTAGTTTTTATGTATACCTAAATTTGCCATGCTGAACTATCAACAGTGAATTCAGTTATCTGGAATTAAAAGCACAGGTCATTAAAACTTGAGAGAAACAAAGTCACATAGCCGGCAGGCGAGGCTTAGGTAAAAAGCTGTAAAGACTGAGCACAAAAACTATGTACTAACAAACTGAAGCTTGACCATCCATCCTGTTGCGCTGCCAGCTTGCTTGCTGGCAAAGTTTTTACACAGCTTTTATCCAGGATGCCTAATACTCACTGAAACTATTCCCAGGCCCTGTGTAAAACTTAGGATATGTCAAAGTGCATTCCCAAAAAGTAGCTTTGACATAGATGTCAGCATTGAAATATCAGGGAAGGATTTTCAACAATAAGAGGGTTTGATAACATGACAATAGCCAGAATATGCCTGTTGACATATTGGAGAGAATAGTCCCTGGCATTTTTTTGTTTACTAGCAAAGATGCGTCCCAGTAGCAAAGTTTTCTCAGGCTTGCTGTCCAATGCAAAGTTGACCAAGAAGCATGTCATGAAGGACAGATTCAGGAAGCCTCTGATGCTATTGTGTTTAGGTTTGGGGAAGCTCTTAGAGATGAAGAAATAAGAAAAGATTGACCAAAATAATCAACACTACAGCTGGAAGAAATTACAAGATTCATAAGTGGGAGAAAAATAAAAAAGATAACTCTTTGCTAAGAATGGTATTCAGACCCTAAATTATTACACTTTTGTACTCAGCGTAGCTTACTTGGCTCTATGTGTGATAACCTTGTGAAGAACATGTTTATGAGTAGCAGATTAAACTTGTGCATGCAGTAATGGGAAATTAGCTTTTTTTTGTTCCAGTAAATCATTTCTCTAACACAAACACTATGCTGTTTGATACAGAACTGCTTGGGAATGAAAGCTAGTTTAATGAAAGTGTTGAGATGATGATAAAATTTTCAAGTAAAGTCACAAAACTGCTAAGGAAAAAAATACATTTTCTTTCAATTTCCTCCTTAAACTCTATAGTTAGATAGCAAGACTAAAGCAAAGAAAAGACCTGATCATCAGTTGCCTGACAGTCCAGAGAATATAATATCCTATGAAAGACTCGACAACAGTCTCAGTGTCAAATTTAACAGCCTATGTGCAAAATAGAAAGTATATCTCTGTCCATGTAGTTAAAAAGAAAATTAAAAATCATTTAAATCTGGAATTTTCTTGGGGGGGGGAAGGAAACAATTTGAATATGTATTTGCTGTTAAATACCTTTCAGAAACAGAGGGAGCGATAACTTTTAAAGTAACTTCTTAAGATACTTAACAATACAGCAATGTTTTCTCTTTACAGGCAACACCTTTTCATCCTATCATCTGTAAGATTTTGCATCCTTACAGCTAACAGACTCCTTTCATGTGAAGAGCCATCACCTTGAGATAACAGATCAAAACAGAATCCACACATTCTCATACAGAATGTAATCCAAAACACACTAAACTCTAAGAACATTCTTTTCTAGTGAATTCCTTGATTTTTAGATCAGAACAATGGTCCTACAAATCCCAAGGCAAACTCTCTTCCTCCTTCCAGGCTAGTATCACAAGATCACAAGACCATAGGATAATTCAACTTGGAAGAGTTATCATGAGGTTTCTAGTCCAACTAGCTGCTCAAAACGTGGTCAGTCTCGGGGTCAGACCAGGTTACTGTGTGCTGCAGTGGTTTAAAAAACATAAAAGGATAGAGACTGCACCTCTCAGGATGCATTGCTCCAATACCTGACTGTCATGGGGAAATTGTCTTTCATTATTCTGGCTGAAATCTCTCTTGTTTCCCGTTATACCCATTGTCTTTCATCCTCTCATCATGCACCAAAGTGAAGAGCCTGTCTACATCTTCTAGATATCCTTACTCTAAGTACTAGAGTTTGATTTTAGGTCTCCACAAACAACCACTTCTCTGTGTTGAGCGACCCCACCACCTTTTTGCATCAAGCAAGTTATTCAGCCCTTGAGTACCTTGGTGACCCTCCTCTGAACTTAATATATTTGATCAGTCTTTTATGTACTAGGGACTTGAAACTGGAAGTAGTAACCTAGATGTAAAATGTGTGCTAAAGGGAGATAACCCCTTTCCTAGATCTACTGACTCTGCTCCTGGTCATAGAGCCTAAGATGATGCTGGCCCTTGTTGCTGCCAGAGCTCACTGCTGACTGGTGGCCAAGGATGCTGGCCACAGAGCTGCTCCCTAAGCAACCAGTCCCCACCCTGCAAATGGTTCTTCTTTCCCATGTGCAAGGCATTTGCCATTGTTGAATTTCATCCCTTTGGTGGTAACTCAGCCTTGGACTGTATCAAGTGGTCCCAAAGTTTGGTGTCATCTGACAACTCCATCCTATCCTTCAGGTCATCAATAAAGAGATTAAACTAGATGAATCACAAGAGAGACCCTAAGTTACCCACTTGTCATTGGCCTCCAGGTTGAGTATGATCCGTTAACCACTATTGTCTGGGTCCAACCACCCGAGCAATTTTTTCGCCATCCCATTGTGCATATTTAACTCCTCTTTCATCACAGTTTTTTCAGGGCAGGAAGTCATTCTCCTTTTAGGGAATTTGATAGCACTCAATTAAGTAGAAAATATTGAACCTCAGTTAAACCTCTGAGTCTTATTATAATGCAGCTAACCATAGCAATAAAAGCCAGAAATGATGATCTTAACTATCTAAAGGACGCTTTTGTCATGTTGTTGCTGTGAATCAAGCCAAAACATTTAGAAAAAGAAATGTACCTAGGGCACTTAATAATTTTGAAAGTCCTTAGTAGAGTACTAACATTACAGTCTAGGCTATAAGTAAAGTATTTGACTCTAGTTAATATCAAGTTTGTGGTAAGAAATGGTTCTGGCTGCCCAGCTTTATGATAGACAGTTCAGCACATTGCTTAAATAGCTAGAAGCAATGCCAATTAAAGTGAAATTCTCCTGTTCTAACATTGTCTTACAAGCCTTGTAAACAGACTGGCAAATCAAGAAACAGACTTCACTGAAATATGATGGTGTGCAGGTTTCAGAGGAACTTTGGCGGAAATTCTTAAACTTTCATTAAAAAATATATCTAGTATCACAAAGCTTGAAAAATATTTTCTAAGCAGCTGGTTATAAAAGGACAGCCAGGGGAAGTCTTATATGTTCATATTAAAGTCCAGAGCAGAAGGTTCAGGTTGCTGGTTCCATTACAGAAATGTCTCCGACTCTATCAAAAAACTCTGTTTCTAAAGGGAGCTCTTTATTCGCTGTGTTGAGATGGAAACACGAATTTGATATCTGTGAAAGGCCAACAGGGTTAGCAAGAAAACAGAGAGAAAAAGGACAGAAGTAACCTTTACAAAGCACTTCTCCATCTGATACTGTTAAGTAGACTTGGCTGAATAATCTTCAGATATTATTCATCTATGCGAATGCTGTCATTTTTCTACCCCATTTCTGCCAAATAATGGTTTATAAATAATTCCTATTTGCAAGTAGTCTGCCAGTAATATTGCAAATATTGGCCATCAACATTTAGACGTTTGCAAATTGATTCTTTTTTTTTCCCCTCCACTGTTTTTTTTATCCTATTTCCTGCCAGATGCAACTATAAAAGAAATTCAAAGGGATGCAGCAAAAATTATATTCAAGTGTGTATTTTCTTGGAAACATTGGGAGAAGGCTGTTGCTTATGCAATAGGAGTAAATGGTCTGAGGCTTAAGAAGCACATTAAGTGGCTAACAGCAGCAGAAGCAAAAGCTCTGGACATTACATACACAGACTCTGATGTCTCCCAGGAAGGCTGGGATCATTAGTCCTGGTTCACTGACTTAGAGTTGGAGGTTCCTGATGAAAAGGACATAACACCAGGCTCAAGCTGAGACTAATGGGAAACAATACACATCTGCAGACTCTGATGTTACTAATCCAGCTCCTGCTGAGGATGAACAATTGGAGCAAGGGAATACTCCTGGAGCACTGACAAACTGCAATTGAGGATTAGAAAAGCCCTCTGAATGTCTGAATATGTAATATGTCTCCAAGTTGGCATTATAAACAGCTGCCCATAAAGCAAAGAACCTTTTTCCATTAAGGAGTATTTAACAAAAAATCATAGCATTCTTAGGCTTTTAGTGGTAGTGGTGGTTTCTTCCTTTCTTCATTTTTTTTCCTGCTAAGTTTGGTGGGAAATTTATCTGTGTGTATCAGCTGCATATAAATTATGCAGGAAAAGCCCTGATCCCTTAATAATTTTCAAGTCCAGTATGTACAATTCAGTGATACTTTATGTCACCACACAATCCCATATACCCTGTGTCCTCTTGAAGACTCAATGTAACTAAACATATGTCAAAATCTGACCACTGACCAACTTCATCATTCAAATATCATTCTTGTTACATAAATTAGGTTGTGCCAGATACCATCATCATCAAAATTTGATTGTCTGCACTCTTACATTAATAGAAAATCTCTGGTTTATTTTTGTCTCAATCTAACTAATTCTCTCCCTGCCAGTTTGTAGGCTCTGTTCAGGAATTAGCTTGGTCAGTCATCAGTTCTAACAAGCATTTAGGATATACCCACCTTTTTTGGACAGTAAGAGAGTTCAATAGTGGATGTAGCCAGAATATTGTGATTGGCCTCAGGGAAGAAGCCATAAGACCATTCAGCATGCCTGCATGAACATGGCCCGTCTTAAGCACACTTTGTAGTTTTTATTACAGCAGTGTAGTTATCTGAAATTAAATTGGTCTGTTTACCAAGTCAAACAGAAGGAACTATTAAGGCATGTCACAAAGCATAGCACTTGACTTCCTCCAAAACCTACCAGATGACTGAGCCAAAACTCACAGGTTGGATCTAATATTGTGACGTTGTTGCACTCGTGATGATCTGTTTTTCTATTTGCAGAAACCTACATTTTTTACAGTGGGGAATGAGCTTTTGAAAAATGACATTCTGCCTGTTGATAAAAAGGACCATTCTTTTTAGTTATATGTCACAAATTATATGAGTATTCTTGGAGGTCTATGCAGTATCTAAAAGCATAGGTTGAATTGTTACCACCCAAGGATATAAGACAGACAAATTTTTTAGGATAGGTATAATTTTAAGATAAGCTTGGGATAAAAAAAATCTGTTCTCTTCCTGTCACTTAGTCTCAGAAGGACAGCTTTCAGTGAAAAAGTACATGCTGACTATGATAAAAACTCATCACAAAAGGCTCCTTTGCAGCTCTAGTTTACTGCAAGATGCAATACACAGATTAAATCTGTTGACTCAACACATCTGAATTACAAGTCTGCAACAAAATTTACAATCCAGTTTGGTTTTTTCCTTCTTCCTCAGTCTCAGAATTGAAGTTTTGATTGTTTATGGAACATTTATTTCCCACTATTTTTTTGTTATGGGTAGAGGAATTTTTTTCGAACGATGAATGCTGTAGCACTGTGGTAACAAATTATCTGTACTCATTTTGATACAGAAATTATATTCTTTTCAATCTTTAGCGAAGAAGAATGAACAGTTAAAGTGGAAACAGAAAGACTGAACAACTATTGGGTACATATCTGATAAAAGTTCAAGGTTACAAATCCTACTTTGTGTCCTCTTAAAGGGAATTAATGGTGCCAAAAATACATCCTGAACTTCTCTTTAGAATCAGGCTGTGATTCATCTTCTTCTAAAGTAGACATCTAATATAAATCAGTAACTAGTTCAATAAAAACGTTTTTGCAGACATCTAATTTCTCATAAAAAGATAAAATTAAAGGAGTTGAATTCCACTCTTTTCAACTAAACTTCTGTGTGTTGACCTAGATTCTTAGTTGTACAAACCAATCTGTAACTCCTTTTAGGAGATACACCCATTTGTACATGTTAAATATCTTGCCATTTTTTTTTTTTCCTCTCCTTACACCAGTGACATCAAAAGGTAAAAAGTGTAGATCAAAGCTCCTGCTGAAGATCAAAGATAAAAGGGAAGAGAAATTCAAGAGCCACTGTCAGTTTTCTAAAATCATGGGTGGAAAAGGATCATGCCCTTTTTTCTCTTTAATATCAGGGAAAGCTGAATAATCCACAAACAATCAAGTTTCAAATCCCTTCTCTGAACCAGTTATAACAAACCAATGAGGCCTTTGTATTCTTGTCCTTAAGGGTATTTTTTTAATTTATTTCCAAATTCAACCCGTGTAGCTCATTTGGAACCCATATATGCTTTTAGCACATGCGGTATCCTGTGGCAAAGAGCTGCACAGCCTAAGTATTTGTCATATAAATAAATACCTTTCTTCTTTGTTTTGATCATGCTACCTGACAATTACATTTGATGCCCCCTTGTGTTGGGAGAGACAAGGAACAATCATTTCTTCATTTTCTTCTTGCCAATCAAGATTTTTAGAAATGTCATATTTTTCTTCAAGTGTTTTCTGCTTCCCTTTTTTTTCATTTTTGCCCCCAGGCAAAAAACCTTGTCTATATAATAGTCTGACACTCCTGTTCCCACACAGTCGTCCTGTTTTTTGGCTTCTTCCAAAAAGACAACAGCATCAAATCCTCTACAAGGGGTGAAATAGGAAAGCAGAAAACCAAAAAGAGTCAATAAAAATATTATGTTGTGATAAAAAAGTCTAAGCATTTTCAGATTAAAAAATATTAAAGCAGAGTGATGGTAAAGTGAGAAACAGAGCATTTTTTCAGCTTTCTTTCTCTGAAAACGTGTTAGACTTGAAAGAAATACTTCTTAAGTTGTTTTGCTTCTCTATCATATCCACTTTCACCTTTTTATATTAGCCGTGACTTGAGGCAAAAATACTGAAAAAAATTACATAGAGACTATAAGAAGCAAACGTGATATTTGATATTCTAGCAATATAAAAAGTAAGTGTCATAAATTTAATCAAACACATTATAATTACAATATATCTACTAGTTCATGCTCCAAGAACTCCTCCTGACCCCTCTACCCCACCACTCCAAAGCATGATTTTAAATTAATTCAGACTAATTGTGTCAAATTAAGGTGAGGATTTTCCAGACAGATTGCTGAAATGAGGAAAAAATGCTTTAGGGTTAGTTACACAGTATTTATAAAATACTAGTTAAATACAGTTTGCTACCACTCTGGACAACTTCTAATACATATCTTCTAATATGTATTTGCTTTTAGATGCATATCTGAAGCAAACCTCTTTTCAAAGGAGCAGATTCCCAGATCAGTAAGGCTCTTCTTTTAAAGCCCTGGCTGCTGGAAACAAAAGCAACTTTAAAACCTCATCTCACATTTTTTTAAACAGTAACTATGCTTAACTCTTCCATTCCACAAGAAATAACACTGATAAGAAACTTTCTGATTTTTGTGGTCACATCCTAATTAATGTAATGAAAAACAGTATTGCTGGGGAAAGCAGATTTAATGACTTTTCCATGTTAATAAAATTTTTAAAAGAAGACTTGAAATTCTGGAAACTTTATTTTCTTATATTATCAGAACTTTTATCTCAAAATTATTTTTAATTTAAAAGCACTAATTCAGAAATATTCTGTGATAGGGTTTTTTTTATTATTTCAAATTCCTTCAATGAAATAATTCAAATTATCCAAATTTATTTTAAATTACAAGCCTTAGTAGGTAAACTACTGTATTGGGATTTGGGGATTTTATCCCACTTTAACATAAGCAAAAATATCAAGACACAAAACTATTTTCTGCCAGTCCCTAAGACACACTTTCAAAAAGGGCATGAAGGGGCCATACATGGAAAAAAAAAAAACAATTTACCCTTCTCATTGACCAAAAAATGCAGAGGTCTGTTCTGTAACTTCATGGCAGCCTGATACTGGAATATTTGAGATTTAAAGCCTGCAAGCTGCATAACTTTTGGCTCTTGTCGAAGTTAATAATTAATATGATGGGACAGCTTTTGGGAAAATTTAACCACAACTTTTGTACTTTCTCAATTATGAGAGCATACTCACACCCCAATACAAATATAATGGTAGGTATGAGGTAATACCCCCACAAATTACCTGTGATCTTTCTATTGCTGCTCACTTTGTTTCACTGACATTCAGTACCCAATTCTGCATTCCTCTTGTCAGCTTTTACAAGACAAAAAGCACTGCATCCTTAGTGCATAAATACCATTTTAGAAGTAGTCCTAGATGTAACAGGAAAAACATATTCCTTGCTCTGTGTTGAACCTGAAATGTAGAATACCACAAAATCTCTGAATAAAAATAATACACTGATTCACAGAATCCCAGACTGGCTTGGATTGAAAGGGACTTTAAACCTCATCTAGTTCCGCACCTCTGCCACTGGCAGGGACACCTTCCACTAGACCAGATTGCTCAAAGCCCTGTCCAACCTGGCCTTGAACACCCTGAAGGATGGGACAGCCACAGCTTCTCTAGGAAACCTGTACCAGTGCTTCACCACCCTCATAGTAAAGAACTTCCTAATATCAAATCTAAGTCTCCCATCTTTCGGCTTAAAGCCATTCCCCTTGTACCATCCCTACATGCCTTTGTAGAAAGTACCTCTCCAGCTTTCTTGTTGGCCCCTTTAGGCACTGGAAGCTGCTCTAAGGTCTCCTCAGAGCCTTCTCATCTCCAGGCTGAACAGCCACAACTCTCTCAGCCTGTCTCCATAAGAGAGTTGCTCTAGCCCTCTGATCATGTCCATGACCCTCCTCTGGACCCACTCTAGAAGGTTCACATCCCTCATGAGTTAACACAGTACTGTAGGGGGGTGGGTCTTGCAAGGGCAGAGTAGAGGAGCAGAATCCCCTCCCTTGATGTGCTTGGTCACACTCCTCTTGGTGCAGCCACTCTCATGACTGATGACAATGAAATGGACTGAGAATGCTGCTGGTTGTAAAAGTTGGGGCTTAATTCCAAACTTTCCTTTCTCAGCTTCAGTCTCATCACATTGGGACTGTTTGCACTCAAGTAATAAAATAAAGACACTTCTGTTCTTTTCTTATCCTTATATTCAGATAGTAAATAGGGTAAAGACTATAAAATAGTAAAATCAATAATATACTTTATTGTGTGATTATTTTTATTTTAATAAGTAATGCTCGCTGTAGATCATAGGAGTTGCTTGGCGTTGGGAGAAGTTAGGTGCAAGATTACTTGAAGGAGTGATTCAGTTGTTGAGTGCTTCTGCTAAGTATATAGCGTATATATTTAATGAGCAAATGCAAGCAGATCCTGGGATGTTTTTATGAAAATATATGCAAATAATTATACTGATAAAGCAATATTAAAAAGGAAAAAGAAACACTCACTGGAGTCTAGCCTTTCATGATTATGAACGACAAACCTCAAAATTAAAAGGCATTAGGTTCTCTCAATCTGCTCTCTATCGTGTGATTTGTAGATTGCAAAACAATATAATATGATACAAATTTGTACTAGAATTACTTTTGCATTTTTATCTCACTTAATAAGTTATTTTTTTCTTGTGTGATGTTGTATTTTCAGATTGACCAAATACATTTTGCACAACTATCACAACTTTAGAAAGCAAAATTTAGCTTCTTCATGAACTCTTCTTTGGATTCTCCAATGTTTCTATTGTAAGACATGAGTCACCAGGACTGTTTTGTTTGTTGCATTTTTTTTTTCTGATTTAAATCAATAAATACATAAAATTAGATATTAATGGATATCAAACAACTTGAAAAATATACCTAGCAATTAGACAGCTGAAAACGTTTGGCAACATTCTGAAGAAACAGACGTTGCAAAATGAATCTGCTAGCTAGTTAGGATCTAGTTCAGTTTTCCTGGCATAGTTTTTTCAATATATTTTTTTATTTTAATTATCTAAAAAAAAAAAAAATAGCTTAAACATTTAAACATTGCATTTTAGTTTGCATTTTCTTGACTTACAAATTTTCCTGGCTTTAGTTGCCAAAACCCATTTTCTGGTTTATAATTTCTCTGTGGAAATTTTGATCAAATGAGAATCTTCATATGTAGCTTATGTTCTGTCAAAAAATTATCACTTGAGAAAGGAAAAAATAATCAAACCCCCTTATTTTAGCCCCAAGTATCATTTTCAAGTGCTACTGGATCATCTCAAATTCAAAAATTATTATTTGATTTTAGGAGCTTGAGGAAAATGACTCCTCTTGGAAATCAGGGTCATTCCAACCATCACATTTTCCTTCAGGTATATCAGGATTTACACATTAGTCAGTATTTGCCCATAAGCAGGTGAAATAAGACCAAAGGTCAACACTGGAAGAGGTATACCAAATTTTCCTGAAACTTGAACTCAGTCATACTGCCTTGCTACCAAGGCATCTTACACATCGCGTCCATGACACAGGTTCTCACGATTTCCTAATCTGGAGACAAAACAATGTCTAAAGATATCTGCTGGGAAGCAAGGCATGTAAAAGCCCTTGGTACCAGTTAAAGCATTTACTACTCCTGCTGCTTCCTTGAGGGAGCATGTTCCCTGTGGTTGTTGTACTCATGGGTGCCTTAGGCTCCAGGATGGGTAAACCAGGAAACAAATGAGGAAAGAAATCTCTCTCTTCATCCTGCCTAGAATCCCTTTGTGTCCTTTGTCCTACCCCAACTTGTTGGTTTTGTGGTTTTGTCTTTCTGTGTGTGTATAAAGCCTCTGAAAATAATTTTCATTTGGGTTTTCAATTTTCATGCCACTATGCTTCACTTATTTTTATTTACTTGTTTTTAGGTTTGTCAGGTAGGCCCCTGACAGTCTCTGAACACATTTACATAATTTAAATACAAAATGCAAACATGCTGACTAATGTCTGCCTTAAATAGACTCTCTTAGGATAAGCTAGTCATGTTCCCTATCACCAGCCCCTCAGGCAAAAACCTGAGAACATAGATGAGCTTCATGTGGTGCCCTGTAAGTTGATAAATTAAAAGCTGATTTGGGCCAAGTGGGGGAAGTAAACTCCAAAGTTCAGGTTCCTCCATTGATGATGCCTAGGCTTAAATGCTAGTTTGAGAAAAATGGGGTATTCTGGGAGAAGTCCTAGAATTGTTAAAGCTGGTCATAGTATTTGAGGTACTCCCAATACTATGAAAGTCCGTGTATCCTGAAAGATAATGTAACAAATATATGATAAAAGTTCTCATGGCTAAAACTGTTTTCAGGCAAATTTTATTGAGCTCAGGAAGTTTTGAATTCCACCCCGTGACTGAGAAGGTAGGAAAATGCTCTGCCTTTGATCAAAACGAATGATCCCTCTACGGCTCCTCTTTCTGTGCTGGTAAAATAACATTTATTGTCTTTCTCTTACTTCATTTCTCCATGGTGGGGTTTACACACAGCTTTTCCTTCAGCCTTATCATGGGATTCACCTCACTTAACTTCTGTCTTTTAGATGGTTAGTTTACTCTGAAAGAGTTGTCAGGCTCACTCAGTTATTCACGAAGCAAACGTCTCTAGAAGGGTGTTCACAGCACTCCCCCAGAATGACTTTTCAAGGTGAGATGAGTTGAATTTTTCTCCATTGACCAGAGGGCAAGACTTGATGGCAAGTTCAGGTCAGATGTGAGCTCTTAGATGGTTGCAGTTCAGTAGGATGACTTCCACACAATTTCTGGATAAATAAGGAAGGAACTTATTCTGAAAGGGCATGAAGAGCCCGGCTTTGAAGACAGGGCTTAGGTACTTTGCAAGCATCTTTTAAGGCAGCCTCTCTGATATATCTAAAAAGCCTAGAAAAAGGAAGAATTGGAACATTAATTATCCTCAAGAAATTATGACACAGATGTTTAAAACTAGATAGCCTAAGCCCTGGCAGAAATGGACATTCCCATGTCAAAGATAACACCAGGAAAACTTTCACTTCAGCATGGTTTCCTTCTTCGTGTATAAATAACTCTTGCCCTTCCCCACCCCACCCCCCACCCCCCCCCCTTGGAGAAAGGTAGCACTAAACATATTTAGACACATTTTGTGATATGAATTGCATCTTAACCGGCTTGTCTACTGATCCTTTTTGAGGAATCTTTTAGGCAGGAAATAAATGAAAACAAGACCATATGATTTAGCCAGCAAGAAGACTATAAGAATAGTTAGACAATAAGAATAGTAAGTTCTAGTGGCCACTGATGATTACAAAGTATCTGGTGTTTGGTTTTTTTTTTTTCCTGGTAGGTTGTTTTGGGGGTTTTTTTGTTTGTTTTATTTTCCATTAGATCCTGACTTTTAATCATTACCTTGCATCTGCAATGTTATAATTTGTTCTCTTGAGCTGTTCTTCATCTCTCAAATTTCTGCTACTGATTAAAAAAAGCTATCAATTGTTTCTACATTATAAGCATAGTTTTCCTAAATAGCTGTATGTAAAAGTGTTTCTTGGTTGATTACCATCATCCCATCAGCACTGCTTGAAACATTATAGGAGTATTTATTCCAACTTCGATTTCCTTTGAATGCTATGTTCAGAATCCAGTGTACCCATATTAACACAGGAAAAAATAAAAATACACCTCAGCATTCTCATTGGTCTTTGACAGGTATGAACCAAATTCCCCTGGAGTTAGCCTGCAGGGTTCCACAAAAACAGAGTTTCACACAGACTCTTAGAATAAGGGAGCAACTTTTCGGAGGCTGGTGACTTTCGACCTGTCTGGTTAAAGAAATCAGAACTTCTTTCCTGATAATTTTATTATTCTGCATGAGAGATTTCTGTTGTAATAATAAAAATAAGAAATTATTCCCCATTGCCTGTTTGATTAAAGACCATTGTGTGGCAAATTAGGAAAAGCAGATAAGTTCTGTTTCTGTTCATGGCTCTGACACACTCCATGAAATAACTGCAAATGCTTCATTTGTCTCTGTACACCTCATTTTACCCACTGCAGTAAGATATTTGTCTGTCTTCTGGAACTCTCAATTCCTTGATTGTTTTGAAATATTTTGAAAACTTTGGACTCAATTTTTTGTTGCTGCCATGTCTTAATTTCATTCAGCTTCCTGTGGGTATCTTCTCTATTCATATTCTGTGATTCTCTGAAAGAATTGGGGAGTAGGTGTATCTATCTTGAATCCCTGTCCTCTTCTCAATCCACTTATTAATTTTTATTTAGAAGGAAATATGAATCTGTCCAGCAGGACATAATGACTACTTTCCAAGATAACTGATGCATATAGACAGATTCCTATACTGAGAATGAGGAAAATAACAGCAGGTTAGTGCGTCTCTTCCTATCTCTATCATTATTCTATGACTCCTGGATAGAAACTGTATCTCAGCTGGAGTCACAGCTACCACTATTAATAGTCCAATAGCAAAGAAATTGCAGCTTAACAGCCTTCAATGCAAAATTGCTATACCTGCCCAGAGCTCTTGGCACATTTATGGGCAGCTAAACCCAGTGTCTATACATCTGCTGGTCGTTTCCCTGTAACACTCAGATAATCAACTTGAAAATAGTTTATTTCTGTTTCCATACACCCTTCACCAATAACATCCTCTCAGTTGCTGTAAAGATATTCACATTTACAGAAATGCTGGTTGAAAGGGGTCTCTCTTGAGGTCATGTAGGCCAACCTCTCATCTGGAGTAGGACTTCAGATGGGAGTGTTGCCAGCACTAGATCAGGTGAGCTACGCTTTTCTCAAGCTAAACCTGGAAAAATTTCAAGAGGCAAGATTTCACAGCTGTCTTAATACCCATTTTGGTGTCACATTGTCCTGATGAAGATACTGTTCAATCTGAATTGCCCAAGCTGCAATTTGAGGCTTTTGGCTTTTGTTAAACTGTCTGCTAGTACTAAAGGAAAGTTGGATACTGCAAAGACAAGTTTGGTCCTGTTTCCCTCAAACAAATCCAGGCTCCTCCCTCCTCTTTAGGAACATAAGAAGGAGGCAAGTGCAATTGGTAGACCTTGGGGCTTCTTCTTTCATGGTTTATACTTGGCATCTAGCCTCAGTGAAGTGCATAAACAATCTAAGCATTTAAAATCTCTGAAAGCAGTTTAATTCTTAAATGTCTCTCTGGATAACAAAGGTAGAAAAACTCTAGAAAACAAGTATCCTGGAGTCCTGTGTTGTCGATTAATTCAAATTCACGTAATTCAAAAGAGAAAAGAAAAATGTAAAGCAGCAGCTGGAAGTCTGTAAAGCAAATAAAGGCATAAATCTGAAATAATGTTATTCTCTCAACGCCAAATTTGGAACAAATTGCCAAACAAAATGATAAATTCTTCACTTTATTCAATTCCTGAGGTTAAAATCATCAGCCTTTCCTGGAAAAACACTTTGATTGCACACAAGCTAGCAGATTAAAGACTAGAATTGCTAAATAAACTTCTAATTTAGAAAGTTCCAGCACACATATCTTAAAGGTAATCTGTCCTGCCCGCTATAACTCGTTCTCTTAACAATTACTTTTGAAAGTGACTACCTTTCTTTACTGACTATAAATGGAACCCAGAAGAATAGATTTGCTTGGATACCTCAGCATACATGGTTAATGTAAATATAAAACTCACTGTGTTGATTTTTTCTGTATTGTTTTGCCTTGAAATAATAGTAAAGTTTAAAAAAACCCTGAAACACAGAAACATTGTGATTTATCAAATGTCACAGGACAAAAAAATGACAACAAAAGAACCTAAATCAACTTAATCAATTTTGAAAATAGCTAGAGCTACTACATTTTTTTATAGAGCTATTTTGAAAATAGCTAGTGCAGATAAGCCTCCAGGTAGAATTAACCATCTTACTAGGGAATTAGTACAACATTGTAGCTCTACCTGCTTGCCAATGACCCTATTAAAAAAAAAAATGAAAACAAGAAAAACAAAACAAAACAAAAAAAACCACCCAAACATAAACAAAAAACCTAACACATAGACACTCCAAAAATTAAAACAAACAAATAAATGAAAAAGATCTATTACTGATTTATTGAATTAGGCAAGTCTGTGATATCGATAGAGACTCAATTTGAGAACTAAACCTAAAGACATAAATTAGTTCACTAATCGTATAGCTACTTGTTACTACACCACAACATAGAAGAAACTCCCCAGAGCTGGACCCACAGTAAGAAACGCATGTATTCAACAAGAAGTGTAAGGATCTTTTTGATTTTGCAACCAGCTTATAATTGCCGATAGTAAAAGTTATCTTAAAAGAATGAAGAGAAAAAATAACTTCTGTTCACATATGTAATTTCCAGGGGAGCTTATTTATTTCTTTTATTCAGAAGGGTGTTAAGTCTAAGAATGAATGCAGCTATATACTATTATAAAGACACTGCATATGAGTATTCCCATTTTGGGAGTAAACCATATTGGATAAATAGTTCTATTACTGTGCTCTGGCTGGGGAGGTTGCCCTGATGCAATTACACTGGTATAATTGGTACTGCTTTGGTGTAAAGGCGAGGCTTCATTGTGGATAATTTGTTGACAAAATGATTAATCATTTACCACTTGACGGTTAATCTGGAAGTCTATTAATTCACTTCTTACTCCTCCCCAGCCTCTATCTCCAAACACTTGCATATTCATACCCCACTCTATACCAATAATCTGGACTGGTGGGCCACTTTCAGAGTCACCATGGGGAATTGAAGTCTATGTCGTTTTTAAACTCACTTGCCTAGTACTGGAGAGACCAAAGCTACATTTTTTATTTTTCTTTTTGGCCTGCTTTTCGGTCTTAATATACAGCTTTCAAATCTGATATGTTTGGCACAAAACCTGACCTCCTGACCTCACCTTTCAAGTTAATATATGAGGCAATATATGACCAATTAAGTGTAAGTTGTAAACACTATGTAAATGTAATTATTCTCAGTATGTGGATAGAAGTTAGTTGTATTTCCCTTTATGTTTAAATGGCTTTGTAACAACTTAGAGATTAAGTGGTGAATATAAAGGGGGAGACCAAAAACCAAAACTTTAAAAGGTGTTAAATTTCTCATATGCCATAAAAGAAAAGATATCTAATAAGCCACTAGTACTTCTTGGGTGGTTTTTCAGTTTCACTATACACTTTTGAGATTAAAAGATACATGCAAAAATATGTACAAAGTACCTTTCAGAAACTTTGGAAGAGGTCAAGGAGAAAATACCTGGATTTCAAAAGCTGAACTTTTCAAGGATTTTCTCTGATTTCTCTAAAACAGGATAGCCTCCTCCTCCTCTTAATAGTTCTTCAATGCCTTTTTGGTAGCCAAAATCTTTGTTCTTTTTTTTTTTTTTTTTTAATGCAGCTTTGTAAAAGAAGAACTAAAAATTAATTATGGCTATGGAACTTTTGCACAGAAGAGTTTTAAAAGCACAGACGTAAAGAAGGGGAAAAGATGAGGACCCATTTATCTCATATTGACAGGACTAGCTTCAAAAGATGACCTTGAATCATAATCATCCTAATGAGCTGAAAATATTTCACTTTAACAAGTGAAACTATAATCAAATCAGTTTCTGAAAGCTCTACTAATGAGCATTTCCTTTGATGAAAACATGGTTCACTGTCTTAGTCTGCAGGAGGTGCACTACAGTAAGAGGCCAGCTCATGACAACTCATTAGCTGACCTGGGGAGAGACTAATTTGAATGCTTTTGATAAAAATTTAAAGGCTTTTTACTTAAATTACAATTTATGCAGTTTTATAAATAGTCTAATTTTTATAAGTTGGGGGAGACTGGTGAGGAAGACTTCAAAGTCATGGAACAAAGTTTGTTTACAACATGTATTCTGTAGGATCTACAGAACTTTCAGGGGAGAATATTTTTAGCTAGTATGCCTTTTTTTTTCTTCATAAAAAACAAATGTTCTGAATTCAATCAATTCTTACATCTGTTTATGTAGAGAAGAGGTCTGCCCTCCTCAGCTCACTTCTTTCTTGACTGATGAAAACACTTTACACTTTATAGCATTTAGCACTAGCAATATTAAAAGTCACTATTATTTACTGTGAGCTACTATATCAATTATCTCAAGAAAACCAGGCTTGTCTCATTAGGAATCTCAGTAATTCATTTAATTTCTTTAAACTAGCAGCAGAACCTAAACCAAAAACGATTACATAAATCTAGTTTACTAATGTACGGTCCCCCTCCAGGGATTATTCATTAGGAGTATTCATCATTTTAACTCCTACTCTGCTTAACCCAGAGAAACAGTTTTCTGTTTTATTGCCCAGCACCGCAGACTTGCTGTCAAAGCCACAATTCGCACTGAAGTGTTCTTCATCTGTTTCAAGTTTCACTCCCAGTCAGATCTTGATTTCCAGAGAGTTTTCTTTTCCTTCTCTAGCATTGCCTTTGCTCTAGACTTTTAAGGCTTTTCTACTTTCGTGTGTGTTGTGTGTCAATGTGCTTACCTCAGCCTCTGTGTGCTGCAAAAATACACTGAGATGTACTTTGTGTGCAGCTTGTCACTATTTAATATACTATCCTTACTCTAACTGAAAAAGAGAACATGATACTTCCAGTTTATGTTCCACTCAGTAGGTGACTTTTCCGTAGTACATGCCACAGAGTTTTATATGTTGAGTACGGAGATCTAGCATAAATCGTTGCTGGCTGCCTTGTATAAACATTGTAGAGCTCAAAGTATTTGAGATTAGCTTGTTATATGTAGGTGTGGAACCATCTGCAAAAGGCATTGAAAATGCACGTCATGGTCAGACATACTCAGTCTGTTGCCAGCAGGCCTGGTGCCGTATAGTCAGACCCATGGTGAAAAACAATAAAATTCTGACATTGACAGTAGTCCTGGAGCCAGGAATTGATCTGCATTATTTTCCTGAAGCTTCCATTGCCATTGCTTGTGACTGACAGGATAGATGAGAAAATTGTTTGGGCTCCCAAACCCTGAACCAGTCATCCCAAAACCCTGAAGTCCTTCTTGGCTCCCCTCTGGCTTCTTGTTGATAAGACTTCCTCATTGCCCACCTGAAAGATCAGTAAAGGAAAGTAATCATTAAGCCATACCAGAAGAAAGAGTTTTCTGGTGATGTCCCTTATCCTGCCTCCAGAGAGGCAACAGACTTCTTTGTGAGTCAGATCTGGCTGACATATTGGGTCCTCTGTTTCAGTGTGGAGCCACCAATCAAAACCATTCTTTCTATTTTCTTAGTAGAGGTGGTCATGATACAGGGGTTGACTGACTCACCTATTGTGATTTTTCCAATCTGGATGATCCTTTCTCTAGTTTATCATTTTCTTAATTTTCCTGTTCCTCAAGTATCTGTTGTAGAGGAGTACCTACAAAGGTGACATAGGCTGGGAGGCAATATGCCATCCACTCAGAGGAGTAACCTGCTTTTAACCTCCACTGCTTTTTAGATCCCCGCCGTCTGGTGGCAAGAGGGTAAAGGATCCTTAATTTCTTGTGTTTTGTGTGGCTAACTTGTATTCTCTTGGGGATGGCAGAGTATGGCTTCAGCAATAAGTCTCCTCCTCAGACTGCCTTATGAGTCCTTAGCCTCTTTGCTTCCTCCTGTAGCTCTGCCGCCATGCAGTAATCCATTTGACTTCAAAATCCTTTTACTTTTGAAGCTGCTTTCATAAAAGATGTATATTCATGGGAGTTCCATGGGTTTGTTCTGTCACAAATCAAAGATAGGAGTACAGCTTTAGATGGGTTTTACTTAAGTTTTTGTGCAGATCAACACCATTGAATTAGTGAGAGTCAGGAGAGTTTATCACTTAAAAATTAAGCCAGCAGTTGGAAGCTTTAATCACTTTTTTTAATCTTTTGGTCTCTGCTAATCTTTGTGACAATATTTCCATCAAGGGGAAAAGAAAAAAAGTAAGAACTTTTTTTGCTCCCCTGTAGGACTATCCACTTTTTTAAGTCCTTGCAAATGTAAAATAGAAACAGTGGTGGTTTGACAGAAGTGGGAAACAAGGGAAGGAAAAAAATTGCCTAGAAGTCTTAGTAGTTCAGGTGGTGAAGGCGATGTGATAGAGGTTCAAACTGCAGCAAGTAGGGGGTGTCATGAGTTCCTCTCTGGAGAAGGGGGAAAGAGGACTTGCTAAAGGCTCTGACCGATGATCCCTGTCAAATTTAGTTGCTGTGACTGAAGAATTTGCCAGCTTAGCTGTCAGCCATAGTCATGGACTGCAGCTTGCTGTTCTTTTACCAGAGGCAGAGGAATTGATATGTGCTCCCAGAATATTAATTTAAAGTACTTTGGTTTCAGTTTAGGCCTTGCTAAATCTGACAGGGATTCTTAAATTGAGCCTTCTTACAATCCTCTTGGAGCTCTTGTAACTCTTGCACCATCATATCTTATGTTGTGATGATTATACTAGGTTTTCAGCAAAAGCATATTTTGAGGTAGGATACTCCTAGTTGTAAGGAAGAATCACCCACATTTCTGACTGGCAAGATCTCTTCAACCTTCTTTTTCCCTTTTAATAAATTAGTGAAAAATGTACACTTCCTTGTTTCCTGGGGATTGCAGATTCATAGAATCATAGAATAGTTAGGGTTGGAAAGGACCTTAAGATCCTCTAGTTACAACCCCCCTGCCATGGGTAGGGACACCTCACACTAGACCATATTGCCTAATGCTTTGTCCAACCTGGCCTTGAACACTGACAGGGATGGAGCATTTACCACTTCTTTGGGAAACCTGTTTCAGTGTCTCACCACCCTCACAGTAAAGAACTTCTTATATTTAACCCAAACTTCCCCTGTTTAAGTCTAAACCCATTGCCACTTGTCCTATTGCTATTCAACATTGGCAAAATCCTTGCATCCCCAATGAATGTGCCACCGAGGAAACACTGATATATCTTGTGGGAGAAATTAAAGGCTCCAAAGTTAATCAGGAAACCACCAACTTCTTTATATATTATTTCTTATTTCAGGGGTTAATTCTTGTAGCATCAAAAAAGTGCTTTTTTCATTTGAGAATCATGACAGCATGAAATAAAACAACACAACATAAAGAATAAAAAGAAACTTGGTTTAAACATGTTTCTAATATTTTCTTTTTTCATTTTACAGAAGTCTTATTGGGGAAAAAAATCAAAGGATAGTAAATAGTGCAGGAAAACACAGGTTAATTAGGAAAGCTTTGTGACTGGCACAGCATCCAGCTCTTCCAATTAAGAGAAGAAACTGTCCATAAAGCTAAGCAAGCAAACTCACCACAAAAAAAAATGTAGAGTGATAGAAGTATTTAAAGTCCCAGTTTGTGGATGTTTTGATAAGGAGAAAAGAAAAGTTGGATGTTTCATTTAAAAAAAAAATGTTCTTTGTACATTTTTCCTTATTCTTTCTTACTGTTTTGGCTGTGCAAAGCCTAGAATACACCATTGTGAAGGATCAAGAAAAAGAGAAAAAAAAGAATATACCTGAAGCTTCAGAAACACTGAACAAAAAGTCAGTGAGTGCTCAGGTGGATGTACAGTGAACATTTGTGTAATCTTTCATAAATCCTGATGTTCTCACAGATTTTGTACAGCACAATATTCTTCTAAACGTTTTTAAGAGACATCACGATTCACCATCTACTTTAAAAGAGAAATCTTCGAAGGAAGAATCAGAAAGAATTATGCATGACTTGCACAGCTAATCATACAACTTGAATAACAAACATCAAATAGTTGCAGCAAACAGCTCATAAGCAACCAAATGTCTGAAAATTATTCATCAAAATAATTCTACTAATACTTAATAACCATACTGGGGAAAAAAATCACAAACAGCAAATAAAAATAGAGTGAGTCTGTGAGCATTAAAAAAAAAGCTACTGAAATGTAGTCAGAGTAGGACATTTGACTTCAGGAGCAGAAGACAGGTTTTGATACCACTTCATCCCTAGGACTAACATAAACCTATTAAAGCCAAGGGATAGTTTTGAGAATTAAATTCAGTCCAAGGCTTTGATTTTATGCTTCTTAGACAATCTCTCTTTTAAAAACACAGCCAGCCAGGAAGTTCCTCCACCCTCTACCTACTGCATTTTCATGAGAACATTCAGATGAAAAAGCAAAGATTATGATATTATAACTTGCTGCTGTCTGAAAGGCATGGTTCCAATCCTGACACTCTATCCCCTTTTTCCTTCTGGATTCATAGTCCTGCATGTCCTTTTCCTTCCACTCGTCTCAAGCCTCACTCAAAGTATTTCCTTCTTAAGCCAGAAAAAATATAGCCCCAGAAGAAGCATGGATAGTTCTTGCTCTTTGAAGTGAATATTAGTGACAGTATATTTGAAGAGAAGGCAGGCTGTAGTACAGAGGTGGAAACGAGTGGCCATAGGAAGGGGGAAAATGGAATTTATTACTGTTTAACAGCTGCCAGTGTTTTTCTATCATGAAGCTATAATATAACATGGGTATAGAAAACAGTGACCATTTCTTCCATAGTGTGATGTTTAAAAAATGAGAAATTTGAATTAATTCTGTCTTCACTTATGGTACTCAATAGCCAGGATTATGTTCATAAGGCATTCTGAAATAAAAATTTTTAAAAAATTGGGGCACAAAATGCAAATTATGCAGAAGAATGTTTTCTGAATGATTGGGATTTTCCATTTGATAATATCAATATTAAAGTAAAATATCTTCACGTATGTATGTGTTCACAATTCTAAAATCTAGACATTAAAATCTATCTGTTTATCTTCTAGGATGCAAAAGGAGCCATCCTTAGAAAGTACATATATCTATATATTTATATGCTTATAAATAAGCATATAAATTATGAGTTAAGAGATTAACTGAAGAGATAATTTTAATTCATTATTTCCACATAATTACAATGAGAAAATAGAAATGGTTTTTAAAGGCCATTTTCTACTGAAAGATGCTGAAAAAATACTTTGATATAGTCCCTTACAGTGTTTTCATTTGTCAAGATCATATGTTACAGAAGGAAAAGTGAGTCAGCTGATAAGGTTGATATGCTTTTGATATTTATGTCTATTCTGGCCTTACTCAAATTTCCAATGTCTTACTTTTACACAATTATTTCCGGATGAACATTCTCTTTACTGCTTATTTGCACCACTAATGCATCTGTTCTGCTTCGTTGCTGGTGTGTTAGACAGCAGTTAGTTCAAGTGGTGATCTGAGAAGCAGCATCTGGCTTGTAGGATCAGGGATCTAAGGCATTTGTTGTCATCTGAGAGTAGTTGGAACCTGGTGGGACCTTTTCCTCCAGGTATCTTCTTTTAATGCTCACTTCCCTGTTTGCAATTTAGCTCTCTGGCTTCTCCCCAGTCAGATGATCTCCTGCTTTCCTCTCCCCACACCTTACCTGGTTCAGGTGCCTCAGACCCTGAGAGAGAAGGAATTTCAGAGTTTTGCCTGAGGGTGTCAGGCAGGAAGACACGTCAGACAGAGCATGCTGTCTGACCCAGCTCTAATGTTGTGGATTGCTGCCTACAGGATGCCTGTAGCATGTCTACAGTTGTCCACATGGTTCTACTAACTCTCTGAGCCTGAAATACAGTTTAGACCTAGTTAGAGGGAGCAGCACAAGAAGGAGACTCTCATTTAAAGAGCTACTCTAGAGAGAGAACACATCACTTTGAAACTCTGAAGAGGCTTTGCTTGGCTTCCTGCTTGTCCGTCTGTCCTCATGACATTGGCAGTTAACAGACCTGTTCCTCAAAATATATTTCACACTTAAAAAGAAGAAAGGAAAAAAAAAGAAAAATTCAACTTTTTAATAATTTTCCCTGATAATTCTCTTCTCCTTGAAGAAAAAGCTTGTTTTCTAAGCAAAAAATCAGTGTAAGCTTTGAAATTGTCATCTGAACTTATTCCTGACAACAGTGCGTTGACTTCTCCCCAACATTATGGATTGCTGTTTCTTTTAAGGGGCCATATGTACCTAAATTGCAAGGGGACAGGACTCAACCTAGTATATCTTAGTACCCCAGATACCCCTACCTAATATCACT
Organism: Psittacula echo; assembly: GCF_963264785.1. Lineage (NCBI taxonomy): Eukaryota > Metazoa > Chordata > Aves > Psittaciformes > Psittacidae > Psittacula > Psittacula echo. The sequence goes on from NC_137738.1 coordinate 104,626,796, forward strand.
TAGAAGATGAAGGAACTGAAAAAAATAGATGATGCTTATAGAGTGTTTATATGGAGCTTAAAATCCATTTTAGCTTGTATATTTTTTACTTTGAATACTGTGTTCAGTTCTGAGTCCCTCACTGAAAGAGAGATATTGAGTTGCTGGAGCCAGTCTAGAGAAGGGCAATGAAACTGGTGAAGGGTCTGGAGCACAAGTCTTGTGAGGAATGGCAGAAGGACCTGGGGTTGTTTAGTCTGGAGAGAGAAGGCTCAAGGGGCACCTTATTACTCTCTACTGCTACCTGAAAGGAGGTTGGAGCAAGGAGGTGTCTGGCCTCTTCTCCCAAGTAACAACAAGTAACAATCTCAAGCTGCACCATTGGAGGTTCAGACTGGGTATTAGGAAAAGTTTCCTCACCAAACGGGTGGTCAGGCATTGGAACAGGCTGCCCAGGGCAGTGGTGGAGTGTTAGATCCCTGGAAGTGTTAAAAAATCATGTAGATGAGGCTCTCAGTAACATGGTTTAGTGTCGGACTTAGCAGTCCTGGGGTAACAGTTCGACTCATCAGATCTTAAAGGTCTTTTCCAATCTAGTTGATTCTATGATTCTAAGATTCTGTTTCCTAGTATGTAAGGACTTATTGACGGTCCATAGCCAGGCAGCACTAAAACTGACAGAAGTATCTAGAATTTAGCTCACTGAAAAAAGTCCTCAAGGCCTTGCGAGTAACTAACTCTGTTAGGAAAAGAGTACAAAGGGTAATATGTTGTTCGTCTACCTAAATACTGTTCCTCTGCCCCACAAAACAGACCATGGATTCCTTTCCTAAATCCTTTTTTCTTATGGAAAGAAACTAGCCCATGACAGCAGTCACATCCCTTTCAGCGCAGATAAATAGCAGTTTGTTGCTGACAGAAATTGTCACAATACTTTCTTACCATCTAAATGCATTCCCACTGCGTGAATCTTCCTTTCTATTGCAACACTTGATATGCTTGAGACATTTCTCTTTCTCTAAATTTTATTCTGTTGATTTCACTCTGTATATTGTATATTGTTCACTGTAGTGGAAATGTTGAAAAGGTTAAGTCAGAAAGATGTGTGCTTATTTTTTCCTTTAAAGGGGTGATTAAATATCGATACACTCCTGTGATACTCTTCAGTATTTCTGAATAATTTTTTTTCTGGCATCAAGTTATTCACATTTTCAAATCTCTTTTCCTACTTACACAAGGCAACAGCTGTGATTCTAGACGAGGAAAACTAAACCCTCATGAACCACATAGGCTTTCACATTCAGACCAAAGATTTGTGTTAACTTTGTGTATAATAAACAAAATTTTAAGCTCTGCCACCTATAAGCTGCTCTGTCAGTGATCCTAACCAGAAGTTAATTCTCTTACAGATAGCGGAAAAGACTGCGTGAATACCCCTCGCCTGCATCAGTACAATGTAAGCTGTCTTCCATCTAAATCTTGATAATGCTTTTTAGCTCATTTGACTTTGCTGTGACACAGATTAGGATATATTGAGATACTGCCTTCTGGCAGCAGGATTGTGGGGGCATTAATCTCCAGCTGATGGCAATAAACAAATGAAGGCACTAATGTCTTTGACAGGTATAGATAGGTTAGATTGCTGTACCAGCTAGTGGAGTTAGTGAGGTAGTAGAAAGAGGTGGTGAGAGACCATTCCAGTCATCCAGACTGCACAATCATATTGCCATCTTAAATAAAATTGAATGACCAAATTGTATCTAGCTTCAGTGAGCTTAATAGCTTTTTACTGTCACTTTTTCTGACATGCATGTGAGCTGAAAACAAAAGGAATTCCTTGGCCTTCCTCAAAGTTTCCTAGGTCTTTATTTTTCTACCTTTTTTGCTGAGCTCAACCTTTCTTCTTAAGCAATTTTTGCTTCTACATTACAATATAGACTACTTTTAATTTTCCTTGTCATGGAAGACTATAGTTTATGTTGGTTTCTGGCTACTGATTCTTTGTGATGCTTCGTCTCTCCATTGTCACAATGACACTCTTCCCATTGTTGCACTTTGGGAAAGTGAGATAGATTACCTGTGTAAGTCAAGTTAGACCTAAATATATATGAAATTGAATTTTTCCATCTGTATTCAAGTCCAAATATATATGTGTTCCCTTGCAAGAACTTCAGGAAATTCCATCTATTCATACTCTTAGAACATAAATGATATTTTGGCTGTACTACATATAAAACACTGACCTTCCTTCTCCCAGTCCCTCACCACACCTGCCTGGACTATCTGGGCCTGTTTAGGTGCAGATTTACACCACAACTCTACCATTTGTTTTACTCAAATTGTTTATGTTGTAAAACAGTATTTCACCTCAGTAAGTCGTCAGCGGGAATTTCACTGACGGCCTGAAGGCCAAATTCTAAATTTATTGTTAAATCAGTATCATGTGCATCTGCTGTGGCTTTGTAAGTAACTCAACACTGCTAGCACTTGGGATAAAGCACTGAAACTTGGTCATTGGTACACGATCTGTGACCACAGACCCTGGCACACTTTTGGCTCAGATGAAGTGGCGCTGAACTGGAAAATTCCCAAGAGTGTTGAGGCTTGTAAAGGATGAAGGACTGTTTACAGTAAGTGGTTCACAGCTAGCAACTTTGTTTTATTTCAGTAGCAGGGACATGGCCAGACCATATCAACCACTCTTAGGACAAGAGAATGTTACTTTTGTAAGAATAGATGTAAATTTCTCAATACAGATGTAGCTATATTAACCAAAATTAAGAGTGACAACTATTAAGAGTACAATGAATGCCCAGATAACGGAAACAAACTTTTTAACATAAAGTTAAAGTGGACAACTGAGGTGGTTTGGGATGTTAATATTCCTTTTCTTTTTTCTCTCTTTTCTCTCATTCCCTTTTTCATAAATAATTAGTTAACCTATGGCAGGGGAAATAACCTAAAGTTCATTTTCTATGCTTAAATAAAACATTAGCTGGTTTAGCATTTTCAGATTTCAAAAGATTCTTTCAAGAGGTAAAAGAGAGTTCTTACATATTAAAGACTAAAGCCAGTGATAATTGCCACTGGGTTAATTGGAAATGAGAGAGAGCAAGCTTGGAACCCACTCACATTAGTTATAGATTAATGAAGCCAAGGAAAATAATAAGTTAGCATTGTCATTGATAAAGCTATATCAAAGGCTGTATGTTTTCCTTGGGTTTTTTTCACCAATTATATATACCCAGAATTCTCTGTTTTTACTTTCTTAGTTCACCACCAAGCAATTAATTGTTGAAATCTTCATGCTCTGCAAATGCAGAATAACTTCACCTGTCTCTTCCACAAGGGCAGGATTTCACCATGCAAGCAGTCTTTGCTGCTGCATGGAGAGAAAGAGTATGTAACATATCCTTAATCCTCTCAGAGAAATCTGTGTTTCTCTGCTATGTTAGAGGCAATGCAATGTGTCTCATTTGGCTCTCGGGAACCTATTTTAGTTAGCAGATAATTTCTAGGGTTTCTCAGGAAGAAAGCACAAAAAAAAAAAAAATAGGGATTACTTCCTGCTCAAGATAAACATTTAAGTAGAAGAATATCTCTACCCAGTAAAATTATAACATACATTGATATACATTAGTTAATCACAGACATTTGCTATCTAAAAGTTCAATTTCTTGTGAAAGAAGAGCATTATCAGGAAAGAACTTGTCTCAGTTTGATTGAGGTAATATGAATTGTCCATGTCATGCCTTTGATTGACCTAGGAGTGATACTAAATATTTAGGTTGAATGCTGGGCTAGATGTTTAACTTCTAATGGGAAAGAATCCACACCATGCCACATACACATAAATTAGAACTTAGGTATTGGAAAGTTAATAGCCATTGGATCTTGATAAACGGCTAGTAACTCAGCTGGACAAGGTTATTTTCACATAAGACTACTCTGAGAGTCCAACAAACTGCTTGAGCTGAAGATCCCAGATGACTGAAAGACACAGGTTACAAGCTCTTACGCGATATCTGGGAAAGATTTATATTTGCAGAAGAGTTCTGCAAAGGCTCAGGCTCCAAAGAAGAAATTTAGAATTTGCTGTTATAGGTAGAAGAATGCTGCTAGGCTGAAGGCCTATAAGGGTATCATAGGGGAGGTCCACCTTTCTTAAGTGCATCTATAGTGTAGATAGCTACATATGAGCACGTTACATTAGGAACCCTTGACAGATTGATAGACAGACAGAAAGCAATCAAGCAGGATAACATCACAGAAAACTCTTAGGGGTTGTTTATTCTAAGGGTTTTTTTCTCTTCTGCTCATGATCACAATTTAGAGTAGTTAGATCAGATGTAAATTTATAAGTTGTAGGTATTTAATTGGGTGAGACAAATGTTACTGTATACCCCATAAGGGTACAGCCTTAATGATAACCTCTCATCATACATAATTTTCTTTAGATGGAATTTCAGAACTGAAGACATTTACTAGAGGTTTTCATCTATCTCTCTTGTATTGAGCTCAGATGAAATGTGTCTCTTGCTTTAATGATGCACTAGATTTCCCATCCATATACTCCACAGAAGTCAGTACACGTTGAAGACATCTTCTTTCCTTTTCAGTGTACTGGACTGGTTCAGTATAATACAGTAAAAGCAGTCATTTTTCTGGAAATCCCAGATGAAAACATTACAGTCTTATTTCAGACACAGTGACCAGAAACATGTTTGTCCCAGCAGCACAAACAAAACTCAACTCGCTGCTTGGAAGCCTAACTAATCCTCTTTAGTAGGTATGGGAGGTCAGTCATCAGGAGCCGCATAGTGACTGCAGAAACTCTGGGTGAAAGAAGGATATAAAACTGAGAATATCCCTTAGCTATGAAGTCTGGATGAAGGTCAGGGTTCCTGGTGAAACAGGAGACATTAAATAGAAACTGCATTTCTCCTAAATCCTTCTGTGTGTTTCCGCTAGTACATTAAGTTCCTGAAACGGGGTCACATATAAAAGCCTGTCCTATAGCCATTCAGGGCCAGTTCAGGTAGAGTACATCTGGATCTCCAGAGCTCATTGAAAGGTTTGATATGGGAATTTCACTGACATGAAGACCACTGAATATCATGTCTTCAGCAGTCTTCCTTTACAAGTTCAAATATTGTGTCCCTTGCAGTATATTGCAATGAAGATAATGTATTGATTGAACTTTTTTTGAGGTATTACAGGTCTCGGTTATTATTTCTTGAATTACATAGTTATCTTAAGTGAAATATTGCCAAAATTTTTCTATACTTTTCCAGTGTTTGTTGTAAGATGAGGTTCTAGTACTTGGGCTCACTCTAAGTTTTTAACTGTAAGTTGTTTACAGAGCAGTCACTAATCACCAACAGAAGTCCGGATGTCAGAATCTGACCCTGAAACACCACAATGCAGTTGAACAGTTGACAGCATTTAAAGACTATTTAAATCCTGTTAATGGGGCTTCTGTTTAATTGTCACTTTCAAAGAAAACTGTAGTCTTGGAAAAATTATTATCCATCAAAGACAACCTTATTGAGACATCACAATGAATATTAGTCTGGGGTAATATGTAAATCTGGATGTTATTTGCATGACAATGCAGTCTAACCCACCCCATGCTTCCAACTGACAGCCCAGTAGCAACACGTAAACTATAAACAATAAAACGGGACAGAATGCCTCAGCAGGGGTCCCACAACATGCAACCTCAAGAGGAACAAAACATCTCCTGCAGACACAAAGCTGTATCCGTTAGTTTAATAGGAGTGAAGCAAATTCAGGAGCTTTCTGGTCAAAGATCTGACACAATTTCCAAGCTAGTCCCCAATATTGCTGTCATGATATACTGTAACTTATGTTTTGGTAAGACCCAAAGAAGTTTAATCAAGCAAAACTGCAGAAATAGAAATCATTATGGGATCACTAAGAGCTCCTTTCCAAAGACTGGCCTTATTTTTACTAGGACTTAGTGTTGCATGCTTCAAAAAGTACTGTCTTCAAAACAGTTTTGATAGAGGGATTAGAAACAGGACAGTAGAAACACATAAGCCTTTAATCAATAGGTCACCCGTTAAAATTTGGCTTACAATGGCAGTGTTTGCAGGCAACTGACATCTGTGAGCAGCTTGTGTAAACTGTCAAGGCTTCATTGGTGTCAGAGAAACTAAGATAATTTACCCCAGTTTGATATCAGACGCCTGAAGTCTGTCCCTTAGTCACTGGGGGTGGAAAATTCTCTATATGATTCATAATTCATAAGTGGATGCATCCAAAAACTGTGACTGTATTTTGGCTCTACTGAATGCTGATCTCACATGCCCTTCAAATCTAAAGAATGAAAGGGCTGATATACTCTCTTGCCCACTCTCTCATCTTCCAAATCCTTTCTCTAGCCTCACTTCTTCAAAGAGGCTTTAAACTCCTACAATGAAATGTAAATGAGGAAAAGAACTCTACTGAAGTTTCCAGTACCACAGAGTATGAATAGCATGGCTGGAGAAATAACTCCACTGCCCGAAATGTACCCACCATGAAAAACAATGCACTCTGAAGTAGCATTGAGGTTAAATTTCATCTGAGTCATGCAAACAATCTGATGGATTCCCTGTATCACTACAGGTAGTATGATCAGAGGAGTCAGCAACTGAAGGCAACTGGAGAATGGCTAGGTCCAGTATAGCACATAGACCTGCCTTGTTGGTACTGAGTGTGCAACACACTCAATAACTGTATTGATGTTTGCTATATATTAACTAGGGAAGAGTGTGCACCTCAGGCATGAAAACCTAAAGATAAGCATATTGGGAAACAGCTGATTGGCTGTGAAAGGGTATCTCTGAGATCCTGCAACTTGACAGAGCTGGAGTCAAGCATCTTCTTTTACAGTCCACAGTCTTCTCCAGAGAGTTTCCTTTTCTGTGTTTGGAAAGACAGTGGTCGCTTTGCTTTTAGCATCTGTAGAGATGCTTTCACCTGACCTCTGTATTGTAACCTGCTGTATGTACTCTTCCTTTCAAAGCAGGAAACTTGGCTTTTCTTTCTTTCTTGGCTTGATGTCAGTCACGCAGGTTACTAGTCTCCAGTGAGAGCTCGCTGAGAGATCTTGGCGTTTCTGTCTTTACATCAAACATCATTGCAAAAAATTGCCATCTGAAACAAAAAAATGAGCTCAGGCAGCAGCTGCTTGAACCTACCAGATGCTGTGGCTTCTCTTCTGACTGAAGAGCAAATGAATTTGTGTCCTTGAGAAGGAAGATGGCCCTATTTCCCACATATATCTGCGTGTTAACCATGGGATTATAATATGAAAGATGGACATTGTCACTCTTCTCAATAGAAAGTGTCTGTATCTCTGCTTAATGAAGTGTGTGTCTGGACTGGTAAACTGGTAATCTGAAAACATCTGCCAATTCAACCGCCTGAGGGGATGTTGCTGTGAGGGTGGTATCAAAACAATCACACAGGAACATCTCTCAGCATTCACAAAAGTGGAATTCAAGGAGCTTCAGAACTGTTTAAATTATCTTACAAATACCATAATAGAATAGCCTCTTGCAAAACTTGTCAGCTATACACTTGAATAGACAAATATAGGGTTTGGGTGTGAAGTCCTGTTTGATGCATCCAGAGTCTATATGTGAAGAACTTTAGCAAGTTTTAGAAAGATTTCTCTAGCTTAACACTGAGTAAAATGTAAATGACCTTCATAGCCACACTTTACCTCTGTAGACTTTCACTCTGATATATAGTTTCATCACTTTCTGGACAAAATTTGATATTTTAGTATTGTGTGAAAAATTCTGAGATTCTGAAATTTGCTGGCTTTTAAATATTTTGTTTAGAGACCTTCTGAGCTTTTCATGCTATTGTTTTGGCATTTTTATTGAATTTTTTCTATGTACGCTTGCATGATATAATCTATAATACATGGCAAAGTGGGAGTGAAGGACTCTGACCTTGGTTGTTTTTTGTTTGGTTGGTTTTTAATGAAACCAAACATTTTAATACTTTCCCCTGAAAATTTTGACAAAATTGTCATGTTCTTGAAGAAAGTTTCATTTTATCCAGTCAGCATTCTCCCATGTTCTTCTGGAACACTTTTTTACCAGTTCTAACTAAATTCACATGAGAAAGGTAAAGGCAGCAATATGGCAAACAACACCTATGATATTTCAGATAACAACTGCTTGACATTTATATTAGATTTCTGGCTGACTATTACAATATCTTTGATGAGTGAGATCTTGATTTAACTCCACATGGAGGTACAAACGCACCTCCCAAAGCCTGTGAAGATGCAGTGCCAAGGAGAAAGAGCAGATGGTGTTTGCCTTGTCCTTGCCCCCTGTGTATTACCCAAAGGGATGACAGGTTTGCACTGCACCTTGGCTCCTCAGAAACCTGATGAGGGAAGATCCCACGTGGTTGAACTGAATGAACCCATTTCCTGCTGCTCCTTTCATAAAGATGTAGAAAACAAGTATGGGAGATATCTCAAGAGGCTGTGTAATCCATTCCTTCCCCCAGCCAGCGTCAGCAGGTTCATGGTTGACGCAACATAATTTTGGAGGCTATGTCAGCTGAGTGTTGTTTTATGTGCAGTGAGCTGGGGGTTAAGGATAGTGAATCTTTGCCAGAAGGTGAGATGTTTATAGCTTTCTTTCCCAAATTAGAGACTAAGAATTCTGGTAGGCAATATTAGAGTTTGGGAGATGCTGGACCTTACAAAAGGCAAGAAATTGCAGAGTGACTGGGAAATAGTACCATGACTATAGGAGAGGAGCTCCTCATGGCTTTGACCTAGGGAAGAGACAGGACCCATTGCTTCATGAAGATGTTTCTACTCATGTCTCTTAGAAATGCATCCAGATGTGTGACTTTCACAGAGTTTCTACTTGCATGCTGTCTTTGATGTGCAGAAAAGCATTTATTTTCACAGGACAGGGAGGTGCCCAATACACTGTAGTCCCCAAATCAGTGCTGTAGCTGCAGATAAGGCTCCTTCTCTATGCCTTATTGGCTACCGACAGTCTTCCAGACACATGCACATCTTCTAGGGAGCAATGACTGTAGTAGTAGCCTTTCTCATGAAGTCACCTGCTTAGGGGAAAGAATTTAAACCTTGCTGAAGAGTCATCTTGCCAGAGAGAGATATTTATTCTACTCTTTGTAAAGTGGAGCTTTGTTTTTACCAATGGATGAGAGTACAAAGTCAAGATTAAATCAGTGTGTTGCAAGTAGATCCTTTCTTTACCAGTGAATGTCCATATTGTTGTCAAACGATGTAGTGCTTAAAACCAGAGTAATTTCCTCCTATCACATCTGGAAATGTAGGAAAAGATATGTTGAAGGACTCTTTTATTTATACTTTCCCCACATCTGGAAATGTAGGAAAAGATATGTTGAAGGACTCTTTTATTTATACTTTCCCTACAGTACTGAGAAAATGAATGCTGCTATACATGAGAAAATATATGAAAAAATTATAAGCCACAAACAATGCAATCAACACAATAAATCTGATAAATATTTTCTTTTATTAAAAATAAAAAAGTCATGTGTTTAATATTTAAGGGTCTTCTAGGGAAGTCATTGTCTTTTTATTTTCTCTTCCTACTTACTGAATGATAGAGTTAGGCTTCAAGGAGGTGAGTTTTTAGATTGTGATCATCAGCCGCTACCTCAGGCAGATCTTATGTCTTTATACAGACATGCAGGTGATTAAATCCTTGGTCCTAGCTGAGGTTAATAAAGCCACCTTTATTGGTTTATGGGGTGATGAGCTCCCGATGGCACTTGTAGTACCTATGTCTCCCCATTTCTTAAAAGCAATCACTATCATGGCTAATATGTATGCACATGTATAACAATTTCTGGAAGTGGGAATAAGCTTAAAATTGTCATAATAATCAGTTTGTGCTATACTGTGCCTTAAGGCACAGCCCTAAGCAAGGGCTGGTGCATAAACTAAAAAGAACAGGTTGGATTTTATTTCCTTCATTTCCTCCTCTTCTCCTCCTACCCCTAAGGAAAAACAGGGAGAGGGGGAAGCTAAAAGTAAAATTCTCCTCTAGCCCTTTCTGAGTGTCAGTATATCTCTGAACAGAACTAATGAGACATTTTGGCAACACTGGACTGTTTCTCTGGGCACTCATCCTTTCTAGTCCCCAAGGGCTTCCAGCCTCCTCAGCTTTTTCTAGCTCCTCCAGGTCACTTCCTTATGCTGCTGCATTGGATTGCTTTAGACATTTGAGTTCTCTTTCTTGTCAAGTGCAACCTGACAGGTTCTTGGCATATTTGCTTATGTATGTCACATCTTCCTTACCTCAGCCCTGTTGCAGCCCTCTTTGGGCATCTCCACCTCCTATTTTTCCCTACCTTGGATAGGTATTTATACCTCTCAATATTACAATGAAATAGGGAACAGGTTGCAGGGTGAACTCTACTGGCTCAGCCAGTTTGCGTGTGGGACATCTGTGAGCTGAAGTGGAGTGAAGCCCCCGTCTGTTGCCCATCAGTTTCTGCAAATGAGTTTATAATTATTTTTTGCTTTCCAAGTGCCACACAGGGAATTCACTCTTCCTTTGCTGGGGTATTTGGTATTTTTAGGCACTTGACTAAGGGATCTACATTACAAGCCTGCTGACTCTGAGCTCCCCAAATAATCAGTGGAGAGAGAGATGAACACACTGAAGGGAAACATGCATCTTGAGAGTCATGACTTACCCTCTGGAGTTGCCTGCATCTCCCTGTAGGGAGATGCTGGGAGAATAGACTTTTTTTGCCTCCAGTTACATGTTGTGGATGTGGGTACTTGTTTCAGACAACAAACTGACAGGCGTGCTACATTGATTTGTTTACTCTTTTTTATGATAAAAATGATCATGTACCATGAATCATTCAAAGTTACATGAATCACTTTGCTGTTCTTACTGTCTGACCTTTTTCATTTGATCATTGTTGATTCTTCCATTTACAAGAAGGAATCAAAAAGTCGTGCTAAGGTCAAATACAGTTTATTTTGAAATTTAAGAACCCACACTAAAGAAGAAAAATGTTCAACTGTTCCTCTGCCTTTGAGTGCATTCAGTGGGTCACACTATTCCTACATCAAACTGAGACTTTTTTCTAATGGAAAAAAAAAAAAAGGAAAAAAAGATTAAGCTTGAAGACTCTGCTATTGCTGGTTCCCTAGTCACATAAGTCAGCAACATGGGATTTAAGGTGTCAGAATGACAAAGAACAGTTCAATTTGTTCTAACATTGCACCTATACTCCTGTACATATTAGACAGCTATAAAATCTCCAAGAAGCACCATTTGAAATGATCTGTGTTAAAAGAGGGCAATTAGTGGGCAAGATGAAATGAAGGTACAGTTGTAATTATTTCATATCTTGAAACAAAAAGGAATGGCTGAGTTGTAATTTCACTGCTAAGGAAATGCAAGGCTTCTAGAAAAAAAAAAAAAAAAGGAAACTTTTTAGAACTAATTGCTTGGCTCTAATTAGAGAATGTAACCTTTGGAGGAATAGTGGCTGTTGAAATTCCAATTTTATTTGCATATATTAATATGTACATGACAATTACACCCCCAGAGAAAGTACAGCCTGTGCCCCAAAAGCCTAGTTTTAAATTTAGAAGCAAGAAAGAAATTCTAAACAACTTAAGAACATTTTCAGTGCTTCTGTAGGCTCAGGATCCATTTTATGAAAACTTGTGTTGAAAATGGGCTGAAATGGCAAATCTTGTCATTTTAGACAATGTGGAGATGCACGTGTTTATGTTCAAATGTTTGTACACAGCTGTCTGTACCATCTATATCTATACATGTGTAGGTGTGAAAAAAATATATCTAAATATAAAATACACTGAAAGTTCTCAATATTTAGTTTGTAGTTGCAATAGATGTTGGCAAATGGGTTTTCCCATTTACCAAGTAGTAATACAGGGATGTAGGAAACCCTCCATTGTTGCTACCAAAGAATTGAGTGTGAGTATGTGGGTAAGCATGAGACAATTTATGAAACTTGGTGTTGAGGCTGGAACACCTGAGACGTTAAAATGTCACTGCAGTTTTGTTGAAATGTCTGCTAATGGTCTAGAATGTAACCTAGTAATACTAAACTATTATCACTGAATTGATAATCACTTGATTACATTGGCAGCTCCATTTAGATGGAGCTCTAGAAAACTTATTGCATGGAACAGTTTTGAGGTGACTAATGAATGAACAATAGCTTTCCCAACCTATCTGCAAATTCTCTGGTAAGTTTATATTTTTATGTCTTTACAACATTTCAAACACTTTGACATATCTTCTACTTATTTTGGAAAGTGTTCTGGCTGCAGCAGCAGAATTATTACATCCAATAATCAGAGGTGTTGTTGCAGTTCACTGAACACCTAGTCATGCATACATGAGAAGTTATGAACATTCTCATGTGTGTATGTTTGTGTGTGTTTAACAACCCAAAATACATAAAACATTTCAGAAAAAAAAATCAGATGAAAACTTTTGAAGAAGGAAATATCAGAAAAGAATAAAGATGGCAACAAACACTTCATATTCACAAAATCTTCATATTAACAAAACTGCAATTTCAACTATTTTTTTCTAACAATCATTATTTTGAAATATCAAAATTACATAAAATCATGTTATTGCATGAAATGGCTACAAAACAAAAGCAAACAAAATCTGTCACTATTTTCTATGTAACTTTTACAGTCTCAAACATTTTATGAAATCTGTGAAATACTATATATTTGCTGCAAAACAGAAGTCTACCTAAAAATCTAGAGGGTTCTGGCTTCAAAATTCAGCAGTTGCTGGTGCAAATATTTTGAAAAGACAGTAAAATATATATACACATACATATATGAATATATACAAACATATATATAAATAAAACACCCAAAATATAGCTGATATAACTTGCAATAAATGTGTAAATTAATCTTCCAGAACAAAATCTCAAAATCTGACGTTGTAAATTTTCAGTAGAAACAGATTAAATAAACCTCTTGAAGTATTTAATATCATTTTATCTTTAAAAAAATCTCTCACCTTTAGTTTACACAGCTGACAGACCTTTTATCTTCAGAGTCAAAGATTCCAAGTTCAAGATCTGTGATATCTAAGGAAATATACTCTTGATCCTTAAGAGAACTCTGCTTTTGAAAATCAGGGTGGTTTTTTCAATGGATAAAAATTAAACCAAAATTTTTGGCAAATTTGAGAATCCTCATCAGTGTTTTTAATTAATAAGGGCAAAATTCTTTCACCACTATAAGACAGCAAAGCAGTGTGCAGCTTGAACGTACACATGACTTCAGAACAATAACATGGACAGACATTCTACATCTGTCCTGGTATATTAAGTAATCCCAGGGCATTGGCGGAGGCACTGGAAATCATTTTTCAGCTGCCAACATGATCATGGCACACTTGGCAAGCACTGTGCCATTTCCTGAAATGATTTAGGGATTAATACAGGGATTAGTCCCACCTTGAATATTGTAAGCTTCCTCTGGGATACAAAACTCATGAAGAGTTCGAGTATAGGTAGATGATAACGTTCTTTACAAAGATAAGCTGAGAAAGTTGGGGCTGTTCAGCCTGGAAAAGAGAAGGCTGCGTGGAGACCTCCTAGCACCTTCCAGTATCTGAAGGGGGCCTACAAGGATGCTGGGGATGGACTATTCATCAGGGACTGTAGTGACAGGACAAGGGGTAATGGGTTAAAACTTAAACAAGGGAAGTTTAGATTGGATCTAAGGAAGAAATTCTTTACTGTTAGGGTGGTGAGGCAGTGGAATGGGTTGCCCAGGGAGGTTGTGAATGCTCCATCCGTGGCTGTGTTCAAGGCCAGGTTGGATGAGGCCTTGGGTAGCACGGTTTAGTGTGAGGTGTCCCTGCCCATGGCAAGGGGGTTGGAACTAGATGATCTTAAGGTCCTTTCCAACCCTAACTATTCGATAATTCTTTGATTCTATCTCAGGGCCAGATAACAGACTTGTGCTCTTTAGACAGAATCTTAGACTGACTTCACATCGGGAATTTCATCCTGAATGAATGCAAAGGGCTTTAAGTTCCTTTCCTAATGATATGGATTAATGGCAGGGATTTCTTTCATAATCTAGATTGCAAGCTTGCCACTGAAGCAATTTATCTGGGTGTTGCTTTAAAGTAGAAAAGAATATTTGTTTTCCATATGCGTGGGACATATTTTTCCAATGGCCAAACTCAAACAAGAAGAGGCAGACCTAAGTATAGATTTCTAAGATGAAGGATAATGTTTGCAGTTCAAGTTCAAAGAAATACCTGTTTTTAGCGAAAGCAAAGGTAGTTCAGCACATTTAAAGTGATGTTTAAAACTACATCCATACTTAATTATAGTGATGCCACTGAAACATCTTAGCTCAAGATTCCATATAGGCCAGACACTGGACACTGCTAAATTTATTTGCATTACACACCACCAAAACCCACATTGGGCCATTGACAGTGCTTTCTACTGGATAACTTCTTTTCCTAAGGGGAAAATGAAAAATATGAATAAAGTAATAAGTGAAATTCATAACAGTGCTGTTTCTGAGACACAAGTAATGTGTCTTCATATGAAAGTGTATGCTTATTCATTTAGTAGTGTAAATGATAGTATGATGTCAGAGTCAGTGTATGGCACAGGGATCATTGACATCTTGTTAGAATCGGTGATTACAGAGGAGTCATTTTGTAGTTCAACAGCATTATTGAGACTTTTTCTCTGTAACAAATGATATCTTTTATTTTATTTTGTGATTATCCAACAGATCACTGAACCATAAAATCTGCTGCTCCCAGCTAACGGAAAGAAATACCAGGGACATATGTCTCTCATGGAACTGTTACTGTTCTGTACATAATTATCATTTTTCTATCTGCCACTCACAGTGTGCAGGTCAGACTCCAGTTACCTCTGATATTTTTGAGACTCACAGAAATGGTGGGAGATGGAAATTTTGTAATAATAAATGTAATGACTAATCATTATTCTTTTCCCCAAGTCACTGTAAAACACTGCTTTAAAATTCAATTAAAAATTTCAGCCTGACATCTGCATGATTACAGCCGTTTAGTATAACATCTGACTTGCATGAATATGAACAATATCATCTTCATAATAGCAATTTCTATCTTTTATTCACTTACTAAAACCAGTAAGATCAATAATCTTTATATTCCGTGACGATCTCAACAAGATGCCATATGGATTTTGAACCACAAAACCATTTTCATATATATATACATATATATAATTACTAATATGACACATAATGCATTTGATTACACTCCCATTTCTTTCAGCTTACAAAATTTACACTATCTCATCTGAGTCCTGTAGTTTTAGAACTACTCTATGCACACTCTCCTGAGAAGAAAGCTTAAAGTAATTATTCATTTGTGTATTTTTCCACATTAACAAATAAAAAAATAATCAATACAACCAAGCTAAAAGCACACACACCAGTCATCCTTTTCCTTCTGCAGTCATGCTTTTCCTTTTAGTATGTGCAGACAAGAGAGAAATTCTGGAGTAATTTTGTAAGTTCTAGTATTTTGGATCATTCCCACTGCAGAAACATCTGAATCACACAAAGAATGCAACTTTTGCTTATTTAGCCAGAAATACTAAAAAAAACACCTAAATAAACCCCTAATACTAAAAAAAACCCTTTTCTGAAAAAACGTTTTCCAAGAATAACCCAAAAAATTAAATGAAATTTCTAAATAAAGGAATACTAAGTCATTTTAAATAAGAAGCTAAAACAGACTTCTCAACCCCATTTTAAGGAAGACCCCTTAGAAGTCTGTAGTGTAGACTAATCTGAATAGGAAAAAAATGCATTATTTTTTGAGGAGTTAATATATAGAGCCTCTTGAAAGATAGGAAAGGAAAGGATATCTTTAAGCCAATGGTTTTGAGGATCATAAGCTGGAAAGATCTACTCACAGCTCTGAGCTGTAGGAGCCTGGCAATAGAAAGAAGATATGTCTGAAATACTGGTGATATTTGAATTTGTATAGAAGAGGCACAGGACCCCTTATGATATCTCCTGGGATAATTGATGAAGCATGTGTTTTTCGAGAGACAATGCTCAGAGCTTCCAGAGGACTGGGAGCAAGCTCAACCCAGCATCACCTGCAGTCAAGAAGCATGTTTTAGCCTGGGAGAAAAGTTAAAAACAAACCTGCTTGGTTTTGCTACCCTTGAATATGTCCTTTGAGCACTTTGCTTCAATTTGCCCATAAGAGTAAAATCACAAGGCAATAAGCCAGCTGGAGGGACAGCTTAAATGAAAACTGAGACATGACTCACTGGAGATGAGCTGGAGGAAGAAAGTACCATTACAATCTGAAAACTACATACAAAGGTAAAACTGAATGTCTGAAAATTGGGGTACACTAGAATTCTCTACTACTAATTCTTGCTGCTCTGGTCCTTAGACAGCTCATTTCATCTCATTTCCCAGCCTTTGTTTAGTTTATAGTCTTCATAATAAGAAATGTCCACTAGCTTAACTAATTTTTTCTTTTTGACATATTTGTAGACAGACGTCATCCCTGCATTATCTTCATTGCAAACACATCAAGATTTTCTGGGTAACTATCCCCCATACCTGATATTAACCATCTAATTTAAGTGACTAAATTGGGAAGCTCTCCGTAGTCTCTATAGCTACATCCACACTAGTAAAGAGAGCCAGGGCATGACCAAGATAATAATTGTTAACCTTATCATTGCCATCATTTTGCTTTGGGCTAACTCGCATGGTGAGCAACACAGGGTCTAGCACAACCCAAGGAGAATGGATTTACCAGTATAGATTTAGCCAACACAACAAATGGAAAAAAAAAAGAAAGATTTCTCTGAAAGATTATTCCAGTAAATATAAACTAGATGTTTTGACTATCCTCTGAAGGATCCTACCTCTTCTCACTGGCTTATGATAACAGTGACAGATAAAATGTGTACATTTTTCAGTTAGATACCTAAAGTTAGTGTGTGGATGGAAGTCCCACAGAGGCACGATCCCATTCAAACCCATGAGAATTCACAATGTAAGGAACAAGAGCAAAGTCCAACTGAACTTTGTTCTTTAAACATTTATTGTGAAAGAAGATAAACATTTTAGATTTCAAAAAATGTGGGATAGTCATCAAAAGGCTTAGTTAACTACAAGTAGGAGTGAAAGTCTGAATCCTCATCATATATTTGATGACTGTATTAGTTAAGCCACACTAATTTTAATGTTCAGTTGAAATCACCATCTTTGGCTGAAACTGTGGCAAGCTGTCCTCTGGATGATACCATCCTCAACTTGATTTAACAGGTGATGGATGTAAAGGAAATAAAAGATCACTCTATAAATTTTGCTGTCTAAATGAAAATGACCCAAATAACATATAGAATATAGAATAATCTAAATCATTCTATGACACAACTGGCTTCAGAAGACCAAAGGTAATGGAACTTCTTTAACTCATGGAGATAAAGACATGAAGTCTTCATTTTACAGAAGTTACACAAAGGCAATTACTGTCCTGCTTTAACAGTAAATAAGGGGAGAAAAAAAAATCATCTTTAGAGGATAAATAATTTTGCTTAATCACAGAATCATAGAATGACATATCTCTCAAACCACCTTCTTTACATTTTATCCTACAGTTTTAATTTTGTTCTGAAAATGGAAAAGATAAAAGACAAGTTTCTTCTGCTAATTTATATCCTATGATGCTGCAGGATTTGCAAAACAGAAAAAAATACGTAGGTCTAAATCCTTCAGGGTCAAAGCAGCAGCCTTTTCTTTACTCTGGAAGCCAATACCCAAGAGAATAGTGTCTTTCAGGTCTGCTACAGCATGCCATACCTAGGCTTTTTCTCTGTTTAGCTATGGAAATGTTTTTAAATTAATCTCTCGTGCACCTTCATTCATTCCTGTGGAGCTATATCAGGCATACAGCTGGCTCAACGGACCATATTCTCAGCTTCTACGGAATGACTTCTCTATCTTCAGTGAATTTACACAGATTTACACAACGTTTTTAGCCACTGTAAAGCTGCTGAGAATTTCCAGAACAGTTTAAGTGAATAACAGAACTCTTCTAAAGTTTTCCACGCTTATGTGTTTCTACTCCTATTAAACATCTACTTTATAATGAAATAAGGACAATGCCAAATTTAATATTGTAACAGATGAGGCAAGGAAAGAATTACGTAGTCTATGACAAAAACAGAGCCAGAAAAATTAAAACTTACTGAGAATTCACATTACTATTACTATGAATGCTATTACTATCCATATTAAAATGGCATAGTAGGGTTTGAAATTTAAAGCACTGAAAAGAAATTGCAGAAAATGCAGATTTCTTTGTCTATAGTTTTGTCATCTGCCTTTATAATCTGATTTAAATTGGGCTGCTAATGAATAGTGAGTTGATTTGCCAGAAGAGCTAACACAGTAGGTATGCACTGTCAAAATTAGTAACGATTGTCCTTCCTTAGCATCAGTTGTAGAGAGTGAAAATAGGAACTCCTGAGTGTGGCTGTACCTTGTGTTGCATTAAATGCAATTTGTGAGACTTTCAGAAACACCTGAAGGTGTGTTCTATCTCAACTTCTGCTAAAGTTAATGCCACCATCAGTAGTTGTACTAGGACCAGAATTAAAATATCTGGGAGGACTGCAATACTGAAATTGTAACTGGAAAGACCATTTCAAACCTGAGAAAAGAGTCAGTGATAAGCGCTTCAGTCAAACAATTTCTTTCCTCAACTTCATTTTTACAGAGAAAAAACTTCTACCTCACTTGCTTGGTTTTTTTTATCTCAGCTTAGAATGCTTATTTGCAAAGTAATTTTTCTTTAAACTGATGCAACTATATTTATGATTAGTAGGGCATCCATGAAGGAGATCCTTTGTCTGGTTCTATGATTTCTATACCTGTTTGATCACCACAATATGACCTTAACATTCAGGAAGCAAACCTGTCAGAAACACTGGAGATTCTAGCTCAAGTGTTTCCCAACATCATTGTCATGGTTTAAATCCCAGCCGGCAACCCAGAACCCCGCAGGCGCTCGCTCACTCCCACCCATTCCTCCCCTCACTCCCAGAGGGATGGGGAGGAGAATTGAAAGAATGCAACTCCCACGGGTTGAGATAAGAGCAGTCCAGTAACTAAGGTATAACACAAACCACTACTTCTACCATCAATAATAATAATGATAAGGGAAATAACAAGGGAAGAGAATACAACCACTCACCACCTGCTGACCGATACCCAGCCCGACCCCAGCAGTGATCAAGCCCTTCCAGGTAACTGCCCCCAGATTATATAGTGTGCAATATGTGCTGTGGTATGGAATACCTCTTTGGTTAGTTTGGGTCAGCTGTCCTGTCTCTGCTTCCTCCTGGCTTCCCCTCCTCCCTGGCAGAGCATGAGACTCAGAAAGTCCTTCGTCAGAGTAAACATTACTGAGCAATAACTAAAACATCGGTGTTACCAGCGTTGTTCCCAGGCTGAAAGTCAAAACCACAGCACTGCACCAGCTACTAAAGAGAAAAATGACTGCTACTGCTGAACTGAGGACAATCATGAAGATTGCCAGCCTTTAGCAACGATGCTTCAACATAACCAGCAGCCTGCCTTAAGAAAACATCCAGAACTCACCTTGAAGAAAACCTTAACCACAGCTGGCCCTTGGGCTGCTGCTGTCTTCATTCTGATTTAGCAATTAAACCCAAGCCAGAGTATATTAAGGCTTTGTTGTGGCTGCTTACCAGACAAACATAAATACAAACGAAGTCATCCATGCATAAAGTTGTTTAATTTTATAGTCATGTATAGCCAAGTAGTACTTGCATGCTCTCTTTCAGACCATGCAGTTCCTCCGCTGTATATCAAGAAGGAATATTATTAGATATTTCTTTATGTGAAATCATTTATATGTATAAATTGCAGAAACACATGGACCAAACTACACCACTTACTAAAAAAATAAAAGCATATGCCAGATGATCCCACTATTATCAATGCATTTATCTTTCCCCTAATACTTTGAGTGCTGTCATTAAAACTGAAGCTACAGCAATATTTTAGCCATCTCTGTACCTAGAAGATTTCTCTATTATTTTGTCCATGAATGTTTTCCTTGGATGATTGGTTGACAAGATCTAAACGATAATTTTAGGTCCTGAAGAATTAAACACAGGTCTATTTTTATGAGGTGGGACTGATTGGAAACAGTTTTTTCCTCTTGTTCCAATGAAATTGGAAATGAAAAGAATGTGTGTCATATGAGGGACAAGTGTCATGAAGCCCATCTGAATTATACTTCATACCCCACTTTATAGCCTAATGTTCAACTATATCCATTTTTTCTGGCAGTATTTTGCCCATCAAAAACAAGTTATTGACACTTATGTCTCGGATATAAATCAGATCCGGCAGTAAAAGTAAAGAAGATGGTTTTAGAGAGTCGATGATGGAGTAGAATAATGCATTTGTTTTTTTCCTCTAGGATATCGCTTTAATATCACCCAGAAAAAATGGCAGAAAATCATTCCAATTAAATGGTCTTAACAATAAGATATAAAGCAAATTCAGGTAATATAATTCTGTCATTTGTGTCAAAGTAGACACCACAAAACTGAGCAGAAGTAGTTTAAATCTAGCTCTCTTAGCATATGTGTACGAGGACTGAGAATGTGGAAATAGGATTTGCTTCACTGGAGTCAATTAAGAAGGACTCTTAACAAGGTAAGGTTGAAGTGCATTGACAGGGCACTGGGAATACTTGTGGTATTGATTGGCATTGGCTTGGGTAAGCAAAGCATTCTGCTTTCTGACATTCATTTTCTGTAACAGAGAAATTACACTAATGGATAAAATGATAATGAAAAAGGGAATACAGAGAATAGGTGTTCTCCATGGAGAGATATTCCCTTCAGATGTTAAGCTGTAGCTATGCCCTCATTATAAAAGATTTTGCTGCCTAATGTACAGCTCCTAGCTTTTTTTCTTTCTGTAACAGTGACCTGTGCTTATTGCTCTGTCTCCTTAAACTCTCAGAAGTTCCTTGCTTAGGAAGGCAGAGCTTAATGAGGTCATCAGTTCCTGGCACTCTATGGAAGAACAGTACCTCAAGGCCCTACCTTCTGGTAGTCAGTGTCTTTGATGCTACTTAACAGGGGGAAATGTTCGTTCATGTCTATTTTCCAGTTGGAAAGGATGAAACTGTTGTGCTTCATATTAGACCACCCTTTTTTGTCTGAAGTGTGTGTGGAGGTACGAAGGACTAACAATTACTCTTTCCCCATCCTTGAGAGAATTAGGTTTGAAAACCATACAAATGCCTTCTTTTTTTTTTCCTTTTCCTTTTCTTTTTTTTTTTTCTGATTTCTTTGACATTTACGAAAAGTTCTGGTATCATTGGTGTGCATCTTATATTTTAATTTTGACCGGTACAATGCACAATTTCTTCCATTAAGATTTTTCTTAATGGTGCAATGAAGGAACCCAAGTGTTCATCTGCCTGTCTCTGAGTACAGCCAAATGAAGCTGCATGAAATCTGTGCTACAAAAGTGGCTGTTTCAAGAAGCAAGATCCGAAGAATTTTTTCCCAAAATAATGTGTCTCCTAATCTCATTAACTGTGTTGGTCTTATGCCCTGTATCATGTCATTTGTTTTATATCTTTCCCACAATTCTATTTCTAAGCGAAATCATTTACTGCCATAATTATGTGTTCTTTAATTATGTTACAGCATATTTATTTCTGTAAGTGTTCAATCTATTAGAAAATGTTTTGCATGATGCCCTCTGATCCTAAATTCCAGAGACAAATAATGTATTTTTCCCTTTAATATATTCATCTGTTTATACTGGGAGATTTTGTAACTTTGTACCCTATTTTATATATCCAATATTTCTTGCTGTGAAAATTCTTCTGGCATGTCAATCATTCTTGTCACCAATCACTTAAACCCCTTCCTGCACTAAGAACCACAGTCTTTTCTCACTCATATCTACTTTAGCAGAGAAATGCTGTTAGTTTCAGTGCCCTAGCTCTGTATATTCATCCCTGGAAAAAGAAAGGTTCAGCATGACATTTGTGACTATACCTTTTCATGTATGGTAATAAGATATGAAGCCCCTAATAGAACACAAACTATAATTTTCCAGAAGTACTGGAGAGAAGGAGCAGGTGTAATACTAAATAAATTATAATATTAAATTTGGTGACTCAATATAATATATTTGAATTTATTAGCAGCAAATAAATTTGATGAATTTCCTAGTCCTGTGTCTGCCTTCACTGATCTGCCATAGTACCTGGCAGACACCTCACAATTTTCTGTAGTTTTCCTCAAAACATGTCTGAGGTAAGGTGCTTTATATACTCTTTAAATATTGCCAATTCCTGTTCTAAATTAAGGCTCTGAGGGATATGCAGGCTACCTCCTCAAAACATCCAGCCTGGCTACGGCAAATTATATGGACGAAACAGGTGACTATACCCAGCCAGCAATCTCCAGCTGGCAATGCTTGACTGTGTACTTCAGTATACTGCTCCATATACTGACCTGATCTATAGGTTTACCTTCCTATCTTGACCTTATCATAGAATAACAGAATCATAAAATGGTTTGGATTGGAAAGGAAAATTGAAGATCATCTTTCCCAACCCCCCTTTATCACGATGTTCTTGACAAGTTATTTGGACTCTTGGCTGAAGATAATTATCACTACTACACCTATCTGCCTACCTTACTCAAGTGCTGTGTGATTGTCGCTTTTGTTGCTGAGGCCACTGTCTCTGCTAATCGTATTGGCACACTAAGTCCCTACTCCTCTTCCCTTGAGAAGCAATGCCTCCCTTGCTACTTAAGCACCAAGGAAATTACTTGCCCCAGTGCAGGCACACTAGTGATTTTAAGTGTTCCTGGGATTAAGAGGCCAAGAGCATGTATTCTGAATCCTTCTCTGAAGCCCAGCAGCATAAAATCTACTTTAATTGACATTTAGATTTAGAGTCCAGTCTGGATCAAACAGATTTCCCAATGTCACATAAGTCCTTGGAAGCTCAGAGACCACCCTCCTCACTTCCCAATGATTATGCCTGATTTACTGGGATGGCATTTCCACTTAATTACAGCAGCTTCAAAGAGTAATCAGTTCTTTAGTTTCCTCACCTGCTATTCTTCATGTACTCACAGACATAGAGAAGCTGTAGAAGCCTCATCCTTGGCAGTGTTCAAGCCCAGATTGGGTGGGGCTTTGAGTAACCTGGTCTCATGGAAAGTGTCCCTGCCCACGGCAGGGGATTGGAACAAGATGGTCTTTAAGGTCCCTTCCAAAACAAACCATTCTGTGATTCTATGATATCTGCAGTGCTGAAGTATAAAGGTGAATAATTATACAATTAGGGAGAGCATTAAATTATACAAGTAATCTAGTAAATATTAATTTGGATTGTTTTAAGGATGGGTCAACTGTCTTTGATCAAAGAATAAAAACTTGTAAAAAGCAATGCCTAGCCTGTTATCCAGGTAATTAATAGTAGTTTGTATATTGACTGAGCTTGAAGACTGAAACTGAGTTTATCAGTTTTATTTTCATTTGACTGAAACTGGAACTGAGTTTAGTTTCTTAGTTGTTTAATGATTCAAATTAGCTTTCCAAAAGAAATCGGTACTAAGCTCTTTGAAGACTCTTTGGTTATGATTAATTTCATGCTAGAGTAGGGATCTTACACAGATCAGGCAACCATGTCTTTTTCCAGTGGCTGTAAAGCAGCTTTGAGTTAGCACACAGGAGGACATTCACGTTGCAGAGGCCTAAAGTAAGAAGGTGGATCTACTCACGTTACTTCTTTAACTACCTGTAGTATTATATTGAGCTCTTGAAAGGTTGGAAACACAGGCAAAGTATCAGGGTTCTTATATGTAACACCATCATATTTGTTCTGAGCTGGGTATATTTGTCTTCTCACTTTGGTCTAGAGGTGCTGTGTGTGAAGTCCAGAGACTCCAGTGATCATTTGGCTCAATAAACTGAACAGGAATCAAGAATCCTCATCGATTTGGATTTAGCTTTTGGATAAAGCAAGAGAAGCAGCCAGAGGATACATTTAAGGTCCAGCTGTGCCCCACGTGAGGTACCCTGTGTACTTTTCCGACTCATCAGTAAATACAATGGGATGTGTACACCAGAGAAAGAGAATGACTATTCATATCCATGAGCAGTTTTGACCCAAGAACAATTGCGTGTAAAATGCCCATGAGTATATTTATCATGGAAGTTTGAAGTAGGCTAATAAAACATTAGAAGAGGAAGGCTTTAGAACAGCCCTGCAGTACAAGTACCAGGAAAAGAAAAACACCCCCAAAGCCTAATTATTTTTTCAGATGGAATTTGGTACATGTATTATAGGGATCATAACAGGATTTTGCAATAACTGAGGAAGAAGCTTGGAAATTCAGGATATGTCTTCCAATATGATATTCTTAGGTTCATACCTATCTGTCTTTGGAGAGAAAGGCAACACCTTTGTGGTTTCCAAGGAAGGCTGTGTAACTTCCATTAGGAACAGAACTGAACCAATTGAATGAATGTTATTTACAAAAACTTTTTCCTCTCCCGTTTTCCCCATGGATATGTCTGCATTTTCAGATCCCAGCAAAAAGAACAAAAAAAAAAAAAAAAGAAAAAAACCCCTCATCTCTACCCAGTGGGGACCTCCCCCCATTCTCTCTTCTGATGTTTGGCTGCTAATTTGCACTTTTCATACACCCAGAAGCAAATGCCTGTCTGACACAGAATAAACCAAAATGCTTCAAGTGCTGTTTGGTTCTTTAGGAAGAAAATAATTTTTGAAAATAAAATACACTCACCAAACTACCCACCAATGCCCACTGACATTCTCCACGGTGCGTCTGACAGAGGCAAAATGTAGCACAATGCAGAACAAAGAGGCATTTTTTAAGCCTACGAGAAATTCTCAAAAGCCTTTTTTTTTTTTTTTTCTCGGAAATTATCATAGTTTTATCATAGTTCTATTTTTTTTTAAAACCCATGTGAATACTGAGAAACTATTAATTGTGGAAATGGGGAAAGGAGGGTCTGAAAATAAAGTAGCTTTTTTCCTTGTATTTTTTGTAATAAATAAAATAGCTTTCCCTTTCAAGTAATCTTCTTTTTTTCCCTTCATCCTTCTTTCCCAGTTACAGAATTATTTTTAATTTGACAGATAGTAGCCATGAGATAATTTTGGATTTTGCTTGGGGTTTTTTTTAATAGCACTTTGGAATCTTTATTTTCAGAGAAGCAGACCACTAGGCACAATCTGGGACTTGTTATTAAAGACAAACTAACATCCCCCAAAGATTTTCAAACGCTTCATGCCAGAATGTGATATTTTAAAGCATTTCCCATTTCACATAATTGGATGCACGTGTCTTAGCAAGAGAAAGACCGTTTCAGTAAATACAAGAATTAACGCAATTTATTCTAGATGGTCTCACAGGAGAGATATAGATTTTATGCATAAATCTGAGGAAGATAAAAAATGCTGAAATCAGTTAGGACTTCTGCATATTGCTTCAAGACCACTGACCTAAGCTAAGGTGGTTATTATAAACAAGGATGGAATTTAGAAAAAGTTATCAAATTAGTATTCATCTTGGATCCCAAATGAGCACAATTATCATCACTGGGAATTTGAGTTCCATCCTTACGCTTTTTTGGGATGCTTAGTCAAATAATTAGTAAAACTATTTCTAATGTTTGCATAATAATGAAAAAAAATGTCCATATTCCAGCAGGAAAAACCCCACAACTGAAATGTCAAAATTCAATCTTTTAAAATGGTTATAAATTGCAGCCATTTCAGACATATTATTGTGACATTTGTTAAACTGATTTCATATTTGAAATCTGCCTCTCATGAATTCGGGACCCTGAGGTTAAACCACTATTTAACACAATCACTGGGGTCTCTGGAACAAGAAAAGCAAGTTGCTTAGATGTGTAAATGTCATTCTCTGTATTTATATAACCCAATCACTATGTCAAATGAGCATCTCCTGCATATTTTCTGTTTTCTCCTTTAAAAACAAAACAAAAAAAAAATCTGCTGGACAAAGAAATAGTGTTATCTCTTTTTAAAAAAAAAGAGATCTTAAGCATAGATTATATAGATATGGAATCCTGTTAATGTCAGCAAGAATTCTGCTATTTATTTAAAGGGAAACACCATTTCTTCCTTCTTTTTATCAGCTACAGAAATCTACAGCTATACTTGCATTTTGACAGTTTGAGTAAAAATCAAGTATTTTAGCCACAGACATTTTTCTTTTGATGCTATGAGACAAGGTTAGCCTATATTACATAACTACTTTGCCACCTGAAAAGAAAAAATGGCTAGTTGCTTATGAGGTTTGGGGAAAAACTACCCCTTCTGCTGAGCTGTGTACAAAACTATACTCTGAGGCACTGATATTGACAGATTGTGGTGATTTTAAACATGATATTTTAATTCACTTTCAACTGCACGCTAAATAATCATAGAATCATAGAATAGTTAGGGTTGGAAAGGACCTTAAGATCATCTAGTTCCAACCCCCCTGCCATGGGCAGGGACACCTCAGAACAGACCATGTCACCCACGGCTCTGTCCAACCCGGCCTTGAATACCGCCATGGATGGAGCATTCACAACTTCCTTGGCCAACCCATTCCAGTGCCTCACCACCCTTACAGTAAAGAACTTCCTCCTTATATCTAATCTAAACTTTCCCTGTTTAAGTTTGAACTCATTACCCCTTGTCCTATCACTACAGTCCCTACTGAAGAGTGCCTCCTCAGCTGATAAAACTAACACCAGAGGCAAGGTTGGCCCACTGGTTAACGGGATGGGTGCCCTGGTGACAGAAGATACAGAGATGGCAGAGTTATTGAATGCCTTCTTTGTCTCTGTCTACTCTGCCGGAGGCAGTCCTGAAGAGCCCTGTACTCCTGAGACCTCAGATGAAGTCAGGTCAAGGGAGCAGTTTGCCTTAGTCGACGAGGAATGGGTTAGGGACCAGTTGAGCAATCTGGACATCCATAAATCCATGGGTCCAGATGGGATGCACCCGCGGGTGCTGAGGGAACTGGCGGAAGTCATTGCTAGACCACTCTCCATCATCTTTACCAAGTCTTGGGAAACGGGTGAGGTGCCTGAGGACTGGAGGAAAGCAGATGTCACTCCAGTCTTCAAAAAGGGCAAGAAGGAGGACCCGGGTAACTATAGACCGGTCAGCCTCACCTCCATCCCTGGGAAAGTGATGGAACACCTTATCCTTGATGCCATCTTAAGGCATGTCAAGGATAAGAGGGTTATGAGGGGCAGTCAACATGGCTTTACCAAGGGGAAGTCATGCTTGACCAACCTCATAGCCTTTTATGAGGAAATAACATTGTGGATGGATGATGGCAGAGCTGTGGACGTGGTCTACCTTGACTTCAGCAAAGCATTTGACACAGTCTCCCACAGCATCCTCATAGCTAAATTGAGGAAGTGTGGCCTGGATGATCAGGTAGTGAGGTGGACTGCAAACTGCCTGAAGGACAGAAGCCAGAGAGTTGTAGTCTATGGGGCGGAGTCTAGTTGGAGGCCTGTATCTAGTGGAGTGCCTCAAGGGTCAGTATTGGGACCAGTATTATTTAATATATTCATCAATGATTTAGATGAGGGAATTGAGTGTACTGTCAGCAAGTTTGCTGATGACACTAAGCTGGGAGGAGTGGCTGACACGCCGGAAGGCTGTGCTGCCATCCAGCGGGACCTGGACAGGCTGGAGAGTTGGGCAGGGAGAAACTTGATGAAATATAACAAGGGAAAGTGTAGAGTCCTGCATCTGGGCAGGAACAACCCCAGGTTCCAGTATAGGTTGGGGAACGACCTGTTAGAGAGTAGTGTAGGGGAGAGGGACCTGGGGTCCTAGTGGATGGCAGGATGACCATGAGCCAACACTGTGCCCTTGTGGCCAAGAAGGCCAATGGCATCCTGGGGTGTATTAGAAGGGGGGTGGTCAGTAGGTCGAGAGAGGTCCTCCTCCTCCTCTACTCTGCCCTGGTGAGACCACATCTGGAATATTGTGTCCAGTTCTGGGCCCCTCAGTTCAAGAAGGACAGGGACCTGCTGGAGAGAGTCCAGCGCAGGGCAACTAAGATGATTAAGGGAGTGGAGCATCTCCCTTATGAGGAAAGGCTGAGGGAGCTGGGTCTCTATAGTTTGGAGAAGAGGAGACTGCGGGCTGACCTTATTAGTGTATATAAATATATAAAGGGGGAGTGTCACGAGGATGGAGCCAGGCTCTTCTCAGTGGCAAACAATGATATGACAAGGGGTAATGGGTATAAACTGGAACACAAGAGGTTCCACTTAAACTTGAGAAGAAACTTCTTCTCAGTGAGGGTGACAGAACATTGGAACAGGCTGCCCAGGGAGGTTGTGGAGTCTCCTTCTCTGGAGACATTCAAAACCCGCCTGGACACATTCCTATATAACCTTATTTAGGTGTTCCTGCTCTGGCAGGGGGATTGGACTAGATGATCTTTTGAGGTCCCTTCCAATCTCTAACATACTGTGATACTGTGATACTGTGTGATACTTATAGGCCCCCTTCAGATGCTGGAAGGCTGCTATGAGGTTTCCACGCAGCCTTCTCTTCTCCAGGCTGAACAGCCCCAACTTTCTCATATAAATAATGGAAGATTTCATTATTTATTTTATATCTGTCATCATTTTTCTTGAGTCCTTTTGCAAATAAGATTGTGATAACAAAGGGTTTTTCACTAGACCAAAGATACAGTTTTAAATGATTTCTCCTGAGAACTTTTTCCACTCACTATAGCATCTTGTTCATCTGAATTTTTATCCCAGTTACATCACTATCAATCTACAGGACCTGAACTGAACTTCTGACATTTTGGTCAAAATTGTCTGACTAATTTCCAAGAGAAGGGTGGAAGTGGGGAAAATGCTGGGATAGGCAGACAAATGGAGAGTGTGATCCTATAAATCTCATCTCTTTATAAATCATGTAAAATACCAAGATATTATGAGAATCATAATATCAAAAAAAAAAAAAAAAAGGAAAATTGGCATACTGCTTAACAAAATTGCTTTATGGTAATACAGAGAAGAAGTATTTGGCTGTTTCAACCCTACACAGTCCATTTAGGTTCAAGTTAATAAATCCCCCTTTAAGAATGCTTCCATGAATAAATGGGCAAATTTCACTGATGTAAACATTCACATGAGTAAAAAATGCCTAGATTTACCATAAAAAAATAAAAAAGGTATAACATAAAATAGTTGCTATATTCATAGCTTTTGTAATGCTGGCAAGACTTTCAGGCTTTTAAATGTTCACTCAGCTGCCATATTTTCTGTATATATAATTATTACATGTATATGGAGAAGCATACACTTTCTTAATGTCTCGTTTTCTCTAACACAGACACAAACATGTACAAAAGTATATATATGAAAAAATCAGACACATGTTTATTTTTAGAAACCTGCATGAACATGAACACCCAGTAATTTCATAGCATTCCTGGCATTTGACTCCTTACTTGGATTATGAGATTCTTTAGAAGACAGAAATAAATAACTGGTCTCTTTTAAGAACAAAGGATGAAATGAATATATTTAAAAGCTGCACTGTGTTTTGATGTTATTATAGCAATCAGAGTCAGAAAATCACAGTAACCAAGTAATAAAGAATCACTTCAAAGCCTAAACTGTCTAACTATATGACAACTGCAGTAGTTCATCTGTATTTATGAAATTTATATTATATACAAACATATATATTATACAGAAAAGTGTATAATTTATGGTTGTGTGGTTAAAAATCAGTAAAAGACAACAGGACATAAACACTAACCTACATTCCATGTTATGCAACATGAAAGATATGTGTATGTGTGTGCATGTACACACACATATAGAAGTAATTATAGATCTACAGGTCTATAATATTGGTGTGCTGTTGAAAATTCATCTTATTCAGTTGTCACTTCTCCTACTTTTCTGCACTCTTATAGTGACGAATCATTTCTTAGCTTTGCAATCTGCTGCTGAAGGCCCTGGAAGTGCAGACTGAATTTCATTCAAACATTTGCAAGATGTTTGAGATTGGTGTTGGGTTGGGAAATCAGGAGTTCTGGGATCTATAGCTGTTGGTTGCCAGTTTCCCCTTCTTAGTAACTGAGGGGATAGACTTTCTCATCATAACAGTTCTTCAGGATAAGGTTTCCACTTCAGCATATTTAATATCTGCAGCTATAAAGCCTGACATTGGTAGTGGTGTCATCCAACGCTAATATTACTGCCATCGAAAGATTTCCCTTGGGTAATGAATGATTTTTTTTCTTCTTTGTTCTGAAAGACTGTGAACATTTATGAGTGTTACATTAACTTATATCAGTAACAGGAAAATTCCCAAAACCTAGAAAACAATTAAGTTAAATTCACTGTCATTAAAAGTGTCTCCTGGTTATCAGTATTGTTTCATTTCTGAATTGTGCCATCTCCTGCAAACAGTTTCATTCCTTGCCTTGAATGAGTTGAAAGATTTGCAGGTTACAATGACCCTAAATGCAGTAGTTGGATAATACGTTGAGTTCAGCAGCAAAGCCAGATGGTAAATCTACTACTGTTCTCTAAGCACACACCTGCATCATACAGTAGCCACTCATTCAGTTGTTCTTATTCACATGCTTGTGAGACTTCTCAGTGAACTTACCAATATCCATCTGACAAAATTAAGGTATCAGCTTGAACTAATTTAAATGCTAGGGCAGAAAAAGTGGAGGAATTAATTGCTGGACATGGTTTTAAAAACTCTGGAGTCTCAAAGGGCCAAAATAATGTTTCTCTACATCTGTGTCCTTCAGGCTGAGATTTGGGTAATAGGAAAAATTTTTTGTCAGATATTCCACCTAGAAATGTTAAAATAATAAGAAATGTGTGAGAGAGTTCTCCCAGCAAACTGTACAAATGAGAGGGTGGCAGACGTGCTTTTTCCCCAAGATGACACATGACAGTGAAAGACTCAGGCACAGGGAAATGCAGATTCAAAATTGCCCCTGTATAAAAAACTATTTTGATTGCTGATGTGTCACTCTAGATGTATTGCTAATTTATTTTCCTATTAATTTGAGGCAAAGCACTGACAGCTTTTCACTATGAGTTCAATCATTGT
The DNA here is from genome assembly GCF_963264785.1 of Psittacula echo. Taxonomy (NCBI): domain Eukaryota; kingdom Metazoa; phylum Chordata; class Aves; order Psittaciformes; family Psittacidae; genus Psittacula; species Psittacula echo. The sequence continues at coordinate 104,658,097 of NC_137738.1, forward strand.
TTTATTAAATTAATAGTAATTAAGTACAATCCAGCTTCCTGATGACTATTAGATCCAGATATCTATGACAGGTCATTAGCTGTAAAGAAGAATGGTCAGGCACTAATATTAAGCAATGAGATTGCTTATTCATACACTGCAGAGGTTAGAATTAATAATCATGCTAAATTGAATTTTATGAATAATTCATAAAGAAAAATCCAAAACAATTTGCTATGGTTACCAAAAGAGATGTATTTTTAAGAAACAAGGTCTAAATTACCCTTTGCTTCACCTAAGCATAAGAATAAGGAATGGAGCTATTTTCTGGCAGGCAGAGGCTTGAGGAAAAGTGAATACCGAAAGAAATTTGGGATAAGAGTAAGCCGCAAAACTGTTACATGTTTGCCATGTGCTATAGCAGAAAATAAATAACATAGTCCAATGTGATTTTGGGAGGCATTAAATCAAAAAACCAGAGGAGATTAGCATGCTGCTATTAAGTATTCATGGGAACACACCTGAGATACCTGCTTGAGGCCTGCACCTCTCGGAAAAAAAAATAGAAATGCCAAGAAAATTGATAGTAGAAGGGATTATTAGGCACTGGAGGAAAAGCAGTTATTTGGAGATCATGTAATTATAGAATAATTCAGAAGATTGGGACATTTTTAAAGAGAAAGGTGTCATTATCTTGAATAAAATTATTTCTTGGTTGATGTGCTTATCTGCATGACATGTGCTTGTCTCCTGAGTTTATCAGCACTGTCCAGAACTGTCTGTACGTGGGCTGCACACTGCCTCAGCTGCCTCCATGGGAAGATGAGCCCTGAGAGAAAAGGAAAAGAAATAGCAGCATGGCGCCATGTCTGTCCAAAAAGGCTGTGATTGTCAATCAACAATCTTGTTGATGACTTCCTGAGCTTCTCTCTGTTGTATTTTTCCACTATGTAAAGTAGGCATAATCATTGTAATCTTTCTACAGCATCCTGGGAGATGTGAGCTTAATACATCAACTGGACCTATCAACTGCATCAGTGGAGGCCAGCCTGTTGCTCAAGTATGAGCATGTCTGGCAGCTGACCATTCCTGGGCTCACAGTGGCACAAAGCCTGCCAATGCACATATTCTTCCCCCAGGCTGATGAACCAAGAACTATAGAAAGCCTTGTTGGGTCACAAGATGCTCAGACCAGCTCTGATCTGCATTGAAGATATCAGATTCTCAAGAAATCAGCATCATCTCCTTTTTGTGAGCTTGCTCTTCCCATCTTATTGAGATCTTCTGGCTCTGATATGTGCAAAAGTGTTGGTGGAAGGCTTACAAGTGCAAACACTGATGAATGGCTGAGTTAAGTGGAAACATTAATAAAATAGAGATATCTAATTTTTGAGGGCCATCAGGTGAAAGAATACTTAGGAGAGAGAAGGAAAACAGATTACTATGAAATGAAAGAAAACTTAAACACGTGTGCGTCATTTGATCAAAAGTGTTTGATTTGATAAAAAAATAATGCATTTTGAATTGGGGGGAATAACCTTTGAAAACACAGTCAGGGACCCTTCGTATTTTCAGTGGCACTAACAACTAAAATCTCACTCTGCATTTGAGAAATGCTCAGAAGTCAGAGAGCTTTACTCTTGCACCAGGGTCTAAATGAAGCATCTGGTGCTAAGGTGACCTGAGCATTCTCTTGCCTCAAATGGTCAAGCAAACTGATGCATGCTGCATGGTAATTCAGAGGCAGGCAATGCCAGTCTACTCTTCTTTTCCAGTGAAATCAGTTATGATGCTTCCCCATTCAGAAGCAAGTCAGCACAACACCTGGGTGGGTTGCAGAAGCATTTCTAAACACTGCAATCACCATGGCTTCACTATTCATTTGTGTATTAAGCTCCTAATTTTGAGAGCTAGCAAGAGGTTTCTCAAAGTTCACATAGTGTAATTGTTACCTAAGGCTGGGAGATTCTGCTCTGCTTTCTAGGTTATTTAGCTGCAGATAATTTATGAGATTGCTGAGGAGGTTGAAAAATTGCTTCACCTCTCAGTTGTTCATGCTTGCACTGGTTTTACAACAGACGGGAGAGAATTTTGCAGTCATGAATGTTTGATTCATGCCGGCTGGCTGCCTCCCATCACTCAATGAAGACAAAAGCCAGAAGGCTGGAGAGGAGCCTGTGTTTTTTAGTGTTGGAGCTGGTTTGACAGATATATATATCAATAGTTTTAAAGAGTAAAACTGATTCTTTATGTCAATGCTTTGCCTGATTTTCTTATTTAGATGTGGTAGCATTAGTGAAGTTGCACAAGGTATCAGATATACATAGACCTACAATAAGTGAACTAAGCAGAAATAGTGTTTTTGGAGTTAATCATGTAAGATTTGCTAGGGACTTCTTATCTCATTTTGTATATTTTTCCTAAGACCTACCATTTATAACAATCTACAAAAGCTAAATGGGTGGCCCAGAAATAACACTGCACAGAAGTGCATATACTGTCATTAGAGAGCTTTTTCAGGGTAAAGGCATCATTGTCAGCTGGATCTGGGTTTTAAACCCTTCTCTGATTAATAATTTCTGGCAGGGATCAACTCATTTAGGACCAGACATGTTTTGATCTACATTTTTGTGTCTTTGTCTCAAATACATTTTCACTATCCTTATGTACCTTAATAACCAAAGGGTTATTAACCTTTATATAACCAAAGGGTTATATAACCAAATATTATAGCTGAACCTATCTGCTGACTAACCCTGCTAAAGGAGATCTGCCCTCAGACACCCTTGCCATCAGCCACATAGATGTGTCATTCCTTTGTGTCATTTCAACCATGTATCTTAGCCCTCATTCAGTGTGAATGCAGTGCTTGCTTGCATGTGGTTTTGGAGTTTGGGAGGGTTTTTTTATTTTTGTTAGGCTTAATTTTCTAAGCTTTACCTTCTAGAGGCAATGCATGAAGGCAAGGAAGGGGATCAGGAAAGTGACGTACACAGTGCAAGAGAAACATTCAGCCAGAGGCTGGAGATGAAGAAGATGCAATTAGCACTATTGATACAACTGACTTACCTACAACATGAAAACACAGAATTAACTGATATAGGAGTTTTGTCAGCAAAATTTCCTCTCTTTTTGTGGTGATAAGCCAGCACTTTCAGAAGAATGGGCAAGATCATCTTTTCTTCACTTGACTCCAATTCAGTGTAACTATAGCAAGAATGGTTAACTTCTGGAAACTAAAATGAACTGATTTGAACACTAAACTGAACCCTTCAGCTGATAGCCTGATGTTAGGTAGGATCTGGGCCATTGCAACCAACAGTGAGTCACAACAAGAGTTGAAGCTGCTAAGAAAAATATATTATTGTCTGCCTCCAGGATTTTTTGTGAAAGCAGTTGCGTTATGAGTAGACACTAAAACCTATTTTTGGAGTGAAACTTTTGTCTGTATCCTAAGTGATTATACACTAAACTGCTGATAAGATAAAAATTCCACTTCACCTTTCAGGAGGGAAAAAAGTAAAAAATAAAAGATTAATTGCCTCTAAGGAACCTTTCAGGTAAGCTAAGCTAGGGAACGCACTGGGAAGGCAAGGGGTTTAGATATAATTAGGGTTTCTAATCACTTGGTGGCATCAGACCCTAGGGAATGTTGTGCCAACACACATATTTAAGGGACTTCAGGCATCTCTAGAGCAAGGACAAAACTGAACAAGGCTCATGTAAATGCCAGTAACAGCAGAATATTGTACAATATTGCAGAGCCATTTGGGTGCTCTAACCTTTTGTTTGGAACTTACCTTTAGCCTTTCTGTTCCAGAGTTCACCCCCTAAAAAATGGAGCTAAGCAGTGTTTTCACATGTTGATGGAGAGCTGAATACCACAATGACAGTATAATCCAGATCTTTCTGTAATAAGGAGTGGGAAAGGAAACAACTGAAAGCCTTTATATCTACCTATTTATCCGCTTAATAGCTGTATTTCCATAAGTGGTCAGAATTTGCAGTTTCCTTTATAATATCTGAGAATCCTCTCCCTGCTGGGATCTTGCAAAAGCTATCTCCTTAATGTCTTTATATCCTATTTCCCCATTTGTAAAATAAAGACTGCAAAACTTATTTTGTCTGGCTGAGCTGATCAGACAGAAAGCACTTCAGGGCAGGGGCCATCTTTTACTATAGAAGAGTATTATACAGGAAAGGTAATAAAAAAAGTATCTGTCCAAATTGTTTTTAATAGAAAATTGATTTCAACAGAGGATATGGGTGTACATACCAATTACTATATATCATAGAAAAGATAATGTAAAACTAGCCCAATATCCCCTTGAGGCTCAGTCCTATGGCTACTAAATGCAAGATAGGTTAAGATATGTATTGTCATTTCTGCTACTCAGTTTCTCTGTTGCATTTAATGAGTATGCAAAAAGCCTCCTTGCGGTACTGTTGTGAGGTTTCATTCATGCTTGAGAAACACCTTGAGCTCTTCAAATGGTGGCTGAAAAACTTGATTATTCTGACATGCAAACAATAAAAAGTTGGGGAGTAGGATTCTCTGTCTCTCCCTTTAAACACATTTGACTTACAAGCTCTATAACTTTCAAACAAGATTAGCATTATCAATAAATCACTGGGCTCACAGACGAGAAACACGACAGAATGCCTTGTTGCCGAGGCATATATAATGACAATAGGTGCCTTAGCAACAGTTATATCTGTGCTGCAACAGATTGTGCCCTAAAGCAGAAAATATCCTGCACACAAGAGGTTATTCAGGTATAGAAAAAAAAATTAAAAAGTTTAGTTATCACTGTTAACATTTTCAGCATAGAGATATAAAGAGAGCAGGAGCAGGAAGGGTGAGACTGGGGGAAGGCGAAAGGGAGTGGGGAAAAATTGCAAAGCTCTCAAGTTTTAAGACAACTCAACTAGCTGTCAGGTTGCAAGACAGAACAAAGTAGAGCACTTTGTGGGAGAAAAGCATCTCTGCTTAAAACCATGAGGATATCCACAGATTCAGTGCTCTTGCACACTGCAGTCTTGACGACACATATCTTGTCCAGCAAGTCCCAGGCTCAGTTTTCTGACAGCTTGCTTTCCGTTTCTCACACATCCTCCCTGTGTCCCAGGGCATACCTGGTTCTCTGGCTTGCTCCATCCAAAATCAATGAGAACCTCATCATCCGTGTGCCAAGCATGCTCTGAGAGGCTGATTTGCCACCAGTTTTATTGGTGCAGCTCCAGGGAGCAATGTAAGAGGAAAAGAGGGGAGAAAAAGCAGAAAATTAAAACCTCATACACACTCACCTAATTATTCATGTATAACACTACCAACTTACAAACAGCCTACTGTAAGATTTCTGAAGGCAGGCATACTCTTGAGAAACATTTTAAAAAGGGACATTTACATTTTTCAACAAAAGATGATGACATTTCTGTTCAAATTAGGAACTGGTACTAGTGATTGGCCAGGCATGGAATCAGTGGACAAGGGTGTAGGAGGCTCTGAAGAGTGAAAGAGGGCAACACAATGTGGACTATGAGACGTCACAAAATTATTGAACTGTAGAATCATTTAGGTTGGAAAAAACTCTGAAGTCCAGTCATTAACCTAACCACGAAGCCAGGTCCCTAAGCGCCTCATCTACACGCCTTTTAAATAACTCCAGGGATGGTGACCCTACTACTTCCCAGTTATCCCTTCTACTTCAGCTGTTCAATTAATTTTAATTTAAATGTAATTGTGATGTGGTGAGATTGTAATTAATATCTATATGTTCAAAACATCTCTTTCTTCCCAGTCCCATAAGTCTACACTGGGTTCAGAGCTGGATCACAGGTAACTTATGCACTAAGGACCATTTTCTTTCTCAATTTTAATGAAACGTGTTTTTCTGCACTTGTTAAAGCAGAATTAACAGCAGTTTCATAAGTGAAAATCTCCTTGAAATGCATTGTTGCTGCTTTTTAATACATTGATTTTTTTTTTTTTTTTTCTTGTTCCAGGAGAGAAAAAAGAGCTATACCTAAGTAGCTATAAGACATAGCATGTCCATGACTTTGTTTTATCTCTTTCTTGTGTGACCTAGAGACCTAGAGACACTTCTTGAGGTCTAGATACCAAACAAGGCCTTTTTTGTATTGCCTAAACATTGTGGTGCCCCCCTGCTTGAATTACTGAACCACATGAGCTCAGCTGTTATAAATCAGAGCCCCATTCCTTGTTTTAGAGAAAATTGTTTCATGTGGATTGTTTCTGGGATTGTTCATCTGCTTCCCTCCTTTGTGACTTTAGTGAATATGATGTTCAAGCTGAGCATCAATTTTGCAGACTATCATCAGGTTTAGACTTCACACTTTCATCAGGGTTTTAGCACCAAAACAGGACAAGAGATTGCTGTTACTTCATTATAAACCTGAAAAGAAGGAAAATTGTTCAAACTGCCTCATCTTCTAGAAAGTTCCTGGGGTGGTGCAACAGCAGAGGCAGCCTATAGGTCCTTTCTGTGTTTGCAGTTGTCTGTGATGAACCAATTCCCAGCTTGCTACTCCAGCCAGACAGCATCTGTGGGATGATTTTCCATTGTGAGAGGTGATGATAAATATCTGGGTATCACTGGCATAATGATCATAATAGCTTCCAATTCTTCAAGTGGTATCACATGAAAAGAAAGAACAAAGCTAAAACAAATAACTCCTCAAGGACTTTCAGGGCAGATGAGAAACTGCCCTTGTCTCTGCTTTGACATCCGACATTGCCTGCTTTTCATGCCTCTGTGCTGTTCCAAGCCACTTGCTCATCACATGTCATAGCAGAAAGAACAGCTGGAGATGATGGAGATGGCCATCTCCTAGTATAAGGAGAGGAAAACAACCCCTCAAATAGGTTTGTAGCTTGGCTTTGGAGTGCAGCTTTTCTTGACTATTGCCCAGAACAGAAAGGGAATCCCAAAATGATGTTGGCACAAATAGCATCTGCTTCTCAAGCCATATCAAACTTCAAAACCAGAATTCCTGCACTGCTCATGTGGTGAATCAATCTGGTATTTTTTAAAGCCAGAACATGCTGTGTCAGCTTCCCTTAGGACTGCTGCTACAAGTATTTTATTTTGGAAACAGATTTTGGGTAAAACATTTTAAACGTGTAAAAAATTTTTTTCTACATCCTCTCCAGCCAGCCTGAGCAGGGTCCACTGCTAGCACCATCGCCTCAGTCTTCCCTTGACTTAGCTGCAGTAGGTTAAAGACCTACTGCAGAGCCCAGTGAAGACAACACATCTTCTGCAGTCCTTAATGGCTTTTAGATCAGACTGAATACCCTGAGTTACTCTTTAAAAATCATCAGTAATATGTTGCATGGCCATCTTTTGAATTAGAAGAGTCTCTAGCTTGATCATATAAGAAAAGCCACAGGGACACTGCAGAAGTTGTAGGTCAGTGTTTGCATGCAGGAATGCAGTAAATATATTTCCATCCTATGAAATGGGTACAAGAGAAATGCCCTGTCTTGTTTCATCAAAGTAATGGCTGTATGAACTTTCAAGTAATAGTTCTTTCCATTATGGAAGCATTTTCTGAAGAGAACGGTTTCTATCCATGAAAAGTCTTCCCTACTGACAAATATCAAATGATCCTACCTTAATTTCCTATGTATATTTCTAGAGCAATAAGTATTTTCCAAAACATTTCAAATAGTTTTAAACAAAGCGACTGTGGAAAAAAAAAAAAAAAAATATTAGGTCAGAATTAACAAAGCTGCAAGATTTAATTGAGTAGTTCTACAGTGGAGATGGCTGGGAGCTAAAAGGGTGAAGCCCATCTGGAAATTGTCCCCACTGAAAAGGCTTTTGGTCTTAAAGGGAAAGCCAGCTGTAGATTTGATTATCAGCTTTAAAATAAGCAAAGAGGCTCAGATTGTGAACATGCCTTCTTTTCGTCTAGTTACTGGCATTAAAAGTCCTGTTTGCGTCAGCCAGCTCATTTCACAACCTTTTCATCAATCTGAAATAGGGGGACATAGACCCTTAATTATATGCAAGCATATAATAAGATATTTTTTTTGGGGGGGGGAGGGGCATTATTCAATTCTTACAGCTATAAATCATTAACAAGTTGAATCAGTCCCTATTATATTTAATACTTTTTAAATAGATTATTTTCAAAATGGAAAGAACCATTCTTTTGTTCTTTTCTTTGGTTTTTTTGCTTGTGGGAGACCAAGAATCTTAAGCATTCACTTGATTTTAAGAGCTGAGTATTTAAGGAAAATATCAAAATAAATTAATAATAATAGTATGGCTCAAAACACCAATCCAAGTCAAAAGCTAAAGAGAGGTGCATACAGAAAATATAGATTGCAGACTCTGCTTAGTTTTTACATTCCTGGAGCAGCACATAGCTCTTATAAGTAGTCCTATAGACTACTCTAAAAAAAAAAAAAACAAAACATTATCCACTGAAAAGATTAGTTGACTAGGATATACAAGCAAAACACTGGGCAGATTCTTCCCAGGAAACTTCCCAGGTGCTTGTAGAATTCAAAACTAGCCCTTCTTTTTCAGGCCAAATTATGCTCCCGTTCGAAAGTTAGTTGTTTGTTTATTTTTTCTGGCATTAATAGTCCTGTAAGAACTTATCAAGTTGACTTCTTTGTCAGATTAATTTTATTATTTTCTCAGAGAACTTAATCAAATCAAAACACATTTTCATTCACTCCTTTGCAAAGGTTTCTTCAGTGTATTTTCCATGCCAAATTCAGCCTCTAGCCACTTCTCTCTAGAAGTGTTTAATTAAACATTTCAGAGTTTGAGGGTTTGGGTGGTTTTTTTAATTACATGAAAAAGTTTTCCTCTTCAATGTTTTTCCTGATTCTACTATAGATCAAGCTGGTAGAATAATTTTACAGTAAGGTCTCCAGAAATCAGGCACAAAACAAGCAAAGCAACTTCAGTTTACATCAACAGAGATTCGTTTTTCTCTTCAAGAGAGAAACAGTGTTTAATTGTGAGGTTCTGCAAAACAGATTACAGAGCAGTGATCCAGGTTATACATTTGTGTAATCTGGCAGTACCTTATTAGCAGTACGAAGCTGTGCCAATTGATAGTAATTAGTGTATGAGACAGTATGGCATTGAATTAAGAAATGTTACACAGTTCTTGCTAAGGTACAGTAAAAATGTGTCCCACAGAGTAGATATTTTCTATTTGATATTTTCAACAGCTACTAGGGCTCTGAACTTCAAACTAGACCTGAGAACAGTAACTTGGGTTGTTTGTCATGTATTCATTTTCACTTCCTTAAGCTTAGGCTTAAATATTAATGAAGGTAAGATTAAAAAAAAAAAAAAAAGTAAATGCTATAAAACCCCTCCAGCCATGCTCTTGGAATCCGTCATTTTGTAGCTAGTGGCATTACAAATAATGTAATGTCTTTTTCTTCCTCATTTATAAGGATAGTCGGAGATACCTGAACTACCTGGAAAATAAGTAAATAAAAACAGTGGAATATTCAGCTGCTTGTTTATTCTTGGCACACAGATGAAGCACATTTCTTCCTGATTAGAAGAGCAAGAGTTTTCTGTCATCTCTGCCAAGCTCCAGCTCCAATGCTCAGCACTGAAAACATTCCCTTTCGATGCTTCTTTGGCCACAACTCAATCTTTCTAGTAACAACAAGAGTTGGATAAAGGAATGTTTTTCACTTTGCTACTGAAATAACAAGCCTGAGGAAAAGTATTAGGCAGTGCTGAAGTGAAAAAGAAATTTCTTCTTGGATTTAAAATGATGATTTAACCCAAGTCTATTTTGGTTAGCTGTTTTTATCTTTTTTTTTTTTTTTTTAGACTTAATATTCTTTTGTAGGTGGATGTTTTCAATGAAATAATGCCTTAATTTTCTTTTGAAAAGAGTGAAGCGTCTTTCTGCTTTTCCAGAATTAAATGTATCATTAAAAAGTCTGGTGAAGGCTTTTCCCATATTCAGCATTTATCTCAATTTGAGGGGGGGGAGATGGTCCTTATTTATCTGTGTGTTTGATTTTGTCCAAAAATACACACTCAATCAAAACTGAATTTGAAAACCTGATTTAGTCTCCATGAACCAAGTCATAATTTTTATTGAATATGATCATTCTCAGTCTTAGTAGATTAATGTAGGACTCAGGGCTGCAATTCAGCAGGGTTTTAAAGCAGTCATAAGAAAGTGTCAGAGGACCTGGTTTCAGCTGTGATAAATTAATATTGGTAGCATGCTGATTTAGATGAGTTAATAACAGAGACTGCTGAATGAATCCCAGCATCTGGTTTATAGGAAACAGAGAAGCACTTCCAAGGAAGACTTATCCCATCCTAAATAGCTCTCTTTCTTTTAATACTGTTCTATTTGTCTTAAAATTTGACATGTTTTCACTGCCTGTACTCAGAGCTAATGAAGGGATTTAAGAGCATATAGTTGAGTGGGAAAGAAAAAAATGAAGGACAAATGTCTGAAGCCCAGTGATTTCATGTTACAACCCCAGCTAAACCAGGTTGTAGCCAGACTTATTCTGCAGAGTTTCTGGGTATGAGGAGAAAATAAAGGCAAAACCAGGTCAAAAGCTCTGAGTTAGCCTATGAATCTCTTTTGATTATCCATTTAGTGTTGTATTGGCTTCAATTCATTGTGCCTCTGAGATTAGATCACGTTACTTCAGGGCTTGACTCTTTCAGGCTACAATAGATGAGCCGAGTGCTGCAGCTCATGCCTGATTTATGGTCACTAACAATGTCATTTCTTAGCTGAAGTGGTATCCATTTCACTTCTATTAAGCCTTCTAAAGCTAAAAGTCAGATTAAACACCAAACTGGGTACCTATTCTACAAACAGCAGAAGGAGATCATGGAAAGGGTGATTCCTCCCCTTGCAAAGTACGTGTTCACAAGTGATAGGATGAATTACTCTGGAAAAGTTTGTTTCTCTTCACTGACTATGGAGATTTCTTAGAGAGCTTGTACAGATTAACTTTCAGATATGCAACATTGAGTAAAATTACCTCCATTACATCTTCCTGATGCTAAATGGAATTTGAGGTGGCCTGATACATAAAAAAAAAAAAAAAAAAAAGACAAAAACCAAAACATAATATGCAAAGAAAATAATCAGCCTAAGTTCTCAGACATGTCAGAAATTCATGAATTTGCCACACATACCATTGCTGATGGTTTTTATTGTTTTTAAAGAGTGAATAGATTCATCTGATTTTTGTAACGATTTCTGTCATATTTCCTATTTCATATGATTTAAAAAAATAACACAACTCAGAAAAAAGGTACTGACAGCACTGCGGATTACTGTAAACACAATCCATTGTAGAAAATGTTGAAGAATGTGAAAAAGTTTTCCTAGATTACAGAAAATGTCTTTAGCACCGCAATATTTCAAGAAAATTTTTATTTTTACTAAAAGTCAATTTCTGATGCAGAAAACATTCATCAGGTGGGTCCTTTCATAAAGAAACTTCTTAAATAACTGATTTCTGAACTTAGTGTTCAAATCTAAAAGAGAGCACTGCCTCACCGCGCTCCATGAGGCAGGTTTTCAACCACTCAGGGCTGGTGCCGCCCCTCCTGGCTCTGTCCCCTGTGAGTCAGCTGCTCGCATCAGCTGAGCTGCCGACTCCTGGGCAAGTCCTGTCAAGGACTTGAAGCTCCCTGGGTGGCTCTCGCCGCTCTGAGTTGAGGCTCCTCGAGGCTGAGCTTCCCTTCGCTCCGGTGTTGAAGGCGTCTTCTCTCGAGCTACTCACCTCAGCAACTGATGAAAGACACCACAACCCTAATAACATCTACCTGGTTATTTAGTTACATTAGCATCACTGTTCATATCAGAGCCAACAATGGATTCCTAAGGTAAAAATTTAAAAGTGAGATTCATTAGCACAGGACAAACTGACCACACCCCTAACATAGCTCAAATGTGGACTTTAGATGTGTTATGCAAACCAATTGTCTAAGATCCCTCTGCTCTTAATGAAAGAAAAAGAATTTCCTGAGATAATTTACTCCTTCTTAAGGTACATCTGTGAGACAGAAATCTTTTGGAAATGCCTCTTTGTTTCCAATAATATGAAGGAAAATGAACCCAGCTAGCTTAATTTAAGCACCATCTTGAGGCAGCTCAATTGAAGTTATATGAATCCCACTTTTAGCATGGCCTACATAAAGAACATAAAAAGCTGTCCTAGAGTAATGTTTTGTTTGGATTTTTTTCTAATGAGTTCTTATTCATCAGGTATTTTTGCATAGAGATCTTATACATATTATAATCTGTAGATTATAGATTGTGTATAATCTATAGATTATAGATTGCATGTTATCATATAATTATTTAGGTTGGAAAAGACCTTCAAGATCATGGAGTCCAACTGTTAACCCATCAGTGCCAAGTCCACCAGTAAACCTTGTCCCTAGGTGCCACATCTACACATCTTTTAAATACCTCCAGGGATGGTGACTCAACCACTTCCCTGGGCAGCCTGTTGCAGTGGTTGACAGCTCTTTTGGTGAAGAATTTTTTCCTAATATCCAATCTAAACCTCCCCTGGTGAAACTTGAGTCCATCTCCTGCCCTAAATAATGTTTTCACCCTTCTTTTATTTGCTTTTTTGGTTTTGTTTGCTTGTTTGTTTTTTCTCATTCCGCCTTAATGGTTTTATATAGTTTGTTAATACAAATTGAATAATAGATCTTTATTAGGTAACCGAGTTCTGTTATAGGTTCATTTCAATAGTAAGAAAGAAAGAAGGGAAAGATTAGTGCAATAGAGATCTGCCTTGCATCAAGAAGGTCTGTGCAAGACAGAAGAGAAAATAATTGGTTGGTATACTTTGTTTAATCTATAGAGGGATAAAATGGATAAACCTTGTGTGTAAAAGGGCACCAGTAAGATTAAACACTTAATTATGGTGATTCTAACTTACATTACCAGGGTTAATCAAAGGTGAGAAATTTTCTACCCCAACACACTGGCAGGGGAAATTTTCACCTTTTTTTGAAATAAGTCCAAAGGTCAGGCATTAACAGCAAGACAATCCTGTCCCTCTTCTACAACTGTGTTGGCATTGAAAATTTTAATCAGTCGGGTTAAGAACAATTACTTTCAAAGCAGCATGTGAGAATGTACCCAGAATTGCACTTATTGGTTTATGTTTCCTGTTACTACTTAGCAGCTTTTGCTTTAGTGTCTCCATTTGTGAAACAACAGATTATTATTGTCACTGAAGGCGGCTGTTGGAGGCAGTGTTTGATTTTAAAAGGTTTTGTGCTATCTTAATAACTTATTCTTTACCTCAGACAATAAAGGGAAGGAAAAAAATCACCAGAATGGAACACCTGATGTCCTTTCCCAAGCCCGTCAGTCCCAATAGACTCAATTTATTTACATGAGCATTTATTCTTGTTTTTCTTTACCTCTATGTATATTTATCTTTGTTCTTTTTATGAGTCTTCTCAAAGAATGGCAGCTTGCAGCTCCTGTGTCTCAGCTACTTCTGTGTATTTGAAAAATGCTTGGTGATAATCGCTTTTAATATTCTGCTCACATAGACAATACTATGGCTTTTACATTTAAATAGTTACCTGTATTAGCTATACATATATAAATATGCACATAGTCACTAGGTAGTTTAATTCCTATGGGAAAATATAAATACTAAATGAATAATAAATTAATACTAACTTTCTTAATCTCTTTTGTGTCAAGGGATGATACACGGTGGTAATGGATAGAAAGAGGCAATAGACTGTGATTCAGTAGCTCTTAAAATCATTGACTGTCTGCAACTGATGTACTTCCAGCAAAGAGATATGTCTCTATGGATGGCATGTACTTCATTGCTCCTACAGGCTGAATTCAGCCATGCCACTCCAAACAGCATTTCACCTCTTGAAAGGTAGGACTGTTTGTGGGGAAAGGATGGAAGAATTTGCCCCCAAATCACTGTGTGAGACTGTAATTCCATCTTTGACAGGAAATTTTCCAGGCTTTTCCAGCCGGACTTTCTGGACCTATGAAAACCATAATTTGGCAGATGTGGTTTGATTTCTGAGGCTGAGAGTACAGTTATTTTGAGGCTCATACATACTTCTCTATGGGTAAGGGTAGGCATCCTGTATATATGAAGTCCCTGTCACAGTTCCCCATGCTGTGATGAGAAGAGACCTCCCCTTCTGGCTCTCCAGGACACTGTCCACCTGCCAAGTGCAGCCAAGCCACTGTACTCTACTACATAACCTCATATTCTGGACATGACAGCTGGTACCCTGCTGGCTTCAAGCAGAGAAGACAGTTTAGGCAGGTGAGATTCAGGTTCAGTGTTGAGTACGAACACTATTCAATGGCCACATCTTCTTATAGGGTGTGATAAGAAGAAAGAGATAACAGGGAAGTGAGTAGGAAGAATGAGTATAGAAATGGGTAAAGCTGGGGAATAGCTACCAGAGAAAAAATCTCCTGCTTCCAGATCACTAAGACATACTGCCTCCCACCCAATAGCTAAAAGGATTCACAGAAGGGATCATAACTCTCTCTGACACAGTCCCTTCCTTGGGATGCTTCCAGAGAAGCATCATTACATGCCACCCTGTACTCAGGACGCAGCCTAAAGGCACGATGTAGCCCACAGACACCAGTGACGGAAAAGACCTATTAGGTCCATTTAGCCAATTCCCCAGACATTGCAGGGGCCTTCCCTTCCTGCTACGTCCAGCCTTGCTAGCCTTGGGCATGAAGCTGTCATATAGCTGATGGGTTTGCCACTTCACAAGCTCACGTATTTCTGGGAATTCTGACACTGGGCTTCAGCAGTTTTTCAGATGTATAATAGATGATGATTGTGTGACTGCAAAGTCCCCATGACCCTCAATGTGTCAATGTGGGTAACAGCACAATCTTTAATGTTGGTTGGGTTGACAGTACAGCACCTGTAGCAGATGAGAATCAAAATACGGTCTGTGAATGACAGAGTTGATCTGGTACAACCTGGGACATGCACAGGAGTGGTACAAAAGTAATTTTACTAGGTAAAGTAGGGAAAAAATGGCCACAGTCTCTGGTAGGTGTGTGGCATGTTACAAAGCAATAGCTAAAGGAGGTGTTTAGCCTTTGCAATGCTCCTCTGAGGGCATCTTCCCCATTCAATGACACAAAGAGCAGAGAAAGTAGAGTTCATGCCGACTCAAGCCTTCAAAGTCGACACAACACATTGTCGCAGGAGACTTTTTGCCCTTAGAACAGCATGGTATCAGATTTAGGTCTGGGACAGCTGCCATAGGGTTTTTTTGCTTATTTTTATGGAGCTACAACAGTTCATATTTTCATATGGAGCTACAAATTAGTTCATAGTCCTGGCACATCTCTATAATGCTTCCCTTTTCCTATTTAATATTCTACTCTTCTGTCCAGAAATTAAGGGAAGTAGGGAGCCAA
Organism: Psittacula echo; assembly: GCF_963264785.1. Lineage (NCBI taxonomy): Eukaryota > Metazoa > Chordata > Aves > Psittaciformes > Psittacidae > Psittacula > Psittacula echo. Next base: position 104,673,535 of record NC_137738.1, read on the forward strand.
GTTTATATCCATCTCTCATTCCTCTTATTGCCTTGCCTCTTCTTCCTTTGCTAGAGGCACAGCATAAGCAAACAAATCACTTTATTTCTCTTACCTGACTGGATTCAAAGTGCAAGTAGCCCCTTTAGGAGCATCAGAACATTTTATTCCCCTGCATGGTAGTTGAATTCACACTCCATTACTTGGAAAGCAAAAAGTTAAAAGAAATAAAGACAAAGAAAATTAAACTAAATTAAATGGGAAAAAGAGAGAGAGACCTGCAGAGGGAAGAGAGCTGCAAACACTTGTGTGCTTTCTTAAGGATATAAAAAATGGTACCAAGATACAACCAAGAGATGAGAAAAGTGGTGGGTTTTTTTTGTTTCTTTTGTTTTGGTTTTGATTTTCTTATTTAAATCATTCTCCTCTTTAGAATTTAAGAATCTAGATTTTCACTGTAAGAAATTTAAGAAGTCACACTGCTTAGCTCTTTTCAGAGTTCAGGCAGTCAGTGGTGCAGTATTAAGACTAAAATCTAAGTTTAATAGGATTAATCAAGCATTCTCTCACTGAAGAATAAAGATGGAACCTTGAAAGTCAGCATAGTGAGAAGCCAAACTGTTAGATAGGCAAATGTATCTGGGGAGAATTTTATTCCTCCTTACGGTGCCTGTGTCCCTACCTGCACAGGTATGAACCACTTTCTACCTCCCTACCACAGCATTAAAATGGAAACTGTAGCTTCCCTTACAGTGGAAGGTTACGGAGGGGATAAATATGTTAATTTTAAAAGGTTATGCCTGCGTAAACATGAGCACCAGGGCTAAATAAGTATCTTGAAAATTTACTATCAGGAAGTTTAAAAAATTGTCAAGCCTTTGCAATGTTTCCTCATATCTCTTTCCCCTCACTGCTCTGAACTGGCCAGTTCCCCATTGTGGGTTCCTTTTTCCACCTGAGCTGTCCTTGTACTCATGCCCCAAACACTGGTTTGTACAGGCTCTAAACCCAATGTGGTGTTTACTACTACTTTAACCACTACTACTACTACTTTAACCACTAACTCTTTTTAATCACTACTTTAACCCATAGTGGTTAAAGACGACATTTCTTAGAAGCCACAAAGTCTCTTCTTTGGAAGTAAAGGCTTCCTTTCTCAGAACCTTCTCAGTAGGGCAGGAGCTGCAGACCTTGTCTTGGACCTGCCTGATTTCATAGATGAAGCATGGGTTCTCACAACTGGGTCTGCATCCCACAGGTCCTGCCTCTCACTGCGTCAGAAATTTGCTATCACAATGTCATGGTCTTTCTATGGTCTGCAGGCCAGTGAATGAGGTACAGTTGGGTGGCCTCATAGGTGGTCCAGCAATGAGTCATGCCTGACTCAGTGTTAGAGAGCAGGAGAAAGCATGTACTGTAAATAAACAACTGGGACAGAGACTGATAGCTAGTGCCCATACTTGAAGGAACCCCAGAGGAGGATATTTAACACAGTTACTGTATGCCCCACTTTGCCTGAGGTGATTATAAAATATAGACCTTATTCCAGGTCCCAACAAAAACATTTAGAGCACTAAATTATCTTAGACTTTGGTCTTAGATACACAACTTCCTCTGACTTTCTTAATTTCTGGCCCTGCCAGCTTACTGTTCCAATACCCTGGATGATGGGTAGGACACAAGAGCCTCTGCTGTGAATCACAGAACCCAGTGGTGAACACTGGAAGTGGAGCTATCCTCCATTGTACAATCTGGTGATGGACACTCATCCTCAGCCCTAGCTTTTTGCACCTTATCCACAATGTGACCAGACACATTGAAGGCTTTCCTTATCTTCTTAAATGACCTGTTGAAGTATGAGCTATACAAGAAATTCTGGGATGTCTCCTTGACGCAAAAGAATGTGGGAATATAGGACTGGGTCATTAAGCCAACTGGATTTTATCATAGGCATCATCCCATCTATATTCCATTACATCATTGTGTGCAATCAGTTGTTGGTATTTAGTTTCGACAACAATTTGCTCAAACTTTTTGAGGTCCAACTTGGAAACACTAGGATGCTTTTGCCACTCAACTATGTAGTGTTTTTCCTTGGTCTCACAAAGTATTGGTAGAAACAAGCCTTTTGTTCCAGGAAGCTAAACTAATCTTTTGCACTCTACCATCTTTGGGATCTACACTTCCTTCATTAATTGCCATTTAAATAATATTTGTTGGAAGCTGAGCAACCAAACTTTACAAATATTTAGGATTGGGTCTCATCTGCATTTACAAAATCACCAATATTTCTTGATCTGTACTGGAAACTTTTCTCCTACAGTACCTGGGAATTACATCTGTCCTTTGTTCGCAGTTGTGTATGTTACTGGATCCTGTATTTATTATTCTGTAAATAAATTTCATTCACAGGTCCTTTTCCTCCTCCTGTCATTATTTTTCCCCAAAGGTGTGATCTTACATCTTGACCTTACGGATGGGAAAACACCAAGCATGGTGCTAGCACCAAACTGGAAGCATAGAGCCAAAACTCCTTTAATTAGGTGCCATAGTTTGCCAAGGAAGCTATGTAGCTTTAAAAAGTTATTGTCTTGGCCCAGCACAGTGGCCCCAGCCAGTTCTGTCCCTAGTTCTATGTTGCATGTTGTCCCCTATGGGGAAGTCTTCTAGTGAAAGAAATTAGAAAATACGGCTTTCCTCTCTTTGAAATAAGCATAAAGATCAAAGATAAGAATTAAATTTCATTTTAGTGATACTATTTTTTTGTTGTTGCTTCTACATTTGTACCTGGAGTTGAAAATTAGAATAAGAATAGATCTCCTGACTTACCTCCAGGACTTCATGACTACTTCTGTATTAAAACCCAACAGTCATAGATATTCCCCGTTGCTGAAACCCATCTTTCTCTACAGCTATGTTATTCAAAAAGTCCCCCTAACACTTTTGGGTCCACAAATCAGGATTGAATTGCTGAGGTGAGTAGCTCAAGAGAGGACGTCTTCAACACCGGACGGGGGGGAGATCAGCATCCAGGAGCCTCAACTCAGAGCGGCCAGAGCCACCAAGGGAGCCTCAGGTCCTCAACAGGACTTGCCCAGGAGGCAGAAGCTCAGCTGAAGTGAGCAGCTGACTCACAGGGGGCGGAGCCAGGAGAGGTGGCACCAGCCCTGACTGGGTAAAAACCTGCCCCAGGAATAGTGAATGACCAGGGTGGGTCTTGGCAGTTTGCACGAGATGGTCGTATGACCAGGGACCGGTCTGGGAGCTCTGCTCTGACTGCCCCAGCGGTGGCCACCGTAGGCACCCAGACAGAGCCAGTGAGAGGGGAGGCTGCAGTGCAATGCTCAGAGTGTAGAGAGTGCCTGCACTGGTCTTGTGTGGGAGTGATGCACAATGGGCAGGGCTGCACTCGGTGCTCCCTGGTGGAGGTCCTCCTGCAGCAGGTGGCTGAGCTGCGGGATGCTGTGAATAGGCTGCAAGATGTCAGGGAAGCTGAGAGGAAGCAGGACTGCCTCCTCCAGGCCCAAACTGTGCAGAGGCCTCAAGCGTACCCTGCAGCTCATGGAGGACACACGGAGGCCATTAACCCAGGAAGCTGGGAAACAGCAACAAAGAAAACCAACAAAAAAGGACGAAGAGGACAATTAAAAGCAAGGAGCTTCCTCCTAAATCTGTTGTCCCCACCCAGAACTGCTTTGCTGTCCTCCAGGGGGCTGATGAGGAAACACACTCACACCAGAAACAACCAGCTGCTGCACTGCTAAAGAAGATCTCTACTGGTGATGCCAGGAAAAAGAGACGGGTCATAGTAGTAGGGGATTTGACTTTGAAAGGGACAGAAGCACTCATCTGTCGGCCTGACCCAGTCTCAAGGGAGGTGTGTTGCCTACCTGGGGCACGGATCAGGGATGTTGCAGAGAGGCTGCCTGCTCTAGTAAGTCCCACGGACTATTACCCACTTCTGGTGATCCATGAGGGTGCTAGTGATGTAGATAGCAGTAGCCTGGAGAACATAAAGAAGGACTACAGAGCCCTGGGAGAGGTGGTTAGGGGCTCTGGAGCTCAGATTGTCTTTTTGTCAATCCTCCAGGATACAGGGGAGGACCTTAAAAAAGCTAGGAGGATTGGACAGGTTAATAAATGGTTAAAAGGATGGTGCCATAGTCAGGGGTTTGGGTGTCTTGAACAAGGGACCCAAGTTAGTAGGCCAGGTCTACTGGGGGCTGGTGAAGCTGGTCTGACAAAGAAGAGGAAGAGTGGTTTTGGTAGGAGGCTTGCCAGGCTGGTCAAGGTTGCTTTAAACTAGATGTGTTGGAGGAGGGGAGCATTATTCCATTCCAACACACCCAGTCAGATGCCAGCACCTATAATAAATGCTTGGAGCAATGTAGAGATATTCCAGGCACTCCAGCCAATGAGCCGGCTTCATTTGGAGCTTGGCTCAGATGCTTTCATACAAATGCCCGTAGCATGGGGAACAAACAAGAGGAATTAGAGATGTGTGCACGACTACGGCAGTATGATATAGTAGGCATCACAGAAACATGGTGGGATGGCTCCTACGACTGGAGTGTTGGAATGGAAGGTTACAGGCTCTTCAGAAGAGACACGGCCAGCAGGCAGGGAGGGGAAGTCGCTATTTATGTTAGGGATAGGCTGGAGAGTATGGAACTCAGTCTGGGGACAGATGAGCAGTTGACAGAGAGTTTGTGGGACAGGGTTAAAGGCAGAACAGCGATGGGGGACATTACTGTGGGGATCTGTTACAGACCGCCTGATCAAGAGGAATCTGTAGATGAAGCGCTCTACAGGCTGACAGGAAAGGCCTCATGCTTGCAGGCCCTTGTTCTCACGGGGAACTTCAATCACCCTGGCATCTGTTTGAGCGATGGTACAGCCCGGCACAAGCAATCCAGGAGGTTCCTTGATGGTGTGGAAGACAACTTCCTTCTGCAAGTAATAGAGGAGCCAAGAAGGAGAGATGCCATGCTTGACCTCGTGCTCACCAACAGGGAACGGGTCATTGGAAATGTGACAATCCAGGGCAGCCTTGGTCGCAGGGACCACGAGATGGTCGAATTCGAGATCCTCAGGACAGTGAGAAGAGTGTGCAGCAAGCTCACTGCTCTGGGCTTCAGGAGAGCAGACTTTGGCCTCTTCAGGAACCTGCTTAGGAAGGTTCCATGGGATATAGTTCTAGAGGGCAGAGGAGCCCAAGACTGTTGGTAGATATTCAAGGATCACCTGCTCCAAGCTCAGGAGTATTGCATCCCAACTAGAAGGAAGTGCAGCAGGAGGGCCAGGAGACCTCCTTGGATGGATAAGGAACTGCTCAGGAAAATTCAAAGGAAAAAAGGGGCTTATAAAAGGTGGAAGCGGGGACAGGTGGCCTGGGAAGAATACAGGGATGTTGTCTGGGAAGCTAGGGACCAGGTTAGGAAAGCTAAGGCCCAGTTAGAATTAAACTTGGCTAGGGATGTTAAGGATAACAGGAAGGGATTCTATAGGTACGTAGCGAATAAAAGATAGACTAGGGACAAGGTAGGTCCCCTCCAGAAGCTATTGGGAGAACTGGCTACCCTGGAGAAGGCTGAGGTTCTTAATGACTTCTTTGCCTCAGTCTTCACTGGCAAAGGCTCTGACCACACCACCCAAGTCTTGGAAGGCAGACGCAGGGACTGTGAGAATGAAGACCCTAGGCCCACTGTAAGAGAGGATCTGGTTCGAGACCATCTTAAAAACCTAAACGTACACAAGTCCATGGGACCTGATGAAATCCATCCGCGAGTCCTGAAGGAGCTGGCGGATGAAGTTGCTAATCCACTGGCCATCATATTTGAAAAATCATGGCAGTCAGGTGAAGTTCCTGACAACTGGAAAAAGGGAAATTTAGCCCCCATTTTCAAGAAGGAGAAAATGGATGACCTGGGGAATTACAGATGAGTCAGTCTCACCTCTGTGCCTGGCAAACTCTTGGAGCAGATTCTCCTGGAAGGCATGCTAAGGCACATGAAAAACAAGGAGGTGGTTGGTGACAGCCAGCATGGCTTCACTAAGGGGAAATCCTGCCTGACCAATTTGGTGGTTTTCTATGATGGGGCTACGAAACTGATGGACAGGGGCAGAGCAGTTGATGTCATCTACCTGGATTTGTGCAAAGCATTCAACACTGTCCCACACAACATCCTTGTCTCTAAATTGGAGAGACATCAATTTGATGGGTGGACTACTCGGTGGATAAAGAACTGGCTGGATGGCATCAAGCAAAGAGTTGTGGTCAATGGCTCTATGTCCGGCTGGAGACCGGTAATGAGTGGTGTCCCCCAGGGATCGGTGTTGGGACCGGTCTTGTTCAACATCTTTGTCGGTGACATGGACAGTGGGATTGAGTGCGCCCTCAGCAAGTTTGCTGATGACACCAAGCTGTGTGGTTCTGTTGATACGCTGGAGGGAAGGGATGCCATTCAGAGGGACCTCAACACGCTTGTGAGGTGGGCTGATGCCAACCTTATGAAGTTTAACCATGCCAAGTGCAAGGTCCTACACCTGGGTGGGAGAAATCCCAGGCACATCTACAGGCTGGGCAAAGAAGAGATTCAGAGCAGCCCTGTGGAGAAGGACTTGGGGGTGTTGGTTGATGAGAAAATGAACATGAGGCGGCTTCAGTGTGCACTTGCAGCCCAGAAAGCCAACTGTATCCTGGGCTGCATCAAGAGGATCGTGACCAGCAGATTGAAGGAGGTGATCCTGCCCCTCTACTCTGCTCTTGTGAGACCTCACTTGGAGTATTGTGTACAGTTCTGGTGTCCTCAACATAAAAAGGACATGGAAGTCTTGGAACAAGTCCAGAGGAGGGCCACGAGGATGATCAGGGGACTGGAGCACCTCCTGTATGAAGATAGGTTGAGAAAGTTGGGGCTGTTCAGCCTGGAGAAGAGAAGGCTGCGTGGAGACCTTCTAGCAGCCTTCCAGTATCTGAAGGGGGCCTACAAGGATGCTGGGGATGAACTCTTCATCAGGGACTGTAGTGATAGGACAAGGGGTAATGGGTTCAAACTTAAACAGGGGAAGTTTAGATTGGATATAAGGAAGAAATTCTTTACTGTGGGGGTGGTAAGGCAGTGGAATGGTTTGGCCAAGGAAGTTGTGAATGCTCCATCCCAGGCGATGTTCAAGGCCAGGTTGGATGAGGCCTTGGGTGTCATGGTTTAGTGTGAGGTGTCCCTGCCCATGGCAGGGGGGTTGGAACTAGATGATCTTAATGTCCTTTCCAACCCTAACTATTCTATGATTCTAAACAGTCCCCAGCACTGTTTGGGAAATATCACAAGTACCATTCCTGATAGTGAACTTAGATACAGGCATTTTAATTTAAGGGGAATAAAGTGTAATTGTGTAGGTGCAGACCATTCCATGTTGCTCAACCTCAATGCCTTGCAGCCACACTTAATTTAACTGCAAAGACATAGCCAGCACCTCTCCCTTAGAAGTAAATTTTATGGGTTTTTTCCCTCTATGCTGTAAGTGATCCTCTCCAATGACAAGTGTCATCTCCTCTTCATTTTATAGTGGTAAAATCAAAGTACCTCATAGACCATATACGGCACTGGAAATGTTTATCATGAGGTAGCAGTCCAAAGTCTTTAGAAGAGATTTTACCATATTCTTCTTGCAGTACTAAGTAAAACAGTACTTGTGGTATTTCACTCTTACTATGCCATGTTGCTTAATCACATTACTGAGTAATGTACTTTCATTTGCTCTAATTCTTCTTCAGTTGGAAGCTTTTTTTGCTCTGAGTAGCACATTTACAACCTGCCTTTTTACTGTTCATGCAAAAAATAGTATGTTTTTAACTTCTGAAAACTCATTCAAGGAGACAGCATCATTTTTGTACATGGTGTTCTCTGAGAGTGCTGCGCATCCTGCATGCTTGGTTGGTAGCAGCTTAATGCTGTCACGGTCCTCCAGGGGCTTGTCCCATGTGGTTATAATTAACTTTTAATGTCTGCCTTCAGGGCAAAACACTTAAGGGGTTAACCAGTTTTCTCCAGAAGAATGAATAGTTAAATGCTAACATACGTTTATCAATATATTCCACAATGTGGAGGAAAATACTTGGATATATTTTCTTCTGCTTGTATCATATTTGTCTTATTCAGAGTCTTTTGCCAGCTTAAGAGTGATTATCCTTTCAAGTTTTATAGTATAAATATTCTTGCTACATGCTTAGCACAATCTTACTTAAGTAGCTGAGTCAGTGTGAAACTTTGTTGAACCAGATCTCATTGATATTTAACCACTGCAAGCATTTGCAGTCTTTCTTTCTCCCATAAGTACATGTTGCATCATGCTGAGACCTAGGAGAGTGTCTTAGTACAAGGACATATATGACTTTGAGCTAAACCATATGGACTTTACTTATAATGTTACCAGAGATATGGGGAAGGTTATTATATAAGAGTATAACTACTTCATCAACTGACATCAATGAGAATCAATTCCTAAATAAAGTGTCACCTGAGATACGGTAGGGTATCCAAGGCACCTATTCATTGCTTAAAATGAAACTACACATCTATATTTGGTGAACCCAGTCTCACCTTAAATTTCAGTGTCCTCAAAGGACCCAATAAGCGGGATTCATCACCTCAAACACAGATGTCTAGAGCTATTTCAGTCACTATGGGCTATCCTGTTAGTCCAGAAGGGTTCAAGACTCCTGTAAGTCCCTTGATACCCAACAGCTTCCCCAGTGAAACCAGGTCATTGTGTTAAGGAAACAAAATTCTTCTTACTGAACTAAAACCATACAAACTGGCATCTTTCTGTGGATACCTGACTGATTTTCAAATGAATGGTTGCATATGTAGTTTGCAGGCTAGCACAAAAGCATCTGACTTGGAAGCAAGAAGCTTAGCAGGAGGGTTGTCTGGCTTCTTATTCTGTAGTCACCACATCTGCAGCGAGCTCTCAGCACTGCATGGTGTGGACATGCCTTGAAGGTCTGTTGTAAGGCTGGAGTAAGCAAATGAAGGAAAGGCCAGTGCTCTCAGAGCGTGCTGAGTAAGACTACAAAGGGGATTGAACTTCTCAAGAAGCTGAAAGATTGAAAAAATAAAAACCAAACCAAAAACATTTCTGCCAAGCTTTGCTCCTGTATGCTTGGCTGTGATTTTTTATTTTTCTTCATTGAAAGTTCAGTTCAGTCCAGGAATCTTGAGAGAGACTTAAGGGAGCATAATATAGTATAAGATTTTTTCGTTTTAGATGTAACAGAAGATTAAGTCTGTGACCTGAAGATGTCCAAACTAATTCATTCTGTTCTTAAAGAAGTTGCAATAGATTCAATTGCTTTAATGACAGACACTACCGATGGGGAAATGCTTGGATAAAGCATATATATTCTGTGGGAATTTAGCTTCAGATTCTCTAGGGTATGCTAAAATAAGGATAGAGTAATTCAGGGACATTCTATCCTAACCACCTCATCCCATCATGTCTCACTGGTTTGGACTGTCACATGTTTCCAGACTCGAATTCATCATCTCTGGTGAGTACAGCAAACTGCTGGCACAAACCGTGCTCTTCACCAGGAAAGCCTAGCCTTTCAGCTGCAATATCTCATGGCCTCCCTGCTCATAGGTATCTGAAGCTAACACCAGTCTCTGTGATCTGCTGAGCCTGAAAAGTGGGCATATTTTGCCTTGCCTGCTGTGGGAGCACAAACCTTCAGCAGTGAAACAAAGAGATATCCAGGTTGACAGCTAAAATCTCCAAAAGCTGAGTAAAAGGCGTAGATAGAAGCAAATTATTACAGGGCTTAGCCACTTTTCATCCATGTATTTTAAATAACAAACTCCAGGATGATGATCTTCCCACTTTTAGAGTTAGATGGGGACAAGGCACAAAAGAATAAACTCTTTGTTCTCACATTGTTTAGCAAATTAGTAACATACGTGATGTAAGAGCCAAGATCTTATAAGCAATAGTCTTTCAACTGACCACACTGTACAATGACTGTACAATGTTGCAATGAAACATTTGCTGGCTTCAGGCTGTTAATTCTCTGCATTGACAGCCCATTCTATTGAGACAGGACTGAGCAACATTAACTTATATATGCAGTCATTTCCCTATTGTTGACTTGATCTGATCTCACTGGAGAGCTGCTGTCAGTATTCCTCAAAGAAATTGGGCTACATTAAACACCTTCAACTGGTGCTGAAGCAGAAACTTGCAGTCCTCAGTCAAATATAACTGCATTTGCAAAAGGGAAAAAGTGAAGAGGAAAAGAGCCTGATACATAGCTTATTAGGGATTTCAGAAAACACTTTATACACTTGTCTGTGTATTTTCTGTGACTCCAGAATGTGTCTTTGACTTTCAATTTATGAAGTCTGATTTATAAACCAATTCTTCTGCATGTCAAAGAACACAGCTATGAGCTATGGCCTCATAAACCATATCACAATGTAGTCTTCAGCGGTTTTAAGACTCATACATATATTTATGAGCCAAGAGTCAACCTTAAACAGCAGATTTCATTGATGTTAGGAGACACCTGGGATAGCAATCACTGCAGTGACATGTGGTATAGAGTTACACTGTGACACTTCGTAACTTCCAGTTAAATCATCCACTTTTAAGAAACATCTCAACATTATGAAATCAAAAGAAAGTAATACATACCTTTTCCACAGTCCTCTCCCCTCAGTATTACAAGAAACTAAACCCAACTGTGTCAGCTTAGACTGCATGTTCTTCTAAATTAGTCTCCTTTTCCAATACTGTTGGAGTAGGTGGACACTGTAAGAGTAAGGTCCCAGTCCACATCCATGAATAGCATAATTATCTTTCTTTTGACTCAGTCATGCTCTTTTTTAAGTCTACAGCTATTTAACATCTTTCATGCAATCACATAATTCTTCAAACTCTTGCATAATAAAAAAAAGTTAATGTTTTATGAAAACTGTATGATAACAGATTGGAAGTATTCTATATTGCTGTTAATAAATTACATTCATTGTAATTAGCACACTTTTTGAAAGTAATCTTGGCTGAAGCTATGTAAATATAACTGAAATTGAGTCAAAACTTTTTTTTCCTGAAGCATCTGCTTGGAGCTAAAGAGAACTAATAAGACCTTCTGTTCATTTGATATTATCCAAATTACCACACAACAGAAAACTTTAATTTTGCATCCAATCAGTTAGCACTCTTACAAGCAATTTTCAGAGTATAAAGCAGAAGCAATCCCCAAAGAGGATTTTTATTTAGAAACTTATTTATGTTGGTGGTAGGGAGTGGTGTAGCTAAGATTCATAGCATAGATATGACCAGATCTTGCCATCAGGCTGCAAAGCAGGAGAATGGACTTGGTACTGGTGTAAATGAAGAATATTTTCACAGGTGGATTGAAGTGGTTAAATATGACCAACTACATCATAGACATCTCTATTTGAGCTAATCTACACTGTCTTTTACTGACAGTGGAGAAAAACTGACATGCCTCAGACTTACCTACCCCTTATTTTTTTCTTTGATCCTAATTTAGAGACAACTCTTAAATCCCTGCAAATGTTAGATGCAATTGAAAACTGATTCTTTTTTGGTATGTCAGCATTTGTCTTACCCAATATCAGCCATATGGAAGATTGATAGGCATTTAGTTTGAGCTAACCATGTGCATGTTGATTTTCAGTGGAGAAAGAAGTCTTTCCACAGGATTGTGGAAAGTTATTGCAAGACCAGTGTGACAAATGGCCTCCTTGCAATTTCTTTTCTCTCTCTCTCGCATATAGAAATTCTCAGATTAAATTCGACTAGTACCTTCAGGTGATTACACTTAAGTGAGATTAATTTTTCCTCTCAGTGATATCCACAAAGTGCCCAGACACCTCTGAAGATTTCACAGTTAGGTGAGGTATATTTCCAAGTCAGATTACTAGGATGGACTATCCAATGATTTAAAATAAATTTAGGGAAAGAGCTGATGAAAGCTTCACTAGCTGAAACAAAAAAAGAAGAAATATCTATCTTTTGCTAATAAAATGTGCTCACTTCTCCCTGCCTCTCTTTAGTTATACTAACCTCTTGTCTAAATATAGGTTGATCTGAGGCAAAGAAAATAATTTTTTTTACATTTTCATGGGCTCTGAATAAGTCCATAAAAAAGAGTGCTCCAAAATGTATTTTATTTATTTTAAATTACCCTATAATTTTATATATATATAAAATATATTCAGCTTCTTTAAATTGTCATAATTCAGAAATCAATCGAATTTTGTCTTTAAACTAATTGGAGATCTCTTTAATTTTTCCATTTTAGGCAGTGAGTTTTTCTTGGAGCTTGGGAGCTTTTCTTTTTTTGTTTTTGTTTTCAGTTAAATATTTTCACTAGTGTGAATATGTGAGCTTATATATACATATGAGAAAAAGACTCATGAGTGAATGCTATCATGTTAAAATTTAATGGTGTCAAGAAATATTCTATTTTTAGTTTCAAATTGTTTATCTTCTTTTCCCCCTTTGAAAACATGGTCTTAATTATTAGTTATTGCGCACATTCTTCAACTTTTTGTGTCTTTTCTTTGGGGAATACCTAAGGAAAAAAAATCGCAGAGTTTAAAAGATGTTTCAACTTCTAGTAATTAGGCTCTGGTGAGCATTGCAAGAATATTTAATGCTCTGCTGCTCCATCTGAAGAAGATCTGGAGACTTACAAAAAATTACAAGAACATGAGTTACAAAACATAAAGCTTATGTTGTCAAAGCATTCTCTGAAAAGCTTTCAGATGAGAAAGTTTTCTAGCGCTTCTTTAGAAACAGGCAGTGGAGAGAGTCTCACGGCATTAAGGTAGTTTTGTTTTGTTTTGTTTTGTTTTGTTTTTCACTCCCCTACATAAAACTAACTTGTTGAATTTTTTCCACCTCATGATCACTCTCGCAGATAAGCATTAGAGAGAATTTGGAAATGGAACGCCTTTCTGTCTGCAGCTAGCAGGGTCAATTCAGTGTGGCAGCTGCGAGCGGGTGACATAGACTTATATTGACACAACCCACTTTTTGCTGCAGAATCACAGAGCGAAAGCACCCGGGGCTCTTCTGCCTTTTTCAATAAGATACAAATTTTTGTCTTCCTTCTATTAAGCAGAGATCTGTCATCTTGACTTGTACACTAAATGGTCCACTCTGACTGCCTTGTTTGTGTCCAATCCCAGCCAGGATCTGGAAACATGTGTTAACATACGGCATGTTTGAGGGCAAGCGGGAAGGGCCTGAGGCTAGACTCCCTGATGTCTGCTGGAGGGTAGTCAATAATCATTAGCCCTTCAAGTGGTAGATGCCCAACATAAACTGTATTAATTTATTTAAAAAATCTTTACTTTAAGCCACAGGGAAAGGCATTTTTAGAGAACACAGCTTCCCTGAAGTAACAAAGCAGTAATAAAGATGTAGTGCCATGTAAGTGAAATTCTTGGCTTATTGGGGGGGCATGTTTTTTTATCACTGTGTCATCAGCCGGAGCAATGGGAAACTTAAAAGTAATTATCCCATGCAGGTCTGTCACTTAAGTTTATCCCTGTGGTGATAAAGAAGTGCAATTTGCCCCAAGTCTTTTCTGATTGCCAACATTCCAGCATTAGCCACAGAGCTAAATACCTGCGGCAATGGAGGAAGTTCTAATGTTCATTGTAGTCAACACGAGGTAAATGAAGCTGGGTTTTTTAATTTTATTTTTGATGGAGTTCAAAGAAACCAACTTTGTACTAATTAAATATTCAGAGAAACTGTGAAGCTTCTCATCTAACTGTGAGTGTTTATGTGTGGATAGGTGTCAGTGGCAGGCCAAACATTGCTTTCATTTATATTTCCACCCATCTCGGCGTGAGTGGAGTGGAATGGTGTTGATGGAAAGTCTTATTTAGCATACTCATTTGTATTTCTACTTTTTTCTGCTGCACATATATATCAAAAATATTAAAGTGCTAGAAAAAAATTTCCAATAGGAGGGAATGAACATGTAAGATAGCATTCAGTGCACCTAACATTTGAAGTCCAAAAGCGGGCAATTAGTCTTGCTCCTTGCAGATGATGTAAAGAATTAGCTACCTCCAGAGGGTAATTCAATACATCCTAAAGTAAATGGAATGGGTTGCCCCCTCGAGGTATCTACTTACGTCCTTTGGCTATGAAGAGATCTTTGATCTCTAGCTGAGATCAGTTACCCCACTTTCATATATATGAAATCATGTGAGAAGCATCCCAGTGGAAAAATAGAAGGACTTCCATAATGATCAGGTCCAAATTAACCTAGTTTGTCATCAGCCAAATCAGTTTATCACAGCTATTGTTTCAGAGAAAAAGAGCCCTAGCAATACGAACTATGGATTCTTCTGTTTATATTTTAACGTTGTTAACATTGTCATTTTTATGTTATTAATATTCAACCAGTGAAATACCTCAAAGGAATTAAGAGGTGTTCCTCTAAGAAGATAACATAGTCAACAGCCCAGCTGATCTTCACCAATGCATGTAGTGGGGCAAAAAACAGGAGTTGCAAGCCACCATACTGCTAGAAAACTATGACATAATTGCCATTACTGAAACTTGGTGGGATCAACCCCAGGACTGGATTCATGACTGGAATGTTGCTATCAAAGGTTATAGGCTGTTCAGAAGGGACAGGTGAGGAAGGCGGGGCAGAGGCATTGCCTTCCATTCTATCAAGAAATTGACAGATTGTGAAGAGCTATCTGAAGAATAACTGCAAACAGGTTGAAAGATTATGAGATCAGAGACCAAGGCAGCAAAGGAAACCTTGTGGCTGGTGTCTACTACAGGCTGCCCAATCAAGTGGAGCCTATTGACGAAGCCTTCTTACCCAGCTGCAGGAGGCATCATGCTCACAGCTGTCATCCTGGTTGGGGACTTCAACCTCAGCATCTACTGGAAAAGTAGTATAGTGAGCTGTAGGCAGCCTAGGAGACTCCTGGAGTGCACTGAGGATAACTTCTTTAGCCAGGTAATAGAAAGCCTTATCACAGCAGGTGCGATACTGGACCTGAATCTTAGAATCATAGAATAGTTAGGGTTGGAAAGGACATTAAGACCATCTAGTTCCAACCCCCCTGCCATGGGCAGGGACACCTCACACTAAACCATGTCACCTAAGGCCTCATCCAACCTGGCCTTGAACACAGCCAAGGATGGAGCATTCACAACCTCCTTGGCCAACCCATTCCAGTGCCTCACCACCCCCACAGTAAAGAATTTCTTCCTTATATCCAATCTAAACTTCCCCCGTTTAAGTTTTAACCCATTACCCCTTGTCCTATCACTACAGTCCCTGATGAAGAGTTCATCCCCAGCATCCTTGTAGGCTCCCTTCAGATACTCGAAGGCTGCTAGGAGGTCTCCACGCAGCCTTCTCTTCTCCAGGCTGAACAGCCCCAACTTTCTCAGCCTGTCTTCATACAGGAGGTGCTCCAGTCCCCTGATCATCCTCATGGCCCTCCTCTGGACTTGTCCCAACAGTTCCATGTCCTTTTGATGTTGAGGACACCAGAACTGCACACAATACTCCAAGTGAGGTCTCACAAGAGCAGAGTAGAGGGGCAGGATCACCTCCTTCGATCCTCTTGATGCAATCCAGCACGCAGTTGGCTTTCTGGGCTGCAAGTGCACGCTGCCGCCCAATGTTCATTTTCTCATCAACCAACACCCCCAAGTCCTTCTCCACAGGGCTGCTCTGAATCTCTTCTTTGCCCAGCCTGTAGATGTGCCTGGCATTGCTCTCACCCAGGTGTAGGACCTTGCACTTGGCATGGTTAAACTTCATAAGGTTGACATCAGCCCACCTCACAAGCGTGTTGAGGTCCCTCTGAATGGCATCCCTTCCCTCCAGCGTATCAACAGAACCACACAGCTTGGTGTCATCAGCAAACTTGCTGAGGGCGCACTCAATCCCACTGTCCATGTCACTGACAAAGATGTTGAACAAGACCGGTCCCAACACCGATCCCTGGGGGACACCACTCATTACCGGTCTCCAGCCGGACATAGAGCCATTGACCACAACTCTTTGCGTGTGGCCATCCAGCCAGTTCTTTATCCACTGTGTGGTCCACCCATCAAATTGATGTCTCTCCAATTTAGAGACAAGGATGTCATGTGGGACAGTGTTGAAGGCTTTGTGCAAGTCCAGGTAGATGACGTCAGCTGCTCTACCCCTGTCCATCAGTTTTGTAGCCCCATCATAGAAGGCCACCAAATTGGTCAGGCAGGATTTCCCCTTAGTAAAGCTATGCTGGCTGTCACCTGAAGGCCATCAGCACAAGTGAGTTAATCAAGGCATCAAGACTGGAGGCAGTCTGGGCTGCAGTGACTGTGCACTGACAGATACGGGTCAGGCAAAGGGTAAAACCAGGACCCTGAATTTTAGGAAAGCCAACTTCCAGCTGTTCAGGGGTTAGTCAGTGGGGCCCCCTGGGAAATTGCCCACAGGGACAAGGAAGCAGAACAGAGCTGGCAGGCCTCTAATGGTGCTTTCCATAGAACACAAGAGCTCTCAATCCCCATATGTAAGAAATCAGGAAAGAAAGACAAGATACGGTGTGGCTGAGTCAAGGCCTGCTGGTTAAACTAAAGAGCAAGAAGGAAATGCATAGGCCATGGAAGCAGGGACGGATATCCTGGCAAGAATATAGGAACACTGCCCAACTATGTAGGAATAGGCTCAAGAAGGTCAAGAAGCAGATGGTGTTGAACTTGGTAAGGGATGCAAAGAATAATAAGAACTTCTAGAGAAAAGCCAGAAAAGTAATGTCAAACGCATACCCACCTGATGAGCAGACAGGAAAACTGGTAACAACAGACAAGGTGAAGGCTGAGGTTCATTGTCCAGATGGGGACTGATGACAAGTAAGGGGGTATGTACTCTAATCAGTACTGTTTAATATCTTTATCAATGGCATAGTGGGATTGGCGCACCCTCAGCAAGTTTGCAGGTGACACCAAGCTGAATGATTCAGTTGACACACCTGAGGTACAAGATGATGCTCTTCGGAAGTGGGCCAGTGTGAAACTCATGAGGTTAAATAAGGACAAAGAAAAGGTCCTGAATTCTGCTTGCAGCAACCCCCAATATCAGTACAGGCTGGGGCATGAAGAGATAGAGACTAGCCCTGCCTAGGACTTGTGGGTACTGATGGATGAAATCTAAAGATGAGATGACAATGTGTGCTCACAGCCCAGGAAACCAACTATGTCCTAGGCTGTATCACCAGCAGCATGACCAGCAAGTTCATGGAGGGGATTCTCCCTTTCTACTCTGCTCTCATGATCTCTTACTGTCACCTGGAGTACCTGGAGTACAGCTCTGGGGTCCTCAGCACAGGAAAGATATGGACCTATTGGAGCAAGTCCAGAGGAGGCCACAAAGATGGTCAGTGCTGAATCACCTCTTCTGTGAAGGCTAAGTGTTGGGGTTGTTCAGCCTGGAGAAGAGAAGCCTGAGAGACCTTAGAGTAGCTTCCCAGTACCTAAAAGGTGCTTATAAGAAAGATTTAGCAGTGCCTGTTGCAATAGGACAAGGGGTAACGGTTTTAAACCAAAACAGTTAGATTTAGACTAGATACAAGGAAGAGATCTTTTACAATGAGGGTAGTGAGACACTGGCACATGTCGCACAAAGGTAGTAGGTGCCTTATCCCTTGAAACATTCAAGGTCAGGCTGGACAGGGCTCTGAGCAACCTGGTCTAATTGAAGCTATTCCTGGTCATTGTAGAGGCTTTTGACTAGATAACCTTTAAACGTCACTTCCAATCCAAACTATCTTATTATTCTATGATTCCACTATTCTATAATTCTAAGAGTATGATATTCTCTGCCAATATTTAGAGCTTTAAACTTCAAGTTTTCAAAGCCAGTAATCTTTTCAAATTTATTAGGATTGTTTGCATAACCTCTGTAATGTGAATTCATAATTTTAATTTAAAAATTCTGTTTCAGCAATATATTTAGTTCAGCAATCCTGCCTGTATGTGTTTCTTCATGAAGCCACAGGGATTATGCACATGCCTGGGTTATTTGCTGAACTGGGGCATTAATCTTTAATATTATTGCTTTGGCTGTCCAGCTGGATGAACTGTCTGCAATTAGTTACCCTAAAATAACTGCATATGCACTGACAGATTCAATATCATCTCTAATAAATTGGAAAGACAGGTCCTAGGTTGAGAGCTACCATGAAGCCGCTGGCAAAATGACTTAGGAATAGAAGGCAGGCTTATTTGACAGTAGGTTTCATGATATTCTCCCTTTAATGTCATAGTTCTTCTGAAAAAGTTTCATGTTTAACAACACTTGGTGTGTAATGTAGCACTTTTTTCATGTACAGCAGATGGACATTGACACATGTAGACCTGTGTATATCTGGAGCTGATATATTTCATTTAGCTTGCGGTTGTGGTGGAAGGACCAACTTTTTTCATTGTTGTAAATATTTCCCAGCTTTCCACGTATGCTAAACTCAAGAAACTATGTACACGTTACACAGACAAGTTATTGCAAATGATAAATACAAAACCCATATTAATTCTTTAAAAATATAAAAGCCTTGCCATGACTGAATTAAAAATCCCCTCATTCATCTGTCCTGCTTTGTGGAAATGTCTTGGAAGAAATGCTTGCTTTCCTGTAGGATTTTCCACTTAAATGGCCAAAGTTTCAAACTGTGATAGAAGTCATAGGAAGATCAAAAAGTGCCTCCACTAGAATCTGAAAGGCAATTAGTGGGAAGAAAAGTAAAGCCACTTCTCACTGTATCTCTGTAGATGAGGTGCAATAGGCACCAGCTGTAGCTTACAGGACACAGGTATGTGCCAGTGTGTCCAGACCTATGGCTAGTTACTCACACGTGGTGCTTTACACTTCATTCATGATCATCTCCTTACTTAGGCCTCTGAACTGCAGTGAGGACACATTGTGTGAGTGTGAATCTGCTATTCTAACTTTAAAGCACTGAAATTCAACATCCATTCCAAAGTCATCATAGAATCATAGAATAGTTAGGGTTGGAAAGGACCTTAAGATCATCTAGTTCCAAGCCCCCTGCCATGGGCAGGGACACCTCACACTAAACCATGTCACCCAAGGCTCTGTTCAGCCTGGCCTTGAACACAGTCACGGATGGAGCATTCACAACTTCCTTGGCCAACCCATTCCAGTGCCTCACCACCCTAACAGTAAAGAATTTCTTCCTTTTATCCAATCTAAACTTCCCCTGTTTAAGTTTGAACCCATTACCTGTTCTCCTATCACTACAGTCCCTAATGAAGAGTGCCTCCCCAGCATCCTTGTAGGCCCCCTTCAGATACTGGAAGGCTGCTTTGAGGTCTCCACGCAGCCTTCTCTTTTCCAGGCTGAACAGCCCCAACTTTCTCAGCCTATCTTCATATGGGAGGTGCTCCAGTCCCCTGATCATCCTCGTGGCCCTCCTCTGGACTTGTTCCAACAGTTCCATGTCCTTTAATAATAATAAGCTGATTTTTTTCAGCTAATTCTGCACTGCAGTAAGGGCTATACGTTCAAGCTGTTCTAGTTGCCTTTTACCGTAAATGTGTTCTTCCTCTTTATCTGTGTTATCTATTCATTAAATATGTATCTTTCTACTGGAGTTTTTAATCACCATAGGGATCTATTCCATTTCCATGTGAATGATTTGTTCTTTTTTAGTGCAGAAGAAAACACACTTTTAATGTAGAGAGTACACTACATGTTGTACGACTGATTACATCTCCCCCTATCTCACCCTCTTTGTACATAAATGTACTCACATCACACATTTCAACTGCTGAAAGGACAAAAAGTTCAAAATGACTAGGAAAAGAGGTGCTTAACGGATGCTTTTCCAGTATCTCAACCCTTTCTTCCCTCTCTACTATGAATTAAAATATTAATCATAGCAAGCTTTTTAAATCCAAGCCTCTGCATTTAAAAAGAAATTAATTTAGCATACAAGAAAATAAGGCACTAGCTGTTGTAGGACAGTTGGGGCATGTGCTATTAACAGCTTGAGATAATGAAGAGTATCCATATGGCACTGCCAGTGTACACATACCTTTGGTGCTCCTACCCACATCCTTTTGGCCCAGTTTGTTCCTTGCTTAGGGATATCACCATATTCTCAAAAGCTTGAACAGCAAGCTGGACTACTGTGGGAGCTTTGAGCCACTTAGATTTGGGTGGGATCAATCCCAGGCACAGCTACAGACTGGGCAAAGAAGAGATTCAGAGCAGCCCTGTGGAAAAGGACTTGGGAGTGACGGTCAATAAGGAGCTTAACATGAGCTAGCAGTGTGCGCTTGCAGCCCAGAAAGCCAACTGTATCCTGGGCTGCATCAAAAGCAGCGTGATCAGCAGGTCAAAGGTGGTCCTGCCCTCTACTCTGCTCTCGTGAGACCTCACTTGGAGTATTGTGTACAGTTCTGGTGTCCTCAACATAAAAAGGACATGGAAGTCTTGGAACAAGTCCAGAGGAGGGCCACGAGGATGATCAGGGGACTGGAGCACCTCCCATATGAAGATAGGCTGAGAAAGTTGGGGCTGTTCAGCCTGGAGAAGAGAAGGCTGCGTGGAGACCTCCTAGCAGCCTTCCAGTATCTGAAGGGGGCCTACAAGGATGCTGGGGAGGCACTCTTCATTAGGGACTGTAGTGACAGGAGAACAGGTAATGGGTTCAAACTTAAACAGGGGAAGTTTAGATTGGATAAAAGGAAGAAGTTCTTTGCTGTTAGGGTGGTGAGGCACTGGAATGGGTTGGCCAAGGAAGTTGTGAATGCTCCATCCTTGGCTGTGTTCAAGGCCAGGCTGAACAGAGCCTTGGGTGACATGGTTTAGTGTGAGGTGTCCCTGCCCATGGCAGGGGGCTTGGAACTAGATGATCTTAAGGTCCTTTCCAACCCTAACTATTCTGTGATCCTATGACTGATTTTATGATTCCATTATTCTACGGCAAAGGTTGGGACAAGTTTTTCTTGAGTTTAGCCAATATAAATATGACATAGAGTCTGTATAACTGCTGTAAGCTCCCTGCATAGAAACAGCGATGGGATAAGGCACTCCAAAGTGTGGCAGCCATTTTCCTAAGATAGAGTGAGTGATTTTCTGGAGGTACTTTTATATCTCAATGGACTTAGACCTCAGCCAGATAATTGACTGAGTGATAATTTTGGTATAGTTGTGATTAAATGAGATGGATGGATCTGACCTTTGTGTTTTCTTTTACCCCAAGGTTCAGTGACCCTTATTGCTAGGGCAATAAGCCCTAGCAGCTTACAGACCAGTGTTTATGCTGGAGTAAATTCTTGTTGGCCTGAAGCTCTGATAACCTCACTGTTC
This sequence comes from Psittacula echo, assembly GCF_963264785.1. Classification (NCBI taxonomy): domain Eukaryota; kingdom Metazoa; phylum Chordata; class Aves; order Psittaciformes; family Psittacidae; genus Psittacula; species Psittacula echo. Next base: position 104,694,920 of record NC_137738.1, read on the forward strand.
TTGGTTATCTATTCTCATGATATAAAATCAAAAAACACTGTCCTTTTTGGGATCAACAAACACATCACAGTACAGTATACAAAAAACAAAACCTCTGCCTCTTCAGAGACTTGGAGGAATTTAAAATGTTTATTGATGTGGTTTGTTTGTGGGTCACAGCTTTCCTATGGGCCTGATCCAACAACTAATTATGCTCTGTGGCTCTAAGGCTTTCTTAAACAAATAACTTACTGATGGGAAAGAAGAAATCGTATGAAGATAAATGAGACAGGATATCTGTGGCATTTAGTCACTGGATAAAAAGTACAATATTCCAGGGAAGGGATGTGAGGAAAAGGAAATTTTTCCTTTAGATATTTTAAGGCTTTTTCTATCTATGCCTGGATGAAAAAAAAACCAAAGATCAAATGTACTGATAATCAGCTCTCACCTCTGGTTTGCCTGTGCGTTGGAGGCTTCGTGTGACCTTCATCTTACCAAATTTTACCCTTCTGAAAGTTAGGTGTCTGACCTGCGACTGGAAATTAGTTTTTGTTTGTACAGAGAAATTTCCAACAGGTTAATCATCTCACCCCAAGATTCCTCTTACTTCTGCAGTTTACAGAAACTCACTTGGAAACTGGGAATGTCTAGAGTTTGGGACAAATTCAGCCCCTAGGCTGGATGCAGTTTCCTAAGAGTTGAAAGCATTGAATACCAGGACAATTCAGGGGGTTAATTAATTTACTTTTAAAAAATTAAATTAGATTTCTCAGCATACCCTGAAAAAAAAAAAAAAAAAAAAAGAAAACAGAATAAATTTCATTGCTTAAGTCAACTGAATATGGGATGGTCTTTGTAACGTCTTTTTGACACTCCACAATTGCTTATGACACTAAAGTTTTCCTCTTAATCCTTTCACATTATGAGCTGTAGAGAACAATAGAAGCTCAGCATTGTCTCCAACAGACTCAAAACTTTTCCAGTTTATTAGTGTGGTGAGCACTACAGAAGTCTGTGTTTGTTCATTTAACTGATTTGCAGCAACCTAAATTAAAAATGCAATTGACTGGAACAATCAAGTTAACTTATTTTTATTTAAAGAAATGAATCAAAACAATCTCTTCTAGATTTTATTCTGCAAAAGTTAGAATCTATTAGCCTTAATTAGTAATTAAGATAATATAACTACCCTGATGCTTTAGCATTGACAGATCAGTTGATGGGTAAAAGAAACAGGGAGTTTGAAGTTACCCAAAGTTGCATCTGAAAGAAAAATCTTCATTTAATTATTGCTTGATTTTGGTTTTATTTAACATTTGTTTAAGGGCTTGATTTAACCTTTCTCTAACTGGCATTATTTAGCTTTTCACTTTTATGAACAATTAAAGAGAAATGAAAATAACCCCTTCCAAAAATAGAAGAATCCACTGAGGCTAAAGGGAACATCATCATTTTGCAAAAGAAAAAAAAATATTTACCTTAAGGCTACTCAAACACTCAATTTACCAAATTACCCCTGTTTAGTGTAATGGAATAAATGGCATGCATAGAGGATTGCTGTTGGCAGGATATCATTAGAGCTAAAAAGGTAATGGGCCCTGAATAATGCCCTGAGGAGTCTGGGATACAGCAAGCTGAAGCTGAGTGACCATCTAACAGAAGTTAGAGAGAAGAACAGACACACAGTAAAAGAAATCCAAAAGCTGAGATTAATTTTTTTTTTTTTTTTGCTTTACAGTGGAGATCTTATCCATGACTTAAAGATTATCATGATATTTTGCTGCCTATCGAAGCCAACAGCAAACTCTGAGCATCTTTAGTAGTATGGGAATTTGGAGTTTGGGATGGCAGTATACATAGAAAAGCATTTCTGAATAGAATTCTTCAGCTGTAAATGCTCTTCACCTGTCTTTGTAGTCAATGGGAAGAAGTAAGCATTTCCGTAGTGCAGTTGATCTCATGTTAACAACCAAATTAGGTCAGATGATCACCTGCGACCACCGAGTGCTTATCCTGTTATTTACTTTAAAGTTACGGGAATGAATCCTAGTCAGCATGATTATGGAATGGGAGAAATTTGTCTCAAGGCAGAAGGTCTGAAAAAAGCCTTTGGCCAATGTAAGTCTTAGGAGCTCAATAGTGTGTGGGACTTGCCTTGGACTTATATGCAAAGACTAAAGTCTATAAATTGTAATGCCTGAATTGCTGGGCAGGAATCGTGATGGGATTGTCTAAAAGAGAACTCTGTCTGCAGGACCTCCCTGCCACCTTTCATCTTCTACAGCATGCAGAGTATCACTGTCCTGTTGTTACTGAGCTCAGGACTTAGGTGTCATACTTGACAAAGACTTGTCTGTAGAGTAGACATCTTTCTGTAGAATATGTGAAAGACTTGGTCCTCCCCATTCACCTAAACAGCTGAAAGCCTCCACTGGAAACCCATAATTGCATTTCTTAATTGCTGCAGGATTTTTCTTTCCTCCTTACAAAAATAATCTTGCACTGCCAAAATGTAAGCAGAAACAGCCTGCAAAGATAATTTTCCCAGCTTCCCATTGGATTATATCATGTCAGTTTTCATATGCTTTGTTGGTTCTCCCTTTTCTTTCACACATTGTAAGTTTGGGGGGGAAGATGTCTGTTTGTGTTTTCATTTGGAAAGAGAAGTTTAATTACTGCTTCAGGTTTAGCTGATAATTGATTTGGGGTTTAGCAACAGAAAGAAGAGGCTTATTTTCACTGAAGATCTCATATTATCTTAAGTAAAAATGTACACAGTTCCATGAACTATTCCATCTGATACAAAATGTAATTTTATGTACCTGTAAAAAAAAAAGAAGCAATAAACAAGTTTGTTTCACAACTTTGCCATAGAAGTAGGCCATCCTTTTTTACTGAACAAGCAAGAAGGTAAGACATTCACTTTAGGAGTGAAAAATAATTTCAGTTATTTTCTTTCATAGAGGGTTTGAACCCTCATCTTTCACTTGGTAAGAGAGTGTCTTCATCATCAGTGTGGAACATACCCTGGGGTGGAATGCTTTCAGTCATTCCTGTTGGTGCTATTTCTTTTTGCATAAATAATGAAACATGCACTGGAGCATAGACTGAAACACAGCTGTCCCACCTCTCAAGTGATTGTCCAAACACCAGGACACCTGAATATTTAAATATTTTAAACAAAATACAATCACTCCAGTAAGAGAGTATAAGGAACGGTTTTTATAAAGAGTATAAGGAACAGTTTGTGGCTGGCCAAATTTAAAGAGGACCCTGCTAAACATCTTAGCAAGGGACTACACCAAACACAGAGCAAACACCATGACAAGTGATAAAGAACCCAGCTCTAGCTCTATGTCCATCTTCAGCAGGCAGGAGAGGAGCTGGGCCAGGAGCGTTGAAGGGAGGGAGAGAGTCAGACCAAGGCCAGAAAGGGGCACTGTCAGAGCTCATTAATGTCACAGGCACTATGAGAAGCAATATGTTATTTAGACAAGCCCTGGGGCTATCCTAATTGACAGCGTTGAGCTCAAAGACACCTCTACTCCCCGTCCAGTGGTGTTCAGCATCATTACAAAATTTATATCTTTTGATATACCCTGTGAGGAAGGGACTGATTACCCCATTTTAAAAACAGGTATAGAAATTCCAAACCATTTGACTTATGACACACTGGACACCTATACCTAAGCCACCAGCTGAATTGAGATCACCTATTTTTTAGACTGGTGTGTTTACACCCAAGACCATATTCTCTATATATTAGACATGTTTTAGAAATATTAAGCAAATTAATATTACATGGGTTAGCAACAGATTAACAGAATGATAAAAATATCAACAAGCAGTCCTGGAGTCTTCACGTTCACATTGAGCCTACTTAAAAAAGTGCTTTGATGATCGTCTCTGAACATAAAAAGAATTCAGCTTGCATCCTAAACATAGACATGCAAAATCTACCCTCCTTTCTCTCTTTCTTGCTTAATATTAGTAAGTTCAGTTTCTTAAACATTTTATATTTTATATATAAAATATATTCATTTTATATTCAGATTTTATATTCAGACTAAGTTGTCTTCTTTCTAGAGGTGTCCCGGATTTCAGATGAAGTGATCAACAAAAATGATAAAGTTAAAAATTTTAGTCAGGAAGGGGAAAAAGACTCTTACCACCTTGTAAAAGAGTCACAGCTAGCTGATGTGTAGGATATATACCACTGATTCCTCCTTTAAACAGAATCTAAACCACTGCCAAAGACAAAATTAAAAATTAACAAGAAAAAAATTCATCATTGCATGGTGGTTTTCATAGTTTGTTTTTAAATACACACTGCTGTACCTCAAAGAGATTTTTCTCTGAAAGAAAAACCCAAGTCTCATCTAGTCTTTTTCTGTCAGTAACTCACAATGTGCTTATTGAATGCTGATCTAGTCAAAAAAGACAGCTTAGTAGGAGAAAATCTCTGTGTGTATTAAAAGTGAAAGACAGAAAAATCCTAACCTAAAAGCATTCTTTCAAATTTGCAGCCTGTAAGTCATAAAAAATCAAAACAAAGCCGCTTCTGCAGCCCATGATGAAGTAAAGTGAAATCAGTTTAATTATTTTGGTGTATTTTAAAAGCTGAAAGGTGAAGGCCATCAATGTTAGAAATCAAAGCATGCCAAAAAAAAAAAAAAAAAGATAATTAAGATCTGAAAGTTCATTTTAGGTTTCCTCAAGATAAAAAATACAAAGCTACTTTAGATACAGGTAAAAATATTTGGCAATCTATAAAGGAAATCACAGTGATATTACATCTGATGAAACAGGTACAGACAACAGTCTCTGATGGAAAATGTAAAAAAAATATATAAAAGTCCCTTTTGATATGAAAGCATCACGAAGTGGCACAAAGGCTGGTCTTGAAAGTAAAGAAATGAAGTAAATATTGAGCCTTTTGTAAAGCAAATGTGCTGTACAAATAAGAGTATACATGCTATTCTTGTGTTACGAAAAAACATGAGGAAGGCAGGCTGAAGAAATAAAAATAGATATAAATATTCTTATACAGACAGGCAACAGGTTAAATTATAGCACGGTTTATATGACTATATAGCAGGAAGCCAGCTTAGATTTTTCTGTATGAATTTCCATCCATTTATCTGTTTCATTCATAGCTTCTGTCATTACAAATAAAGGAAGCATTTGTTCAGTCTCAGACATGTGAATCATTGAGCTATTGCCATCCCAGACTGAGATCCTATGTTTTTACATTTCAAACTGAGAGATCTAACCAAAACATTAAGCAAACTGCTTTATTTTAATATTTTTGAGCTCTTGTTCTCATTTTAGCTTTTTCTTTCTTTCTTCTACATTTCAAAGCAAAGACTTACTTCAAACAAAAATCTAATTAAGGTCTTCCTTTTATACATGTTAGAATGGACCATTTTGACATTTCAGAAATGTCTTTCAAAACTTAGGAACAGGAAATTAATCAAAATCAAACCTTTATTATAAGGCAGTATGAATTTGATGACCTACAGGTAATTAAAAACTTTAACTAGCAGAAAGTGTCTTTGCAAACCTCCCAAGTATGTTACGATATTTGAGCTGAGAATGTTATCTGAAGTCCTGGATTTACCTTAACTATCCTTGTCTTTTTCATGGATTGTTGAGAAGGATCTCGAAACTGCAGTCCCACTACCTCTAAATGCACAATGACTTTCCCTAAACAGCAACCAGCTTGGGAAAATGTCTTTTTTGGGATAACATTAGAATCATAGAATAGAATCATAGAATAGTTAGGGTTGGAAAGGACCTTAAGATCATCTAGTTCCAACCCCCCTGCCATGGGCAGGGACACCTCACACTAAACCATGACACCCAAGGCCTCATCCAACTTGGCCTTGAACACCACCAAGGATGGAGCACTCACAACCTCCCTGGGCAACCCATTCCAGTGCCTCACCACCCTCACAGTAAAGAATTTCTTCCTTAGATCCAATCTAAACTTCCCCTGTTTAAGTTCGAACCCATTACCCCCTGTCCTGTCACTACAATCGCTGGTGAATAGTCTATCCCCAGCATCCTTGTAGGCCCCCTTCAGATACTGGAAGGCTGCTATGAGATCTCCACGCAGCCTTCTCTTCTCCAGGCTGAGCAGACCCAACTTTCTCAGCCTATCTTCATACGGGAGGTGCTCCAGTCCCGTGATCATCCTCGTGGCCCTCCTCTGGACTTGTTCCAAGACTTTCATGTCCTTTTTATGTTGAGGACACCAGAACTGTACACAATATTCCAAGTGAGGTCTCACGAGAGCAGAGTAGAGGGGCAGGATCTCCTCCTTTGACCTGCTGGTCACGCTCCTCTTGATGCAACCCAGGGTACGGGTGACTTTCTGGGCTGCGAGCACACACTGCTAGCTCATGTTCATTTTCTCATTGACCAACACCCCCAAGTCCTTCTTAATTAATGGAAGTGAGACAAAAATTACCTAAAACTAAGAGTTATTGTCAGTCAGGAAGATGAAGTTTCCTTTCAGCCAGTATCTCATTGGGGTCACACACTAGCATATTGGAAACTTGTTCAAATCCTTTCTCTGCCTAAATCAAAATCAGGACTTGATCTCAGAAATTATTTATGAGTGAGTAAAACTTAAGTGGGAGCCCTTGACAGTGGAGCAACCAAGCACACTTCTTCCAAACGAGAAAAAACATCTTGATCTTACAATCTCTTATGCAAAGTTGAAAGACCTGCTTTAGCATAACATCATAGAATGCTTTGGGTTGGAGAGGACCTTAAGGATCATCTGGTTTCAACCCTCCTGTGACATCATCTGCTAGACCAGATTGATCAAAGCCCTATCCAGCTTGGCCTTGAACACTGCCTGGGTTGGGGCAGCCACACTTCTCTGGGCACCCTATGCCAGCACCTCATCACCCTCACAGGGACGAACTTCTTCCTAATGTCTAATCTAAATCTCCCCTCTGTCAGTTTAAAGCCATTCCTCCTCATCCTCTCAATACATGCCATTATAAAAAGTCCCTCTCTGACTCTATGTCAGTTACAGAGACAATTTAGCTCTCCTGATTTTTAGCTCAGTATCATGACCATAGTTTCATTGAAGATCATGGATAACAAAGTCCCTGAACCTATGCAGCAGTCACTGAATCTCCCTCTGAAGGTGCAGTTGTCTTTCTAGCAATAAAGTAATATTCATATTGTAATGATGTTTTCTTTGCTTTTGTTCCTTGGAAAAAGTTGTTGCTATAGGTATTAACTATAAAGAATACTGAATATTCCTCTGTGTGCATTAATTTGGAAATGGCTCTTGGGCTATTCTTGATCATTGTACTAACAAGACTATGGCAAAAAACGGACAACTGAGAATAAGACTTAGACTGTGCAAGATGTTGAACTTTGTATTCCAGCCTTGAGGGGATTAAAACTTTATCATCACTAGCAATGACTGATACTGCCATTCCTCAGAGACTAGAAAATAAGGGCACATTTTGATCTGTGTATATCACCCACTTCTGAAATAGCTGGAGTTGTGGGCTGTGTTGACAACCACAGATATCCTGATGAACCTCTATCTTGAACACCTACAGATGGAATGAACGCCCCTTCAGAGACCCAGAGAAGAAAAAAAGCACTCTGCAATTGACAGAGAGGTGGTTGTATGGGGATACAAACCTTGGTTTAAAGCAACACCCAGTATATCAGTGCTGCACATTAACTTTTGGGAAGGTTGAGTAACCAAAATGCCTTATCTACCCTCTGGCACAGAAGCTACCCAGTGTTCAAGAGTGTTTGTGGTTCCCCTTTCTGCTGTTCAGTTCAGCTCTTTTCATGAGCTAACATTTAGTAAGAGATAGCAGATTAAGCCAAGTGCAGAGATAATGAAATATAAATTAGTAGGTTTGCCAGCCTTTATCCACAGCACTGTCAGAGTGTATTATCTGGTATATCTAGTTCAGAGCAGTCAGTTAAATTTCCCCTTATCAGAAACTGAGTGTGAAGTGTGGTAATGTTGCTAAGTGCAGAACAAAAATCTCTCTTTTTTTGCATCCCATGACTGCTCCAGGCAACATTCTTGGAAACCTCTGAGTAGGAAGGAAAAGAAGACCCTGAGATATATACACTGTGACAAGCCAGGAGGCTAAGCTCCACCGGTAAACCGTCCTGTGAGCGGCAGTCGCCTGTGGCTGTGACATTACCACACTTTGCTCAGCTTCAGAAAGGGAAATTTAACTGACGACTGCTATGAACTGAAGCCACAGCCTAAACCAGATAATACACCCTGACAATACTGTCAGGCAAAAAAGGCTGTGTTCCCATTGATTTCATCGCATTGGAGACATATTACCCAGGGCTGTGTATGTTTGAGGGTATATGTGAACACTGTGGGAATATCAAAGGGAAAGACACACTGATTTGGGCAGAAACAGGCCTTGCAGAGATAAATCCCCAAAGTGCACTGACTGAAATATATATTATTTGGCAAAGCAGGCATGGCAAAGATATTGATTGTAATTAGAACTTAATCCTCAATCTACATCTGGTATACCCTGCTGCGTTTGTTTAAAGGCATGCAAAGCAGATAAAATAGCATTTCTTGCATCTCTGGGTTGTTTCTGAGGGACTGGAAGTCCATTTGTCTGCATTTCCAGCAGGTTATACACATCAATGACAAAAAAATTCACAAGCTTCAGAGCTTGGGTTCAGCTCAGAAACATTCAAACTTCTCTTTATCTCTTGGGCCATAGACTCCAGGTGCTGCATAAACAGGTTTTGTGATCATATGATAAAGGTAAATATCTAGTGTCACAATATATATTCAAAAAAAATTAAGAAGACCTCTGTAACAAAAATGATTCTCATACTTTCTAGCATAGGCCAGCTTCTAATTACTTGGGTTACAAGAAAACTTCTAGAAGTTGAAAAGAAAAGCTGGTACTCAGTTCCCATGTTTTCACTAACATTTGTTGACCTTTACTTAGCACTTGTCCCCTTGCAAACTGTACACCTCAGTGTCTAAAATGTAAAAGTAGTAAAATGCTACTTCTTAAATTCATATTACTTCATTGGTGACCAATTCTTTTTGCTTAAGAAACAAGAAAATTTCTAATAATCTTTTTTCTCTCTACTTTTTGTTCTGACTAGTGCTTTGGAGTATAAGTGAGGAAGGAAAGCTGAAAATGTGTGGTTTAGAATTTCAAACTTTTTTTTCCTCCATAAAAGTATCAAGGGTTCCAGATGATCAAGATTTACTATTTCATGGAGCCTTGATCTACAAGTCTGTTGGACTGCTGGTGTCAAATTTTGCCTGAGGACTTATTGGGAACTTCTGTGTGCTGGGTATGAAGCTTTCTGTGTTCACAGTGATAAGCACATTTAGTTCTCATCCTTCTGCAACAACATGGACTGCAAAATTGAAATGAGCTTGTCATGAAGAGCTGAGTTGCTCCTATCAGAAGAAGGTGACCAAGTATTATGTCTTTGAATTTGTACCTAGCAATGTAGGATATCCTTTGAAAAAGGGACCAGAGGGGGAAAGTAATTACTCAAACAAATTATTATTTATTATACCTTTTATAATGGAAGTGTTTATAAAAAATATAAAGCAGGAAATAACACACCCCAGACTTCATGTAAAAAATGTATTTGGAATATTTGTAATTAACTCACTCTTCATTTCACTGGTGAGCAATCTAGCTGCATATACTGTCTTGTTCTTAAGAATTCAACAGCCTCAAACCCAGCACTCTGCAAGACATAAATTAGGATCCAAGATGAGCTGATGTTTCATTTGAAATGTTTCATGCCGTTTTGCAGCTTCCAGATTAGCATGAAACAGCACCAGAGGAAACAGAGGGATTCTCCTGCCTTGTATAAAGAGGTATGTGAACTATTGAAATGCTTGAGATCTCATTACTGACAACATTTTGACCTCAGAGTTTTCATGTGGTGACCTGGAGGCTTTCTTTGGAAGTAGATTCCCCATTCAGTGTGACTGCATGGGTTTGTCAAGACAGATGATTTTTTTTTTAAATGCAAAGCAACAGTATGTGGCTTCCAAAACTGAGGAAAAGTAATTAAAAATGATAGATATGAAAGTAGAATGAATAAGCGATCAGCTAGGAAAAAGGCAGACATAATGCAGTTGTTTCTGGGGTGCTTTTGGTAAGCTTTTATGTTTTGTTGCTAAGCCTGTTGAATCCCATCCAGAGATCTGGGATTAAAAGTTTTACAGAGGCTTAAAGTACTAAGCAAAAAGCAGGGAAAGAGCAAGAGCTATTCATCTTCTGAAGCTACCTCTTGTTACTCCTGTGACCCAGTTTTATTAGGAATGCTACTCAACAGCAAAAAGAAAAAAATATCTGAAATAAGGTAATAAGACAAATACTAATGAAACATTTTCTATTTAGTTGGAAAAGAAACCAAGTATAACATTCTGGTCCCACTGAAGCCAAAATGAGAGTCACTGGTAATGTCTACAGAGTCACAATACAAAACCCTTCAAAAATGAGACTCACTGTAAGTCATAGTCTGGGTAGTAGTACTGCATTCTTGCAGTTTGCGTCCCAGGAAAAACTAAGACACTTGGGCATGTTGCTTAGGGCTCCAGATAATTACATTTCTTTCAAAAGAGAGTCCAGAAACAAGTCTTTGTGTGTCCCACTATTTAAGAGGTGACAGGTTGCACCAGCTAAAAGCCCAAACACCTGGTCACATTTTTCACCCAATCTCTCTCCATTCATTTGAAATGTCATGGAATAAGTTCAGGAATTCTGCAGGGATTGAACAAGTGTAGAAACTCTCAGGTAAAGGGATCAGCAAGGAACTTTCTTTGCAGAGCAAGGGTGGAGTCGCTATCAGCACAGCAGCATCTGTTTGGACATTTTTAGCCTCTTTGCGCTATGTATAAGACTTGCGAGTTCAACACTTATCACTGATCCCCTTGTTCCTTTGTGGGATTGTTGTATTCCATTGCAACAAAATAACGCTGCAAGCTGTTTCTTCTCAGTGTCATTTTCATTCCAGTTTGCTCCACACTGGAAATTAGCTGGTTGGTGTTGTTTAAACTGCTTTTAAAATACATAGTGTAAAAACCTCACCTCCAGACACTGCAAGACTTCCCTAACTAACTATGACTGAATAGAAAATACTGCCTCTCTGATTAAACTTATATGTAGAGGTGAATAAAATATAAAGGAGGTCTTGAGCATCATCTTTTATTTAGTGTCTTGTCCGATAAGTATGATCATACTTTTAAGGATCACAGAATATTTTTAGACACCTTGTAAAGCACTCAAGATTTTGCTTAGAGTACTAAGAGTGTATGGTTTAATAAGTCAGTTGACAGAACATTAGTGACATCAAAGCAGAGGAAAAAACTCTGTTTGTTTGCTCTTCCTTTCATCTGACTTAAAATACAGTGGAATCGACAGGATTAGGAGAGAAAAACACACATACACATGCAAACCAAGTGCATATGAATGCACATGAATATTATGTGATAAACTGTTTGAAAATAATGCTTATTTTGAGGAAACCAGGATATTCTTCTCCTAAATGCACATAAGATTTTATGCAAGCCCATTGTTTCAGTCTGCTTAATGTTGCAGTTTATCATAGGTTTTCTTGGAGAAATCAGATGGATGCCATCTGAGTATTGTGTAGATAGTAAAAGTACACAATGTTGCTTCTTTTTTCTGCTATTAATCCCCAGTTTGTCAGGGTTGCTCTTGAAGAGACAGAATATTCAAGTTTCTATGTCCAATTTCAGGCTGTAACCCCAGGAGGGATGGTAGGTGTTTAAACCCAGCAGGTTACATCTAACACAGACACCACAAATGCGACACTTCTCACTCAACTTAAAATGTCTGCAGAGCTGGTTTCTTAGAAAATCCAGCAAGCCAACACAGAAAAATAGGTACTTTTAGCAAGCAATTCATCTGACCTCTCTTATATATTTGTTTGGAATGAGCTGCATTGATTCCTAAAGGGGGGGGGGGGGGAGGGGGAGGTGTCCTCCTCTTTACTTTCTCCTTTCTACAGAATGCTTAGAGCATGTGGGTATAGGTATCTGCATTGCACATGATGAAAGTTAGTTTATACAGATTTCTTGAATTTCTACACGTTACTCTTGAAGTCTCACATTAACTGATTGTCCTCAGAAACACCTTGTGTCAGATGATACCATGATACTCTCTTGGTTTAACTTTTCACTCCTCAGAGAGGATCTAATAATACAAAAAAGCCTCCAAGCTAATTGCAAGAAAATCACAACCAGCAAGCCCCAAACAACGTCTGGGTGTTGAGACTGAAATCCCACCCACTTTGTACATTACCACCTCCTACCGGCTGTCTGAAGTGATTCATTAAAGAGGGAGATTTGTTTTCAGAACACCAGTGGGAATATGAATTTAGCAAAAAGATTATGTGTTAGTTAATTTTGTTAGTCACTTCAGCCATAAAATAGTTATGCAAATCTTTTCAGAGGCTGCAATCTTGTACCTCTGCCCTTGGGTTCTGCAAAGAGCAGGGAGAGCAATTTTGTCTCTTACATCATTAAGATTCATGTGTTATTGTTCACTAAGAAATTATAACATAAGAATGATACATAAACATCCTCATAAATACCTAAATTCCAGACACCTCTGGTTCCACGTGGCAGTTCTTTAGTGTTACTCCTCTCAACAGCAGTACTGTTACTATACCTTGGACTGGTAAACCATTGACTTATACTGTTACAAATTGAGTTATTTATTGAACACTATCCATTTATTAGCATATTATCATTAGAGCTTTGTCTGTGGGTCTCGAAGCCTGTTGTTAATGGCAGAACAATATTTTTGAAAAAGAAAGCTTTTCTTGTATACACATTGTGTATCATCTCTGCTTTTCCAAAACTTTGCAAAGCTGTAGAACAGTAGGATTTCCTAATTCACTAGCAAGCCAAGTGCTTGTATCTATGTTACTTTCCATATAAAACACTTAGAATACACTCATCTGTGAATGCAAAGCCAAAGCTGAACAGCGAATTCTCCTTAAGGCCTGATTTTCCAGGCAGTTTTTTGCCTATGGAGATGTTTCAGCATTAATTTTGATCATATTCTCTTTCACACCCTCTATCTAAGGTACTAAAAAGGGAATTCACAGGAATTCGTAAGGTGCCATAAGCAATGTTCTCAGAAGTGTAAAAGAAATGAATACGATAATAGCTTTCAAACTAAGTTCTCCTCGATGTGTTTAGTTCACTGGGTGTTAAAGAACATTCAGTAACAGTTTTAAAGAGTCAAATGAGGATGCAATCGGAATTCATCAGGTAAGGCACTACCCAAACTGAATGCTATACCCTCTTTGTGTGTGTTGTAAAGGTTTCTTTCCCCTCTTGACCTGTTCAGATGAAACCTGTCTGGCTTCTTTAGAACAAGTTTTTCAGGGACATTTATCAGAGCATAGGAAAAGATGGGATTAATGCTTTTCCTTTTTATTTTCCACCTTTTTTTTTTCTTTTTAAGCCTACTGTTTAATATCTCAGCCCACTTTGCATGATAGAAGCTGTCAGGCTTCTACTAGAAGAAAGTTTATTTCTTACCAAGGGCAGCACATTGAGCATGTCCACTGCTGGAAGTTCTTTTCAAATCAGGTAAATACTGTTCTCTTACTGCCAGAAATTCAAAGGTTGATGGATTTCCAGGTGTGGATTTTTCTTGTTTCACTACTGCTTAATTCTGTAAGACTGTTGCAGACAGAAATAGCTGTTGTCTGAGCTGTCTTACAATGATGTTGGAAACTCAAGGACCTACTATTGTACTATGACATATCATATTATTGATAACTATCTCCCTTCAATAATAGTCAACATGACAGATTTACAACAGCTTTTGATGTTCTGTGTCATTGTTGTATATGATATTGAAAAAGCTATGGTGGAGCATGAGGTGGGATCTTCATGTGGGGACTTCTTAATCAAGGAATATGTTCCAGGAATAAGACTCAGTACATATGAAACTATCTCAAACTGGTAGGATGCACAAAAGCTCATTATCACTACAAGAAAATAAAGCTGTCAGATTAAATTTGTTTTGATTATTTAAGGTAAACAATAATATTGAACTTCAAGAAGGCTCATAATATGAGTAAGCTACATTAATTCTTGTCACACACAGTCTTAGAAGAAATAATCTGAAATATTCATATAAGATATTAGCTACTAAGTCAGTTGTGAAGGCAACCAGCCTGCATACTGCGCAGCAAAAAATATTCAAGCTTGCAACATGCAAAATCGAGGAAGCACAAGGAACGAGACAGAAAATACTATGGGAATGAATGTGACACCATCTCTTAGAAATGCTCTTAGAACTGACCATATCAGTCATCAAGCATACTTTTTGGGCAACCACACTATACCACAATGTGTGAGAGAATAAATTGATCAAACTTCATCTTAAAAGCTCACAGTGTGCTTCTGGGACCATGATTCTTGAGCTACATCTGCTTAAGGTAAACTGAATAGCTAAAAGGCCCTCTCTGGTTTTAAGATCAGCTGGCACACAGTCTGACTTCATTCATGTAATTAAATTCTCTTTCTTCCTCATATAGGTTAGCTATAGACAAACTGTCCATTAAGAATGGTCCATGAACCATACTCACTCCATGAACAGAAATTTCAATGAACAGTGTTGACCAAAAAAGCACATTGTTCCAACAATATTGATAATTCCATGTGCTCGTTTCCTGACATATCTAAGTTTTCTAGTATTGTTGTAGCTCATTTCCTGGATGATCCTCTTTTGCTTAACAGCTTAGTGATTAAACCATTCATTTAAACTTGTTTCCTACTCAAAGAGGACCATGGGATTTTCTGACTGGCAAGTTATTACGAAGCAGTGGACAATATCAGCTCCTCTGGTGCTTCATGTATGAATCCAAATAGCGAGACTACTATGGGGATTTCTCAGGGTGGGGGTGAAGGTGCATGAGGTACAAGTCCAAACTAGGAGCCAGGCCTAATATAACAGCTTTGTTCAATTTCTGCTTCTATAGGCTTTCAGATCTTTTCCCACAAACTTACAAGCATTTGTTAAATATAAAGAATTTAGGAGCTTAACCTCGATAGGCTTAATTGCTGAGGTTATTATTTTGGCTATGAAGTTTCCTGAGACATGCTATGGATATTAGTCCAAGATTTGGAAAGAACCACTGAACCATGACACTAAAGTATGAGTAAAACAATCTGCAGTTTTGCTCTTCTGAGTTTCAGATCCACCAATGAAATATTTACTCTTCACTTAGGAAAGACAAACAAAAAAAGCCTTAAAGACTTTCCCAGAGTTGTACTTATGACAGACAAGAAACACATATGACCACACCAAACGTCTGCACATTGCCTGGGTGTGAAAATAACACAGACACCTTTGAACACATAACAGCTAGTGGAGGGATGCAGATGGATAAATACTAAGGCACATCTTGGCAATCTTATAGGTCTCCAGGTTTCATGCATTCCCTTTGCAACCTATTACTGATCTATCTACTAATATTAAATAAGCTCCTTTAGGGAATTTTCCATAGATTGGTTCGGAACAGGAACTCTGAGATATAAAATAGGTACTCCTTCATTTCAGGTAAAAATAAAATAGTTTTTCTGCTGAAAACTCGGCGCAAGAAAACTTATACATGAACAAGATGAGGTTGTTCACTTAGGACAAAATAGCTTTAATCTGGAGGGAAAAAAAAAAACCAAACCCAAACCCAAACCCAAAATTAAAACCAAAAAGGCCATAATCTGCTATTCAACTCTTGGGCAAATACTAATACAGTAGGATATTATTCTAATCACAGACATTTTTAATGACTACAGGAATTTTCCTCTTGGAAGAAAAATTCAGGACATTAGTAGTCTTACGCTGTGAACAATTATGTTGAACTAAAATGAGAATGAACCATGTACTTTGTCAAATTAGAACTTAAATTAGAAATTAGTGGCTTGAAATATATCACTATGCTTTAAAATTCCTATTTTTGATAATGATTTTAAAATGTAAGCAAAACTCCTTGGTTCAATCTTCATTTTGAATGCTTTTCCCCAGTTAGTCTTATTTGTCAAAGAAAAGATTTCCATCTCTTTATTGGTTAGGCTTAGTTACTAGAACACATTATTTAAGGCAATTTAATCACCAGTACTTTCTGGCAACCCAGGAAATACACTAAATTGCTTATCAATTTATTTAAATAAATATATAGCTTCACATACATATGTTCAGCCTTTTCATTACTTTGGGAAAGGGTGAATGAAGTCTTACTTACCAGACACTGACTGACATTTTACTCCAATTTGTAACAAGCATGTTTGCACAGATCTGAGGATTCAGATGAAAGTACCCAACACCAACAGTATAGAATTGTTCTTGTTAGTTAAATATCCCCCTTTCTTCCTCCTGCTTCCAGGTGTTTAAATCAACATTGAAAAATGCACTTGGAACAAGGCCAGATGACTCTGATGAACAAACTGCAGAAACAAAGAGAAAGACATGTTTTAGAATCTGAAATAAGAGGTAATTAGGCAAAAAGCTCCCCAAACCCACTGTTGGCAAATTAATAAGTAATTCTACGTATGTCATTTTAAAATCTAAAATTTATTTAAACTCTGATCAGACAAATATTCATGGGTTTGTTCAGCTTTAGTTAATTTTGGTAATAAAGGCAAAGGTGCGTCTTATTTTCTCTATTACAGTCACAAGTAATGTAGATACATTGGATAATCTATTGAGCTGTACTTTATAATATGCAATCTAAAAAAAAATAAAATATTTTAACAATTCCCCATTCTGCTGCTGCGTAAGAAGCAGATGTTAGTGCCAATTTATGAGAAAATCCATTTGCTTCTGCATATTATTTTCTAATTTATTGAAGTTATATCATTACATAATGACAAATGGTTCTTTTAAAATATTTTTTTTTCTTAATCCCAGTGTCATACTAAACAGGAGTTAAATCAGTTTTCATAAAAAATGGTGTTTAGGTGAAATTAACATTCTTATTTTTAAAATTTTCAAAACACCACAGCACAAACACACATTTGTTCAAAGCATTTCTCATTTCTTTCATAAAATGGGATCCTATAGTAGAAGCATTAGAGTAAATGTTTTGGGGTTTTGGTTTTCATTTTTTTATTTTCTGCCATTTTTAGGACTGTACTTGATTTTGAGAGGCTGTGATGCTCTAGTACATATCTTATTGTCTGATGCTGGACCATATGCCCAGCCAGAAGAGGAGGCAAGAAGTGCCTTGGATAAACTCTGAGTCTTGCTTCAGTGGCTGCTGGGACTCAGGCAAGACCTGAAGCACTGTGGATCCCTTATGCCCTTTAGAAAGCTTTTGTTCCCTTTCCAGAACAAAACTGGTCCTTCTCCTGTGTTCCTTCTTTTTTCTGTCTTTCTTCATTCCCCCTTTTTTTTTTTACCTTTAGAGACTCTCTTTTCCAGTTGCCCGTATGATGAGTTTCCATAACTAAGTGATCGCAAACAAAAATTAACAAAGTCCATAGCATACTCTGCATGTATAAAATTTGAGACAGGTATTAAACAGTCTGACTGATTTATTTATATAGGGCTATTGATTTTCTTCTTCTCTCCATGAACCAGAAGGTGGCATCTGATTACTGGCTTGTAAATTTGCATGTCTTCTACCTTCACTGCATCGGCCAACTTTAGTGATTTCTTTATATATCTATCAACATGAACACAAACAATACCCAGCTGCCTACATTCTTCAGTCAAACACACATATATATAATTGCTAAAAAGTTCCATTTATGATAATAGTATTTAATCTTATGTGAAACTGTTTTGTTTTAAGGATCTTAACTCACTGTGCATTATTGATAGGTTCAGCAACACAATCCAGGAGCTTCGCATTATTATTCCCATTCTCCAGACAAGAAAATAAAATCAAAAGATATCCAGAGGTCTCATTTGCAGGCAGACAGGGACAAAGCATGGAATACTTAGATTTCTTTGCTCTCACTCAGGGTCCTTCAACTACAAAATCAGTTAAACCAGACAGCCTACTCTACAAAATCATGCAATTTTTAGACTCCTATATGTCACTTCCTCAGGTGTCTGACATTAGTTTGTATACTTTTCAGACCTCAGTGAGCAACTAGTATTTGGGATTCAATTCAGTCTGATGAAGATGGACATGTATTCCACGTCCTCATTATAGCTCACACACAAATGAGATGAGTTGTTTCTGTCAACCTGTAAAAGTTCAGATCTTTTTAATCAAATGGGTCATACTTTTAACCCCAAAGGTGTCTGGTTCAATACCCTTTGTACTGAGTAAAAGTTCTTACGTATGATTGTCATCATATCAGAGAAAGGATTTTTGTAAGAACAAATATATGAAATGTTGGCTTTCCTCATGAGAAAAAGCTGGGCAGAAGTGTGAAGAGCTCTGTTGGGTTGATAGTACAGCAGTTGACAAGTCCTCCATTCTAACTACTTTTGGAGGAGTTGTATCATGTTGATTGCTAATTGTCAGGATTCAGATGCTTGGAACATTCTGGCCTCAACCAACAGATGCTGTTTGCTGCCAAATGGTCCTTTCCTGAAAGAAAGTGTTGCTATAGTTTTTACAGACCACAGGCAAGATCTGCTTGTGCAACTTAAGAAGACAAACTGTACCCTGGGCACCTGGAAATACCAACAGATGACTCATGTTTCTCCACAACCCCATGAGCAGAGATCTTGAGCCATACAAGATCATTTAGAAAATGCGCAGAAAGCTGGACAAACACAGGCAAATTTCTGAATTTCGTGGGTAAGCCAAAAGACCAACCTTCATCTCCAAGGAGGGAGCAGGAATTATTGTTGCAGGTTGTGAATCTTGAGTATTGCAAGGTGACAGGAACATGGTGAAACAGCAGTCAAGACTGGAAGATGGGAACTGACAGGAGTGAGCTGTTCAAAATCAAAAAGAATATAGTTAAAGGTGATGGGATACTGATTTATTTAATGCAACAGTAAAGAAACAAGAAGGAATATCTTGGGTGAAAGGAAAGCTGTCTGGGTCAAAATCACACAGGGGAAAAAAGATGAAAGAGTTGTTGGTGCAGTAATTCTTGAAGTTACTTATTGTCAAGAGAAGCTATGTGAATACAGGAGAAGTTTTTTGCAATGATTTCATGCACATAGTGTTTTATATAAACATGTGCATACACTTACATACATAAATAAATATACATATTTTACATTGCAGTATGGTTATAAATTATACAATCTATATGTTTCCAAGATTAAAATGCTATTATGAACTAAATCATGAACAGGTTCTAGCTCCCAGTTGAAAGCTGAAGAACAAAAAGACTTACCAAGAAGATTCAGTTATTCTTAAGATCTGGCACATTTCTCTGAAATAGTCAATGAGCAAACACGTGGCAGATCAGGTTTGGATTAAGTTTGTTGAATTAGGTATTTTGACAAATAATAAGGGTGCTGTAGGCAACAGATCCATTAGGAAGGTTATGTATATTTGAGCAAGGAGGACTCACTGAATGTGGGCAGTGGTTGAAGTAAACAATCTGTTGTTGAAGTAAACAATCTGTTCACCTTCTTGCCTTTGTGCTCATCCCACCTTCATAACTTACTCAATTTTTTCCTTGCTTCATACAAATCTTTTTACATTGCTTTATTTTATAGTTCTCACTTGGTTTGATTTTTGAAATTCTGATTTTAATTTCCATGAGACATCCTTTTACATTGATCAATATATTTTAAATCAATTTACATTTCTGATCTTGTCTCTGATTCTGATGAATACTCAGGAATCAGGGAGAAATAAACGACATGTCAGGAAGCATAGATCTAACTGCTTTTCTAGGCAAAGAAATTTCAGGGATTAGAAAGGATCCAGTTGAAATTTGGGAAAATAGAAAGGTTTTAGTCATCGACACAGTGAAGAATAGCCTTCAAATACAAGAAGTATGAGTAGAAATTACTCAGCTCTCAGGATCAAGTTTATCATGCATTTCTGATATCAGTGTTTATGAAAAAGTAGTAATTCAGAAAGACACTTCTGTCCTGAACTTTTCAAAAAGGAGCAGAAAGAATGAGATTCTCTTGCACCATGTAAAATGTCGACAGAAC
This sequence comes from Psittacula echo, assembly GCF_963264785.1. Classification (NCBI taxonomy): domain Eukaryota; kingdom Metazoa; phylum Chordata; class Aves; order Psittaciformes; family Psittacidae; genus Psittacula; species Psittacula echo. The sequence goes on from NC_137738.1 coordinate 104,715,040, forward strand.
AGACACCTGCAAATAAAACCATAACAAAATTCCTTCACAGTCAGTGGGGAGACAAACTACCATTGTGTGGTCTGATGTCATCTCTCTTAGAAATCTGATTTTAGAAGATCTTAACTGTTTAGGAAACAAAGCTCTAAAGCAGCTTAGACACAAGTGTCTCTATTTGGTTTGGCATCCATAACTACCACATTGTAAATTAGAGAAATTGATCTGTTTATGAATTATAAGATAGCTGCCACCACTTTGCTCTTTAAAAAAGAAAGTGCATGCATGTGTGTGTATACATAAATATATCTGTGTGCATAGATACGTAGGTATAGCTCCTGCAAATGACTCCAAAAGGCAAAAATATAAGTGAGCATGTAACTAATTTGTTACATCCTTCTGCTACTGCAGTGTTATACAAAGCTTTTATTTATAAAAGGTAGTAATTTTGTTCTAACAACAGAACACCTGGCTCCCCAGAATATCATTATGGAAAGGAGTGCTTTTATTGGTTTATGACTGTTGCTATCAAAAAAACAATAAGAACAGTAAATGTGTTAACTGATATCTAATTGTCTTTCTATAGCTGGTTTGACAGAATAAAACACCAGAACCTTCTGGAAGCATTGAAAATATTAATAAAATGGATTTGCTATGCACATTTATTGCTGATCATAGCACTAAGCACATTAGCACGAGGCATACATGAAAATTACATTATTAAGCTGCATGAAGTGTTCTTACGTTTTACCTGGACTTTATTGTTTGCTGTTTTGACCTGTGAAACAAAAACAGAGAGAAAATAGAAAAATTGGTTCAATCATGTAAATGAATAAAGAATTAAAATATTAGACACTCATTTCTCAGTGGTTTGCAAACCTTGGGCCAAACTTACCCCTCACATACGTTGAGTAAGGCCAGTCACAATAAGGAATCTGGAATATATGCTTTCATCTTTGGTCATATTATTAATTGTTTTACATTGTTCGGCAGATGGAGTTTATCCACAGTAAAAAGAAATTAGCACAAACTCTTATTTTTTTATCACAAGTCCAAATACATTTCATTTTTAATGAAGACTAACAGGTCTCCTGAATCATCTGAAGCACTGAAACACACTTACTGAAATAGATATACATTCCTGCAGCCCTTACGCAGTCCCTCACCATCCAACAGCACCCACCTTTGACAGAGGAGCTTCTGCTTAGAGATTTTCTTAGAGCAGAGGAGTGTGTGTGTTTGGATGTGTACATGATTGCACAAGTTGAAGAAAGAGGTAGAGCTTTTCTATCCAGAAGAAAAAATCCAGCCTAATGGTGGAAGTTAAACCTATTCCTTTAAAACATTTCCATACTGTGAACCTTTTACAGCTGCAAACAGATTAAAGGAGTGTTTAAAGGTATAGCATTAAATGAGTACAAATAACTGTTTTACGTAAGTTGCCTGGGGTACATCAGTAGCCTTCTAAATGATCAAAAGGTATAGCTGGAGGCAAGGTCCAAAACCACCTGCTTATATAAAAGACTTTTATATGAGGTAGCTGATATCATGCATTTACATTGATCTTCCTTTAAACACTGTAATGAAATCAGCATCAAAATTAAAGTAATGTTATATCTACCTTAAAGAGACGGGAGCAGGGAAAGTACAGCTCCATCCTTGAATTGCCTCTTGTGCAACCGCACTGGGATTGTATAATACACTTGTGTCTGTCTGTGGGTCAGCAAGTCTAAGCTGTCTCAAGCTTTTTAAAACTGATTTCGACATTGATTCAGAAAAGCTCAGAGGAACCTACTTCACTTTAAGCTAAGAAAGTAACTACATGAGAAGTTTCACCAAGCTGTGCAGAGGACTTCAGCCTGCCCTTAGCACTTTGCTGAACGGGTTTAGATCTAGGTGTGAGTAAGGACGTTTTGCTTTTGAATAAGATCTGGATCGGTTAGAGACACCTTGCCGTTATTGCTTGGGTGGACTAGGGTATTTTCAAGCAGAATTTAGACCAAAAGTTCATTTATAAACAAGTGACAATTTTCTTCTAAATGTGGGGCTTCCAAAATTTTCACACATAATCACATGAAGCATTTCACAGTTCTGTATAACATAACAGTGCAAGAGGCTTCACTTTCCTAAGGAAAGATAAATAACATGAACACCTGCAACATTATTAATTTCTGAACATTGGTGATATGATTTTCTCTAGCTTTACCTTTCGAATCAGTTCAGCATATCTTGATATTTTTACTGTACACTCTCTTCAGCAAGTTGCTTCTTGAATGAATAGCCAGTATTTATTCAATCCGTAGCATAAAATACTTCTTAGGCAAGGTAAATATTGTTATAGAGCAATAACTGTATCAGTCTGGTCATTTGTACCAGCTCCTGCTGTAATAAACGGATGCTAACAGTATAATACAACTAGAAAGCACTATGTGTTCATGACTAAAGGTGAGGCAGACAAAGTAGGAAATAAAATCTGAATTTGGAATAATTTTATTAATTTCATCTCATGAGGCCACCGCTGGCAAAACCAGGACTATCTTTCTGTTGCTTGTCTACCAAGAGAAGTTTTAAACCAGCAGCTAACAGTAAGCGCTCATGGTATGGCTTATCTAAATAGTACTTTAATAAAACTGCAGCATAGCCTCATGTTTTGTAGGATTTGGGGTCAATCTGTACCTGATATTTCCTTTTTACTATATTTCTGAGATGTTTCTTAGCTAAATTTTCTTCCTAAGAAGATATTATTATTTTTTTTAGGAAAAAAAAAATAAAAACCTGAGGTTAGACCTGGACCAGATTGATTTTTCTTGCTAAAATATGGCAAAAATTGATGTTTTATTTCCTCTTTACCATGTAAAATTTTACAATATATAAATATATTGTAAATAAATGTAAAGAAAATATTTATATAACTATTTCACAATATAAAATATTTAGTTCACTTTTAACAGGAAGGAAAAAAACAAAATCAATGAAAATCCCTAAAAAGAAACCTGAAAGCCTGAAACGGCATTGATCAGCTCCTTCTCCCCCATGAACACATGCACAATAGAAAGCTTTTAAATTGTCCTTATCATCAAGATACTGACCTTGTTTAAGAAAGAAAATGACATCTTTTTGTTCTGCATTTATTTTCTAACTTGGCAACTTTCACCCAAAAATTAGGGAAAAAAGAAAAATTATTTTAAAAAAACACTTTTTTTGAGATTTATACAGCTTAGACCATATCGCCTATAAAAATATAGAAAAGCCCACAATTACATGCATTATTTTTACAGAGAAAAGTGTTTACAAAGTTTAGGGAAAAGAAAGAAACAAAAAAACCACAGCCAACCTCAGGGTTTAAAAGTCTTTTTCAAGACATCCTTTTTCTCTCCAAGGTGCTGAGCTGGCATCAATAAAAGACCTCTCTTTGAGAATAAAATGCAGAAAGTCAAAACAGTTTTCCATTTTAGAGGAAGATTCTCAGTTTATTTGCCATTATTTCAATGAGTTCTTCCCCTCTCTATATAGTCAATATAAGAATGCTAACCATATTTTTAAAATGATAGAAAACAAAGAATTTTGTTATTTAAGCTAGCATATAAAGACTGCAAAATTCTTGGTAAAGTTAGGCTAAAGGCACTAAGATGAAGTCTGCGTAGCAATGATGTGGAGGTAGTTGGAGAGGGAGAAACCAAACACAAGAGATGCAGAGGTCCTGCAGGCAGCAATGCCAGCTAAACATGGTGAATGTGAAAAGATGTGAACCTGGTTTCTAATTTTTCTTCCAAGTTCATGGATCAGTGAGGCTGATCTGGTGCAGAGTGTAACACAGCCTGCAGGGGTTCTGTTCTGATCTATTGTGTTCTATTCTATTCTATTCTATTCTGTTGTGTTCTATTCTCTTCTGCTCTGTTCTGATCTACTCTATTCTATTCCATTCCATTCCATTCTGTTCTATCATAGACTATTATATCCCATTCTATCCTATTCTATGCTAGTCCAATAAAATTGAGGAGGAGAAAATACTCCAACACCTATACTGAGAGCTTTGCAAGCCAATGCAGAGGCTTTGGCTACCTCTATATTAATAAAATAAAAAAGTTTAAGGCACAGAGTCAAGTACTGGTGTGTATTTTGTGAAAACTATAATATGGGCCCTGTCATAGTTACAGCACGGGCCAGTAAGCACTGACCCAACATCTAATCGTGGGGTGAGGGTCTACACTGACCACCCTACCTATCAGCCAGTTTGGGTGCTAATGTCTGTTTGCAGCAATGAATTACCAGAGTTTCACGAGGAGCAGCTGGTACATACAGTTGTGGATCTGTATGTATGTATGTATATATGTGCAGCAGCACATATAGATGTAGATCACAGTGCCAACACCTGCTCTTGAGCAGAGTTTAGAGATACAGTTCTTGTAGTCACAACACTTGTTCTGGGCTTTATCGGGACCCTGCAATTGCATGTTGTCCCATTGTCCAGGCAAGGGTAAAGAAGCAATTTTGAGGCTGAATTCAGAAAAGTAGTTCAGACTACAAAGGATTCTTTCATCTTTTATCTTTTAATATTTCCTTTTCTCTCTTCTTTTTATTATAGGTCTTTTTTGGATGGGATTGCTGAAAGCAGCCTTAATTTATTCATTTTCCTCTAATTTTCTAGTTTCACCACCTAGCAGTGTTTTCCTAGGGAATTTGAGGTTTGCTTTTAGTGGTTTGCCAAGTTGTCCACAGCATTTCTTTAATAAACAGCTTTGGAATGTGTGAGGCAAAGGACTGTGTTCACGTTGCTCGTGTTACCTGATGGTGCTTCCCCATAGCAAAAAAAAAAAAAAACCTAAACCCAAGAACAACCCACAATACATTAATATATAAATAAATAAATAAATATTAGCTAAATAAATGCAACTTATCTCCAAACCAACAGTTATTAGAACAGATGTGTTCTAAGCATTGTTCTGATTGCTAAAACGTTAATTTAGAGGTTTGGCTACAAAACATATGGCAAACATGACATGGTATAAAAAATGCAACAGAAAAATAAAAAGATCAGGCACTGTGCTAATTTCATGCTCTCAGATAATTAATTTACTATAATAAAGGTACACAAATATATATCAATCGCCAATGGCCCTTTCCTAGACACTAGCAAGCAGATTCTTTCTAAGCATCTTGTAGTTTTTAGGAAATGTCTGTGAGGGATGCATCTGTTTCTAATTCACTACCAGATTTCTATAAAAATGACTAAGACTAAAATAGAATGCACCTCATGAAAACTCAATGATAAATCAAAAGAGCCTGAATGAAAACCTCCCTTATAACAAAATACAAACAGCTAGGGAGCACAGTGATTCTTTGAAGTATGCGTGTTGGTGGAAAGACCACCAAGTCTGCATAGGGCAATTAATTTTCAAGTCCTGAATCTGCAGTTATTCCTTACCAAGAGGCACATGAACTGGCATAACAACTGTTTGAGATGATAGCATGAAGAATGTTGAGCTAGCAAATGTCATCTATCATCTTGTTGCCAACAAATGCTGAATTCACCATCTCTCTTTGTGATACATGATATAGGAGACCAAAGCAAATACCTGTTGTCAACACCTGGAACTAAAAAGGCCACCTGCCAGGATTGATTGGCAAGACTTGCCTTTAACAAAAGCTGCCTCAAAATGACTACAGGACAGAGACAGGCAGGCAGAGTTCAGAAGAAACTTAAATAGCACCACATGATCCCCACAACAGCTTTATCTGAATCCTGCTCAAAGCCACCTCCCCTTGCTTTTTTAATTCACAGATTACTGATGTTTTCAGAAGTGAAAAAAAGAGAGGAAGAAAAGAAACGAAATAGTTTTCCCTCTGCTTTCTGCAAGAATAACACACTGTTTATTTGGCTTTGGTTATGGGCAATCATAGTTAGAATTTCAGAATCATGATTTAGTTGTAAAGTCTGGCCAAATACTGCTAGATATCTCCCACAAATATGGGCTTGGTTGAAGAGTACAATGTCTAGAAATAATATGCAGTATTTGGTGGTCTGACAGTCTTTAAGAGGTCATGTTCTTGACTAGATTTTTTTCCCCAAACAGGAAGAAGTTTCTGTCAATAGAAACATACCAGCACATTCTCCCTTTCATCAGGAGAGTGGCTACCAGTTCCCCTGTCCTGTGATTTGTTGTCTTCAAGAGGGCAAGGTAATAAGGTAACTTGCTGTCTGGTATTGCCTGTTTCCCACTGAGATGTTTCTCAGATTACCATGACTCTCAGCTCCTGAACCTGCTGCATGCCATTTAAAATCTGCTCACAATATGTCTCTAAGACTCATGCCACAGCTTGCTGAACCCTGAAATATCATTAAATCCATGTAAGGTGGTAAGTGCATCAAGGACATCATATTCAATTTCCTACTGGATGCAACCTGGCATTATCTGTATTGCTGAAAACTGCTGACATGTAATAAGAGTAGTTATTTTTACATTCTTAACCCTGATACAAATAATGAAGTAAAGGGACGGTGTATTTGTATTGGCACTGCTGAAACTGAAAAGAACAGGAGCTACTGATGAAGTAGAGAGGGTTTGATAAACATTCTCCCAAGGTCAAGTTGTTGGATAACTAATGTGGAAAGATGCATTTACAGATGATTGTCATGCTGTCTACGGACTGCCAAAAAACATAGTGACAAGATACCTGAGTATACAACTGTGACAAAATAAACTTGAGGGTCTCAGTAAACAAGTCCAAGAAGTAACAAATAGACGTTGGAGCTCTAGAACTTCCTCATGATGGTGTCACGAGAGTGTACAAATACCAGCTACCCTAAAGTGTCCATTCTGTTTGGTCACTTGAGCACTTACATCACTGACCTTGTTCAGAATCAAGCCTTTTACTGAGATTTCAATTAATTCAATTTAAAAAAAAAAAAAAAAATACAAATTAAAAATATTTGGCATAACAGCCCAGTGGTTAGATTAGTGATGAGAAAGGCAGACAACCTTGTTTGTAGGTTTTCCTTGAGTTGTGGGCTGGTTAAGACAATAGTTCCTACATACAACCAGAATTTTCTTGTTATTGTATAGATAGATCTCTACATGTTTTCTACAGCACCACTGCTCCAGACTGTCAAGATTCATGAAGCTATACAGAGAAAAAAGAGAGACATGTAGTCAAGGCATTTGGCTGGAAGAAGAAAGCTTTGGTTTCTTCCTTTTGCAATGTTTATGGTTTGTAGAAAATAACTATCTAATGCTAAATGGACATAATTTTTTTTAACACTTTCAATCTGGTTTAGAAATCTTATATCAAAAGCATGGACACCTAATTCTGCCTCCTCCTACCTAACTAAAAAAAAAAAATCACAATATAGCTGCTCACTTTAACACCCTAATCCTAGTTCAAACACCTTAGTTCACAGGTGAAAAACTACGAGTCAATTTCCTTCCTTGCAGCCTTTGCATCCCAAAGCTTTGTCTTGCAAAGTTTTTGAGAACAGATATTCTCATTTGGTACTTTTAGAGCCAAATGCATGCAAAAAGTAAGTGGACTGTAATACTCTGAGGGAAATGTTATTAATATAACCAGGACAGGTTATTGAAATCTATATATGCTTTGACTTATTTTTAAGGATAATTTTAGCTTTTTTCCCCAATCTGTATGTTTGGGTTTTGTTTTTTTCTTTTCCTTTTTAAAACAATTTTAATATCCAAGTAAGTACTTTCAGTATTTCTGAGCAGGGGATTTTCTTTTCCATACTAATACTAAGATTGTATTGGCAAGTTTACAGTATGTAGCAACCATTTTTATTACTATTTTTTTTTTTACTTACATCCAGAACTAAGAAGTACACCGAACACCAATGGGTATGTTTTATGAATCTCCACCAAAAAAAAAAAAAGAAAACATAGGAAAGAAAAAGGATAAGATAGAGCCCCAGTGAAAGCAATGAAAACATTTTCCTTTCAAAGCTTTTATTTGGTTGCTAGGAAAATATTTATGAAATGCAGTTTAATGCATTTGCTGAAAATTAACACAGAGATGCATTTGCAGCTAATTAACCTATTCTCAAAGAAAGCAAATGGGAAACGCTTGATTAATGTTTAAGGCATAAGACACACAGAAAAAATGTAGGCAAAACTTCATCATGGCACCCAGGAGACCACTGTGTGACACAATCTAGAGTCTGTATGTAGCTCACTCTCCACAGGAACTAATTTTGAAGCAGCAGAATGCTGTGAATTGTCTGTAAAACACTGTAGAAGAAACTCAGTGTAGAACAGAAGGCATGCTCTCCCTAGGAAGAATGCTGATAAAATTTTAATGAAGTAACATGTTGTCATGGGGATTTGTTGCTATTCATTAATTCATTGTGTTTTTCCCCTATAGTTTTGCTGAAGTTGAGTGACAAATTGTCAAGTAGCAATCTTAGAGGTTTAAAGTTTCTCATTGATAATCTAACTTTCCTGCAAATTGTTTTAAAGGATCTAGTGTTTATGGAATAAGCCCTCTGAGGTATTACAGAGTTAGACTAATCGGTGAGTGGAGAGTCAGGGGATGGGCTATATTTACCATCTTCTCTCGACCACCTCACTATCAGTCTGACTGTAATATTCACCTCCCAGACACGTCCTCACATGTCTGAATATTTTCAGATATGCTCGTGTCATTATCATGCCTATTTTTTAAAAGCCATAACAACTGAACTGAAAAATGTATGCTTTTTCCCACTGAGGGTAGGATAATAGACCAGCCTGAAGACTGGGATGGGTATTGCTTCTCCACAAGTCGCTGTTATAAAATAAGTTTTTCCTGTTGTCTGGGCACTTGCGTGTGAGATCTATGGTGATTCTTCTGCTGTTTGTTATCAAAACAACTCCCAGGTTAGTGAGAGGCTATGGGAATCTGCATTTACAAGAAGGCAAGTACATGAACAAGCCAAAACTTGTTTTCTTGACCAGCATTTCAAAACCAGCAGGGTTCATCTTCACATCACAAAATGGTGAGATACATGAAGAAAAAAAGAAGTTTAGTGGCCGTCATATGGGGACACACTTTGACTTATTCATGGCTTTGCTCTCAGGAGCTGAGTGTTATTTCCTTATGCAATGTATGCTTAGAATCATAGAATCATAGAAGAGTTAGGATTGGAAAGGACCTTAAGATTATCTAGTTCCAACCCCCCTGCCATGGGCAGGGACGCCTCACACTAAACCATGTCACCCAAGGCCTCATCCAACCTGGCCTTGAACACCGCCAGGGATGGAGAATTCGCAACTTCCTTGGCCATCCCATTCCACTGCCTTACCACCCTCACAGTAAAGAATTTCTTCCTTAGATCCAATCTAAACTTCCCCTGTTTAAGTTTGAACCCATTACCCCTTTTCCTGTCGCTACAGTCCCTGATGAATAGTCCCTCCCCAGCATCCCTATAGCCCCCCTTCAGATACTGGAACACTGCTATGAGGTCTCCACGCAGCCTTTTCTTCTCCGGGCTGAACAGCCCCAACTTTCTCAACCTATCTTCATACAGGAGGTGCTCCAGTCCCCTGATCATCCTTGTGGCCCTCCTCTGGACTTGTTCCAACAGTTCCATGTCCTTTTTATGTTGAGGACACCAGAACTGCACACAATACTCCAAGTGAGTCTCACGAGAGCAGAGTAGAGGGGCAGGATCATCTCCTTTGACCTGCTGGTCATGCTTCTTTTAATGCAGCCCAGGATATGGTCGGCTTTCTGGTCTGTGAGCACACATTGCTGGCTCATGTTCATTTTCTCATCAACCAACACCCCCAAGTCCTTCTCCACAGGGCTGCTCTGAATCTCTTCTTTGCCCAACCTGTAGCTGTGCCTGGGATTGCTCCGACCCAGGTGTAGGACCTTGCACTTGGCATGGTTAAACTTCATAAGGTTGGCATCAGCCCACGTCACAAGCATGTCAAGGTCCCTCTGGATGGCAGCCCTTCCCTCCAGCGTATCAACCGAACCACACAGCTTGGTGTCATCAGCAAACTTGCTGAGGGCGCGCTCAATCCCACTGTCCATGTCACTGACAAAGATGCTGAACAAGACCAGTCCCAACACCAATCCCTGAGGGACACCACTCGTTACCGGTCTCCAGCTGGACATTGAGCTATTGACCACAGCTCTTTGCTTGATGTCATCCAGCCAGTTCTTTATCCACCGAGTAGTCCACCCATCAAATTGATGTCTCTCCAATTTAGAGACAAGGATGTCGTGTGGGACAGTGTTGAATGCTTTGCACAAATCCAGGTAGATGACATCAACTGCTCTGCCCCTGTCCATCAGTTTCGTAGCCCCATCATAGAAAACCACCAAATTGGTCAGGCAGGATTTCCCCTTAGTGAAGCCATGCTGGCTGTCACCAAACACCTCCTTGTTTTTCATGTGCCTTAGCATGCCTTCCAGGAGAATCTGCTCCAAGAGTTTGCCAGGCACAGAGGTGAGACTGACTCATCTGTAATTCCCCAGGTCATCCATTTTCTCCTTCTTGAAAATGGGGGCTAAATTTCCCTTTTTCCAGTCATTGGGAACTTCACCCGACTGCCATGATTTTTTGAATATGATGGCCAGTGGCTTAGCGACTTCATTTGCCAGCCCCTTCAGGACCTGCGGATGGATTTCATCAGGTCCCATGGACTTGTGTACGTTTAGGTTTTTAAGATGGTCTCGAACCAGATCCTCTCTTACAGTGGGCCTAGGGTCTTCATTCTCACAGTCCCTGCGTCTGCCTTCCAAGACTTGGGTGGTGTGGTCAGAGCCTTTGCCAGTAAAGACTGAGGCAAAGAAGTCATTAAGAACCTCAGCCTTCTCCAAATCCAGGGTAGCCAGTTCTCCCAATAGCTTCCGGAGGGGGCCTACCTTGTCGCTGGTCTATCTTTTATTCGCTACGTACCTATAGAATCCCTTCCTGTTTTCCTTAACATCCCTAGCCAAGTTTAATTCTAACTGGGCCTTAGCTTTCCTAACCTGGTCCCTAGCTTCCCAGACAACATCCCTGTATTCTTCCCAGGCCACCTGTCCCTGCTTCCACCTTTTATAAGCCCCTTTTCTCCTTTGAATTTTCCTGAGCAGCTCCTTATCCATCCAAGGAGGTCTCCTGGCCCTCCTGCTGCACTTCCTTCTAGTTGGGATGCAACACTCCTGAGCTTGAATATCTACCAACAGTCTTGGGCTCCCCTGCCCTCTAGAACTATATCCCATGGAACCTTCCTAAGCAGGTTCCTGAAGAGGCCAAAGTCTGCACTCTTGAAGTCCAGGGCAGTGAGTTTGCTGCATGCTCTTCTCACTGTCCTGAGGATCTCGAATTCGACCATCTCACGATCGCTTCCCCATCAGAGTACGTCTTCTGTCTCAATCTTTGCAATATTCATCCCCAGCACAGACTTTTTTAGTGTTTGATGGCAAGAAGATGTTTCTGTGTGTAAAAAGTTATCTTCAGCTACATGAATGCTATGGAGAATGACAAGAAACAGCTGTTTTTGTTGGTTTCAGTTGGGTCAGTTGTTTCTCATTTGGGCTGTTGCAAATATTTGCGTGTTTTTCTGTGTAGGGCAAATACTTTCAAGGTTTTCAGGCATAAAGTGGCTTAAATTTTACACAATGAAGATATACACATAGCAACACATTGCTAAAGGATAGTATTTTCCTGGGCTGACTTCCATCTGTTTTCCAGATTTGATGATAATACTGCAATTGCAATAGGGTATAACTAAGACATGATCATGAAAAGTGCTGGATTGCAGATTTTAATTCCCCCTAATATAGCTAAGAATGAACGTGGTGGTTTTAAACAGACATTTGGAGGCACCTCTGTTTTCCCAGATTTGCCTAAATGTCAGCAGTGGATGTGCTTATGCAGTCAAGTAGGGGATATGTAGAAGAAAAATTTATTTGATGCATGTTATGATCTACATGTAGTTGTTTTAACGATAGCACCAATGGTTTTGAAACAACACCTCCAACTGGAGGAATTTCTCCTCCAAGAATCACCATAAATTTCTGCTTTCTATTCCTGTTTTAGTGTCCAGAATGAACATTCCCAACCACCACAAACTGGAGCTCTAATTTGTTCAGTCTACTAGGAGCAGCTTTTTAAAAAAAAAAAAACAACTTAAAATTTTGAATTTCATATCAGCTGTGTTTTATCAGAGCTCATACCAATACTGCATTGGCCAGCCTATTCCCACACTATGTGGCTGGAAATGAGAAAACTATCAGTTTAAAAGAAGCTATCTCAATGGTAACAAATCCCTGCAGACTGAATTCAATCATCTCACACCTCATGCTTTTTCTACAGAGCTGCCAGGTGGTAGAAAATATGAACCAGCTACTGCTGGGGCTAAGCCACATCTAAACTAAGAATCTAAAGTTCTAAGAGTCTCTCATTGGTACTCCTGGCATCATCTAATCTTGCTGGTCATGCTCTGGCTTACCTGGAAACAGGTTGATTCCAGAGATTAAGTTTGTCTCTATTAGTGCATTTCTTCTAACATGTTTTTCTCACTTCAATATGGTTAGAGTAAACCCGAGAAACTGAGAAACAGTAAGAAAAAACACTCAGGAAAAAACAAAATAAACCAAACCAAACCAAAACAAAACAAACAAAAAAAAAACCCCCAAAACAAAAAACAAACTAACAAAAAACCCACAAAAAAAAAACAAACAAAAAAAAACTATAGCTCTAATTATGAGGAATTCAAAAGCCAAAAATTTGGACTCTCAGTTTAATTGGTGCAATCACAAACCAGTGTAACTTTACACCAAGTGAGAATCCAGGGCAGAGTATGCCTTGCTAGTACTAAGTGGGGAGTTAAGACAAATTATCCTAATACACACTGGATCAGAATCAAGACTCCTGTGATCCTCCTCCTAGATTTTCTTTGCTGTCTAGCCTTCTGCATCTAAATCCCTTTTTAAACACTTTTAGCCTTTCATTTCAGTAGGACCTTAGCATAATTTGCACTTTAATTCTACCTTTTGCTAAATGATCTTAATGTCCTTTACAGGCATTAATTGATTAAGGCTCTGTCTGCTCTTAAGAGTGGATGCTTTTATCCTCAGTTTATCCAGGGGGATATTGAAACATATCCAAGTCAAGTAACAAGCTCAAGGTCACAGGAGGGGCGTAAAAGAAACCTCCATGCCTGGATCTGCCCTGCTGCAATTTCTGCACTTCAGTTGAGCTCATCATCCTGTGCGTGCATGTAGGTCTGGATCTGGCAAGTTTTAGTGAAGCCTTGCAGTGAGATATAATTAATTTGTTACGAATGCCTATAAATAAAATAAATGCTGAAATGATCCACACTTCTCTGTTGTCAAAAGCATCCCCATCTCTCACAGTCCCTACTCACTGGCTGCTGACATTATTTCTTGGTTATTTGATGACAGTTCAGTGCCTTGAGTGTGCCTCTCGCTGTAGGGTTAGTAGGATAATTGACAAACCACAGGGACCAGATCCCTGGATTAGGATGACCGGACTGTCAAAACAGCCATGACAAACTCTCACATCAACTTCTACTGCAAGTCAAGTCTATGAGGTAAAAATGCACCTTGGCAGGGCCAGAAGGGAACTCTTTAGTTTAAATCTTTTCCCACTGCACAAAAAGCTACAGCAGGGGGAGGAGGGAGCATGGATCTTTCTGTTTAATTCATAGAAAACTCTGTTGCAGCAAGTCACAATTAATTAGAGTACTTGAGTAAACATTTTGGGGTCCTATTGTGTTTGCTTAATGTGTTTACTGGAATACATGACAGATGTCACTTCTGTTTCTTATTAGAGACTGACAAATGACTGTATAGTCTGTGCATGTGAATGCAGAAAGGGAATGCAGCCCTTGTGAACACTCACACATATTGACTCACTTTTGCAAGGTTTATATTAGCATCTAAAAGTTGTGAGTCTTATTTGAATTAATTACTGTTTACACATGAACTTTAGCAATTATAAAGCCTTATAGAAAGATCACTATTAGTACTATTGAATAATATCTACAGGATTTTTTGCATTTAATTTTTTTAAAAGAACACTTTAAACAATAGTCAAATCATTTGCTTTACTTCATGTCACTTTTAACATTTCTCTTAGAGTTTCAGGAATTCAGTCACACGTCTTTGAAATGACAGCTACAGTGGCATCTGTTTTTATATGAAAAAAATAGAGAAGTGTTCTCTGTATGAAAATCTATATTTCAAAATGTTAAAAGAAAATTAAAATGCAAACACAGAAGAAGGTTATTTACTTAGTTCTGCCACTAACACATGGGATTGGGACACCTAGGATTGGAAATGTTTAATTATTTTTTAAAAATAACACTTAAAAATGTTCTTCATGCACCACTTAGGCTTTTGAGAATGATCAAATGGTTTCAGAATACTTAATTGGAGTTTTGGGGGCTTTTTGTAGGTTTTTTATTGAGAGTCAAATTTAAGAAAGAAAAGTGGAATTAGAAAAGATTCCACAGCATATCTTTACTTAATGTCATAGAATGCAAAACGACAACTATAGTAATGAGCATGAGAAACCAAAGTTAAATGTAGGAGGAAATGACATTTTCTGCATGAAAATTAAAATTACAATTTTGGTTTGCATTTCCCAGAATTTTGAGGTTGTTTTGTTAGCATTTTTCCTCTGTGAGGAAACCAAGTTTCTGCTAGGGGAAAAGAATTACCTCCTGAAGATGACCGCTTTTCGTTCAGATACAAAGTGCCCTCACATTTCTGGAGGCAGATATTTTTAATTTAAGACTTCTCTAATTTTTTATGCTTTTTTTAGCTCCACAGTGCAGTCCAGTTATAGACTCTTTAAAGATGGTTCATGTTCTATCCTTTGATTAAGGTACATTGGCATGTGCAAAATCTGGTTTATTTGTGGTTACAGAAGAATCCGTAAAAAAAAAATAGAACAGAATTTTTAATTTTTTTTTTTTCCTCATGGTGCATAAAGCAAACATCAAATACACCTAGACCTTTTTAGAAATGTCCTGGTATACGGCCAAATGACACTTTAGCTGCTGATAGAACTTTGAAAAGAAAATCAATACAAGGGACCCAAGTTATAACTAGAATTGCTTGTAACAGTCCTGAGTTGCATGAAATTTCGTTAGCTTCAGGGAAATTTTGCTGAAGTCCTGTGTTGTAGGAGTAGAGTTTCCATTGCTGAGAGCACCAAATAAAAAGTTTATTTCTGGCCTTAGGCCAATCCTGCTTATTACCTGTGAAACTTGGTATCAGTGGGAGGTTTGAACAAAACCTCCTTTTGTTTGTCCAGCCTGCTGCTTCCTTTACTAACATTGTTCTTCCTGGTGTGGTAAAGCAAATTTGGCAGTAGGGGAGAGGAGTCAGCAACCTGTAGTCATTAGTTTTACATTATGCCAGGTGGATCCTTATTACAGTAGGCGTTCAGAGATGTTTTCACAATATATCTCAATCATTTTTAAGATTCAAATCATTTCAGAGTTAAGATTCAAAAAGTTAAAGCAAGCTGGAAGTATTCAGTACTTGCAGATTTGCATGTGTCAGCCTTTAAAGGGTTTGTAAAGGGAAGCAACCTAAAAACAGGAAAGGGAAAGATAGAAGAGCAGATTATGGGAAGGCTGAAGCAAAAATATTGTAACAATCTGAAGTGGAATGAAACACCAAGGTAAAGCAAAATCTGACCTCAGACTGTGACACTTTTCATTTTAAGGAAAAAATAAGTAATCACCTGGAAACTTTTCTCGCTTATTTTTATGTGCCTTCACACTTTCTGATGTCAAGAACACCCCCAATAGGCACATCTCAAAGTTGCAAGTTTCTAGCCTGACTATATAGCAGAAGGTCTTGAAATTTTGTAAGCCTATTCTTATTACATTTTTACATTTAATAGAAGGGAAGGAAAATTAAAGACATTCTCCTCCTCCAGCAAAATCATATATATTTTGGTTACCTGATACCTTAAAAATGCACTGTATCAAAATTAAAATGATGAACACCTTTTGTTTAAAACAAAGCCATTCTAAGTGAAAAATCTGGAAGTTTCTTTTTGGAGATGATGACTTCAAATGTGCCATTGTTTTTCATACACTTTTTTATCCTTCTGCACAAAGTAAATCTCTGAAACTGAATTACATTCGTAAGATCTTTAGGTAATACTAACTGCAGTTCTCCACTATAAGTATGAGATATGTATATCTAGACACCATATACAACTCCACTATGAGATATTCAAAAGTATTTACAACAGGAAACTTAAAATATCAGAAAGCATGTTCCAAAGGGATAATTTGAGCTTTGTAGCTAACTTCTATACTCTGATTCAACATTTCTGATTTAAGTAAATGTATATCAGATTGGAAAAATGCTAGTGCTGCCAAATTTATGTAGGATACAAGCAAATTTGTAACACAAAAGGATGGCATTATTCAACATGGCAGAAACAGCAGAGACAGAGTTCGAAAAATTTCTCTGTTAAATGCTACAACTTGTCTTGGTTAAAGTTTCTTCCAATATAGTAGAATTGAAAATATCATGTGAGAAATAATTTTTTGCCTGTTTTATTTCTTGTCAAAATTTCTGCAGCAGTGTTCTTCATTACTGCGTTCCTTATACAAGAGGAAGGGAGGAAGGCAGGCAGGCAGGAAGGCAGGCAGGAAGGAAGAAAAAAGGGAAGGGAGAAAAGACGGAAGAAACATTTTGTGCAAAAATTATTTTTCATTTATAAAAATAGCCCTGGGTTTTTGGGAAATTTCTCCTCAAATTAGGATCACTTTTTCTGGCATGACTTGGATTTTTAATAAAGATCAGACACTGAAGGGAAGTTAGTCAAAAGCATGTGACCCAATTTCTATTTCCCTCTTTTTCCCATCTGAGCTGAAACATACATAGCTGAATGAGGCTGAAGGTGTCTCAAGGTGCAATTTATAATCCACAAGTAACCTGTCCATATCCCACGGCTGATTCAAAAGGGTATATAAACTTGTCTTTCACCTTGGACAATGAAGAATACAGTTTTTACTCAGAAGTGGTTTGGGATAAATTGTGAGATTAGTAGTGTTTCTGCATCTAGTCCTCATTTGGTGAGGCCAAATCCATAAGCTTGAACAGTTGAAATCAGAGATCACATTTTCTTTTCATTTTTCACCTCAGTGTCTTAGAAGCATGATTAGAATTAAGTATTAATAATAATTATTAATAATAATTGCACACACAAATTATGCAAATTTATGAACCAACAATATGTGTGTTTTTAAAAAGATTATTAAGAACAAACAAACAATTTCAGCCAAAGACTCAAGCCTGAATATAGTGGAAATGTGATCCTAGTTCCAGCAATAACACGCATCTACTGAGACCTGTCAAGAAACCAAAACAGGATGAATGAAGAGGTCCCTCATAAGGTTCCCAACAGTAGCCCATAAGGTCTTGCATTCAGCCTGGGCAGGCAGCACTTTGACAGCATTGCACAAGATGTCAAGGACCTTGTCTAGCAGAAGTCAGTAGAAATTTTCCATTACAAGTCAATTACTTCTAATAGAAGTAATTATGCTGGATATATAAACTGTGAAACCAACAGGGAGTCAGAGCAAATGCTTACCTTCTTGCAGAGTATGGGTCAGTTGAAGTAATTTGCTAGCAACCATAGATGTAAAACCATGTGACTTCAAGGTCAGATAAGGACATTTGTCTGAATCTCTTTCAGCTACTGAATTGCATTCATTAGGTATATGGTCATGCTTTTTCTGCATCACTTGATTCTTCTGTTTAGTATATAGCTGATACAAATCATACCTTGTGTGATACGGGAGAGAAGGTTGTAAATGTGCATGTGTTTTTTCATGCTCATATTGTTGATGTCTCTGCCACACCCATTCTGGTGTTTTCCACTCTTTATTGAGACTGGTGAGAAGTCAGTCTAAGAAATTGGTTACATTTTGAGTATGTTCTTAGTAATTTCTCCTCTCTCAAAAGACCTCAACTTGGTCCAAAACATGAGGTCCCACTGGAGTAACTGGGAAGAAAACTCCTTCGCTGAAAGGGATCACACTCACAGTGCTATCTTTGCTGTTTTGGATTTTTATCGTTCTCCACACCTGCAAATTGTGTACACTCAACAAAATACGAAATGGAGTCTGGGACAGCCTCTGAGGAAACACATTCCCACCTAGCCCAAGGAAAGATCTTTTTACTCAAAGACCTTACTGCATCTTCCTTTACTGTTGAGACTGGTTTGTTTATTAGGAAGCTGAGGAATCAAGTTTGGAAACACTCTGTAATGGAGAAGTAATATTTTACTGTTAAAGATTGTGTATTAAATTAAAAAAGCATCTAACATTTGGAACAGCACCAACACAGGTAATTTCCTTTTCTGAAAGCTTTTCTTCTCTATTGTTCCTCCTGCTAAGTGCCTGCAGTGTGTCTCAGTGCAGGAGTCCAGAAATGCACACTGCTCTCAGCAGAATTCTTTTTATTGAGAAGACTCATTTGCAGCAGTGAACTGTAAGTGTCACTTACAAGGAAATTTGATTATGATAAATTTGATTGAAAGAGTATATGAAATTAAAACTTAAATCAGTAAGTACCATGAAGAAAAACAATCTAACTATGTTTTGCCCATTTATTTATATCTAAGTATAGTTCTACACTTTTTTTATTTGTTTGTCACAAAGCAGGTAATAATTAAGGCACATGCGGACAACTATAATACAAATAATTTTTGCTTGCTGTTGTTTGTACTGTATGTTCATAAGCTTTAGTTACGTTTTGAACAACCAGTGAGCTAAAATCGCAAATGCCTACAGATCTGAATGTGCCTTGAGCAGCCTTTTTGGTTCTGATTCCTGACCTACTTTGGAGGGTTTATTTATTTTTTCGCTGAAGGTAGCACCGAGCCTTTCAAAACAAGAAATGCTGAGCTAGAGAAATATTTCTAAACAATAACTTAGTTTGAGAGCAGTCAGTTCCTGTAAACCATGTAAGATTTGGGAATGAGGGATTGTATCAAACCAAGAACTGCCAATTTTGTTTCTCTAGATAAATATACAGTGACTTGAACTGGATTGTACAGGAAGAAATGCAGGCAATTGTGGAGGAAGGAAAGGACGAGAACAGGAGAGCAGTAGCTCACTCACTGTTACTGCACATTGCTATATGCATGTCCTGACTTCTGCAATGCCAATTGTCCTGGTTTCAGATGTGATAATTTTCTTCCTGGTAGCTGACACAGGGCTGTTTTGGCTTTAGTCTGAGAACAATGCTAATAACACACCGATGTTTTAGTTGTTTCTCAGTAAGTCCTAGTTGCGGACTTTTCAGTCCCTCATGTTCTGTCAGTGAGGAGGAGCACAAGAAGCCGGGAGGAAGCACAGCCAGGACAGCTGACCTGAGATAGCCAAAGGGATATTCCGTACCACACGTATCACAGCACATGGGGATGTTACTCGGAAGGGACTGATCTCTGCTCTGGTCAGGCTGGGTATCAGTCAGTGGGTGGTGAGCAATTGTACTTACTGCAGCTTACTGTTTTGTTGTGGGGTGAGGTTGTTTTTTTTCCTTTCCCCTTTTAGTTTTATATCTCTCTCCTTACCTCAACCCAAGGGTTTTACATTCTTTCGATTCTTTTCACCATCCCATCCAGAGGGGGAGTACGGGCATGAGTGAGCAGCTGCGTGGTACTTTGCCTGTTGGGCTTAAAACATGACACCAACACAGCCACAGAACTCAGTTTCCATAGCAGCCACTGCATTTAATCAAAGATGAAGGGTGAATGATGAGGGCACTAGAAGAGAAAACATGGCATCCAAATCCATATCGCAAGACGCCATTAACTTACTTTGCAATCTTAACCAAAGCTGGGTGCTTTTATTACCTCCTCAAGATGTGTCTGTCTTTGCTGTCCTTTTAGTCAAAAATTATGTCTAAAGTTTGTAAGTTTTATGCATAACACAAGAGAAACTTATTCTTTAAGAGTATAAAAAAAAGAAATTTTTTGTATGTGTTGCAGATGCTGCCACTGCTGTATGTCCAGTCACATTATATGATATTGAGTAAAGCAAGTCGCCATCAATTAATTTCTCATTCACTGAACTTTATTCCATCACCTGTCATGTTAAAGAAATGTATGTAATATTTTAAAGTCAGAATCAACAGAAACAAGGAAAATATATATCCAATAGGCCCACTCACTGCTAATTTCAATGGCTATCCAACATCGGAAAGCTACATTGACAGGATTTCACACAGGTGATTAAACAGAGCTTTTGCAATACTTATGTGAAATAAAATGCTACTGTAATTAATATATCATTTTCTGGAGATTAGGGCTTTAAATACAAAACTTTGATATGAATATGTGTTATTTAATTTAATATTTATCACATTATATAGGGGAAATAGACCATCTCCAACAAAAGCAGAATGCCTGCAGTTCTATAAAGGGGGAAAATCCGGCAGATTTCCAAATAAAAATTCAAATAGGCTTTAACTTTTATAGCTTTGAGTATCAATAGGTAGCTTAAAAGTTAGCTTGAAAAAATGCCTGAGGGAGCAAACAGTTGCTTAATGAGGATACATGGAATGAAATTAAAATGCAGCCTTAATAAAGATAAATTCAAAATGTAATGTTAGCGAAATCATATTATTTAAATCACATTCGCATTTATGAAGTGATTACATTTGGTCTGTCTGGAAAAACAGAATGAAGAAAACACACACAAACCCTCTAATGATCTCCCAAATCACAAAGGTTTACTTCAAAATTATGGAATAGGATTTAGCCCACAGAGAATATGAATGGCTATATACAGTGCAGAAAACCTCATTTCAACTTAGTGAATCTTCAAAGCTGTCTTCCCAAAAGGGCTGGATGTGCATGTTTTGGCTAGTGAGAAACAGATTAGTTTTGCTAAATATTAATAAGCCTTTGCTATATGCTTAAATATTTCTTATCTTCTTATGCTGTTTTCCTTATCAGCTAGAGTGTCTTATTGATCTGACACAGGTATTTCACTGTACAGCCATAATGACACTGAACACAAAGGTGTTGAAATAGACTCAAAGCTAAGTTGACAGACATATACTTCAGCAGCAGCATGTACTTCAACAGACATAGTTCTTGTTCAGCTCAGCCTTATGACGCTGTAATTTACAATATTACACTGAGATGCACTAACATACTGTCCACCATGTCTTCGCCAGTCTCATCATGAGTGAAGACACTGCCTGGTTTTTCACTTTCAAGGAGCAGAATTATGCCCTTGTTGCACTTGTTTGAAAGCTCTGATGGAATATATAAAACCCATCCCTTCCTGTTCTTTATGTCGTCAAATCACCATCATGTCAGTAGTTACCTGAGAACAGACTTCCTGCTGAGTTAATTGCCCTTAATTGTGACATTTACCCTTACCAGCCTTCTTATGGTCTGATATGAATGTAGATGGGAAAGATAATAATTTTAATGGAACTAGAGACATATTAAACAAAACTTCATTACAGACCTTCTTCCTCTGCTTCCAGTGAAGTCTGTAATGAAGTTCACATTGCCTTCAACAAGAAGTGTGTAATAAGGGGTGAAATTTTTACTTTGTGAGATGCTGGTATTCATTAATCTTTGCTCTCCAATATCTGCACACTTTGGGGTGTGGTCCTCTTTTTTTTTTTTTTGTAATTTCCTGTGGTTTGTACTCCAAGAATTTAGCTGATTAAACATGTAGTGTATCTAGCTATTCTGTCAAAATGAATATGATTAATACACTCTAATTTGTCACTGATTACTTAAGAAAGTAAGCTGAATGTTTCAGATCACAGAAAATATCCATCTGCCAGTCTTCAACAGTGTCCAACTGGAAGGTTTACTAAGGAATATAAAAAAGAAAATATAAAAGTGATCTTTCCCATGATATACAGTTGCAGCCTGTCGTGGTTTAAGCCCAGGCCGTAAATTAGAACCACGCAGTCTACTTCCCCCCCCACCTTTCTTCCCCCCACTCCTGGAGGGACGGGGAGGAGAATAGAAAGAATGCAACTCCCATGGGTTAAGATAAGAACAGTTTAATAACTAAGGTATAACACAAATCACTACTGCTACCACCAATAATAATAATGATAAAAGAAATAACAAGGAAGAGAATACAACCGCTCACCAACCGGTACCTCACCCCCACCCCGCAGTGATCTAGCCCTTCCGGGAACTCTCAGTTCTACATCCTGGGCATGACATGCTGTGGTATGGAATACCTCTTTGGCTAGTTTGGGTCAGGTGTCCTGTCCCTGCTTCCTCCAGGCTTCTCCTCCTCCCTGGCAGAGCATGAGACTCACAAAGTCCTTGGTCAGTCTAAACATCTGTGTTATCAGCTCTGTTCCCAGGCCGAAAGTCAAAAACACAGTGCTGCAACAGCTACTAAGAAGGAGAAAAACTGACTGCTACTGCTGAACCCAGGACACAGCCTCAAGCCATTATTGGTGTAGAGGAATTTTCAACTCGGGTTTTCAACTGAAGTATCACTAATTTACCTCATTCTTCTTTGAACATGTTTGCAATAGCCTATGGTAGTGATTTCCTCAGTTTAACTGTGCTACATGAAAAAGAGATTATTTATTTGTTTCAAATATACTGCCTGATAATCTCCTTGTGTGTCCTTTCATTTATTATAGCAATGAATAAATTTTCTTTGTTCACCTTTTTCACGCTATCAGTTTATTTATCACATCCCCTCTCAGTTATGTTTTCCACATTGAGGAGTCCTAATGAATGAAAACCCTCTACCTCTGATCACCTTTGAGCATCTTTCTTTGTACCATTTCTATGGGTGACAGATTTTAATTGAGAGAAAATTACTTGCACCTTTTATTCAAAGTAGGGAGTTATACAATCTTGTGCTGTCTTTAATTTTGATTTTCTAAATAATTCCTGCATTTTTGAAGGAACTAACCATGAGTACGCAGAGAGTGAAGTAAGAAAAAGGGCACCTAATTCATAGCTGTTTGGCAAGTGCTCTTATTTCTCAACTGCTTGGCCTCCTCCGATGATAGAACCTCAACATGACCCGGCAATGCGAGCTCTCAGCTCAGAAAGCCGACCATGTCTTGGGCTGCATCAAAAGAAGTGTGTTCAGCAGGTTAAGGGAGGGGATTTTCCCCCTCTGCTCCCATCCATCTGCATCCAGCTCTGGCAACAAGAGGGACATGGGCCTGCTCGAGTGAGTCCAGAGGAGAGCCATGAAGATGATCAGGAGGCTAGAGCATCTCTCCTGTGAAGACAGGCTGAGAGAGTTGTTCAGCATGGAGAAGAGAAGGCTGAGGTAAGACCTTATAACATCCTTTCATTGCCTAAAGTAAATCTGGAGAGGGCCTGTATTGACAAAACAAACTGACAGAGGGGAGACTTAGATTAGATATTAGGAAAAGATTCCTTACTGTGAGGGTGGTGAGGCCTTGGCACAAGTTGCCCAGAGAAACTCTGTCTGCCCCACCCCTGGCAGTGATCAAGGCCAGGTTGGACAGGGCTTGGAGCAGCATTGTCTAGTGGAAGGTGTCCCTGCCCATGGCAGGGGTGTTGGAACTAGATAATATTTAATGTTGCTTCCAAACCAAGCCATTCTACTTTTCTATTATTCTGTATAATTCCAGAAATAGTTTTGGAGCTGTGTAAGATGGAAGTTCAGTGGTGGGAATCACTGTTTGTCATATTAAGAGCACAGCTGGTATATACAAACCTGCCACACTGACAAATATCCCATTAAGTGATCAAGCAAAGTGTGTTCAGTGTATATGGAAAGAGGCATGTTGAAGCAAGTCCTCATCCTACATTTGAAATGACATTTCTCGTATAAGTAGCTGGTTGTAGGGTAGAGAAAAATTGCCGAGAACATTTTGCTGTATAGTAAAACACTTCTCACATTACTGAGACAGCCTTTAGCACAGCAGCGTGAAGCATGTACTGCTCCAAGTCTTATTAGAATTCCAGTGAACAAGCTTCCTCAATTATGATTTGATTTTAATTAGTTTAGATATTAACAGAATAGGCCCCAACAGTCTTTAAATGTCACTGAGTTTCCCAGAAGGCCAAGGGTGTCTAAGCCATCTTTCTTGCTTTGTCCAAAGGGCCTCCGGGAAACCAAGAAAAAGCCAAGAAATATCAAAGACTGCAGTATACTGTGGTCACCCACACTAATCAGCATTGGGTCTGTTAAGTGTCTTTTTGACTTACATTACCAAACATTTTAAAAGAAGCACATTTTAATAATTTCCTGAAATTATCCACTGAGGGCATATGTAACATTTAGCATGTTATTGTATACACCGCAGTGAGGTTCATCAATCAATCAAAACAGAGTGTAATGTGCATGCTTTATGCTACTTCACAGAAAAGGCTGTTGTTGTTGAGAAGTTTTCAAAACACATTGGTACAAGTCTACTGGGGTGGTAATTAATTAGGAAGAAGGTGACTGGTGCCCTTGTGCACTGGGAAAATATTACCAGGTTGATTCTAACTGTGGAACAGCCTTTTTGTTAGCTGAAGCAGTTGGCAGTTGATTTGCTTTTATAAAGCTCGAAGATTGAAGGGTCCTTAAGGAATCTGAAGGCCTTGACTGTTGTTCAAGTCAGTCCTTTAATTTTAAGAAGAAGAAAAAGAAAGAAATGTAGAGCAAAAAATTTAGAATATAACTCTGTGGAGGGAATTTAGTAGACAAAACACTATGCCAAGTATTATTTTTATCATTATACAATTAAGATTGTTTGCTAGACTTTAAAATGGCCCCAGTAGATTATGAATCTAAGGTTCAAGAAATACTGAGACTCAGCTCCAAACTCAGCTGTCTGAAGCTACACTGAGGGTCAGAATTCTCATTACTAAAGTAGATTTTGACTCATATCAGTTGTCTAAACAAAGGGAATTTTGTCCTTTGAGTTTTATTAAAATATTGAGGATTTCGCCTCAGAGCTGCCAGGTGCAACACAGAAGATGCCTAAATCCTGCACCTTTCTGGAGGAACATCTAGAAGTTAGGCAAGACACTGTACGGCATTGAAAATGACTGTACTAAAGGAATTGAACTGATATCATAATATCCAGCCTCTTCTCCACTGCATAATTTTGGAGATACTGTCTATGGTGTTGAGGACTCAATTTCCCCAAGCACTTAATTTTTAGAATAGCTACTCACCCTACATATTGGTTAAGAGGTTGCAAGTCAGTAGACTATTAACAGCCTGTCAAATCAAGATTACTGAGACATACTGAACTCTGTGGACAATAGCATGCTAAGGAGTTAAGACATTAATATAATCTCTGGCCATCAAAATGATCAAGTAGAAGTATGAACTGACTTGACATGAGTTCAAGAGAAAGCTCTAAGTGCCAACTCCTTACTGGAATTGTTAGCAGGTGTGAAGGTATAAGATCAAATGTATAGGTGCTTGTGAAATATCTCCCATGTTGTGATGAGGGGAACTACATAACTACCATGAGGAAAAGATAAAAAAAAGCAAATTCTCTGGGGTGGCAAAGATGTTCCCATCTAGATTCCCTCTTTTCCTTGGCCCTGAAGGCAAGGTTGTCAATGTTCATACTAACTTGCACTTGAATGTAGACCTCCATGGGGCTCTGTATGGAACACTTGATGGCTTCAAGACATACAGTTATCTTTTGTGTGAATTTTTATTTTTTCAGTCAAAGTACTGACTTCCAGGATGGTGTTTTCTGAGCACAAAACTAAGAAATGTTTCATGTGTGCAACAGAGAGGCATGCAGCAATCTTTGAGGTTACAAATCTTACTGTGATATATTGAAGTAACATATCAGGATGCAAGTCAAACCTGAAGCATTCTGGTCCACATGCCCCACATGCCCCACATGCCCCATGAGATATGGGATGCTATGTGCTATTCCCAAGCCATGCTTTGGCTCTGTCTGAACAATTTCTTACTGGTACAGACCACAGCTGTGACAGAGAACATGCCAGCAGGAGGAATGATGAGCAGTTGGATATGTGGGATCGCTCTCTGTCCTGTTTTATCTAGCATCAGTGGTAACTATGAAAAGCTACCTATTGGTTTGAAAGAGAAGTATGCACTGAGGCGTTGCTAGTTTGCCAGCTAGCAAACACCTAGCAGTTTTTAACTGGGGCAGGAGAGGAATGACTTTCTGAAACTGCAACACTCTCACTTAGGAGGTAGAAAGCGGAGAAAGGTATCATAGGCCAGTCTTGACATGTGGAATTATCTTACTGCCAATTAACACAAACTTTTGATTACTTCAGAAAAACTTAATGAAACATCTTTCCTCCTCCTTACTTGGACTGAGCTTCAGCCAACACCTCTTCCCCAGCTCCCAGATTTCATAGCTCCCTTTATTTTGATGTGTTACACTTAGCCTGTCCATTAACAGCACAATTGTGGAAGGCAAATATCCTCTGGTGATATGCTGGGTAGTGCAGGAGGCTGATGTTATGCTTGTAGTGGAGTTTAGCTCTTTGATTCTTATTCATTTTCCTCTGCTCCAGCACTGATCCTGTTGCCCCTCTGTGCAATAAAACAGATCTGTGTGCTGTTCTTTCTTCTCTGAAGTTTCCGGACCTTAAGTCACGAATAGTCCAAGCCTGGTTATAAGGAACCATAGCTTACACAGTTTAGCTGAGACTGCATGTGTGTATGCATGTCTATCAGTTTCTCCCTAAAGACTTTTTAACATATTTGTCATTGCCAACATAATTTGTGAGATTGACAACTCTTTTCAATGGCATCAAATTCCCAGAAATATGACTGGCTAGCTAGGTAAAGGAGAAAAACCTTTTTTTGTGATTCTATTGAGAGACAGCTGCAGTACTAAGTCCACACATGATTATTAAAGAATCAGCAGAGAAGGGAGGGAGATCTCAGAGTGAGATTCTCAGCAGGGGAGAAATCTCAGTGCTTGCAGTTTATTAGAGATCAGAAAGTCCAAACTTATAAGAACAACCCACAAGAAACTAAGCTTCATTATTTCTGCTGTTCTTGAAATTAGTAGTTGGTGAATAACTTCTTCTGTGGAGAAGCTTCTTCATAGTCACATTCTGTAGCAGAGTTGTTCTGAGTCAAATGAGAAGATAATTATTTTCTTTTCCACTCTATTTCTTCTTGCATTTTAGATTAAAGATTTTTTTTCTATTTTATAGAGAAATACCTTTGGTTTAACTTCTAGAATACCTCAAAATGGATGGATTAATTATAGTATACCTATAGTTATGATATAAATAATATATATAAACTGAGTTTATATGCATACACTTACCTCAATAGTGTAAATTTTGACTTGATCTTATAGTATTAACCTTATAGCAGGGTAGCAGCTCAGACTGTGAAGTACTTTCTCTTGATTTGCAAGTAGAAAGTTATGCAAGGGGGAAATTAACCTGCACCATTCAAGAACTGTGGTTCTTTATACTGAATCCTCTGGCCTATTTCCTGGTACTGGCTCAGGGCTTCCTCTTTGTATATAGGCTAGATTCTGGCTTGAGGCATGGCACAGCTAATCAAGGACTGTGCAGAAGCTGTATATCCTTTTGATTAGCTCAGGCAGGTGTTGCAAGAGATTTGCCTTTGCCTTCCAGTACTTCCTTTATTTTGTTCTCATTTGTGTATGTTCATGAAGCAACACACTTTGAAACTCTAGTTTTGGGAGAATGCTGCCATCCATCCAGCACCCACACATATTTGTTATAAAACAACTTGAAAATATGAAGGTAAAGAAGCTTCAGTTCTTCACCAGTTTTCCCCAAGTTAGCTCAGGGAAAAAACAACCCAAGGTCTGAACAGAGCAGGTAGTAGTTGCAAAGGCTGTTTGGATCTGCCTTTTCCTGCGGTTAAGCTGACGCCTGTGTCAAGACACACTGTCTTCAAATGACACCATTTTTAGCTGGACAGATACCACCAAAATTATGCAATTATCTATGTTCTGACTTCTAGTCAAGCATATTTACTACTGAAGCTACAGGACTGATGTGTCATAAGCAACATGAAATCTGTCTCCAATACAAGTCTTTCTTCTCTTGCTTCAGTCACTCTCAGCTTTTGCCTAAGAAGTGAAGATATTTGATAGAGGAAAAACAACTGAGATATGTAACATTAAAGAGCCTATCACTGAGAGTATTTTATATTTAATTACAGCTTTGATTTCTGTTTGAGAATAGCTATAAGGCATCTATTGTTTGCAGTCACCTCTGTCTCATTAACAGCAGGAAAACTTTCTCTTTTCCTTTCCTTCTTTTCTTTCACTGGCAGTTTGCTACTGGGAAATAAACAGTGGATGAAGTCTAAAATTTTGGTGTATAGAAGATGTTTATTTTAATTCAGATATATCTTCAACCAGAATTTACTTTTGAAGGACATAATTTCTTATCAAGAAATTAACTAAAATTTTCTATTCTTCTGGAGAGAAGCTAGCACTCTTCCAACCGGTTTAACAACCAGAAAACTTGCCCTCCCCCCATATGACAGATAATTTATTAAACAGACAACACATCAATTATGCATAGCAGGTTTACTTATGTCAACTATTTTGTTGCACAGGAAGATATATGCAATGGTGGAAGGATCACAGAAAGTATGAGAGTTTGGAAAATTAATTCATTTACTGGAAAGGATTAAAAGACAATGAGATATTAATACAATAATAATTGTGATGCCTACAAGTATGATAAAAAAGATACAAACAGATTAAGGGCTAACATGTTTGTGAGAGAGATATACATTTAAGAGGACAGTGATGCACAGCCACAGAAATATGTGATGCAGATATATATATATCTGTATATATATGTATATATGGTTGTATATATATATACACAACCATATATATATACATGTATATACGTATATATATGTATATATATACACATATATATATGTATACACATGTATATATGGTTGTATATATATGTATAATCACAGATAATGAAGCATCTGAAAATGCCCCTGTGAATATTTTCTGTGCAAAATAAGTAATTTATTTTCAAGAAACTGATATGGTAAACTCTAAGTATACATAATTGTAATTATAAACACATAATTAGAAACTATAATGAGTTAAGCGTTAAGAACCCACATCTGCTCCCCAAGTTATTGTTTGCTGCTAGAATTCTCCCCTTCTGTATATTACTAAACAAAAAGGCCAGGGCCTGTTCTCTGTCCTTGAGACCAGCTGGGAGGAAACAGCTTGCATCCATATGCTTAAATACTCTTCCTTCTGAAAACAGAGTGGCTGCATCCCACCTGCTCCTTGGAAATGGCTCCTATATTGTGTTAATCCCTGAACACTGTTCAGACACTATCTGCATGGGTGCTATCTAACAAGGACCAAAACCATAGCTGGGAGCATTTAGACAAGTCAGGGGAATCACAGGACTGTGCCCAGGACCATTTCCTTGTTCCTTCTGCCGGGAGGGACTGCTAAATAAATAGGGCTTAGAAAGTAAGAACTGGATTGAAGGATCAGTTCAGAAAGAGCTGTTCATATGTACAGGGAATGGAGGAAGCCACTGTATAAACATAAATCTTAGCTAAGCATCATGCAGAAAAGGGAGAGAAGATAGGGCCACCAGAGATCCCAGAGTGAACACTAGAGCCCTGAAATACATTCTAGCCCACAAACATCTTCAAAATTTTATAAATGGGATATGTAATTTTCTCTTGTCCCCTTTCTCAAGCCAACACATAGAGAAATATACATCGTACATTCTATATCATACATCAAGGCAGGAGAATTAGGGATGAATCACGACATCAACACTTATTCTAGACTAGTGGAGAAAATATGTCCTCTCAAGTGGTTTCTGCAGCGTCAGATGATTGGTAGATGCACCCTCCAGCCTGTTCCTCTTTTGTGACCCCAAAAAAACAGTGAACTGAAAAATGTCATTCTATTTGTCCTCACCTTCCTTTTCCTATATTGACATTCTTATATTCTCAGCCTCATCTTTCAACATGCTGTACTATGAATAGGCATATTAAGAGTCAAATAGTGCATCTATATAAGTTATAAAGATTTCTGCTCATCCCAAGGAGCAGGCATGGGAACCTCATAGTGATTTTGCTTCTTTTCTTGTACAAAAGCAGAACTGACTGACATATTTTGACTGACTTGCACCTTTATCAGAACTCAGTCATAATGTGTCTCTGTGTTTTCTTAAGGGAGGTTTAGCTATCCCTTCTCTTTGGATGTCTATTAAGAGTGTCCTTCCTGGGTCTCTCTTTGTGGAAATTGCATCTGTGGGTTACTTTGCCCTACTTCGCAGCTACAAGAGAAGCAATCCTAGTTACCCATAAATAAAAGCAAAACCAAGAAATGTTAAACCGCTATTCACTGTGCCTCAGCTAGACCTTTCCTTGCAAAGGGACAATGGGAATACTTATTTTTCCAGTGTTACACTGTCAGGAAGAACACTCAGGCAGAACACAATGCTATGCTGCTTATAAAAGACTTTATTCACAGATGAGGGTTGTGGGTTTTTTCTTTTCTTCTTTTCTTCTTTTTTCCTTTAAAAAAAAATGTATTTAAGGTCTTATTATGCCCTGCTATGGTGCAGCAAAGCCCCAGAAAGAATTACAGCCGTAATCATCTGAAGCACTCAAAGTATCCAGATAGTATATGCTAAGTAAGGCAGGATAAATCCAGCAGGGTTCAGCTAACAAAGGACTCAGTGGATTAGGTTCGATACTTGCTTCACAGGGGCTGGAAAGTGAAAAAACACCTGCCACTTTCTTC
Source organism: Psittacula echo (assembly GCF_963264785.1). Lineage (NCBI taxonomy): Eukaryota > Metazoa > Chordata > Aves > Psittaciformes > Psittacidae > Psittacula > Psittacula echo. The sequence goes on from NC_137738.1 coordinate 104,745,739, forward strand.
AGAAACTCAAAACAGAAATAAAAATGAATAGAAAAAGTAACCTGCTCTCTAAATGTCTCCTTCTCCATACCACACTTTTCCTTCCATTTTTTTCTGAAAACTCCTTTAAAACAATTCTTATTTGTATTGCTGCACCCCACACAGCCACTTACTTTTTTTGCTTTTTGGGATGGAATAGGAGGAAGGTGATACAATGCAGAGTCTATAAAGGCAATGAAGTACATGGAAGACAGTCCTCCAGCTCCTCAGCCATGCAGGCAACTTTACTTATTTGCCTTCCATATTTGGTGGTACAAATAAAAGTGAGGAAAACATGACTTCCAACTTCTGTTCTATTAAGTTTGAACTCAGGATCTAGACAGCTTTCCAGTTGTATGTGAAAAATGCCAGCAAATGCTACAATAAAAAGTATTATGCTGATAAGGCTGTACGGAATGAAGAAGGCACTGTTTTTTGGTGTCTCTTAGAAAAGCCTTGAGAAGGACAGAGGCAGGGAGGCTCTATTTACATATGTCATTACATCATTTGGGGATTTTTCTTTTTTTTGTCTTACTTGTTAATTTATATTGCATTTCTTAGACAGGAGTTAGGAAATATTATTTTAAAATCTGACAAAGGACAAAAAAACATTTCTAATGATGCTTTTACTCTGGGGATGGCTGGGCAGTGAGGCTGGCCACACAAAAATGAAGGACTTCTTGCTGTATCAATAGAACTCCTTTCTGACTGAATATTTCCTTTCTTAAGTGGCAAACCTGAACTGGAAAGCAAGAAAAAGAAGGTAACAGAGTGCTCAGCTGTAGCTCAAGGGTCTAGTGATGCATGAATCCAGAGGCTTTGGCACATCCTTTTTCCTCTTCTGGATGACACTTCAACACAAGTTTCATATTGCTCAATAAACCTGGAGAGGAAGCACTGTTTTCTATGAAAGTTTTAACCCATTTTGAGTATTTCAACATATTTTCCCATTTATTCCAATGAAAATAATCAACATTTACTCCATCACAACAATCATTAAGTATGTGAGAACAAATAAGTAAACCCAAAGAAGCAGGATTTCAAAAGAAAATAGGCTGCTTTTCCCTAGGAGCACACATGTAAAACAAGTATATCTCCATCCAGACTTACTCTTTTCTTCTACTCTTTGAGGCAGTTCACTGTGGGCTTGGGAACACACATTCCCAGAGCTTCAAATACTCTTTCACTGATAAGGGTCTCCAAGCTCACAGATCTGCTTAAAGTGCTGCTACTAAAGATCTGGAAGATTAACCCAATTCTGCAATGGAAGACTGCCTATTACAAAACCCTCTCAAAGGATATAGGAGATATTTGAAACAAAAGTTTCGTTAGTGGGAAGAGCAAAGAAACGTAAACGAATAAAGCCAGCCAGTAATTCCACCTTTAATTCAACTACCACTTTTAAATCTCCTCTGATTACAGATAATTCCAGCCTTTTAAACATCAAAGTCTTGCTGGGTGCTTGATTGGTTTTTAAATTCTGATTTTATACTCTACTAAACTATACACCATGAAAAAAAATAAGGAATAAATCAGCATGTGCCACACTGAAGAATACTATTTCAGTTAACAGCTGGGGATGAGATTTCCTTAGATTTCTTCTTTTACGAAGATCTATCTACCGATATCAGTGACAGAAGACACAGTTTTCAAACAAGGACTTGCCACAGTAAAACATTTTGAGGAAGGCATACTGTGAAGAATATTTTGGGGTGCTTTCTATGACATACTTTAAAGACATTTCCAAGATGGGGTGCTTACAATCCCCTGAAAATGAGGACCTGTAGAGATGTCACAACTTGGAACATCCAAAAGCTCTAGCTATGCTTGAAAATCTCATCTATGACTGTAGCCTCCTGTCATTCCAACATGTGTATGATTTTGATGGGCTTTTGGAGAAAAGAATTAGTTTTAATTCCAGAACTTTGCTATACCATTTTCATTACCCTGATGTACAATATTTTTAATATTTTCAAGCTTTTCCTTTTTTTCTTTATAGCAAAAGTTTTAGGAAGTTTATATAAATTAATAAAATCCTAGGCTCTATGAAGCCAATCGTGCTTTGAACATGCTTTTATTGATCTTTCAGGTAAATCTACTGTGAATGTTATGAGCCAAACCCAGATCACCAACTTCAAACAGAATTGGCGGTACCTGTAGAGAGTTTTCCCTGCCAGACAAGCTTTCACTAAAGCCAGCAGAGCAGAGGTGAGAATAAAAAACTTGCTTAATTAACATTTCAGATGTATTGCAGGTTGAGTGATTTAAGGTAGCTTAAACTATCCCTGTTGTATTGTGGAAGATGTCATTCTTACAGGATATAGATCTCAGTCATACACTAATAATTAGGTATGTTAAAATGGAGAGAACAATTTAACTTACCTCTGCTTCTTTTTTATTATTTTTTTTTTCTCTTTGCCTCTTTGGGAAACTACAGCTTCTTTTCCTGTTTCCCAAAGCAAGAGTACTTGGAAAGTTGTAGAAGGTTTTTGTAATTTTCTAGGACTATTTTTCATTATTGTGAGAGAGAGGGAAAGAAAGACTCCTGACTGCTGTTTTGTGAAAAAGTTCCCTGAAGTCTTCATCCATAACCCACTGAAGTCAATTGTTTCTGAAGGCTTTCAGATCAAACCTTAGAAGGACAAACTGGAAAAGTAAGTTCTTGAGTGGTTTTTTTTTTCTTGTTTTTCCTGTCCACTCCCCATGATTTTGTTTCTAAATAACTGTCCCACTGTGAGGGTGGCAGCTCTTGAATACGACTACTGAAAGCTGATTATTAGATGTACAACTGAGACATCTGTAAGTGCCCTCTTCTTCTATTCAGTTACAGAGTATTAAGGAAAGGACTTTTAGCATGTTAATCTGAAAAGTAAATCAACCTTGTTATGTATTTTATGAGCAGGTATTAGTAACAGAGGCCACCATAGGTCAGAATTCTCTCTGTAAAATATATTACAGTAATCGAACCCAAATGGACTTCATCGAGAGGTTTTTTGCAATACTGGGCTCAAAACTCCAGAAAATGGAAGGCTTATTTAGAATGTGGACAGCTGACAGAGATTTGTGGGATATCACAATATTACTAGGATTCTTGAAGGTTCACCTGAATGCTCAGCAAATTTTCCAAATCCAATTAACCAAAGGGACCATTTCCTATGTAATAAAAATGACAAGTGTGATAACAACTCTTTCACAGCTTGAACTATCACTTAAACTAAGGATGAGTGAGCCAGCTTGGCTATAAAGAAAAATAAATGGCCATGCTTGCCATTTACACTATGCTCACTTCATCCCATGCTGGAAACATAGTTGAACAATTTCTATTATTGTTCGATTACTGCAGTGTAGCAATTGGTACCTGAAAATAATTTATGTTCACAGTGACAGAGTGATATGAAATATCCATAGTGTAAACGAGACTTAAAATAGTCTGAAATAAATACAGATCTGAATAGTTGAAGAATTTTTTTAATGATTAGAGCTGCACCTGGTTATTAAAAGTCTAACTTACCTCCCTGTGGTGTATATGTCTGTGCATATGCACACAGAAGTGTACTCATTGTCATACAATACCAACAAAGATCATTCAAGAGCCGATTTCCATTACAGTGAAGGAGGAGACTGTTGTGGCTCAAATTATTACAACCTGAACTTTCATAAAAGGTGGGAAAGGAAGGAATGGCAGATAAGCACAAGATTGTCTGCAAACTAAGGGTAGTCACACTGTTTATCTGGTTCCATTTTAGGGTCAATAGAGTGAACTGGAAAACACCGAATAAGCAGAAATAAGCTAGTGTGGAAGATGTGATAAGCACCCAGCAAAGAAGAAAGAGAATTAAAAGGGTCATTGCCTTCCATCTGTGTGTGAAGCTAGAAGCGAGAGGTTCTATCACTCCAGAGAGAAAAACAGACACAAAAGGAAAACTCCTTATTATGTTTAGAAATAACACTGCCGCTTCTAAAGCTCATACATTATCTTCTTTGCCTTCCGTAAGAGCAAGGTAGGTTATATCTTCTATGGCAGACTTTCTGAGATTCCCAGGAACTATTTCAGAGCAAGAGATCAAATATAAAGCAAGAAAAAAATTGTCCTTGTGTGTCTCAGGAAATCATTAAATAAAGGAGGGGGGAACCTAGAAGAAAAAGCTGCCTCTTCAGTTCAAGGTAACAACCAACCAGGAATCCTGAAACATCTCTCATTGTATGACAGAAACCTTGACAGCAAAAATGTAGTTTCTCTACAAATTCTGAGAGATAAGTTAAATGACAGGAAATGCCTGGTTTTGTAAAGTCTGACACTCTTGATTCTGAATGTTGGTAATTATGACAAAGATGAACAGAAATGAAAAGATGTTCCTGCAGCAAGTTCAACTGTGAACTGCCAGCTGTGTGCCAGTAATAAGAAAGATGTATTTTAACACTGGGAATGTATGCATGTGATGTGGGTAAGAGCAAAGATCCAACATTTTTAGTGTTATTTCCCATGGTGGTTTTCCTCTGTGAAAATGTGAAGGAGCCACTGAACAAGGGACTCATCTTGGATTCGCCTGTATATTAAAGCACAGAAATCTCACGGGGGAGTGAGGGGAGTATAGCACAGATTACATCCAGAAAATCTCATAGGTAAAAGCTGAGATAGTTTATCAAATTGAGATTTCATAAAGATGTTGGTCTTCACCGGACTTATACAATATCCTGGCTTAGAGAACAGTTGCTGTAATCACACTTGCAATGGAAATATGATTGGTAACACCGAGATTTGGAGGTTGACACTGATTTTAGCTTGATCAATGAAGCATCAGTCACATAGAAATTAAAATGCCTAAGTTAAAAAATGTTAATCAAAAAATCCCAAAATAATAATAAAATAAAATAAATAAAATAAAATAAAATAAAATAAAATAATTAATATAATAAATATAATATAATAAGCCCTGACAATCTGGAGACAGGGCAACCAAATAAAACAAAAGGGAAAATGTCCAATTTCCCAAGCAAGTACTAGTTTTATTAGGTATCACAAGTATTAGGTATCACAGGATGCTATAAACAACATTCCTTTTCCCGCAAGAGCAATGGACCGAAAGATTGCAGGTTCAAAATGTTTCACTTCCAAAAATCACTAGCAAGATCAGAGACCAGTCTCATTACCTTTAGAAAAATATCTAGTTCTATGGAGACACTGAAAATGTAACAAAAGAAAGGATCTCTTGATGCCACATTTAACAGTAAATGACACTATATATATTAGCCCTCTCCAATCCAGACTAGCGCAAAGCATGATATACTTGAAAAGGAAATTCAATCATTAGTCCATGCTGTAAGCAGCATGTCAACATCTCATGAGAAAAAGATGTAAAGCCCCAAATTCACATATTCAGGAGACAACCTTTTGAAAAGCAACCATCTGAAACTGCCAACAAACTGAAGACAAAATGAGATTTGATAGAGGTGACAGAGCCTACAACATCAGATTAGCTCTTTTTTTGTCACAGCAAGCAAAAGATATGGTGTTCAGTCTGACATACTCACTCATGACCTTTATTCTGTCAAGGCATATGAGAGGGAGGACAGTGAATGCAATTTTGCATCCTGGAACTGTTGCTCAGGAAGCATGTAAACAGTGATTTGAATAGAAAATGTAAAATCTGAGCACTGAGACTTCTTACAGAGTTGCCAGTTCTCCACTTCACCATTTGACATGTGTTGTATTTAGACAGAGGTTCAGTCATCAGCTCACAGAAAGGCGTTCAGAAAACAAAAAGGCCACCACGTCTGGATGACTCTTTAGTATGACATAGCAGCTGGGTGACATCAGGCACTGCAATCCTCATTTCTCTATCCTCCTCACTCCTTCCCTCCTACTATCTCAAACTTTAGTGGAAAGTGTGTTATTGAAAATGATCCCACTTAGTCCATACAGGGCTGTCATAGAAAGAAGTGAGAGAGGTGGAAAAGCCCATTTCAAGATGGTTATCAAGATGCCCTGTTATTTGCATAAGCCACAGTGGCTGATGCGGATCCACACAGTTGTTCAGTTTTAATTGTTCCATTTTCTTACAAAATGTGAATATTTCTTCTGAAATATTATGCTGTAATCCACTAAAGATCAGCATTTGGGCAGTATGGGTAGGGGAAATGGACAGTTTAGGAAAACAGTGGCAGCTATCCCTAAGACCAGTTTCACTACAGAGAAAGGTCCTAGCAATGATTGCTCTTTAATATAATTAGCCATTGACCAAGCACTGCAAGGCAATTTGTGCATACACAGGATACACCAGTGGCAGGCAAAGGCAAGGACTAAATAAATTTTGGCTGTGCCTCTACTGCTTGATCACTCCTACTACTTAAATGATATCACAGTTTCTGGTGTAGTTTTGGTTCCATTTAGTACTCAGCAACTCATCTATTTTTGTAAGTTAAAAAAAGGGCCCAGACACAGTTTTTTCTGGCTCTCCCACATCCTCCCAAAAAAATCCTGGCCACTGATCCAAAATCAATTCCTAACATTCAGAAGTATATGCATCTGTATTTTGTCTTTTAATTCAAATTTTAATTTTTTATTCTGGTTTAAGCTTTGCTATGTTTAGTCATTTACTGTGTTATTACTGAGGTTTCATAGTGCCTGATTTTCTTTGGGCTTCAGGTCCCCTTTTTACTCACTTTCAAACATTATACAGCTAATAAGATTCAGCTCAATAGGGCCAGAAGTTAAAGAATTTCAAGGCAGTGAGTTTTGCTCTGTATATTTGCTGCCCACTCGACCATGCATGACCTGGGATAACTACAACTGACTCAGGTGCCTTCTTCCCTCCTGTGTGTTGAGATGTGGATCCACATGTCCCTATATGAGGTGGCTCATCACCTCAAGTCTGTGATCATCTTATGACAAATACAGAAACATATTCATATTGTTTCAGAAACAACCCTCTCCTTAGCTTCTACTCCCCAGATGGTCAAATGATACCGATGGGAGAATATGTAACAGAGAGATTAAGGGACAAAACATTACAAGTAAAAGAAGCAGCAATTCCAGGATGCAGAATATTTCTGCTCAGTTCACTCATATTTTATATCTCAAAATACTTACGATCTGCATGCATTCTCTTATTCAGATTTCTATCTATAGCATTTATCACTTGAGTAATTTCTTTTCTGTTATTTGTTTCCTTGTTTATGTCTTCCTCTCAGAGAAGACAGACCAAGCCATTCTCAAGCCAGACAGTGCCCTTGGAGGAGACTCTGAAGTATGCCTTTGTCTGTTACATAGGGACATATGTTTTTCTATTTGATTACAAATGAGTTAGACATATCTCAAGATTCTCACATCTTCACCAAAAAACTTACAGTCCCAATATGCTTTGGGTTAGATGTTTCTTTTTTTGTACTGTTAAGAAAAGAAAAGTGAAGCTTTTTGATATCAATCAGATGCAAATTCTGTCAACTTACTGAAAATATTTTGAACATATTTATTTATATATATAAATTACAGAGATTTTCAGATGTTTTATGGCCAGTCCCTCTTTGTTCCTATTTAAGATATGGAAACCAGATTATTTAAACTTCTTTCTGTTTTCTATATTGTTGCCTGACTGTGAGATTGTTGATGCTTTTAGGATTTCCTTTGTAAGGTTATTCAGTTCTGCCCAGTTCCATTCTGTTACTCACCCTGATAAATATCTCTGTGAATACAGTAGATATGGGGTTTTTTTCACTGAATTATATGAGGTTTGTGACTGATGGGAGTATGGAAAAAGACTAGTTGTGTTTGCCTGCACTACAGTAAACTCTTCATTGTAGATCTAATTGAGCTATCAATGTCTGCTAGCACTCAATGTGATAATATTATAATCCTGGCAGTAGAAGAGAAAGCACAGTCTGAAAAATCTACCCAGAATTCAGTATTTGGGTGGTTAACCTGTACAACTGATAGCAATAGGTAAACTATTTTGGGAATATGGATTTGGATTTTAATCACACTATGATATATATCTATGGCAAATACTGTCTTAGCTCCCTAAAGTCAATACTTGATTTAGGAATGTCATGGATTGAACCCCTGGATATGAAAATGGTTTAATTTTGATGGTTTTGGTCAAATTACAACCATGTAATAGGCTCCCATCTCAAAATCTGTTACCTATCTAGGTTCAAACCAATAACCTGTGGGCAAAAAGCTTCATCCTATTATTGTCTTGATTCATTATTTGACAGAGTAGAAGTTTTGAGCTGCTGCCTGATAGAATATGTACCAAAAAGGCCAATAACACTTTTCTTTTGATGCCATCAGTCCATTTGTATCCCTGCTGCCCTAAGATGCTGCCCATGCAGGGACTAAGAGAAACTTTATGGGATGTTAAATGCCCTCTTATCTCCTAGAATTTGCAGCTGGGATCCACTTCACCAGACAATGCACATTTATTGACAAGCAGTCTGACAGCTTTTTGAAACTGCTTGGCAGCTTGTTTTTAGCAACATGTTGTCATGTTCAGTATTATCACTTTTCTTTTAGATTTGTGTGATACTAAAAGGTCAAACCTCCAAGGCATTAATATGTGGTGCAAAACAGGACTAGCCCTAAGACACCCAGGAAAATACACCTTAGGGTTTCATTGATTTCTCTTCTAAAAAAATTATAGTTACTAACTTTTCAGCCCTGTCAAGGACAAGTATCTTAACAGCTGTTTCCCAAACAGTAGCTTTAAGTTGATTTTTTTTCCCCTTTACCTTAAGCTTGCAGGTGTCTAAGGCAACTAAGCTGAACAGCATTCACAAAACTCTTCAGACATCTGTGAAATGCTATTCAGACCGCTTTCTAGGAAACTTAAGAGAGAGTAAGGCACCTTTCTTAGAGTGTGATATGATAGTCAAACTATCTACTCTTCAGGAATACAATTGATTGTAGTCATTGGGGAGTATCAGAGTGCTTAAGTTCAGCACTTGCAGTAGGTTATAGATGCAGCTCTTCTCTGTTGACAGTGAAGGACTCAAAGCCTGTCAGTAATCCAAATTGAGACATCGTAAGAGACAGCAAAATATTTTGTGAGTGGAACTAGTTTTGATTCTTGCTGGTTTTACACTGGGGTCAAGAAATTTGATGTATAGAGAGGACTAACACCTAGAGTCCATAGCTTCTTATTAATTCTTATGTAAATTAAATGTGCTAGTTTTGGAGAAACGTTTGCAGACCTTTACAGGTTGTCTTTCAGGGAATAAAATCTTAAAAATAATTTCTATCGTATATGTCATCCAGAACTGAGCCCTTGGTAATAGTGCCTGTAACATTAAACAAAACTGTCAGGACTGTGCAGTGAAGAAATTCTCATGCTCGAAGTAGCAGAGAGAGCCTGAATTCTGCATAGACTTTCAGAAGTTGTAACCTCTAATAACCTCAGCAGTAAGCAGCCAAGACAGTACAAAATAAATTTGATTCGGTTCAAAATAAAAATAAATAAATAAATAAATAAAGCTGCCCTCTGCTCCTTGCTTCTGTGCCTGCTGTCCTTCAGAGTTACATCAGCAGCAACAACTGCTCCCACTACATGCTGTGTCCAGAAGAGGAGAAACAACTGGAGGGTCCCAGCAGCAGCTGGCAAGTAACAGTGATTGAATTCCAGATGGATATAAAAAACCCTAGAGATACCTCCTGGGAAACTTTGAAAAACATCTTACTTTGCAATGATCCTGTTCACATCGCACTCATTTTAAATATTTCTTTTCCTTTGTTCTTGGCACAGAAGGAACAGATGAGCTCTTGAGAAATAATTCCATTTTGAGAGACAAGCCCCTGCTAATCAAGGCAGACAGAAGAAATAGGAAGGGAGAATTGTCACTCTGTTGTGATTTCAGACATCAGATGTTCATTTGTGCTGTTTGCTTGTGCAGTTTCTGTAGCTAAATATTTCTTAAAGGATTTTATTAAGGCCACAGAATAAGATAGGTTTGAAAAATCCTCAGCAACAATCAACTTGGTCTAGTCCCCTCATCACAGCAGGGCCAGATTAGATCTGGTAGCTTGGGTCCTTGGCCAGTGATGTTTGAATATCTCTAAGGATGGAGATTTCAGTCTCTCTGGGCCCTTGTTCCAATGTTTGACCTCTTGCACTGTAGAAAAATATTCCTAACTCCTAGCTGCAGTTTCTCTTGTTGCAGTTCATGTCATTGCCTCTCACCCTATCAACTATGCATGCCCAAAAAGTCTAGATTATCTTCTCTGTGCCCTTTGGAGGCAACGAGATTTCCCCTTAATCCTCTCTTCTTATGGTTGAACAAACCTTGTTGTCCTTGTATGTCATGTAGTCTAAGCCCCTAACAATCCTCATGGATCTCTCTTGCACTTGCTCCAGTATATCAATGCTCGTCTTGTAGTGAGGAGCACAGAGCTGGATACTGTTTCCTTGTGAACCCACATCTGAAGTATTTTCAGTTTTCTCAACCTGCTCCCTTCACTTGAGCTGAGATAGCCCCCCATGCAGGCCACTGAAAGAACATCCTCGGGTGGATTCATACTCAACTAGCAAGGACCAACTGTTACATGAGGAAGGACAAGCCAGGAGTTGACGGTGACCACTGCACAGAAGCATGCCCACTGATAGAGTGTAATTCTGAATGTGTCAGGTAGTGCTCTGTGTTGGAAATGGGATCAGTGAACAGCCCCACACTCAGCGAGGGAATGAACCACATCCATAGTCTCTCCAGGTAGTCCAGTCAGGAAGCACATGTGACAAGTCAAGAGACAAAGCTGAAGAGAAGACTACAATATAGGTCCAAAGTCCATCCAGGAGGCTCCATCCAGGAGGTAGGGTCATAGGCAAGACTAGAGACCAGCATACCTACCACTTTGTTCAAACAGGGACTGAAACACAGGTCTGAGTTCAAATGGGGTTATCGGGGTGTGGGTTCCAGGTAAGGCTGGTCTGGGCAATTAAGACCTATCATAAAATCACAGAATAATGTAATACCAGTTTGGATGGGATCTCAAGGGTCATTGGTTACAACCTTTCTAGGCAAACATGACCCGGACTAGATGTCCCAGTACCTTGTCCAGCTGAATCTTAAAAGTGACCAACATTGTGGAGTTCTCCACTTCCCTGGGGAGATTATTCCCATGTTTGATTGTTCCCATTGTGAAAAATTTTCCTCTAGCATCCAATCAGAATGTCATGGGTACCAGAAGCAGCTTGTACCCACCACCCCTCATCTTTTCCTTGTGACTCCTTGTCAAAAGGGAGTCTCCATCTTCTTCGTTGCCACCCTTTAAATACTGAAACATAGTAATAAGTACCCTCATTACCCTGATATAGAGATCTTTCTGAAAAGAAGCCCTGCAACCAATGTATTGCTTGTTTCTCCTTTTTATTTTCTTAACCTTTGAAAAGCAAAGCTCCTATCTGTCTGGAAACAAACCTGGCCCCATGGGTGTAAGCAGAGTCTTTACTCACAGTGTCCTGCTAACTGAAATGCAGCAATGATCTCAAAGGATCTTGGAGAAAGCTGGGAAGGATAGTTTATACCCTATTCATGTACATTCTCAGGCTTCTCTTTCACAGCCAGACTCGTCTCCTACTAAACTGACGAAATGCTCCTGACATGTTCAAAGTGCTTTCATTAAGAAAAATAACAATTCTATGTCATGCCTCAGTTGCCTGAAGGGCTCAAGGAATAGTTTTTTTCCTAAGTACACCATTAACCAGATATATTTGGTGTTTGCTGGTATCTTTTTCTCAGCCTTTCTGAGAGACATCAGTGATGATGTTGCTCAGTACTCAAAGGTGGCACAGACAATTCATGTTCTTTCACAGTCAAAGCACTCATTGGATTCAGGAAAGAATTTTCCACTTAGGTTAGGCAGGCAAAGATCTGTATTTTGTGGGTGTGGTAGGTTGTCTTTTACTGCTAAGGTGCGATTAGGGTACAATTTATCTTCAAATGTAAAGTCGTAAAGCACATCCTATTGATTTCTATGCTTTGCAACCTTAGTCATACCTTGGCTTCTCCTTTTCTCTGCCAATGACACACCTGGCAAACCCTGAAATTTAAACACTTTGCCTAACTCAAATCCGGGGCATGATATTGGGTAACACCGAGTGCCCAATGATAGACAGAAGGTCAAAATTTAGTAAGATCCCTTGTGGTTTTACACTGTATGCAATGAAAGCCATTAACTCATTTTGCAATATTGAAAGATGATGGCCTCTGGCATATTAATCCTTCAAATAACTCTGACGTATAGCCCCTTTGGCTATAAAGCCTTATACTTTTCCTCCAATACCATAGAATTGGAAAATGCACTTAGCCTGAAAGTTTCTAGATTAACTATGAAGGAAAAATGACTCTACCTGGAAGACTATTCATGGTGTAATATGAAATAGTCCTGCCAAGCTTGAATGAAATTTGTTAAAGTTTTATTTTTAATTAATTTGATTTGAGAAAGCTTATGAGGTACAATTATAGAATGTCTGAGGGCTTATCAATGCAAAGCCAGTCAGCTAATTAAAATCTACTGGGGAGGCAATCAGCTTTTTAGAGGGCCCTCCATAGTTCCCATGCTGGTTTTATCTCAGAAATTAATTTGCTAGGCACAGAAATGGATAGAGAAGACAACACATTTAATAATTAGACAGTTAAATGGGTGAGATGTCATGACTGTCATCAGTCACTGAAAAGCAGGCCTCTTTAAATCATATACAGATAAACACTGTAAAACAATAGTTAATTATTCTAAAGGAGAACTGGTAATAACTATCTTCCTTTAAGACATATACTTGACAGTTTTGTGGTAGGAGCATTAACAGTAGGTTTCCTGTCAATTAGAAAAGTTTATTGTTCATCTACTTTGGATAACATAGAATATCTCTGTGCTTAAATTGACTCTCCCCTTTTAGAAAAATAAAATAAAAATTTAAAACCTTTATCTAAGTCTCCCTGAGATAGAATATCCATCAAAATCTTTGCTGCAAAGGTTAATTCCTCTCACTATCTATCAGTCTTTTGCTCAGCCTGAATTTGTCCAGCTTAAATTGTACTTTGTATGGCTTTCATAAAGACTGATTTTGTGAGGATTCAGCAACACTGTTGTATGACAGACAATCATGCCCAGCACATGTCAAGGCGTGTCATAATTATGTCATGTTATGCCATAATACAATAGTAATTCTGTCTTGTTGTATCATTTTTGAAATGATTAACTGCAGCTATGACTGAACTATTCTATTTTATTTTTTGTAAACATGTGTCTCCTGTTTGAGCTGTAAAGAAACAATCTGACACTTCGACATCTAAAATAAGAACAGAAAGCATGTATTCACCACATTAATTGGAGAAAAAGTTGATCTCAGTATTCAGAGAAATGAAACCAGATATTAAAGCAACAGCTTCTCTATTAATTGTTGATATAATTTGTGATTTCCAGAGAAGTAAAAAGTATGCTGAAGTTATAGTACTTTTGAGAAGATGGACTCACATTTTTGATGACTCTTTTTTGGAAAGGCTTTATGTTGTGTCTGTATTCGGGGAGTCACAGTGAAAGAAAAGTATTTATTTTGAGTCAGAGAAAGAGCTGCTAAGCTCTGATGAAATATGCATTACAGTATATACTTTATATTCACTCATTTTTTTTTTTTGCTATTGTTGCTGTCAGGTTTTCCTGGAGCAAGGACACATCTAACAGAACCACAAAACAATAGACTTTCAGCAGTCAGAGTGCAGATGCCTTTGAAGAAAATTCTGTAGGCAAGGTCTAGGTAATTTCACAAGATCACCTCTCTTTCCCTCTGTAATATCAAGTACGAAGGTGCACAGATCACTACTGGTAGCATGCTAGTGCCTTATACCTGGCCTAGTGTCTCCTGTAGGTGTGGGAAAGGAGAGAATAAAGAATTGATGATTTTTGGATTCCACATCTGAGGGTCCATGTGAACAAGAAAGCCATCTGTAAGTTTTTCTCCAAGCTCTGTTTTAAGAAGAATGTGAAGAACTAACAAACACTTTAATGCACATTCACTCCTTGGTTGATGAAGTCCCATCAACATCTGTTGCAATATGAGCCTTGGAGTTTGACCACCCTGTAACTACTATGGGAGTATAGCGCCCACAGAAATAGCTCAACTGAGTGTAAAATTTGGTGGACTGCGGTCACCACTGGAGAGTTTTCATAAAAAAGGGGGACTAAGAGTAAGATGGTCCAGAGCCAGCTTCATGTTGCAGCCTATGGCAGAAGTCTTTGGGGAGCAGCAAAACAGAGTGAGGTATGGATTTGCTGACGCTTCTTCCTCTGCTGAAATAGGCAAGTGCCAGCAGCTTAGAAAGTATGAGCTCCACAGACAGGGAGCTTTGCTTCTCCTCTGCACAGAAATTATGTAGTTCTTTCTGCTTCTGCTGTGGAGAACATTTCTGTATAGAGTCAGTGGATGCCTGTAGAGAAGACGAAAAACTGAGGAACAATTGTCACCACTTTTGTCTCACAGTGGCAGGATTAGGATTCCAGCTCAGGAGGGCTCTTGTCTTCTTCATTACCCAGCAATGTTTTTTTGGCTCATCCTTAGGGTTCCAAAATTCAGTTTACACTTCAGTGGCAGGGGACTCTGAATTTATTCTGGAATGGGTCTTAGGACTGTGAGTGCTTCCTGGCACAATGGAATACACTTAGGCTACTTGGTGCTCCTAAAATATATATTTTAAATAGACTTCTCAGAACTAGATGTAGACTGCAGCTGCTCAGTCAAAACCATTTTGTTGACATTGTGTTCACCAGTTAAAGGCACCCTATAGATCCCATCAAATTTGCAAATCCTCTCTTTATATAACTGACCCATAATGAAAGAAAGGTGGATGCTGTCTCTGCTAACGCTGTATCCTCCATCCTTGGTGCACTGGCCTCGGTTTTAGTTTTTAGTTAGGTGTCCCAAGACATTCCTTTTGCATCACAATTGATCAAAGAACTGGCTTAATTTGACTGCAATGCAAATGATTTGACCATTGAGAATGAAAAACTTGATTTACCTGGGAAGGTTGCCCACCTTTTCCTGTCAATGAAAATTTAATTTGAAGACTTGGTTATGCAGCCTTCTGTAACACACTGGCATAGAGCAACAAACTCCTTGGGTGCTTGGAACAGTTGGTGTACATGTCTGCTCCGCCATGAAATACAGTGGCTGTTTTTTCCTGACGAGAAAAAGAACAATTTAGAAATTCTTCCATACATATGTTGACAAAGTTTGCTAACTCTGATGATAATTCATAACACCAGTTTCATAACGACTCAGCTTCATAACTTGAAATAAATCTGCTTTGGAATTAAAGCAATGCAAATATACATTTTCTTGGATGTAGAATGTTACTGTGGCTGCATATACATGGAATCATCATAATCAGATGTACTAGCAGATTTGATGTTAATGTTTGTCAAACTAGTAATGATTCCTTTGCTATTTTTAAACTTCTGTCATACCTTGCTTTTCAAATTCAGTTCTTTTCTTGACCTAGAGGATCAGAAAATGAAATGACATGCAGGCAGAAACTCCAGAATACCTGGCAGCCTTTCAGCTTTTGCTCGATTCAAGAAACAAACTTAAGCTAGGAAAAGATTCCCTTTCTTTTGAACCTCACTGCCTTTTTAATATGGAGACTGACACGAAGAAAACCTTAAGGAAACTTATTTTTCTGTTTGGGTTCTGGACCACAAAGGGCCACTTTAAGACTTAGTTTCAGAGATAATTTAAATGGGGACATGTGTTCTTCCCATACATCTTTGGAAGTCTCCTTGACATGCTAAGTAATTATTCAATACTCCGAGTCATGCACTGCTTACTCTCTCATCACATTTACTGAAGAACAACTTAAAGACCATAGTAATATTTAAATCTTCATATCAGAAAATTTAACAGATAAGTCTATTATTTATAACCCCAGAGTTAAATGTTGGATCTCCCTGTGAAACAGAAAATTTATCCCACAGAATGAAGCAAAGTTCCTATTTCTTGCCCTGCAATGACTCTTATGCTTTTGAAATGTGTGACACGTCTGATGCAGAAAATCTTTCATTTGCCAGAGGATTGAATCTTGCTTTTAGAGCAAACTTTACTTTTCATGATTGAGAAGACTTTATTGTGCTTGGCTGAATGAAAAGAAAAACAAGGTTACCAAAGAGCTGAAGGTCTAGCCTAAGTCCTGTGGAAATGGATCCATGAGCAAAAGGTGTGTGTGGAGGTCACAGGTATGTGATAGATTAATTTGTTAATAGTTCCATCTTTCATTACACAGGCAACACTTCTTCATTAACATATATCTGGCTTTCTGAAACAACTGAAAGTGTCGGATGATGAAACTGCGTGTTTTCTTCAGTCTTACAGACAGCAAAGCTTGACTGCGTATGTCTTTCTTTTTCAGCGCCTTTGTGTCTTTTTCTCCATGTTTTCAGTTCAAACAGGAAACCCTAATTTCTCTGAGCCTAAGAATTTATGCTCAAATATGTCAAACTTGTTTAATCTTGTCAAGGCATTAAATGAAACTGGATGTTTCTTGTGTGATTATTTGTCACACAATAGGTAATAATATCTAATTGTAACACTGATTAATCCACTCTTTCCTCTTTTTTACTTTGGGGTTGTTTTTTTTTCCTTTGGCTGAAGTTTTAGTGCCTTCTAATATACCTCTCAGTGAGTTTCTTTTACAGGGAAAAATTGGAATATTTTAACAACAATTTCTGTGACAAAATAAATAAATGTTAGTTTTTAAATTAAAAAGTTTAAAAATTGTCTTCTTTTTGCAGAAGAGGATGAGAACAGGCATGGCAAGGGGCTCTTACTAGAAGCAAAGGTGTTAAAGGTATTTAAATGCTTCATTGTTTTAAAATGATTAAACAAGGATTTTTTTCTTATACTCTGGAAAACAAGCATACCTAAACCAATCCTTGAGGATCTGTCCACCTACCTGACCTAAAACTATCTCAGTCATTTCTGTTAGACCATGTTTTAGACAGGCATCCAAGTCTGCATAATGATATGCGGACAGATGGTGTTAGGATGTGGCAGAGGCCTCAGTGCATGACACCTTGAGGAGTTTCTCCTGAATTTATTGTGGCTTCTCTGTTATGCAGGCAACAAAGCCTGAAAGGCTGCTCCTCACAGTCTAAGGAAGGCAAGTGAGGCCCTTTCCAATTAATTATGATCTTTGCTGAAACTTTTTTAGGAGCACTGAATGAGTTTGTAACTTAAAAAAAAAAATACAGAAAACAAACGTGGGGGGAGAGTGGAGAGGAAAAAAAAAAAAACTGCTGCCAAATTATGATTTAAACTGAGATTGGCATCAGCAGACATTTCCACATCAGCCTTTAGCACATCTGGTCCAGACCAAACAAATAGAAGATTTATTCTGTCAGTGAGATCATTTAGCATTCCTTTTTATGCTTCAGAAAGAGCCTGTACCTGTCAGTCACCAAAGCACTAGGCTTTTGGTGGCTGGGCTCTGTTGCTCTTTTTGACTAGCCTTGATCTGAGACTTCTAAGAAGGCTTGTGTTCACCCGCTCCACCTGGGAGACCAGTACCCATGCCAAGTTCATTTCCATAGTCTTATAAAAATCTCCTGGAGGATTTCAAACATCTGCTCATAAGTAAAGAAACATTGTCTTGAGATATAACAATAATATAAAGGGCAACTGAACCTTCCTTGCAAATAAAACTGAGCTAATAAATTTTTTTGTTTCAACAGTTATATACAATTCAAACCAAAAAAAAAGAATTGAGCTAAACAGGCACACGCACATTAAAAATCAGGTATGAAGGGTTTTCTTCTAATACCTTCAGGTATTTTTTTTCCTTTTGGTCAAGAGGCTTGGTTTCGCTTGTTTTCTGAGCACTTGGCACTAATTATTGAAAGGAAGAGCAGAGGCAAGCCGCTCTGGTGCCAGCATGATCCATAGCAGAGGCTTTAGCAGAGTGTACAGCAGGGATGCCAAAGAGGGGGAACCTCACTGGGGGAGGCCAGGAGACTCCAGGTCATGCGACAGTGGCTGATGGGACCTGGGCATTGCCAAGCCCTCCTGCTCCTATGAAAGATTCCCTTAGGAAGTAATAGTGACCAGGGCATGGCAGAATGACATGAAGAAAGAGGGCTGAAGCACTGCCAGCTTGACCAGAGAGCAGTGATGTCTGCCCTGCAGAAAGCCATGGCCTCTCTCTCTTTAAATCTGCACCCACCGCAACTGACACGTCTGTCCAGTCGGAGCATGCTGCCACTCCAGTGCCCAGCTGCAGGGTGAGCCCTGCTCCTACCAGTATTGGATCCAGCAGTGAGCTCACCTGTGGAGTGCTCCCAGGTATTGGAATTCCTCTGCTGAGTGAGAGCTCTGGGAAGAGGTGAGTAGTTTGAGAGGTATCACTGACAGCAAGAGACAGACTACTGAAATCACATTCTGCCTTCCCTGGGATGGCAACATGCACATAGGATGCATGTCACAGAGGATTCCCTCTCCTCCTTCCTCCCGGCTGAATGCAATGACTTATGTGATAGGATTCAATGGCAACAAGTTCCTGCCCATTGCACAAGGCATGAGTTCTGTCTACATCACCTCTACAGAGGCCCTTGTACAATAGGTACAAGGTTCTGCATGTGGAACCAAACAGGGAAGATGATTTATCTAGCATTGAATTGTCATCAAGGATAAGTTGGTCTATGCCCTGCATCAAAACTGCTTCCACAAAATAAAAAAGACTGGTCATGGTCTTAGGAGACTCCCTTCTGAAGGGAACAGAAGGCCTAGTGTGTAGACTGGACCCACTTCTTAGTGAAGTTTGCTGTCTCCCTGGGGCCTGGGTTAAAGATAAAAGGAGAAAACTTCCTGCCTTGATACAGCCCTCAGATTATTACCCATTATTGATTTTTCAGGTAGTCAGCACTAAAGTTGCTACAAGAAGTCTGAGGGCAATCAAGAGACACTTCAGGGCCTTAGGATGGCAGGTGAAGAGATCAGGATCACAAGCAGTGTTCTCTATACTTCCAGTTGCAGGGAATGATGACAGAAGAAACAGGAAGAGACAGTAGATCAATACCTGGCTCCAAGCCTGGTGTCACCAACAGAATTTGGGGGTTTTTGGGCATGGGTCAATCTACATGACACCAGGCCTACTGGCAACAGACAGGGTACACCAGTCTCAAATTATAAAAATAGGATCACTGGAGATAAGCCTGGGGACAGCACATCAGTGTTTGAGGGATGGTGTGCTAGAAATGTACTTCAGTCTGCCTTCTCAGTGGAGGTAGGGGATGGAGAATGAGGAAGCAGAAAAGATACAAGGTTTATTGATGTGTTAGAAACTACAGAAACACCTGAGAACGATCATGTAGGAATTAGGGCTTCTCCCTACAAAAAGGTGGCAGGACCAATAGCTCAACTGAAGTGCATCTACACCACGCAGACAACATGGGCAACAAAATGGAGCTGCTGGAAGCCTTTGTGATATAGTTACTGTCATGGAAACATGGTGGGATGACACACACAACTGCAGTAGATGGCTATAAACTCCTAAGCATTGTCAGTGCACAGATGCAGTACTGATGCTCCAGCTGATGCTTTTAGGCTCTCATACAAACTCAACCCAAGTTATGAGCCTGCTGCAGAGATCAATTTGCTCAGTTCAACAGCCCATGTAATGCAAGAGGTCAGAGGAGACAGTCATAATGCTTCCTGCAGCCCTGCAGTCTATGTGTGAAGCCATTAAAGCAAAAATTATTGAAACTGTATTCTGTTTTCCATTGTTTTTTTAATATGCAAGTTCCCAGCTCTCAATCCGTCACTTTTCTCATGCACTATGGAAACTGAGCTATGTCATATATTTTATGCTTGCCTAAGCTGGAGAATCACTCTTAGGTAGGAAGAGCAGGAGTATTAGTCTGTTCAGGCAATGAACAATGATTTCAAGTAATATAATTGATTTCTTTTCCAGCTTAGCCATCTTAATCTTAGGATGCAGCATCAAAGCCACAAAGGAAGACAGTTGTTACTCTTATTGACGAACTCGTACAGTGCAAAGTCAGTGAAGGATGATGGCTAATGAAGTAAGAGTCAAGGAAAAAGGAAATTATGTGACAACAAGTGAAAAAAAGAACAGATCTTGGCAAAACAGAGGGATGTAAAGAAGAAAGGAAGAAAGGGGATGAAAGGGAGAGAGAAATAGAAGTCTTAATACACGGGATCATTGTACAAACCCATTGCAATTGTACTAGAAACAAAATTCATGGCAAAATAGCTTTGGAGGATCTTAAAGATGATGTTAATCCTCTCTCTGCTTCCAGCAGTGTATGGTCACTACCTGAAAATCGCACAAGCATCAACAGTTGTAAAATGTGTATCTTGAGATTTTAATTATATCAGTTAAATAAGCGCAGAATCAACCTATATGTCTCCTTGGACTTCATTTTGTAAACATGGCTGAGGAAGAGACTAGGCTAGACCAGGCTAGAACTAAAGAGATGGCTAAGGTCTCCTTGTCTGTCATGGGAACTACAAACAATATTTTGCCTGCACTGCAGTAACTGAGGTAGGTAAAGAAAATCCTCTGAGGACAACAACCATCTGGAATAGAGGTTTGGTTTTCTTTCTGCACTACCAAGAAATTGAACCCTCAAGTAGGGTCACATCATGGATACCTCTCCAGAGTGGCAGAATAGCCCACCAGTTTTCAGGAGTGCTGCTTGCCCCAGTTTGAAGTAAGAAACGGAGATATTCTAGGCCAACCTTGACCCAGGAATCTTAGCATAAGGAAATAAATAAAATCATTTGAATTGTGGGCCAGTCACCTATCTGCAAGTTAAGCCTCATGACTGGCTCTTATTCCATTCATGTGCAGCTTCCCATCTGGAGTGACATGGAGAAAAACATCTGAGCAGAACTGTGCAACCTGCAGAGAATCAGGTGTCCTTCCTGCAATTATCTCCTGTTGAGTCAGTGGGACCATAACGTGGCTCTCAATATTCCTGTTATACCAGGCTGTCTCTCCTGCAGAGAGGCTTTTGCAGTACTTTCTTTTCATTTTACAATACTGAGTGGACATGAAGGTTGTAATCCTGTGACTCTTGTTCAAGATGCCTCTGGAGGTCAAAATACCCAGACTATATGCCCAAGACCTAAATCAAAGTGACCTGATCTTCAAAAGCGCTGAACTCAGTAACTTTAAGAAGAGGTCAGCTTCTCTGAAACTGATTTTCTTTGATTTAAGGGCCTAATTATGGATCTGGCAGCCCACTAGTAAGCATCTATGTGCAAAGGTTCAAAACTAGCTAGGGGATTTAGCTACAGAGCTCACATTAATTTCAGCGCCTTTGAAAATATCTGCCCCGGGTTTGAAAAATTGCATACATAACTTGATTTTTTTTCCTTTTCTCCTTTTGCTGCTAATTATTTTTGTCTCAATCCCTTTTTAAAATCCATACAGCATTTTGGAAGCCATGTTAATTCATATAGTACTTCTACACTCAGTTCTTTGCCATTTCTTTCTTGTAGTCTTCACTGTGACGTATGATTATTGTTACTACTTTAGTCTCTACTTTTCCTACCTGACATCCTTATCTGTGTAGTAAATTCTTTTGCACCTCATCCCAACTGCTTTGCTATTTGTTTTGATAAAGGCAACAGTCTTTGGTCCCACACTAACGAGATTTGTTTCCACACTAACAGACAAGTCTTGTTACTTTGCCAGAGAAACACTTCTATTGTTCCCACCACCTATTCCTTTTTTTTAGTGTCAACATTCATGCTCCCCTTCAGTATAAAGATGCTCAGACAAAGTTTTCTGACTCCAATTACCATTATTGGCAAAGGCTTGTGTTTTGGTCTCAGTAGGCACTTAGATTTTCATACGTGTCCCAACCTGTAGGTATGGAAGAAGAAATAAAAGCAGAAAAGACATGAAGTGGAGGAAATGCACCACAGGTTAGCAAGTAATTGACTTACTATGGATCATTGCTTATCATGGGTCTGCTGGCGGATTTTTCATTATTCCTATTTCTTACTTAGACATGCACAGCAATCAACAGTCACATATGACATGAGATGTTGAAGCTGGCTTTTTCCCCTGGTGTGGCATTTAATAAACATGATTATAACTAGTCTATGCTGTGACTCCTACAGCATAAGCTGCTGATAGTCTGCAGCAATTTATTGGAGAAGGATGAGTAGAACAAACCAGACTAATAAAAACTACCCTTTCTCAAAAGCTGTGTGATGTTTCATTTATTTTGCACTGTCCAAGACTGAAATTTCTATAAGCTCCTGAAATTTTCTGTGCCTGGAGAGATCACTGTTATGTAACATTAGGACAGGAGTCTGCCCACACACAAGAAATGCAAGACAGTGACACAAAGTGACTCAGGAACAACTCTACAGAGGCTATTATTCCTTCCAAACAAGCTAACTAGCAAAATGATTGACTTGACCCCTGTGACAAAATTTAATATTTTATATTGCAAACAAAGTTGCTGGCACTAGTAAAAAAAACCCCAAACTAAATAAAAAAAAATAAGATACATATTTTTTAGAGCTTTATAAGGATATTTTGGAAGCACCATGTACTTCTATGGAATCTGAAGAATCAGCAGGTTTTATTCTTCTAGTTTTTCCTCATTTTCTGCTTTTGTTCCTAAAAAGCTTACTTTTAAAAAAAAAATCTGGTTTTTTTCTTATGTTCAAATTTACAAAATGTACAGTGAATTAGCACACATAAATGACCATCACTTAAGGGACTTGGCTCCTAAGTCTTCATTATCTTCAGAAATATGTTACAGTGGTAGTGGAAGCCTGTCTAATTTCATATCAATTTGCTTCCAGCCATGATTTTCTGATATACACCCCAGTGATCAAACAAGGGAGTAAGAAAATAAATTTATGGGCTTTTACAACCACACATAGCAGTGTATTCCTCATTAGTCCTACCATTAAGACAGTTTTCTCAGTTTTTGCTCAGATCTCAGGCACCTGAATTTTGTCAGTTTCAGTAACATGAACACCATCAGATCCCAGATACAGACACTGGAACTTTATTGAGTTATCTGATCAGTATAATGCCTGGGACATTTTTTTACCCAGGTAAACCAGCACAATGCAATGCAATATTTAGAACCATGTACTAGTTAGGGTTGGAAAGGGCTTTAACATCATCAAGTTCCAACCCCCCTGCCATGAGGGGGTTGCACAGTTTCTGAATCAACACAGGCCAGGAACCATTTCCAACAGGATTTGAAGTGTCCTTAATAGATTTCAAAGGTTAAAAGTGTTTAGTGGTATGGACATATGCAGTCATTTGGCCTGTGGGTCAGAAAACTACAAATAGACATGTAATTGTGTTGCCTCCTGAATTCTTACATGAAGTTCCTCATTTCTCCATAATCTTCTCAAGCAGCAATGTGTCCTAAGCAGCAATGGATCTCAGCCATGAATGCTGCACTGAATGCCTC
This sequence comes from Psittacula echo, assembly GCF_963264785.1. Lineage (NCBI taxonomy): Eukaryota > Metazoa > Chordata > Aves > Psittaciformes > Psittacidae > Psittacula > Psittacula echo. Next base: position 104,769,203 of record NC_137738.1, read on the forward strand.
ACTGGCATAGGAAAGCTGCAAAAAATGAAATTTTCTGTTGAAAGTTATCATTACCAGTAAAATTTCCAGTATACCCTAGCAAAATGAGTTGAGTAATTATGCATCAGGGCATCACCTTTTGCCTACTCCAGTCATAATCTGAGTCCCTAGCATATTTCATGGAGTGGCGGCTTCCTTTTTCAGTCAAACTCCAGGGAGCAGAACTGACAGCCTCTCAATGTGAGCTGCTGTAACTCAAACCAAACTTGGGTTTACAGCACAAAACTTGACAATATGAAAAATTCTAAGGTCTGTAAAAAAGAAGTGGAAGGAAACTGTGTAACAGAAACATGCATGCCCATATACTTACATTCATACCCACAAACACAAGTACATTTGCTTCTCTTTCAACTTTTTCAAAGCCCTCAGTTCCTATCTCCAGCTTTTGTTCCAGAACTCTCTGAAGTAACTAAACTATAAACGGAGCTGTGAAAACTCAATAAACTAGGAGAAGTGTCTGAATTTTACTTATTTAATTTAAGGGGTTTCAAGAAATATTAGATATTCCATAAAAGCACAGTGAAATTGTGTTGACAAAGGTGTCAAAATATGTACATACAGGGAGGGATAGTTTGATATAAATTTAGACTTAAAATGGTTTATTTTCCTGAGGTTGGAATCTGCCAGAACATTCACTTATCTGTCGTGCATTAGTGATGTTGAATACATTTTACAAGAGCAAAAAAGCAATTCAGCAAAGACTGCAAAAGAGACTAAAGTTAAGTGTCAACTAGGAATGACTTCTTAGCCATGGATCATGGGAGAACTTATCAATATAATACAATAAAACACTGGAAATGTCAGCAACTTTTAATGTGAAATAAAAGGAGCTTTGCATAAATGCAAGGCAAGGTATTGAGAAGAAAAACTGTATGTATAAACAACCCAGCAAGATATAAAATACATCTGTAATGAGGTTCCAGAATCATATAATAAATGCATAGCTGTACAGGTTCATAGACTTAATGGAGGCTGGAAGGTGCCTCAGGAAGGGATCTCTAGTCAAGCCTCCTGCTCAAACCAGGGACAGCTGTAGCTCAGGGCTCTTCCCAGTTAGTTGTTCAAAGCCTTTGAAGAGGGAGACTGCACAACCAGCTTAAGCAACCTTTTCCATTGTTTGATTGCCCTCATGGTACAAGTTTCTGCTTATATCTTGTCAGAATTTCTGGGGTTTGTTCCCCTGTCATGCACCACTATGGGGAGCCTGGTTCTGTCTCCTTGGCACCATCCTCATACTGTATGAAGGACAGTTTGGGTAGCTTTCCCCCAGCTAAAAAAGCTCATTCCCCCAGCCTTTCTTCATGGGGCAAGTGCTCCAGTGCTGATTGTCTTGGTGGCCCTCCGCTGAACTCACTGCACTTTATCAATATTTTTCCAATGTTACAGGGACCAGAACAAGACACAGTATACCAGATGTGACCTAATAGTAATGGACAATCTGAACAAGACAATTGCAGTCAGCAAAAGAAAAAAAATACAATCTCAATCCACTGTCAATGTATGTTTGAGAAAAAAAGACGCACCTAAACTGACTGTAATTACCATTGGGAAATATGAGGGGGGGAAATTTTAAGCGAGGACTGGAAATGGCAATGCTCATTCTATTCCTGGTTCATTCAATGGCCAAGTATGGAAATGTAAGCAAGTTGCTACCCATCTGTTCCTTAAAATAAAATGGGCTTGAACAGCAGTTTTCAAGCAGGAAACATAGAATAATATACGTTTATACAAAGCATCTTACACCACATGAGGGAATGGATTCTACTTTTTACTATAGCTTTCAATGACTCACCTCATATTTAACTCATTGTCTACCTGCACATTTAGTGACCAGAAATCTTTGAAAATTTCAGATTTGTTCTGAAAGCTAGACTTCAGCTTCCCTGGAGCTCCGACTCTGGCTGCGTCTTTACATGTATGCTGTAGTGTGATAGTCTCCTTTATTAGACATTTTTAGATCAGTAATATAGTCATTTCAGACACAGCAAACTCAGTGCAAAGACTATAAGGTAATAGTGTAATACATGTTGCCTGAAAGTACAACTTCTGCTGTAACACTAACATTGAACTATACTTCTTGAAAAATGCATTATTTCAGCCTAGCTTAGTTTCTTAAATCACACACCTTTTTTGACAAAACAGCTGTGTATGTAGAATCATAGAATAGTTAAGGTTGGAAAGGACCTTAAGATCATCTAGTTCCAACCCCCTGCCATGGGCAGGTACACCTCACACTAAACCGTGCCACTCAAGGCCTCATCCAACCTGGCCTTGAACACCGCCAGGGATGGAGCATTCACAACTTCCCTGGGCAACCCATTCCAGTGCCTCACCACTCATATAAATATAACTCATCACTCATATAAAGCTTATCAACTAATTACAGCTTCCAAGCCATTTCATTACTGAACTTTTTATAAACAGAGAAAATTAATTACTTTTTTTTATTAAATTAAAACATTCTTAAGTAGTTAAGATTTGAAATTGGATAGAGGATTGCCTATTGCACTACAAGAATGGTAACAAACTATTCAAACTTGGCAATTGTAAGACCTTTAAAAATGTGTGTTAGTCCACGCTGTTGAGGTACGTTAGCATTTAGGCGGGTGAATACTCTTGGCCAGGGGAGCAGAAATACTCCCCTGAGAACAGGACTCTGAAATAAGTATATTTATAAAAGAATAAGTATCTGCATAGAATATGTTTTATTGTATTTTATATGTATTGGTGAGTACCACTCTCTTATACCTGATGGAAAGAAATCAGCACTTCAATATGATTGTTTTTATGTTCACTGGGATGAAGAAACAGTGAGAGTGAAATCTCCCTGTGCAAAGATTGCAAGTTATTTCCACGTGGCAGTCTCAATGCGCGTTCTTTTTACACGTACATTGTAATAATCTCATTCCACAAGATTGTTATTTTAAATTCCGTAAATGTAAGAAAAATAATTCAAACACTCATCGTTCATTTTCACGCCATTTTAAGGGTTCCCATAAACTTCAGTGAGTCTTTTTTTCTTTTATATATATATGAAGGTTCCATAGGGATATGCTCATCCTAATTCTTCTCCTAACAAAAAGAATTTTCTCACTAGGGTTAGGTCTATCTTCATTCACTCTGTTGTAAGTCTGTAATAACTCCATTAAAGCAACACAGATCACAAAGAATGTAAAATTAATGTAATATTTATTAAAGATCAGGTCATCTACTCACATTAGAGTCCATTTGGATTTACACCAGCGTGATCCCTGGGAAAGATGGCAGCTCCTTACTTGTTCTTCCTTTCTCCCTTCTTTCACCCAAACTCTGCCAAAACTGATGACTTCCTCCTTAGCTGGCTCCTAAGCGTCAGCTGGTCTTTTCCTATCTTCACCCAGATAATGTGAGATTTTTTTTCCCTTGTATACCACTGTCCTAGTTCTTTGAGCATTACATCCTTTTCACTTTCTAAATTGAAATGCTAAATTTTCCACAGAGGAGGTGCCCTGGGGGGAGTTTTGCTCACACCCAAGAACGGATGTCAGTTAATATTTGGACATGATTAATTAACAGCAAACCCTAAGGCAAACTTTGCTATTATGAAAATAAGACAATATTCCAGATTACGAGTAGCTGCCTATATAACAAAGTTACCCAGATGCTCTGAAATCAAAAAAGATTTGTCATAGATATAAAGACAGGGTTTTTTTATGAATTTCATGTTCAAATGAATTACTTTTTTCCCTCTTAGACATTATAGGAATGACCTAGGGATAAGTCATTATTTAAATTACCTCTCAGGCATTTCCAAGCACTAGAATAAAATTTTCTAATATGCAGAAAATTTTTTGGAGCTCATATTCTTTTCCTAGTCAGTGGCTAATTGGTACTTCACCAAAAAAGTGGAAGGCCAACATCATTGTGCAGTGTATGTAAATCTTGGATTACATTTGCAGCTCCTTCTTGGATGGAAAACAATCTCTGTTTGACAAATAGAACTGAAACACACCTGGCTCAGCTTGAGAAACAAAAACTGTTTTTTCCAAAAGAAACTAAAGTAGGTCATTGTGTGGGCAAAATAGAGTCACACGTATTTCAACAGAGTGCAGATGCTGGGTTAGAAAAATTAACTCCAGCAGTGAAGAGCTAGAGTAGGGATACAGGTAGAGAGGTACATGGCTAGATAAAAATGGTATTGAATGTGTAATGGCAGATATGGTCAGAACCTTAATTTTATGTCTTATCCAAAAGATATAAGGAAAGGCTTAATAGCTCTTCATTATCACAGAAAATTGCACACTTGTTTTGCTTCATAAAATAAGGCTGTCAATTTTTTCTGCTATGGAACATTACAGGCTCTCTCCCAAGGCAGTAAATCAGTATCTGGAAATGTTATATCACTGTTATTCAGGTATTTTCTTCTACCGCAGGCCTGGCACTTAAATGTATTTGGAGACACTGAAAAATTGTGTCTTCAGATTATGAGAACAAAACTTTATTATGAGATCATCTAAAACTTGACTGATTTCTATTAACTTTTCAACAGAAGAATTTGTGAACACAAAAAAAAAACCTCTATGTAGAACCAGAAACTAGAAGCTTAGGAAAGTCTGAAGCCAGAACAATGCAGTCAAACAGCACCGTAGGCTTTCAAAATCTGACTTCTCTTCCAAGTCCTGCAAATAAATTTTTGCTCCCTCATTTAAAAAAAAAAAAACACCATTATTTGCAAGGCATTGAAAAAAACCATAACCTTAAACCTCTACCCCTAGCCTGACAAAAGCATTGAATGAATTAAAAGAGTTAATAACTGACTTATCACAAATTCATATCAGATTTTCAATTCTGACATGAACATTTGTCCCTTTTTTATTGCAGCTTGGTTCTATCTATAATGACAAATTTATTCAATAATGGTTCATGAGCTTTTGTTTTTGCAGATTCTGGATTCTTATAATAAGTGAGCAGAAAAAATTCAACCAGAGAAGGTGAATTTTCCTCTGGGAAATACTCATTTGTTATAATTTCTCTCCAATTTTGTAATCCTACCATTGAAAAGTACTAAGGTCATCTCAGGCCAAAATGGAATAGAGGATCATTTTGTGATAGTCTCCTAATGTAAAATCTTTTAAGCTATATCCAAGAAGTATATTCAGATTCCTGGTACACGTGGTAGAGAAGCTTGAAGAAATATTAAACACCAAAGGGTTCCTTCTGATCATGCTCATCCTTTTTAACCCACATGAACAAGCATGACTCACTGCTACATTCTCATTTGAGTTTCCCGCAAGTATAATCAGAGCTGAGGCAGGCTGTACTAAGAGCAGCTCCAGTTAAGAGGGTTGCGAGTGTGCCAGAGGAAAGGATTATAAGGCAAAATTATCATCACAAGTAGATTTCATTCAATAATCCCAAGTGCAAAGTTCTACAGTCACATAGTAAAAATGAATTGTGCTGGTGCAGAATGGGAGATGTTTGAGTTGTCAGCATTTCTCCAAAAATACCTACATACTACAGGAACGGTAACTCATCTCTCTCTTTGTGTTTCAAAGAGTTAACTGTCAGGCTGGGAAGTATAAAGATTTCTAAAACAAGTAAAATAATTTCACTGTACTCTGAGGCTTCAACTGGACGATATATGTCAATAAAGATAGCAAGTGGGTCTGCAGGGAAGTTAAAGAGATCCTTAGAGATACAGAAAATGTAACAATGGGGAAAGATTGGAAAGAGAAATATTCAATTAAATTGGAGGGAGGCAAGACATGCAGCTGCTCCTAAAAGACTTCTGAAGTTGGTCCAAGAAGTATATTTATACTTTTCTTTAAAAAGATAAAAAGACTAAAACAGAAAAAACATTTGCAGAGGTTTTTGAGATACCACTATGGGCAAAATAAACCTGATACACTGTCTCATAGAAACTGCAAATCTTGGATTCTCCAGCTATCTGGTCTCATGTTCCTGAGAACCTCACCTTCCTACAGGATGGATTATGCCTTGTAAGACACTTCATATTAGGCTTTTTGTTTTCTAACTTGGAGTGTGAGGATTTGTGCTACTCAATTCTTATGCAGTATTTTAGACATACAGATGCAAATTATTATTACAACTGAACATATGGAGCAGACCCGAAAATAACAATCACACTTTTAATAAGTAATATATCTGTATCTGTTGTTCATGTTCAGAATGTTACTTGGAAAGGAACAAGGGTAAGAAGGAAAATAAGACTTTTTAGGAAGCCAATTAGAGAGTGCAAAACTTACATCTTGTAATTTATGGATGTGAATAAACAAAGGCCTTAAAGGCCACTAAAGAACCTTCACCATCTGAAATTTGTAAGATTTTCAGTTATTGCATAACATTGCCTTCAGCAATGAACCTTACAGAATCAAATAAACTTAAAGTTTGTGCTATAAATCCATGTCCCTTTAGAGAGAGACTGAGAGAGAGAGATTGCACTAGAGAAACAGAAAAAGAAAGTGCACCTCGTATGGAGTTTATGCAAAATTATTTTAAAATATGTTTAAAAGTCATTGAAAAATCAGTTACATTCAGTGATGCAGTCATGAATGCTGGAAGAAAATTATATGAGAGATCTGAAGTTTTCTGGGGAAAGAAATTGAGCAGATAACTAACAGGTACACTAAGAATGGTTGCAGATACTTATAAGCAGAGATTAACTCATTTGCAACACATGGTAAATAAAAAACCCTATCTTTTCTAGGGATGGGAGGATGTTTACATTTAGGAGCTTAGCACAGTCCTGTGCAGGGAGAGGATAATAAGTAAAGGTAGAATAAGACAGATTTTAGGGTAAGCATTTTGTGCTTTGTTCCATTAATGGTTTATGAAAATAAAAAAATGTATGTGTTGTCACATTATATAAGGAAAAGGGAAAAACAGGCTACATACAGATGATGGGAAAACATCCTTAATCGCTTTGCCAGCCATTTCTTCACCAAACCCTAGAAACACAACCTGTCTTTGAAGGATGGAGTGGACACCCCTCCCAGCAGTAGCACTCATTCTCCCTTCCTTCTCCATTCCTCCAGCAAATGCTGAGAAAGCCTGACAGCCCAAAGCTTCTTTTCTTATTTCTTTATCTTTTGTCCTATTCTTCTGTATGATTTCCTATAGCAGCAATACTACTGCCTCACTTTTGTAACATATAAGAAGCAAAATACAACTTTGTTCCCACTCTGAGTAGGTAATCACAATGTATGTGGTTGGGATTTTCAAAATAGTCAAGCAGAATAGCATCAGTTTTGCTTGCTTTGGAGTCTCTGCTAATCTCAGTTTCTTGCCTGCTCCAGTGCTTTGTTTATGCAGTCCTTTTGCTGTTCCATGCCTCCCCTACAAATGTTGTTTTGACATCATAGTCACCAGGTGCCCCACCACCCCTTCCATCAACAGACACTTGTGCACCAGATGGTACAAACAGGTTGGCAATAATTTAGTGCCTCGGCATTGGACTGCCTTGTCTGGTTCTTGCGATGGTGACTAGACAGGGTTAATGACAGTAGCAAGGAGAGAAATAAGACTCCAAACCCTAAACTACTTTAGGGATACATTTTCAGAGAAGAAATCGCTCTTCCATGAGCCAGACACTCCACTGAAAATCTCTGTTCCTAAGAAGCATGAGCTATATTCTAGAGGTTTATTTCAGAAAAGTACCTTCAGTTTAATCACGTTAAAAATGTCAAGAATTCCATTATCTGCTTTGATCACTGTAACTCCAATGACTCTGATTATATTTTCTGCTTTACATTACTAGACTATGCTTAGTTTAGCTATGATACTCTTGAGGATAGAAATTAAATAAGGCTAGAAAGGGGTGGCAATACCTTTCATTAGACCCACAAATAATTACCTACGTGTTTCATACCTACTGGAACAAGGAAATGTATAGTTACAATTATAACCCAGTGGTAAATGCTGAAGATTTTTTATTCTGTAGTTGAGTTTTTGCTACAAAATGTGATAGCAAAGCCAGTACTTCTTATACAAATCCCTATAGAGTTAGAGGTCAATTCAATGTGAATTATTGCAACTTTCAGGGGTGTTTGCGTGTAGGGTTCCAATATTGTGTTCAATAACCTGCAGGAATATGTAGATCATGCAAGGAGTTAGAAATGAGTCATAATTAGTTCCTTTACTCTGCTGGCTTCTTACTTTGAATAAATCACTTGAACTGTTTTCATCCATTTCTCTGCTTCTAAATTGGAGATAATATTCTTGTCCCAGGGGTACTGTAATGATTAATTGATCACTTTCAAATCACTTGGGATTTTGAAAATGAGTGTGTGTAACCTCATATATGCAGAATATATATAAATATTTCCTTTACTTTGTATGTTAGGTATAAAGGTTGTCATTCTAGAATCAGCACTGAAATTTTTGAACAAGAATAATCAAAAAAAAAACCACCTTGGGAATTCAGGCTGTCAAATTCAAATGACTGTCATACTTCCCATCTCCAAATTATCTCCAGCTATAAAGAGCTCTCTTTATTCTTGAAATCATTTTCTTCAGAAGACTCAAGAAGCTGAAGTTACTGATACTTGAAGAATTTCACATTGCTTTCCTTTTTCAATATGATATGGAGTTATTTGTATTCTACTTTGTGTGGCTTTGTCAGACATTCTATATTATACTGCAGTCTGAGCCACTGAGAGTTAAAACAGTTCCCACCATTGCTGCTATGGAGGCAAGAGCAAGAGATAAATGAAGAAGAGCTTTATTTTAAGAAAAACTAAATATGGATGTATTTGGGCTTCTTAATCAGGATCATTAACCTCCAGCACTCTGTAGAGCCACAGACAAGATTGGGGAAATGATTACTAAAAATCTGGTCAGTTTTTCTAAGATTTTTTCTGGATCTATGTGTGTAATCATAAGGCCAGCATGCAAAAATGAGGCAATTCTGCACATTTATTTCTAGATTTATTCTTAGAATAAGAAAAATTTATAAATAATGTGTGAATAAAATTCTGTAATGTCCTTTTTTTTTCCCTAAACTCTAGTATCTGGGGTTTAGCTTCCTAAAGGATGCAGAAAATTTACCTTTTTTATGATCACAATGTGACTGAGTCAAAAGCCAGTAATATTTTGTTTGCTACTTTTTTGCTTTTAATCTAGAGCTACATAGAATCATAGACTCATAGAATCATAAAATCATAGAATAGTTAGGTTGGAAAAGACCTTAAGATCATCTAGTTCCAACCCCCCTGCCATGGATTGGCCTTTAGTGGAAGTAAAAAATTATACTAGATAAAGCCCTGGCATACATTTTCAGCTCAGCCTCGATTTCTTACATGATCCTGGGCAAGGGGTTTAAATCCACTGTGGCTCAATTCCTCATCTGTTGATCAAAGCTAATAATATTCCCTTTCCCCTGTCCTTTCACAATTTCTTTTGTCTAGACTGAGTACAGTCAGTTAAAAATTTCCAAGTAAAATAGTTTTCTACCAGATTCACCAGCACTAAAAAGTTTAGAAGCAGCAGGTCAACTTCACTGAAGGTTTTGACACAGAAACCAGAAGGGCAGCATGTATAACCTGATATCCAGTGATACACCTTTGGTGAAGCAGATCTGCTTGGCCATACAAGCTCCAAATCTTTGGAATCAGCCACTTTTTATAGAGTCACCACTTTTACCAGCTAATCACACATATAAAAAGCCAGAGTAATAAATGCCTATGTTCCTCCAGAGCTTGTGCTCCAGCTTTCCTGACATGGTCTGGGCAGATTTCCAGTTTCTGCAGGAACACTTATTGTGTGGGCACGGATATCATGCTTATCCTCAGACATGTTGCTTATCCTCAGAGGCTCTTTGACTTCCAGATGCTTTTGTGGTTCCTGTCACTGATTGTCACTTCCAAAGGCAGGCCAGCAAGTCATCTCCTACACTGCCCAGGACATCATTTCCAACAGTGACATGGAGATCCCAGAGATATGTTTGCTTTAAGAAATATTCAATATTCATTTTAGTCAGCCTTGTAAGCACATAAGCATCCTTTCTCTTCAAAAAAACTACTTATGCTGTTTTCATTATTTCTGCTGTTATATTCTGCCATGATGCAAACAATACTGAATAATGATAATTCTTATATATATTTCCCATGTTAAAGCAGACCAAGAAATCAGAACTCGGTAAATGTTTGGAAACTGGAACTTTGAACAGCCAAACACCTGAAAACCAAAACATCCAAATAGCTAGAGTGATTTCACAGCCTTTGTAGTTTCTAGTTGCAAAGCACTTGTACTTTCAACAGGGTAGTATTATTATCATTTTGATTCATTCTCATGGTGGTTTTGAGAAATTATATAACATAAATATATTTTTAGGTAAAGAAATAAGATGTTAGGAGGCAGGAAAATATCTGTTCTGCAAAGATTAGTGAAAAACAGGTACAAACATTACTACCTGGTTGCTGTTTTGCTAAAAGTACACATTTAGGGAGATACATGCAGAAGTTTTACAATGAAAGAGACCAAGAAGTCCTTTGCCTTCTTTTTCATTTAAGCTTGTTTTCTCTGCATCCCATTGTTTTAAAGGTGGTCCCAAGTTTGTGTATGGGTGTCTGCCTGTATGTAATGACATAATAATTACATCTCAATCAGATATGTATTGTAAAGAACTCATTAATATAAATGTATGTGATTGGCCTCTGCTCTGCTACAGGACTAAAGTTAATCAGATAAATTTCAAAGGGCAAACCAAAGGATTATGCCTTACCTCATGGGGAAACAGTCCTTCCTTTGAAGTACCTGTTGGCATCCAGAAAGTTCTGTCAAGTCATCAATACATTTTAACTACATTGAGGTGGATTACTACCTCTTTCTTCTGATCTAGAAATCTTTCTTTTTCTCTCATACAAATATTCTGCTTAGCCCAGTGAGATCTGCAACCCCAGCTGATGCCCTGGGTACCATCAAGCAGACAGTATCAACCAGTAATCAAACATTTTCTTTTTAGTATCCAAAAGAAGTAATTTGGTTTCTCACAAGTTATACAGATATAGCTAGAAAAGAATGATTATGCTAGAAATGTTTCAACTTCCAGCTCATGAACCCATAGAAGTGCTAACTAGGGTTATCTTTGTTAATTCAGAATCAATTTTTCTGCATATATAAGTGTTCACTTAGTTTGATGATTAAATAAAATCTCAGAGCTCAATAATATGCCCACATTTTACTACTACCAGTAGACAAGTCAGGTGTTCTCTCCTCTGTTTATTCAACAGCAAACCGCTGTTATTTACCAAACAAAAAAGCAACATAGCGAGAACACTGAAATCCCTTTTTTTTAAACCACTCAGACTAATCTACACAAAAACAGCCAGTCATTTTTTCCCTGCCAACTGATTATGCAGCCATGTTGTTTGAAAGCTTGCATAATTTACATTAGCATGCCTAAGATCTCAGGTGACTATGCCTTTGAGGCCAGCATGATAGCCCCAGTGGACCTAGATTTGATATTCTTCCCAATATCTGACCCTTTTTTCCTTGTTAATTATAGGCAGACTTCCCTGGCCTGGGCCCGGATCTGCACCTGTTTCCCATCTTTGAGCAGCTGCTAATTAGGTTGCAAATGGTGGGGCTGGGCAGAGCTGGCCATACATGCTTCAGCAGTCTATTGATCAGATTGGCATGCCATGCATACAACAATTATTACCTTCGGAACCCACTTCCCACAACAAAAGCTGCTCACAGGAACCGCAAATAAAAATTGTACCACTTCTTATACTGAAGTATATACTGAAGTATATAGGCAATGATGCTTTTTCAATGGAGTAAGAGACAGCAGAGGACAGATTTTAGATTCAAAACTCCCTTGTGCAGGGAGAACTAATATCTTGAGTTATGTATATTTAACATGGAGGCATGACTCCAGCAAAGCATCTAAAACCATGGTAATCTACAGTGATATTTTTTAACATTTTTTTCTAAGTAATTTATTTGCATTTTCGGTCCCAGGACAAAATGACTTCTGAATCTTATTTTGGAAATTGACCTATGAATCATCCTAAAAATCTTATGCTGAAATAATCCTAAAAAAATTATTTTTATTAATGATGTTTTTTATACTGAAGCTCAGAAGAAATTCACATAGGTAAGAATACTGGAAACACTACAGTATTATACAAGTAACTCGTTAAACGAATAACAGTATTATACGAGTAACAAGTACATATCAGCTGAAGAAACAACTTCTCTTTGTCATTTAAAATGAAAAAATAATGGTGAAAAAATTTCATCTAATGTTGTAAGTTTCATCCAGTGTTAAAAGTTAAAATGTAAGTTAGGTGTATGTTTCTTTCTCCCAATTATACGTGCCATTCAGACGCCCAACGCAGATGTGTCATGCTGTACACATCTCAGGCTGAATAAGATCAGTGGCACAAAACTCTCTCAAACTTACGCAGTCTTGTCCAACAAAAGCATGTTTATGATCATCATGCTAATTAATCCTGAGTCAATGCACTTTCCTCTAGGATAAAGCACAAGATATTCATGCCATTTCTGAGCCTTTCGGACTGACCTCTCACTATACATTTCTCCATAGCGCAGAATTCAACTTGTGATTAAGGCAACTGAATTTAGGTGCCTATATAAGCATATTTCTAAGTATGACAGCTATCTGTTTCTGTTACCGTTAATGGAAATCTAGTCAGTACAGTCAAGGAAGGACGGCCGAGAAGTCAGTTTGATAAAATACAAGAACTGATCAAAATACATTAGGATATTTGCAACATCTGGCAAATGTGATGCCACCACTGCGTGATTCTCATGTTATTCTGGAGCAGGAGCTGGAAAACTAGTGGGTATTTCAAATGACGCTAGATGTGTATACATACAATTGAATTGACTCCTATCTACTAATTATCTACTGACTATAACAGACGCTTAGGTACCTAGGGCACATTTAGATACCTGAATGAACATATCTAAACTCAGTTGTCTTCATCTGGATCTGAATGCTGATGCACACTAATTCAATGCTGGTTAGTTCTGAATATGATAATTCAAGGTGTCCAAGAAGTTTATATGAACCTGAAGGATAAGTGAGAGATTAACACCTTTCTAGAACAACAGCTGGAGGTAAAATGCTTCATAGAATCTAAAGTGCCATTAGAATTTAAGAAGATTGAATGCTGCTCTACAACAGCTTAATGAAGGGACTCTAGGGATTGTAGTGATAGGACAAGGGGTAACAGCTTAAAACTTAAACAGGGGAAGTTTAGATTGGATATAAGGAAGAAATTCTTTACTGTGAGAGTGGTGAGGCACTGGAATGGGTTGTCCAGGGAGGTTGTGAATGCTCCATCCCTGGCAGTGTTCAACACCAGGTTGGACAGAGCCTTGGGTGACATGGTTCAGTGTGAGGTGTCCCTGCCCATGGCAGGGGGGTTGGAACTAGATGATCTTAAGGTCCTTTCCAACCCTAACTATTTCTATGATTCTATGATTGATTCTACGATTCTATGGTTCATTTGCCTAAAGACAGGTTTCTACTTCCGTTTAAGACACCCTAAGGTAGTGTGCCTGACCTTCCACTACTGTCCAGAGTCTTCTGTTGATTCTCTGTAATACCTGCCAGCCTCATGGGGCTGTGCTAAATGCCCTAGTGCACTTGAAATGGCACTAGATAAATGGCCAAGGTGATCAGAGGACTGGACTTCTGAGAAAGGCTGAAAGAGTCGGGCTTGTTCAGCCTGGAGAAGAGAAGGCTCCGTGAAGACATTAAAGCATCCTTCTAGTCCCTACAAGGGCCTCCAAAAACCTGGAGAGAGGCTTTTTACAAGGGCATGTAGGGATGAGAAAAGGGGGAATGACCTTAAATTGGAAGAGGGTAGATTTGGATTAGATATTAGAAAGAAGATCTTTACTGTGGGGGTGGTGAGGCACTAGAACAGGTGGTTTAGGTTGGAAGGGACATTAAAGACATCTCTGGCACATTGCCCAGAGAAGCTGTGGCTGCCCCATCTGTGGAAGTTTTCAAGACCGGGTTGAAGGGGGCTTTGAACAGCCTGGTCTAGTGTAAGTCATTCCCACTTGTGACAGGGGGATGGGAACTAGATGATCTTTAATGTCCCTTCCAACTTAAACCATTTCATGATTCTAGACTTTAGGAAATTAAATCCAACCCTATGTCTAGTGTTGCTTTCTGGAAAAGGTGTTGAGAGTAGTACTGTCAAGCTGCTTCATCCCAACTAAACTGGGATAGATTGTCACTGGGACAGAAGAAACAACATCTCAAAACTATGGGTTAATCCTGTATCAATATTCAAAAATTTAAGCTAAAACTAAAAAATGGCAGTGTCTTTGGCCCTCAGAGAGAAAAGAACATACATTAAAAGCACAAACATGTTAATTATTTGCACTGTCATAATAAACAGTTTCATTTATTTTTTTAATTTCAAAAGAAATATTTCCTGCCCAAATAGTGTAAGAGTATGAATGTTTCAGAGAAGTAAAATGAGTTCCTCATAGAATGAGTTAGGCAACTCTGTCCTATTCTAAGACATGTCTAAAGTGTGTGGGATAAGTTATTCATGAGGCATATAGAAATCCTCTTAGGTTTATCAGAATAAGTGTCCAGCTTTTGGAAATCTAAAAGTACGTGAATTACTCCAAAATTTTACAGGTAGGAAAAATGTGGTATAGAGAACCTAAAGTGACTTGCTCAAACAGGTAAGAAGGGTTTCTGCAATTCCAGAAGGGCTTCCAAAAGTGTCCTATACCAAATCCACTGTATCGTTCTTCCACTAGGACATACACAGTTCCATGTGGCCATAATTATAAATTTCAGGAGATCTTCCACTGTGGTCAAGGAATCATTACCAGTGGATTGTATGACAGAACCTCCTCCATAGTTCTAGATCTTATATTCAATAAAGCAATATAAATAAAAACTAAATAATATTAAATTTAAAAAAAAAATGGTTGTATCACCAAGAACAAGTACAAGAGGAAGCTGTCTGCAGTAGTCTGAGAAACTCATGTGCCTTCACCCAATCTTACATCAATGTGTGCATCACCTGCAAACTGAAATATCTGCAGTCCAAAGGATTCTTTGCCAAATGAAATATTCTGAAGTAATTTTGCATAGAACTCAGAATAATTCGAAGATTTTTCTAAGCAGAAAATCATGTGAAACTCACCCTATAAATAATTCACTGAGAATTATTTGCTTGTCTTAGGATCTACAGGCCAAATTCCCAGCTGGTGTAAATCCAGATCATTCATTGACTTCAGTCAATGATTTACATCATCTGAGTAGCTGACCCTATGTGCTGATGAGGAAAATTTCATCTGCATAATAAGACAGGATATGCTTTGAAAAATAAAAAAAAAAAAAATGAAAAAAAAAAAGAATGACATGCACTGAAAGCATTAACAAAACAGTTCACCAGCTGTTCACAATCTTAATATGTCTGTGGATGGCGCAAACTAAATACAAACCCCTTTGTGCAGGCTAATATTGTGCTAGGAAGCTGCAGCAGGTGAAACCACAATAATCATCTTCCCATTTTTCAGGAAATGATGATCTGAAACAATAGTTGGCAGCTTAACTCTTGTCAGACTGTTGTTTTACAAAATCTAGCATTACCTCTACTTTGAATTTGTATTAGCAAAGGATGAATCATTGATGCTGCTGGATCCCCTCATTTTTCATATACAGCAGAATGAATTATTTTCGTATATCATGTCATGAGCTTTCTCTATTTTTACATTTTCCCACTGCAGTTGAATCAAAGTGAATATTTCATAGGGATTCCTTTTCTGTAGGGTTTGGCCATAAATCAGATTTGCTGCAATCTATCTGCAGAGGTGACCTGTTTTCTGAAAGCTAACATGGCAAAAACAAAAACACATTAAGAAATAAACCTAACTAAATAAATCCTAACCAAAATATTATTTTAATTCAAGACATATACTGATGAGCATTCTTTAAATTGGCATAACTTACCTTTTATTACATGTCTGAATACATAAAAATGTTGCATAGAGTTAGCTTTAATAATCTAGATAGGCTTGGGATGTAGTCTGTCTCAAGCCAAGGAAAAAAGGAAACAGAAAAGGTAGTAGATAAATTCACATCAACACATGACTGGATATGAGTGGCTATGTTATATTTAAGTGCATTATGAAAGATTTAGAAAACTCTGGTCTTGGCTTTAGGCTTAAAGTAATTAGAAATTTTTGCATGTATGAATCAGTGGAGAATCTGAAGCTAACTTTAGTGGCATTAAAGTTTTTAATACAATCCCTTAGCTTGTGTTCAGAAGCAATGTAGTAAGGAACACTAGGGGATCAGTAAGTACCTGATGTAATAAAGCAGTACTTGTACGCTTGCACTTCAGTGAATTGATTCTTCTAAGACTAAATCAGATTTAAACCCCAAATGTGGAAGCTGACCAAGATCTGAACTTATTGGCAAATTCTAATTATTAGGCCAAGGAGACTCAGGAAAAGCATTTGCAAAAAGAGGAAAAATGAGATTAAATGGGAAGAAAATTACTGCTTTTTTTTAGGTGGATTCTTGCCCAATTATGAATAATCATAGAATCATAGAATATTTAGGGTAGAAAAGGACGTTAAGATCATCTAGTTCCAGCCCACCTGCCATGGGCAGGGACACCTCACACTAAACCATGCCACCCAAGGCCTCATCCAACCTGGCCTTGAACACCACCAAGGATGGAGCATTCACAACCTCCCTGAGCAACCCATTCCAGTGCCTCACCACCCTCTCAGTAAAGAATTTCTTCCTTATATCCAATCTAAACTTCCCCTGTTTAAGTTTGAACCCGTTACCCCTTGTCCTGTCACTACAGTCCCTGATGAAGAGTCCATCCCCAGCATCCTTGTAGGCCCCCTTTCCCCTTCAGATACTGGAAGGCTGCTATGAGGTCTCCACGCAGCCTTCTCTTCTCCAGGCTGAACAGCCCCAACTTTCTCAGCCTGTCTTCATACGGGAGGTGCTCCAGTCCCCTGATCATCCTTGTGGCCCTCCTCTGGACTTGTTCCAACAGTTCCATGTCCTTTTTACGTTGAGGACACCAGAACTGTACACAATACTCCAAGTGAGGTCTCACAAGAGCAGAGCAGAGGGGCAGGATCACCTCCTTCGACCTGCTGGTCACATTCCTTTTGATGCAGTCCAGGATACAGTTGGCTTTCTGGGCTGTGAGTGCACACTGATGCTGGCTCGTGTTCATTTTCTCATTGACCAAGACCCCTAAGTCCTTCTCCACAGGGCTGCTCTGAATCTCTTCTCTGCCCAACCTGTAGCTGTGCCTGGGATTGCTCCAACCCAGGTGTAGGACCTTGCACTTGGCATGGTTAAACTTCATGAGGTTGGCATCTGCTCTCCTCACAAGCGTGTCGAGGTCCCTTTGGATGGCATTCCTTCCCTCCAGCGTATCAACCGAACCACACAGCTTGGTGTCATCGGCAAACTTGCTGAGGGAGCACTCAATCCCATTGTCCATGTCACCGACCAAGATGTTGAACAAGACCAGTCCCAACACCGATCCCTGAGGGACACCACTCATTACCGGTCTCCAGCCGGATATCGAGCCATTGACCACAACCCTTTGCATGCAGCCATCCAACCAGTTCTTTATCCACCGAGTGGTCCACCCATCAAATTGATGTCTCTCCAATTTAGAGACAAGGATGTCGTGTGGGACAGTGTCAAGTCTACCTGCACAAGTCCAGGTAGATGACGTCAACTGCTTCACTTCTGTCCATCAGTTTCGTAGCCCCATCATAGAAAACCACCAAATTGGTCAGGCAGGATTTCCCCTTAGTGAAGCCATGCTGGATGTCAGCGAGCACCTTGCTGTTTTTCATGTGCCTTAGCATGCCTTCCAGGAGAATCTGCTCCAAGAGTTTGCCAGGCACAGAGGTGAGACTGATTGGTCTGTAATTCCCCCGGTCATCCATTTTCTCCTTCTTGAAAATGGGGGTTATATTTCCCTTTTTCCAGTTGTCGGGAACTTCACCTGACTGCCATGATTTTTCAAATACGATGGCCAGTGGCTTAGCAACTTCATTCGCCAGCTCCTTCAGGACCCGTGGATGGATTTCATCAGGTTCCATGGACTTGTGCATGTTCAGGTTCTTAAGATGGTCTCGAACCAGATCCTCTCCTACAGTGGGCCTAAGGTCTTCATTCTCACAGTCTTTGTGTCTGCCTTCCAAGACTTTGGTCTTGATAACGATGACAGTTGTATCAAGGTCCATGATACGATGGACTGTGATAACTGGACTTGATGTCCAATTTCATATTCTTGGTAGAGATGATACAATGGAAATGAAAAACATCTATGATTTCCAGGTCATCAAACATTTTTTTTCTTTCTTTTGTTCCTTATTGGTTCAAAGTCTGTTATTATTTACTCTTTGTCATTTAGGGTTAAACATCTGTAGTTATCCCTTCTTAGCATTATCTATGAAAACTGAATTTAGGAGTTCCTGAGTTAAAAGAACCCTCATGTTTACTTCTTGGTCTGGAAAACTTGGTCACAGTTATCCAAATCAGTAAGACATTAAAAAAACCTCTGCACAGTCCAGCAGAAGACACAAATCCAAGCTCCCAACACAGATTACCCTATAGCTGAGAAAATGCTAAAATGATGGGTTTGAATTGTTTAATCATGACACTAAAAAGTAAAATGCCTGGAAAAACAGAAATATTCTACAAAGAGTTCATCTCAGCAAGGGTCTCATGACTTAGCTGATCCATAATAACAAAGCACAAAGAACAAAGGTTTGTTGAAAATTTAAGTCTATTTGTGAATAACCCATGAGCATGCACACACACACAGATTAGTGTGCTGAATACACTTTTTACTCTGAATTGCTTATGTCACCATTTTTTTCTCTGTTTTATTATTTTCCTTCACTTTTACAGTAGATAAGCACAGACAGTGACTAAGTCTGTGAGTAAAGCACAGATGCCTTTAGTTGGATACCATAAAAATTTGGGCAGCTAAGTCTGTCATTGTCAGATCCTCTCTCCATTTATTGAAGTTTCTCAGGTGTTTGACAGTTAAGATCTGGAACTTCTCTGAAAGGCTTTGATCTCAGCATACCAGATCTTCTTGAGCACATAGCTTTTGTGCCAGTTCCTCCAGGATCACAAAGTGGTGTGCATTCCATTTCTATAATGAAATTTAAGCCAATAAGTGAATTCAGCATGTTTGTTGGATCAGGCTTTTGGTAAAACACAGTAGCAAGGGTACTTTGTGACTATAGCAGCCTGCAGGTTGTTTCCCTTTATTTCTCACAATCCAGCTGTGCAGTTTATAAATTTGCTGTCCTTAACTACTTGCAGGAGTTCAGAAATTTTGTGCAATTTCAAAGATCCCTGATGAACTTTAGGCAAAATTAGGCGGGTAAGGTTAAACACTTTTTCCTCTCTCCATCTTACCCAAGGTACCTGAACAAATATAGAGAACTAGTATCTTTCTTAGGCCTTCTCTTTGTTTTTCTTTTTCTTATTCATTGATTCTTTTCTTTTTCTTTGATTCTTTTCTTTTTCTTATTCTTTGATTCTTTTGTGACAAATAGAATGGCTTTGCCAGAAAAGCTGAAGAATCACCTCCAAAAGATGCTATTAGTCATTGCTCTAGTTAGACATTGTTAGAAAAATGGGCAGAGTAGGAAATAAAAATGGATCTCTTACTTCTTGGACATTATAATTCATCTTCTAGGTAGAGAAATCAGAGTCTCAGCTGTGTTGTGAACACACATTATAAAAGAAATATCTTGGATTCAATCTTAAGCAGAGAGAATTGAGGACAATCTAGTGAAACATCTCATAGAAATACCAAAACATGCACTAAAGTTTCATTTTTTTTCTCTGAGAGTTGGAATTGTAACATAACCTTCCCACTAGTGTTTCCTGTCTGCTACTCCTATTCTTCTGCATGACACCTTCCCTAGGCAAATCCCAAACTCTGCCAATGAGCTTTTCAAAAGAGCAATACAAATCTGAATGTAAATGTAGGCAGTAGTTCAAGCAACGTTTGAAATCCTTTCTTTGAATATCTGCCTTAAATGCACTGAAACAGTACTGAGAGCCATAGGGTTAGAAAGCTGCATTTATTGGTTTACTTATTTCCTCTTGAGCAGTCCAATTGGTTGTAATTATTTAGGCACCGATTCACTAAGTATTATACATATTTGGACCGATGCCAGCATTTGAACACAATTATAAACAATCTGTACAACGAAGCAGAGAAAGGAAGGGACGGTAGGCAAAAGCCTATGCAGCTTCTTAGTGAAGCATCAGTTATGTCCCTGTTGTAACTCTCCTTCTCTGAGTCACTTTATTTTGCCACCTTTACTTGTGTGCAAAGAAGTATGTGAATACATAAAATATTCAGAGCCTAAAAGTAAAAAGCAGTTAGCCACTGCTTAAATAAGCACAGAAGATAGCTGAGATTAAAGAGTTGCTATTCTAATCATTGGCATGCTCACCATAACCTATAAGACCTCACTTGGAGTATTGTGTACAGTTCTGGTCCTCAACATAAAAAGGACATGGAACTGTTGGAACAAGTCCAGAGGAGGGCCACAAGGATGATCAGGGGACTGGAGCACCTCCCGTATGAAGACAGGCTGAGAAAGTTGGGGCTGTTCAGCCTGGAGAAGAGAAGGCTGCGTGGAGACCTCATAGCAGTGTTCCAGTATCTGAAGGGGGCCTGCAAGGATGCTGGGGATGGACTCTTCATCAGGGACTGTAGTGACAGGACAAGGGGTAACGGGTTCAAACTTAAACGGGGGAAGTTTAGATTGGATATAAGGAAGAAATTCTTTACTGAGAGGGTGGTGAGGCACTGGAATGGGTTGCTCAGGGAGGTTGTGAATGCTCCATCCCTGGCAGTGTTCAAGGCCAGGTTGGATGAGGCCTTGGGTGGCATGGTTTAGTGTGAGGTGTCCCTGCCCATGGCAGGTGGGCTGGAACTAGATGATCTTAACGTCCTTTTCAACACTAACTATTCTATGATTCTAATGTTTTCCAAACTGATCAGTCAGAGAGTAAAATGATTGTCCTTTTGATGTTCCTGGGTGTTTTTCTATCTTTTCCTTTATCATTTTATGCTTTTCTATGCTGTCATTTTCCCTCCTGAATACCTGAGCTTCTTACTATCCCCATTTCAACAGTCTTACCTCTGTTTGCAAATTTTACTTTTACTTTCTTGCATGGCTCTACTCAACATACTTTCTTACAGATTTTTTTCTAACATTTTTAGATTAGACATGGAAGAAGGCTCCGCAGTAGATGAATTTACTTGCTATCAACAAGGAATTTTAATAAAAGTTATATCTTGATTAAATCATCCTGTTTAATTTTCAGGTGTGGCTAAAAAGATTCCCAAGTTCTTTCTCTGCAGACCAATGACATGGGAATGTTACTAAACACATTTTAAAACACTGTCACTTCTCAGAGATATCTCACTGTTATCATCACTACTCAGAGATAGAAGAGAACATGTTGTCTGCAAACATTGAGGCACTCAGCAAAGCACCTATGCAAAATTTGCAAACACCAAAATTTAGGTGCGTTAATCTTTAGCCAAATCACATCCTAGATAGTTAATATGAAGTAAACACTCAGTAGTCAGCAGCACCATTTGGGATAACCCTAAAGTATTCCACCTGGACTCCATCTGCAACTATAAGTCTCAGATGGCACTGGGAACCAAAGCATGTGTGGGCTATTAAACTGAGCCACTAAATTTCAGACGGCTAAAATTAAGTTAGATGAATCCTGCTTTCAGGGCCTCAGGATGCTACTTTTAAATCTTCTACACCCTATTAATCTGACACTTAAAGGCTTAGACTGGGAAGAAAAATAATGCCCTTCATAGGCTTCTAAATGCAAGGGATTCATTATTACTCCTCAATAGGAACTAAGGCCTGAGGATATTTTACATCCTCAAGTCTTACAAAGGAATGCAGTGCATGAGTTTCTGTAAGCATGAAATGTTGCATCCAGACAAACATGATTTATAACAACTTTAAGTCTCTTAGAGAGGCATAAGCTTGGTCAATGGATTGGTTGGATAGAATGGCAAGCAGGATGTTTATTCTTAGATGGTACTACTTAAAATCGGTCATAATCATTTTTGTGTGGTTTTAGTGATATACTTTCAAAGATTAACTTATTCAAACTCTCGAGAAAGTCTGATGCTACTTTTTGAAGAATAACTTAATATCTGAAGACTGTCTAATATCATCCACTACTTCAGACTTCTGCAAAATTGCTATTAAAATAGAAAGGCTAAATTGCAGTTTGAGTTACTACATTTTGCTCCCAATATCCTGTCTGATTCTCGTATCTCCTGTATCTCCATTTATGGATTTTGTGAGTAAATCAAACAAAGAAAAATTTGGACAATAAAGGCAGGATGGATGCACACAGCTAGATCCAGTAGATTATCAAACAGTTCAGCATAAACTAAAAATCCTTCCTACTTCTGCTGCTGTAGTACCATAACTAGCATTCTAGCTATGTAAAAAGTAGTAACACTGACATACTGATGCCTAAGACACATTTAAAATCAAAGACAGTCTCCTTTTCTCAAAGTTTTTGTTTTTATTAATGCTCTGTGCATTAATATTTTGGCTATTTCCCTTTTTTTTTCTTATTAAGTATCTTCAGATCCATAACAATGAAATAGTTTATCTATTCCAAAGCAAGTTTTTCTTAAAACCATGTTGTTCATTTACACATCTAGTAATAGATTCGTATTTATTTATTATTTACATGTACATATTTACATGTTTTTAAATTCCTAGAAGGGAATAAAACTCCTTGAGATGACATCATGGCTCCAACAGCCACAGTGTTTAAGTGAGGATCGTTAAGAGACTTTATTAGATAATACTAATTTATTTCCCAGCTTAAAAAAAAGTGGCACAAGTTTACAATAACTAGAAGTCATTGGTCTTAGCTTTACACATCTGGGATGGGATTCAGTGTAAAATAAAGGACACAATCCAGTTGAACTGAATCATGTGTCTAGGTCAGGTATCATCACCAAAAGCTACTTTATCCTCAGTGGAAACAAATAGGTGCTTCCAACTGTGAATCACCTTACATACCTCAGATTTTTTTGTTTTAGGATGCGATGAACCACCCTCTAGAGGCAAAAAATATAATTTAACAGTGACTTCTTAGCAACCTCTGCTGTTGAACTACAGGCTGAGGGAATGTATTTCTGAAGTTACCTTGTCTCCAAGAAATCTAAAATTTACCCAGCACCATGGTGAAGATAAACAAAAAGTTTCTATGTCTTCTGATTACTATATTTAAGGGCCAAATCCAGGGGTTCCAGAGCTTTCCAAGATGTATTACATGTAAAATCCCTCGAGCTTTTCCTTTAAATCTCTATTTCGTTGCTATAACCATGAAGAACACTCTCTGCATTCCTGTCTCTGAATTTGCTTCCCAATTACTCCACCTTCTCTATTCTCCTCTATCTTACGTAATCCATTTAGTTTCCCCTACCGTTCTCTTTAGGAAATCTTAGTATTATTTGTATGCAATATATTCTTGTAATTTTGACTGTGCTATGTTATCACAGTAGTGCAGGAAACTAAATATAATATATCCTCTAGGTAGTTTGGGCATTTGGAAAAGAAATTTGACCTAAACCAGAATACAGGCTGAAGCTATGTCTGAACCAAAAAAATCCTTAAATGATCTTTAAAAAATCTTTAAATTAAAAATCTCATTGAGAGGTATCAAATAACTGGTGAATAGCACCTACCATGTGCTTACTATCTCTTGAGAAAGAATTATTTAAGCACAAGAGTGTTTCAATCTGCACACTACTTTGAAAGCAATATAGTTTTATACTAACATGCTTTATGAAAGGTCTTCTGAGGTCATGCAGCAGCATACAGACTTCATTTTTCATGGTCAGTACTTACATGTGGCCAGAATTCCCCTAATTACAACTGTGAAGTGCTTTTTTCCTCAGTACTTGAATTCTTATGCTTCAAGTAATGCTGTCAGGCAGGTATATAGCATGGGAAGGGGACACAAAGAACTCAACATCTGTTGGACCTACCGTCTACTTTGTCCATGCCATGAAACAAACATTCTTCTCCAGCACAGCCCTGAAGGCTCCCTTCCAGCCATCAACTCCATACCATCACATCAAGCCTCTGATGTCCGAAACTGCGTAACTGTTTCTGCAGTGCTAGGCCATAAATGTGGGAGGTACAAGTTTGGCTTTGAGGGAGCATAATCTGTTTTCAATTACCTAAGACCTGACTGGTCTGTATTGTTGACTGACATAGCTCTTAGAAACTGTGCTGAGTAGTCTATTGTTACAGATGATAGGATTCTCTTTATCTATGTAGATGATCCATAGGTTTAGCCATGCAGTAGTCTACACCTGTCATCAATATTTCTTCTACAGGCAATGGAGAAAGAAAGAGCTTTCCAGAGTGTGATTCACCCTATCACATAATAGGCATATTTAAACTAGATTGAACCAATGGATTTCCGGAGATTCCTGACTCTTGACTGCATAAAAAGTCAAGACTGAATTAGAAAATATGTCTAACTTTTAGACAATTTGTTTAAGCAAGATGACTATCACCTAAATTTAGCTGCCCTGACTCAAAGGCTTTTATATATGCAGAAAGACTAATAATGAAAGTAGCATGCTTTCATTTCACAGGCAGGGAAGCACGCAGTAAAGAGGGTAGCATTTCCATATGCACTTCAGTGACACAGGAACCCAAATCTCAGAATATTGTTTAGATGCTTGTAAAAATGGGTCTAGATCAATTAACTTTCATGAAGTCACACACAATGTCTATGTATAGGCAGGAACTGAAGCTGGCTTTCCAGAGTCCCAAGCCTCTGCTCAACTTTAACACCATCAATCCTTCCTTCATCAGCCTCATGACCCAACTAAACATCACTGTGAGGGTCCTTTTCTGTTTTAAAGAAAAGCTGTGCAGGTCTCTGAAGTTAAGCAAGTTTCTTCTGCTTTACACATTTAAATTAAAATCTATTTAAGAAAAAAACTACAAGACATAGTGCAATTTTAAAGTCATTTGGCAAACTGATTCTGTCAAGAAAGCTTAGTTTCATTCTGTTTGCTTGCAACAGCTTTTTTTTTTCTATAACTCTGCTGTTCTTGTTCTTTTAATACATTTGGGAGGCCTGTCAAGGCCTATCCACTCTCTAAATAGCTTTGCAGATTAAATTTTTAACTCTACTCTCTTCCTGCAGATGTATATTTCTGACAAAGAATTGCACTGACATGTCATCTCCCATCTTTCTCACAAGAGAGGAAATAGCTACGTGCCAGTACTTTTTGAAACTCTGAATCTCCCCAGCAAAAAATAAAATAAAATAATTATATTTATAAAACCCTGCATTGAGAAAACCTATTTCTTCTTTAGTTGAGCCTTCACTACTCTAATTTGCCATAGGAGTTTTGGGCCTTTTTCTTCTCCACTTTCAGCAACATTTGTAACCAACTAATGAGAAACTGAGGAATATGGGGCAGAACAAAAATGAGTTTTGTTGATTTTGTTGCTGCTACAGGTGCACCTGAACTACCCAAAGACAGTGCATTACACCCAGCCTAACCTTCAAGTCTTGTATTTGCTTGGAAATATTTTTTCATATAAATTTTTTTTACACATAAATACCAGTAACATCCTACTCCACTGCAGATACTCTGCCTAGGGAAAGAAATGCCCTCACTTCATAGGAATGAAGGGGTTTTCTGATTTATTAGATCAGGAGTGCCCAGTTAAGGGCTTTTCAATAGCAATTGTTTACTAGAAGGGGGTAATAGGCAGTAAAGAGGCGACAAACTGAATTTCAGTGTGCAGAATCCATCCCCAGATTAGGTATGTAAATTAAATGGGTCTTCAATGTGTCATGCAGTTTGTCATCCTAGGTTCAGTTTCCTTCTCCCCACAGAATCAATTGCATGTAAATAGGTCATTGCTTATGCATAAGTCATTGCTTATGAATTCTTATTATCAAACACTTCTTTGGGACTCAACATGCTTTTCTGAGACAAATATAGAGCAGAAATGGATGAACATGGAAGTAAAAATACTGTTAAAGATAATGGGAGATCTCTGGGGCAACTCACTGCATCTAGTACAAATGCCCATTAAAGAGGCTGAGCATTTATGGCCATAAATACTTACGCAAGATGTGAAAAAATCAACAGGAATACTTCATGGACCAGGATTATTAAAAAATAAAGGAGGTTGCATTTTCCAGGAGCTGTTATATGACACAATTGTTACTTTGAAAACAATTGAGAAATGCCAGGTTTTGACAGCTAGGGTATTTTCACATTTCTGTGAAGTGCTGGAGGCAGGAATTAAGCAGGCTACTTCCTCTTCTCATTTTGTTATCATGAGCTTAGTTTGTGTCTCCCATTTAGAGGTTCAGGAAAAAACTTATAATTGGAATGCTGAGACAAATTTTTACGTTGGTCACACTGGAAAATTTTCATTTTTATTTTATTCTATGTTACATTATTTGCAGGCAGAAGTGTCTTCTTTTAGCACAGAGCATGTCATGCTACCTAGTATTGTCACAAAATTTTAATGAACAAATTATCAGTCTTTGGTAGCGTTCTTGGTCTCCCCTGTTCCTTTTCTGGAAATTATCTACATGCTCAGCTGCAAGACTACCCACTCCATGCGAAAAATGTTGGCTTTGATCCCCCATTTTCCATAGCATTTTTGGCAAATTGCTTCTCTTTTCTGAAGTTCTGCATTGTTCCTATTGATCAGAATCAATTAAATGTTCCATGTAACATAGGAAACTTTTGCAATTAAATTAATTGGAGCAATATTTTTTCACAGAGTTTGAACAAGTTAAAAATAATACCTATAATGCATTTTGAAGCAGTTTCCTTTTTCTTTGTTGTATGTTGCCAGGCTTGTCTTTTTTTTTTTTTTTATAAAAGATCTGAGAACTCATACACTAGCACACTTATCACTTTCGACTTAAGTCAATTTGCTCCTGAATGGAACTGATACTTGTCCAGGCCTTGCCCTCAAAAAAACCCTCAAGTTTCCTCTTTCACAGTTGAGCTACAAGCATCATGGCTATTCAAGAGCAGTCACAGGAAAGCTCTATTACCATTTTACATGTGGAAATTGAGTTAAGGAAAGAAAAATACAAAATCCTCAGAGTTATTTATTGTTAAATATTTAAAAATATTTCAATGCTTTGGATTTCAATGGCTAAATGATCCACTCAACTGGAAATTGAGGAACTGAGACAAAGCACTTCACATTGGACCATCACCCATTCAGCTGCTCAGCTGGGTTTTTAAGGATATGTTTTGGAGTGATATTGTTCATTACTCCACGGATTACTGTGTGTGACCATCTACTAGAAAGAAGTAAAGTTTTCCACTGGTGTCTGTCTGGAAACAGGAGTCAGATATTTTTTTTCAGACCCAAGTACAAGCGCTTATCAGCATAGTACCAAAGTTTGGTACGGAACATGTTTCTTGTGTGTATGCTGTTGATCTCATCTCAGCCCATAAAAGACGTTAATACTCAACAAAAATAAAGCACAACATGAAAGAAAGGGGGAAAATCAGTTTTCATGGGATCATAGAATAAAAGAATCACTTAGGTTAGAAAAGACCTTTAAGATCAAATTCAACCATCAACCCAGCACTGCCAAATCCACCACTAAACCATGTCCCTAAGCACCATATCAACACATTTTTTCAATACTTCCAGGCATGGTGACTCAACCACTTCCCTGGGCAGACTGTTCTAATGTTTGACAATCCTTTCAGTGAAGAAGTTTTCTTGATATCCAATCTAAACATCGCCTGCCACAACTTCAGGCCATCTCCTCTCCTCCTATCATTTGTTACTTGAGAGAAGAGACCGACACCCACCTAACTACAATCTCCTTTCAGGTAGTTGTAGAGAGTGATAGGGTCTCCCTTCAACCTCTGTCCCTCCAGGCTGAAGAACCCCAGTTCCCTCAGTTGCTTCTCATAAAACTTGTGCTCCACGCCCTTCACCAGCTTTGATGCCCTTCTCTGGACATGCTCCAGAACTTTCCTGCAGTGAGAGGTCCAAAACTGAACACAGGATTCAAGGTGTGGCCTCATGAGCACTGAGTTCAGGGGGACAATCATAATCCCTAGAATCAGTTATATGAAATGTGAAAAATTACATCTGTTTAGTTGTTCAAATCAGCTCAAAAATTTAGGTTGTTAAATATGTGATGCTTTTAGTATTGGAGCGTTGTATGGTAGACTATTCAAACATGCAGCACACACACCCAAAGCAATCCGGAGCCTGAATTACAGACACTAGAAATAAAAAAAATTAAAAAAACCCAACTTTATTACTGGGCAGTCACTCTGCATTGTTCTGTTGTAGTCCTCAGTCCTTTGTTTAACCTTTGAGAGGTGTTGAAATACATTGTGCTTTGAGTGTGGCTGGGGAGGGAGGCTGAAGTAAACAAGGCTTTCTGTACTGAGCCAGTTGTGATGGAAAAGAGAATTAAAAGATTGAGTTAAAAGGTGTTATTAGTAATTGAAATACTCAGTTGTTTTTTCAGATTTTTCCAATTGATCTGCTACTATGAAGCAGGTAAAGACTTTAAACCACAGCTCAAGAGTGAACTTGCCAATTTGTTGAAAAAGTGTTACATCTGAAAAAGCACCCAAATCTGTTTTGCTTTTACTCACATCTTCCTTAAGGAATTTCAGTTCAGAGCTTGCGGTCTGTCAGCACAATATTTTAGAGAAATAAATCTATCAACAGTAAAATAGTTCCGATATAAGGAAAAAAATTGCGTTTGCAAAATACCATTCTATTTCTCATTTTCTGCATCCATTTCAATTCAAGGGATTTCAATTCCACATAAAAGCTGACAACATTTATAGCATAAAAAGCAGATTATTTCCATTGTTTCTGGAAGTCCTGGAGGGTTCACTGATCATGGCAGTTCAAGTGATCCGGAAATCAGTTGCGCTCAGCACTGTACAGACACACACACATAATTCCCTGCCTGTAAATCCAATATTTTCAATGAAAAGGCCCTGATAAATAGAAAAGAAAAAGAAGGGGTGAAATCATACCCTTTTGAAAACTAGTGGTCCCACTGTGTCACGACAGGACAGTTGAATGATACAAGAGGTTTAAGAGTGAAAAGGCTTCTTCATAACTTGAGGATTTCAGGGTACAACCTTCTATTTACTCATGAGCTAATTTTAACTTTTCCGAGTGAAGCTGTAATAACTACTAGAGAAGAACTAAGGGATCCAGGTAGCATTTTTTTTCAGATTAACAAAAGGTGAAGGTTTGTGTCTTCACATCTATTCTTGTTCTTGGTGTGTTATTTAAAAATTTATTTTGTGTTTCTTTTTCAGAGGGGCTGCCAGTTCACCTTTGAGAGAGATGCAATTGCTGTTATGTCATCTCTTATGAAAGGTTTAAGCCTGATAAATGATAGCAAAGCAGATCTGCACAAACAGATGTACACTCTGCTTTGCTGATGTTAGATTTACTCTTTATGGCACTTGCAAATTAAGGAACAGAATGATACAGAAGAATATTAAATAAAAATTCTGTTCCTTTTGATGGGTTCCCTGCACCCCTTTGGTTTTGCCTTAATCTGTTTCCCTTCAAACTTATCCCATGACAGACCATCTTGTTCCATACTATTTCCCTTCTTAAAAATATTGATCTCCATTGAGCTGGACTGTAGCAATTAAATACTTTCTGGAAAAAAAAAAAAAAAATCTGTTTCCACCATGACCTCCCTCAACTGTGCAAGTGTTTTAGGCAAGAAATCTTCTGCTTCCCTTCTGATGCAAACTTGACCTCTGTTGCCTTAGTTGGAAAATGCACTTGATTTCTAACAAGAGCTTTTCAAAATGTAACGCTGCTGATTTGTTGGATAATGAAATCCAAATTGTTCCACAAAAAAAGGTGCAATTATACAGCGTGTAATACACAAATAAATTGACTTAATGTTACATTATAATGAAAACTGTGCAAAATCCTCTACACAAGCACAATAAAATAATAAAAAGTAATAGAACAGGTAATAGATGTAAAATAAATGCTAAAAAAGTAGTTCAAATCATTTTCATACCAGTCAAAAGATACTGAGAAGGGCGCATCCAATCACAATAAAACACCAGAATGAAACACTTCTAAATAGTAATATAAATTTTTGTGGACACTTCATGTCCCATGATGTGGAATTGACATATAGTTTGATTTTCTTTTTCCTAATGTAAGCCACAGTTTTACAGTCCTAGTGAAAACATTTTATTGCTGGGGATGTATTAGACATGGTTCATTTCCCTTCTCAGTATGGCTTTAATTTTCCACATCCATGGCTTGACACAGACCCAAACACCAGAAGATGGTTGTCTGCTATAAAGTGTTTGGTTTTCTTTGATTGCTTTACAATTTAATCTATAGTTCATTCCATTAACCCTTTCCATTTTAATGCCACAAAAGTCTTCCCCCTTTCCTTAATATAAAGATAACTTCCCCTGAAACATTTATGCTCTCGTGTCCAGAGGATTACAAAGAGAACTGGAAGGAGAGTGGTACTGGGGGGACAAGCAGTCTTTTTCTTAGTTAACTTCCCAATAGCCATATGTATTTTGTGAAATAATTGAATGTACCACAGCAACAGGGGTTTTCCTCCTGTTTTCATAATACATTTATAATTATTCATTCATTTGGTTTGGTCACATTCATACCAACATACTGAGCCAAGAAAGTGCCACTGTCATTCTAACTTTCTCCTCAATCTCTGCTCTTCAGGGGGGGGAAAGAAAAAAACCCACATTCCCCATCTGCAGTGTTGTCACATCCGATATCCAGTTCCTTCCGGCAGAGAAAGTGTATCTGGGAGGGTCACCAGATCAGCCTGTGCCTCGGGGCTCCTCGCCTAAAGTACAAAAGACTCGACTCAACTCATGTTAGTCATCTAGGTGGCCTATCGGTGGTGACGGACTGCCAGCTCGGTCTGTGGGCTAGCCGTGATAACTGCCTTGAAATGCTAAGTGCTTAATTAAGGACCTTTCATATCAGTTATTGAGGGCTCCATCTCCCATAGCCCAGGGCATTGTACTTTACAGAGGACTCCCCAGAGCCACAGCCAACTTTATTGCAGTGACAAGTTAAAAAAAAAAAAAAAAAAAAAAAAAAAAAAGAAAGAAAGAAAAAAAAAAAGGAAAGAAAGAGAAGAAACAAGTGGTTTTAATCCTCTTGCAAGCTCCCAAAATCTAAATACAAGCAGACAGCTGAGCCAACAACATGATCCCCTACTAAAAATTCTTTTTTTTTACTGTTTATGAGAATATTGCTTGCTTGTGTTTTGGGTAAGGTACAGAGTCATCCCTGACAAAATGATCAGACCACTTGTGTTAACCCACACTGATATTTTACAGTGTGCATTTTTTCCTTTCCCCGAAAACCCTCTGTAGCAGCTGAAGGGGCATGTTTATTTAAAAGCAGAAAAAACAGATGTTTGTGGCTAAATCTTGTATAATTAATACTTGCTTTTCATAAACAACTTATCAAGTTCTGTCAAGGAAGGGAAGAAATATTTCACAAGCAGCTTAGTAGCTGAGGTTTGGAAATAAATACCTTTTGTTTCTGTCTGCGGTAGAAGAGACCTCCTTAAGAGTGATGAGTTTTGCTGTTGATTACTCATGAGGGTATCTATCAGCACTAACTCTGCTGAAGTCATTAAAGTTACATCGCTATGAAACCACCATAACCACCATAATCAGAGTCAGACCACAGCTTTCATTCAGGAGCTTCATAGGTGGAATAAACACATGGATACATTTCTTATTATACACCAATTTAATACGAGAATTATTATTAATTTGCAGCAGTGTAAGAGAACTTCAGACACAGGGCAAAAGACAAAATAGTTCTCCCAGTTCCTTTAGCACCATATTAAAAGAGCATCCATAAGTAATCCGAGGTGGAAAGTAGAATCAACTATACTATATGTTATTATATTCATTATAATCATTATAATCACAAGCCTGACTGCTATCTCATCTCCCCCCCATCATAATGCAGCTGGGAAGATGGAATGAGTGCAAAACCAAAGTAATCAAAACTCAAATAAGACCCAAAAAGCTACTAAGGAAGAGTTCTCTGCAAGTTAATTTCAATTTGTAGAGGCTTTTGGGACCTCCTGAGCCTGTGACTGGGCTAGTCCAGGTGCTACAGGCTAGACAGAACTTCATGAAGACATCCAATGGGATGCACCATCCCAGCAAGGAACGTGCGCAATGTTGCAGTGCAGACATAGTCAACCCCTTTGCCATCATCCCCAGCAAGCTAATTTCCAAGGAAACCAAGCAGATACAAACAGCAAAACGACTAAATCAAAACATCCAGGAGGCGTAGGCTGACAATTCCTCTTTTCATATCCTTTCTCCAATATCCCTTCTATTTCTTTTTCTTTTTAACCAACTCACTTTCAGTTCTTTGTTGTACCTGCAGCTCTGCAACTCCTTAGTTGCCAACGGATGTGGAAGCACTGGATGTTTAAAAGACAGTGACACCAATATGATTTATTTTTAAAACACAAAAGAAAAGTATTTAATATAAAATGATACTTCTTAAGCTTAATTAGAGTAAAATATTATCAGCAACCATATTATAATTTGATCTTCTTCCTTAGTCTGTATATATTTTAATACAGTGCAAGGTTTGTAGTTTATATTTGAATTCCAATATGGTATCCTAAATATATATTACATTTGTTAGATTGTACTGTGTATACTGTATTTAGTATACTAAATTTAAATATAATGTACATGGTTTACAGTGTGTTATAAACATCTTATAAAAAGAAATAGATCAAGTTTATCCTGGGGCTTTCATAGTTTTCTGCTAAGAGTTTAGACAGGATTTAAGCAGCAAAGATCAGTTTTATCTGAAATATACACCACTTAGTGTATCTAGGAGAGACATCCTGTAGCCTTGGTCATATCGAATGTTCTCATACTCCTTCTGCACTTCACAATCTCCAAATAAAGGAGAAGAGATCCTTTGAAATGAAAAAAAAGCTGTATAAATGGAAGATGTGATTGGTGATTGCTTCTTTGTAATTAAAGTCACTTCGTTTTCAAGGCAGGAATCAGGGAGCCTTCTCCTTTTGTACAATTTTTCATGCCTAATTTAGCAGATTATATTTCTCCCACATCCTGTGACAGTTAAATAAACGGGCATAGGAAATTTCTTTAAAATCATTTAAGGTTCTCCATTAAAAAAACCCAAAAGAGACAATATTCTGAAACACACAATATACACCCAGAAAATGGGAATACTGGGGCCATTGTTTAATTTCCAAGACCAGGTTACTGGGAAGATTATTGATGATTCAGAGCTTGAGCATCTGTGCTCACTCAACAGTGTGATACTGACAATTATTAACTACAAAACTGTTATAGCAGGGTAAGAGTAAATAAGCTATCACCATGGAGCTTCATGTGAGAGTCACATTCCTTCGGACCGTATTTTACTGCAGCAAGCTCCACCTGATGACAGCTACAATCAACAGTGGCTCCAGGCAGCTGCTTTGCTGCAGGCCACATTCAATTATGTCGGCCTGCATTAGTCCCTGGCGAAGCTGTCACCTTCCAGCCTGTGAAGTGATAGCATGAAGAGCCTCCTGAAGTCTCTGCAGTTCTGTCTTCAGTTAGGGGAGCAAGGGGAAGCAGCTTGAAAAAAGACCATTAGCACTGTGACTGCTTGCAACATTCATTTTGCTTGTGGAGGGGGAAAAAAATAGCTTAGGTGAGCTGGATTCAGAAAGTTGTCTGGTGTTGGATAATTGCAGATTTTTTTTTCTATAAAACCTTTTTTTTCCTTCCTGCAGGGCTGGGGATAAGAGCAGAAGCTGTTCCCTTTCCTGGATTTTTGGAGTTACTCAGCTGTCTAGAGAGCGGCTGAGACTGTACAGCAGAAGGGAACTGCATTGTATATTGCCTTTTTACATTATCTCAAGAAATCCCATGGCATTTCAGGAGGTAGGAAGTCCTGAAGGAGCCTTTGGTTTTAGCCGTTCAGCATGTCCCTGCCCAGAACAGCTTCACAAATCCTTCTGTGGGCAGGTGAGGAAGCGTATGTACCATGGCAGTATTTTGAGACAGGGGACAGGAGTTTTCATTGCCAGGTAAGTCAGCTCATGCCAGGACCAAGGCAGCCTGAGGGGTGACTTCTTCCCACCAGCTGTAGACCTCTAGACCAGCACTGAGACTGCAAGGTTGGATATGTCAGTCTCCTGGTTGTATAGCACTCAGCACCATGTGAAATCAAAGGTAGATGTTACTCAGGTTATCTATTTTCTTCTCCCATTACTGCAGCTTAGAGGTAGGGTGTGCAGTTTTCCTAGAATCGTAGAATGGCTTGGGTTGGAAGAGACCTTAAAGCTCATCCAGTTCCAACTCTTCTGCCACAGGCAGGGACACCTTCCACTAGACCGGGTTGCTCCAAGCCCCGTCCAGCCTGGTCTTGACCACTGCCAGGGATGGGGCAGCCACAGCTTCTTTGTGCAACCTGTGCCAGTGCCTCACCACCCTCACTGTAAAGAATTTCTTCCTTATATCTAAAGAACTTAGACAAAGAACAGGTTTTCCAAGCCAGTAGGTAGCTGTGCTCACGTGCAGGGCTTTCCAGAAAAATCCAAGCTCCCTCTGCCCAGAATTTTCAAATTCCAGCTTTTAGAGATACAATAGCGCTAATACTATTAATAAAATGCAGTCATAGTTTTGCAATATAGATGATATCCAGTGTATATGCATTTGTGATAATTATGTATTGACATTATTTACTGTTAATATTGAAGAGAGAAATAGTTCAGTGGCAGTCCATGTGGCACTGCAAATAATCTTCCTTAAAAGAAATGAAAACTAAACGGGTGGGATTTTTCATCTTTAAGAAAGACAATGTAAGCCGTAAAACAGCTTTTTTGCCCACAGTCATCTTCAGCTTATAATATTCCACCAGTCTGATATATTTGATTAAGATTCTATTTCATTTTAAGACATTGTTCTGCCTCTCTGTGCATTTTCCTTCATTGCAGAAGACAAATCCACTGCATTACAATTCCATTTTTAAGGAGCTGTTTTCAAAAATGCTCAATTTCTTCATACAGATTACTGAATAATGGGGTAAACTCCTGACATACAACCTACTACCTAAAAGATGCTGGAGCTCTTACTGTCCTCTTTAAGAGATGTTACTTGGGACTGTAACGTGCTTATAATATTTATTAATCATGTATTAGCCCTTTTTCAATTATTAATACAGGTAAACCTTAATAAGAATCATGCTTAGAAATTACTTGCACTTGAGCTGTAAAAGAAGACATGTTTCCTGCAATGTGGCTCTCCTTGACAGAGAGGAATTGTACAAGAAAGAAGCTGGGGTTTAGCAACTTGTCTCTGCCTATGAAGGTTTATTGTGGTCTCCGTTTTCCTACCTTAAAATGAAATGGTAGCAGAACTCTGTCTTGCACTACCATTGAAAAATCTCAATTCTTTCCTTTCTGAAAATCAGCAAAGAGCCCAATCTCATTCCACATGATCTCACAAGCGCAGAAACCTTCCCTTTCACATAGATTTTTGAAAGTGAATCGTAACCATTTGCCTCAGTGCAGCAAAATAAAACTCTAAAAGTCCTACTAAACCCCAAAAAGCTGCACAACGAACAGATTGAGCAAGTGCACCTGGGGATAAATGCATTATGGACTTAGATCCATTATCACACCTCTTCTCATCACAGCCACTATCCGAACCCCACAGGAAATCATTCATTGAGAGGCGGAATGTCATTTTAGCTGTAGCATTAATTTCCCAGCTGCTGGTAAAGATATATTGTGCCCCTTCATTGCGTATAAAAGAAAATGAGCACAACTCCATTTGATAACTTCGCTACTGGAGGTAGGTTTTATTAAGGGCCAAGATCTCTGTAGCGTAAACGTTGGTAACATGAGTGTTTCTTTCTAAAGATGGGCCCTTTGATTTTATTGTCTCTCCAAGCAGTGAATAACATGCATTGACGTGCTGATGAGGAGGTTCCAAATGAAGAATATGGCCATAACTAAAATTATATTATTCCTTCCCCTTGAGGGAAGGTTTTGCTCTCAAATCCCAGCAGGAGGCACTTGTGATAAAACTCAATTTGGGACATTATGCTCCTCATGTTTATTTACTTTTCCCCTTTTTATATATACAATCAATATGAAAATGGAGCCAAATGTATGTAATATCACATAAAACCAACCGTTTTCTCCTTCTGTCTTTTTCTTTATGCAGCAGATTGAATCCTAAAAGCTTCTACCAATCTGAGCATCATGGAGCCAGGTTTTTTTCTCCCACAGTAATGCAGACTAAAGGCAGAAAATATACTTGGTAGCAGCGTGCAGTCTGGTTCTTTTGATTCGCATGGCCTATTTTAGACACCTGAGTTAAGATGAAACCTATGACAACACAGATAAATTATTTCTTTTCACTGATTACTCAGAGACACTACAGTAAGTACCGATTTACATTTCTATGCTGTAAAAGTTTGAATTTGGTGAGATGAATACTCCTGCTATTGTCCAATGGACTGGTGTTTTTGGAGGACAAGACCTGGAGCTGTGGCCCATAGGAGCTAGAAGTATCTACTGTTGCTGCATGCACAGACAAAACTGGTCTCAGCCCTGTGGTACTCCACCAACTGAGAACTACTCTCAGATATCAGTTTAACTGGATATTCAACAGTAGAAATTAGTTCACACCCAAATATAAATCTTACCTTAAATAAATTAGTCCTCTGAAGTGTAAACAATGTTTTATTTCAAGAAAAATAGCTGGATATTTTACAAAGTTCCTTGTAAATATGGCTCTAATTTTTGCTTTTGTCTTTTCCAGCTCAGTCTTTAGTGCTTAAATCCTGGGAACCCTGATCTCAGTCATAGACCCACACAAATGGGTTAAGTCTCTGTGAAGTGTCTCTGGCAGATGCATACAGAGGTAGAACCAGGTTCATTGTACAAGCAAAGGATTTATTTTCCCAGTGGATTTAAGGAAATCTAAGGCTTTTTTCAAAGGGAAAATTCCATGCTAACCACCAGCTCTCAAACAGTCTCCATTGTAGCGTCACAGAGCTCCTGAAATATCAGAATCAGGGTACCAGAAAAATAGTTCTTCTGAATGCAAAAAAGATCAAAAAACCACCATAATTTTCATCCACCTGATCACTCAGCCACATCATTGTCAGTTCAGGGCAAGGAAAAGGAACAGGGCATTTGCTTCTGGACAAATTGTTCCTTCAATTAGTTGAATGGACTTAGACTAGATTGATTTGTCCTTGTCATTAAACCATAGTCTTAAAAGCAATTCAGAGTAGACCTCTTTTCCATTACTCAGTCTTTCTATGGAAAAAAAAAAAAAACTTCAGGAAAACCAGAGTTAAGTCAATGGGAATATTTTAAGCCAATATTGTGAGAACATTGCGATATCTCCACTTTCCAGAGGAAGAAATTCCATCAGAGAGGAATGAGTCAAATCCATTTGTCACTACATGGCTGGCCAAGCTCTATATTTACTAAGAAGTCAGTATTAAACCACCAGGCTGGCCCAGGGACTAAATGATCATTAGGACTTTCATAGTGCATTACTGAACTTCATGCACTAAAATGCCTGTGAGGATGTATCACAGTATCACAGTATCACAGTATGTTAGAGATTGGAAGGGACCTCAAAAGATCATCTAGTCCAATCCCCCTGCCAGAGCAGGAACACCTAGATAAGGTCACACAGGAATGTGTCCAGGCGGGTTTTGAATGTCTCCAGAGAAGGAGACTCCACAACCTCCCTGGGCAGCCTGTTCCAATGTTCTGTCACCCTCACTGAGAAGAAGTTTCTTCTCAAGTTTAAGTGGAACCTCTTGTGTTCCAGTTTATACCCATTACCCCTTGTCTTATCATTGTTTGCCATTGAGAAGAGCCTGGCTCCACCCTCATGACACTCCCCCTTTGTATATTTATATACACTAATAAGGTCCCCCCGCAGTCTCCTCTTCTCCCAACTATAGAGACCCAGCTCCCTCAGCCTTCCCTCATCATGTATGGCTATTGTTAGGAGTTCAGCTACCCATACCCAGGATAGAATAAGTGTCTAACAGAGTAATGATTGTTCTCTCTAAATATAATGCACAGCAATTATATTGCTGCATATATATATATATACACATAGCAATAGATCTACTCTTCAGAACAATTATCCCATAATTAAAAATTTTGTTGTGGTCACATTCAAGGGATACACCCCTGGGATATGTGTCCATCATCTCATTTCTGTCACCTTTCTAGGACTCAGGCTCCTGGGCTCCTTATGGCTTGAGGACATTTTCATTCTCAAGTGTTCAGTGGTAAACTTCAGATGCAGGGATGGTTCCCCTTTGAGAATGTCTGCTGATTAGGGCAGTCTTGTGAAATGGAGAGGATCACCCACAAGACAGAGTACTAAGACTCCAGATTACACTTTGCACTGTTTATTTACACAAATGTCATGTGCAACACTTTATTTCTAACTCATGCCAAAGTTTTCTTTGCATGCCTTTATCCACTCCTGATCAAAAGGATTGTGTTCACATTAAGCCTGATGCAAAGATCTTCTTGTGGATCCTCCAACGGCCATGAATCTGATAGCATGTCGAGCACGGTGCTCACTTGTTTCCTCAGCTGCTAGCACTGTAAAAGAATGTCCACTGCACAACGTAACCTGTCATGGTATATGTCCTGTAGCTTGTCCTGGCTATTTGAAATTAACAGCTGATTCATCAGATCAACTCACTCTGGAAATGTCGATATATAGATTGATGATTAGAGAAGACAGGAATAGCGATACCCCATGACTTCATAGAGAGAGGAGCTGTACCCCATATTCCAAGTGAACAGTCTTAGCCCAGGGCTTCTAGAAATATCATGTCCTTTTCTAAATGAGACTTGTAAGTGTCCCTCACTGCAGCAAGGTTATGGATGGCTGACTCATTAGCCAGAGCATCTAGCTCATGAAAGCCCTGCACCAGCACACTGCAGATAAAAGCTACCCTCCTCTTCACATTCTGTCCAGCTACTGGTGATAGTCCACGGACAGAGGGTTGGTTCCCATTCTCAGGGTCTATCCCATTCCTCGTCCATTATGTGCTCTGACTGTCTAACAGAGGTACGTTTCACAGGCAGCTGAGACAAAGCTCACGGCTTGTTGCTGTCAAAGATGCATGGCCACCTTCCTGCTTCTCCTTCCCTTG
The DNA here is from genome assembly GCF_963264785.1 of Psittacula echo. NCBI lineage: Eukaryota > Metazoa > Chordata > Aves > Psittaciformes > Psittacidae > Psittacula > Psittacula echo. Next base: position 104,808,578 of record NC_137738.1, read on the forward strand.
CTTTTCCCTCTGCTCATCCCCAGTTCCATCATTGTAATCCTTTCCTCCCATCAGCTTTTGATGCTGCTCGCCCAATTGCACAGCAAGATGGTTCAGCTCACTTAGCCTAATGAGAACTGGTTTCTTTTTGGCCAGGTTATTTTTTAGCCTCTTGAGAGGCTTGAGTTGGCATTGTCAAGCCATGAGATGTGCATAAAATGTGGCTCAAGGCGAGTGAGATAGGAAACAGCTCCTAACTCTTTCAGTTACAATGAAGAGTTAAATCAACTCAAGATGCTGGCGAAACAATCCCTTAAGCTATTCTGAAGATGTCTAGCTGAGATCACAAAGATGGTCTGTGATAGAGCAGGGAGATGACTTCACTGCTCAAGCTCTAAGTTAAAAATTAAACCACTGATCTTCGTTTCTTTTTCACCAGCTTAGTGCCTCTTTGCCATTTTTGTAACTTTGCCCACGCTGGACAAACTGTGTTGAGTTAAACAAACCTATTTTAATCCCACCATGAGAAACATATGAGGCTCCCTAGTATAAACACTGAAATGAGCTCAGCAGTGTTTCTCAGCATGACTGGAGATGGGATGCACCATGAGAAATGGTTTCCCATTTGATAGTCTGTTGTTTTTCCACAGTAAACCAAGCTAGAAATTGCTTAGTGGTGCATAATAATTCTTATACTGGGGCAGGATGGGGACAAAGCCCATGGCAATACCTGAAAACAGAGGCCCTTTTCCTAAGTTGTTGTCCTCATTTACCCAGATCTTTAATGTGGGTGAGCTGGTGGGAACACGCACCAGGGAGTTTGCAGTAACCTAATTAAGTCTGAAGTGCTGTATTTAGCCAGATTCGGCAACTTTAGTGCAGAAAAAGCCATAAAATCTTGAAAGAGCTGGAAAAGTGAGTTGTGAGTGTCTTCGCATTGCGTGTTAGTAACAGCACCACTACATGCACATCAGTTATTTGGGAATGTGAGAACCCTGTACTCTGCCATGAACTTCAGCATGTAGCTTCACTTTGATAAAGCTAGCACAAATGATAATAGAGACCATTTACGGCTAGGTATTTTGATACATGGAAAGAATTTAATCTTCCAGTTTAGCACTGGGGATCCCTTATTTCACTTTCTTCACATCTCCAGTGGTTTGGGGCAAAATATCTAAGTTCAGCTACTCACATATAGGGGATTGTCTGGATTCCAGTGATTTTGGTGGGAGATGAAGGTCTTTGTGTTTCCAGACCTCAGTTGCCTTAGCTCCTCAAGTATAAAGCTAGAAATAGTGGTGCTTTCTACCTCCCTGGGTTATTTGAAGGAAAAAACCTGAACAGACTGAGGTGCTTACATGTTTAGTAAAGACATACAAGCCCCTAAGATAGGCAGCTAGTATGAAGCGTCAATGTACATATGTTTCGTTTCTACAGCCTTGCAGGCTTTTGCACCTGCACAAAATGAGTGCCAAATAAAAATAAAACTCAGAGTAATATCATTCGTGTACACTTTTTACAAAGACAAATGACTGCACAAGCTGCCAGGCGCTGACAGTTGAAAATATAAGCACATTTCAAATCCAGGAGTCCTGTGTTTCCAAACATTGGTTATAAACAGATCTGAAGACTTATCCCAAAATAAAGAAGATTTGATTTTTCTTCATAGGTAAATGTTTTTCTTAAGGGGAATGTGAATAAAAACTTAATTTTATTTTGCTAATTACTTTTGAGGATACTCAGGTTTCTGTGCCACTTTTTACAATATATCTTCATGGTAGCTACTCTTCCATTAATTATCCCAATAGGAATAACTATTCTCAACATAATAGCATCATATTCTGGTGAAGCTGGGAAAGAGAATTTTGGTGGGTTTTTTTTATTTATGAGTGACAAAAGAAAAAACCCTGAGAAAAGTTACGTTCTTGCGTCTTGTTTAACTAGTGCCCCCTCTTGTGGTACTTTGGAAGCAGTACCAAACCCCAAAATCTCTTTTTTGCAAAATTGAGAAAAAACGCAGGATATAATATAGGTTCATTTAAGCGGTGTTTTAAAGAAGGCATAGAAAGATAGATGAAATAATATTTGATGCATAAACAAGACGAGATCTGTCAGCTCTCAATATTAAAGAAAAGAACAATATTAAGAGGAAATGATAGAAAGGATGTAGCAGAAGTATGAATGTGCCTAGCTGCTAAAATTATTACCCTTCCTTTCTGAAGTGGACTGCTCAGCCATGAACAGCTAGCTGACATTTTAGTTACAACATTTCTGAGTGCATGGTTCATTTGAGCATCCTGTTTTCCCTATCTGTCTTGATTTTCTTTCTTATCTCTCCTGATCATCTTTCATTTTTCTTAATTTCTGTTTCATCTGTAGCATTAGTTCTGCAGTTTCTCTGCTCTCTAACTTTTTTTTTTTCCTTTTCATTACCTCGGCAAGACATCAAGCCATACAGACACCTCAAGTCCCAAACAATGCCCTTTTTTTATTCTTTTTTTTTTTTTTTTTTTCCTTCTTCCTTGTTTACCACCCCAGTTTGGCTTTTCATAATCACATTTTAAAGACTCTCTACTGATGCAGCACTGGTTTTCTTTTCAGATTAATTGTATCTGTGCTTGCAGGAGCAGAAGGAAAAATAACCCCAAAATGACCATTTTGAGCAGCGAGTAGCAGGATTCTTCATGGAGAAGTTTTAAGCCAGTAGATGTTATCTTGTTCTACAGGGATCTCTGTCAACTTCTCTTTTTATGCATTTAATGTTCTTCCCTAGCGATAGCCTAAGGGTGCTTTCACTAAACAATTAATGTAAGGCATCTCCTGGGAACCTAATGGGTATTTTGCTATAAGTTCACTTCCAGTGAATTGTATAATGTGATATTTTGACAATGGATATAGTAAGGTTCTTGAAAGGTGAAGTTTTCTCCAAAGAAGCAATAAAATATCTAACAGAACTTCTGATAGCATTAGGTGGGGTGGGGTGGGATGGGATAGAACAGAGAGTAGTGGGTCAGAAGGTAATTTAGCAGAGTGTTATGTGCTGTTGTACGGTATGTTCTTTAATTTTAGTGTCATCCTGTAATAATGTTCAGTTTCACTAATACAATGTACAAGTCGTAATCTATTAGAGAAAATAAAATTTGCAGTGACATTTGATATGAAAGCCGCTAGCAATGAAGGATGTAGTACTGCATGTGGTATTTGTATCATGTTAATAAAAAATTATATTAACATATGAAACTAATACTAGACAAGGAAAAGTGTTTAATATTAAGGATTGAAAAGCAGAAAGTAACATGAAATCTCTAGTCTGGTCTGATAGTGTTGTGTTCAGAATCGCACTCACTGGGAAGACTGTAGGGAGTTCTTTGAAAGGTAATTTCTATTTGTTAATAAAAATAATGCCAAGAGTTATCACAACAGTAATTTACTATATTAATCTAACCACTTTATTATAGAAGGTGTCATTTTAAAGAGAAAAAATTGGACATGCATTCAGAATAGGATATTTCCCTACTAGAATTATTCTCACTGCTTAATCTAAATAAAACTAAAACTTCAAAGATGTGGTGTAGGATTTTGTGGCATTTGTCTATAATGTGACAGCTTGCAAACTGCAAAAGACGTACAGCAGTTTAGAAATGTGTGTGTGTGACATTTTTGCAGACACAAACTTCTATAGGATACAGCATAATATGATTTCACAAAAAAAGAAGTTGCATGTAGGAATGTGCAGAAAATCAGCTTTGCTGCTTCTAATTACTCACTTGAAGAATGGGTTGGGGGGTTGTTTTATTAATGTGCTTTTTTTCTAAGAGAAAGGTATTATAGTAGAACTGATAAATTTGTGTCTATGATAAATTTCTATCAGACAAACACACACATATAACCAGAAAAATAGAATGAAAAGGGGATAGATTTGAAAAGCAAATGAAGCATTTTTTATGTTTCAAATGTTATTCCAAAAAGTAAAATTAAAATTTTACTTTAACTTTTTGTTGTTCTCATGCACTAAATAACGAATGTCCTAGAAACAGTGAAACTGCAAACAACGGAGCAAAAGCAAGAAAAAAGTTCTCTTATAGCAGTTAACTAATTTAACCCAAATTTACAGACTATATCTTTCTTTTTGCTAATAAATCTAAAAATAAATATTATTGATCAAGGTGAACTGCATTTACTGTTTCACCACAGATCTTCTGTTGTGATGTACTGCTGATTTTATAGTTAATCATGCTCAGAATGCAGTCTACGCAATAACATCAATAGTATACAGAAAATGGCTCTACAAGTGCCATTCTTTCACAGAGTGGTGTCTGCTCTTCTCACGCTTTATGATAAAATTCAGCTCATTATCATATTCTGTAAATTTATTTGCAAATATGGAAAACAATGTGTTAAGATTTAACAAGGGTATTTCTAAGCAATGAAAGTATGCAGGTTCTCTTTTCTTGTCTTTTAAAGACAGCTATTGCCATTAAAACCAACTGCAATTCCAATTTTTAACATTCATTCCATTTAAATGCAATAAAACGGAGCTTATATAGGTATCATTTTTTGCTTAACTGAGTTTTCAAAATCAGAGAGTAAATCATAGTCTTATAGCAATCCTCATAACAATCTGTTAGCTTCCAAAGTTAATTTGAATTATTGATAAACTAATTTAGGGTCAAAATAACAGTAAATAGAACAACAAAAAATACAGCCAGGAAAAATAACCTCAAAGGTTTTTTTGTGAGCTAGGTACGTGGTACAAAGTGGTACCTTTATGGCAATAATTTATGTTCAATAAATGTAGCCTAAGGATTTGCAAGTAGTGAATTTTAACAGATGAAACTATAAATAAACAGACATTATCTTCTATTAAAAATGTCAGATTCTCTGCTGATGGAAACTAGTGTAATTCTGTTAACATTGCAGAACTCTGCTGATTTACACATACCAACAAATTTGTCCCTTTTGTCTTAAAAGACACTTCTATTTGCAGGACAGAATACAGCACAGTTATCCCTTGCAATACAACCATTTCTCAGCATGTACTTGCAGGCTGATTTATCAGTTTAGCATTACAACGCATTGCTTTAATGTTCAGAGAGATGACTGTAGGATTAGTTTATGTGCCAAATACAAGCATAAAGAACAGTTTATGCCCAGAGCCTTAAACCTGTGTATATACATCCAGCTTCAGCCACTTGCCCTTAATGATCTATCCAGGATCACACATGAGCACAGCATTTGCAACCTTCCTACAACAGATCCTTAGCTGCTTACTTTTATAGAGGCAGAACATAATCATAGTTAATCAGAGTAAATATGGAGTGTCTTAACTGAGGTATGTAGGCTTGTTCAGGATTCATATCTGACTATTTCAGGTGGCATTTGGCCTTTGGGGGTCTATATTTCATTGCAGACTGTTAGCAATATGGGGCTTGCTGTTCAGAAAATATTTGGCTGCAGAGAGATAACAGAGACTTTTGTGCTTAAGATTATCGTCTTGAACTTATTTTAAAACCATCACTCATTATTCTTTCTTCTTCCTTCCTTTTTTTTTCTCTAGCAAGGGCTAGAGCCAAAATAGAGCCAAGGTGGACTTCAGGCCTATTGCAGTCCACACCTACCATTCTTTGGGACAGTTAACTGAAGATCTTTTTCATGGATGTTTCCTGGAGCATTCCCAACTTCATTTTGTTTGTGTGTCAATGGGTCTTTATTCCATCTCTCAGAAATTAGGCTGAAAAATGCCCTCATTTACCTACAAATCTAACAACTGGAGACTCTACTGAGAGGATTCAAGAGTAAACTTCACATTTGTCTGGAGAACACTCAAAGATGTCAGCAAAAATGAATGAGTAAGTGAGGTGCAGGATGTAGCACAGGAAACACTCTCCTGTGACTGATGTTGTAGGGAAACTCATGGATGGGAACCACTTTAGTGGGGCTGGAAAGTCTCCAAGCAAGAAGGGGCACAGCTATTACTCTGAGTGTTCCAAGAAGAAGAAAACCTGGATTGTGGTCAATGGATACCATCTGTACCTTGTCAGTCAGCCTTTTTTTATTACACTCATCAAAGCATGATAAGTGAGGATAAAAATTATGGGGTTTTTTGTTTGGTTTTTTTTTTAAAGGAAAGTTGTTTTGTTGGGGATCATATGACTAAAAATTTTGTAAACTTTCAGTTTCAGTTCTAGAGTGTATCTGCTTTTTGTTGGCTAATTAAAAGATGTGGCCATTAAAGACAATTAAATAAATACATACAAATAAGTCCTTTCACTAAGAATATTCTGCTTTTCCTCTAACTTTTTGGACAAAAGTTGCACTTTCTATGGAAAGTACTGTTATTGTCTTGCTTATGATAATAATGGTCTTATGTTATTCCTTTACTACATAATGGAGTTAGAGATACTGCTATACAATGCTCTTATTGTTCTTGCAGGAAGCTGAACACTGTATGTGAAATATTACATTTAATTGCCAAGCTAAACAAAATCAAGCTAGCAGGCATTCAAACCAAACCTATGATCCACTCTGTCCATTTTTATCCACAATTAGGTACTTGAAAGAATAAAAAACATTACTAGAATTAAAACAAAAAATACATTGCTGCTGCAGCCCATAAATAACAGGAAGAATGTTACAAATCAGCTGTCAGTATTATTTCCTCTTTTTCCATTACACTGGAGAAAAAAAAAAAAAAAAAACAACTTTGCAGATGAAATTTCTGCTTACTAAGCATTTTATCCATCTGTGATTTATTTTTAAGGCAGATTAACTACTTTCTCCATTAAAAACACTGCAGATCCCTCAGTGTTACTGACTGCAAGTTGCCCTTTTTGAAGCAATAGTATCACTTACAAGAATGTACAGGGAAGCTATTTTCTCATCTTATGAGATAGGAGTTTTTTAAGCTAGCTACTTCCTGTTAGGACTGGTACCTCTGATGTTTGTCTTGTCATAATATGGCATGAATATTTGATCTAGTGTGATAACTCTCAGTCAATATGTGGTTCTTGACTGTAAAACCAATTGAAAGCGGTTTGAATTTATATATTAATAATTATTAATGCTTTTATTAATTTACTAATATGGAAAGGCATGGATAAGCAGTGTTCAAAATTAATGAACAATTACCAGACAATAGGTGCCAGAGAGAATACAAAAAGCAATGAGCAATAAGAAAATGGGACACAGGTTCTTACTAGCTAAGATCTGAAAATGTCCTGCTATGCAGGGTGTTTTTCCAAAAACATTCTTCTCAAGCTTGTAGCAATAAAAGCCTTCATGCTTTAACGGAAAATGAAAATCTAAATGCATTCCTAACTGAGCTGCTTTATAATTAAATCTGTTTCCTTTTCCTTTTGAAGTAATTGAAGACTTTTTGAGTTTCCAGAGGGAAATATCCCACTTTAGCTTTAACCAAGGCATCAGATCACTTAGTTGAAACACATGAAGAAAAATTCAAACACCTGAGCTGAATCAGGCAGCACAGAAACAACCTGGGTCTCCCTTGTCCCAAGTGAGTGCCTTAGCCCTGGGCTATTGGCTGTTCTCCAGCATGCCTATAGCTGGATAGAAATTCTCTCTTGGACCGGAGAAACCTTTCCCAAAGCAAGATGTGTTGACAAAGTTATTTTCCTAGAACATATTTTTGTTATTGACAAATCATCATTTTATAAATAGCTGCTCAAACTAGCTCTGCTATCCACTGTGCCTCCAGCTAAGTGTATACAAATGTTTTTCTAAACTGTGACTAAAAATGATGGCAGGAAGGGCCTTGATAGTGATGTCTTTTCACTGTGAGTGATCTCATTGCCTTTAATGGTGCATGTAAATTTTCATTTGACCGAAGGCTTAATGAGTTATGATTTACACTTTCCAAGTAAAAGTCCATCCTGTGACAGGTCCAGTTGCCATAGCTCCTAGGCTAATAGCAAACACTCTAAGGATAGTATTAACAAAGGCTAATGCTAGCCTACAGCACTTGGTTCTGTTGGGTCAGAGGAGAGAATTACATTCTTCTAGAAGGAGCTCTCCTTAATCGCTCCCTGAAAGAGCCTGTCTCTCCGTCTTTTCCCTGACTATTGGGCAGCTCAGATATACTCACTTCTTCAGGCCAAAATTAGCCTTTGTGAATTCTCTCATGCAGATCTGTTTAGATGCACAGACATACGTGAACAGAAATGGTTTACTACATAAATCCCTGAGAACATCAAGCTACTCTGCTTTGCTCCACTTTTAATAGTACCATCATCCTCCAAAAAAAAAACTTTACTAGTGACAATGTAAAGACAAACGTCAGCAGGTCCCTTTGACTACTACATAAAGATCACTTTGGTGAAGTCACGCAGGTTGTCTTGTAAAAGACACATCCAATTTGAAATAAAGTGATGAAAAAATATGAAATTCGGGACATTTAGTGGTAATGCAATCAGTTTGCAAAATTGGTTTTGGGTTGAAAGGTAACTTAAAGCTCATCCAGTTCCAACCCCCCTGCCATGGTCAGAGACACCTTCCACTAGGCCAGGTTGCTCAAAGCCCTGTCCAACGTGGCCTTGAACACTGCCAGTGATGGGGCAGCCACAACTTCTCTGGGCAACCTGTGCCAGTATCCCACCATCATCACAGAGAAAAACTTTTTTCCTAATATCTAATCTAGTCACCAGGACACCTAACCGAATTACTGTGAAGTTGGCTATGAGCTGTGAGCACTTTGAATGCCTGAATGTAGTAGCTCCACTGAAAATATTTAGCATACACAAGAGTGAGCCAATATACAACTGGAACAAAAGACATAAACTTTAGGTCAGAACCCACAATGCATACTTTGCTTCATATTTCTGGTAAAATGCTATTTTTATTTGGGTAGCTGTGTGGGACTAGGATTCTGCCTGGTTAGTCCTTACACATCCATACCTCCCACATAAGTAAATAAATAAAATATCTGTTCTAAAATAACACCAAAAAAGATTTCAAATTTAACTCCCCTGGGCCTCCATAAGAATGATCTATCCCTCCTCTTCCTTCTTTAGGAAGCCAGCGGCCAAATCACAAATGTACTTCATCAGTAAATTAAGTGTGGACCTCCAAATCTCCCTTACAAGAAGAGTTTGGGAACTTTTCAGGTTCATCTGGAATTATTCTGTACAACAGAAATCAGTCACAGGAACCACTAGCAATGATCAAAAAAGATGGTTTGGATAGTATTTTCTGCTTGATTTCTCATCTTTGGCCATTTACATAACAAGTTCTCAGGAGCTGCTTTTTGCTCTGCCACACGTATGCTTGATTTTTTATATTCTTCTTAATCATTCACTGAAAAAAAATATTTCATATCTTCAATTTATTTCGTCTTCAGTTGCCAAGATTATAGTGTAGCTTGCAGCAGAACTTTGTCTTCTTTTATTGTTGTATAACTTAATAATATAGCAAGAACCACACTGATGACTCAGGTAGTGTTAATAAACATCTTTTGCAGGAGGTACTGGGATATGATATGGGATATAAATATAGGATCTGATTCTACACCTTGATTAATTGATTAAACTATGAAAATATACCTCAAATCCTATAAATAAGATTTTTAACCCTCTAATGGCTGCTTTGTGAGAAATTACCCAAAATAAGACACATTTTCTAAAGGCTTAAAATAAACCTAATTTCTTTGACAAAGAGAAAATGCTCACTTTATCCCAAAAATAACATGCAAACAAAATATTCCGTTATTCATTCAACCTTGTACGGTGAAGAACCCCACTAACTCTGCTCCAGAAAAAAAATATATAAACAGGCAGGAAGCTAGATAACATACTTAGAGGTAAAGATAATTTTTCCATCTGTCAACCCCACATACTTAGTATTAGGATGCAAAACTCAGCCTATGCTCTTTCCATCTCATGCATCACTACAAGTGACATAGTTTCTGAAGCTGCAATTGCTGACTGAAGTCAGCTGGCAGCTTGCCACTAGCTTTGTTAGAAATTGGATTGACCCTATTTAACAGTGCTTTTTGTGACACAAGTGCTGGCCTGCAAAAATAAGGCATTCAGTAGTCAGTAGGTTTGGTCAGAAAAATAAGAAGAGGCATAAAAAGTTGCCATCATAACCTAATCAATTTCTAATCAGGACTGCAATTCATGAAAAGGAGACTTCAGTTCTCCTACCTCGCTTGCTCTCCCAGAGATATGTTCTTGCAGCACTAATAAAATGGCTAGTTACATGTGGTATCTAACAGGCAGAAAAACTCTTTATGAAACTAGTACAGTATCTTTTTCCCTTCCTCTCACAATAGCAAGTACAAACTCATGTTCACCTTCATTACTAGCTTCACTTTACTCTGCAAAGCATAGCAAGTTTGCCAGGGTGCCAACAGCTGTCACCAAGGACATAGAACTGGCTTGTCTGAAACTCATGTCTCAACTTTTTTCCCTGAGTCTGCATGGATGCTGCTGCTGTCATTATTCCTGCTTGTGATCGCTCCTCTTGTTTGAATCTATGACAACATAACAGTTGAGGGGACTAAAGACATGAGTCAGCTTGTGGTTAAACCAGTTTACTGATTCCTAGATAGGCAGGGAACTGACTGTATGCTACATACAGGGCCTTGTGCACAACACAGGAAAATTTCTTTTAAAATTGTGTTGTGAAATTTGAAATGTTAATTAAAAAGAAAGAATATTATGATTATTTTACATCCATTGTCGTTAATCGCATGCACTCAAACTGCATGTTACAGAATGCATAGCTGCATTTTCTGAGTGTGCGAGTACCTGTCCTAAATAAAACAAAAAATATTCCTGATAATAACAGCTGCCTGAGTCACTCAGAAGTTTGTGCAATACTTTACGGCGTCATTAGCAGCTGATTCGTAGCATTTAGGGTAGAAGGATGCAGCCAATGAATTTAGGGAAAAATCCAAAGATCCTCTAACTAAATTGTGAGTCTATAAACGTTGGAGTGTTTCTTGTCCACTTCCCAAAACTGTTGTGTCATACAATAGTCATACAACAGAACATACATGTTCTGAGTACAAAATTATGTAGCGCAAATGAAACTGAAACACAAAGCACAGATCAAAGCATAATGAAATTAAGTTCAGATTAAATATTCCCAGGGATGTATGATTCATCAATATGCCTAATTCAGTACGAGTACTGGACTCCAAGGAGCTATGCACTCCATAGTAAGTGTGATTTCTGGAGGTCATGAATTTCTCTATGCCTACAAAAAAAAAGTAGAAGGCTAGCTTAGTCTTAATAACTGATTTTTAGATTCCCAGAATTAAGGTGAATCTGATGATTGAAGACTTATTCTCTATGAAAGCTTTATGAATGTTAGCTCTGCTATATTAAAATATAAAGCAAATAAATAAACAAATACAGAAACCCAACCTTGAAGGGCCACATTGTTTTGTTCTTTCACTGCTGCCTTGTCTTCATGTTTATTTATCAGTTTAAAACTGTTCTATTGCTATACATAATTTTCTTTGTGGAGGAAGACAGTCTTTTAGTATGTTTATTTAAGAAAAAAGACTTAACATGAAGATGCTGTCTATGAATATGTCATTGTCCCTTTTCCCTCTCCCAGTAACTTTCAACCCACCAGCCAATCTCAGAGAAAAGCTTAGTATCCGTCTACATATCTCAAAGATGTTAAACCAAATGTTTACTTATTAGCAATAATAATAGTTTATTATTAAACTGTGAGTGACTCTACTCCACAAGAAGATCCAAACAAGGTTACTTTGTCATTAACACCAGAAAATCCAACCAGAAATTTTCATTCTTTAGTTTGGCACTTGTTTAAACTCTTCATTTTGCATGTTTATTGCATTATTACTAATGGCAATGTTTGGGGGTTTTGGTTTTGGTTGGATTATTTTTTGGTTTTTTGGATGGTAATAAAGCATCCATTATTTATTTCATCATTAGCTGAAGGAACTGAGGGATCTTGGTGTTTGCCAAATATTTGTTGAAAGCAGCTATACAAAACCTTTGAATTCTGTTTTAAAGGGTTTTGCTTATCATGTGCTCCACAAGGTGTAGACTTGATGTCCTGAAAGTTATAAAAGACAAATAATAAATAACAGTGATGTGCAGCTTTGATACACCTTTCGGTTTTTCAGCTTGAAAAATCCTACCTTACGCTTACTTGGTTTTGCTTCATTATATATACAGAATCTGTAATTAGAGACAGTTGACAACAGGAGAAGAATGAGTATATTTTTTGAGTTTTAACATTAGATCTATCTGATCTATCTGATATAGTGTAATAACTGCTTTAAAATCCTTACTGTGAAAGCAAATCTAGCCTCATTGAGCATGATGTTTCAGAGAGAAAAAGGGAGAGAAGGAGAAAAGAAGGACCAAAGGGCAAGCAAAAGGACAGTGAAAAGAGGAGGGAGGGAGGGAGGGAAGGAGGGAGAAAGAAAGGAGGGAGGGAAGGAAAAAGTCTAGATGAAAGAGAGGAAGTCTCTATTTTTTTGAATTACTTGAATGATATATTTTTCAACATGCCTTCAGTGTTGGACTGGACAATCTTTAAGGGTCCCTTCTAATCCAAACCATTCTGTGATTCTGTGATTTAATAACAAGAAATTAGGGTTGTCATGCATTCTCCATGTCATTCAGAATCATGCTTTAGACTGTACTTTCTCCTGATATCTTCTCTTTTTCCAGTTGGAAATTTGGTTTAGGAGCAGAGGAAATCTAGCCAATTTTCTGTGGTTTCCAGTGTCAGACATTCAATCAGAACATATTTTCTGACACTGTTCCAGAGCCACAGTATGCAAATAAATTGCATATAATGTGATGCAACAAATCCAGAGATACTTGAATAGAACAGACTTTTTTAGCCAGTTTGCAGGACTTATGGCAGGGCTTAGATGCCTCTTGATATCCACACAATGCTCCTGGGTTTATATTCTTATCTAACTTGTCTATATTGCTACTTGGTGTATTAAGAGTAAATGCAAACAAGTTCTAAACAGAGCCTGCAGCAGATTCACTTGATTTCAATGAGGCAATGTCCATACATGGTTTTTAATGTATAGATGGTCTTTTATACAGGCAAAGCAAACAAAGAGTCTGATGGCAGATAATTTAAAGTGACAAACTGGGTCCAGTAAGAGACTGTAATTCCTCCACCTACCTTGCCTCTGTGGAAAAGAAAAATCATTTGTTGTTGGTGCAGGTTATGAAGCCCATACAGCTGATCTCTGCCTCCAACCAACACAGTAGAGCAAAGATAGCCTTATCATTTCTTATATAGCTGTTCCTGCAAAAGGAGTTATGAGGTTTTATGGGTTAATGAGTGTCTTAAATAAGCTCTTTTGTTCCTGGAAACAATAATGACCACTCCCATGGTTGTTTCAAGTATCAGAGTACTTGAGTACAAGAGTGGCTCTCCCAGTTCTTTGGGACTTCTGATCACAAATGAGTGCGGTTTTGCACACCAGCTCCACTTAAATTACTCTATGGAATAACCTTGGACTATCTTTTCAGGCACTGCTTCATTCGATAATAAAGCATGTGATTTCTTGTGCTGAGGGTGGCAATTAGGCAGCAACTTATTTTGTTCAGAAATATTCTGGTATGGCCATACAAACCGGATGACCCAGCTTCAGAAGCAGGTTCACATAAGGAAAGTAAGATGCACTGCATATGTTAAGGCTAGAAAGGGGCATGGAGTTTAAATATAGTACAAGAAAGAAAGTCTATAGGAAAAAGATTAGGAAGAAAACAGAAAGATGGGGTATGTAGGCAATTCTGGTATTTTAATCTTAAAAGACCATGATTAATAGATTAAAAGCCAGAAGTGACCACTGTGAGGATTTAGCTTTACCTCCAATGAACTTCAGCAACTATTTTGTGCTGGAGTTGAGTCAAAACTGTTGCAAGTGGTACACGTCTGCAAAACACCAGTGTAAATCAAGCTTGGTACAGATTTTCCCAAGGTATTCTTTCTAAGTTGGTGAAATTGCCTTTTACTGTATGATGAAAGTTGTTATTTTTCCATCAAATGGTGTTTTGAGAACACTGAAAGCAATTAGCATTCAGGAAAATGTGTGCAAATAATCAGTTTGTGTTGACTTGTGATGTTGCTTGGGTTTATATTGCTTTGTATATGTGGTATCTGTTTCCTTGTTGAAAAGAAAAATGAAGATTAAGACAGAGCCTTGGAAATCTGCTTTCAACATGGTAACTTAAGATGTGTAATATAAATTATTGTGTATTTTGCACACAAGATAATGTTATTGAATTTCAATTTCAGAGAGAAAAATACTGTAACTCTGTAAAGATTTATGCGAGTCCATTTCTAAAGGATATGCATGCCTTCCAGATTAAATTAATAGCAGCAAACAGAGTTTCATAGCTTTCCTTTTCTGTTATTATATTATTATGGTTATGATATAAAGCACTTTTAACATCTGTGTGATACACAAAACTAACAAATGTCAGCACAGTTGAAAGATAATTATGACTTCTTGGCCTTGATTTTGCAAAGAGTTTAAGCACGTACTTGGAGTTAAACAGAGTAGTGATCCTATATAAAGAATTATTAAAACTAAGTAGAAGTGCTCAGTTGAAGTGTGACCATGTTTTCTGTTTTACTGGAAACTGCATGTCAAGCTTACTTACACTTTATTTCAGCTACAAAGTTGCTGCTAAGTTTAGGGGTACTGGAACCCAGTTCACTGAAGACACTATACAATTTGTTCATGGCTATAAAGAGAATACTAAACATCAGTATGGGCTATGATAAAGCTAGTAGAAAGGGTGATTCGAGATATGATGAAATATCCATTCCAACAGTGTCCATACTATCCGGCTGCAAGGTTGAACCCTCACACACCCCATGCCTCAATGAAATCCCAGAAATTAACTTCTAAGGTGCACAACTGTCCATTTGAGAGCAGATTTTCTCACAGATAGGAACTGCATCCTGAAGTACTTGCTCAGTGTAGAAATCCTTTGCCTGATTGAGGTAAATAGGAGAAAACAAGGTCCGATAAAACAGTTGAAACCTAAGTGTTTTTGAAGACTTTCAAATGAATGAAGACAGGCAGCTGTCGTCAAAATAGCAGAACAACTGCTGAGTGAATATGAAATTAACTACATATTTAAAATATTACTAAGTAAAAGTCAAACCTATCTTGAAATGACACAAACTGAGCTGTGGTCTCTTCTAGTTACGCTCAAATATGTCCAATATGTTGCATGACTAAGACATAGAGATCCAGTCTTGCAAACGCAGAAACACTGAAACCAATTTATGCATTTATAATTTGATGGGTGGGTAAGATTTTTCAGAACTACATCCATAGTTTGCATTTAGAATATTTTATGAATTTCTTAAATATATGTTCTAATTAAAGGTTCACTTTTTCCCAGTTTTTGTTAATATTTTTATTATTATTTTGTAAAACTATTCAAATTTGCATGAAAACCTAAATCTAAGTAATTGAAGAAACAGTTGATAAAAACATTAAATTCCATTTTTAGTTGTATTTATTTAAAAATTCACATTTGTTAGGAAGTCTTGTTCCCATAAGTGAACAGTCAGCTTCCTCACTGGTTTTATTGTCTCTGCTGCTGCCTTATTTAGAGCCCCACACACTTCATGCATAACCAGCAATAGACTGTCCTTGCTTCCAGGAGTCTGCAAGCGAAAATGAGCAAGAAACACAAAAAGCAGGAGATGAAGAAGTGCCAGAGCAACGTCTTACCAAAGAACTGAAAGAATTAAAGTTGAAATATGATGTTCTGATAAGCTTTCAGAGCCATGAACAAAATAAAGATCAAATCTTGACTGGGTTAGTGATGGAGCCAAGGACCATGGAATTAGATCCAAAGGAGGGCTGACAGGGATTCAGCCCTCACCAAGTAAGGAAAGCAGAGATTATTACAAGGTCTAAGCCAAGGGAGAATAAAAGGAAAAGTATGAGCTTCCTGAAAGTACCTTTAAAATACCTGTGTCAAAGCTATTACTAAACCAGACCACAGCACCAACACTCCTCTCTTCACTCCCTTCTTCCCTACCCCTAGAACAGTCATATACTATGAATTGTCTTTTTTAGGTTGAATATGAATAACAGAGTGTGTAGACAAAGCTTAGAGAAACACTGGGGTGCTTTTTTCAGCCTACCACCATTTCAGCCTACCATAATTTGAATCATTTCACTGGTCTTTTTATTCCTGATCCTTTTTCATCCTGTTTCTCTGCAGCTGGTGTTGTTAGGGCCAGGGACTTTGGAGCCCTGACCCATTTTTTGACATTAGCTCCCAAGTTTATCTCCAGAAAAAAAGCATAGCAGAATGAATTCCTTTATTCTGTTGCAAGAAGGTGGAAACATTTAGATATAGAGAGAAAGTAACTTTTCCAGCCAAAAGATGTAAAAAATTGTCATTGTTCTGTTCTCCAAAAGGATGCTGCTAGCATTACCTTTATTAGTAAAAAATTATTTAAACGTTGCAGCAATACAAACCTCCCTTGCCCTCTAATAGTGCTACATATATCAAATATATATCTGGTATCAAACGGCTTAGAGGACCAAGATCAACAACATTATTTCTTGCTTGCTGCAAGAGTGATTTTGTTTTCCTTATGCAACTGGTAGGGGACAGCATTTGAGAGACCACAAATATGTGGGCAAGGGTCTAAAATTTGTATCAGTCTGACTCCTCATTTGTCACTAAATTCAGGGTGACTTCTTTAGCAGGAGTGGTGAGAAAGTTTCATATCAATTTCTATGAGCCAAAGTTAACAGCAAATCAAAACTTTCTGCACAGAACCCTTTTGGTCTTTTCCTACAGAAATTTAAAAAAAAAAATAATACAAACTGTATCAATCAAACAATATTTCAGCATGTGGGAAGTACTGTTTCCTCCACAGGAAGAGAGCACCCTTGCTGGTCTCTTCCAGGACGGACCACTGGGAAGTTCTCTGCGATGGTAATAGTGTAAGGCATTATGGATCTCTAAGGTCTCTTCCAAACCAAACTATTCTACAATCCTATGACCCTGTGATCTAAGCTAACTGGTTCATCTAATGGGAATGAGAATAGAAACAATTGCCCTTGGACACAGATTTTCTTTTTTCTATCAAAGACATTGCTTTATTCATTATTTCATAAAAATGGTTCTGAAATATATTCTCCTTCAGAACAACATTATTCAGAGAAGATATATTGAATAACATGGTCATTTTGCTAAGATACTTGTAAATCTAGGCAGTTTAAACAGCAAAGATTTTAATATGATTTTTAAGTCATATGCCCTCATTAGTGTTGCTAATTAAGAAGTGATACTCATGTGAGATGTGTGAACAACAAAATAAACCCAAATATAGTGTATTTTATAAAAGGAATGCTTGGCAAACAAAAATAACAAATAAGGCCAGACCTTATTTAATCTCAGGCTTGTCTGATTGTCAACACATTGTCTGCTGTAACCAGTATTTGTGGAAAATTTTGAACTGTTTGCAGATCATCTACCCTGGTTTTGAAGATGCTGCTAGTTATGTGAAAGTATTTACTGGGGAGCTTGATTTAAATAATTTATTTTCACTGCCCATTGTCAATCTTCCAATAATTGCTTTTAGCTATTCACTGTTGCAGTATGTTATTAATAATGGAAATCTGCTGCCGCTTTTTCTAACAGTATGTGAAAGCATTCTAATAATTTGAACAAGACTTAAATTAGGCTACAAAAATTGGAAGGATTCTAAAGAAATTGCAGTTCTCAGTACAGAAAATTATTCTCTTGGTTTAAAGGATAAAAAAAAAATCTTGTTGCTGCCTGTAACTCAGTTTTTATTAAATTCTATGTGGTTTCTGAAAATTCACAAAATCTTTCTCAATATTGATTGAAGGGCAGTGTTATAATGAAATTAAGCTTTCATGGGAGATTTCAGTACTTTCGTGTACTGACCACAGATACAATCACAAAGGAGAAGAAGATGGAACAAAGCTTTCCAAACCAGTCCATACATGACACACTAGGTAAAGGTGGTGGTTCAATCCATTTCTTGTTTTAGGCTCAGCTCATGGCCCTGAAGTGTGGTACTCAGGCTCTGACTGACAGGTCCAGAGTCTGTAACATAACAGCAAGAGACTTGGAAATTAGCAGAGAGATAAAAGATACAAAGAACTCAACTGGGTCAAAAAGAGGGCAGGGAAGAGGAAGCAAGTCACAGAAGTCTTGTAGAACAGGTGGGAAACTCAGTCTTATCAGGAGAAATAAGGAGGGGTTAAGAGATGAGAAGGGAAAGGCTCAGAAGCAGTTATCACCCCATGGATAATCTGTCTTCATTTGTTCACCTTTGGTTTTTTACCTTTACAAGGCCTTCTCAAGGTTTTGGGGTTTTCTTCCTTTTCTTTCTATGTGCTTCCTTTCCTCTTTACCATGACCTGGCTGCACTCTAGCTTTTCTCTTCATAAGTGAACACAGTACAGTAAAATGAAGAACACTTTCTTGCTTTGTGGTCATCAGTCTTTTTGTATTCAGCCTTCAAAAACATCTAGGTGTATCCCTTTTTGTCTCTTCCCTGTCTTCTACACAAGTTACTTTTATATTTCTTACATATTATTCTCCAGATAACTTTCACAATCAATAGATCATGTCTAACTTTATTGCCATGCTTTGCAATGGAGTTAACTAAACCTTGTTCTCAGCCCTTGACCCAGACACAGTGACTCAGCTTTTACTTACTCTGTTACTTGTACTTCAGAATATCCTTACAAAGCTTTCCACGTGCCAGACCTAGTTGTTTGCCATTCTTTAACTTTTCGTCTTTTACTAAGCTTTAAAGTCCAATCATGAGGCAAGTGCTTGTGCTAACTGTTAATAAATGCCACAATTTTAAGGAGAATATGGAACAAAGTGGATGAACATTTTAACAGTTTCAGTTTTGGTAAATGACACTTGGAAATAAACCCAAAATACTAGTTAAAAATAGATAAAACATAGTGTCATATGCCAAAAAGCATAGACAATTCTCCTCTGCATTGAAATTAGAGCAGAAAAAGACACTTTTTACAACTTTTAGCTTAAACACAGTTCTAGAGACTAATATTGAACACCTGAGTACCTTTTTGCCACAAAAGAGAAAGAAATGCCTGTAAGGCTGCAGTTCAAGACACCTGATTCCTATGCCTAGCATCACTAGGGTGTCTAGAAAGAACACACAAAAGTTAGCACAGGTTGCTGGAGCACACATGCTTCTGCCATCATCAACATTTGTACCTTCAGACTGGAGAAAGCCAGCAGAATGCCTTTCTACACCATCTCCCGGAGACCACTTTGTTCTGTTTCAAATGCTACTAGCAGAAAGCAGGAGCAAAGCACACAAAAGCCTGCAGTTAAGCTGAGAGCCTCGTTACTGAACGCTGCCACGCGTGGTTAAGTCTGGTGTGCAGGAAGATAGGACACATCCATAGACTACTAAACACATCAAAAACATGTCTGGCTTAGTTCTGAAGCTACAGATGGTTAGAGGCTGGGAAAGAAGATGGAGGAAATATGATATGTTTGCCCTGTTTTTATGGCTCTTTCCTGAGCATCTGGCCTTCGACAGCTATCAGAGACAGCATGCTGAGATGGATGGTGAGATTCAATAAAATCTCTCTTATATTCTTATGATTCAATAAAATCTCTCTTATATTCTTATGATCTTAGTGAAAGTCAGACAGAATAATCCGACTGTGAATTAACTGGGGAGAAAGGAGTTGAAGAGTGGAATAGCACTTAGAGGGTATTTTAGATTTCTCTAATGTAGACATCTACACCTGCCCTTGAAGGAAACAGACACATTCAGGCTTGATTCATTTGACCTACTTGAATGCTCTACTTTTGGCAACATCAGTTACAGCCTCAAGATACCTATTCCTCTCCATTGACCATGAAAGGAGCCTAGGGTAAGTAGCTCAGAAATAGACCTTTACATTTCAGACATCAGTGTTACATTACTTTAATTCTATCTCGAGTATCTTTACAGTGATTTTGAAGCATTTGAGTCATATTTTGAGAGAAAAAATATAACTGCAAAACAAGTGAATCACTGATTTCCCCCACCCCCCCACCCCAAAGAGCCGTGATTCAACCCACAGATGACACATACTACAAAATGAGGCAACACTTGCATTTAACAGTTGTATAGACAGCAGGTCTAAATGCACACTAATTTTATAGTGTGATGACTTTTTCCACAATGGCCACCATTATGATAGGAACAGCAACTAAAGACAGTGTTAGACTAATATGTTCTAGGATGGTCTAACTTTAAGAGTTACAATGGTCATAATTTCAGACACTGTCAAATAAGTGTAATATGAATGATTTACTGCAAGATGTTGTCCCATATCACTCAGCTTTAGCGAATGAACGAGTTATAATACATCAGGACCAGCACAAACCAGTAGGCTTGGACGAGAAAGGAAAAGCAGTTTTATAGGGACTGATCAAATATCTCCATCTTCAAACATCTCCATCTTCATATATTTCAATAACTTTCTCTAAAGCTTGGCCTCAAAGCAGGTGCCTTAAGAAGAATAACAGATACTACAAGATTAGATAGTACTTCCCTTGAATACTATTGCATCCTTCAGCATTTTGTGGCAAATAAAATTCTGGACTCATTGTCCACACGTTAAGAAACCCCTATGGATTTCTTTGTGGACTTTCCCAGCCTTTCATTGAAGCCATATAAATTTTAATATGCAGTTAACATCAGGTACTTAATAGAGGTGCCTAGATTCCCCTTCTCTAGTCGGAGAGAAGATTTCTAGATTACTTAACTCAATACTACCTATGACAGCATCTCAGAAAGGTAGGAGTCATTCATCTGTGGGCTATCTCTATTAGGTCTAGAAGAAATCAGAATGACATGCTTAAATGAATACCTGGTGGGGTTTGATTGCCAGTGTCATGTGAGATGAGACTTTCGGTTTATTGATGCCTTTCCATTAATGACTTATCCTGAGCTCCCAATTCAGGCATCGAGAGCTTCCAGTTCAAAAATATGATCTCTAAAACACAATTGCTGTATGCACGTGATTAATGTCAAGGAGCAGTAATTTCTGCTGGTTCATCTGGCAACTTTTTCAAACTATGCTTAAGGCATCAAATTTCACCTTAATGCACATAGATCACATTTCTAGGAAGCCTGTTCCAGTGTTTGAACACCCTTTTGGTAGAGAAATGTTTCTTAATGTCCAGTCTAAACCTCCCTGGTGCAGCTTTGAACCATTCCCTCTTGTCCTATCACGGGATCTCAGGGAGAATAGGTCAGCACCTCCCTGCCTTCTTCCCTTCCTCAGGAAGCTGTGGAAAGCAATGAGGTCATCCCTAAGACTCATTTTCTCCATACCCAAGGTCCTTAGTTGCTCCTCAGAAGACATGCCTTCCAGCCCTTTCACCAGCTCAAAGGACGTCCCTTCCAGCCCTTTCACCAGCTTTGTTTCCCTCCTCTGGAAGCATTCAAAGACTTTCACACCCTTCTTAAACTGTGGGGCTCACAACTATGCACAGTGCTCAAGGAGAGGCCACACCGACACTGAATGGAGTGGGATAATCACGTTTTTATCGTCTGGTTATACTGTGTTCAATGCACCCCAGGATGCCATTTGCCCTCTTGGCTGCCAGGGCACACTGCTGACTCACACAGTCTGCTGCCAACCAGCACCTCCAGACTCTTTTCTGCAGAGCTGCTCTCCATCCACTCCTCTCCCAGTTTGCATTGTGCCCAGCATTTCTCCATCCTAGGTGCAGGATCCAACATTCACACTTGTTAAAATTAATTCCATTAGTTATTACCCATTTTGCTCCAGATAGATAAGCTCCAACTGTAAAAATAGGTATGGGACATCTTGCTCTGTATACATTCACAATGCAAAATCCAAAAGTCATAGCATTTAAAAACATGGCCTTGATTTCAGCTCAACTGGAACATTCCTGCCTTTTAAAAAATATTTGGAAGAATGATCCTTCATTAGAAGAATCCACCAATATATCTTGGAGTTTTAGACCAAGTTGTTACCGAGTTGAAGAAACCAACTTTCTATGAAACTTTTTCAGGAAAAAACACTTTCATTTCTCATATGTATGAAAAATAATATAAACAGTGTGAATTCAGAAACAACTGATTTACACAAACTGTAGAAGTCACATCTTAGACTCAAAAATATTAACTGATTTTTTTGTTATTAAGAAGGTAAGTAGGTAAAAAAGAATGAAGGAAAGAAGGAAACAAGACAAATATTTTTTCAAAACATAACTGACATGCTTAGCTTAAGGATTCATGAGGAGCACTAACAATGATTAAGGCATTTCACCATAAACCTGTGGTACAAAATTAATCCTCCCTCCAGATTCATACCAAAGGCAAGTTAACTCAGCTGTCATATAATCATCCAGGCTGAAATTGGGGGAGCCAAGGGAACTAATCCTGATGCTGGCCATACTGCTGCCTTTGGCTACAGAAACTAGAACGTCCTGACAATGTTACTCATACAGGCTTGCATAGATCACCGGCTCCTTTTGACAAAGGATCATATTCTTATGCATGGGAATGATTTTACCCAAACGTCTAGGCTTCAAATGCACACCAGGAATATTGGTAGCTGTTAAGAGGACAGTTTCAGTAGACATGTGGTATACCCAGGACTCTTTCCCATGGAATATTGGCAGGAAATTTAATATTTTCCTCTTAAAACACTGAGTATGGATCATATTTTTATAATCTCTGGATACGTGCCTATCCCTAAAAGAGGGAAGGATGTTCTCTTTGTTTTATTTGGATTTCAAATAGCTGCATCTTCACGGATATACTAAAGTCCCAGGGTCTATTCTTTGACTTTGAGATCATCATCTTGCCAAATCTTTTTAAAACACAGTGGCAACACCTAAAGCATCTGCTAAGAATGACCTAGCTGCTGCTAATTCTTGACCATACCTAGAGACAGCTAGCTGGATCAGGCTAAAATGATCCATCAATAATTAAATAGTACAGATGAACAAGTTCCAGTGTTTAGGAACAAATCCTGGCTCTGCTTAGTACATTGGCACAGGTGCCAAATATAACCCAAATAGGTCAAATTAAATAGTTTCAAAGGCATGAGAAAAAGATCAAGTACTTTTCTTTATTCTTATGTATACAGTAACTAAACACACAATCTTCTCACACTCAATATATTTTCTCAGTAACTGCCTCCTATTACAAAGACCTGTAGGAATGAAGATTAACAAGGTCATACAGCACTACACTGAAATTTCCTCACCACCTTGGGAAGCCACCCACAGTGATCTGTGAATTGCTAATCCACAGCTCAACATCATCCATAAGGAAATTCAGCATAGTGACAATTGCTATCAACAAAAATATTGTTTCCAAATGCATCTGGGAGTCCATCACCTTATTCCTAGGCACTTTCTATAGATGCAGGAAAAGCTAAGTGTAGATGCAATCCATTTAGAGAAAGAGCACAGAAAATAACATGAGATATCGGGAGAACTGGCTACCCTGGATTTGGAGAAGGCTGAGGTTGTTAATGACTTCTTTGCCTCGGTCTTCACTGGCAAAGTCTCTGACCGCACCACCCAAGTCTTGGAAGGCAGACACAGGGACTGTGAGAATGAAGACCCTACACCCACTGTAGGAGAGGATCTGGTTTGAGACCGTCTTAAAAACCTAAACGTACACAAGTCCATGGGACCTGACAACATCCATCCATGGGTCCTGAAGGAGCTGGCGAATGAAGTTGCTAAGCCACTGTCCATCATATTTGAAAAATCATGGCAGTCAGGTGAAGTTCCCGACAACTGGAAGAAGGGAAATATAACCCCCATTTTCAAGAAGCGGAAAATGGATGACCGGGGGAATTACAGACCAGTCAGTCTCACCTCTGTGCCTGGCAAACTCTTGGAGCAGATTCTCCTGGAAGGCATGCTAAGGCACATGAAAAACAAGGAGGTGGTTGGTGACAGCCAGCATGGCTTCACTAAGGGGAAATCTTGCCTGATCAATTTGGTGGTTTTCTATGATGGGGCTACGAAACTGATGGACAGGGGCAGAGCAGTTGACGTCATCTACCTGGATTTGTGCAAAGTATTCAACACTGTCCCACATGACATCCTTGTCTCTAAATTGGAGAGACATCAATTTGATGGGTGGACCACTCGGTGGATAAAGAACTGGCTGGATGGTCGCACGCAAAGGGTTGTGGTCAATGGCTCAATGTCTGGCTGGAGACCGGTAACGAGTGGTGTCCCTCAGGGATCGGTGTTGGGACAGGTCTTGTTCAACATCTTGGTCGGTGACATGGACAGTGGGATTGAGCGTGCGCTCAGCAAGTTTGCTGATGACACCAAGCTGTGTGGTTCGGTTGATACGCTGGAGGGAAGGGATGCCATCCAGAGGGACCTTGACATGCTTGTGAGGTGGGCTGATGCCAACCTCATGAAGTTTAACCATGCCAAGTGCAAGGTCCTACACCTGGGTTGGAGCAATCCCAGGCACAGCTACAGGTTGGGCAGAGAAGAGATTCAGAGCAGCCCTGCAGAGAAGGACTTGGGGGTGTTGGTCAATGAAAAAATGAACATGAGCCAGCATCAGTGTGTGCTCGCAGCCCAGAAAGCCAGCTGTATCCTGGGCTGCATCAAAAGGAATGTGACCAGCAGGTCGAAGGAGGTGATCCTGCCCTTCTACTCTGCTCTTGTGTGACCTCACTTGGAGTATTGTGTGCAGTTCTGGTGTCCTCAACATGAAAAGGACATGGAGCTGTTGGAACAAGTCCAGAGGAGGGCCACGAGGATGATCAGGGGGCTGGAGCACCTCCCGTATGGAGACAGGCTGAGAAAGTTGGGGCTGTTGAGCCTGGAGAAGAGAAGGCTGCGTGGAGACCTCATAGCAGCCTTCCAGTATCTGAAGGGGAAAGGGGGCCTACAAGGATGCTGGGGATGGACTATTCATCAGGGACTGTAGTGACAGGACAAGGGGTAACGGGCTGAAACTTAAACGGGGGAAGTTTAGATTGGATATAAGGAAGAAATTCTTTACTGTTAGGGTGGTGAGGCATTGGAATGGGTTGCCCAGGGAGGTTGTGAATGCTCCATCCTTGGCTGTGTTCAAGGCCAGGTTGGATGAGGCCTTGCGTGGCATGGTTTAGTGTGGGGAATCCCTGCCCATGGCAGGTGGGCTGGAACTAGATGATCTTAATGTCCTTTCCAACCCTAACTATTCTATGATTCTATGATTTGTCCACTATCTAATACTCATCTTTCTTACATATAATAATAAACATGTTTGGGTTGTTTGTGGAACAGCTATGGTTCTTGATAATATTTTTTACCAAAAGTCATTCTATTGTAATACGAGTGCTTTCCACCCTTGGATCAGAAATTGTAGGTTCCAACAATATTACTTTTTAATATTACTGTTTAATACTGTTTCTGCAACAGCAGAGAAAGGCCTTAACAAGGTAACAATTCATTGTGAGAACTTCTGTACAGACATAAAGTTAGTGATAGCTCCCTCTATCAAAGGATCTGCAGTCAAGCGTATTATAAGATTTTTTTTTCTTTATATATAAAACTGTTCTGCTCTTTCATAACAGCCCACTGTCTTTATGTATCTTAAGATACAAATTTCAGGTGACCTTCCATGGCTCAAAGCGGAGAAGATGAAGGAGAAGGGGAAGGGAAAAAAGCTTTATCTGCTTAGTTTTTATCAACCATGTGAGGATGGTTTCAGATTAATTTAGGTACCTCAGTGATATGTATTCTGTGTAAGCCAAGCTTCTACCCTTCTTTTGCTCTTAGTACAGAGGGCTATGCAGCTCCAGAATGTGAACCATCATATCTTTTCCAGATACCTATATTAGGAATGACCAAATCAGCTCTAGGAGGTTTCTAGTTCTCGCTGTTGGATCTCTCCATAGTTATAAAGTTCGTCTAGCTAATTTCCTTAGATAAGAGCTAAAAATCCGTTATAAAGCACAAAATGGTAATTGAGGTGTCTTACAGGGTGTAAGACATCTGCCTGGGTCTAGCAAATGTTACACAACTTAGTTGTACATTCACCTTTCTGGACTGCCAGCTGAAAATCAAGTGGGCAAAGACTAGTATTGACTCAGTGCTCCCAAAGGTGGGTGAAATTGTTCCCACTGCTACAGTTAGATGTAACAAATTCCACCCCATTGTCTAGCCTATGTGTTTTGATAGCAGTTGCAGGAAACTTGCACCAGGCTGAACCACCCCACTTTTTTCAGTACCTGATTTACTAAAATCCACACAAAAAATAAATTGGATGTATAGAGAAGGTTGTCTCCTAATAACAATTCTTCATTCTGCATATTAATTCATCCTCTGAAACATGAGAATAATTGCTTCTCTCTTTTGATTGTGAAGCCTTTTGGGTAGTGAAGACATTTTTTTCTCTATGTCTGTGTACAGCAGCATGCACAGCAGACACCTGATTTCACCTGGGACCTTGTAGCACTGCTGAGCTGTATGCATTTAAAACAAAAAATGTCATGCATTAGTTAAATTCTTCAAGACCCTGTGGATTCCATACTGCACTGAAATTTCTCAGTCCAAAATTCTCAAAGGTGGTACAAATATCGTTGTCTGGGAGATATGGCTATTTTTTAATTTTTTTATCTGTTTTTACTTCTAGAACTGTGGTGGCTTGAGACATTGGGATTTTGCAGCTTCAAAAACCATGAGGCTATCTTGCTTGGCATGTTATTGTCCTTGATATGGACTGCTTGGCAGCCAATACATTAGGAAAAAAATATATATAAATATCTTAAAGAAATAACCACAGAAACTGATGATACTCTGGCAGTAAAGTATAATCCATCACCTGAGCCATGCCATTTAAGAAGCTTCATGCATTAAACATAATGGAAGGGAGTAGTACAGCTCCAGTTCAATATGTGACTTGTGAGCTATCACAGGGCTTCTGACTCAGTATTACTAAGAAATGTTCACTGACTGTCACTGCAAAGGTATGCTAGGGAGATTCTCTAAGGACCAATTAATGGGAATGGAAGAAAATTCTGGTAGATTGGCTGCCAGTGGGAGGAAAGTGAGTGGAGACTGGTGAAGAATAATGTATGTTTGCAATTTACTTATTAGCCTTATGAAAAAAAAGAAGAAGCAACACATGCCAAATGAAATAACAAAAGATCTTAGCAGCATTTGTAAATACCATTTTAATTATTTAAGCCGAATGTGAATAGGAAGCTGCTTTTTTTTTTTTTTTTTAAGGTACACTATTGCTAATGAACTCAACAACCTTATTTTATGTCATAAAACCACAGTGTTCTGTATTAGAGGAACCTCACTGCTGCATTTTCTTAAAACTTGTATTCTTTAACTACAGCTGAAATAGTGGCATCTTAACTCTGTCAAGCTCATGTACAGATTTATTATTTGTCTTTTTTCTTTTCTATTCATTTGTTTGGCTTTCCACTTGTGTATCAATTTCTTTTACCTGAAGATCTCCAACCACAATAAAAAACTCATTAATTAAGCCTCACATTACTCCACATGGAGTAGGACTCTGAGGACAAAATTCACCCAGTGCTGCATTGCTGTATTTCAGTTTGCACAAATTTGGTTGGTGCCGTACATTTTCTCTCCTGTTTCCATTTATGAAGCTGGTGTTGCACCTCTTAAGGACTCATAACCAATTTATTCTCAATCTTTGGCTGATGTGCACTTTGTAATGGAAAAGGAGCTTTTTATTTCAAGTTTCTCTATTTTCAGTAAATAATCTGGCTAGCCTAATTCTGATTGAGAAAGATAAATTGTTATCAGAACAAAATGCCTTGCTTTTGGAAATAGCAATCCAAATTCTTTCAGCTGTACCTGTGCAAAGCATTTTTCTCATTAGAGCTTACATCCTGATACAATCAAGTACATAAGCATGATCTTAACTACGATAATCTAATTTTTCAAGTCCAGAAGAATTCTTATTGTCATCTCATAATGTGAATGGGATTGAAGATTAAGAATTTTAATGAATTACTGCTGTAATGTGGCCAGTAGTCTAACAGAGTAATAAAGCACAAGGCTTATTTTGAATTCTGGCATGCAAATCTAGCCTGGTTTACAAATGTTCCATTGTCACTATGACTGGTTGCACTCAACTCCTAGTCACAATCACAAGCAAGGTAGAAAGTGAGATGAGTTCGGCATTTGCTATCTTAGGAAACTGCTTGCTCTGCTTGTGCCTGCAGTGTGCTGTGATAGTGGGAAGGAAAAAGGATGGATCTGCTGCAGTTTCCATCAGCTAGGGAGTGATCCAGGAGATTATTGTGGGGTTTTTGTCAGTATAAACTTCCGTTTAGTTAATGTGAGAGATATGAAACTGATGACTTACCAAGTCAAGGGATGACGATGGATTCAGCTATGAAATCAGTCTTCCCTATTTAACTGGCAAAAAGTGTAGTGGGAGGGTATGTGTGCAAATGCATGCATACATGAGTTTTCTCCTCTTGGGAATTACAGTCAAAAAAACCAATTACTAGACAGGATTCATCAGGGAAAATAGGTGCTCCCCAAATATTCACATTTGTTATGAATTCTGCTATTGCAATAAAAAACATGCTTAACAGCAAATTGAATGTAGAATGAAACTGATTTCAATTCTAAGTAGTTACTAAACTTTGATTTTGTCTATTAATTTAAAATATATTAAAGGAAAAGAAAAAAAAGAAGCAAAAGTAGTAATAATAGGGTTTGCTATTATTTAGCCTAGATGTTTATATTCTTTTTTTATACTCCTATAAATATGACATTTTTGTGGATGTGAGTTCTAAGATTAGGAGTTCCAAAAAGGAAAAAAATGGTTTCTACAACCGCTGCTGATGAAAAGTGACACAGTCTTTATGATTCTCAAGTAATAGTTGCAACAAAACGACCAAAAAGAAGAAAGAGGTCTTACCTGGTAGGAGGAACATATAACCCTGGCCGCCATAGTATGGTTGATATCAAAATCTAATATGTTAGGTCTTTTTCATTTTTCCCATCCTAGACTATGAAAATTCTTCCAAGGCAGTTTTTCTCCTCAGTTTCAAGAAGTTAGGATTTCAGTCTAATGGAAGAGACAAAATGAAAGACTAGAATTACTAAGTAGTTGCACCAACCACTACTGATGAAGTAAAAACTATTTCAAGCAAAATTTTCTCAGTACTACACTCCTAGGACAGATCTCCAAGGATATCAGCAGTAAAGATGGACCTGTACCCTAAGTGGTGATCACAGAATCATAGAATCATAGAATCACAGAATGGTTTGGGTTGGAAGGGAGCTTAAAGATCATCTAGTTCCAACCCCCCTGCCATGGGCAGGCACACCTTCCACTAGACCAGGTTGCTCAAAGTCCTGTCCCGCCTGGCCTTGAACAGGGATGGGGCATCCACAGCTTCTCTGGGCAAGTTGTTCCAGTGCCTCACCATCTTCACAGTAAATAATCTCTACCTAATATCTAAATCCACCCTCTTTCAGATTAAAGCCATTCCCCCTTCTCCTATCCTTACATGCCCTTCTTAAAAGTCCCTCTCCAGCTTTTTTTTTTTGGCCCCTTTGGGCACTGGAAGGCTGCTATAAGGTCTCCATGAAGCTTTCCCTTCCCCAAGATGAACAAACCCAATTCTCTCAGCCCATCTCCAGAGGACAGATATTCCAGCTCACTGAGCACTCTGTGGCGTACTCTGGACTTGCTGCAACATGTCCACATCTTTCTTATGTTGGGAGCCCCAGAGCTGAACACAATGATCTCAGTGAGTTACATTGAACTGAGACCATTTATGAGATGAGGTCTGATGCCCAACAAAGGACCCATGGGTACAAAATTACATAATGATAATTAGAATGGAAATATCCATCACAAAGATAAAGTTGAACTGTGGTTTCCTAAATCTAACTGCTTCTATTTAACTGCATTTTTTTTGCTTTCTGGTAGTGCAATGGCTGTCCATTTGTGTTAATACTGTAATCCCAAAATAATACAGAAGTGAGCCAGGACTGCTATAAGACACCCCTGAGTAATTTAATGTATTAAGTAGTATTACAAATGAGAGACACATTCAGTTCAGGCAACTCTTTCTAGAGGTCTTTAGATGCTTTATAAAAAACATAATTACATAATAACACTGCAATTTCCCCACATCAATGAATCAAAGCCAAAAACTTGAGGAGAATTTCTCTTGAAATAGAATATTAAATTACTCAATTGAAATGGTGCCATAATCTATTTGTTTGGTAAATGAAAAGCAGTTGGCAGTCATCTGCAAGAAGAAGGAACAAGAAGTACCAACAAGCAGTGAAAAGAACAATTAGGAGCAGACGAAGTGGGGGAAAGTTTGTATTTGCAGCTTCCAAAATATAAAATTACCCCTTTAAACAGAGCTGTTTGAAAGTCAGATGTTTTGTTTCATCTAGGCAAGTATGTGGGATGACTTTAGAGTTATTGGAGAGACAGGCATCTTCAAGGGCCAATTCACCCAAGCCGAAACAGATGCCTAATGTAGATGAGAAGCAGAAAAACATTCACAGCATTCGTTCACAGTGGTGTAAAACTTAAAGGCAGTATGGAGCAGGCCAGGGGGAGGCATTTCTAGTTCTGTTAACCACCAAAAATATCTTCTAGTAAATTGCTGAAAAGGACTCAGCCAAGGGGGAAATCTGAGTAGTCAAGAGCGTGGCCCTGATGGTGTCCAAGATAATTCTTGTTGGATGCTTACAGCTGCATGCAGCTGACTGATAACAAAACATGAAACATTCTGCTTTCTGGCACAAAAGTTGTCAACCATCACTAAAGATCAAGTCTGTGGAAATCTGACCAAGTAGATTATTTCTTTTGCGGTTTTCACTTGAGGGCTGAGGATCTGAAGAAATTCGGAAGGGATATGAGTCACATATCAATATTCATTGAAACAGATGAGCAGTAACAGATGAGCAATATAACAGATGAAATGAGCAACTATATACATAAAGCCTCTGATAATTTATAGTCACTAGAAGTCTAACTCCTACAGAGAGGCAGAGGAATTGAATAAACAAGAAAAAGACCAGAGGTTTATCATTTTCCTTATTATGTATGGTCTCTTTTCTCATCAATATCTTCCTAAATAGTAGGATATGTCCCCAGCATGGGCAGTAAGACATGTGGCCTTTTTTAGAGCATTTTATATGCATACAAGCATGCACACACACACAGACCTTGGGGGAAAAAAAAATTCATACTTTCTCACGTGTCCAAAGATCTCCTCTACCCATACCTTCATTTGAAACTTTAGCCATGCAATGAAGAAGATCCTAGGTCATGACATCTGTATTCAGGCCAAAAGGACAGAAATGGTAGGGTTTGTTTTCTTTCTAAGGCAACACCTGTATGGGAAAAAATACAACAGTGACTGTGTCTTGTTTCATTTCTTAACTCCGAAAGACTAAATACAACTGCCTGCTTCACTTATTCTTGGATGTCAGGTTTACAGATTATCTGTGCCTGGAGATATCATACACTTTTGTGTCCTGTCAAACCCCAGATACATAGGTTGTCTGATAGTGGCAAATGATGATCCTGATTCATAATCTCTTCTTCTCTGTCCTTTATTCCTTCAGCTCTTGGGGAAGGGATATTTCTTTACTTCATTGTAGATGCAGCATGACCTAGAGATATACTGTCTTTGTGTTCATACTTCAGAGTGCTACCAAGTTGGTGAGATAGGACTACCGGAATATGGTAAACCAAAAAGGCTCATTTAATTAAGAGCAAACAATGCAAAGAGACTGATTGCCACTTTCCAAAACTAAAACCTGAGAGGTTCTTCAAAGACAAAATAGAAAGGGGGGAAAACAGGGAGAAGAAATTTTGTCTGTGAAGTCGGTGTCCATTGAGAACATATCAGCCATGGAAACTCTGAAATAAAACCCTGCTACCTATGGACAGGTTTGTAAAAGGAAGAAAAGGTTGCTCACCTGCAAGTTGTCCATATGAGGAAACTAACCATCAAACCAAACATAGAATTTTTGGCTAAAGTATGAATAGCTGGATGGGACAAAATTATGAAGTTGTGCATATACTGTAGGAACCTGGTATAGGCAAGAGAGTGCTGAACATTATGAATATTGTGTAAGTGATATCACAACCATTCTATTCGTGCTAGATGCCACCTCTAGATGCCATGGAGGAAATGAAACCTGAAGACACAAGAGAGAGACAGACACTGTTGTAAAAGGCATCTCTAAGATGATAAATTTAAAGGACAAAGCCTTGGGTGACATAGTTTAGTGTCAGGTGTCCCTGCTCATTTGGGTTTGGAACTTGATGATTTTAAGGTCCTTTCCAACCCTATTCTAATTAAAATGTGAGGTTGGTTTAGTTTTGGTTTTTGTTGAGGGTTTGGTTTTGATTGGGTTTTTTCCTCAGAAAGTAGGCAATAAAAATTTCTAGTAAAGTTCTGAGCAGGTATGCAAGGAGTCATTTAAGCTTTACACATATAAATCTGATGGTTAATGGATTTAAACTGATAATAAATTCTCTAAATATTCCAAGCGGGAAGGGAATGGTAAGCAGCATGAACTAGAGAAAGAAATAGAACAATCTAGACCTCTCCTAGGCAGATATATGTGAAATATGAGTATGACCACCAATGTACACTGACATGAATTTCAGATGTGTTGTGATACTTTTAAGTGGATCAAGGACATTTAAAGCCATATATGAGGTGTTGGCTCCAAAACTAATCAGATTTCATAGTCTTTTGAGCCAAGGGGATTTTGACCTCTATATGCATTTTAGATTGTTCCAAAACTTTAAGACTGTGACTCTTCATATAATGGACAGATTGAGATCCAGTATTTTTCACCTAATTAGAGCTGCTTTGTTTTCAGATTACATATCCTTGTTAATGAATATGACCTGAGGCTTAATGATGTCTTGAAACTCAAAATCCAGTGACCATCCTATGATTAATGTAAAGGAAACCTCCAGTATTAGACAGGAAAGCTTCTAAGACTATAAACATGACTACCTTTAAAGAGCAAATAAAATCAGATTGTTAGGGTTCAGACTGCTTTATAGAAATATGATTTATAAACATGGCTATAAACATGGTTCCCTAAGACCTATAAACAGATTAAAGACTATAAACATGATTGCCTTTAAAAAGCAAGTGAAGTCACATTGTTAGGATTCTGCCTTCCTAATTTCAGCCCCCTAAACAAGAGATTCAATACAATATGCTCATTAGGTTCTCTACCATCAATGGAAAGATGCAGAAACTCCAAAAGGTGATTCAGCATATCTTAAAATTGTTCCCCAAAGCACACAGGGTAAAAAACCCTTCTGGATGTGTGTGTTTATTTCCATTGACTGGAATCTAGATAGCTACTTAAGGGTAGCTAATATTAGATTACATTCTTTTAATTAGCTGTTGTGTCGTGAGATGGAGTCATAATTGTAACATTAAAGCTATCCATGTCTCTGATTGACAACAGACTGGTGGGGTTTTTTTGTGTGGCTATCATGTCATGCTCCTGAAGGGACTCTTAGATTTTTGTCAACAAGAGGCAAATAATTTGATGGACAAAAAATAAGCCTTATAGAGGTCTCTAGGTATTAATTTGACAGCATAAATCAGAATAAATCAGATGTCAATGACATACGATAAATTTTATCACTATTTCTCTAAAATCCATGCCAACATCACTATTCAGATGGATAGACATTTGTTCTAAGGCATCATAATCTCGTAAGAATATCCAAAATTTACATTAGTTTCTTTAATAAATTATGTGACTGAGCTATCATCTTCCTAAAAGAAAACTATCTTCTTCTGCCCTACCCCCAGCCAAAACTTTGATTTCAGAACATCTCTTTTTTTGTGCCTCCAAGAAGTGTTGAGGATGAATTTCAGACAGAATGGTGATGAGCGGCAGTATTAAATGCCAGGTCAAATCCTCAACTGGAGTAAATTGGTGTAATTCTATTGAAGTTACTGGTGTTTTGCTGCCAGAGTCTGATTCAAAGTCTTTGGGAATCTTTTCATTGACTTCTCTGAGCTTTGGCACAGCTAAAGATCTGATCTTTCTAGACAGAATTGACAAGATAAACAAGGTTGGCAGTTGTGGGAAATATGAGAGGGTTTTCTTGCTGTGAGAGCTGTGGTCAAATGTATGTCAGAAGAATTAGTCCCAGTTCAAAGGTGAGACTACTCCAGTAAAAAAAAAAAAAAATACAGAAGTATGAATTTTAATGTTAGCAAATGAATCCTTCTAGCAAAAGCAAACGAATGCAAAATGCTTAGCTCCAAAAAACACAAGCTTTGTCTACTTCTCATTTTCTATGAACACATTTATTTTGCAATCCTCTGTAAATCCTGTTGAAATAAAAATGTGTTTACAATGTTACATATTCCATAAAACATGTTTGCTACTCAGCAATCTGCTTGCTTCCCTTAAAATGTTTTTTTTGTGACAAACAATCATTAAATCTCACAACCACCGTGTGCAGATAAATGAAACTAGCGCAGATATTACCATTTGGTTGACACATTTGTTTTGACATTGTAAAAAAGCGTTAGGGATTTTTTTTTTTATAAACTCTTTCTTTTTTTCTCAGAAACAATAATATGTTCCTGCAAATGCTGCAAAAGATCAAAAGCTGTTCAGATCATATTTACAGTACTAAAAGCACAATGAATGCCCCTGCAAATGACATGTAAATTACTGAACGACGATTCAACTTCAGTCAGCTTTGCAGACGAATTGAAGGACCTTAATTCCACTTTAGTCTAGAAATCTGATTTTTCTGCTGCTTGTAAGAAATCAGCTTTAATCCTCTTTTAGATGTCATTCAACAGGTTCTTTCTGCACAAAAGATGTAAATGAATTTTCCTTTGCAATATCATTTCAAATTCATTTTCTTTCCACAGGATGTTCTTAGAAATAATCTAAATCTGGGATATCAAACCAACATTTTCTACATCTATTTAAGAATAATAGTCAGGATGCACATCTTAGCTTAGTGATGGCATAACTCCATTGACTTGCTCTTTATTCCTACTGATGGAAATGAGATAAAAATTCAGCTCCCTGATAAAATTTGCAGCTGAGTATATATTCAAGAAAACAAAAGAATTATCTTCCTTCACTATTAAATCCCTAAATAAGTCATGTCCACCTAAAACTGAACACTTTATCATCCTTTCAATATCACTTTCTTTTATTCCTTCGGCTTCCTGCATCCATGAAGTAATTCTATGGACACCGAGAAGCTTCTAAATTAAGGACTGTCTTTTTGGCACCTAGTGGTACAGTAGATCCCAGTTCCTGATTAAAGATATCCTTATCACAGGCAAATGATAATGTTATTTTCTGTTCATGAAGAAAACTAAGTGCTAAAAATCACAGGCTGGCTGAGCCACATGTCCAGTGGGTGTAAAATCAACACATGTCCTTTGGGAGTTGTTCTGATTTACACCAATGGTATATCTGGTACCCCAGGTTAGAATGCTGTTATTTAAAAGAAATGTCCTAGATGATCCAGTTACGTAAAAAAATGCAATTCCACAGGCCATGTAGCATTTGAACACTTGTTCCTCCCATTTCTCATCAGCACTTTTGATCTCCTGGTATCTGAAAGAAAACTCAGCCCTGGGTTAGGACTTCAAGCAATGCAAAATTGTAAGTGAGAACAAGTTCACTCCTTATTCACATGAGGAAGCTTAATGAACACCTGAAATAAATTGATGCCACTGGTAATATATAGGTGATAGTCAGGGAGCAGTGTACTGTCAAAAACAGACTTGTCACCAATCTCCAACTGGACACTGAGCCATTGACCACTATCCTATGGATATGACCATCCAACCAATTCTTCTTCCACAGAACAGTCCACCCATCAAATTCCTATCCTTCCAATTTAGAGAAAAGGAAACTGTGGGTCCAGGTCATCTACCTGGATTTGTGCAAGGCATTCAACACTGTCCCACACAACATCTTTTTCTCTAAATTGGAGAGACATCAATTTGATAGGTGGGCCACTCGATGGATAAAGAACTGGCTGGATGGCCACCCGCAAAGGATAGTAGTCAATGGCTCAATGTCCAGCTGGAGATGAGTAAGGAGTGGTGTCCCTCAGGGATCAGTGTTGGGACTGGTCTTGTTCAACATCTTTGTCGGTGACATGGACAGTGGGATTGAATGTGCCCTCAACAAGCTGTGTGGTTCAGTTAATACGCTGGAGGTTAGGAATGCCATCCAGAGGGACCTCGACATGCTTGTGAGGTGGGCTGATGCCAACCTCATGAAGTTTAACCATACCAAGTGCAAGGTCCTACACCTGGGTTGGAGCAATCCCAGGCAGAGCTACAGGTTGGGCAGAGAAGAGATTCAGAGCAGCCCTGTGGAGAAGGACCTGAGGGTGTTGGTTGATGAGAAAATGAACACGAGCCAGCATCAGTGTGTGCTCGCAGCCCAGAAAGCCAACTGTATCCTGGGCTGCATCAAAAGCAGCATGACCAGCAGGTCGAAGGAGGTGATCCTGCCCCTCTACTCTGCTCTCGTGAGACCTCACTTAAAGTATTGTGTACAGTTCTGGTGTCCTCAACATGAAAAGGACATGGAACTGTTGGAACAAGTCCAGAGGAGGGCCACGAGGATGATCAGGGGGCTGGAGCACCTCCCATATGAAGATAGGTTGAGAAAGTTGGGTCTGGTCAGCCTGGAGAAGAGAAGGCTGCGTGGAGACCTCCTAGCAGCCTTCCAGTATCTGAAGGGGGCCTACAAGGATGCTGGGGAGGGACTATTCATCAGGGACTGTAGTGACAAGACAAGGGGTAACGGGTTCAAACTTAAATAGGGGAAGTTTAGATTACATATAACAAAGAAGTTCTTTACTGTTAGGGTGGTGAGGCACTGGAATGGGTTGCTCAGGGAAGTTGTGAATGCTCCATCCATGGCAGTGTTCAAGGCCAGGTTGGACGAAGCCTTGGGTGTCATGGTTTAGTGTGAGGTGTCCCTGCCCATGGCAGGGGTGTTGGAACTAGATGATCCTTTCCAACCCTAACTATTCCATGATTTTATGATTCTATGACCATTTCAAAGCCCTTACAGAAATCCAGATAGATGACACCATATCTCTTCC
This sequence comes from Psittacula echo, assembly GCF_963264785.1. Classification (NCBI taxonomy): domain Eukaryota; kingdom Metazoa; phylum Chordata; class Aves; order Psittaciformes; family Psittacidae; genus Psittacula; species Psittacula echo. The sequence goes on from NC_137738.1 coordinate 104,845,706, forward strand.
CTTGTCCACTGACGTAGTCACTCCATCAAGGAAGGCCATCAGGTTGGTCAGGCAGGACTTGTCCTCAATGAAGCCAAGGTGCTATGCCAAATCACGTCTGTTCTCCATGTGCCTTACCATGGATTCTAGAATGATCTGTTCCATGTCCTACCCAGGCACAGAGAGAAGCCGACAGGTAATTTTTGGGAGAGGTCTTGCAGTTTACAGAAACTGTCCTTAAAGACCTGCCAGCTCTGTTCTGCTCCCTTGTCCCTGAGTGCAGTTTCCCAAAAGGTCTTACTGACTAACTCCTTAAGAGGTAGAAGTTTGCTTTCCTAAAATTGAGGGTCCTGACTTTACTCTTCACTGACCCATATCCCTCAGGACTACAAACTCCACCAGCAAATGATCACTGCAGCCCAGGCTGCCTCAGTCTTGATGTCACCAGATAGCTCACTTGTTCTGGTGACCATCAGGTCCAGCATCACACCCCTTCTATAGGGCTGTCTATTATCTGGCTAAAGAAGTTCTCAGTGCACACCAAGAGCCTCCTAGACTGCCTACAGCTTGCTGTGCTACTTTTCCAGCAGATGTCAAGATCCCCCAGAAGGATAAGAGCTGTAAGCATGATGCCTCCTGCAGCTGGGATAAGAAGGATCCAACAACAGGCTCCCCTTGATCTGGTGGTCTATACTAAATACCAGCCACAAGGTTCCCTTTGTTGCTTTGGCCTCTCATTCTTACTCAGAAGCTATCAACCTGCTTGTGGCTGTTCTTCAGAGACAGCTTTTGTCCATTTCTTGATGTAGAGGGCAATGTTTCAGCCCCTCCTTCCTAACCTGTCCCTTCTAAACAGCCTGTAACCTTTGATAGCCACACTCCAGTCATGGGATTCATCGCACCAAGTTTCAGTAATGGCAACAAAGTCATAGCTTTTTAGCAGCATGGTGGCTTCCAACTCCTCCTGTTTGTTGCCCATGCTGCATGCTGTGTTATAGAGGCATTTCAGCTGGGCTGTCAGCCATGTCACCTTCTTAGAGGAACACCCCTCAATTTCTTCAAGGTATTTCACTGGTGTTTCAACTGGTGTTGGGTCCTATTACCCCAGGAGCCCCTAACTCATCTCATAAGATTTCAAGCATGCTGCAGTGTACCCAACACATCTCAGAGCAACAGGCTGAGGGCCTTCAAGAGCACCTCATTCTTCTAACCTTGGTGCATCATCCCACAGCTTGTCACAAGCAAGCCTGATATTATCCACCTCCCTCTTCAAGTCTGGGTTAAATAACCGTTCCTGCTGTTGCAGTATTCAGTGTAGACCAATCAACAAAGTCTAAAACTTTCACTGGACTTCTCATTTCACCTTCTCAAGCAATTGATTGTCTTTGTTTGCCAATCACAGTCACAGATTCATGTTCTTTATATAGACCTACAGGCAGGCTGTGATATGGCAAAGTCTCTCAGAACAAGTTAAAGTGAAGCAAACCTTTAAGCAAGTCTGATGATTCAAGGTATATTACATTTCTTTTTTCTTTTCCAAAAAAAAGATGTGAAACTTACTTCTGTATTTTGAGTGGGGCCTCAAGCTCAAATCAAGGTTCCCATTCTCTCAAGAAACAGTCACACAGCAAGACCTTCACCCTGAGCAGCTAACATTGAAAAGAGGTTAAACATAAAAGGAAAAGAATAAAAAGATACACCACACATGCAAAATATGAGGAAAGTAGCAATAACTTGGTGATTTGTCCAAGGTGACACAGAAAGTCAGTAGCAGAGTTAAGGACTGATCTTCCACATTCAGCCAAAAACTTTTACTAACCCCCACCCCAATTATCTGCTGTCCTGTAATCACATGCAGTGCCTACTATGTCACCTATTGCAGCACACATCACACTGAATTGGAAAATTCTTCCCTTGGTCTGTCAAGCATAAATTTATAAAGTGTTCCTGTAGCATGGCTCTAAAGGCTTTGAAAGCATTAAAGACTCTGGCTGCTAAGTGTGTGGTAAGGTCACAATATCAGGAGCTGCTACTGAAGGAGAGGCATTTTTCTGTACAACTGATAACAGGCAGCATTCACCTATGCTGTGTAACAGGTGTAAAAGACTTGCACTGACATTTCTGTTCCTGGAGTCCAGGGGCACCACTTGAAAATATAATCTAGCAGAAGCTGATAAAATTCAGTGACATAAATCATGCCTGCAAGATAACAATAAATAATGCAAAGAAGATGCAAATACATTGCATTTTAGCAAGCAGTGACGTAACCTGATTGAAAATACCTGCACCGACCTAAGACTGAAAAGAGATTTTTTTTGTGGCAGAAGGAGTTTTCACACTGAAATTGATTGTGTCTAAATGTTATTAGCCAAGCATATCTTTGACCTGATGCTTTCAGTTTGATACGAAGTGACCCGAATTTCTGCCCTAATGTAACTCTCTTGTCGAGTCCTCATTCAAGCAGTTTCATGGGCAGCTGCATTTATGCTGTGAATACAAGAAATCTTTCTTTTCTTTTGAGGAGGAAAAAACCCCACAAAGCACAAAACCTCACCAAAAATAAAAATGCCCTTTATGTCAAGGGCAGGGTGATATTCAGACATCCCCAAAAATTAAATTAGGCTGAAAGGTCTAGGAGGTATAAAACACCCTAAACCAGAAGGAAAGGGTTCACAAATAGATAAATAATAGCAATAGATTATAAGAGGCAAAATATGTCTCTATGTAGTGAATGGTATTCCTTATGTTCTTACGTCATTCAGGCATTCAGAAAATCTTCTGGTCAATCCTAGGAATGCTCCTCTTCCATAATTTGCAAGAAGAATAATTGGGCAACTCTGGAATAAGATGTTCTCTTCTGAATCCAAAATACCTGGGTGACTACTTAGATGAGTCTTACCCAGGCCTCACCCTGTACCTCACCACTGTAGAACAATGAATTGTTTAGCTCAGATGGATAAAATCTGAGATTAAATCTGAGCACTGAAATTATATTCCAGATTGCTGTCAGATATATGTGCATTTTGGAGATAGGGGTATGCATGCTATTTTTTCTGCTGTATCTCTACACAAAGCCAGTGACACTTTATATTTGAGTTGCTATTTCTGGAGTTTGCCTGACTCCAGAGGAATTACCATTAGGTTGTGTCTTATTGAAGTCAGTGCAGAACTTCCAGTGAAACTACTTTTAACAGTAATAACTCCATTGAGCAATGAAGATGTTTGGCTATGTGTTGTTCTGCTGTTCAGACACTGCAAAACAAAGAAGAACTTGATGATGGAACTTGTCTTAATCCTTTCTAGGGAAGAAGGGATTATTTCTTCAAAATAATAAATGTATGCCACTGCACTGAGCTTTTTCTTATTAAATTAACAGAAATCTGTGGCAATGCACTCATACACTTAAATGAAACCAGAATTTCACCCTTGGTTTATTTTTCACCCAAACAGCCTGAAATATGAATAAAGAGGTTCTTAATTTGAAAAGCAATCACTTTCACTGGTATCTCATTACTGAGACCTTTTTGAATGGATATAGCTACAAGGAAGCTGTAGAAGGAATGCCAGGACTAAGAGCAAAAACCTCTACAATTTGAAGAAAGCTTTAAGCTGTAACAGTCCATCTTCTCCCATTAATAACAAAAAGATCCAACTCTCACAGGATGATATCCTCCTGCACACCAGTTGCCCTCTCCATTCATAAGTTCACAGTAAGGCATTTCTGCACCTGGCCTCATTAGATTTATGGCCCCTGTTTCTTTACTTAGTTGAAGGCAACTTCTTCTGGAGCCTTGCCAAAAATAGTATATTTTTAGCTACCACACAGAAAAAGGAATTAAAAAGGAGCTGCACACCTGTAGTATAGGGAAACTAAGGTGAAAAAAAGAAGGTGGCTTTGAACAAAACCACCACCTCCCATGTCCCAAGACCCATTTGATCTGCTAAGTTATTCTGTTTTCCTAAGACAAAAGCTCCTTACCCCTCCATCACCATGATCAGGAATAAGCAACAGGCTGTGGGAAGGCATGCCATGCTCCAATTCATGCTGTTTTGTTTTGTTTTACCTTAAAAGTCTCTTTGATATTTTTATACCATAAGATAACAGACAGTTCTTTTTTTTTTTTTTTTTTCCTTTTTTTTTAAAAAACTTCTTCCCTCTGGACAAGTAAGATATTAATATTATCCCTGTAACAAGCAGCAGAAGGAATAAAATATCTAGGTAAATACTGCAAGAGATTAAAACTCTTTAGCTTTCTGATGTAACCCTGTGACATAGCGTTTCTAGTGAATTAAACCAAATGTACAAGTATTTAACGACTAATCCTTTTAAGTATTTTAATGCCCCAATGAAGATTTCTTATAGGGAGAGGCAAAGCATATGTGGTTTCCGTTAGAGTCTGCCTGCAGGCAGAGGATTGAGCAGATTGGCTTTTTTTTTTTTTTTAGCTCTCCCCCCTCTTTTTAATTAATTAATATTTCCCTTCCTTTGTGTGTGTTGGCGGGCGGGTGGCAGGTGGGGGGTGTGGGGTGCTGAATGGACAGCTCCAGCCGCCCCCCCCACCAGGGGAGGGAGCAGGAGGGGGGAGTCCACATCCCAGCCTGCTCCTTGCTGGAAGAAAGAAAAGGGACATGAAACAGGTTTTATTCCTCCTTTGGGTTACTACAAGCAGCTAACCTAGCTCAGGGGGCTCTTTGAATACCATAAAGAAAAGTAACTTTTCATTTTAGAAACCCATCCTGCAGAGCAGCAGGTGTTAAACTGATTAGAGCATTTCTTGTATTTATCTTCTTGTATTTATCTAAATATATGCATATTGTAAAAATATACACATATACATTCACATAGATTTAGGCCAGATATAAGGGAAAAATGTTTCATAGTGAGGGCAAGCTCCAGTATCAATACAGGCTGGGGGATGAAGGAATTGAAAGCAGGCCTGCAGAGAAAGACTTGGGAGTACTGGTGGATGAAAAGCTGGACATGACCCAGCAATGTGCACTCACAGACCAGAAGGCCAACTGCATCCTGGGTTGCATGACAAGTAGTGTGAACAGCAAAGTCGAGGAAGGGGATTCCCCTGTACTCTCATGAAGCCCCACCTGATGTACTGTGTCCAGCTCTGGGGCCCCCAGCATAAGAAGGACGTGTGAGGTGTCCTTGCCCATGTTAGGGGTTTGGAACTAGATGATGTTAAGGTCCTTTGCAACCCTAACTATTCTATAATTCTATGATGTGGAGCTGTTGGAGCAAGCCCAGAGGAGACCACAAAGATGCTCAGAGGTATGGAGCACCTCTTCTGTTGAGGTGACAGGTTGAGAGAGCTGTGGTTGTTCAGCCTGGAGGAGAGAAGGGTCTGGGGACATCTTATAGCAGCCTTTCAGTACTTAAGGGGGAAAAACCTCTTTAGCAGGGTCTGTAGTGATAGGACAAAGGGTAATGGTTTTGAACTACAAAAGGGTAGATTTAGACTAGATACACTGAAGAAATTTTTTACAATGAGGGTGGTAAGACACTGGCACAGGCTGCTCAGAGAGGTGGTAGATGCTTCAGCCATGGAAAAATTCAGGGTCAGGTTGGACAGGGCTCTGAGGCAACCTGTTCTAGTTGAAGATGTACCTGCTCATTGCAGGGTGGCGTGGACCAGATGACCTTTATAGGTCATCCCTTCCAACCCAAACTGCTCTGTGATTCTATGATATATAGCTTCTTTTTCTGTTGTAGAACTTCCTAGCCATAGGGAATATTTTCTTCTCTATTAATAGCCAGGCCAGTGTCATGCACTGTAGGATGAAAAATCAATGCTTATCATTATGAACAAAATTTATCTTCTGTTTAAACTAATCTTCAAGGATTGTTAATTTAGAGTCAGGGTTAAGGTTTCATGGAAAGTGAGTGCTTATACCAGCTGAGGGAAATATAACCTCTTCCTATGCACTTTCTGATGCATATTAATAACCAAAATAGTAATTTGGGGAGATAATAAATGTGAGTGCAAAGACTACACTGTGCACTTGCATATATGCAGGCAGATGAGATTGCTAACAATAACTCAGCACTTCCCATTGATGTAATGAAGAATTGCAAGTGCATAAGGAGTGTGCTGTTATATTTCAAAATAGCAGACCAGAAGTTCAGCTGATGCAAATGGGAGGTGAATCAATTATATTAACATAGCTGTGTTGATTCATCTAAATGAAGATACAAAATAGCTGTGCAAATTATTGCAAAACATCTCTATCATACATTCATAAAAGTGCATGAGGAAAATGTGCGATGTGTATATGTGTGATATATGTACAGAGAGAGGAACAGACAGAGTCTTTATTTATTGTTGCCACAATTTGTTTCATTAGGAAAGTAGAAAAGTATACCTGAGCATTGTTAATACCAACTTCTGTTTCTGGATGACTGATTATTGGTGCTAAATGCAATTTCTTGGGGGTTTTTTGGGGGGCTGTTTTTTTGTTTGGTTTGGTTTTTGTTTGGTTTGTTTGTTTGTTTGTTTTGGTCTGTTTGTTTTGCTTTACACTCAGAAATAAAATTAAGCATTTTTTTCAGTGTTTCAGATAAGCACTTTGCTTAGTCAGTAAGTGAGGTGAATGGGGTCAGTAAGCTATAGCCCATCATCTTTAAACTACTGAAAATATTGTACTTCAATTGCAGTCATTTTATTGTGCAATCAAAAATTGTTGATTGTTCATGTTTCGCTCACTAGTCTGCAAATAATAATTTCAGAACAGCCAGATGATACAAATGGAGTGAAATTACTGCTGAAAATCACACTTTAAGTCACAGTTTAGAAACTGAATAATTAAGCTGTCCACAGTGCTAGTATATATATGTACACATATATATAATAGTATTACTATACAGGAGGAGCGGAAGAAGTGAGTGAAGGAGGGAGGAAGGAAAGTGGAAGGAAGGTGGAAGGCAGGCAGGCAAGCAGAAGGAAGGAAGGGAGGGAGGGAGGGAGGGAGGAAGGGAGGGTGGGAGGGAGGAAGGGAGGGTGGGAGGAAGGGAAAAGGATTTTTTTCTCATCGTTCAGTATAATAAATATGTTTCAGCTTTCAGATCATGGAATTAACATTTTAAATTATTTTTAAAGATATTTTCTAGGTCAACATTGTTACATTATCATTTTCTTTTTTATTTTTTCTTGTATTTTAGGCACAATACATACCCAAATACTTGTTTGGAGCATTTTCCACAGCTCTTTGAATTCCAGGAAAAGGATTCCATTGACTTAAGACGATCTTTGGATCAGGTCCCTCATGCAAGAGAGTACTAGTCTTTTACCACCTGACCCCTCCAGCTTCATTAACATGCTCAGGCCCATAGAGGTCAAAGAGACAACTGGCTTATACAGGGATTACTGACATGAGCCAAGGATGCAGAATGGAGCTCACAGTGAGCTCTATCAGCACATTCATTATCAGTCCTCTAGTAGCTATTGTCAGGTTCTGAGTGATGTCTCCTCTATCAGAGATACCATTCGAGAATCAGATCCTGCAGACAAGATCTTATTTCTAGAAAGAATTAAAAAAAAAAAAAAAAAAAAAAATCTCCTTCTGCCAAATCAATTTTAATGCCCAATATTAAAGCAATAAAAACTTCAAAATCTCTTGATTTTATGCATGAGCCATTATAATCAATTGGGAAATTATAATATGGTTTTAAAGCATAAATACCTGTTCCCTCAGTGGAATCTTAGGTCTCTGAAGTAGCTTAATTCAGTTTTGGGGATGCATCTTATGTAAATGCCTGAATACTGAATCAATAAAAAATATATAGTGGTTTTTTTGCACCTACCCAGGATTCTTGGGTCAATACAAATTCCATTTTCAAATACATTAACAAATATATGTGCTCAGTGAAAATTATATATTACCTAACCTAAATACAGATTTATTTGAGCTATTCAGAGCAATTCCAGGCTCTTGAGGAAAGAATCTCTTTAAAATGTTAATACTATTACACCTCATTTTAAAGTGTTAAGGCTACAAATTAAGTGTAGGGGTAAAAAAATCCATGAAAATGTATATCCATGCAAACACGCAGGTGAAGAAAAAATGGAAGAAGTCACCAATACATGACTCATGAGCTGAGGACAAAGACATCAGCCTTGCTTTTGAATTTACTCTTTTAAGTTTGTGACAAAACCTTAATGCTATTTAAACATATAGTAGAACACAGCATTTAATTAGGTAAGGAAACTTGCTCACTATTACTGTCATTGCATAAGTATATGAGCACAGTAGTGTACACTCAATAATCCAAAGAACCTGACACTGTATTATTTATTGGAATGTCTGCATTAATTATGGATGATTCTAATATAAGGTACATCTTTAATACATCACAGTCTACAGATGTTTTCATTCTCTACTACCAGAGAGAAGTTTAATGGTAGGATTTTGCCTCATATATTGAAAGATATCCAGAAAATAATGTGGATAATGTCATCTTAGCCAGTTCATGATCAGGAGAATTTCTAAAATCCTAGTTTAGCTGGTTACATGTAGAGAGTTTGGTTTAAAATTGCCCTGTGGGGTAAGACTGACAAGAGGAAATAACCAAACAAAAAAAACACCACAAAACCCCACAACCTTTTAATTAAATGCATTGAGTAACTGTAAGATTTCCAGTTTTATCACCAGTGTTTTCACCTGAGCCGCAAAATACAAGGTTATGATGACAGTTGTCGGTGAACTTTGATGGCCTGATACAAAATCCTTGTCACATATGGATTTTTCTTGTTGCCTTAGTTGAGTATGGATATTATGCTACATCAATGAGTATGAATATCCCATACAGCTTCCTATAGTGGAATACAGTAGAATACTTCACAGTCCAGACTTTACAGAGCCAAGTGGAATTGTCAGAGAATAGTTCTCATAACTAAATTTTCCACTGCTCCATTCTGGTCCTGGGAAATATCTCAGCTGAAACCCACAGGCTTTTCCAGAAATCATTAGGTCTAAAAGGACTACTATGTTCAAGTGTCTGTATCATAAGAAGTGAAGCAAGTATTTGAACCAGGACTCCTGTTAATTTTCAAGTCACATTTTGAGGCTTTTCATCATCATGTGGTTTTCCAGAAACAGGTTTCATTCTGTTCTACTGCTAAACTGCTAACCTCACCCATTTCATGAACAGAGATAGCTATGTCTGTGTTTCCTTTTAACAGCTTCCCAGTGTGGCATTAATAGTGGAAATAACTTACAGCAGCAATATTGCTAGAGAAATCCTATGTGAAGTGGTTAGAAAATATAGTCAGAGCAAGAAAATACATTATCATAATTCAAAAAATTAAAAAAATGTTATGATAAAGATTCTTTAAGGGAGAATTTCTGGCTTCTGCTTTGATATAAACTTGAGTGCACAAAACATTATTGGATATCTGTGACTGCTTCCTTGCCCAAAATTAAAAAGCATCAATCACATACAGGCAAAGTGGAATTGACTGATGAGCTACTGAAGAAAGGCAAGACTCTGACATAGAAGAATAATTGTGATTACAACCAAATATCTCCTTTATGAACAGCAAAACACACAGAATGAGAGAAATTCAGCAAATCGTAGACAGGAAAAAGAAATTGTTTATTAAAGGATTCTCCAAAATTGTCATGATTCTGTTGCCCACAGCAGTAAATATCTTTAGATAGGCATATAATCAGAAAAGGATTTAAAGGTAAAAAAGATACATCAGGTAAAGAGAAAAGAGGTCTGAGAGGATTACTTAATGAAGGGAAGTGTAAGATATGTGAAAGAAGCCAAGTTGAGGAATGAAAGAACTGCACAAGACAGCAAAATAAATAAAGTAATAGGACACTTTTCAAGTACAGAAGAGGTCAATGGAAAAAAAATGGCCTCTAAGAGATGGAGTAACTGACAGAAAAAGTACCTTTTTTATTTCAAGAGAAAGCTGGAAGGAGGAAGGGAGGTTTTTCATTGTCTTGGAGTTTGCAGAACTGGAGAGAGGACAACTGCCACAGATAGTCATCATACTGAAAGAAATTAGGAACATGGCAGTAAAAGGCACTGGCAAAACCACAGTGTTATGTGAAGACTGAAAGGGAAGAAATCCCAAAAAGAGAAGAGTGAAGGCAACCTGTTTTTCTTGATGCAGGTGCCTAAAGTAGAGAGAAAAGGTGGGTAAACAGCTTGAAAACACAACGATGGCAATGAAATAAATGCCTTAAAGCAGAAGCGTGTAAAAGACCAAAATACACCAGAGGCTATTGTCAAGGAGGATCTGGTGGAGAGCCTCCACAGAGCAGGTATAGCCCCAGGAGCCATGTAAGAAGGGGCCCTAGGCAGCTTCCCCAGTAGGATCTCCTTGTCTCTACAAGCCTAAGCCAAGATAAGATGCTTTCTTAGGGTCTGTTTGGAGCAAAAGCAGATGCGATTTGACACACATCAGCTTGGGGAGCTGTTGAGAAACAGTCAGGAGAGGGAGAAATTATATAGCTGTTGAGTGGAGAGGATAAATTCCATGAGCAGCTCCATGTAAGAAGTAAACCTGCGGTTGTGCTACAGCGTGCTTAAAGGAGAAAGCAGGGAAGTCATCTCCGACACTTTTGTCACAAGAAGTAACAGGACATGGATAGGGACTACGGAGCTCAAAGCCCCATTTGGCCAGCAGTAGGCAGCAGTTATCAAGGAAGACAGAGACTAAAGAACATGGGCACAGAGGGAGGTGAACCAGGAAAAAGAGGGGAAGAAGGTGTCTCATTGACAGGCAGTCAATGGATCACCCTTACCACATGCCTGGAAAGTCATGTTGCAATGCAGTGGCCACAAACTCTGCTGTTCTGATCCTTGCACAGGCTGGTATGAAGGGCAGTCACTTCAAGTGAGCACTGGTCTGGTTTCCTGCAAGGCAGCATTGATCCATATTAACATGCTTGAAGCCATCTCACCTCTCCCTTTTTCTTTTACTCTGAGTGATGCCAGGCCCCTGGGTTAAAATATAGCTGTCCTTGAGTCTTCATGAAAGCCTCAGCAAGCAGGAAGTCTTGCTGCCATCAAAGGAATGACTGGAGACATCAGTTATCCACTTTAATTTTTGACTAATATATTCACAGCATTTTAATTGCTTGCAAATGCATTTTCTCTGTCCCATTATGTTGCCTTTCGGCTGTTGTGGTGAGGCAGAATACAAATTTGCAAGGAGGAGAAAACATAGTGGTGGCCATCAGAGAGGTTAGCTATTTTCAGAGAGAAGGGGAATGGGAAGGTATTTGTAGGACTGTCAGGTCTTGCATTTGAAGAAACCACCTCCAAAACTCCTCATACCCATTGTATGCAGCTACAGCCTGTGAACTCATGTCAAATCTTCCTCTCTCCTTTTTTTTCCTCCTTCGAAGACAAAAAGTAACTTTTACGCTCAAAATAATGATTCTTAAAGGGAAACAAGGGGAGGGAGGAGAATCTCACTAAGGTTTCTTTTTGTTTCCCTCTGAGAGTATAGCAGGCTTATTTATTTACCTGAAAGGGATTGCCTCCCTGTGTTTGGATGAGTGGAAAGGTAGGTACACAGAAAGGTTTGCCTGAAAATGAAGGTGGTTAGTGTGTAAGTGTGCATGGGGTTGCTACCAGCTGCCTCCCTCCAGCCAGCAGAGGTTTGAGCTTCTCCCAGGATTTTCCCTGCCTGAGGTGTTCAGGAAAGGGAGATGGAAGGGTGATGCCCATGTTCAGACTCACCCCCTCTGCTAGACAAGAGAGACGAGCTCAAGGGACGAGGGGAGCAGACGAAGAAGAAAAATATTTGCTGGGGCAGGATGGAGAAGACAAAGGATCTACAATAGATCTGCAAATAACAGGCAGGACGAGGTGGTGCATAAAAGTGACCCCAGGTCAGCTGAGTGTCCCCAAAGCTCACAGCACCCAAACTTTAGGAACTGGAGAGGACCAACAGGATGGAGAAGAGTATTAAGCACAAAACCTTTGTTGGCTCCTGAAGGAGAACTTCTCCTTGGCTCCTTCACAGAAAAAAGCATTGCAAAATATGGACCCTGCTCCAAGAATGTTCTGGCGCTGCTGACCCCAGCTGCCTGTAATGCCTTGAACTGTTCTTTAATCTCATTCAGACACAAGAAACTCCAGGAAAAGTCATCAGAAGTTTTGCTTCAGTAAAGACCAAGTTTTGGTGACTCTCAGCAGAAGGTTTTTTTTAGGAAATAAACAATTATTGGGCAACCAGCAAAATTCAGGAGCTAAGGCAGGAAGGAAGAATGAAAAAAAAAAAGTGATTTCAGGATCCTAAATGCTAGAAAACGTCTGTAAGTCGAACACCAGATGAGAGAGCTCTGTGAGTCCAGAGAGCTGCCCTCCTGTAGCAGTCAGACACCAAGCTCACACTCTGTCCCTGAGGCACTAGCCCCTTTGCATACTTCAGTGAACTACCACAGAAACTGAGATGCTCCCAGGGAGGGAGTTTTTGTTTTCTTGTGGTTTTCCCTCACATCCCCACCCTTTCCAGCAGCCCAGTCAGCTTTTTCTTAGACACCTTCAAATTATAAAAAAAAAAAAAAAAAAAAAAAAGAGACCCCCAAAGCCCCTCTCCGTAGTTTGGGAACAGAAGCAAACTTTAAACAGGGGATTAACAACGTGCCCAATCATAATAATACTCAACACAAAGTCTGTCTCCTCTGACCATTAGTTCATGGCACTGGTTGGAAAACCAGAAAGCTCCCAATTAACTTTCCGGAAAGATTTTCTTTGGGAGCAATTAATAAGTGTTTTGCAGTTTATTAATTGGGCTGGGGGCAAACGGTCTATACGAGTTCTTTAGGGTCTGTAAGCGAAGCTAACAGATGGAACTGACCAGTAATGTGCATCTGGCAAGCCGGGTTTCTTATCAACTTTCTTCCAAACAACCCCGGGTTTGGTGGCTTTGTTGTAGTTTGAAGCTCCGAGCTGGCTGGTGCTGTGGCTGTAGGTCTGCCTGAACGGCGTGGGGAGGAAGAATGGAGGGGCAGAGCTCGGAAAGAGGGGAGAGCTCTCCCAAGACGGGTCTCCTGCAGCGGGGTTATCCCCTGGCAGCTTGGGAAGAGATGAGGAAGACATCAGCCCCTCACCCTGCATGTCCACAGCAGTGATAACGGCACCCACAAGACTCAAAAGAAGTGAGTCTGCAGCCAAATCCTTTTCCCGCCTCTCCCACACTTGTAATTTTCTGGAGAAAAAAAAAAAAAAAAAGGAGGGTTTTGGGGGAGAAGAGGTAGACTGACAAAGAATCTCGTGGAGGTGGCTCTCGGGGGCTCCCGATCCTGCCCTCTCGTTGCGGTTGCCCCTTTCATGCGGGGAGATGGGCTTACTTGATGTCGACGGAAACACCCCCTCCATAAAAAACACCAAAACCAAGACCCAGACGAGACTAAAGTAACACTGAGCAAATGACCCGCTGGGGAAAATCCGCCGGGCTGGGGGGTGCGGTGAGCTGGCTGGGGTGGGTGGGTGCCTTCCCCGTTGCAGACAAGGAGCCCCCCGCTCAGTCAGGAGGGGGGCTCAAGGTGTGCGAACTTGGTTTTGTTAGGTATAAACCGTCCTGCTCGAGCTGGCGGCGCACATGGTGCTCGCTGGCTCCAGCAGGGAGTTGTGAAGGGTAGAGTCTGCCCATTTCTATGTGTTGTGGGGTGGTGGGGTTTTTATTATTCTCTCAACTACCAAAATCTTGAGGAGTCCAAACAAAATTGGAACTTGGAAGAGTTCCTAGAATTTTCACGAATATGTATTGGGGAGAAATATTTCTATTTCATTAAAAGTATTAGAACCGTAGGGAATCCCACCTCCCTTCCCTCTTTCCTTTCTCTTTTCTTTCCTTTCTTCCTTCTTGCCTTCCTTCTTTTCTTCCTTCTTCTTCCACTTTTTCTTCGCTTTCCCCTTTTCCTTCCCTTTCCACTTCTCCTTACCCTTTCCTCCTTCCTTCCCCCTTTTCCTTTCTTCTTCCTTCCTCCCTTTCTTCCTTTCTTCCTCTTTCCTCCTTTTTCTTTTCCTTCTTTCCTCCCTCCCTTTCCTCCTTCCTTCTGCTTTCCTCCTTTTCCTTTTCCTTCTTCCCTTTCAGTTGCCCCCCTACTTCCCGCCCCCGGCAGGAAGGGCCGGGGCTCGGGGGCAGCGCAAGCGCTGGGGAGGGGCCGTTCCCCCCCGCCCTGCCCCGCTGCTCCCAAGGCGGTTCTGCTGCCGCCGTGCGCCTTTGTCCCCTCGCGAGGAAGCGGCTGAGCGGCAGCTCGCGGACGCGGCCCGGGGGGACACCAGTGAACCCTCCCAAACCCGGACCTGGGAGGTCGGAAGGGGAAGGAGACGGGGGGAGAGCCTCCCGCCTCTTCGCCTGCGGCTCGTTATTAAGACACCTTCGCAGCTTAAACGCTTAAAAGCGACCCAAATTAAACGGCAATTAAAAGCGAGTTACACCCTCTCCTATCTCCAGGCTGCTCGGCTGGGGAAGCCAGCCATCAGCAGAGCCACCCCGCCGGGAAATGCCATCATCTGGGCTGACATCGTCCCGGGGGGCGTAGGGACCCCCCGGCCGGAGCTCCCGATCACCTCTGGGGCTGGAGAGCCACGACCAGAGGGGGAGAGGGCCCGGGGTGGGCAGAGAGGGCTTATCCCAGAGTGGGCGACACCTCGGACCGGTGTCCCCAAAGAAATAAATACAGAAATAACGTACCCCTCCAGCTTCTCACCCCAGGGCTGCTCAGCCCCCCTGCACTGCCACCACCACCACCATACATCGGCACCTGGAAATGTCGAAACAGCTACCAGTGGTCCTTAGCTCATACGTTCCCTTCCCTATTTTTCCTTCTTCTTTTACAGATGTAATTCCATAGATCTATATGTATTTTCTGTATAATTCCATATGTCACTGCAGTGATACTTTGTGGTCTCACCCTAGGTTTATGTTTGAAAACGCTATTTAAAGAAGCCTGTAAGATAGCATATTAGGAAGCTTTAAAAGCAGGTTGGAGTGTGGGGTGGACTTAAATTCGATGTAAATGCAAGGGTAAAAAAAAAAAAAAATCAAAACCCCAAACAAACCACATCGTTTTCATTTAGAAAAAAAAAAATACAGTTAAACAGACACACATACAAATGTGCAATCTTAGATTCTGATCAGTATTTAAAAGCAGTATAATCAACAGGAAGGAGCACTTACCTATTGAAAAGGATGGTTTAATGATATATATTAGTATATATTAGCTTTATGTCTTCCCAATAAAATGTACACAAAATACCCCTTTCGATCAGATTAGCTCCCATATTAGCCTGGTTAAGAAAAAGCATTCTAAAGAGTGGAGGAAAAAATGTATAAAAATGTTGAAAGAACCTACAGTTCCTTATTAGGCGAAGATACAATATTTATTCCTTGTCTCCTGGGATGAAGCTCCTCTATCTATTGTCCTCCCAGTTCTCAGTGCTGATGCTTAATTTTCAAAACTTCTATATTACCAAGGGACCTACGACATCAGCCAAAGAAATACCCAGCAAGTACAAAATCTGATCCAGGGAGCAGCTTTTGTGCAGAGGGAAAATTTTGTTCCTACAGGTTTTTAAGGAGGTGCATGGAAAAGCGAGAGATCTGATCTATGCAGATACATTGCAAATTCTCTCTCTCTGTAGAGATTTTTTTCTAAAAAAAAAAAAATTGGGAAAGTACACGAACTTTGGATTTTTCAAATTTTTCCTTTTTTTTTTTTTTTTTTTTTTTTTTTTTAATTTGGAGAGGGGAATTTTATCCAGGGGGTTTGTGGGGTTTTTTCATTTCTTTTTTTTTTTTTTTTTTTTTTTTTCGGAGAACCAAAAAATGTCAACTACCTTTCCAGGTCTCGTCCACGATGCAGAGGTATTTTGTGTGTGTGAGTGTGTGCGGATGTGTGTGTGTGCGCGCGTGTGTGGATGTGTGTGCGCGCGTGTGTGCATATGTGTCTGTGGATGTGCCTGTGTGGTTGTTTCCATCTTTTTTTTTTTTTAAATCCATATTGGACCGTTACATTTAATTATAATCCGGCTTCAGAGATAACTTAAAGAAGTATAGAGAGAAAATTCGTTATGACATCTGTCGCCAGAAAGGGCAACTCATTACCACGTTAAAACCGTTGCCAGAACGAAAATCAGAATAATACCCCTAATAATATAATGAAGTGGAGAGAAATCACCACCAGCTCGCCAGGAATGGGGAGTTCTCACTAAAAAGCAGGACTCTCCTTTCTTTCGAAACGCAGGAAAAAGGGGGGGGGGGGAGAATTTTGGATCTGATTCGTTATTTTAAAAAGAAAGAAAAATAGGGGTTCAAAAAAAAAAAAAAAAAAAAAAGAAGGGAAGGAAGGAAGAAAGGACCAAGCAGGCGGCAAAGATTTCTCAATGTGTAACGCTGTAACATAGGGACGGGACTTGTGTGTATTCTCGGTAGTTTCCTCTGTTTGATGACTTTTTTGTGTGTCAGCCCCAGATATTACAGCTGTGATCAGGAGGTGGATGGATAGACGGATGGCTGGACAGATAGATAAATAGAGAGGGTTTCTTTTTTTTATTTCAGTGCCTGGATTTCTTTTGCTTGATGGTATTAAGGGCAGGCTGGGCTATTTACGATTTTTTGAACAGACCTTTATGGCACTAGCCCAAGGTAGGAAAGGCTCTTTTGTTGCTGGGGTTGCCGCTCGCAGGCTGAGAGACTTCTGCAGGGGGAGAAGCTATGCAGGACAGCGTGCTTGGAAGACGCGTACCCGGGGGTTTCAATGACAAACCTCCAGTTTTGGGGTCTTCTTTTCACTTCTTCCTTTCAGATACGTCATGACGGATCAAACAGTTACCGTTTGATGCAGCTTGGATGCCTGGAGTCTGTGGCCAACTCGACCGTCGCCTACTCCTCCTCATCTCCTCTCACTTACTCCACCACGGGCACCGAGTTCGCCTCCCCGTACTTCTCCACTAACCACCAGTACACCCCACTGCACCACCAGTCCTTCCACTACGAGTTCCAACACAGCCACCCGGCAGTCAACCCCGACGCTTACTCCTTGAACTCTCTCCATCACTCCCAGCAATACTACCAGCAGATCCACCATGGGGAACCCACTGATTTCATCAACCTGCACAATGCGCGGGCACTCAAGTCCTCTTGCTTGGACGAGCAGAGGAGAGAGCTGGGGTGCTTAGATGCTTACCGCCGCCACGACCTGTCTCTTATGAGCCATGGATCCCAATATGGGATGCATCCAGATCAAAGACTCCTGCCAGGACCAAGCCTCGGGCTTGCAGCCTCGGGAGCAGACGATTTGCAGGTAAATAGCATGCGATCTCCTTTCGAGGCACCTGCGTCTCCCCTCCCCCTGCCCTGGTCCCCCCCTCACCCTCCCCGTTTTCCTCTGCTCAGAATAGCTCACACAAAGGAGGGAAGATTCAGCCAAAACCCGACCCGAAGGCCGTCTCTTCCAGGATAGTAGCAACAAAAAATATGTGGGGAAAAAAGGCAAGTTGTCTTTCTTGCCCCCCCAGAAAAACCACAAAAAAAACCCCAAACCCAAGCAAACAAAAAATCCAAACAAAACCCCAACCCAAACAAACCGTAAAACAAAAAACTCTCGCCTGATTTCCCCGTGTGTATCGTGTCTCCGTTGTGGCTGAGACCGTGGGACTCACCCGAAGGTCTAGGGTTCGTATGCCAGCCCTCACCAAAGTCCCACAGCAAGCAAAATCCCAACCAAACTCAACTCAGCCCAAACCCAATCCATCTTCTCGCTTTTCCTAAACTTTTCCTTTCTTTCCGCTGCTTAAACAGCTCTCCCCGACAGAGCAGGTAAATGTGCTAAGGAAGGGAGGGAGTAGGACAAAGATGGGGGGGGGGGGGGAAGTAAAAAGGCAGGACAAAGAAATAAATCTGTTTTCCGACGCACATACAAAGGCAAACCTTCCGCTGGACTCCGAGGTATGAGGCAGGGAAGAAACAAACGGGAGTAAACGTTCGTCAGAAATACTCAGTATGATAAAAATCCCTGGCGATATCCGTTCTAGATGCTAATAGGGAGAGAAGTACAAGCAGATAACGCTGAATTCATCTGTCTGTGTGCCTAATCAGTCATCTATACCCCCCTAACAATCATCTGGACCCACTAAAAAAATATAGCCTATTTCTATGTATCATAACCTCGGCTTTGTTCGCTCAGAAATCTTTTCCCCCGCACTAAAAATTCACCTCCGGTAAATTAAGCTGATTGCTTAAATGAAATTTGTTTCCGAAATTGCAAACAACGCCCTCCTGTATCTAACACCCATTTCGGGAAGTCCCGCAAATCAAAAGCAAACCTTCCTTCTCCCGACGAGCTGAGGAGCTAAAGTCTTCCCTTCCCGCCAGCAGGGAGAGGCTAGCGGGACCATATTTGCTGTACTTACTTTTCCCCCAAATCTCACTCCCGGTCTTACAAAGCTCCCCATGTTGGTCTGTCCAAATAGACGTAGCAGTCAAAGGCTCGAAAGAAAAACAAACCCGAAGTTTGTAAAACTGAGGTTTATTTTCTTAACTTCGACACACACACACCCCAAAACAAACAAACAAAAATATAGGAAAAGTAAAAAATATCAATTTATATCGGAGAAAAGAAATCCCCCGACTTCTTTCCTTTTTTTTTTTTTTTTTTTTTATATGCAGGAAAATAACCCAACAACCCCAAAACAAAGAACGTTATCTTTTCTATCTCTAAGGAGGAAACCCTAACTATTTAAACCTAGTTTTCTCCATTAGAATTCACCATACCATTTTATCCTCTCTGACCATTTTTTTGTTTACATTTTTCACAAGGATCTCCTTATGTTACCCCCCTAAAAAAAAAAAAAAAAGAAAAAAAGAAAGAAAATCTGCCATTCATTGCTCAGCCCAACTAAAACCTATTTACTCCTTTTTATAATCACGTCTGCTGCTGATTTTTTTGTATCTGTACAAATTTTTTTTCTTTGGCAGGCACAAAGCCTTGTATTTTTCAAAAGAGGGGATTAGAAACGTTTGCAAGACAGCAGACAATGCCTAAATCCCGGGCAAAAAAGCACCATAGTTTATCCAATTTTCGACTTAGTGCCATTCAACTGGTCATTTATGCAATGTCATCCGACCAAACAACATGTTTCCCTTAAAGGAAAAAAAAAAAAAAAAAAAAAAAAGAAAAAAAAAGAAAAAAGTTGGTTAAGCTGCTAGAGGCATATTCCTTTTTTATTTATTTAAAGAAGAAAGAAATCAACAGCTTTTATTTGGAAAATACTAAATTTTCGATCACAGTTTATTCGAAAGTGAAAGACTTGGGTCTTTGTACTTCATCTTTGCTTTATTTTTCCTTCTCCCTCTTTCTCCAAGCAGAAGAGGGAGTGTACTCAGGAATCGAAAAGCCTGAGCAGTGATAAATTGAAAGTATTAATATTGTCGTTCTGATTTGGATGATTCCGAGCAAGCTTGGACTCTTGCGAATATCACCTTGTGTTTAGAGGGAAGCCTTTTGGTGGCGAGCAGAAACAGGACTGTCAACAAACACTTTTAAACCCAAAATGAGATCTACCCAGTCCCCTTAGTCTTTCTTTTTAAAACGTTCATCAGCATATGCCTCATTTCAAATGCAACAAATGTAAATATACTTTTCCCTGCACAGAATTTTAAGTGAATGTCCAATAGTTTCGAGGGCGGTTTAAGTCAGCCTAACAGATGCAAACAGTCTTGGAGCTGGAGTGGCATCTTTCAGTGCCCTAAAAAGATTTTCCATGGGCAACAAAGAAAACTGTCACACCTTTTCCCATCACCGCTTTAATTTATGCTCAGTCGCCAAGTTTTTTTCATATTGATTTCATAATCACTTTAAGGCAGAACACTTAAAATAAAAAAGAGCCTTGAAAAGGAAGGTCTTACAAGGCCAGGGCCAATATGGTGAAAGTGGGGGAGAGAGCCAGGACTGTAAAGATTGTTTTGTAAAGTGAGGTTTTTATTATGCACCGACTCTCTCCGCATTTACTTAACTCTTCACGGGCTGTTGAATAGGTTAACACCCTTAAAGGCCTCTTTCATGTCCAATACCTCGTTTGTTTGTAGAGGAAAATGCGTCTTTAACACATTTCCACTGGGCAAAGATTTAGGTTTGGTTTGTTGTGTTTTTTTAACCCCAACATAAGGAAAAACCCAAAGAAAACCCAACCCTTTCAAGTCTTTTATCATTTCAATAAAAATATTTATTAAGGAAGGCGTAGATCCCCAGATAATCAGACTTGTAACAGGAGAATAAAGAAGTGAGATCTCTTCGGATGTGCACCAGAAGCCTCGGGCAAGTTTTTGGATGGTTCTTCACCCCACGCTCACACATGGGTGCCTCTGTGTGTGTGTGCACAGATGCATATTCACCCCCACCTATGTGCGGACACACACATTGTTACAACACCCTGACGGCTCTGTGTCGCCGGCAAAGCCTAATAGGTCTTCTGTTGTTTGTGTTCTTTGTCTACTTCTGTGCGCACTTTGTAAGTTGGTGTCTACGTGTCACGAAACATTTATATGAATTTAGCTGCATGCGTATATAAAAATATACAGCTAAACATACAAAAATACTATATAAAAGTGTATTTTTAATTTTGTGCGGAGAACTGTGGAGCGGAAACACACTTTCCTTAGGAGGACTTTTTTGTCTCTCTTCCCTGCCACGGGACTGTGGCTTTAAGTCTCCATATCAGGAGAAACTCGTATTTAAATGTCAATGAAAGTGCTAATTATTTCACATTTCAGGGGTTAGGGACAGGCTGCGGGACGGTGGTGGGATATCCCCAGAGCACTTGAGGTCCAGGAGGGTAACTGTGGTTTTCCACCTCACCTTAACTATTGTTCCTGAGCGAATCGTGTAACAAAGCAAAAGCTGTGATCTTTCGGTGGGTTTCTGATTTCTTTCTTTCTTTTCTCTCTTTTTTCTCCCTCATTACTTTAGAGCTCAGTGGAGGCCCAGTGTGGACTTGTACTGAACGGGCAAGGAGGTGTGATAAGAAGAGGTAAGAGGTTACTTGCATCTATCCGTTTTTGTTAACATAACCCCCTCTCTCTACTTTCCCCACTGCTTAGCGTAGTTTGGGTTTACTACCAAAAAAGTGATTATTTACTGCTGAAACAGTGATAATTTGATGTTTGACAGAAGTAGGTTCAAACTACTTTATAGCACTTCACATTTCTCACTCCATTTGCACTTTACAACCCAGACCTTTCCTAACTCGTTTTATCACTCCTCATTTAGCTGAGTTGATACCTGGGAGTTTCAAAAGCGTGTTCTCTGGTACCGGGCTGTTAAATCCTCAGTTTGATCTCGAGT